>NC_083103.1:6010536-7377592 GCF_949774975.1 Lagenorhynchus albirostris | reverse complement strand
TAAAATGGAGGAATTATTTATATAATAAGTATCTTTCATTGAGTGATTATTCTAAGTCACACTGTACTTTCCATCTTCCAGTATTTATACATTTAATCTTTTTAACAACTCAGTGAGATAGGTACTATTATTATTTTTCACCATTTCACAAAGGTGGCATAGAATGAGTAATTTATGTAAGGTCACAGAGCTATTAAGTGGCAAAGCCACCAAGATTTGAAGCAGGCAGTCTAGTTGGGACACATGCTCCTGACGTCTGCACTGTCAGTGCTGGCGCCCAATCTGGCTGACTCTTCCACCATATTCAGCTTGCACTGCTAACCCATGGATGTTCAACCTTCCCTTTTTTCTTCTCCACCACCTACACTTCTATCATTCTACTTACCAGTTGACAGGTTTTCATGAAGCCATTTCATCTCCACGTACAGAGTGAAAACAAATGGATAAGGGACCAAGACAATCTCTCCTTGTTTGAATTTCAGGTGGGACACTCTCTCCCATTTGCTTTTATCTGGGAAATGTGCTAAGGAGTAAGGAAAGAAGCCAGTACGAATCCCTGAGTACTATTTTAGGGAAAGGACTCCCTCTGGTTTCCCTGACCTACCCTCCAAACTGCCTATGGGTTTGTTGCTTCCATTTGAATATACAGTGTGAATTGTAGATCATTTCCACCCAGTAAAGGATACAGGGAAATACAATGAAGTGTTCTGTAGCAAACGGCTGCAGATTATCCAGGTTTCCCAAGACCACACGAATAGAATCCTGAAAAAAAAAATTTGAAATGACTTTAATCTAATCTCAGCCAATCTATCAATTTATCCTTATCACTGCTCTTCACATACTCTATACGCTTTTAAAGTTGAACTACTTGCTGTTCCCTGAATATGCCTTCTGCTTCTCTATTTCTATGCTCTTGCCTGAAATACCCTTTCAACCCATCAGTATATGACCAAATTCGACCTATCCTTTTATGATACAGTTCAAAAGCCACCTCCTCCAGAAAGTTTTCCCTGATTTCCTGAGTTTTATTAACTATTAGTCTCAAATTTCACAGTAGTTAGCCTTGGGCTTTTACTATATTCCATGTACTTTTTTTTTTTTTTTTCTGTCATGCCCCATGGCTTGCAGGACCTTAGTTCCCTGATTAGGGAGTGAACCCTGGCCCCGGCAGTGAAAGGGCTGAGTCCTAGCCACTGGACTGCCAGGGAATTCCCTCCATGTACATATTTTTATTTTCCTTACTGAGAAATCTTCTTGAAGTAGAATATACACCTGATTTATCTTAGCATCCCTTCTATGGTGTCTACCATTAGTGGATGAAGCATAACAGGTCCTCAACAAACATATACTGGATTAGTGAATAATACTGGTATTTATTTACATATACTTAATTTTGCTTTTGCTTAAATCAAATCTTTTCTTCTACTCTCTTTAAATCTGAATTGATTAGTCTCTAATTAACCTATGCTTATTAGTATACACTAGTTAAAACAATTGGTATCATGAAAAGACTACTAAATTTCTATGGGAAAAAAAATCTGAATTTCAGTCTCAGTTTTTTTTTTTTGTGCGGTACGCGGGCCTCTCACTGTTGTGGCCTCTCACGTTGCGGAGCACAGCCTCTGGATGCGCAGGCTCAGCAGCCACGGCTCATGGGCCCAGCTGCTCCGCGGCATGTGGGATCCTCCCGGACCAGGGCACGAACATGTGTCCCCTGCATTGGCAGGCGGACTCTCAACCACTGTGCCACCAGGGAAGCCCTCAGTCTCAGTTTTGTCATTTCATCTCTCTAAGCCTCATTTTCCTCATATTTGGGCTCACAGAAAATGGAAACTGTGTCATGTTCATCTTTGTATGATCTCTATTAGCATAGTATCTAGCTTATAATTTTAATAGCTAGTATTTATTGAGTAATCATTATGGCAAATATTTTTGTTTTTATACACATTAATGAATTTAACACTCATAAAACCCTATAAGATAAACACTTCTATTATCCCCATTTTACCCATGAGGAAACTAAGACAAAGACTTATGGAAGGCTCATGACTCCATGGAAGGCTACACAGGTAGTAATGATGGAGTTAAGATATGAATCCAGGCAGTGGGTCTCCAGAGCTTACACTCCTGACCATTAGACTAAACTGCCTGTCAATAAATGTTTTCAAAATGAGTGAAAAAGGATGATAACATCTGCCTCAGAACTAATGAGAGTAAGAAAAAGAACATATAAAAAGCATTTCAAAAACTTTAAATATGATTATAAATGGATATAAGTGCTCTCTAGCTACTCTTGGTTGAACTACTGTGTGGCAGGCATTGCATACATCTATTTCTAATCCTCACCACAACCTTGAAAACTGATATTATTTATCAATATCACTGACAGGTAAGGAAACAGACTCAGAGAAGGCAGACAGATTGCCCAGAGTCACACTGTGAAGGCAGAACTAGAGTTCAAATCCAGGTTTCACTGGCCCTGAAGTCTAAGCTCTCTCCACTCTACTATACTGCCTTGAGCTTTTCTCTGCCCATATTAAGTGAAGCAAAATGAAGTAAATTCTGCTCTACTCATAATTAAAATAAGCAGAAAACTGTCATGGTCCTATATTAAAATAATTGTTATTTATACTGATGCCTCTGAAGTCCTCAAAGATCCTAATGTATCTTAAAACACACAGCTGAAGAGCCACAGGTACCTTTAAGACTTTGGTTTCACAGAGTTTTCACATTCAAATTCCTTGAAATGTGGCAACATATGTCTTCATAAATCACAACAGTCATAGATCACTCAGTTGTGAAGTTAGAAGAGAATACGCTAGTTTAAAACTCTCATTTTATGAATGAGGCGATTAAGACCCAGAGAGATAAATGATTTGCCAAGGCTCACACAGCTAATTAGTGGTTCAGTCAGGACTGGAATCCAGGGCCATCCCCCAGAACTCTAATTTCTTTTCCAATGCTTTCACCAATCTGCGAATTTGCCCACCTTCTCTGTCTTCTTGTGGGAGAATCTAAAGCTAGAGGAGCTGGGTAGCAAAGGAATGAAAATGAAGTGGGAATAAGGCAATTGCAAATGTTTCCAATTAAAATGAAGACACAGCAGCCTTGTCTGTGTATTTACAGTTGAGTTTCCTGAACGTCAAGTACCGGGCAGTGGTTGGGATGGTGAGGTTTCCCAGAGCCCTGGAAGGCTGCAGTCCTCCGGAAGCTTTCTCTGTGCCAGCTGCCACAGAAGAGAGCTCCCCATGGCTGGGAACTCTAGTGGAAACAAAATAACTCAGCCTCAAAGGTGCTGACATTTCAACTAGGAGAATTGAGAAAGAGTATAGGCTTTAATTTCCCTGAAAAAACAGTAAAGTTTATTTGCAGAGGAAATGTGGCAGGGAGAAGCCAAGTAATCAAGTGGAGGTTGTGACTCAGTTTGCAGGAAATAACTAAAATCTGAATATGGACTCATCCTCAGTTCAAAGAATAACATTCCCAGACGTTGTCTGCTTCTTTCCCTACCTCTAGCTCCTGGACGATGACTTCCTTGTTTTCTACCTCTTCCCCTCTAGAAGGTAAACAGACAAGAGATAAGTAAGCCAAGAAGGAAAGCTCTGGAGACAACAGACTCTAGTAGAGCAAAAATGAAACTTCCATTGAGCTAAGGAAACATAACTAAATAACAATTGTGTGTGCTGACCCAGTGCTCAAGGGAAGAAGTGATCACCTAGGTGGTGTGGTCTGAGAATTGGTACAAGGCTGTACCAAAATATCTTCTCCATTAACCCGCCAAGACCTGAAATTTCCACTGTGAAAGTTAATAATTTGTTAGACCCGTTGTACAAGTGCAGTCTGTGGACCTCTAGGGGTCCTCAAGACCCTTTCAAGGAGTCTCCAAGGGCAAAACTAGTTTCATAACAATATTAAGATGTTATTTGCCTTTTTCACTATGTTAACATTTATAATCTGTAGTGCACAATCAATGGTGGGCAAAACTGCTGGTGCCTTGGCACAAATCTAGCCAGTTGCACTAAACTGTACTAGCAGTTGTAGTCATCTTTACCACCACACAGGAAAAAAAATCCAGTTTCATTTAATATCCTAGAGGAAGCAGTGAAAAATTAATAATTTTATACATCTCAAGCCTTGAATACATGTCTTTTTAATATAATGTGATAAACAGGAAGCATGCATAAAGCATTTCTGCTGCATACCAGAAGATGATGGTTGTCTTGAGAAAAAGCACCTGTACAACGGTTTAAGTTGCAAACTGAACCACTTGCTTTTTCATATTTTACTTGAGTGATCAGCTGACAGATAAACTATGATTGTTATTCAGACTTGGGAATGTGACAGACATTTTCTCAAAAATGAACAGTGAGCTTATCAATTTAAGGAAAACAACTGACAGTATTTGTTGTCAAGGATAAATTTTGGGATTTCAAGCAAAATTTTGAATTTTGGAAAACTTCTATCCACCACTGTGGGGTTGACAGCTTCCAAATACTCAGACATTTTTCTGACAAGTTTGGTAGTGATATTAGCAAATATGATTTTTTGATATTATATAATGAAATGTGTTGACATTTGAACAATCTGCATAAGCCAGTGAACCAATATTTTCCAAATGACCAACGAAACACTTCAGGTTACAAAATCAAGTGGCCTCGCTGCGCAGCTTGTGGGATCTTAGTTCCCTGACCAGGGATTAGACCCGGCCCTGGCAGGAAAGTGCTGAGTCCTATCCACTCAGGGAATTCCCACAGATACATTTCTATTTAGGTCTCCTTTAATTTCACTCAGAAATATTTTTTTTTGTAGTTTTCAGTGTGCAAGTCTTGCACCTCATCGGTTAAATTTATTGCTAAGTATTTTTTCTTTTTGATATTATTGTAAACAAAATTGTTTCCGTAATTTTCTTTGCAGAGTGTTCGTTGCTAGTGTATATAAGTCAGCTGATGTTGATTTAGTATCCTGTAACTTTGCTGAATTCATTGATAAGGTCTAACAACTTTCTGTTAGTTTGTGTGGATTCTTTAGGTTTTTCCACATAAGATCATGTCGGGAATTCCCTGGCGGTCCAGTGGTTAGGACTCTGTGCTTTCACTGCTGAGGGCGTGGGTTCAATCTCTAGTCAGGGAACTAAGATCCCGCAAAGCCACGTAGCACAGCCAAAAAAGAAGAAAAAAAAAAAGACCATGTCATCTGCAAACAGAGAAGTTTCACTTCTTCCTTTCCAATTTGGATGCATTTTATTTCTTTTTCTTGACTAATTGCTCTGGGTAGAACTCCAGTACTATGTTGAGTAGAAGTGATGAAAGTGAGCACCCTTATCTTGTTCCCGATCTTAAGGAAAAAGTTTAAGTTTTTCACCACTGAGCATGATGTTAGCTGTGGGTTTTTCATATATGGCCTTTATGTTGGGGAAGTTCCCTTCTATTCCTAGTTTGAGTATTTTTATCACGAAAGGGTGCTGGATTTGGTCAAATGCCTTTTCTGCGTCAATTGAGATGATTATGTGTTTTTTTTTTCTTTTTTTCTAATAATGTGGTGTATTATGTTGATTGATTTTTGTATGTTGAACTATCCTTGCATTCCTAGGGTAAGTCCTGGGAATATAAACAATGTCAATCTTCTCATTAATTTTTCAAAAATATAGTTATTTTAATAAAATGTTATATTATTTTTAAATTAATAAGTAATTATTTTAGTTTTTCTGTTTTAATTTTATATGATGAATATTGACAGGTATAACCCTCTTAATCAAAAACTCTTTGGGATCCTCAATTTTAAGAGTGTAAAGGGGTCCTGAGATAAAAAAAATTTGAGAACCACTGCCCCAAAGGTATGCCATTGCTAATTTAAAAACTTATATGAATAATAAATATATAGAACACAAAATACCTGGGAAAGAGTCCTACAAGGTGCTGCTTCAGCCAGTCTCCTGGACTGGGTGAAGGCAGAGAAGGAATGACCTGTGGGAAGGTACTAACCTGTGTTTGCAAAGACTACCCTCCTGGTTTTAAAATTACCTGATGTTGTTGCCATATCTAATTTTGAATTTATACACATTGGATCCTGCATGAAGAAACCTCGTCTCCGGAAATGGGTAGGTGAAAGGTTTTAAACTCATTGCTTCCAAACAATAACCTAAAGAAAATAGAAATATTAGAGAATTATTAAAAAGCTAAATATGGTTCCTTATGTACAGGAAAGAGAGCCTGCCTAATCTGTAGCATCTTTTCATCAGTATAATGTCCAATTCTCAGTGACACTGCCTATGTCCCAGGCTCAGTTCTGATATTAATTACCTGGACCATTTCCCCACCTGCATGGGGAGGATACATGATATTCTGGGACAATCTCTATACTTGAAGTCAAAAGACCTGAGTTGAAGTTTTGCTGTTTACCTTATGACCTTGTGCAAATTACTTCTCTTCCATGAGACTAATGATACTAACATCTGATGACTAACAAGGTTTTTGTTAGGATTAAATCTATCTCCCAAATATCTCTTGAATCTGTTCTTGTCCCTTGCCCCCACTTTCCCTGGAACCTATGTCAAGGTGAAGAGGGCTCAAATCAAATAATGAAACAGGATGCACCAATAAGAGGCACAATTGGGAACACCTCTGCTATTAATTTTAGATGAAGTTTAGGAATTAGCACAGCTCCCTGCTACAGCCAATGCAGTAAATAAGGATGTACACTAATGTTTTCCAGTGTTGCCAAGGAATGCCTTATCTTCCCTACCTCTCGACTACTCTTCTTCCTCACCACTTATGAGAGTGCCATAAGAGTGCCCACTCTTCTCCTAGCACTTACTAGTTTTACTTTTCCTATTCCAGAATCTCTGCTCACTTAAGGTCCTCTCTGCTGGAAACTCAGGAGAGGAAGAAATGGAAAAAGAAGTACAGCATGTCTCTTCTACTCCAAGAGAGCATTTGATATGCACTCAGAAGTAAGAATCAAGCACACTGTGATTTTCTAAGTCACTAGGACTTTTCTAAGCCTCTTTTTATTTGTATAGATAATAAACCCTGTACTTTCTGTCTCTTCATATGGAAGTTTAAATAATAAACAATGAGAGTAAAATGTCCAGAGTTCCTAGGATCAAATCTACCTACATACAATGCAAGGTATTGACTTCAGAGGCAGCTGAGATGGGGTAGATAGAACAGGCATAAAGTAAGAATAATTTGTGTTTTAATTTCAGCTCCATTGTCCCTACCTAGTTTCTCTGGGCCTTGGTTTTCTTGTTGATATTTATACAATAATAACAACTTATTTATACAACAACTAACAACAACAACTACTTTTTGTAATACCCTATTCTAAGTGCCTTATAAATATATCTCACTTAATCCTCACAAAAAGCCTATGAAATAAGTAGTCTAAATTTGATAGATTAGGAAATTGAGGCACTGAGAGATCAAGTTTCCCATGGCTATGAATGTTGGAATTGGGATTCAAACTGAGGCAGTGTAAATCCAGACTCGATGGTCTTAATCACTTTTCCTGGGGTTATTAGGAAGAAAAAAATGAGATAATGAATATAAAATCATTTTGTAAGTACTACAATATTATACACACATAAAGGACTATTTTCATTATTCTTTCCTTCATATTACCTTGATTCCATGTCTACTCAGAAGGGAGAACTCTAGTATAGTAGAATCAGAAGATCTATGTGCCCAAAGAATGAAATTTCCCACAATTTCCAAAGCTTAAGTCTGGGGCTGCCAGTAAAGAGATATCCCAGTGTCTGATCTTGGCTGCTTGGGATTAGAATCACAGGAGGCTGGAGCCAGAGCCCGAGACTATTTAGACTAGAACTACAGTCAAAAGTGAAAAGAAATAGTTGGTGCCAACTGCAAAGTTACCAGAGAGGAAATACTGTTCATATCCTGAGAAAAACTTGCAGATTCCCCATGTCCTAGGCATGGCAGGAACCTACGCCAGATTTGATGGTGTTTTTGGTCCTAGATGACTTTACTAAGTAAGCGGGGAGTCCATTTGGTAAAACTTAGGGTGCTGTCACAAAAATTGAGCCCTTAATTATTCAGAGGGTTCTTCAAAAATGCAGTCACCTTTCCCCACAGACTGAGGACTGGGGGCATCAGAGCAAAGGAAATGAAGAACATTTGCTGGAAATGACGATCCAGAGAGGAAACTTCATGTGCTGTGCCACAGCTGGATGGCTGAAAGAAGTAAAAACAACCCTCTTCTAGCTGGGGCCTGTTCCTGTTAATTGCTGGCTGCCTGCTTCAGAAACAAACACTACACACTAATTACCCTATTTGAAAATAAAGATTAGACAGCATAGTCCCAAACAACCACATAGTAGTAGTGGTTCAAAGATTTCACAAGGTTATTTCCAACACGAGTACTGCAGTCATGGTGACACTGTCCCAGGGACTATCATTAAGTTGATGAGATCTTGCAGATGAAGGGCTCTCAACCAATTTTAGGTGATCATAAAACATGATGCCTTTAAGACAAAAGAAGAGAAGTTATAGGCAATACGGTATAGTGGGAAAGACACAGGATTTGGAATTGGAGGACCAAGGCTTGAGTCTTAGCTCTGTGTCTTATCAGTCATTAGACCCTGATCAAGTCACTTAGCCTTTTCATTTCTCAGTTTCTACATCTATAAATAGGGATTACACCTACCCCTGGAATTGTCGTGAGGATTAAATGAGATAAAGCTGTAAAAAGCACTTCGTAAACTCTGGATTATTGTATTAACATTAGCCATTTTGATAGGTTTGAAGTGTTTCTTAATGCTTTACTAAAAAAGCAAATTCAAGAGAAGAAAACTGATTAGCTTTAATAGCAGTACAAAATCTGACAAATCTCAATTAAGAATCTTTCCTTGAAAATCCCCAGTAATAGATTTAAATGAAACATAGGCACTGATGTTAGAAAAGGACAGATTTTTCAAGGTTTTAGTAATTTGTCTCACGGAAAGAAACATCTGGGTCAATGCACAGAACCTGAAGCAAGGCTGAATGTGAGATGAGGATAATGATATTGACTACTGAAGCTGAAGGAGAAGATCATACAGAAGTACTGTCACTAAATATATCTGGTGATATTTGATGGGAAAACCCTCCACAGTGTTAAAGAATAAAAGAGCTTTCATAAGCATTTAATAAAAATACATTTACTGAGCAAATCTAACATGTCAGGCTCTCTGACCACTAATGAGCGTGGGCAAAAAAACAGGGAAATCCCACTGATGCTATGAATCCAACACCCAAGTTTTAGAACTGAGTTTGAGGACAGACGCTCAGCTCCTCCTTCTACCTTCAAAAGTCCCTGGCTAGTTTCAGAGGTCTGTCGGTCTGTCTGCCTTTGCTGAAGTAGATCCAGACTCTCTGAAAATCTATATTCCTAATGAGATTCACGCTTGCCTATGGCTGGAAATGTCTTTCATTTTAGAGGGGACGAAAAGGAAGTGAATTCATCAAAGAAGGAAATGACTCCTACAGGTCACATAACTCAGTATGGAACCAGGATTAGCACCCCTGAGATTGTTGACTCCTTTGGCCCATACATTTTCCATTATAACACATCGACTGGTCATTTTATTAAACTGTAACCCTGGTCACTCTCATAACTCTGGATGACTCAAGGCAAACTCAATTTGGGTACAAAGCCATCAAGCCAAAATGGAAGATTTCCTGATTAAAGCTTCTTAGGGTTATATCTTGGGGTGTAGGGGTTACAGTCACATGTTTGTCTTCAAGCTCTATTTTCAAAAGGAACTCTTCTCAGTTTCCTCACTTGTAGGGTGACTAGGATGATTAATGAAATAATGCATGTATAATTGCTTATTGTAGTGCTCCATGCATAGGTTACTCAATAATGAATAGCCTTTTTAGACTTCCCTGGTGGTGCGGTGGTTAAGAATCCGCCTGCCAATGCAGGGGACATGGGTTCAAGCCCTGCTCCTGGAAGATCCCACATGCCGCGGAGCAACTAAGCCCATGCACCACAACTACTGAGCCTGCGCTCTAGAGCCCGCAAGCCACAACTACTGAGCCCATGTGCCATGACTACTGAAGCCCGTGGGCCTAGAGCCCAGGCTCCGCAACAAGAGAAGCCACTGCAATGAGAAACCCATGCACAACAAAAAGTAGCCCCCGCTCGCCACAACTAGAGAAAGACCACGCGCAGCAACGAAGACCCAATGCAACCAAAAATAAATAAATAAAAATAAAATAAAATTTTTAAAAAATAGCCTTTTTTTTAAACATCTTTATTGGAGTATAACTGCTTTACAGTGTTGTGTTAGCTTCTGCTGTATAAAAAAGTGAATCAGCTATATGCATACGTATATCCCCATATCCTCTCCCTCTTGCGTCTCCCTCCCACCCTCCTTATCCCACAAGAATAGCACTTTTTTTAATGTGTCAATATTTTCTCACATTGATAAGCAGCTACTATTTTCTATTACTTTTTTTAAAATTATTTTTGGCTACATTGCGTCTTCGTTGCTGCGCGCAGGCTTTCTTTAGTTGTGGCAAGCGGGGGCTACTCTTTGTTGCAGTGCGCGGGCTTCTCATGCAGTGGCTTCTCTTGTTGCAGAGCACGGACTCTACGCGTGCAGGCTTCAGTAGTTATGGTGCGTGGTTTCAGTTGTTGTGGCTCGCGGGCTCTAGAGCATAGGCTCGGTAGTTGTGGCGCACTGGCTTAGTTGTTCCACAGCATGTGGGATCTTCTCAGACCAGGGCTCGAACCCGTATCCCCTGCATTGGCAGGCAGATTCTTAACCACTGCACCACCAGGGAAGTCCCAAGAATAGCGTTTTTAAAAGCAAAACAAATCCAAGTGTTAAGATACAGGACAAGAAGAGGCTGATCTAAGACTACCCAAGATACTCCCATGCTTATTGATATCATTCTCTTTCTCATTAGATTTCTACCTACTCTTTCTGGTAGGACACAATCTTTAAAACACCACTGGTATTTATTCAGAAATATATTTGCAATTGGAACTGTGTCAGATTTTGTTTTGTTTTGTTTGGGAGGGGAGGAATAACTAAATCTTCTAACAGAGGGGTAGGAAGATGCCCTGAAATGAAATCAAAAGGCCTTAGTGAACAACTCAATAGGCCAGAAAGGAGATTAAGTCAACCTCTTAAGTTACTCTTTACACCTAAATGGCTCTTCCACTTCCATTTTAACCATCCTAAAAGTTAATAGCAAAGCTATCTTTGGTCAATAGGTCCAGGACTGTACTCCTTATTCTAGAAAAGCAACAGAATGGTATCTCATCTCACCACCTGCCCATTAGCTGTGGCTTGTTACATGATGATCAACCTATTAGCATTCACATCACACTGAATTCACTGCAGCACTCTAAAAATCCTACTAATCCCAGGAACCCTAAAAGCATTTGGATGTAAAATTGCAGGCAATGAGGGACATTTTATTTTTTGGTTACACCACTGGGTGATTGCCCTGAAGCAGTAAATGTAAGAAAGAAGACTAAAAATGATGAAAAAGCATTAGTAGTTTCAGAAGGGCAAATGGTGGAGAGAATATCCTTAGCTAGAGAGAAAGGAACATCTTTTACAATTTTGAGCTATAAACTCTGAGTCCTTGATGTACATATCTCAAGGGTCTTAGTGACAGAAGACAGATATAGGAAAGTGTGAAAAGAAAGCTTCTAAAATATAGCTTTCTTCTTGGCATGAAACAATGGCAGATTCTGAAGAAATTGAGTTAATAAAAAACTATATTACTTTTTATATAAAGAGAGCAAATTTCACACAGGAAACCTGCAACACTTTTACTGACTTTAATCTAACTCTGGTGAGATACTGGGGAGATAAGAATTGTATTCACTAGGTTTACAAAAAGATTAAACGTGACTTGAGGATATCATCTAATCTGACCAAGGTCACACATCAAGGGCAAGACTAAAACTCAGACATATTGCTAAAGCAAGATAGTCCGGCTGAATTAAGGGTGTCAAGAATATAGTTACCTTATGAGTTAGCCTAGACTCAATATTAGCCTCAATTCTTTACATTTTACCACCTAAGCATAGCTCTAAAGTAACAGAACCAGGCATTATTGTTAAGAAACATAAAGCTTTGTACTTTGAAAGACCATCAGACCATAGGGATCTGATGAAAAAAAATCTTATATTTATAAAAGCACTCTCAGTTTATACAGTGCTTTCCTATCCCTATCTCACAAGATTCAAAAACATCTATTGAAGTAGGCAGGGCAGATTCAGCTAACTTACACTCCATGCTAACTGCTCTCCTAATTTTTACCTGATTTGATCCTCTCAATCTTATGTTCACTCAGTATTCATTCATTCAGTTCACAAATATCTGCATGCCTCCTATGTTCCAGAAACTTAAGTGCTGGAGATAAAGTGCAGAAGAATAAGAACTTGGTCACTGCCTACAAAGAGCTTACAAATAATTTTAAGTGTGATGACTGCTACAAAAAAGGATAGGATGGGGCTTCCCTGGTGGCGCAGTGGTTGAGAGTCCGCCTGCCGATGCAGGGGACGTGGGTTCTTGCCCCGGTCCGGGAAGATCCCACATGCCGCGGAGCGGCTGGGCCCGTGAGCCATGGCCGCTGAGCCTGTGCGTCCGGAGCCTGTGCTCCGCAACGGGAGAGGCCACAACAGTGAGAGGCCCGCGTACGGCAAAAAAAAAAAAAAAAAAGGATAGGATGATATAGGAACATGACAGAGAATCCTAACTTAGAATGGAGGTCAGGGAACTCTAAGTAAGTGACTCATATCTGAAGGATGAGTATGAGTTGGGGAGACACAAATGGAGAGTGGGTGTGGGGTCTGATGTGGGTACAGGAAATAGCAGATACAAGAGTCCTCAGCTGAAAGAGAGTGTGGTAATTTCAAGAGAGAGAAGTACTTCAGAACACAGTCGGCAAGGACAGTGCTACGAACTAAGGCTACAAAGATAAGCAGTGAGTCAGCACACATTTGAGAGCCTACTATGCATCAGGCATTGTTCTGAGTACTGAGAAGAGTGGGTAACAAGAAAGACACGTTTCCTTGTCTTTACGAGCTTAGATTTCAGGAGGTTTCGGGAGCAATAATAAACATATAAATAAATAAATGTAATTTGAAGTACTGTAAGTATTATGAAGAAAGTAAAACAGGGTTTTGTAGTAGAGAGTGACTGGGAGGCTGCTTTAGCTAGTGTGGCCAGCGAAGGCCTTTCAGAAGAGTTCACAACTGAATTAAGGCCTCAGTGGAAAGTGAAACAACAAAGTCAAGGGGAAAAGCATTCCAAGCAGGAAAAAACAGCAAGCACAGACGTCCTGTGATGATGGTAGTTTAACGCAGCGGTCTCAAACCTTTTTGGCACCAGGGACCGGTTTCGTGGAAGACAATTTTTCCACGGACGGGGGTGGGGGAGAATGGTTTCAGGGTGATTCAAGCACATTAAATTTATTGTGCACTTTATTTCTATTATTATTACATTGTAATATATAATGAAATAATTATATAACTCACCATAATGCTGACAGGAGGTGGAGCTCAGGCGGTAACGTGAGCGATCCGGAGTGGCTGTAAATACAGATGAAGCTTCGCTCACAGGCCTGCTGCTCACCTCCTACTGTGCGGCCCGGTTCCTAACAGGCCACAGACCACTACCGGTTTAATGGACAGAAAGGTCAGTGTGACTGGATCACAGAGAATGAAGACAGAGTAGAAAGAAATGAAGTCTGAGAGATAGGAAGGACCTAGATCATATAAGGCCTGTAGGTCATTGTAAAGAGTTCAGATTTTATGCTAAGGGTTTTATAAAAAGAAGTGAAATTATTTGATTTATGCTTTAGAAATAGCACTCTGACTGCCAAGAAGAAGATGAACTGTAGTTAAGAGTACAAGAGTAGAAGCAGGGAGACTAGTTAGGACGATTTGTAGTAGTCCAGCAGAAAGATGCTTCTGATTTGGACTTTGAGGTCTTAGTAGTTAGTGACTAGTTAGATTTGGGGTACATTTTAGACTGATGGACTAGATGTGGGAATCAAGGATGGCTCTTGATTTTGGCCTCTGCTATTAGAAGGTAATGGTACACACACTTTACTGAGATGGAGAAGGATTCTGGAGAAAAAGATTTGCCATTCTCTTTCTGTTCTGTTTTGGTTAAGTGTGAGAGGCCTGTTAGACATCCTAATGGATGTTTCCAGGGGGTGGTCTCCTACTACGCAAGGAATGGAAATCAGGATAGAAATATAAATGAGTCATCAGTGTTTAGATAGTATTTGAAGTTATTGGAATGGATGAGATCATCCAGGGAGACAATACAGATAAGAGAAGGGATGAGGGCCTTCCTTATAGGCCAGGTTATGGACTGCGAAGTCTATCCTAAGAGAAACAGGACTGCATAATAAAGAGATGACATGACCACATGTCTGTGAGTTTAAACAAACAAACAAGACAAAAACCAAAACAATCTCTCTGACTGTAATGTGGGAAATAACCCAGAACCAGAATAAATGCAAGAGGATCAGCCAGGAGACTCCTGTGGTTCCAGGCAGAGGCTGATAACAGCATGGTCTATAGTGATGAGTGGAGATGAAGAGAAGTGGACTGGTTTGGAAGATGTCTAGTCATGATTTGGTGACTTCATGGCGTAAGGCAGAAGGACAGATAAGGATAATGGTGAGTTGCTTGAACAAATTGAAAAAGTAGAAGTGCCACTTCCCAAAAAAAGGAGCCTTAGAAAGTAAGTTGTTTTTTTTTTTTTTTTTTTTTTTTGTGGTACGCGGGCCTCTCACTGTTGTGGCCTCTCCCATAGCGGAGCACAGGCTCCGGACGCGCAGGCTCAGCGGCCATGGCTCACGGGCCTAGCCGCTCCGCGGCATGTGGGATCTTCCTAGATCGGGGCACGAACCCGCGTCCCCTGCATCGGCAGGCGGACTCTCAACCACTGCGCCACCAGGGAAGCCCAGAAAGTACGTTTTTGAGGGGAAGATGTGGAAGCCATTTTTGGACATGCTCAATTTTAAGGTGCCCACGAGATATCCAAAGAGAGATTCTAGGTAGACTGCTGGCTATTGTGGTAGATTTACTACCTGCAGATGAAGGAACTAAAGTTCAGAAAAGTCCAGGATGTACGGCCGAATACACCTTTCCCAGATGCCAACATTCAAGGACCTGAGCAGCTGAACAGAGATCTGAGTGCCCTGACGCAGATGCAGTCAGGCGTCTGAAAGCCAGAAACTCATTCAAATCATGAAGACATGATGTGACAAGACACGTTGCGATGGAAGACTTGTTTTCAGGGCAACTGCTAAGCCTGGGTTAGAGGACGGTTATGGACAGAATGATCACTTTTGTGGGTGGTTTTTTTTTTTTCTTTCTTTTTTCAAAGGGGTGCGGCGAGCGGAGCTGGGGGCCTAAGAAGACTGATCTCTGCCAGAGGCAGCGTTCGTGCTGGGTGTGGTGTGGCGGCAGGAACAGCCCCCGGACAGGGATCTTCGCCTCGGCGCTGCTCACTCGCCCGTGGAAGGGGATGTGGACACAGCTCGCGGCGCCCGCCCGGCTTCCCTCCCTGCCCGCCCGGCTCCCCCTCGCACCTCCACCGCCCGCGACCTGTGCGCCAGGCCTGCCGCCCCGACCACGAGGCCCTGCGCTGGGCACAGCCCAGGCGTCGTGTGCACTGGGCTTCCAAAAGGGCCCGGAGCTGCGAAGGCTGCCTCAGGGGGCGGCTGTGGAGTGGGGCTGGGCTCTGAAATCTCCCTCAGAGTAAGGCGCCAACCCCACCAGAGCACCGGGCCGGTGCCGACCGTTACCTCACACCCGAGGACCTCCCAGGCTCGGCCAGGCTCTTTCTCATAAGGGTTCTTCGTGCCTCATCAAAGTGGCCTCGGCCGGGGTACCCACTAATAACTGCTCTCTGAAAAAGGCAGGCGCCGACCTCTCACGAAGCCTGGCTGGCTGACTCGACGACTCGCCCGGCCGCTTGCCCGCGCCTCAGTTAGAGCCGCACTCCGGCCAGGCCCTTGGCGCACGCGCAGCTGCGCTCCAGGGTCACCTGGTGGGCGCACGCTCCGAGGCCTGGCCGCGGTCTGCGCGTGCGCGGCGCTTCGATAGCGTCCAGGGGTCGCGCGAGGCCAAGACCCGGGGCGGCCCCCGGGCCCCACGCGCCCCACCCGCTGGAGCACAGAAGTTCAGCGCCTTTCTGTGGTTCCCGGGCTTGTCCGCCCATTGGTCTTTTCGCGCCTACTGCGCGCCTGGCGGGGGAAGGTCCGGTGCTGTAGACCGCGGAGCCCCTACTGTGTGTGGAGCGTCGTGGTAGCACTTTTCGTACACGCTCTCCTTTAGTCCTCACCCCGGTGCTGTACAGCAGTATTAATATCTCAGTTCTAAAGAGGCTCCAAAACGGGAGCGACTTGTGGACATTCAAGAACTACAACACTGGGCTTCCCTGGTGGCGCAGTGGTTAAGAATCTGCCTGCCAATGCAGGGGACACGGGTTCCAGCCCTGGTCCGGGAAGATCCCACATGCTGCAGAGCAACTAAGCCCACAAGCCACAACTACTGAGCCTGCGCTCTAGAGCCCTCCGAGCCACAACTACTGAAGCCCGCGCGCCTAGAGCCTGTGCTCCGCAACAAGAGAAGCCACCGCAATGAGAAGGCCACACACCGCGACAAAGAGCACCCCCGCTTGCCACAGCTAGAGAAAGCCCGCGCGCAGCAACTAAGACCCAATGCAGCCAAAAATAAATAAATAAATAAATATATAAAAGAACTGGAACACTCAGATGGGTATGGGTCTTTGTGATTCCAAAGCCCAGCACATTCCCATCCACTTCCTGCTGATCAAATTCTGACGGTGTTGTGAATTATTAAGCCATTTCGTTGCAGGAAGGTGGACCTCTTCCAGGGCCTGAGAGTGGGCTCTTGTCTAACACTCAGAAATGAATTTTCCGAGGAGACACACGTGCTGACAAAGCAAGAGACTTCATTAGGAAGGGGTGCCTCGGTGGAGAACAGGAGGGTAAGAGAACCCAAGAGGACTGCTCTGTGCCACGTGGCTCGCAGTCTGGGGTGTTATGGTGATGGGATTAGTTTTGCCACCACTAATCTGTTCTCCATAATTTTGTCATTTTGAGAATGTTACATAGTGGAATCTTACGGTAGGTGGCCTTTTGAAATTGTCTTTTTCCACTCAGCATAATGCCCTTGAGATCCATCCAAGTTGGTATGTGTCTCTGTAATTCACTCCTTTTTATTGCTGAGTAGTATTCAATGGTATAGATAATTTCCCCCTGGCTTTTCAAATTTCCTACTGAGCATGAAATATTTTAAGTCTTAGGGAAAAGGAAACATACTTGTGAGAGGAGCAGTGCAGAGAGAAGCAGTTCATGCATTCAAGGAAATTTTGTGTTGAATTAAATAATAGAATTTTAGTCTTGGCGTGCCCTCAGCATTCACCTGGGTAAGTTCTTCATGTTGTAGGAGTCCTCCTTGCAGTATCCTGGCAGGTTTTTGTGAAGCCTCTGTGTGGATGCTCCCAGTAACAGGGAAATCACTACCAGATGAAGCAGCTCATTAAATTGACACAAAATATGCCTTCCTTCCTGGAGCCTGCGCATGACTGAGAAATCTTCCGTCATAGGTTATTTTTACCCTGCCTGGAGTCCTTCCCTCTCCCCACTAACTAGATAAACACAAGCCCAAGATTGTGAGCAAAGCCTGCAAGAACCTGAGCAAGATGGGGATGTCCTGGATCCAGGATTGGCCTCTCTAGGGAGATTTCAGCATTCACTGGCTTAGAAAAACAAGGGGCTGCAGACTTTTTAAAATGGAATGAAATTCTGCATGAACACACACACGGATACCCATGGTCCCCTAGGAATATTCTCCTTTCTGCATGATAGGTGTGCCCTTCAGAAGGAACTGAACTGCTAATCTCAGAGGAAATGTCTTAGATTCTCTCCTGCCTCGAGTCCCCTGTATCAGACCAGAGATCTCTTCCTTTTCCTCCAGCCATCCTTGAATGCAGATTCTGACCTGTCCATGGTTCTGATTGTTAATGGCTTCACTTGGGGCCAAGGCATGGGTTCTTTCATTCATTCCTTTGCGGTAGCTTATATTTATTACTCACTTGCTATATGTCAGGGACTGTGATGTGCTCCTTACATCCACCCTCTTTCTATTGAAGTATATAAGACATAACAGGAAAGAGCACATATCATAAACATACAGCTCAGTGAATTTTCGTACAGTGAATATATTCATGTAACCACCACAAAGCTCAAGAAACAGAACATTATCAGCACCCCAGAGGCCCCTCCTGTCCCCTTCGAGGTTCTATCCTCCAACTGTAACCATAAACCTGACTTTTAACAGCATAGATTAGCTATTTTCTACTTTTAAACTTTTTATTTATTTTTTTATTTTTGGCTGAGTTGGGTCTTCGTTGCTGTGCGCGGGCTTTCTCTAGTTGCGGCGAGCGGGGACTACTCTTCGTTGCGGTGCGTGGGCTTCTCATTGCAGTGGCTTCCCTCATTGTGGAGCACGGGCTCTAGGCGCACGGTCTTCAGTAGTTGTGGCACGTGGGCTCAGTAGTTGTGGCTTGCGGGCTCTAGAGCGCAGGCTCAGTAGTTGTGGCTCACGGGCTTAGTTGCTCCACAGCATGTGGGATCTTCCTGGACAAGGGCTCGAACTCACGTCCCCTGCATTGGCAGGCGGATTCTTAACCACTGCGCCACCAGGGAAGTCCCTATTCGTTATACTCGTGATGGGGCATTTGGGTTGTTTCCAGTTTTCTACCCTTATCCATATTCCTGATATAAAAATTCTGTTCATGTCTTTTGGTGAACATATGCTTTTCTATTATATATATAATATATATTATATTTACATGTATATATAGATATGTATACACATACACACATATACATAGGGTAGATTGTGGGTGGGTACATTTTTCAGTTCCCATTTTTCAGATAAGAAATCTGAGGCTTGAAGAAGTTGAGCCAGGAAGTAGTGGAGCTGGGACATGAACCGAATCCTATCTGACCCTGGAGCTCAAGCTCTTTCATCATCATGCTTTACTGCCTCCCAATGAATGAGCTGTTTAAAAGTACTCATGGAGGGCTTGACTAGTTGCTGCCATTGAGGGAGATGGAAAGATAAAAAGCCACAGTCACAAAAGAAGGAAAATGATAGATGCTGGTGAAAGGCACATGGGTGTGATTAGGAGGCTGAGGGGGTCATTTTTATCTTGGAGGGTCATAGGAGGCTTCCTGGAGGAAGAAGCATTTGATGAGAAAGGATGGGGGCAGATTCTGGGCGTGCAGGAGGGAAGGAGTGCCAGGCTGAGAGAGCTCTGGGGCACAAGAAGAGGAGGCCCACATAGAGACACAGCTGCAAGGGCCTTCACAGATCATTTTATCTGGTCCCCAGTGTCCACCCACCCATCTGTACACTGCTGGCTTCCAAATTTATATACCCAGTCTTGACCATTCCCCTAATTGCCAAACTCTTTTTCTATTCAGTTAGATGGCAAATAGGCATCTCAAACTTGACATGGCCAAAACAGGCCTCCTGATCTCCCCTCCCCGCCACACACACCCACTCCAAGCTGCTCCTCTCCCAATCTTTCTTGGTCTTTGGCACTACCAACCACCGGTTGCTCAGGCCCCAAGTTGCAGCCTCATCCTTCCTTCCTCCCTTTCCCCACGTCCAATCCATGAGCACATCCCATCAGCTCTATCTATAAAGCACACCCTGAATCAGGCCTCATCTTACCACCTCCCTGCTACCCCCTGGTCATGGCCACCACCATTACTCACCTGGATGAGTATAACAGCTTCCTCACGGCTCTCCCTACTCCTTCTGAAGTTCCATAGGGGAGAAGCCTTCTTTGCCTCTTCCAGCTTCTGGTGGTTCCAGACGTTCTTTGGTTTGAGGCTGCCTAACTCCAATCTCTGCTTCTGTCTTCACATGACCTTCTTCTTCGTGTCTTCTCTTCCCATTACTAGCGACCTCCTCTTATTGGTCATTGGACTCAGGGCCCACCTGGACAATCCAGGATGATTTAATCTTGAGATTCTTAACCTAATTACATCGGCAAGACCCTTTTTCCAAATAAGGGCACATTCACAGGCTATGGGTGGACTTATCTTTTAGGGAGCTACCGTTCAACCCACTATAGAGGTGAATACCAGAAAAAAAAAAAATAACAGCTCAAAGAGTTTAAATTGAATTTAAACTTTAGTCCTCCAGTGAGTGATTACTTTTCAAAGCACAGAAGACTCTTGGCCCACACCTACCTGCTATTTCAGCACTGACAGTTCATGCACCACTTCAAAGGTCATTCTGAGGAGTGAGTGTCTGCTTGGTACTTGCTGCAAGGCTGCCTCGAGGCTGTGGGTCTCTAGCCTTGCTGCAGCCTCAAACCTACCAGATCCTCTCTGCCCACTGTAGGGGCATTGCCACTGCTGCAAAAGGTTCAAAATTGTTTCCTTCTAAAGAAATGGTCTCCCCGGAGAAAGCCAGCTGCTAGTGTTGATGATAAAAGGAGAAAGAAGGGATCCAAGAAAGTGCTGGTTGTCACCCAGTGTGATGGGCAGCCTCTAAGATAGATGTCCCCCAACGATCCTGCCTTCTGGGTTTTATGCCCTTGTGTAATCTTTTCTTCTTCAGCATGGGCTGTATCTAGTGAGTTGTCTCTACTCAATAGAATATAGTAAAAGTGACAGGATGTCATGTCTGAAATTAGTTTACAAAAAGACTGTGGCTTCTGTATCGCTCACCTTTTCTCACTCTCTAGCTTACTTGCTCTGAGGGAAGCAGCTGCCATGTTGAGCGGCCCTGTGGAGAGGCCCAAGTGGCAAGGAAATAATATCTCCAACCAACAGCCTATAAGAACCTGAGGGGGACTTCCCTGGTGGTCCAGCAGTTAAGACTCTGCGCTCCCAGTGCAGGGGGCCCAGGTTTGATCCCTAGTTAGGGAACTAGATCTCGTGTGCTGCAATTAAGACCGTGCACGGCCAAATAAATAAATAAATATTAAAAAGAAAAGCAAAAGAACCTGAGGTCGTCAGTCCAACAGCCCTCCAGAAACTCAATCCTGCCAACAACCTTGTGAATAAGCTTGGGGGTGGACCTTCTGAGGCCCGCAGACAGCCACACAAGTGAGCTTGGAGGTGGATCCTCCCACTTGAGCCTTCAGATGATTGCAGCCCTGGACAACACTTAGACTGGAGCCCGTGAGACACCCTGAGCCAGGGGTACCTGCTAAGCTATGCCCAGATTCCCACTCCACAGGGACTGAGATGATACATGTTTGTTGATTAAGCCACTGAGTTTTGGAATAATTTGTTACGCAGCAATAGATACACCCAGATACAGATTTCTAGGATATATTCAACCATGTGGAAGGCTTCTGCTACAGTGGTAGCTGTGTTTACAGTTTGGGAATTCACAGATATTAGCTCATCTCCCTCAAGAATCTACAACACCTCCTTGCACTCCTTTGATTCTGTCTATATTTTTAAACAAACATAATATCACACTATAGTGACAGTTGCACATTCTATTTTTTCTGCTTGATATGTCATAAGCATTTTCTCACCTCACTAAATATTCTTCAAAGCATTCTTTGTTCTTAGCATCTGTTCAGGGGATGAGTGTACCAACGTTAATTAAGTGACTCCCCTCTCTTGTTTTGAGCTTAAAGTAGGGTTTTACCTTCTTGGGTCACATCTATGGGCATGTTTCGGCCCCTCCATTCCGGGCCTACAGGGAAGGTTCCGGGAAGGTAGAAGGCAGGATCACCTGTGGTTAAGTGCTCCTAAAAGTTACATTGACCCTATACCATTTCCTGGCTATGTGACCTTAACACCTCTGGGCTTCACTTTCCCCTTCCAAACAGAGGGGTAATAAGTATATCTACCTTGCAGAGTTATTAGAGCCATCATTGAGTTAACCCGAGTTAAACACAGAGTGCCTGACAAATTTTAGGGTATATAGACACAAGCCAGGCCACAGTATCCTCATCTCCCTGTGAGTCCTGGAGCACCGTACATCATATCGACTCTTGTCCCAGACCTCCAACCAACAGCATCTTGGCTTCCCTCCCACCAGTCTGTTCTCCCTGAACCTACTGGTGACCCCAGCTCTGCCGCCATCCACAATCCTGTGGCCATGACACCTCCTCTTACTGCATGAGTCCAAGCACTTCCATCCCATCTCGAGGCCTCAGTTTCCTCATCTGCAGTATGGGAGGGGGGGTTGGATTAGGAGGTCTACGAGGGATCACCCGCCTCTGAGATTCTAGACTATTCCCTCTTCTTGCAAAGGCCCTTTGGTTTCAATAGTACAAAGTACAGCCAGAGCTTTAAACAACTAACCAAAGCAAAAAGAATTGGACAACACTTTATTAACCATAAAGTCTAGGTACCAAGACTTGTACTCAGCATCCTGGAGTATGTCAAATACTAGCATAGTGTCTGTTTACATGTGTGTGAAAATCTGGGTGAAGAGCTGGAGTTTCTCATCTCAGGCCCCTTACAGTGTTTGTCCTGAGTCTGAATGAGAACCCGCCACCCCCCACCCCACCCCCATCCCCGAGCAGGCGCTACAGCTGAGCTCCCACCTAGCCCCAAGCCCCTGCTCTTCCAGCTGCCATCAGGCCAAAGAGCAATGAGGGGCACTGCTCAGAGGGGCCTGAGGGTAATGAGGGCCTGAGGGCTGCACAGGGATGGGGGTGATACCAGAGAAGACACAGTTCTCACCGCGGCCAGGTTCAAGTCCAGCACTTGCCTAAACATAACTTTGCACCTGGTCCTTCCCTCATTCTTTCCACCTGCCTTTTGTGCGTGACATGAATGCTCTCAGAAGTCCACCCACCATGGTCCTGGGAGAAGGGGAGAGGCAGAGAGTTATTGGGGAGTAGCCTGGAGAGCTAACCCTTCGCAATCTCCCCAAGGCCACAGTATAGCTATGGGTACTCAGCATGTAGAAATCCCAGGGGGGACTGCTCCAGGCTTGTCCCCAGCTCCAACCCTCAGGTTCAGTTCTTTGGCACTGAAAAGAACAGAAAGAATTCACTTCTGGGCTCCTGCCTGGCCCCTCCCCACCCAGGCTTGGACTCTGGACCAGCCCCAGAGAGGGCAAGGTTTCAGAGACTGCAGGGCTCTGTGGCCCTGGGAATCACAAAGCAGAAGGGAGAGCCCCTCCCCACTCCCAGCACTTAAGCCTCTCACACCAGTTCTCAGTTTCTAGGACTTCAGCCCCTGCGGTGCCTGGGCCATGACCCCACTAGGAGGAGGAGCAGATCATGGTGTTTCAGGTCCCAAGAAAGGCTGTGTGACCTTAGCCAAGTCATCTGGCTTCTCTGAGCCTGTCTCCTTCCCACTCCTGAAAAACAGACTGACAGTCTGGATTCTGCAGGATGACCATGAGGTTGAAATAAGAAAGTAGCGGTGACAGGACCTGGCAGAGTGGTGGGCACACAGTAACGGCTTCCTTTCCCTGGTGAAATACTGGTTCAGCTGGTCAGCCAATAAAGGCAGCTTCCAGTGGCAACAGAGGAGATGCCCACATGCTGAGGCTGCTTCCTGAGTCCAAGGAAGGGGCCAGCCCAGCTCTGGGGGCCAGGTTAGAAGTAGACTTGAGCAGAGGAGAGCAGGGGGAAGGCCAGAGGGGGTGGGGCCCTTGCTGATCTGTTGCTGGGGAAGCAGGCTTTATGCTCCCTGCCCTGCAGAAAGCCCAGCCCCAGAGGAGCTGAGGGGCTGTGGGTTGAGGACGCCAGCTTCCCCCTGGTGGGGTGCTCCAGCCTTTGGGACTGTAGAGGGGGAGGTTGGGCTGGGGGGCTGGGCAGGAGGGTGCTCAGCTTGGAGGAAGACCTCAGCAGGCCAGAGCCAGTGGGCGAGGCAGATTGGACAGGGCTAGGGGACGGCTGGGCAGAGGATGCAGTGACAGGGGCGGGACCAAGGGACAGTGAGGGCAGAGGGGACAAGAGGAGGCCAAGGGAACCATGAGGCTGTGGATCTGGAGAGAGCTGCAGAGCCATCGGAGAGGAGACCGGGGTCTGGAACGGGCCTGGCTGTTCCTGGCAGCCATGTTGTCCGGGGCACACGGGGCCTGGGGGCCACTCAGCCTGGCCCCAGCAGCCAGGGGACACCGGAGCCAAGCAGGAAGCACAGTCCATGGGGCATAGGCGCTCATGCATGTGCAGGGTCCGACTCCACCACGCCAGCTCAGCCTGAAGGGCCTGGATCTCCTTCCGCAGGGTGTGGTTGTGTTTCTCCAGTGACTCATGCTGCTGGGGGGAGAAGCAGATGGGTGGGGAGCGTTATGTCAGCCAGAATCAGGGGCCCAGCAAGAGCCCTATTTCCCAATCCCCCAGGGTCCTCAATTTAGGAGGAAGGATACCACCGCCGTCTGAATGCCCTTTGGCTACTCTCTGGCCAGGCTTCCGTAACACCAGCAAGTCCCCCCAACTCACCCTCCTGCTAGGGCTCAGATCTGCCTGCTCTCCATCCCTGCTGCCAGGTCCCTGAGCTAGTCAGCCTGGGATCTCCACTCACCTGGGAGCTCCACCAGCCTCCTAACTGGCGCGCCCCCCAAACCACCCAGATCTCTTGGCCCAGAGGAGACATTCAGTGATTGCGTCGTTAATCGAACATTAAAGCTCTTTAAAGTCTCTAATGACTCCCTGTGCATGGCGGCCCCAGTTCACACCTCCAGTTTTATCTCTCCGACTTCTCTTGATGCCCCTACTTCCTGTTCCCCATATGGACGCTGCTTCCTTGCCACACTTCCGTTCTCCCCTGCCTGGACACTTCCAGCACCCCCATCCTCGGGCTAATCCTGACACTGCCTTCTTGTGACAACTTAGATGTCCTCTGTCCTGGACACCTCTACGGCTTAGTGCCACTGCCAGACCTCCCCAGTGCCCAGAACTTTCCCACTGAGGCACCATGGCCGGAGTCCAGGGTCATGTTTTACAGGTTGGCAGCACAGGTGTGTTCTGTTCCGCATTTAGGTTCTGTTCTGCTGAACCCTGGGTTCTGTCCCAGTGGGACAGCAGTTCTAAACAACCATTTGTGATGACAGCAATGGTGGAAAACGCAGAAGGAACTTTATTTCCACAGCTCATCAGGCTCAGTGACTTCCTTTGGCTCCCTCCCCCACCTACCCCCCTTTATGGACACTTTTTAAAAGAAGAAGCTGCAAGGGTGTTTCGCATTAAAATGTTGCTTAAGCCATGGACTCAAAGTTCTAACAGGCCCCAAAGCCACCCGCAGCCCCACTCCCAAGCTGGTTTCTGCCGTGGAATGTGGAGACATTTTAAAAACATGTCATTAGGTCACCCTTCACCTAAATTCTCCAAAGGCTTCAATTCACCTCCAGAAATTGAGTCACTCGCTCCTCACTCATTCGTTCACTCATTCATTCGCCACCTTCAGGCTGCTCAAATGTCACCTCCTCCGGGACGGCTTCCCTAGTTAGGTTTCTATCACCCCACGTGCCGCAGTCCCTTCCCTCTTCCCTGCTTTACTTTTTACCAAAGCACGTATCACCATCTGATATCCCAAATACCTCATAGGTCATTTATTTGCCCGGCCCCCCCCATGAAAATACGAGCCCTGGGGAGGGTGAGCTGGGCTTTTGTCTGCTGTCGTCACAGCTGTATCTCCAATGCTTAGAATTGTGCTTGTCACACAGGAGATACTCAATAGGCATTTCTGGAAGGAAGGAATAAACGAACGCATGAAGTCTCTACCGCTGCCAGGCAGGCGCCATCCCGGGCATCAGTCCTCATTCTCATGCATTCTACAGGGTGCTACTCTCTTATGGCCACGCCAGCCCTATTTCACTTGCCTGAAATGCCTTTTCTTACCTTCATCCATTTGGAAAACTCCTATTCATCCCTGAAAAACAGTTCAGGCTTCATCTCTATACCACCTTGACCCAACAACCCGTGTGTTGCTCCCACCTATGTGTTCCCAAAGCACTTTACCCTGACTCTATCATTCGCTCCACAGGGAATTATTGAGTCCCTTCTATTTGTCAGGCACTGGTCCAGGTGATGGGGAAACAGCAGGGAACAGAATAGGTCCCTGCCCTCAGAGTGCTTACAGTCTGGTGGGGAAGACAAGCAGTGATCACATCTAAATATGTGATAGAAAGTCAGTACTAACCAGAAAAATAAAGCCGAGTAATGGGAGAGGTCTCTTTAGATCAGATGTTTAGAAAGACCACCTCCTTCTGAGGACGTGACATTTGAACCAACAACCAGAAAGAAGTGAGGATCTAGCTAGGCTGCTGTCTGAAGGTAGACGGAGCAGCCAGGGGGAGCCCCTGAGGCTGGATGTGCTTGGCCAGTGAAGGAACGGAGAGAACAGGGTGTAGGATGTTAGGAGTGGGCAGTGGACAGGTGGGGGCGGGGTTACAGAGAGTGTAGGGCCTTTGGGTGTGGAGGGCTCTGAATGTTACTCATTGCTGTAAGGACTAACGTGTATGCAGCCCTCCCAAAGGCCAGGTCCTGAACCCAGCCTAATCGAGCCTCTGGGATGGAACTGGTGGTGTCCTTTCTCTCCGCATAGAGGTAGAAGGGAAGCTCCAAGGTCAGGTTACCATCCAAGGTCAGGTTACCATCCAAGGTGAAGAGGCAAGTGTGAGTGGAGCCCTCCCCCTTCCCACCGGGCTCCTTTGCCTTCTTCAGTCTCCACAAGGGTCCTGCCAGTGGGCAGGGATTATTGTCCCCGTTTTCAGATGAGGACAGTGAAGCTCAGTGAAGGAAGCGACTTGCGGCTAATGAGTGCCCCAGCTGGGACTCTAAAGCCAGCCCATCTTAACCCTGAACCGGTTTCTCACAGCGTGGTCTTGGCCAAACCCATCAGAACCCATCTATCAGAGTGTAGCACCTCCTGAGGTGGGTCCTGGGTGGGGAGGGGCCAGGAGCTGCATTGTAACCAGTGCCTCAGCTGGTCACTGAGCCAGGTTTTCCCTGTTTGCCTCCCTCCTTGTCTCCTCCCCCTAAATTGGAGGTGCCTTGAGGGTAGGCCCGGGCCGAGGATGCACTGTCATGTCCCTGGAGCCCAATGTGTGTCAGGCACACGGTTTCCACTCAACACCCAGGAACTTCCAAATCTCAGTTGCAAAGCCCTTCCCTCCTCCCAAACTCAGGCCCCCTGGCACATACGGCAGCGCAGGGGGAACTGCTCATGGGCGGGACAGAGAAGAGGTGGCCGGGCCAGGTAAGTGACATCAGGAATGGGAAGGGAGGCATCCCCCACCTGGTGCAGGGCATCCGCCTTGTTCGTGTGCTTCCGTCGGCTCCTCTGGGCGGCCGCACGGTTATTCTGTTTCTTCTTCAGCTGCCTCTGATGTTCGTCAGGGTCCTGTAGGGAGACAGGCCAAAAGCTCAGGGGTCCTGGCAGGGGCTGGCTAGCTGTAAAGCCATGCCCTTCTTGAATCAAGTCCCCGAGGGTCCCCCTCCTCCTCGAAGCCCTCTCTGGCTCCCTCGGTGTCCACACACCCCATCGCAGGCACAGCACTCCTCGGTGGATTGCCAGCCTCACCCACGTGTCCTGCTCACAGCTCACGATGGGGCAGCACAAGCGAGGATTCAAACCCAGACAGGACCAACTTCACACCCACCGTCTCCTTATCAGCCGTGCTACTCTGAGCAGATCACTCACTTCTCTGTGCCCAGCTACCTGATCCATACAGTGGAGGCACCAGCGCCTTCCTCGCAGGACATAAAGCAGGCAGGGGTTAATAAAAGCCAGCCGCTCTTGTTCTGATCGCTATTACTTCCACGGTCAAGGTGTTGATTTCCTTAGCCATGAGCTCTGTCTGTAAGGGCAGGGCGGGGGTTCTGATTTCACTCCATATTCCCATGCCTAGCTCAGGCCCAAAGCTGATATTCACTTACGCAACGCAACAAATATTTCTTGTGCACCTACTATGTGCCACACACTGAGCTATGGGGACACAGCAGCAAAGAAAAGAGGCAAAACTTCCCGCCCTCAAGTTGCTTGCATTCTAGGGGGACAGCAGCCTAGAATGGGTGAATCGAGTCCCTTCTGATAGAAGAGTGGACTCAAAGGTTGACAGCTGTGACCCTCCCCCTACACTGGGGTTCATGAAACTTAGATGAAATGTTTAACCCAAATGCCCAGGGCTCTGGAAGGTCAGACAAGAGGGAACATTGGAGACCCCACAGCCCAACTCGCCCTCCCACAGGTCACTCTGGGAGGTGTCTTCTGAGTGTAGGGACCTCAGGCAAGACCCTGGCCTCCCTGGTGGAGGATTCTGTGCTCCTAGGTTCATGGCCATAGCAGGCCCCTTCTTGGTGATGTGGGGACTGAGAGACTGGAGCCTGGGGGAAAGACCTGCAGAGAGAGAAGTGGGTGGGCCTCTGGTACCTGGGTCCTGGGAGAGAGGCAAGGTTCCAAGGGAACCATGGCTAGAGAACTTGGGGAGGAAAGAGAAGCCTCCTCTAATGGCAGTGAGCAAACAGGTAGGTTAGGAGAGAGCAGTATTCAGAGGCTAAGTTCTAAACTGGAGGCTGGATCTGCAATGTGAGAGCAGGAAAGCCCTCGATCCAATCCCCTGGAGAAACTGAGGCCCAGAGAGAGGGTGTGTGAGCCCTCGGCCACACAGCCCATGTGAACAGAGCTGGCACCGGGCACCCTGGGGCATATTCCCCTTCTCATCCCCTGAACCTGGCCCCTGTACTCACCATCCTGATCAGCGGCCCATCAGCCCCACAGAGGTGCATGGTGGGGCAGGAGAACAGAGGCTCACACCCGGTTCAGGGCGTCCCTCCTCCGCTGTGACCTCCCAGTACCCTCTGGGAACCCCAGGAAGTGGCAGCTCTTTAAATTCCCCGTGACCACTCCACCCCCAGCAAGCCAAGTTTCAGTTTCTCCTAAAGCCACCGGCTGCTCAGAATCCCAGGCTTGGGTTGGCTCATGTGGCTGGAATTTCCTAACACGAACTGGCCTTCCGGTTGGGCCCCTTCTCTGGAAGGAGGACGGTGGAGGGTGGCGAGAGGAGGAGCCCGGATGCCAGGTGTGGGGAGGGGTGTTCTGGGAGAGTGAGGGCAGGCTGCCATGGACAGAGCCAAGAGGAAGCCAGTGGGGGACCGAGGGCTCACATGGGATACGGGAGAACCCCTGGTCTCTACAGTTGCAGGAGCCCAGGTTCACAGTCCACCTCTGGTTTGCTGGAGCTGTGCAGCTTTGAGAAGGCGATTTACCCTCTCTGAGCCTTAGCTTCCTCATTTGTAAAGGGAGATGATACAGACATCCACTCACAGGCTTGATGTTGGAACTAAGCAAGATAATACAACCGCCCCCAAACCCTGTGAGACTAAAGTTGAGGCATGTCTGCAAAAATAAGCAACGGCCCTTAAATAGGAGAACAGATGGCTAATGACTGTGTTTTCATACAACAGACCACGCAGCAGTAGAGAGAGTGATGTCTAGCAATTAAGAGCACAGCTTCCAAGCTATGTGACTCGGGTACATGATTTCACCTTTCTGTGCCTCTGTTTCTAAATCTGCAAAGTGGGGATAAAAATAATTTTGTCGTGAAGGTTAAATGAGTTAAGGCAGGTAAGGCACCTAAAAGCATGCCTGGTGTAGAATGAGGGCTCAACAAATATTCACAATTATGATACGGTGGAAGATTCAAAGCTGCACTTATCATCGTGCCTAAAAGTTCATAACATCCAATTGTATGAAAATGACAAGTGGCAACAAGATCTGAACAAAAATAATTTCTGTAATGTTGAATAATATGGATATGTAATTATGTGAGAAAAATATAAAAATATGCATGAGAATGAGAACCACAAAATTCAGAGGGTGGTAGCCTGGCGGGGGTGGAGGTAGAGATGGACTGAAGGGGACACACAGGGATTTCGGTTGTGTCAGGGATGTTTTGTTGCTTCAACCGTGGGAACACAATTGTCTGTGATAATATTATTAACTACACTTTGGGGTATACCTCAATGTTTCATAATAAAAACTTCTATTAAAGACCTAAAAAAACCTGAAGCCCCAAGCAAACCTGTATGGTTGTTGTGTCTCTAAGAGAGACCATGCTTGGAAGGGACAACAGTTCAGGGGATGGTGGAGCCATTAATCCCTCTCCAAGAACAACACAGCAACTGATGTACAGTGAAGAGTCCTGTGCCCTGCTGACTAGAGCATCTGGGGGTTGTGCCTGAGTCCTGAGGACTCAAGGCTGATGGTGTGGGCTCACCGGCATGGCAAATACTGTGGATTCGATTTTCTGATAGGAAATGGTGTCCTGGAGTACTGTGTTTAGGAGTTCACAGCTGCCTCTGAGCTTACTAGAAAAGAACACTGCAATTGATTAGCAATGTCTGCCATGCCATGATTGATTAGTGATGTCTGTCACGAGCAGGGCATTAACTGTAATAGTCTCTTGCTATGCTATGAAGTGGGTATGAAACCAGTTTGGGCTTTAGAGTCAGACTTGACTCTGACACCTGGCACTCTACTCACCAGGTCTATCACCTGGAGCCTCAGTGTTCTTGTATGTATGCTGTGGATGACCAAGAAATTATACCTACTTATAAAGTTGATTTGAAGACCGAAAAGAATGAGATGAGAAGGGAGGTCTTTGCATATTGGCTAGGATCCATTCCCACTCCTGAGATTTATGGGTACACAGGATTAATTATGCAGCCTCATAATTTAAAACACCTGGGTGGGTGGGGCTGGGCATGACAGCTGGGGCTGGCCCTCCTTGCTTGTGAAGGGCATGGGAGAGGAGCCTCTCTGAGTTATTTTTGTTTCCCAGAAACCAGGAGGGCTGAGGCATCTTGCCTGAGGAGGGCACCTGAGGGGCTCATTAAGCCATGAGCTCCTCAGGGAAGGATCCAGAGAGCCTTGCATGATGTAACCAAGAAAAAACATCTGGAGGCAGATGGGGTGGGGGGAGGCTAGGGCCCAAGTATCCCCACTCTAAGCCCCCAGCCCCAGACCTGGACCACCAGTCTTCCCCTCTCAAGACCCTGGCTTCAGGTGTAGAGGAGACAGTCAGCAAGTATGCCTGTGGCCCCTCTCAGAGGCCCACAGACCTGAAGGAAGATGGAAGAAGGCAGCGTTTATGGCTTGATCTCCCTGAGGAGTGGCAGGGAGGCAGGGACACAGAGTGGGTAATGTTTAACCATGAATGGCCATGGAAAGCTGGCAGAGCAGGCTTCAGGGCCAACCAGTCCAAACTCTCACTTAGAAGGTGAGGAGCTAATGCCCAGAGAGGCAAGGTCACCTGGCGGAAGGGGGCAGAGCTGGTGGGAGGACGCTCTTCTCTCCTCCAAACCCTCAGTCTTTCTCCACACCCAGCATGGAAGGGCCTGGTCCTTTAGTCCCAAACCTGCTGCCCCCTGTGGGTGGAGGCTCAGAGGCCTCCCCAAACCAGAGCTGCAGAGTGAGCTCCTGGGCAACCGGATCGTTGCCCATCTTACTCTCTGAAGCACCCCCAGTGCCTCAGGCACTGCCACCACATAATAGGCGCTCCATTAATGAATACGTAAGTGAAATCCAGCAGGCAGCTTGCCATCCGGGAACCCCAAAAGCTTCCTGGATGAGTAAAAAACTTCTGCTTTACTCATTCTCACAGGAACTTTCCTAGGTTCCTGAGGGACTCTCCCTAACCATCCTCCTCATTTTACCAGTGAGGAAACTGAGGCACCGGGAGGTGACGGTCACACAGCTGGTTTGGGAGAGGCCAGGATGCATTGATACCCTGTCCCAATTCCTTCCCACGCCTCCTGGGGTTGGAGAGATGCCTGCGGTCTTCAGCTGCCCGGGGATGAGGACCCCCTCTCTGCAGGTCCCCCACCATGAGCACCCCTCATTTGCCTCCTCAGGGCACCTCGAGGGAGCTTCGGATGATGGAGAGCAGAGAAAGAGGCCAGGTGACTGCTGGTGGGGCTGAGGCTGGCTGTCGACTTCCTGCCCACAACCATGGACGGGCCTGTGTGGAAGCTAAGCCTCAGGTGAGAGGGGTTCACAACCAGATGGGGTGTAGGACACATGCCCAGCACATTGACTTGCAGGGCAGGGCAGGAGGGTGACAGCCTGCCTCTGTGAGGGCATCTGGGGCGGCCAGGACTTCCTGTTGGGGAGATCAGAAAAGGCTTTGCAGAGAAAGAGCTCTTTGGGAAGGACATTGAAGAATGGGGGGAGGGGCTTGATCCCAGGGCCTGGAACTTGATCTTGAGCAAGTCATTTAACCTCTTTATGCCTCACTGTAATAATATAAGTATTTAATGAAGTAATATATGTAAAGGGCTTAGAACAGTGCTTGGCACACAGTAAGTCCCATAATCATCTGTTAAATGCACTTAATAACGACTTAATAAATGCACTTAATAAACGACTGATGAATTTTTTGCTCACATACAGCAGGCTTGTATTTTATTATTATTATTCTAAGAAAAAACGGCAGAATGCAAGAACAGGGATGAGTTTTTTTTCTAATGAAATACATTTGATGAAAAGAGGGTTAATGATTGTGTCCATATGTAAGAAGCAGCACTTAATATCTGATGAAATCTGCTAAAAATTTCTCATGCTTACAAAGGAGTCTCAATAAGAGATGGGAAATTAGTTATCTCTGGATCCTTAGCTTCCTAAATGATCTAACTAAGCTTAAGTTACTGACAAGTCTCGAGTGTAACAGCTTCAGGTGGGCTAGATCATGATGCCCAAACAACGTCATCAGCAGTCATTGTCTCACCCTATCTGCTCTCCCCCAGCTGGATACATCCTCAGGCAGGTCTGGCTCAAGGTGGTAAGCTGGCCACCTGAAACACCAGCTTAGCTGCCCCAGGAGGGCGCATCCCTCCATCCCCTGCCACTTTCCCAATACTTCCAACAAAGGTCCCAGACCTGGCTCTGCTTGGCCTGGCTTTAGTCCTGTGGCTATTCCTGACATCAGTCACTGTGGTGAAAGGGACTGGGGGTGAGGGAGGGGAGACTTCCAGAGGGTACTGGGGTGCTGTTGGCAGGAGAAGGGGGAACGAATGCTGGGCTGACACCACCACCTTGGTTCAGTTTCAGATATGAGGAAGCTGCCGCTCAGCGGTACATCCCTTGGCCAGGTCACATCCCCAGGTGGGATGGACTCAATCCCCACTTGTCTCTGACACCAAGCCCAGCCCTCTCTCTTTTTATTGTTTCACAGGGACCCATAAGTGGGAAAGGAAAGGCTTGCTAAGGGGATGACTCCAGATGAACTGAATGCTGGGCAAGGACTGGGGCAGTGACATCGTGGGGACAACCCAGGGCATAGGGAGGAAAGGATTGACCTTCACTTCAGCACAGCACCTTGACCTTGGGGGCTCTCATTAAAGCTGGAATCTGCCAATAGCTGGGCCTCCCAGGAACTGGGTGACTTCACAGGGGCTCTATGACGCCATCACCGCCCAGTCCTAGGTGGGAGCTGGCGCACGTTCCCACCCCCCAGTCCTGCTGGGCCCCCTGCTGCCTCCAAAGCCTTGTGCTTCTGATTCTCTGCTACTCCTTGAACGTACACATCTTTCTGGGAAGCCGACTTAAACTTCTGGAAGAGGGCAGGGACTATAAACTATAAACAACTGAGCACTGAAGAGTCAGCGAGCCTCCCAGGGTTTCGTGGGATGTGACAGCAGTGACCACAGCACGTGGATTTTCCCCGGTGGTCCAAGTCCCAAACAGGCTTGAGTTCAAATCCCTGCTCTGCCTCTTTTAACCATGTGATCTTGGACAGGGCCCTTGGTTTCTCCGGGCCTCAGTTTCCTTGTCTGTATAATAGGCTGTCATGATAACTGAAACCATGCATGGAAAGCAGTCACCAGGGAGCTCCTTCTTGTCCCAGTGTCCCTGGCTGTACCTCCCTTGTGATGTCACATTCCCACTGTCCACTTTGGATGGTGGAGAAGTCCATGCCGGGCACCCTGCTGAGATCCTGGACACTGGAGAGAAAGGACAATCACCCCGGCCCTGGAGGGAGCCTTTCCACTCCTCAAACAGCTCTCTCCCTTCTTAGCTTCTGTGTCGGTTCCCACAAGAGCGCTGAGAGACAGGAAGGCCTCACTCAGAGGCTGGTTTGGGGAAGTGGCCAGCCAGGGTCACGAGCAAGAGCCTGGAGGGCTGGGGTGGGATGGGGGATAAAGCCCAACCCTGTGTGGCCAGTGACTCACAAGCACAGACAAGAGAGGGCTTGCCTTGGCCGACCCAGCCCGGGACTTGTACCAAGGGTGCTGAGAGCTCTGGCAAGGTGGATTGGCAGTCGGTCATGGTCAGAAGATTCTAGAGATTGTCGTCCACTCTCCTCGCTTTATAGCTGGGGAAACAGGCTCAGTGAGAGGAAGGTACTTGGCCCCGGGCGGGGAGGAGGCAGAGCCAGGCAGACGGGGTTCTGTTGCAGCTCCGGTGCGCTCTTCCCATCTTACTCCTCGCCGAGCCAGCTAACGTCTCCCAGCTCTGGAGTGGAAATAACAGGGACACAGGGCACCCTCAGAAGGGCGGGGAGCATTCGCACCTGTGGCAGAAACCTGCCGTGGGTCAGAGGGGGCAGGACTGCTGAACTTCACTGAAGCACCATTGAGGATGGGGTCTCCCACGGGTCCTGGGCCAGGGTTCCTGAAGCCGGGAGGGGGCCCCAGCCAGAAGGCGGCTAGGAAGTTGTCCCAGGAGAACTGGGTTCACCTGCAGTCAGGTGCTACCAAGTGCAAGGCCTCAGGCAGCCTTGTGCCCTCTCTGGGGCTCAATTTCCTCTATGGAAAATGAAGGAAAGTGACAACTGACCTCGGAAGGCCCCTTTTCTGCGGCTGGAGGTTGGGATTAGCCTGAGGCCTCTTGGGAGGTGGACACCTCCACGGCTGAGGGGGGTTGTGCCATTTGAAAGAACAGAGTGGGCATTTTACCGAACCAGGGGCTGACCACTGAACTGAGGGTGGACATGTGGGCACAGGAGACCTGGCGCTTCCCTGCCTTCCACTCCAGGCCCCAGCTCCCACTCTGGACATGTGCAGGAGGGCTGTCTATGAGATGCCCTCCTCAGTTTGGGCCTGGTCTAGGAGTTACCCTCTGTGGGATCTCACAGGAGACAGTGGGGGCCAGGCCTGAGAAGCCTGGTGGTTAGGAACAAGGCTGATGAGGTTCTGCTGCTTTCTGGTTGGGTGAGTAGCTAGAAAGCAGTTAATGAACCCTCTGCTCCATTCCTTTTACTTAGTGGATATTTATTGAGCATCTACTATGTGGCGGGCCTTGTTCTAGGTGCTGCGAGACAGCTTTAAAAAAAAAAAGATCCAACTCTCTGCCCTCATGGTGCTTCCATTCTAGAGGGGACGGAGGGGTGGGGGAGAATAAATGTAATAAATTAAGGGAATTATATAGGCTGGTAGAAGACCTTAACTGTCATGGGGGAATATAGAGCAAAATAAAGGATTTGGGGAACGTGGGTAGGGGATTGAGCAGTTTCAGACTTAAATAGGGCGGTCAGGCTGGGCCTCACTGTGACATCTGAATAAAAAATTTTTTTGAGACATTGGACATTTGAGCAAAAAATTGAAAAGAGGGAGGTGACAGGGAGGTATGGGTTAAGGGTGCTGGCCCCTAATGCACTGGCCAGCTGGAGAATTGGTAAGCAGGGGAGGAACAGGTGATGGGGGCACAGAGCCATGGGGACCACTCATGCAGGGCCTGGTAGGTCACTGAAGCCCTTGGGCTCTAACACGTAAAGATACGGGGAGTACCCAGCAGACAGTGGAGGGCTTTTTTTTTTTTTTTTAAATATTTATTTATTTAGGCTGCACCCAGTCTTAGTTGCGGCATGTAGACTCAGTTGCAGCACGCAGACTCTTAGTTGCGGCGTGCGTGTGGCATCTAGTTCTCCGACCAGGGATCGAACCCAGGCCCTCTGCATTGCAAGCGTGGAGTCTTACCCACTGGACCACCAGGGAAGTCTCCAGTGGAGGGCTTTGGGCAGAGGCCAGACATGATGTGACCAGAGGTTAAAAGGTCCCTCTGCCTTGGGGAGGAGGAACAGGGAAACGGGTGGAGAGGCTACGGCAGCAATCTGGGTGAGTGGAGCCCCTGGCTCACCTGTCGAGTGGAGGGAAGTGTGGTACCTGCCTCTCAGGTTGCTGAGTGAAGGCACAGCAAGTACTCCCTCCCCCCAGCCCCACTCACCAGGCCAGGCCCTGCAGAGACACGAAGGTGCTGGCACAGCCTTACTCTTGGGGATGCCAAGGCACAGGTCAGGTGGACGTGGACGTGATTGCTGGAATAGCTCAGGTTGTCATATCCTTAATCACTCCTAAGTTCTGGAAAGTGCCCTGAGGAGGATGACAGGGGTATAACAGCTCATTGCGTTATCTGGAAGTTGAAGAGGATACCTCCTCTGTCTCCCACAAGAGGCAGCTGGGCTGAGACCTAGAATGAGGATGCTCCAACACTCTGACTTGCCATCTGAGGCGTTCTGCTGTGGCCTGCACGTTGTACACATGCACTGGGGACAGGATGGCCCTTGGATACTTAAGGCTTATAGAGAGATAAGGGGTGGGAGTGCAGGAGCAGGCCAGGGTAGAACTGTCGTCTGTAGGCAGTTGCTGGTTCAGTGATTAGGATGTACATTCAAGCCTCCAGTTGTTTACTCATTAGTAGGACGAAAGCTGCACTTGGGTATGCTGCCATCAAGTGCTGGTTGGTGACTCTGTCATATGCATGTGGTCCCCAAAATAAAACTTGCATCACAGATGTGTTTCAACAGAGAGAAAAACAGGATTCCTCTTATCAAAACTGTAACTTGATTTTAAACCACCTCACATGAACATTACAGTTTAAAAGAATCAAATAGGAAATTCATCTAGAGCAAGTTTAAATATTTATATATACAAATAAATAAATAAAATACTTAGATATACTTCTTGCTAATGCTTAATGATCAACAATTATACTTAAGCAGCATCTTTTCCCCCGGCTTTTTGTTGTTCTTGTTGTTTCTGAGTAAAAAATAAAGTTTCTTTTATGATTATAAAGGTGATACATGGACTGTCTGGATCAAAAAGGCTACACCTCTTAAAATTAAAACCATAAAGCCAAATTTTCCTCCCCAGACATTGGGTAAATTTGCCCTTTTAAAAGGCATCTAGAACTCTACCCTCAAGTTATAATCCACTTACTTAGCCCCAAGAAACTCTCCTTTCAAGCGCCTGTTTCACAGCTGTTAGGATTTGGGTATTTTAATCTCATGATTATTTCCTGTGAATATATATATATATTCACAGTTATATATAACTACAGCTCTAGAGATCTTCTTTCCCAGTTTTCTTCCAAAGGTATTCCCCAAAGATTTTATTTCCTCAGGAGCACCCTTTCCACCTTTCCATGAGGCAAATGAAAATACGGTCATGAGGCCCCTACATCAGTCCTTAAAAGCCCCTCCACCTTCACTCCCCTACCCTTGACTTCTAGCTCCTGGCAATCATTATTCAAAAGTTCAATACAGTTACCCCCTGGTCTCCTAATGTTTCACCAAGCTATGAGGTTGTTTTTCAAATTGGTGTCCACTGCAATCCTACTCTAACCCCTGGGAAGCTACACTAACAGCTTGGACAGGACAGGGCTTTAAAGCCTGACATTTAAGGATTTCAATGCCAGTAGTAATAGTGAAGTAAAACAATCCAGAAGTGCTTATGGTAACAATTTTAAGTTTCCCTCAAAACTGCTCCAGAGTCAACAGCTGAACTGCAGCAATTTTAAAACTTTTGGGACTGTGACTCAGTGTGTACATATATCCATATAAGTATCTGAAACAAATGTTTCAACAAACACCACTTACCTGCTCTTCAAGGGGGCACCGGCAGCAATGTTTTCTGCTCTGTTCATTCTACTTAATTTTTGCTAATGCTACTAGGTTGAGCTATATGAAACTGATATCTTTGTTGTCAAAATGTTGTCAAATATGGGCAATTTCATACATTTCAACTTGTGACACTAAAATAATTTCACAATATACTTAATGGGCTGTATCCCATAGTGTGAGAAAACATTGTTTAGGGGGTTATTGTTATTTTAAATGTTAAAATGGGTTTGAAATTCGGGTTTGTTTTTCACTTAATATGGCATGGACAGCTTTCCACGCAGGTACTTCACCTTTCTCAAAGGCTTCATGGAACCCACCACACAGGGGTACCCCGGCTTAGGTAACTGATCCCTGGTGAAGGCACTTAGATTTTTTCCAATTTCTTGCTGTTCCAAACCATGCCAAAGTGAACTTCCTTGTCATAAAGGTCCACGTGCTGGTGCTAGAAATTCTGTAGCATAGACTCATGGAGGCAGGATGGCAACACATTGTGATCTTAGTTGTGTCTCAAAGGCTTTGAAGAGGAGTTCCGCTCACTTTCTTCCCTTGTGTGCGCTTGGTGGAGAGCAAATGGTGCTGATGGAAGGGGCCCAGCCAGGCACCCGCTTCTGTCCAGCCCTCATCTGTCTACAACCTTCTTCTGCAAGATGGGGAGCTCCAGCTCACTCCAGACCTCTCCCTCTCTAGACAAACACCATGGAGGGACCCAGAAAAACAGTGCCCTTTCCTGTTGACCAGACCCGAGTTTAAATTGTTGCCCAGGCTCCTTAAACTCTGGGGACTCCACTATCACAGCTACAAAAAGGAAATAAACCTCTCAGGGTTGCGGGGAGGATAAAGTAGAAAACGTGAATGCTTTACAAAATGACACAGAAGTTAGCCATTATCTTCATCTGATGCCTCACTGTTCTTTCCCAAGCATTAGAAAGAGCCCACTCTGCTGCCTACTCACATTTACCCTGTGGTGGCCTGGGGGAAGGGCTCAAGAAAAGACAATAAGGCTCACCCTTCTGTGTTTACAATCTGTCTAGTCCTCGGCCTCGGCTTCCTCACTTTTTCTGGACTTGAGCGCCAAGGTTAAGAACCAAACGCTTGCAGTCATTCATTCAACCACAAATATTTACTGAGCACCTACTGTATGTCAGTCACTATGTCAATCACGCTAAGCACCATGTGAGCTTCAATTTTCTTATCGGCAAAATGAAAATTATGCTTCTCAATAACGAAACAATGAGCATCTTGGGCGGGACAATTCTTTGTGCAAGTCTTTCCCCTGACCTCTAAACGACAGGGACTCTACCTTGTAATCGGTACAATCCAATGACGCCTCCACACATTTCCAAAGGGGCCCTAAAGGCCATTTCCACCCTGGGTGGAGAATCCCCGGGCTACCCTCTACGATTTCAGGAGCCAGGAAAAGTAGGGAAGCCCTGTAACTGGTAGATTTGGGATGATGTCGAGTCCCAAGATGAGCAGGATATGGACCATGCTTCCGGGGAACTGAGCCTCACAGTGGCCGCAGGGTGACGTCAACATCCTTGGGGCTCTTGGTTCTGGCTCCTAAGTCAGAACTCCTACTCCCTATATGCAGCCAAGATACAACCCAGGAATTTCAGGTTTCCGTTCCCAGCCGAGCCTGGGATCCTGGAAAGGAAAGAATGGCGATGCTCTAGTCACCCAAGCCCTCGGGATGCTAAGGGTTAACGCAGGTGGCCGCGCAGAATCCGCCAGCGCCGCTAGAGGGACCTTCCGTCGCAGCAAAGCCAGGCAGCTTCACAGTCACGTGGGAACGAGGGCGGGACTAAGCGCGGAGCCCACCAATAGGCTGTGCTGTCTGTGGGCGTGATAGCCAATAGGAGCAGGGAAAGGGGTCCCGGGATTACGAAGAAACGGCGGCCGGTAAGGGGCTACTGGGACATGGGGCTTCTGACCATTCTGAAGAAGATGAAGCAGAAAGAGCGGGAGCTGCGACTGCTCATGCTGTATCCTCCCCGATGCCGGAGCCGCGAGGGTAGCAGGGGGCCCCCGCCGGGTGGGCGGTGCCAGGCGCCCTCTACCGGCTGCGGGATGTGCTGCCGGCCGGCCCATACCAACTGCCCTTTGTGCGTCACGCTCGTGGGCCCTACCAAAGCTTTTGGCGGGTGGCCGGGAGGAGGCCGTACCACCGGCTCGGGGCGCGGCGGGGGCGGGAGGCTTCGTTCCTAAGGCCAAAGGTGTGGGCGTAAAGGCGCAGCGGCCGGACCAGATGTCCCAGTGTAGGGGGAGGTGGGGCCCGGAGGTGACTCGAACGTTACCACCCGTCGGTCTGGCCCGAGCGTGGGGCCGCTGTCCTCTCGGGCCCTGGGTGCCTCCTCTCCCTGTCGGAAGGTGCCCGGCCTCGGCCCCGCCCTCAAGGTCGGAATCCCGGGGGCGTGTGGGCCCCGCCCTTCACTCCTGGGAGAAGTGGGTGTGCAGTCCGCGGGTTGTTCAGCCCGTGGGTCCAACCGTGCGTCTCCTTCCTGCTTCACGGCCAGTCGGTGTCCCAGCGGCTGACGGCTTGCAGGCCCGAGGGCCCCGCTGACCTTCTGAGTCCCGTTAGCAGTCATCTGCACTCGTTCGCCCTCCTCTGTGCCAGGCCCGGGGGCACCCCTAGAAGAGAGAAGACACTTCTGTGCGCAGATAACTTAAAAATAAAATTTACATCATGTCTGTTTTGAAGAACTCTGAGAAAGGCACAGAGAATTCACTCATGCAGTAAACATTTATTGAGCGCCTACTGTGTGCTAGGCACTGTCCTGGGGCTGGGGTAAAACAGCAAAACAAAAAAACCGGAACTTCACGGACACTCTAAGTAATGCTGAGGGGAGAAAGACCTTAACAAAATGAGTAAAATGCATAGCATGAACGGAGAATAATGCAGCTTAAATAAGGTGGTCAAAGAAGACCACACTGAGAAAATAACAGTTGAATAAAGACAGGGAGGTGAGGGATGAACCATGTAGATACCTGGGGAAAATTATTTAAACAAAGGGAGCAGCAAGTGTAAGGGTCTCCAAGGAGGAACTCAGCTGGTGTGTTCAAAGGACTGTCAAGGAGGTCAGATGGAAGAGCCACCTCACGTGGGACCTTTTGGTTCTGGACTTTTCCTTGTTTTTCTTCTTTTAATTTATTTAATTTTCATTTTATATTGGAGTATAGTTGATTTACAATATTGTGTTTGTTGCAGGTGTACAGCAGAGTGACTCAGTTATACGTTTACATATGTCCATTCTTTTTCAGATTCTTTTCCCATAAAGGTTATTACAGAATACTGAGTAGTGTTCCCTGTGCCATACAGTCGGGGACTTTTCCTTAAATGAGAAGTGCAGAGAGGAGGTGAGATCTGAGACTAGTTAGGCCACTGCAGTAACACAGGTGAGATACTATGGGAGCTTGGATCACGATGGAAGCAGTGAGGTGATGGAAGTTGAGGGACGTCTTGATAGTAGGCCAGTAGGAATTGCTGCTGGATTGGACATGAGTGTGAGAAGGAGTGTAAAGTCAAGTGTGACTCCTAGGTTTCTGGCCTGAGCAATTAGAAGAATGAGGAGCCACTTGTTGAGAGGTAGAAGGGGGCGGGGAACACATTCCGGGGGGAGGATGAGAGCTCAGCTTGCGCCATGTGAGATGCCTCTGAGACATCCTAGAAACGTCATCTAGGCAGCTGGATATAGGGACCAACGTCCAGGGGAGCAGCTGGGTGGGACGTGTGAATTTGGGAGTCATCAGCATAAAGATGGTATTTGAAGCCATGAGCTGGATGAGATCACTGAGGGAGGGAGTGTGGACAGGGAAGAGAACCTAGGCTGCTCAGATCTAGAGGTCAGGGAGATGAGGAGGAATGACCAGGTAGGCCAGGGGAGACCCAGGCAAGGGCGTGGCCCGGAGTGGGGGGCGGGGCTGGGCTCTGTGAGCGCTGCTCATTGAGCAGGGGGAAGAAGGCTGAGGACTGCCCAGCCAGCTGAGAACAACATGGCGTCTCTAAGGACTGACGTTGGCCAGAGCAGTTTCGGGGAAGCAGTGGGAGCAAAAGTCTAACGGTTTCCAGAAAGAGAAGGAGGATAGAAATTGGAGAGGGTGAGTATGGACAACAGTTCTGAGATTTGCTATAAAGGGAAGGAAATAAAGGAAAAAGTCAGGGGGAGAGGGATCAAGAGAGGGTGTTGGGGCTTCCCTGGTGGCGCAGTGGTTGAGAGTCCGCCTGCCGATGCAGGGGACACGGGTTCGTACCCCGGTCCGGGAAGATCCCACATGCCGCGCAAAAAACAAAAAAAACAGAGAGGGTGTTGTTTGCTTCTTGTCAGCTGACGGAAGCATCCAGTGGAGAAGGAAGCATGGATGCTGGAGCTGCGGCGGGTGAGGGGGGACGATCAGCCGCCAATTATCAGGGACTACGGCTGGGTCTCCGGAGAGGTCCTCCCGCCCCCTCCCAGCTGCAGGCCCCCTTAAGTGTTCGAAGGAAAGAGGAGGGTGGTTCTCTCCTGCTGCTGAACTTACCCATTTGTGCGCACGCTCAGCAGCAAAGGGTTTGGAATATTCGAAAAGCAGAAAAGGCAAGGGTGGCTGCCCCCACATACTTTGTTTTGTTATTCCCTCTGCCTAGAACGCTCTTCCCCCAGTCCTTCAAAAAGCTGGCTTCTTGCAGTTTGGGCCTCAGCTCGAGACGGTCAGAGAGGCCTTCCCTGGTGCTGAGCTAAAGGAGGCTCCTCGATGGCCCTCTCCGAAAGCCTCTTCACTGCGCTGACACTCACCGGGCTCTGACAGCGCCTTCCTTCTCACTTGTGTGCCCCGTGCCACTGTCCCGCCCTAGAGTGTAAGCTGCGCAAGGTGGGGACTGTGGCCCCAGGCCGCCCGCAGCACCAGAGGTGTTCTGGCTCAGAGCAGGCCGCCAGTATATGTCGTGGGATGAATTAAGGAGCCTCTGGTCAGAAGATGATAAGGTGTTTCTTGACACTTTCACGTGTATCGTGTGGGTCTGGCATGTATTCAACTTATTTTGATATGTGGTGGGAAATGATTTGTCCCCCAAGAGAGGGGCACTGTGACGATGTCACCAGGCTGCAGAGCATGGGGACTTCTCCTTAACCTGGTACACCCCAGTGGCCTGGACAATGCTGGCAAAACAACCATCCTCAAGAAGTTCAATGGGGAAGACATCGACACCATCTCCCCGACGCTGGGCTTCAACATCAAGACCCTGGAGCACCGAGGGTGAGCGGGGTCCCCGAGGGGGGGCCCGCCCAGAGCAGGGCAGGGAGGGCAGGCGAGGGGCCAGGCTGACCTCCAGCCACCCCCTCCCTGTCCAGATTCAAGCTGAACATCTGGGATGTGGGCGGCCAGAAGTCCCTGCGGTCCTACTGGCGGAACTACTTTGAGAGCACCGACGGCCTCATCTGGGTGGTGGACAGCGCCGACCGCCAGCGCATGCAGGACTGCCAGCGGGAGCTCCAGAACCTGTTGGTGGAGGAGGTGGGCAGGAGGCCTGGCTGAGCAGGGGAAGCGGGGCTTTCCCCAGTGTCCGGGCCCCAATACTTTGTGCGCATATGTGGATGTGTGCACGCCTTCCTCAGCAGATTCCTGAGGGGGCCGTGAACCCAGAGGGACACCTCAGGTGGGGTCTGTTCCTTCACTGAGCCCTCACCACGTGTCCAGCACCCTTGTGGAGGCAGAGACAACCTGTACACCTGGTCTAGGGAGGCCCATAGTGCCTTGAGCAGGACACTCTGTGGATGGAGACATTAGTTTACATCCCTGCGATGTCACTGCTTCACCACCCTGAGCTTCAGTTTCTGCACCTTGAATTGGGCTTCAGGGAGGATGACTTGAGGCCAGTGTGTGAAGCTTTGGGAAGCAGTGGAACCTGGCTCAGCAGTCGGACTCTTCGCTGTGTGACCTCAGGCAAGGCACTTAACTTCTCTGAATCTCCACTGCCTCATCTCTCAGATGGGCATTATAATTATGGCGATCTTAAAATTTACTGTCTGGGCCAAAATGCTCTTCTTTAAATAAAATTTTAGATCTACAGAAAAGTTACAATGATAGTAAAAAGATACCCCATATACCTTTCACCTCGCTTCTCTTAATGTGAACATCTTACAGAACTGCCATACAAATGGCAAAACTAAGAACTTAACATTGGTAAGTTACTATTAACTGAACTCCAGGTTTTGTTTGGATTTCACCAGTTTTTCCACTAATGTCCTTTCTCTGTTCCAGGGTTTGAGCCAGGTTACTACACTTCATTTAGTTGAAAACCAGGACACTTTTTTTTTTTTTTTTTTGCGGTACGCGGGCCTCTCACTGTTGTGGCCTCTCCCGTTGCGGAGCACAGGCTCTGGACGCGCAGGCTCAGCGGCCATGGCTCACGGGCCCAGCCGCTCCGTGGCATGTGGGATCCTCCCGGACCGGGGCGCGAACCCGTGTCCTCTGCATCGGCAGGCGGACTCTCAACCACTGAGCCACCAGGGAAGGCCCGAAAACCAGGACACTTTTGAGAGTAAAAGAGAGCTGTTAATAATTATGGAGGGACAACTGGCATAAACAGGGGTGTTGAGCAGGTCCAGTGAGACCCTGGCTGTTGAATGCTCAGCCCTGGACTGGCATGTCATGGCCCTTTTTAAGGGCCAGATCCACCATCCACATGGAGGAACTCCCAGTCACAAACACATACATGGAAATAACTGGAATCACAGGCAGAGAGTGAGGCCTGTCAGGGTAGTGGGACAGTTAGAGGGCTACATGAACTTGGAAGAGGGAAAGGTCATTTCCAACAGACCCCATAGCCTCTGGGACAGTCGCATTCCTTGTGCATGTCAGGTCATCAGATCGGAGCAGTCTAGAACTGGGGAGCATCTTACCCATCACCCCCTCCCCATTTATGGAAGAGGAATGTGAGGCATGGAGGAGAGAAGTGCCCACTGGGCTGGTGATTGGGCTGGAACCAGGGTCTCAGCCCAGCCCAGGGCTCCCTCCACCCCATAAATGGCTGGGCACGAAGGCCGTCTCCACACTACCCACCCCGCTTGTGCCTTCGCAACTACCATGGGACCTTGCCCTGAGCTTCCAGGTTGATCTCTGACCCCAGGTGCTCTGGGTGATTCGTGCAGGGGCCAGGCTGCCCTCTGAGCCTGCACCCCCTTGACCCCCTCTGTTTCTCTCCCCAGCGCCTGGCTGGAGCGACCCTCCTCATCTTTGCCAACAAGCAGGACCTGCCCGGAGCACTGTCCTCTAATGATATCCGTGAGGTGAGTCCAGGCCTTGACGCAGGCTCACGGAGGAAAAGGGGCACGCATTTCTTTGTTAATTTATTTAAAAAACATTTATTAGCCCCTCCTGTGTGGCTGGACCTATTTGGGATACTGGAGATTCAGTGATTAATAGGATATAGTTGTGCCCCACAGCCTGGGGGAAGGCAGACCTGCAAATAGATTATTCCACAGGATAACAGTAGCCAACAAGCAGTGGGTGCTTTCTATGTGCCAGGCCCTTTGCATAGGTTAACTCATTCAATTCTCAAAGCAACCTCATGAGGTAGGAACTCTTATAATCATTCTACAGAGGGTGAAGCAGGCTTAGAGAGGTTAGGTAACTCACCCAAGGTCACACAGCCAGTAAGCACAGAAGCCAGGATTTAAACACAGGCCTGTGTAACCCCAGGTTGCATCTTAACTCCTATTCTAGGGCTTGAACACCAGAATGAGAAAGAGTGGGGTTAGAATCTAGGTTCTGCCACTTACTAGCTGTGTGACCTTACACAGGTTGCTTAACCTCTCTGAGGTTTCCTCCTCAGTAAAATGGCCAACACATCCCTGGCTTATGGGGCTGTTGTAGGGCCCATAGCACAATGTCGGAAGCCCTTGTTGCCATCTTATTACTAAGGGGTAGTACTGGCGTGGCGGTGTACAGAGAGCCTGGGTGCCCTGGGGCCCTGACATCTTCACCAGGGGTCAAGGGAGGCTTCCCAAATCAGGCCCTTGAGGGAGGCATGCATTTCCCCTGGGCCAGCAGAGGGCAGGGGCTGAGGGTGGGCAGGGCCTGTGGTTACTGGGGCCCACCATCACCTTCTACCCTCCCAGGCCCTGGAGCTGGACTCCATCCGTAGCCACCACTGGTGCATCCAGGGCTGCAGCGCTGTCACTGGGGAAAACCTGCTGCCCGGCATCGACTGGCTCCTGGATGACATCTCCAGCCGCATCTTCATGGCTGACTGAGGCGCTCCCAGCAGGCCCTCACCAGGCACCATCCATGGGGGGATGGGAGTCAACCAGGCCAGCTAACACCCCCTGCCCACCCTGTAACCTGCTGCTACTGCTGCTGACTGCTGCGCTGTGGCCAGCCGGTTCCCATGGCAGGAGGGCTACCGCCCTGGCTGTCACCCTGGCTCCTGACCCGGCCTGCTTGCAGCTGCTGTACCAAGAGGAGAGGGCTGGGGCTGGGAGGGCCTGCCTCTGCTGCTACCGAGGCTGTGAGCCTTGCCATTCGCTCAGCTGTGAGAATAAATTGTTCCTCGCTCCCATTCCTGGCTGAGTCATTTGTTGATTCAACAGCTCTAGAGACTGCCTAGAACCCACAGTCCAGTGGGGGACAGAAAGGGACAGATGATTTCAGTCAGAGGGTTAACTGTCGCTGTGTCAAAGGGATGGCAAAGAATTATAGAAGCACAGGACAGCGCTGTGTAATTGCATTTGGAAGAGTCCAGGTGGACTTGCCAGAGGTGGTGACATGAAAGCTGAGAGTTGGGACTTCCCTGGGTGGCGCAGTGGTTAAGACTCCACGCTCCCAATGCAGGGGGCCTGGGTTCTATCCCTGGTCCAGGAACTAGATCCCACGTGCATGCTGCAACTAAGGAGCCTGTGAGCCCCAACTAAGGAGACTGCCTGCTGCAACTAAGGAGCCCCCCGGTTGCAACTAAGACATGACGCAACCAAATTAATTAATTAATTATTTTAAAAAGCTGAGAGTGAAGGATGAGTAGAAGTTTTCTGGTGAGAGGATGGGAGGAAAGTTTACTAGAGCAACTGCTACCATCAGGGGGTATGAATTAGAAAAAGGAATGCACCGCCACATCAGGGCTAACAGCTTATTGACTGGAACATGGGCTGAATTTCAGCTCCCAACTTCCCACTGCAGCCAGGAACCCATGTGCAGTAGACAACCTGCACAGCCCTGTGAGGCAGCATTGGTTCAAGTAGAGATAATTACAGGAAGAAAAAAAGAAAGCAGAGCAAGGGCTCTTGGGAAGCACAGAGGGGTAAGGTCTCCGGTGAAGGATGTGGACATCAAGCCAGGTTAGCTCACCAAGAGCGGAGCTGGGAAGGGGCCTTCCCTGAAGGCTAAAGGGCACTCTCTGAAGCTGGGAAAGAATGGGAACTGGTGCGGGGCGGGGATGCCAGGGCCTCCATCCAGGTGGCAAGATAGACGGATGTTTTCACAGGGCCCTCTGCTGTGGTCCTACCAGCGGGGCCTTACTCTGTAGGGTTCGGTTTGAAGCAGTCTCACTTGCCGTCACATTGAAGAACAGCCCCAAGCAGGACAGACTCTTAGTGTCCCCATCTGTATAAGAACTGAGCCTCCAGAAGTTTACGGGACTTACTCAAAGCCACCCAGCTAGGAAGCAGGGGGGCTGGGATTTGGACCCAGCATGCTTAGCCACTACACCCTACTAACCTGTTTTCTTTTTCTTTTTTTTTTTTAATTCGGGTATAGTTGCTTTTCAATGTTGTGTTAGTTTCTGCTGTACAGCAAAGTGAGTCAGCTATATGTATACACATATCCCCTCTTTCTTGGATTTCCTTCCCATTTAGGTCACAGAGCATTGAGGAGAGTTCCCTGTGCTATACAGCAGGTTCTCAGTAGTTAATCTATTTTATACATATTAGTGTATATATGTCAGTCGCAATCTTCCAATTCATCCCCACCCTTTTCCCCCTTGTGTCCATACGTTTGTTCTCTACGTCTGGGTCTCCATTTCTGCCTTGCAAACTGGTTCATCTGTACCATTTCTCTAGATTCCACATATATGCGTTAATATATGATCCTTGTTTTTCTCTTTCTGACTTACTTCACTCTGTATGACAGTCTCGAGGTCCATCCATGTCTCTACAAATGACTCAATTTCATTCCTTTTTATGGCTGAGTAATAGTCCATTGTATTCTGGCTTTGTTTCTCTGCTTGAAATTCAAGTGCCAGATAGAGGGAACCTAATGTGTTTATGAGGGAAGGTCAGTTTTCCCAAGGGAAAGGCGAGGAAGAGATACTGACTTACTCGTAGACTGCCACTGGGATCCCTCGTGGAAGAAGGGAAATGGATGTTGGGTGGACAACCTTAGAACATAAACTGTCCTTCAGTGTAGAAATTTAGAACCTCTTGCCCTGTCCTCTGTGCAAGACTGGCACTGTGGTCCCCAAGGTTCCATCCCTGCGGTGAGTGGACACCCAGTCTCCAGAGCCAAACCCTGGCTCTGCCACTCACTGATTGACGCTGAGCAAGTTGCTTAACCTGTCGGTGCCTCAGTTTCCCCATTTGGGTTAAAGATAGTGTCACCTACCTCCTAGGGTTGGGAGGAGGACCAAATGGGTGGGTTCCTTGTGTGTCATAAGCACTGTATGTCAGCTATAATTATCATTATTTGAACCAGTAGGATCCAATCAATGTGAACTCAGCCATCCACTGATCTGGGTTGACTCACTCATCTGGGCAAGGGAAGGGAGGGAATGATGGGCAAGAAGGGAACTTGGAGCCACAGCCCTGCTGAGAGAACTCTGAAGACCAGGAGCGGATGTCTAAAGGGGTCTCCAGAGGAGCCCTGGTGTGGGCTGTGGGACGGGACACCACTCCATCCCAAACACCTCCTGCATGTACTCCCCTCTTTGCATGCTCCCAGGAGTCTGATTTGAGAGTTTGCTTTGTGTTTCTTTCTGCAGTTACAGCGCCCACTCATCTGAGGTCCAGTAACAAGAGTAGCCATGAGCGCTTCACCCATGGTACTGCATTCAAGCTTCGAAACCTGGTGGTGGTGGTGTTACCAAAAGCTCGGCCTCTCTGTACACCAGTGCCGAACCAAATCCCGGAGACAGAGTTTTGGGTGAAGTAGAAAAGGATAGCTTTATTGCTTTGCCAGGCAAAGGGGAACACATCGGTCTTCTGTCTCGAAAAACTATGTGCCCCGACCCCAGAGGATTTGATGGAGGGTTTTAAAACAGTGGTTCAAAGGTGGGGTCTCTGGGCTTCCCTGGTGGCACAATGGTTAAGAATCCGCCTGCCAATGCAGGGGGCATGGGTTCGAGCCCTGGCCCGGGCAGATCCCACATGCCGCAGAGCAACTAAGCCCATGTGCCACAACTACTGAAGCCTGTGCCCCATGCTCTGCCGTAAGAGAAGCCACTGCAACGAGAAGCCCGCGCACCGCAACGAAGACCCAACGCAGCCAAAAATAAAATAAATTTAACAACAACAAAAAAGAAAAGGTGGGGTCTCTGACAAGATAAGGGCGTAAGCAGGCTAATCTCAGGTGGTCATCTCAATCTGGGTGAGCTTCTCTGGTCCCTTTAATCTCGCCTCAGGTGGTTTCTTGGCTGCTCCTCCCTTGATGAGCAACTGTTCAAATCCGCCCTTTGGAACTCAGGAAAGGTCATGGAGGCTGGAGTCTTGCCTAAAAGAAATGGTGGACAAAAGGAGGCCTCTGTGCCCAGGCCCCACTCAGTTTCAGCAGTATCAGTCAGTGTCCTGGATGGTTTGCCCAGACACAGATTACTGTCTTTAGCAGAAAAAGCCTCTCTTGGAAGGATACTGGGAACTCATGGCATCTCGATGGAGGTCGGACATCCAGGCTTAGAAAACAGAGTGCTCCAAAGGCTGGGCAGCCAAACCGACAGCCAGCACTGTACTCAAGGAACAACTTAGTCCCCTTGCCAGGCACTGTGCCCTCTGTCCCTCACTCAAGATTCAAGGCTTCAGGAGGGAATCCCCCGCCCCCACTTGGGACCTGGGGCAAGGAAAGGGGCGGGCATCTTCGGATTCTGGACTAAGAGGCTGGAGGGCTGCACATACTAGCGACCTACCTCTAAAGATCTGGTGCTATGGTGCTAACAGAAAGAGGCAGGGGTGAACGCTGGACAGACCAACAAGGGAAAAAGAAATATCCACTGCAGTAGATTCTATTATAAACATCCCCATTCTAGAGATGACAAACTGAGGCTCGAGTAGTTAAGGGAATCTTTTGCAGCTAGTAAGACATGTGACTTCAGAACCCATGACGCCATTGTGCTTCTCTGGAGTTCTTTTTGCTCCCCCCACCTTTCCAGAAAACGTGAATTTAGTGAATCCTCGGGAAGGAGACAGGGAAATGACTTGGCAATGTCTGGCACATACTGAACACAATAAAAGTTGGGTGGATGGATGAAAGAAGGGAATTGGGAAGCAAAGGAGAAGTCATTTGGAGATATGTGATGAGGGTTTACGATCGCATGGGGCGGGCTTATCTCTAAGCAGACCTGAGTTGATCAAACCTCCCCAGTCCTTATTCTCAAATCACTTAGTTCCTGCTTTACCAACAACCGAGGACTTTTTAGACGCTCCCTTGGCCAAGCGCCCTGGCCGAGAATTGCACTGTCACTTGCGACCAGCTCCCTGGGCCCGAGGACGAAGGGCGCAGGCCCGGGAGAGGCTGTGGCTGGCGGAGACTGACCTGGAGGGGCAGGGGCGGGGGCGGCGTGGAGGAGGCGGAGGCCGGCGGTCAGCTCTGCTCCAGCTCGATTGCCATGTCCCGCCAGGCGAAGGACGACTTTCTGCGGCACTACACAGTCTCCGACCCCCGGACCCACCCAAAGGGCTACACAGAGTACAAAGTGACGGCTCAGGTGAAGTGGGGCCCAGCGGGGACTTTGCCCTTTTAACAAGGGGGGGCCGTGTTTTACGTTAAGGCAAGACGCTGCTGTAAGCTCCCATGTTAGACGACAGATATGGATTTCCCCTTTAAGGGGAGGTGCCGGTAGGGCCTTAGTTTACTTCTTTAGCCATCAAGGGGCGGGGCCATAGGAGGGCGGGGCCTTTTTAAAAGGGCGTGACAGCCGTTCCCAGACTGAGGTGCGGGTGACCACGCGCAACGCTGTGACCACGCGCCGTCAGGCTGTGAATTTCTTTTAAGTTAACATGAAAACTCTGGCTCAACTCAAATACTGGTTAGTTCTCCAATCTCTTGGAGTAAGTTTTATCTATTGGTTTGTTTGATATTTATATAAAAGCCCTTTAAGGAGTTGAATTACTTTTAATTTTTAAAAAAATAATGCTTTGTGTATGACTAAAAATTCATACAGGTCAAAAGAAATTAAGGAGTAAGCCTCTTCACACAGCAGGAAGTCAATAGATAAAGACTGAAGTTGATGTATGAAGCAGTAACAACGTTATAAGCGTATATAAAGACGGAGGAAATCATGAAAAGAATTAAAAACAAACAGTATAACAATATCTGTAGAATGATATACAAGAACTGCCTAGGGAAGATTTTTCACTGTAAAATTTTTGTACTTTTACAATTTTGAAGTAGGCAAATATTAAACTGGTGCATTAATGACTATTAAAGTGGAGCAAAAATGTAGAGACTTCCAAAGTGATTTAGAAATTTATTTATTTTTATTTTTGGCTGCGTTGGGTCTTTGTTGCTGTGCGCGGGCTTTCTCCAGTTGTGGTGAGCGGGGGTTACTCTTCGTTGCAGTGCGCGGGCTTCTCATTGTGGTGGCTTCTCTTGTTGCAGAGCACGGGCTCTAGGTGCACAGGCTTCAGTAGTTGTGGCGCACGAACTTAGTTGCTCCGTGGCATGTGGGATCTATCCGGGCCAGGGATCGAACCCGTGGCCCCTGCATTGGCAGGCGGATTCTTAACCTCTGTGCCACCAGGGAAGTCCTCCTCAATGTTTTTTAAATATAGTTTCTTTTATCCAAAATATTTTAGGCAAGTCTGTTGTGAAAAGCAAAGTCCAGGGTTTCATTGCTAGCAGTCCCTCCACAGGTCATGTCCCCTCTCTGAGCCTCTACTTCCTCATCTTTTAAATGGGCATGTGAATCATGTCTGCCTCCCTGGGGTCTAGGATAATGAACAGATGTTTTGAAAACTGTCAAAGTTACTTCAAACTGTAGGATTTTTTTTTTTAATTATTATGAACGTAACATAATGAAAATGGAGTCTTTTTTTCCACCTAAGACACCAGTCTGCTCTTTCTGGGTCACAACCCCAGTGAGGGTTTCTTCTGTGTCCGGGAGTGTTCACACACAGAGGCTTCCTCCTTTAAGGGAGAAGTGGCTCCTGGGACAGACCCTCATTCTTTAGAGAACTTGGGGTTCTTTGTTTTCAGAAGGAGATGCAGGGACTTGGCCCTTTGAAGGACCTGAGATAAAAGTTGGGCTGAGAATGGAGTCCTCTAGATGGGCCTTTAGGGACCTGGGGCCCTTTACTGGAGTGCTTGCACTTACACCTAGACAAACAGAAAAAACAAAGAAACTATAAGGGGCTAAAAATAACTGTATGCCTGCAAAGCCTAGGCAGTTATGAACAATAAGATACAAAAAGACCACAAACCAGTTGCCACTTCTGAGGTGTCTGGAGCAGAAGCAGGGTACTGCGCATGGTCCCCGCACACAGCACCACCAAGGGGGTGGGCAGACCGCCTAAGCCGCCCCTCCAGCGCAACCCACAGATCTGCCCCTGCCCTCACCCCATTTAAGGAAACAGTCAACCCTCCTCGGAGACAGCGGATAAGGGCACATGTTACTTGTTTTCCATCCCAAACCAGTAAAGCCTTAGGTCGCAATGAAGCCGTGCCTGAATTTCTCAGCTGGCCTCATCAATTTCTGTTGATTAAAGAGTCCAAGGACCGGTAACAATTTGACAGATGAAGAAACTAAGGTGCATGGTAGAAAAACTGCTAAAAGTTACACTCAAAGCCTTAAAGCCAGGACACCTTGATACCACTGGCCAAAGCGCTCTGCCCCTTTGAAGGTGGCTAGGAGGTGGCCCCGATTTTACAGGGTGATGGGGTGTCTGCGATGTCAATCTCTGGTCTCACTGGTTCTTAACTTTCTTCCTCAGTTCATCTCAAAGAGGGACCCGGAGGATGTCAAAGAGGTGAGCCTCCTGGGAGGAAGGGACCATTTCGTAATTCCAGATCTGGAAACAGTAAAGGGACGGGGGTAACTCTGCCAGGAGACCAGCCCCCCTTCCTCGCTGGCCCTGGGAGGAGGGGGTGCTGTGCCCTAATGCATACACAGTGTGGGGCCAGGCTGGGGGTGGGGAAGGCCACTTCCTACCGTTGTTCGGCCCTGTCGAGTCACGTGTCCCTCTTAGGTGGTGGTCTGGAAGCGGTACAGTGACTTTCGAAAGCTGCATGGAGACCTGGCCTATACCCACCGCAACCTCTTCCGCCGCCTGGAGGAGTTCCCTGCCTTCCCCCGTGCCCAGGTGTTTGGTGAGTCTTGATCCCAGCTTTCAGGCCAAAGATGGAGAGGGCATTGAGCAAAGGGGACCCCTGCTGGTGAGGGCTGGATAGAGGGACCTTGAAACTCCTGGCAAAGACATGTTTCAGACAGCTGGAAGGGCCCTTAGAGATGGCCTCATTTGACAGATGGGGAAATTGCTCTGCCCTTATTGTGTGTTGAGCCCTTTAACATTCCTGTTCTCATTAGCCCCATTTTCAAGATGAGGAAACTGAGGGTCAGGGAGATGAAGGGGCTTGACCTGTAAGTGGCAGAACCTGAACTCCAAGCCACAAGCCAGTGTTTCCTCTAGACCTGTGCTTGTCCAGAAATAGCAGCCACGGACCACCTGTGGTTGAGGAGCCCCAGAGATGTGGCTAATCTGAACTGAGATGTGCTGTCTGATCGAATACACACTGAGAAAAGAATGTAAACTATCTCAGTAATTTACATATTGATTACATGTTCAAATGAGAATATTTTGGATATACTGGGTTAAATAGAGTGTATAATTAAAATTAACCTGTTTCTTTTTACTTTTGTAAAATGTGGCTTCTCGGGAATTCCCTGGTGGTCCAGTGGTTAGGACTTGGCACTTACACTGCTGTGGTCCCGGGTTTGAGCCCTGCTCGGGGAACTAAGATCCCACAAGCTGGTGCAGCACGGCCAAAAAAAAGAAAAAAGGTGGCTTCTAGAAAATCGTAAATTATACGTGAGGCTCATATTCCTTGTTACGTGTATCTCTAGACTCAGAGGAGATGTTCTTTTGTAGCAAGGTGAAAGCTCGTTCCTGGTAGATTATGCCAGGTAATGCGAAGTACAGCAGGTTCCCCACCCTGACAGCATGATAACTAGCCCAGAGTTAAATAACCCTGCATGATACCTAGACCAGAACAGTGAAACTGTAAAAATGGGGCTACTTGCTGTGTGACCTTGGGTGAGTCAGCTCCCCTAAGTCTTACTTTCCTCCCTAATACATCAAAACCACCTGTAATTATCTGTTTCCTGTTGGTTGCCTGCTTCCCCCTGTCTAGATGTGATACGCATGAGGGCAGAGACCTTGCTTTTCTCTCATTCACCTTCTGAACCTAGCACATAGTAGGTGTTCAACAAACATCTGGTAAATGGATGAATAGGGAGGTTGGTCCCTCCTTGCAAGACCCTCACCCCAGGCAGAGCCAAGGAAGATTCCTAGGAGAATGGGGAGGGGGGCAGTGGGCTCCTCAGAACCAGGAAAAGTGGCCTGGGGGCCAGAAGCCCTTGTGGGTCACTGTTCTCTCCCTGCCCCTTGTCCTGGCGGGTGCAGGCCGGTTTGAAGCCTCGGTGATCGAGGAGCGGCGAAAGGGGGCCGAGGACTTGCTTCGCTTTACTGTGCACATCCCCGCACTCAACAACAGCCCCCAACTCAAGGAGTTCTTCCGGGTATGTGTACCTGCTCTTCCCCCGTCCTCTGCACCTGGGAAGCTTACCTGCCCACCAGGCTGCACCCTGTGACTCCCCGTGGCTGGTCTTTCTCTCCTGAAGGGTGGGGAGGTGACACGGCCCTCCGAGATGTCCAGAGACGTGCATATCCTGCCACCCCCTCTGATCCCCACACCGCCCCCTGATGAACCCCGGGTGCAGCCTCATGAGCCCTGGTTGCCCCAGCCGCTCCCTGCAGAGAGGAGGGGCCTCGAGGAGTTGGAGGTGCCAGGTACATGGGGTGGGAGAAGGAGCCAGGGCTGGAGGGCCCAGAGCATGTGTATATGGGGGGTGGGGACCACTCCCTCCTCAGTGAAAAGCCTGGGGTGTTTCCCAGCTCCTCTACCACCATCCTGCTGAGGAACTCTGCACAGGTCATTTTCCTTCTCTGGGCTTTAGCTTCTTAATCTGTAAAATGGGCACAAACCCTAAGAACGGGCTTATGTATGCCTGTGGTTGCTGAAAGGATACAGTGAGAGGGTAATTACATTTTGAAAGCTGGGAAATAATAAAAGCAGGCATGTCCCCAATGATCTATTCCTCAGTGGACCCCCTGCCATCCAGCCCTGCCCAGGAGGCCCTGGATCTCCTCTTTAACTGTGGGAGCACCGAGGAGGCGTCCAGTTCCCCCGGCCGAGGCCCCCTCACCGAGGCTGAGCTTGCCCTCTTTGACCCCTTCTCCAAGGAAGGTAACAAGTTGGGACAAGTGAGGGGTGGGGCGAGGGCGGTAGCTGGGCAGGAGGTCCTTAGGGGCAGGGAGGCAGAGGCGGGCACAGCCAGTGGCTGGCCTCGCCTTGCCCGTGTAAATCTGAGAAAGGCGGCCCCTGTGGGCGAAAGGCAGCCTTGGTGAGAATTAGAAGCAGTGACCTTCCCCCGTGCTGGCGAGCTGGACGGTCCTGTACAGTGAGCAACCACGGAGGAAGTGAGCCACTTCCCACCATGGCATCTTCTCCCGGAGAAAACTGTGGAACCAGCAGGATGTCACCGTGCCCCGGGAGGATTTCAGTTCCTTTGCTGGAAGCCCGAGGTGGGGTTTCCTGGCTAGCTTGGGGTCTGGCTGTAGATCTTCTGCCAAGAGGCCCTGTTGGTCAAGGGAGGGGAGGTCTGGGTTCAGAGGACAGCAGAGGAGGCCCCTGGAGCAGCCACTGACATGTGAGGGCACCAGAGATGGAAGGCCCCCCATGGAGGCCCTGGTCCTGAGCTCCTTGTCAGATCAGGGACTTGACCATCCCAGGCTCTGAGACACGGGGTCTTTCCGTTTTAAAATTCTCCAAGTTTATGCTGTTACTGCAACTGGGGTATTGAAGTGGCTGACTGCACTTCCGGATCATCACGCAGCAGTTTCATTCTGGATTCCGCAGCAGTCTTTTTAAGCCCATTTTTTGGCTTCCCTTGGTGACCTCTTGGGTAGGCCCTTAGCTTTCTGAGGTCCGATCCAAATCAGGACCTCAGTCTCCCATCCACTTTTCTCCCATCCACGTCCCCGCCAGCTCAGGCCTGACTGCCCTTGGCCATGGTGACAAGGGTGTGAGGACTGTCCTTTTACTCTTCTTGTTCTTCTTATCCCCCTACCCCGCTCCCAGGGCTGGGGAAGGGAAAGAAGGGACTGGAGGGGAAAGGCAAGAGTGGTGTCACCATGGCTGATGAACCGGCCACAGGTGGGCGGGCATCCAGATACTCTGCCTTGCCCCAGCCAAACCCCCTGGGGTACCCAGTGCCCAGATGCTTGGGCAGGAGCCTGTCAAGACTCCTCAAAGGCAGCTCCCATAAGACATTCCCTTGGCCCACGGACAAACTCCTAAACCCTTGCCCACACCAGGCCTGGAAGTGCACTTCACTCAGATGCTGCCTTCTACCCTTGCCCCACTTTGTGGGCATCTCCAGCCAGCCTTTCACCATCGGAATTCTCCAGGCGAGGAGCCGGCGCTCGTCTCTCTCTTTTCAGCACATATGCCAGGCTCTTGAACTCAAGTGCTAGGGCATCCCAAGAACTCTTCCGTCTTCTGCTCCATTAGCAACACAGGGAGGGCTGTAGTCCAACTGGGAAGTGAGATGTCACCTCCCCTTCCTGTAAGAGGCCCCTGGTCTCCACATGGGGTCCCTTGGATAGGGTTGGAGAGAGGCCCACCCTTCCTTCTCCAGGCCGGTGGTGTGCAGCGGTGGTTCCCAGTCCTGCACCTTCCCTTCAAAGGCCCTTTCATCAAAGATTCACCAAATCTCTAGCCTTCTTTTGTGTAAGCTATGGAGGGCATCTTTAACCGTCTCTTTGCCAGTCCTAGAGGATATGAGAGCCCTTCTCTCTGGAATGTGCGAATACCTACCACCCCCTGTCTTCACATTTGGGGGCCTCAACTGAAATTGTAAAACCTTAAAAAAGCCTTGAGATTTTCTGGATCCATTATCCTAAGATTACAAGGCTTGGAGCATTTCTGCCCTTGACCTGGCATAGTTGGTCTAGCATCCTTCAGTTAAACTTTATGGAGGAAATTGTTGGATTTATAGGTCAAGCGTAGTCAGGACGGAAGTAGAACCAGTGACCCAGAGCTTGCAAGCTAATGTTAATGTGTACCTAAAGAAAGAATTAGGCTACACTGTACATCTGAAACTTATATAATATTGTAAATCAATTATACCTCGAAAGAAAGAAAGAAAGAAAGGAGAAAAGAAAGAAAGAAAAAGAAAGAAGGAAAGGGATACAATGAATTAGGGAAGTAAGGGTGTTTTTACCAAAGTACACGAACTCCACCAATCAAATAGATCATGGCTAGTGTGCTATGTACAAGTGGCTTTTGGATTGCTCAGGCACTGAAGAACCCAGGACAGGCTGGTGGGCAAGAGAGGTCTGGGGATGGACAGCAGGCCCTGGGAATAGGAGGTCCAGTCTGGCTTGAGTCCTCCATATCTGATTGCAGAAGGTGTAGGCCCCAGTCCTACCCACATGGGTGAGCTGGCAGCACTGGAGGCAGAATCTGAAAGACTGGACCAGGAACCCTGGGAGCCAGGAGGGCAGGCGGAGGAAGAGGACGAGAAAGGAGGGCCCGCCCCTGCCTATCTGAGCGAAGCCACAGAGCTCATCACCCAGGCCCTACGGGATGAGAAGGCAGGCGCCTACCCTGCAGCTTTGCAGGGTTACCGGGATGGTGTGCACATCCTGCTTCAGGGAGTTTCTGGTGAGCGGGACTGGAGGGCGGAGGGTCAGGCTTGGGGTACTGGCTGGTGCAGTGAAGAGAGAGGAAAGTAAAAAACAAGTCAAGGATCAGAATTGCTCCTCACTGGCCAATTGTATAACCTTGGGTGGCCTCAGTTTTATTTGTAAAATGGGGAGAATATATCTGCCTCCCAGGGAGCAGGGAAAGACACATGGTGATGCTCTGAACTGTAAGGGGCTAGACCAGGGGTTCTGAACCCAGGTATCTCTGCTGAGCCATTCTGTCTTCACAGGTGACCCATCACCTGCCCGCCGGGAGGGTGTGAAGAAGAAGGCGGCTGAGTACCTGAAGCGGGCAGAGGAAATCTTGCACCTGCATCTGTCCCAGCTCCCACCCTGAGACGGGAGAGGACCCTTTCCCAGGACTCTAGCTCCAGCACTGCCAGCCACCCTCTTCTCCTCTCCCTGGTGCCTGGCCTGATCTTCTGGTCTTGTAACTCCAGAGGCCATTTCTGTGTGTAACTGGACCAAGAATGAGACAAATAATGAATTCTCAGCTCCCTGACCACACCTGCCACCTTGGAATCAGGGACTCACAAGTCTGATCCTGCCTATCTCTATCTTGATATGTGAGCAGCAGCTCTGGTCCCTAGGCTCTTTGTTTATCCATCTAGAACCGGGGTCTGCAGACTATGTCCCGCACCCAAATATGGCCCATTGCCTTTTTTTGTAAGGCCCACAAGCCAGAAGAGTTTTTACTTTTTTTTAATAGTTGAAAAAATTCAAAAGAATAATATTCTGTGGCAGGTGAAAATTACATGAAATGTAAGTATCTAAAAAATAAAAGTTTATTGGAACACAACCAGGCTTGTTTGTTTATGTGTTGTCTATGGTTGCTTTTTCACTACACCAGCAGAGTTGAATAGTTGCAGAGTTGACTGGTTACGACCTGTAAATCCCAGAACATTTACTGTTCTGGCCCTTTGCAGAAAAAGTTTGCTGACCCCTGATCTAGAAAATAGGGAGAAGAGTCTCCAGGGAAACATTAGAGAATGACAGCAAGGCCCCTTGAGCCAGGTTATTGGGTGAAGAGGAACCAAAGCGGGTGCACGCACTTCGGGCCCGTGGCTCAAAGCCAAACCGTGATGATTCAGAGGGCAGGAGCCTGGGAAGGCGTGGCCCCACTCCTGCCCCGCCTCTCCTACAAAGTGATTGGTTGCGGAAGGGACTACAAACCGGAGCATCATGGGAGTGGCCCAGACCGCCGAGGTGCATGATGGGCGGGCTTTAGCTGGGCCTGAGCGTGAGGAACAGTGTTGACCCTGAACTACAACGCAGAGCATCTCGGGAGGCCTGCTCGAAGATCTGTGGGAAGCCACAGGACTCGGTGAGAAAACGGCGGAGCCAAACGAACGGCGGGGATGCTTAGACCAGGGCGGGGAGGCGGGCCCGTCGGGGTCGGCCCCGCCCCGCCTCCCCTGAGCCTCCGCCGGCCTTGGCGTGCTCTCCCGCAGGATGGGGCGAGTAGCCGCACCTGTGCACGGGATGCTGCGCGCCCATCCTTCCCCCCCAGCCCACCCATGCCCGGCTACGAGCTGCCCGTGGGCACGTGCGTGGACATGTGTCCGGCCGCTGAGCGCGCCCAGCGCGAAAAGGAGCGCCGCCTGCACCGCTTCGAGGTGGCGCCGGGGTGTCGCGGGCACAGGCCCCGAGCCGACCCGCAGCGCGCAGTGAAGGAGTACAGCAGGCCGGCCGCCGGGAAGATCCGGCCCCCACCGAGTCAGCTGCGTCCGCCGTCCGTGCTGCTGGCCACCGTGCGCTACCTGGCCAGCGAGGTGGTGGAGCGCACCGACGCGTCCCGCGCAGAGGTAGCCAGCTTCGTGGCGGACCGTTTGCGCGCCGTGCGGCTGGACCTGGCCCTGCAGGGCGCGGGCGACGTCGAGGCGGCGTTGGTGCTGGAAGCGGCGCTGTCAGTGCTGCTGGCAGTGGTGGCGCGGCTCGGACCCAGCACAGCGCACGGGCCAGCGGACCCGATGTTGCTGCAGGCCCAGGTGCAGGAGGGCTTTGGTTCTCTGCGGCGCTGCTATGCGCTGGGCGCCGGGCCCTACCCCCGGCAGGCCACCTTCCAGGGCCTCTTTCTGCTCTATAACCTAGGTGAGTCGGGGTCCCCACGATAGAACAAGGGGCAGGCGGCCCTCCGTGAGGACAGTGGAGGCCGGGAAAGGAAGGAGAAGCTTTAAAACCTCACCAGAAGCTCCCTCTCCATCCCTGCCTCCTAAATGTGTGTCTCAGCCAATGCACAAGATGTACCGAGCTCCTACTTGAACCTTCTGGCCTGTCTCTTCCCATCTTTGGGTCTCAGTTTTCTCGTTGCAAAAGTGGAGGGGATGGGGTTAGAATGGGACAGTTGACCTAGATAGTGTTTTTTTTGTTTGTTTGTTTTTGTTTTTGTTTTTGCGGTACGCGGGCCTCTCACTGTTGTGGCCTCTCCCGTTGCGGAGCACAGGCTCCGGATGCGCAGGCTCAGCGGCCATGGCTCACGGGCCCAGCCGCTCCGCGGCATGTGGGATCTTCCTGGACCGGGGCACGAACCTGTGTCCCCTGCATCGGCAGGCGGACTCCCAACCGCTGCGCCACCAGGGAAGCCCTAGATAGTGGTTTTCAACCTTTTTTTTAAACCTCCAGTTCAGTCAGTGTTACAAAGCAGCCAAGAACACATATGCTAACAAACGTATCTGAAACAGAAGGTTCAAGACTAGATCTTTTCTATGGATGGATGGTGCATTTTAATAAATTCTTTTTAATTGTAATAAAATGCTGTTGACTTCACAACCACTAATGGGTCAGAAGCCTCAGTTTACAAAAAGTGACCCAAGTTTCCAGTGTCGTGATTCTTGGAAGGGGAGCAGAGGCAGAATTTGAAAAAATAATTGCCTCACCAGGCGGACAGAGGAGGATGTGGCAGAAGCAACTCCCAAATCTTGGGGCAGCTACGGCAGTGGAGAAAGGGCTGGGTTGGAAGTCAGAAAACTCAAGATTTGGTTGGGTCAAGTTCTACTACGTACAAACTCTAAGGCAGTCTGAGGCAAGTCATTAAATTATCTGGGCCTGTTTCCTTCCTCTGTAGACACTGCCTCACTTTATTATGAGGACCCAGACTATTTGAAGGGGTTCTCGAACCTCTGGCAACAAATTCTGATGTGGCTTAGGAAGGGGCCAAGGGGGAAAGGGAGAGAGAGGGTGGGCTTGGCCTGGGGGAGGGGCGTGGCCAGACTGGGAGGTGGGGGTGGGGTGGGGAGTGAGGTAGGGTGATGAGCTCCGAGGAGGGCCTGAAGGAGGTGGCGGAGGTGGCGTGGCTGAAGACCCGAGCAGGTGGGAGGGGAGATAGGGGGAGACCTAAGGGGATGGCACGGGAGGTGGGCCTGCTCCAGAAGGAATCAGCGTCCTCATTCGGGCTTCCCGCCCTCACAGGCTCGGTGGAGGCCCTTCACGAGATTCTGAAGCTGCCCACTGCCCTGCGTTCCTGCCCAGCTCTGCGCACTGCCCTGGCAGTCGACTCTGCCTTCCGCGAAGGCAACACTGCACGCCTGTTCCGCCTGCTCCGGACCCTGCCCTACCTGCAGAGCTGCGCCGTGCAGTGCCATGTGGGCCGTGCCCGCCGGGGAGCCCTGGCCCGCCTCGCTCGTGCCCTGAGCACCCCCAAAGGCCAGACCTTGCCCCTGGGCTTCATGGTCCACCTACTGGCCCTGGATGGGCCCAAGGAGGCACGGGACCTGTGCCAGGCCCATGGACTGCCCTTAGATGGACAGGAGAGAGTTGTGTTCCTGAGGGGTCACTACACTGAGGAGGGGCTGCCACCTGCCGGGACCTGCCAAGTACTGGTGGGGAACAAGCTTGGAGGGCGCACCCTGGAAGAGGTGGTCACGGCAGAGGAGGAAGATGAGGCTGTAGACACACCCAAGTCTGCGGCATGAGGAGGGCTGTGCAGTCTCCCAGAGCCCCAGGAGTGGGGCTGAAGCGCTCAGGGTTTTTTTCATGATTCCCACACAGTAAAAGGAACTCGTTGGGCATCCCTGGTGGCGCAGCGGTTAAGAATCCACCTGCCAACGCAGGGGACACGGATTCGAGCCCTGGTGAGGGAAGATCCCACATGCCGCGGAGCAACTAATCCCGTGCGCCACAACTACTGAAGCCTGCGCGCCTAGAGCCCATGCTCCGCAGCAAGAGAAGCCCCGGCAATGAGAAGCCCGTGCACCGCAGTGAAGAGTAGCCCCACTCACTGCAACCAGAGAAAGCCTGCGCACAGCAACGAAGACCCAACGCAGCCAAATATAAATAAATAAAATAAGTCTAAAAATAAATAAATAAGTGAAAGGAACTTGTCTTGCAAGGACAGCAGCTAGGCTCAATTTATTTGGGGAGGGCAGGGAGGAGTTGAGACATGCTAGGGGTGTGGGGGGAGCGGAACCCAAATTGGGCAATGCCCTATCCACCCTGGGCCTCAGTTTCCCTGCTGGTCACTGAGGAGTAGCTCTGGTGGTCTCTGAGTTGACATCTAAGGTTGCCATTATGCGTCCCATCCTAACCCACCCACCACCAAGAGCAGCTGGTGGTTTTGCCATCCCCACCATCCCTATCTCCTGTTCACCCTCTGCCAACCAAGAGCCAGGAAGAGGGAAAGTTTCATCTGGGGCTTGTCACTCCCTTCAAGTGTCCGCACTGGTGGGGCCCTGAGCTGTTGCCTCAGAAGTTTGAGGGTCCTGTGGTTGTGCCCTTTCCTAGCATCAGGAGAGACGGGGACACACTCAAAGAAAACTGGAGTGGGAGAGGGTTAGGATAAAGGGTGGGGATGGGAGCTGAAGAATGAGGGCTAGGGTCAGAGGTCAGCCACAGGCCTCAGGGTGGCTGCTGCGCCCTCCAGGGCCACCACCAGGATGCTGAGCTGCCTCTGCACCTCCGCCCAGGCTGCAGATCCGGGACCTGTGTTCATGGCCTTGGAGCAGGCATTGGACAGGCCCGGGAACGTGGGTACAGAGCCGGTGCGGGGTGCCCAGAGCACATGGCTGACAGGAGAAATGGGGGAGGATAGGGCCATTCAGGGGCCAGGAGAGAGGGGAGCTTCAGCCCGGAACAGCTCCTGTATACAGCTAGGCACAAAAGCCCCTCTCCACTGGTGGTGGGAAGAGATGCAGGTTCCAGTCCCAGGGTGACCTTCACCGATTTGCCTCCCATCCTTTAAGCCTGACTCCCCAACTGTCTCAAGGGACTGGGTTGTGCTCTAAAGGCCAGCAAAACTGACATTTTCGTCCCTCCAGCCTCACTGCACCTCGAAGAGCTTCAGGATAGGTTCACCTGTAGTAGCGTTCCTCTGGGAAGGCTCGCGAATTCAGGAAAGTCCGTTCCAAGAGCATCAGCTGGTCATTGAGCATCCGCACCTGCAGGGGGCTGGAGGCGACAGGGCCCTCTGATCACCCTACAGCCAGCAGCCCAGCTGCCAGCCTGCGTCCTGCCCCGGATGCCGCCCTCCCAGACACCTGCTTGCAGCCCTTGCTCACTCGGGGGTGCCCTTCTGCAGTGCTGATATGTGTTGGCCCAACACCGTGGCTGCCTCCTCAAACTTCTCCACTGCGGTCACCAGAGGTCCTGTGGGGAACAGCCAGCCTCTTAGCCCTGGGGGTGCAGGGCTCCCCATGCCTCAGTGTTGGGGGGGCTCCGTACCCAGGCTGATGTTGTGCTGCTCCAACAGGCCACCAAGGTCCTGCTGGGCAGCCTGCAGGAGGCTGCGGAGGGTCTCGCTGTAGTCACTGACATTGAGAGGCAGGAAGAGGCTGTCACTGAGCCGGAGAAGCACACTGCCCACGGTCTGGGCCACGGCCTGATGGCTGCTGAAACCTTGCAGGAAGCGCAACAAGGCCAGGGCTCAGTCTTCAGCCCATCCTCCTCCAGCCTCAGGATGCCCCTTGCCCTCGTTCTCACCAGGGTCCACAAACTTGTCCACGTAATCAAAGGTGTCAAAGGCTGTGTGGTAGGTAGGGTAGATCCGGGCTGAGGTCTTGCTCTGGGGGAACAAGACCCAGAGGTGACAAGCTTGGGATGGGAAGTGGAAGGAAGTGTACAATGTAGAGACATTATTTCAATTCGATTGTCACCACATCTGTGAGGAAGGTTCTAGGATTCCTACTTTACAGAGGTGGAAGCAGGCTCAGAGAGGTTAAGTAACCTTCCTGACATCACACAGCTAATAAGTGGCAAAGCTGGGTCAGGTGCCAGTTTCCCGTTTCACATGAAGGAGAAGAACCTGGGGTTTGCAGTCAGACAAGAGGATTCAAATCCCAACTCCACCACTCAAGAGTGGTGTAGCCATGGAGGGGTGAAAGGGCCTTTTGGAGCATCAAACAGACAGGTTGGGCACTTTGCATCCCTTATCTCACTTTACCCTCAGACCACCCTTGGTTTATACTGTTATTTAATCTATTCTGAGATAAACATTTTAAGATCTCTGGAATCAGGATGCTTCTTACAGTCAGTGTCATCCTGCAACTACTTGACAGTGCTTTTTTCCCTCCTGAATAGTGCCTATCATAACAGTGCATCTTATACTCAGCTGTATCTTAAATTTGATAAAATAACATAGATGAGGGTGAACATGCTCAAGAGAGGTAAAGAAACTTGGCTGAGGTAGCACAGCTAATGAGTGAGGGAGCTGGGTTCAGTTTGCACTGGAGCGGCCCGAAGGAGAGGAGGGGGCTGGTGGAGCAAGGAACCGGGATGGGGGACGGAGGGGTGTCCGCTTACCCGGTCATAGGTGTAGGCGATGTCCATGGAGGAGATGCCCAGGAAGTGAATGAAGGGTGCGTAGTCGCTGCTCGCACCCAGAGTGCCCAGGCTGCGGTCAGGAAGATGGTTAGGCTGCAGGGCGCTGGGCCAGCTCACCAGCCCGGAGTCCCCAGCCCGGCCCTGGGCTCACCTGGGGACCAGGCCGTACACCGGGCTGCTACGGTTGGAATATCGGATCCAGTTGTCATAGATGCTGAGACTGCTGGGGCCTGGTGCGCGGATCTGAGCGGAGGGGGATCTAGTCTCGGGGCTGGCCCCTCCCCAGGCCCCACGACCAGGCTGGTCCTCCGCTCTGCCCACCCGAGCCCACGCACAGTCCTGCGGGTCCTACAAGGCCCACCCCGCAGCCTCAGTCCCACCCCCAGCCCTTCTAATAAGTACCAGCTCCAGCCCCGCCTACCCGGTGTAGCCCCGCCCCGCCCGCCCTCCTCCCAGCCCAGCTCCCAGCCCCTCCCATTTCCACCTGTTTGGTTGCAGAGAAGATGACGCTTTGGACCGGGGGCGTCCCCTGCGCCCTCAGGGTGGCATTGGCTGTGAGGGGATCCGAGAAAGACTCTATTCGGGCCCAGCCCTTTCGTTTCCCTCCTCCCCGAGTAAGCCCAGCCGCCCCTCATACCAAACACCGAGATGTCCACGTTGATGTAGGCTACGGCGCGCTCCTGCAGCTTGCTGAAGGACTCCTGCAGGTGGGTGGGACTCCGTCAGCCCCGCGCTGCCCTGCCCCGGAAACCCCCTCGAGCGGCGAGCTGCGGGGCTCGCTCACCTCCGTGAACTCTGTGGAGCCGATGAGCCCAAACTCCTCTGCCCCCCAGCTCGCAAACACGATGGATCTTCGGGGACGCCAGGTGCCTGGGGAGGGGGATAAAGGGCTGGAGGGCAAGATTCCTCGGATCCTGGGGTGGCTTAGGGGGAAAGTTAGGGATGTGGAGAGGAGGGAGGGCTGGAACGGGCCGGGCACAGGCGACTGGAGGTAGGTCCTGGCACCTCCCTGGCCAAGCCTTCCCTGAGGCTCCATCCTCCTTTTACCAGCGCCCCTCCGCTTCTGTGACAGCCCCCAACATTGACGCCAACACCGATCTCCCTCCATCAGGTGGTCCCTTCTGCCAGAATGCCCTATCCCCCTCTTCTCTCTGGCTATGCTGATTAGAGGTCCCCCAACTCTCTCCTCCATGCATCCTATGCAAAACTCTCCCCTAATCATCTTCACTTGGCGATGATACATTCACATTCTCCTTAGAGCGTTATCCACATTGAGCCAATCCTTACAACACGTCGTGAGGGACAGACTATGACTCTCTCCATTGAGGAAACTGAGCCATAGAGAAGTTTAATGACTTGCCAGGATTACACAGCTGGTAGGCAGCAGAGCCAGGGTTCAAATCCAAGGTCCGGCTCCAGAATCCAGGGGCTTAACCAATGTCCCACATTGCTTCTCATAGCCTCCCGCAGCCTGGCTTCCATCTCCAGTCTCTGTGCCCTCGCTGCTCTTGCCACAGGCCTCAGCCACCTCCCGGAAGCCTCCGAGGTCCTTGCTTGACCCCCTCACCGCCTTCAGATTCCCCCTCCCCCTCCACGGCGCTATGGGCTCCTGGCTGTGCTCCCGTCTCTGGATGCAACTCAGTCCCCTTTGATCATTCCTCATCTTTTTGTTTTAAACCAAAATTTTTAAGTATAGGGACTTCCCTGGTGGCCCAGTGGTTAAGACTCCGTGCTCCCAAGGCAGGGGGCCTGGGTTCGATACCTGGTCAGGGAACTAGATCCCGCATGCCGCAACTAAAAGATACTGCGTGCCACAACTAAGACCCGGTGCAGCCAAATAAATAAAATTTTTAAAAATTTATTTTATTTTATTTATTTATTTTTGACTGTGTTGGGTCTTCATTGCTGCGCGCGGGGTTTCTCTAGTTGCAGCGAGCAGGGGCTACTTTTTGCTGCAGTGAGCAGGCTTCTCATTGCAGTGACTTCTCTTGTTGCAGAGCACGGGCTATAGGTGCGTGGGCTTCAGTCGTTGTGGCTCGCGGGCTCTAGAGCACAGGCTCAGTAGTTGTGGCACACGGGCTTAGTTGCTCCGCGGCCCGGGGATCTTCCCGGACCAGGGCTCCAACCTGTGTCCCCTGCATTGGCAGGCAGATTCTTTTTTTTTTTTTTTGGGGGGGTTCGCAGGCCTCTCACTGTTGTGGCCTCTCCCGTTGCAGAGCACAGGCTCCGGACGCGCAGGCTCAGCGGCCATGGCTCACGGGCCCAGCCGCTCCGCGGCATGTGGGATATTCCCAGACCAGGGCACGAACCCGTGTCCCCTGCATCAGCAGGCGGACTCTCAACCACTGCGCCACCAGGGAAGCCCGGCAGGCAGATTCTTAACCACTGTGCCACCAAGGAAGCCCTAAAAATTTTTTAAGTATAAAATGATTACATGCTTGCAATGAAAAATTCTCATTTTTTTCTGCCAAAAATGCATAAGATGAATCTAATCAGACAAACCCAAATTTAGGGACAGTCAACAAATGAAATATCAGAATCATGAAAGAAAGAACAGCTAAGAAACTATTACAAATGACCCATGCAACTACTACATGTGCAACGTGTGATCCTGGATTGGTTCTTGGACGAGAAATTTCTTTTGCTCTAAAAGTTATTGGAACAGGGGCTTCCCTGGTGGCACAGTGGTTAAGAATCCGCCTGCCAATGCAGGGGACATGGGTTCGAGCCCTGGTCCGGGAAGATCCCACATGCCTTGGAGCGACTAAGCCCATGCGTCACAACTACTGAGCCTGCTCTCTAGAGTCCGCGAGCCCATGTGCCACAATTACTGAAGCCCGTCACCTAGAGCCCTTGCTCCGCAACAAGAGAAGCCACTGCAATGAGAAGCCCACGGACCGCAACAAAGAGTAGCCCTCACTCACGGCAACTAGAGAAAGCCCGTGCGCAGCAACGAAGACCCAATGCAGCCAAAAAAGTAAAATAAAATAAATAAAGTACTTTGCCCATTTAAAAACAAAACAAAAGTTTTCAGAACAATTGGCAAAATTGTTAATTTCCTGATTCTGAGCATTGCACTGTGGTTATGAAAGAAAATGTCCTTATTTTTAGGAAATATCCAGCTCTGCCACCTGGTCCAGCTGCTCCTTCCCACATGCTGTGCCCTCCACCTGGATCTCCACCCCTACCGCTCCCAGAACTGCCGCCTCCCTGCGCTCTGGCTTGCATCTGGAAAGCCTGGTAGGTATTTTTCCTTATAGCACGTTTCACAGTTGTCATTACAGCATGAACTCTGGTGTTCACTGGGGGATGTCCAGTGCCTAGAACTGGCCTGGCACATAGTAGCCACGGGGGACATATTTGTTGAGTTGACGATTGTCCGTCACCCCTGCCTCAACTGGGCTGAGACTCCCTGAGGGCAGAGCCTGGGCACTGCCTCGCTCGAGGCCACATCTGGCCTCGCTTCATTGGAGGGGCCCAGGAAACCCTCAGAAGGTATTGCACAAGTTCCCTGCACCACCCTGGGCTACTCGAGCGAGGCCAGGCTGGTGTCCATGCATGTCTGCCCCCAGGGCCCTCAAGCTTCGCCCAAGTGGGGACTGGAGAATGAGAGAGAGGAGGGGGGACAGGACGCCCAAAAGCTCGGGGAGGACTGAGCAGGAGGCGACCTCCTGGGGAGAGAGTCCCTGGACCAGGGGAGCAGGATCCGCTCACCCTTCTTCAGCAGAGTCCCCAGGACGCGGGAGAGCTCCAGGAGGACAGCAGTGCCACTGCTGGGGTCCACGGCCCCGTGAACCCAGCTGTCCCGGTGGTTTCCATACAGCACATAGCGGTCTGGCAGGAGGAGCAGAGTCAGACGCCCAAGTGGAGGAGCGAGGGTGGGTGGGGCAGCCAGGCTGGGCAGAGGGGGCGTGGTCAGGGGCGCTCAGAGCAGGGCCGGGTCCTGGGGGCGCAGGGAACAGTGAGGCGGCGCTCACCAGGCTCCACGGCCCCGCGGATGATCCCCAGGACGTTGGAGGAGTTCCGCAGCTCCAGGCGGTTGTAGACACTCACGTTCACCTGGCTGGGGGAGCGTAGGGGTGTTAGGAGTCTTCCCCTCCACCAAAGTAGGAGAAACTGAGGCCCAGAGCAGGAAAGGGACCTGGCAAGATCACTTGCCTGGAAACACCAGGAGAGAGAGCGAGGCTAGAGCCCAGCTCTTCTGATTCCAATTCTCCTTTGTACTCACTCACTTATTGGATACCTAGTGTATGCCAGCAGCGTACCAGGCTCTGGGCGATGACTGAGACAGACATGGACCCCACCCTCGTGGGGCCTCCCTCTCCCGAGGGAGGCAGACCCCAAGGAAGTGAACAACTGCAGGCAGTGAAGGGGCTTGGGAGGACACCGACAAGGTACCTGGTGGCAGGTGGGGAGGTTAGTGCAGGCCAGGAATGACAGAGCGTGGGGAAGGATGTTCCCATCAGCAGGAACAGCAAGTGCGGAGGCCCTGATGTGGGAAGGAGCTGGGTGTGTTCAAGAGAGGGGGCGGCTGGAGAATGGAGGTCCAAGGTGAGGTGGGGGGGACCCCACAGGGCCTTGTGAGGCACGCAGCTGTTTCACAGGCTTCCCCAAAGACAAGACAGATACTCTGGAATCAGGGAGGGGTTGGGAGACAGGAGAAAGGGAAAGGCCAGGCCTTGAAGTGAGCACTGAGGAAACCAGGGTCAAGGAAGCATAACAAGGGAAGAGAAGGGGAGCGTTGGGGGAGGAGGGGGCCCCATCTCACCTGGCTGCTGGGAAGATACCATCAGAACGGAAGCCGGGCCCCAGCTTGTAGTCACAGCCCAGGGCTCCCTGCCAGGCAGCCGGGGCTGAGGCTCCCTGCAGGTTGCTGGGGAGGAGGGGGAGGCCCATCAGAGCAAATGTGGGTGCGGGGGTTGAAGTTTGGGGGCCACTGGAGAGTGGGAAGGAGACCCCAGGGCAAAAGCTCACCAGAGAAGGACTTCTGCATCCTTGAAGCCAATGGGCTGAGTGGGGATTGGGGGAAATCCGGAGGCATTTTCAGAGTCCAGGCGGAAGGAGGAGGGGTTGGCTGGAAGGTAAGGAGTCAGGGGGTCCCCAAAATACTCAAAGTAGGAGCCTCGCTCCACCCCCGAGGGAGGAAGGCCCCAGGAGTGCGGGAAGGTCTCGTTCGGCAAGCTTTTCCCGTCGTTGATATCTGCAGGGTCCGTGTACACCAGCACCCCAGCCACCCCATACTTGGCAGCATTCACAGCCTGCAGAAGGTAGAGGAGGCTGTGTTTAGGGGAGGGGCGAGAAGGGGGCACATCTTGTTCCTCTTCCTCCCTCCCTCACTGTGGAAGCCAGGACAGATCTGTCTTCCCACCGGCAAGATGATATTTAACGCAAGTCATTTGTTGCAGTGCCGCCTGAGGCAGCAAAAGACTGTTGAGCCTAGGCAACGGCTCATCAATGGGGTCATTAAATAGACGGAGGTGCCCTACAGTGGAGTACTATGCAGCTGTGTAAAAGAAGGAGGATGTGCTCCTAAACCCATGTTCATATAAACACTGTTCATAGTAGCCAAAAGGTGGAAACAGCCCAACCGTCCATCACTGATGAATGGATAAGGAAAACCTAGTATATAACGTGCAAAGGAATATTACTGATTCTTAAAAAGGAGTGAACTTCTGATACATCAATGAACTTTGAAAACATTATGCTAAGTGAAATAAGCCAGACACAAAAGGACAAATATCACATGATTCCTCTTATGTGAGGTACCTAGATGAGGCAAATTCATGGAGACAGAAAGTCAAATAGAGGTTACCAGGGGCTGCAGAGGGAGAATGGGGGAGTTAGTGTTTAATGGGTACAGTTTCATCTGGAACCATGAAAGCATTCTGGAAATGGTTAGTAATGATGGTTGCACAATATTGTGAATATCCTTAATGCCATTGCATTGTACATTTTAAAAATGGTTAACCTGGTAAACTGGTAAAATGTATGTTACATATATTTTAGGACAGTAAAAACAAAACAGTACATTAAAAAAAAAAAAAGATCAAGGACAGAGTTTATGCACCAATTGAGAATGATCTCCAGGACGTATTAAGGTGAAAAAAGCATAGCTCAGAACAGTATATTTATGCTACCTTTATATAAAAGGAGAAGGAAGTAAGAATATATCTTCATATGTTCTTCTTCCCAAAGAAACTCTGGATACATATCCCATAAACAAACAAACAAGCTACCTTTTTGGAGGATGGCATTATGAGAAAACTTTTTCACTCTATACTTTTTATTTTTAAACTGGAAGTGTCATAATCTGTATAATTCCACCACGCCTGTTCACCTTTCTTCTCTTTTCTTTCCATTTTTTTACCCCCAGCTCTTATCATGGGCACTTCTTTTATTTATTTATTTATTTTACTTCTTTTTAAATTGTGATAAAGTACACATAACATGAAATTTACTATCTTAACCATTTTAAAGCATTTACTATCTTAACCATTTTAAACCATTTTACTATCTTAACCATTTTAAACCATTTTAAACCATTTTAAATTTACTATCTTAACCATTTTAAAGTGGCATTAAGTATATTCCTATTACTGTGCTACCATCACCTCCATTCACCTCCAGAACTCTCTTCATTTTGCAGATTTGAAACTCTGGACCCACTAAAGACTAACTCCCTAGTCCCTGCTCCCACTCTATACCTTTTTATATTTAAAATAAATAAGTAAACATTTAAGAAAACACAAACATGTAACCCTCAGTCAAAATTTTGTGTTGAGGGCTTCCCTGGTGGCGCAGTGGTTGAGAGTCCGCCTGCCGATGCGGGGGACATGGGTTCGTGCCCTGGTCCGGGAAGATCCCACATGCCGCGGAGCGGCTGGGCCCGTGAGCCATGGCCGCTGAGCCTGCGCGTCCGGAGCCTGTGCTCTGCAACGTGAGAGGCCGCAACAGTGAGAGGCCCGTGTACGGCAAAAAAAAAAAAAAAAAATTTCTGTTGAAAAGAAGCAAGTTGTGGAGGAAGGAACAACAGGAGGGATTTAAGTCGAATGTTCAGAAGAACTATGTCACAGGACTTAGACTTCCAGAATATACCAAAGCTGAAAAATGTGCCCAATTCCTTTATTTCCCAAGGCTCAGGGAGGTTAGGGGAGATATCCAAGGTCACACAGCACCTAAGTGTTCTTTGGGCCAATCAATGGGCTAGAGCCTGTCTGGGCAGAGTGCCAAAGCAGGCCATTGGTGGGTGGAAGGAATCCTTCACCCTCTACTGCCCCCGAGCCCAGGGCTTGGCCTACCCCTCAGCCCTGCTCCATCCCCTTCCCCACACATCCTCCTGTCCACTGGGGGCTGCTGCTTACCTTAGCCCTGCGCCCTACACCCCCATAGCGGGTCAGGACGATGCTATCTTGGAGTTTGATGCCCTGTTGGTATAGCTCCATGAAGTCTTCTTCCGAGCCCCGGTTAGCATAGATGAGGAGGCCCTGTTCCCCAGAGAAGGTGACCCTTAGAGCCAGGCCCAGGAAAGAAGGGGAAAGGCTGAGTGGCAGGTTGAAGGATTTAGATTCTGTCCCCCAACCTCGCCTAGAGCTTATAAGCTCCCCAAGACAAAGTCACACCTGGTTTGCTCTGTGTCCAGGTACCCTGTATCAGGCCTGGCTTTGAGCAGGGCCCATTAGTGTTTGTTGAATGACTAAGTGATGGGCAAAAGGAGTCGTAGTGGAGTGTGGAAGCAAGTAAATTCTGGGTGGGGCTGAGCCCCAGTTGAGGCACTTTTCTTCAACTGCCCGTGGGTCAGGATGGGAGCAGCTGGGGTAGAAGCCAGCGGGAGCTGGGCCATGGCAGTGGGGAGGGGGTGTCCCAGGCCCACCTGAGGGGTTCCGGGGGGAGCATAGGCAGCATATGGTGGTACCACATTGGGGTCCCCCTGCTCCCCAGTCAGGTTCTCTTCACTTCGTTGGGAGGAGAAGAAGATGCCCCCAGCAGGACCCACTGTGGAGAGAGGGCAGTGTCCGGGCTGGGCCGGCAGCTCCCCCGGCCCACAGGCCTCCCCAGGCCAGAGCAGGACCTCACCAACATCCACACGGTTGGGCTGCTTCTGGCTGGGGAAGGACAGCAGCACTTCGTACTCAGAGGTCCCGGCTGAGTCCAGGCCCGACTCCGGGTCCTGCCAGCGCCGCAGTAGCAGCTGCACCAGCGCCTCATCCTGGGGGCTGGTGGCCAGGTGCGGCTCCTTGGAGAGTTCTCTGCAGGGTGGGCCCAGGGTCAGGGAGGAGCCTCTGGCAAACAAGAGGGGCACCTGGGCAGGCCTCTCACCTAAGGTTCTCCCGGATCCTGTTGGCATCGAGCTGTCCCACGACAGCCTCAAGGATCTCCAGGTCCAGGTCCTGGGAGGCTGAGGCACTGGGGGCTGGCAGGTCAGTCCCCTTGGGGATGGCAAAGTGGCCCAGGATGATCCCCAGCCCCAAGAGGGCAGCGGCCCCCAGCACCCCTCCAAGCACCTTCACGCACTGCATCCTGTAGAGTCTTGGCCAGCTGGTGTGGCTCCTTATAGATGGGGTGTCGGGTCCAGTTAACCATTACCTAATAGGTGGCCCTGCCCTTTGGCCACTAGCTGGCAGGGAGAGTAAGGGAGTGTCCTGCAGGAAGGGCCAGGAGCTCTTCACATCCAGCTCGATTTCTGCAACATTCACTTGGAAGAGACCTCCAAGGGGCATCAAATCCATACCTGGACGCTGAGGCTTGGAGAGGGACAAAGTTTCACCCACGGTCTCCCAATAGGAGAGGCCAAGGTAGGACTAGAACTCAGCCCCTGTCTCCAGAGCGGGGCTGGGCCTGCTGCCCACCATCCCTGCCTCTGTTTCCCTGGTGTCATTCCATCTCCAGCACATCCAGCCCTGGCTACTTGATTGGGTTTTAAGTTCAAATCCCATCCTTTGCTAGACGTAAGTTGTGTGACCTTAGGCAATTCACTTAGCTTCCCTGAGCCTGTTTTCTTAGCTGTAAAATGGATAATAGAGCCTATTTCACAAAACTGTGGTGCTGTTTTCATTAAACAAGGCCACATCTGTAAAAATGTCTAGCGTGGTGTTGAGCCCATAGTAGGAACTCAGTACATTTTAGCCACTCCTGCCTCATCTGACCCCTTAAAATGCTAAGCCTAGAGCTAAGGGAAAAAGAGGGACTCAGAAGAATTCTCTGTATCTATCCTGCAGGGGTCCCAGTTTATGGGAGAAAGTGGGACTCTTAGAAGAGGAGACTGGGCACTTCACTGGTGGCGCAGTGGTTAAGAGTCCGCCTGCCAACGCAGGGGACACGGGTTCGAGCCCTGGTGTAGGAAGGTGTCACATGCCGCAGAGCAACTAAGCTTGCGAGCCCCCACTACTGAAGCCTGTGTGCCTAGAGCCTGTGCTCCGCAACAAGAGAAGCCACTGCAATGAGAAACCCGCGCACCGCAACGAAGAGTAGCGCCCGCTCACTGCAACTAGAGAAAGCCCGCATGCAGCCACAAAGACACAACGCAGCCAAAAAGTAAATTAAATTAAAAAAGAAAAGAAAGGAAGACTGTTCTAGAGGACAGAGCCGGAGAAGCACAGTTTCTTGACAAGCTGACCTCCATCCCCTGAACCTACCAGGAATCCATCCATCTATTCATTCATCCATCCATTCATTTATTCACTCCTTCACTCCTACCTGCAAGCACCTTCCATTTATTCAGCCCTATGCCACCTCCATGCCAGGCCCTGGGGAAGCCAAGGTGCCCAGGGACTCAAGTCTAGCAGGGGAGTCAATAGGCTTTGGGTTCAACCATGTGGTAAGCGCCCCTATAGAGGGAGGACCAACATGCTCCCAGTGGAGAGAATGACAAATTCTGTCCAGAAGGGAACACTTGAGGGGAATCTTCCAAGGATGAGAAGGCATTCAGCGTGCAGAGAAGGCAAGGGGCAGGCCGTCCTTACAGAGGGCCTGGCATGTATAAGGGCTGAGAGGGAAAGGGAGCCACCAAGTACTCGCTTTAAGCCTCTTTCAGACTTCATAGACAGCCAGGCAGGGCTGGGAAGGTCCCTGGGGCTCAAGTGTGACTCCTTCCACCTGCCATGGCCTATCCTGCCTTGGGATTCTGCCCAGCCAGGCTGCAACCCATTGGGTTTTTTTGTTTGTTTGTTGTTTAAATATTTATTTATTTGGCTACATTGGGTCCTAGTTGCGGTGCATGGGCTTCTCCAGTTGCGGCATGCGGGCTCTCTAGTTGTGGCGTGTGGGCTCCAGAGTGCGCAGGCTCAGTAGTTGTGGCATGCGGGCTTAGTTCCCCCTCAGAATGTGGGCTCTTAGTTCCCCAACCAGGGATAGAACCCGCATCCCCTGCACTGGAAAGCGGATTCTTAACCACTGGACCACCAGGGACATCCCCAGGCTGCAACCCATTGATTGGCCCAAAGATGCCTGGAAATCTGGGGGAGCTGGGCACGGTAGACTTTGTGTGTGCACGTGTGTGTGTGTGTGCGTGTGTGGTTTCACAGCACCCTCTCAGAGCAGCCCCCTTCCTACTGCTTACAGCCCCATTCACCTGCACCACCGTACCCACGTCCCCTTGTGCTGGTTGGGAGGGTTAGCGTGTTAGAGTGGTGGGACTAAGGGTAGGGTATAGTGTGATCAGGGACTTCAGGAAGGTGCAGCAGAAAGCCACAGTCCTTGGAGAGCTGATTATGAGCACCCAGAATATAATGTTATCAGAAGGCCATCAGTGTGGGGAGCACACACATTCCTTATGAGGGCACAGGGGGACAGCCACCACCAGGCAGCCAGCCAGACACCAAGGTCAGCTGATAAGCTGAGGAACAGACATGGTGATGACACCATGAGGCAGCAGCTCCATGGTCCTGCCCCACCCTCCCCTGGAAGGAACACGTGAAGCCACAGACATGACATCTGGACAAGAGCATGTGACATCTGAGTGGGTGACACCGGAGAGCTCCAGCTCAGGCTGTTGGAGTCAGCTGATGTCTATGCTGCTGTAGGCACCAGACAATAACTCGATCAATCTTTTTTCCCCTTCTTGGATGAGAAGATCGTATGGCCCCTCCCTGAACATTTTGGACTGTGAGTGTTGATGGAAATCCCTTCAGGGAGCTAATGCATTTGATTTCCTTTTTATCTTCCCACCTCGCTCGCTCCATCACTCGGACTTGGAGAGTTCTTCCACCCCTCCAGGACAGCCAGTCCATTGGTGCTAGCTCCTTTCCACTCTCCCTCACCTCCCACGTGTGCTTTCCTCCCTCCTGGCCCAGCCTGAGTCCCTTGCAAACCCTCTCCACCCCCTTGATCCTCTCTGTTTTGGTCACATTCACTGGAAAACCCCCGACCTGATTACATCCGCCCCTCCACCTACTCTGAACCTGCACCCTTGACCCTGAATATGCCTGTGGAGTCAGATGACCTCACTCATCTTGCTTTAAGTTTACGATCCTAGACCTCGAACATGTCCTCAGTACTGCCCGGCAGTCCTACCGTCCTTCGCCGGTCCACACTCCCACCAGCACTCCTAGATGGGAGTTGCACAACCCCTCCTCTCTTCTCAAGCCTCCAACACATTCTCCTCCACCCTCACGCTCAGCTGATGACCGTGCTTCCTACTTCACTGAGAAAATCAGAGGGAACGTCACCGTGATGTGTGATCCACACCCTGTCCAAGGCAGCCTCTCCCCTGTGCAGAGCCCACCCCCTTGCTGCTCAAGGATGTGGCCCCACAAGTCTCCCTGCCTTTAGTGGATCACTTCCATCCACCTAAAGCCCCTGTTTATGGTGTTTAACACCATCTTTAAAAAAAAAATCTCTCAGGCTTCCCTGGTGGCACGGTGGTTGAGAGTCCGCCTGCCGATGCAGGGGACACGGGTTCGTGCCCCGGTCTGGGAAGATCCCACATGCCGCGGAGCGGCTGGGCCCGTGAGCCATGGCCGTTGAGCCTGCGCGTACGGAGCCTGTTGCTCCGCAACGGGAGAGGCCACAACAGTGAGAGGGCCACGTACCACAAAAAAAAAAAAAAAAAAATCTCTCAATTCCACTTGCTCCTCTAGTAACCGTCCCATTTTTCTGTCCCCTTTTATGATAAAACTCCTCGGAAGAGTGGACCATGCTGGTCTCCAGATCCTCTCCTCCTATTCTTTTTTTTTTTTAATTTATTTATTAATTTATTTATTTTTGCCTGTGTTGGGTCTTCGTTGCTGTGCACGGGCCTTCTCTAGTTGCGGCGAGCGGGGGCTACTCTTTGTTGTGGTGCGCAGGCTTCTCACTGCAGTGGCTTCTCTTGCTGCGGCGCACGGGCTCTAGGCGCACGGGCTTCAGTAGTTGTGGCATGCAGCCTCTAGAGCACAGGCTCAGTAGTTGTGGTGCATGGGCTTAGTTGCTCCGCGGCGTGTGGGAGCTTCCCGGACCAGGGCTCGAACCCGCAGGGGATTCTTAACCACTGTGCCACCAGGTAAGCCCTCCCGTTCTTTCTAGAGGCCACTCCATTCAGGCTTTACTCCACTAAAATTACTCTTGAAAATGTCCACTTTGCTCCATGTTGCTGGATCCAGTGGTCAGTTCTGTCCTCTCTTCTTACTTGACCCGGCAGCAGCGCTGGTCACAGCTGATCAATCGTCCCTGGATCGCTTCTCTAGCTACACCTATTTCCCAGGCCATCTCCTGACTGTAAATTCCATTGTGGCCCCTCCCTCAGGTCCTCCACATCTCTGCTCAAATGTCACTTCTGCATGAGTGCCACTTTCTCTGAATTGTGTTCCTTCTCCTGCCTCAGGCTTCCTCTCCGTCTCCAGCTTCATTTCTCTCCATTGCATCTATCACTCTCTGACATTAATTATTCCTTATCTCCCCTCCTAGAATGTAAGTTCTACTGGGGCCTGGATCTTTGTTTCATTCGTCGCTGAATCTCCAGAACCCAGAGCAGTGCCTGGCATGTAGGAGGCGCTCAATAAATACTTGTAGAATGGATGAAAAACTGACCCAAACGAGCTCAGTTCCTCCACCACCCTGGGCATTCGTACAGCTGTCTGATATTTAAGGAGTGTCCAGGGCAACCACAAGGGATACAAAAGGTGGGCACAGAACTCCTGGGAAACAGACCCCATCAGAACAAGCCTCAACCGGATTGCTGAGCCAGCCGTGGGTGGGAGCCTGCATAGCACAGGGGCTGTGGGATTTAACAGACCTCTACGGCAGGATCTTTCTGAAGGATGATTCCCCTGGATGGAGGGTGACGCTGCCAGGCTGCAGGATAGGGGCCACCTTCTCGGGCAGGAATAGCAGGGCCTTTAGGCTGGGCAGGAGTGGGGAGCCTGCTGGGAGCCTCTAGAGGTACCCCAACCCACTTCCACTGGGCCTCCAAAGCCAGTCGGAGGTTTGGGTAGATCTACTGGAGGGTGGCTTCAGCAGAGAGACGGGACCATGCGGACACAAGAGGCTGCTTTGCCAACCTGGCCCCAGCGCCTTGATGGCGTAGAGGCTGGAAGATCTGGGCACAGCTTGTGACGAACACAGTAGCCTGCTTTGACTAGTAGTTCTGGGGGAAATGTGTGTCTGTGTGTGAATTAAAATACCTGGTAATGCCTTGGGACTTCCCCTTGAGAAGGGCTTCCTGACTGGGCTGCAGGATTGCAGGGACGTGGCATCCACAGGAGTGGTTGTAGGGACTGAGCTCGGGGCAATGCTGGGGCCCTGGGCTGCTGGGCCGTGGCCAGGATGCATTTGGGACATCTGTCAGCACTTCTGTGGTTTAGACATAACTGGGGAGGGGGCTCTGCAACCGTCTCCATTTCCTGCAGCCAAGCAGCAGGGATGTCGCCACATGTGCTTGCTTTCCCAGGCTGAGATGCTGGAGGCTTTCAGAAAAAACTCTTTAAAAAAAAATAATAAATCGTGGATTATTTATACAGCAATAAAAGAACAAACTACCTTTACATACTCTCACCTGTAGCAACATGGATGAATCTCACAAACGTAAAGATGCGCAATGAAGCCCGACACGAAAGATAATATATTGTAGAATTCCATTTATATGAAGAGTCAACTCATATGAATTTATATGAAGTATGTTAGTTATAGACTGTTGAAGGAGGTCATTGAGAGGACATGACCGCCAGTTGACTCGTGAGCTGGACCGGGGCAATTGGGGGCTCCTCGCCCCACCCCTGTCTTCAGAATGTCCGCTCTGCCCCACAGTTCCCACACTAGGAGCAGTTTTAAGGATGCAGCCTTGAGAGAGTAAGGTGGTGTTGAGACCATCTGGACTGAATACCTGACCAAGCCCAGTTAAAGCCTCTATATAAATCTTCAGGATTCTGGCAGGTGGATGCAGGGATCTACTGGTCTTTTGGAGCCCAAGATAAGCCTTGTATGTAAGTTCCTTTGCTTATCAAAACTGCCGCCTATCTTGCCAAGGGTGGGGGGTAGGTGGAGAAGGGATGGATAGGCGTATGGGATTAGCAGATGCAAACTATTATTATATATAGAATGGATAAACAACAACGGCCTACTCTATAGCACAGGAACTATATTCAATATCCTGTGATAAAACCAGCCTAAGGCAGACACTCCCCACTGGCCAGGTTATAACCTGGTGCCAGCAGAGATCCCAGGGAAGACAGAGCTGTTCCAATTCTGTATGTCTTCTGTAGAGGGGATTACTGAGACAGGGAAGAAAAGTGCAAGAATTGGTCGCTGGTGCTGCATGGTGGCAGCTTTGACATTTCTCTGGCTTCTACTTTATTTTTTAAATATTTACGATTCTCACCTGCCCTAATCCAATATTTATAAAAGAGGCAGTTTAGAGAAAAAAAAAATATATATATATATATCTCCTGTAATAAACCATATGGAAAAGAATATGAAAAAGAATATATATATGTATAACCGAATCACTTTGTTGTATAGAAATTAACACAGCATTTAAAACAACCATACTTCATAGAATAAATTTTTAAAACTATGCCACCTATCAAATGGGAGCATGCTGATGACTGTGTCTTGGTGATAGAAGCCCTTAAGTGCTTACATTGATTTAACCATTTAGCTGTTGGTCCAGCTATGCCCCTCAGTCTCAGTATCAGATGATTCCCATCAGGAAAATAGCAAGATGGCTGTACAGCTGGGTCACTGGTTGGCTAGGCCACTGGTCAAGAGCCAATCAGGGAGATGCCTGGGAGCCCTGGAGCCATCCAGGGGAGGAGGGTAGGGTCTTGGGAGAGGAGAGGAGCTCAGCTCAGCCTAAAGCTGTGACCAAATCAAACCTTCAGTAATCAAGTGTGTCATCAGTTTTTGGCCCAGGCAAGGTCCCACGGGTCTAAGTCAAACCAGGTCTGACAAGGGGCCACAAACCTGGATTTCCATCCTCTTGGCTAGTGTCCCCCCTGTAGTGGGTATAAGGCAGAAAGATGGTCACAGTTCTTTCCGTGTCATATTAGAGGATTCTGCCCAGTAAATAATACCACCCTTAGGGTTAATGGGACTTTGCAAAAAATTGCCCTATAGCATATTGACTGATTTTGTATCTGATTTAGCAATCTTATTTCAGGATTCCTTCCATTTTTCCCCCTTGAACATATATATATATATATATATATATATGTTTGTGCCACTTTCTTGTATCCTCCTTTATAGTGGCTTTGTCATCTTGCTGGCTCTGTCATCTCCCTCATTAGGGAGTTAAAAATAATCGAAAGCACATTCCTTGTCTAGTTGTATGGGAATTATTTCTAAGTTTTGAATATTCTACCTATACATTCTCTGTGTGTCTCTGTCTCTCTCTCGTTACATCAGTAATCAGGGGATGCTTAGAAAGCCTCCCTGGGGCTGGACCGAGTCTGAGGGCAGCAAGGCTGATGGGCGCAAGCCTTGAGGGCCTGTCGGTGGCCAGGGCACAGTGACCACAGCTGGACACTCAGGCCTATGGATGGGGTGGGGGTGGGGCCTATGACCCAGGACAGGGAGAGCCCCATTGGTGAAGGGAAGCAGGTCTCAAGGGAGGCCCCAGGAGGCCCTGGTTGAAAGTGGGAGTGGGAATTCAAATTCCAGAAGCACCTCCAGGCCTGAAGCATGTTGCATGTTGAGCCCTTGGGAAGCTTTCACTAGCCCCTCCCCCATGACTTGAGTGACAAAGAGGAAGAGACTTATCCAAGGCCATAGAATGGGAAGTGGCTCTTCCCACCCCTCCCTAGTCTTCTGCCCTTTGGAGTTAGACCTGGGGCTTCCAGTCCTCCCCAGGAGAGGGTGTGGCCCCCTTCCAGTCCCAGCCCAGGGCTTATCACAGGGGCATTGATCTTGAGGCTGATAAGAGCCAGACCTGGAGCCTCCTGGGGGTGGGGGCAGCTCAGGGCCAAGGGAGGTGGTGGACGACGGCCTAGGGCCCACAGACAGGCAGGGGAGCCATGGATCAGCTGCAGAAACGTTTACTGCTGGGACTTGGAGAGGAGCCGCCAGAATGGCTTCCCAAGGAGATGTCCTATCTCCAGCCTTGGGCCTGGTTAGGGCTGACATTGGTTTCCATTGTCACGGGCAGTGTCAGGCTGCAGGATGACCAGTTCTGCCTTCTGGGAGCCGGCTCGCTGCAGGCAAGGGGAGCCGGGTGAGCAACGCTGGGAAAATGTGTCCTCTCTCCCCACCCACGAGTAGGTGGAGGCCCGGGTACCTGGAGCAGTGCCCTGTCTTGGGCGGCCTGGGCTCCCTCCTGGGTGGCCTTCCCTTCCTCCAGGATGGCCTTCTCTCCCTTCAGGATGGCCTTTGCTTCCTCCTTCAGGCTCTCATACAAGGAGTTGGGCTGGAACAAAGGGTTGCAGGGTAGCTGACGCCAGGCAGGACTGCCAGCCACGTGCCCGCACGGGAGCTGGGCTGGGAGGCAGGGAGGAGGCACAGCAAAAGAAGGGGGTCCTGGGCTGAGGTCTCACCAGGTCTTGCAGCTTCTCCCCCAGCGCCAGGTTGTCTGCTTGGATAGTGCTCAGAGACTCCCGAAGCCTAGGGTTGAAAGCGAGACCCCCGTCAGGCCCCAGACTCTTGTCCTAGGCAGTGCCCCACACCCACAAAACACAGCTCTTGTATGAGCTGCGTGGCCCGTCACAGCCAGGAGCCCAGGGTTTCACCAGCAGCCGCGTCTCACTCTGGCAAAGCTACAGGCAGGGAGGGAATTGTTCTCCCCATGTGACTTGCAGCAGGGGACCCAGACAAAGACGAATTGTGCTTTTCCTCTTCTCCAGCGAGGGAAAACCAGGCTGCTTCATCGCATATGCTAGGCTGGAAAGCCTCTAAGGCAGCCTCGGGCTAGCTGCCCATCCCTCTGAGCAGCAGTGGGGGCAGTGGCAGGGCTCTGTGTGGAACTAGCCCTGCCTGAGCGTGCAGGCCAGCTGTGTATGAATAAAAGCGCTGACCACTCAGATCCATGGCTCTGGGAGCCACATGCAGCCCTGGGGAAAGGACTGTCACACTCCCCCCACCCCAAGACCTCTGTCTCCAGGTGGAGATCGGACCCTGGCATTGCCACTGACAGGCAAGCGGCCATGGGACTCTGCAGACCTGCAGACTCTGCAGACCTCCAGAGCCAGACATCCAGAGAACAGACCCCCACCCCCACCCCCCGCCTTCTCCACAGACCAAACTACCCCTCAAGTCCTTGGATAATTAAAGATGGCGGTCTTGGGACTTCCCTGGTGGTCCAGTGGTTAAGAACCCACCTGCCAATGCAGGGAACACAGGTTCGATCCCTGGTCCGGGAAGATCCCACATGCTGTGGAGCAACTAAGCCTGTGTGCCACAACTACTGAGCCTGCGCTCTAGAGCCCACGAGCCACAACTACTGAGCCCGCGTGCTGCAACTACTGAAGCCCACTTGCCTAGAGCCTGTGCTCCGCAACGAAGAGTAGCCCCTGCTCGCTGCAACTAGAGAAAGCCCGCGTGCAGCAATGAAGACCCAACACAGCCATAAATAAATAAATATATTAATTAATTAATTTAAAAAACCCAATCAATACCTATTAAAACAAAAAAGAGAGATGGCCGTCCCTTACAGGTAGCTTCATAGACTGCCCAGTAACCAGGCATATAGGCACATTGATGGGAAAGAGCTGTGGCCCCCACTCCCATGGGGCAGGTCCTGCTCACATACAAGGACACTGATGCTTGGGAGGGAAGGGACCTATTGGCCAGCAAGGGGGTCACCCAGAGTAGAACAGAGAGAAGGCAAGGGAAGGAAGAGGGCCAAGTGAAGGTGCCAACCCACAGCTGTCAAGCTCCAGGCCCTGACCTCCATCGGGCAAGGCCCTGTCACCCTCCTGTCCCCACCTGCCTCCGCCCAGCTCACCTCACGCAAACATTCTGCAAACAGCTCATTTCCTTGGAGGTCCGCTGGGGGCCCCAGTCTTCCTTATCCAGGAACTGGCACTCCTGGATCTCCAGGTCCCTGGGTGGGTGCATAATGAGGGCTGGACCAGAATCTGGAGGCTGGGGAGGGTGGGGTGGGCAGAGAGGGGAACCAAGCCCGAGGCCCCGGCCTCTTCAGTCCTGTCTGGGCCACACCCCCTGAACCCCACCCCAGGCTGAGTCCCGGCCCAGGTCTGAATGCTGATGGCGGGGGAGCAGTACACTGTGCCCGCCTCCCCCCGCAGCCTCACGCACGTTCGCACGGCCTCACTCTGCAGGGTCTTTGGTGGACTCTGCTGTGCTCAGGAGCGTAAACAGGAACGTGACGGTGGCTTCCTGTTGCAGGCCCAGCTTCTGCTCTGAAGAATCTGAAGAAGGTGGCTTTGGCAGAGAGGGTGCCCTGGTGACTGAAGTGGCATGAGGCTGGCAGCCCAAGAACCGGGGTCCTCCCACACCCAACAGCAAGACAGTGGAGTGCAATGGCTGGGTGTTCAGATCTCCATCCAGGCAGGAGGAGAATTTCTCTAGCCCTCCTGCCACCCCGGCCCTCTGCCTTGGGAGGTCCTGTCACCTCTGTGCCCTGCTCCCTGGAGACCTGAGTGTCTTCTGGCTGCTGCTCCCCAGGAGGCTGCAGCAGCGGCTTCTCCTTGGGCTTGGAGTGGGCTCTTTGTCCACCCGTGGGAGACTGAGGGAGACGGAAACTTGGTTGGTGAGATATGCCCACCATCCCGCTGGCCTCCCCTTTCCAGCCTCCCCTGGTTTTCTTGGGGCGGCCTCCAGCCTCGAGAACCTCCACCACCAGCTCTGTCCAGTAAACCAGATCCCTCAAAGTTTGGGTTGCTAGATTTAGCAAGTAAAAATAGGACACCCAGTGAAATGTGAATTTCAGAATAAATAGTGAGTCATATTTTTCAAGCATAAGTATATCCCAAATATTGCACAGACCATACTTATACTTTAAAAAGTATTTGTTTTCCATCTGAAATTAAAATTTCACTGGGGTGTCCTGTGTTGTGTTTTCTTTCTTTCTTATTTTTGTTTTTTGTCACACCGTGCAGCTTGTGGGATCTTATTTCCCTGACCAGGGACTGAACCCAGGCCCTTGGCAGTGAAAGCGTCCAGTCCTAACCACTGGACCACCAGGGAATTCCCTGGGGTGTCCTGTGTCTTATCTGGCAACCCTACTAAAGCTACATGTTGACAGTATTTTGTAAAAATGAATTTCTGCAAATGCAAGGTGTCAGGGTAGGGGGTGGGGGATAGAATGGCACTGTTTAAAGGGATCCTATAGAAGCTTATAGGAAAGTGGAGACTCCCTCCCATTCTTGCTGTAGAAATCATCTATCAGTTGGGCATTGAGAAGCAAATAGTGTGGCATTCAAGACCCTGAACTATGGACACTCTTGTTTGTAACCCACTTACTATTCCACCGTCCTTGAACAAGCCTCTGCTCAGACTTGGCCAGGAGCTTCCCTTCCCAACACCACCCCAAATGTCCCCACCACCGTGCTCTCACTCACACTGTTCCCCCCCTCCCGTTCCCTCCCGCCTTGGTAATCTGAACCTGGTCCACTCTTTTCTCTGCTGAGCAAAGACGGCACCTCCCCCGGGACCCCCTTAGATCCGTGGTGGAGCCGGAGCTGCGCTGAGCCTGAGGATGCTTCTGTCTCTATGAGGTGGTGTAAGATGTCCCACCAAGCAGGCCTGAAATAGCAGCTTCTCCCCAAGTCACAGAAAGCCTTAAGTCAACAAATGGACTCGTCATCATTTTTCGCTCTCCAATTTTTCAGAATCTTGTACGCTTGCTGGCCAAAAGGTGAAGGACAATCCAACTGGAGAACAAATGGTGACCTCAGACGCATCTTTCTTTACACTGAGCTCCACCTGGGCTTCGGAAAGGCCTGTGGGTTGTGGCAGGAATTCTATGCCATGTGCTCTCTGCATTACATCGAACCTTTCCAGATGGCGCCTGAAATACCACAGTCCTGTGCATGTGATGTAAACAGAATCTCATTGGCTGGCAGTGCCCGCAGAGGGCCTGTTACCCTGGGGACTCGCTGTGCCTCAGGGTAGACCGATTCTTGGAAGCAGGGAGCTCCGCCACCGGGTTTGATCTGTCCCAAAGGGATGCCGGCAATGTACAAGATCTGCAAAACTAGCCAGACCCTTGCCCTGGTAACTTTGCTTTGGAAACTAGGCCTAAAGAAACAACTCCAAAGGAAATAAAAATAATTCACATGGAGGTCCACGGTAGCCGATTTACACCATGAAGAAAAACTGGAACCTGCCTAAAGGGCCCAAATATAAGAAAAGGTAAGTAAACGATGACTTATGAACATGATAGAACACAATCCACTCTGAAGTTAATGGTCCCCAGTAAACACTGGTCGACCAACCACTGTCTGTGGGACAAGCCTCGGGCTGGGCCCTGAGAACACACTGATAGATGACTGTGACCCGGTTCTGCCCAGGAGAAGCCCCCAGGGATGAAGGGGTGGCCCAGGCTCCCAGGTGACCACAGGGCAAGGACATGTGCCATCCAGAGGCCTGTACAGAAAACCTTGACCAAGACAGGAGGGAGCCACTGGGCTTAGGAGCACCAGAAAGTCTCCACCGAGGGGTGCTGCTTGCTCTACGAGTCAAGTCAGCCAGAGAAGGAAGAAGGGCAAGCCAGAAGAGGGAATGGTTTGGGTGCGACGGTGCCAACAGGCATGGTGCGTCCAGGCGTGGGGTGCTCCCGCTAGCTCCCAGGGTGAGCAGGCCTGGGCTGTGGCCCCCAGGTGACAAGGAGGCATGGGAGGCCTTTGAGTGTTTGTCTGTGTGGGTTGTTTGGGCCGTAGCTGAGAGGATGGATGGGAGGAGGAGACCCTGGGGGCAGAAGCCCAGGGCCTTGGGAGTGAAGGAGAGGGGCACGCACAACTGCTGCCCATGACAAGTGTCTACACTGTGTTAATACCAGGGAAGGCGAGCATGGTCTGTACGTGCTACGTACCAATGCACCACACAGGGTTGCCAAATAAAATACAGGATGCCTGGTTAAATCTGAGCGCCACATAAACAGTGAGATTTGTTCTAGTATGATCATGTCCCAAACATTGCATGGCATGCACTTGTACTGCAAAATTACTCCTTGTTTATCGGATTTGGGACATGCTTATGCTAAACAAAAATTCATCGTTTATCTGACATTCAAATTTAACCAGGCATCCTGTATATTTTTATTTGTTACATCTGGCAACTCTAACACCATGCCCACATATTGGTACCCATCAGAGGAAACTGGGAGGCATGAACAGCTTCCTGGTTATCAGTTAGTAACCAGGAAGGATTGGAGAGGTGGATGACTGGAGATCTAGGTGTGTATCTGAACAATTAGCGATACAGGAAGTTGTAATAAGATAGGGAGTCGAGGGTCACTAGTTCTTTGACTTCCCTCGGTGCCCCCACCGGCCTTCAGCCTGGCTAACAGCTGACTGTACGCAAGCTCTCTCCCCACAGTCCGTGGAGCTCTTCCCCAGAGAATGCCTGGGGTTCCCTTGGTGCCCCCTCAGGGTCCCACTGGCCAAGCTTAGACAGGTGCTTAATTCAGATTTAGAGAGAAGACAGCTCAGAGCTGAAAATCCATAAACCCGGGTTCAAGTCCTGCTCTGCCGTTCAAAGGTGGGGCAGCCCCAGGCACTAGGCTCAATTTCCTAGCCTCTAAAATGGGTATTCAACTCCACAAATATTTACAGAGCCCTGATTTTATTCAAGGCCTTGCTCTGAATGTGGGGAGGTTACAAAAAGGAATTTCCTCCTTTAGGGAGTTAGTCATGGACTGAGTACAAGAATACTAGCAGTCAGTTATTACACTCTATCAGGTGCTGTGCATGTGACCATCAGCCTGGAAAACAATCCCCAGAGCAATTCTGTAATAGAGGTAGAATTAGCCCCACTTGGGACTTCCCTGGTGGCGTAGCGGTTAAGAATCCGCCCGTCAATGCAGGGGACACGGGTTTGATCCCTTGTCCAGGAAGATCCCACATGCTGCGGAGCAACTAAGCCCATGCGCCACAACTACTGAGCCCACGCGCCACAACTACTGAAGCCCACACGCCTAGGGCCCGTGCTCTGCAACAAGAGAAGCCACTGCAATGAGAAGCCCGCGCACCACAACAAAGACCCAATGCAGCCAAAAATAAAGAAAGAAAGAAAGAATTAGCCCCACTTTTCATAAGAGAAAAGTGAGGCTTGAAGAAGCTAAGTGACTTGCCTATAGTCTCAGAAGAGTCAAAGCCAGGGTTCAGACCCAGGGCTACCCGGGCCTCCACCTGATGGCTGTCAGAGAGTTTGACAACTTGCCAGCCAGGAGATGGAAATACATGAGGGGAAGGCAGCCTGCTTGAAGCCTGTATGTTGGGAGGACCACCCGGGCCTTGGGCCAAGGCCTCACCTGAAGGTTGGTGGTTGCAGGGGCTCAGGACTCAGGCTGAGGAGGCGAGGGCTGTGGTTCGGGTAGGGAGCTGTCCTGTGGAAGAGGGAGGGTGCAGTCCACTCCCAGGGCCGTGGGAGTCAGTGTGAGCCCTGGGGCTGGAGCCAGGATTCATGCTGGGGGAGGCAGAAGCCCCATGCCTGAGTGCAGGCCACCCAGGGGCCACTGCTCCTGACTCCACCTGCACCTCTCTCTCCTCCAGGGCACCCAGAAGCTCTCAGCCCCTAGCTCCTACAGGAGCTGCTGTGGACCAGGCTGGAGGGAAACCACCACCCCTATTCATCCATGATGCGCCCGGATGCTGGGGGGACAGAGACAAATACGATTCTGCCTCCACGCTCGGAGCTAAGACTACTGTGTAAATATGTGTGCCCCACAAACAGACTCGAGCTTACAGGAGCTGTGAGAGAGGTCCGGGAGTCAGAAAGGAGGGAGTGGTCAGGTCTCCCTGAAAACAACTACTGTCCACCAAGTACGTATCACGTACTAAGCACTTTACCTGTATCATCTCCTCTCTCACCTAAACCCCATGGGGTGGGGAAAGGTATCCCCCGCTTTTCCAAAGTTCACTTTATGCCAGTCACTTTTACAAAAGACCTAACATTAGCACCTGTTTTTGCTAATTGAAAGAAATCTGAAGACAATTTTCATTTTTAGGGAAAAAGCGAAAATAGCTTCCAGCATCAGTTTTGCCGTGTGCCGGTAGAGGCAGCTCACACCCCGAGCAGTCAGCGTGGCCCCGCCAAGCGCCTCCACCGGGAACTGCACCTTACATCTCAGCATTGTGAGCGTCTGTGCTTTAACCGCGATTTATGCTGTGTACCCGTTAGCAAGCGGTTGTGACCTAAGGTAAATTGCGTCTTTGCTTACGCCATTTCGGCTTACAAAAGGTTCACAGGAATGCTCTACTTTCAGATAGTGGGGAAACCTGTACTATTATTGTTCTCATTTTACAGATAAGGAAACTGAGGCACAGAGAAATTAATTAACTTGCCTGGGGTCTCACATCTAGAAACTGGCAGCGCCAGGATCCAAAGTCCATTGAACTCCGGAATCTGTGCTGTTACCCACCATGCCGTTGCTGCAGAAGGGACAGGCAGGTAGGAAAGACTGAGCAGAGGTGACGCTTGAGCCAAAGCCAAACCTAATCAAGTCAGAACTCAGCAGGTGAGACAGCACTGGGAAGACTAGGTGAGGCAGAGGGCAGTCTGAGCAAAGGCTGGGAGGGAGGACCTTGCAGCAGCTCAGGGTCTGCACCGGTTCTGTGGGCCTCAGACTGGAGATGTGGCCACCAGCCTCACCCTGGAGTCCTCATGAGCCCTGCCAAGCAGTCTGGAGCAACAGGGCTCTGGGTTGCAAACAAGAGAAAACAACATTGGTTAATTTGAGCAAAAAAGGACTTTATTGGAAGGATACTAGGGAGTCGCGGAACTCATAGAACAGACTCAAAGGGCAGGAAGTATGGGATGCTGGCTGCCAGGACCACGTGAGGACCCTGCCACAGGAGCCAACGGTAGTGTTCTGCCATCTCCACACTGGACGGCGGAGGCCCAGGGCTGCCGCTGGACACGTGAGGCCACCACCTCGCTAAATCCTCAATTATCTTTCCCTCTCTTCCTGGTCCTCGTTCCAGGTCCTCATGCAAAATCTGATTGGCTGAGTTCAGGTGAGATGCCTATGTCCTGGTTGCTGGGATCACGGGGAGCAAGTGTCTGGCCTCTTCATGCCCATGGAGGGAAGTGGTGTCTTGCAGTCAGCGCATTTGTAGAGGTTGAGACTGGGCAGCCAAAACCCAATAACCATCCATTACACGACTGCACGGACAATGGGAAGTCGCCAAAGGGTTTTTTTTTTTTTTATTGTGGCACAGTACATAAAATTTACCATTTTAAGCATTTTAAGTGTACAGTTCAGTAGCATTAAGCATACTCGCATTGCTGTGCAACCATCACCAGCATCCATCTCCAGAACTTTTTCATCTTCCCAAAGTGGAACTCCGTCCCTGTTAAACAAGAACTCCCCATTCCCCCCGCCCCAGTCCCTGGCGCCTACCATCCTACTGTCTGTCTTGATGCATTTGACTGTTTCAGGTATCTCATACAAATGGAGTCATACAATATTTGTCCTTTTGTGTCTCATTTCACTTAGCATGTCTTCAAGGTTCATCCATGTTGTAGCATGTGGCAGAACATCATTCCTTTTGAAGGCTGAATATTCTATTGTACTTCTATATTGCATTTTGTTTATCCATTCATCCATTGATGGATATTTGTGTTATTTCCACCTTTTGGCAATTGTAAATAATGCTGCTATGAACATGGGTGTACAAATATCTTAAGACCCTGCTTCCAATTCTTTTGGGTATCGTACCCAGAAAGGAATTGTATCAAAGGGTTTTAAGCAGGGGAGAAACAGCATATTTTTGTCTCCTAGAAAACTCATTCTGGCCGCAGTGTGGACAGTTTGTAGAGGTGAGAGTAAAGGGAAGAAGACCCACTAGGCCAGAGCAACTGTCCAGTGGCCATGGGGATGGAGGGATGTTGAGGGTGGGGCTGATGGGATGGGGTAAAGGAGAGGGTAGAGCTGCAGAGGACCCCCAGTTTCCTGGCTTGTGCAACTTGGGCCAGCTGGTGGTGTTGCTAACATCAGGGGGAGCACAGGAAAAGGCAAGCTGGTGGATGAGCTGAATTTGCGATGACTTCTGAGTTGAGATACAATTTTTTTTTTTTTTAACATCTTTTGAGATACAGTTTTAGAAGACAGGTCTAGATTCCAGTTTGAAGCCCAGGAGGGAGGTATGGTTTGGAGATAGACTAGAAAGCCTTGAGCAAGGAGGCAGCCCAGAGAGAGCAAGCAGATCGGAAAGAGGGTCCAGGACTGGACCTGGGTGTCCTGATATTTCAGGGGAATCCAAGAAAGAGGGGCCAGCAGTGCCAGGGCCCCAAGAAGGTGTTCTCGGCTAAGGCTACAGAGGCCCGAGTCTTTAGCACTGGGCATTAGGCGGTCACTGGTTACTTCTGCCCAAGCAGTAAATGGAGTGATGAGGGCACCCAAAGTAAATGAAACAGAAGCAGAAAGCAGTTTTTGAACATTTTTCAAGGAGCTTAACCTTGAAAGGCATAACAGTAGCTGAAGACAGATGCTGGACAAAACTTTCTGGTTAGGATTAGGGTGGTTGTTTTTAACAATAAAATGAACATAAGCTTGTTTAAGGCTAGTAGGAGAAAGAGGAACACGGTCTCAGAGATGAGGGAACTGGATCAAAAGCCAAAATGCAAAGCTTGGCCTTGAAAAGAGGAGCCTGCTCTCCTCTGGGTAAGGGAAGGAGGTAGAAGTGGGGAGGTTTAGGGAGAATTAAAGAATTTAAAGGCCTTAATTTGTTCTAAGGACTAGGAGGCAAGGACAAGTGTAGGAAGGATGAGGGGAAGGACAGTGGTTGTGACACCTGCATCAAGGTGCACGTATGTCCCTGGGCCTCCTCTGGCCGAGTGCCATAATTCCTGGGAATCGCACCTTTGACTAGCTCCCCAGGGGGTTCTGCACCCACTGCTGTAGAGCACCCAGGTTGGACCAGTTGTGAGGAACTGGCTCCTTCACAGGAGTCTGTCAGGAAGAGGGGGCGGGGAATAAGAGCTGGACTCAGGCACTAAGCGAAGCTCTTAGCAGCCTCACCGCAGACGACTTCTTTCCTCCTGGGACAGGAGGGTACAGGGCTCCCCTTCTTAGAGGAGTGGGTGAGTGACTGGACAGAAAAAACAGACCTGGGGGTGGGGTGGGGGTGGGAGTGATCTACCACAGGCTACTGGAGGTCAGGCTGGCAGCCCCCCATACAAAGGGACAACCCTGGTGACACAGTCCAAAGAAGGCATGGCTTCCTGGGTCCCACACCTTCAGCTCTGCCTTTGACACAACAAAGAAACAGTCTATGAACAGGCAGAAACTCTTGAATTGTTTTCTTTAAAAAACAAACCCCAGTTTTTCCTTAAACTCCATTCTTAGTTTTTCAGGGACAAAGAGAAGTTTGCAATCATGACATCAACTCAACATCATTTGGCTACTCCCGATTCTGCAGGACTAAGACATTTCCCAGGAGTTGTCCCGCCAGCCAGCGAGGACACTTGCAAAGAGTTTAACTAGCACCCACCAGGCCCGTGCCATTTCAGGGACCCTAACCAAGCAAGCACTCATCTTCCCTGATATTCTCTGCTATCCACTAGCCTCTCCACACTCCTCTTATCCCCTACTTCCATGAACCTGTAAACATCAAAAGGCACAGAGGCCTGGGCTATGGAGGAAGTTGTGGTTGGGCAGCCTTTGAAAGCTCACCTTTTAACAATATTGAGAAAAGAGAAACAGGGGCTAGGGGAGTGGGGATCCCCAGAGACAATGAGATGACCCCACCCTCCCCCTAGTTCAAGTCCTAGCACCTACCTCAGGCAGTGTCCTCCTGTGAGAGGACACTAAGGAAGCTGAAAGTTAAAACTGCTATCAACCCTGGCCCCTTTCTGGCACGTGAGAAAAGCTTCCTAGAACTTTACGAAATGCTAATGTCACCAGGACCATTCAACCCCTAAGTTCTTCTTCTAGAGCTAAGTAGACGCTGAACACTTTGTTTTGTAAAAAACAGGTATGAGTGATAAGAGGGGGGGCCTCCTGCCATGGGCCCCTTCCTGCCCTCTGCAGTTATCCGTCCATATGCCCTGAGCCTCAGGTTCTGGGGGGTCTGGAGACACCTTCCCTCCCCAAGCGGCCACTGCTCCATCAACCTGCATTTAACCGAACATCTGAGCCACAGCACACAGAACTATAAAACACAGCTTCTGTGCAGCATTTATAGTCTGAGACCCAACCAAGGCTTCCCTCCCTCCTTCAAAACTTAAGACTATAGGCTGAATATTCTGCTTCTTCCTCACAGACAGAATTGTCTCCAATCCATGGCGACAGTCCTCCCGGACCATCTACAGAATCTAAGAGGAAACCCAAGCCTCGTTACCTAGATGCACTCATGGCTGGGAACCAAGCCTCAGCAGAGGCAACTCAGTAGAGAAAGCCCGAGGCTGGCTGTGGCCCTCGGCATCCAGCTCTGGTGGGGCTGCCGCAGAGCGGCCACATTTCCCCACAAGAGCAGAGGTGCTCTCTCTCACCCCCAGCCCCCAGCCCTTTAACCTCTTCTGGCTGGGCCAGTGATTCCTACTCCCTAGTCTGAGGCCCGACTGGAAACAGGCTGGGATACTCTGGGACGTAGTGGGGAAAGGATGGTAGGTGACTGACTACAGGCAGGACACCAGTGCGGGGCTGGGCCAGGCGGGCCCCGTTTCCTCAAGCTGAAACGGCCGCTGCCGCTGTGCCAGCCCTGAGGACAGGCCTCATGTGCAGCAACAGCGCGTGCACAGGTAACGAGACCAGGGGAGGGGACCCCAAGTGTCTTCTCCACAGGGAGAGGGGACTATGTACAGGGGGAAGAGGGGAGTCTGGCCAGGGACAGCCCCACTTCATCTCATTCAACCAGGAGATCAAACTGCTCAGCAGCTTCAAACTCAGCATTCATGGCCGCGGCCCACTCATCCAGCTCCGATTTCTGGGGGAAGAGAAATGGGGGGCAGGTGAGTGGAGAAGCGGGCACATTGGCTGGAGCATTTCCACCCATACCCTGCAGGCGCCGCCTTTCTCCCGTGACAGCCAGGGCCGAGCCCCGGCCCTGCACGTGTCCCGGTGCGTCTCCCCGTGTGTCTGGCATGACGGCAGAGGAAGGCCCCTGCCCCTCACTCACCAAGATCTCCGGCACCTTCCTCTTCTTTCGTTTCTCTTTCACGGCCGGGGGAGAGATTCCAGGGAGAGTTGTGTCTGGGGCCCAGGGCTTCACAGGGACCCTGGGGACCTCAGTTAGCTTTGAACCCACCACAGGCGAGACTCCAGCCAAGTCTTCTGTGGCCAGCAGCCCCTCAAAGCCAGAGCAGGACCAGCGACCCGGGGTGGAGGTAGAGGCCGAGCCAGGAGTCTCCAGGCGGCTGTAGGATCGCCTGACTTTCTTGGACATTTCCAAGTCTCTGGCGTCCAGGTCTCCTTCCCTGGAGTCGGACTCAACATTCAGGGAGCACAGCGCAGGAGTGGAGGCGGAGGTGACCCGGACACTGCGTGTCGGGAAGACGTCCTCCCGAGTAGGCTCCTTGCTAGGAGGGTTGTTTTCTTTCTCCAAAAAAACAGCGATCTGTACCAGGACAGAAGAGAGAACGCCTCCCTGTTACTTGGCTGTGTTACTTACTTCAAGAAAGGCGCAAGGAGATTTAGGGCAGAAAGAAAGACCCACAGGACCTAAAATGTCCATCCAGTCAATAAGTCCTTACTGGCCATCTGCCAGGCACTGGGAGTAGAGCAGGGAATAAAACCGAGAAGACCCGTCTCCACAGTGCTGCCACTCTGGTGGGGAAAATAGAGAATAGGGAGAATCACGTCGTATGTTAAGCACTTTGGAAAAAAACAACAGGACTGAGCATACTGGGTGGGGGAAGGGTTTGGAATTTTAAGTAGGTGTAGGTCAGTGTAGGCCTCACTGAGGTAGCACTGGAGCTATGACTTGAAGGAGATGAGGGAGTAAGTCATCTGGAGGAGAAATGTTCTAGGCAGAGAGAACAGAAGGTGCAAAAGTCCTGAGGTGAACGGGTACCAGTCAGGGTCAAGGAACAATAAGGCTAGCGTGGCTGAAGTGAGAGGGAGCGAGGCGAGGAACTGAGCATGGGGTTCGAGAGGTAATGGGGGTGTTATAGGGCATTTTGCAGGCCACTGTAAGGGGAGACCCATGGAGCCCCTTGCTCCGAGACCCAGGGAGCCATGGCAAAGTTCTGAACAGGAAAGCACTTAATCTGACATGTGTATTAAGAGGTTCACACACTGGCTTCTCATAATTCCAGTCTCAGCTGAAGTGCTGCCTCCTCAGGGAGGCGGTCCCTTACCGTGGAACGGAGCAGCCCCTCCTCACCTTTGCTAGTCACCCTCTGTCACAATGACCTCTTTCCTGAACAGTGAGCATCACTATCTGATTGTGGCTGTTCGCTGGGTGACTGTAACGCCAACTAGAATGTGCGCGTCACACGTGAGCATCTTCATCTGTCTCGCTGACCTTGCCTGTGCCCAACACCTTCAGCAGAGCCCTGCGTGGAGCCGGTGTTCCATAAATAATCACTGAGTTAACTTTCACAAAACTTGACACTGAGCTTTGTGCCAACCAAGACAAGGCGAGAAACAAGACAAATTTAGGGCCCTTGTGGTTTAATAGAATTATATTGGTTATCAAGAGAGACATTTCCTGGCTACAGATTCTGGGGAATCTGCCCCATAAGTCTTAGTAAAAGGGATACTGAACAAAATGGGAGTCACCCAGACGACTTCTTCTTCAATCCCTACAGCCAAGCAGTCATCGAAGTCCTTGTGCATTTTTTGTTCAATATCTCATGAATCTATCATTCAACCAACAAGAAAGAGTGGCCACCATAGGGGAGACAGAAGTCCCTGCCCCTAAGACAACAAACATGCAAACAAAATACTCTCGGCTATTCATAAGGCCTATGGAGAAATGTATCAGGCAGGCTTCGGGGAGGCAGTGCCCTTTGAGCTGAGTCCTATGTGATGTGGTGGTCACGCGGTGAGCCAGGGGAAGAAGCAGCACTCTGCCTTTACCTAACTTCAGGCTCCCACCATCTCACTTCGGGATTCCTTTCATGCCCGCCCACCTGGTCTGGGGGTCACCAGAAGGCTTTCTGCAATCCATTCTCCACCCAGACCCTAAAGAGATCTTTCTAAAATACCCAAGCCTGCCTCAGTCACTACCTTAAGACTCTCCAAAGCTGCCCACAGAACAAAGGATGAAGTCGAAGCTCATCCTCATGCCTCATCAGGATCTGCTCTGGCTTGGCACGCTCCCTCCCCTGACAAGGTCTGGGGCAGACACATCAAAGCTGCTGTTCCCCAAACCTCATGCTTTTCCTTGTGGACTCCAGGCATCTGCAAACACAGCTTCCTTTGCCTAGAACACTCCTAACTTGTCTTCAAAGACTCAGTTTAAACACTTCTTCTGTGAAACATTCCCTGAGCTACCTGGTCTGGGTTAGGTGCCTTTACAGCATCTAGTACTTTCTTTATTGCAGTCCTCAGCACACTATGTTATCACTTATTTGTCTTTCTCCCCACTTGACTGTAAGCCCCGTGAGCCACTCAAAGGCAGTTAGTATTTCTCATTCATTATATCTTCAGGTAGAGAGCTCCTTTTAATGAGACATCCTTAACAATAACTTCTGCTAAAACAGTTAAGGACATTATACTACACTGAGAACAATAGACGAGGAAGAAGAAAGTAGTTAAGACACAGCTCAACTTTTAAAGGAAAATGGTAGAGAATACAGGGCATCAATAGCTAAACGCACCAAGTGTACAGGAAGTAAGCAAGACTGGCGATACACATAGGTGTCCAAAGGCAAACTGTTTCAAAATACAGCAAATAGCTCCCTGGGCAGACGTGAGCAGCCATTATATTCCGCCTCAGCTCTAGACTGTCTGTCCTGGATTTCCCTTAACTAAGAAAATGAAAATGAACTTACCCGGGGGCTCCTTCGAGGCGAATGAACAGACGGGATCTGTGGAGACAACACTAGTTGATCACATCAACACTAGTTGATCCCACTTCTGGCTCCCCACCTACAACCCCTCTCTCTGTCCTCACCTCTACAGTATGGGCCACGATCTTCTTCAAGACGATGGGCTTTCTGACGGGAGTCGCCTGGGGTGCCTGGAGAAGAGGGGTGAACTTGAGCTCTACATTAGCCCAGGGGCCTCCGGGGCAGGAGGAACTGAGGAACCCGGGGCTCACCTTAGGCCAGATTTCCGGGAGGATGCTTGGGAGATCAGAGCCTGATTTCCGCTGGGACCTCCGCAGAGACTGAGTGGAAGTTGGGGCGCTGGGCCCTGGAAAGAGACAAATTTAGCAGGTAGGGGAGGACTCTAGACCTCAGAGTCTAGAGAGAACAGGAGCTGAAGAGAGCGAGAGTTCCCAAACAGGCCCTTTGGGGGCGCCTTCTCGGGAGGGGGACGAGCCTCCTAGGGCGGTGGGGGGAGGGCCTTCCTCACGGAACTGCGTCCCACAAACTGCTCAGCCCCATCTCTCCCGCGCGCCCTCCGCTCACCGGAGCACTGGGCGGCCCCTCCGGACCGGGTTCGCCTCTGGGACATGTCTAGCCTTGGTCTCGAGCTCTACTGCCGCAGCCGCCGCAGCCACCGCCGCCAGGGCTCGCGCCAACCCGAAGGGCAAACGTTCGAATTACCCGCCTTACCCGGGAGGAAGTGGAAGTGACGTAAAGCGGGAGGGCCGCCGACCTCTGCTCACCCCTTTTCCACCCGCCTCCACGTCTAGCGTCTGCAGGGGCGGGGCCAGAGGCGAGCTGGTGTCATCAGCGCGCGCCGCACCCGGAAGAGACGTGGCAGTGGAGGGATAATCGGAGGGTTCTGAGCTGGAGGGAGCCGAGCGAGAACTCGGCTGAGTGCTGTCTGACCTTCCGCACCTCGGACCGGCGCTCGCGCCCTGGGGACGAGTGCCGCAGCCGATTCGTAACACACAGTGGGGTCTGTGGGGAAGGTGGGGGCGGGGCTTGGAGGGGGTGGGGCTCGGGAGGGGCCCCTAGGGGCGGGGCCGGTGGTATCGGAGAGACTGATGGAGGGCCTGGCCAGGTTTGGGATGCGGGAGGCATCTGGGGTCTCCGGAGGTGGGATTTATGCAGGGGGCGTGGCCGGAATGGAGAGGGACGGTGGGCAAGAGTTTGGGGTTGGGGCGAGTACGAGAGGTGTCTAGGGCAGGTAAGAGTGGAAACAACTGGGCTGGTGAGTGCGTTGTGGCGGCCACCAGAACCTGGTTCCCTGCCAACTCAGACCCCTTCCTCAGGGTCGACTATGGGGCTTTGCAAGTGCCCCAAGAGGAAGGTGACCAACCTATTCTGCTTCGAACACCGGGTCAACGTCTGCGAGCACTGCCTGGTAGCCAATCACGCCAAGGTGGGTGTTCAGAGGAACGGCTGAGCAGGGCACTAGGTGGGCAGGCAGTATTGACTTCCTCCAAATCCATGAAGGGCCTGGCCCTAGAATGGAAGCACCACAAGGACAAGGACTTAGTTTATTTTGTTCACTGTTGTATCCCCAGTGCTTAAGTCAGAGTATGGCACACTGTGTGTGCTCAATAAATGTTTATTGATTGGTCGAACAGAAGTATCCATCTCCTCTGTGATGAGAAAAAGAGGCATCTGGGCTTTGGGGAGATGGGCTGTGGAGTTCTTGCTCCAGTTGTGACCTCTTTCTCCCACTTCAGTGCATCGTCCAGTCCTACCTGCAGTGGCTCCAAGATAGCGATTACAACCCCAATTGCCGCCTCTGCAACATACCCCTGGCCTCCCGGGAGACGACCCGCCTGGTCTGTTATGGTGAGGCCTGGGCACCTTATGGGGGGATCAGGACAGGCCCAGCGTGACCAGTTTCCAGGCACTCCCCAAGCAGCAGGACAGTGACCTCTCAAGTCTGGGATGCTGGAGCCCCAGGTTCTGGTCCAGCTAGGTTACTTACCTGCTGTGTGAGCTCAGGCAAGTCATTTCCCCTTAAGAGGCCTTAGTGTTTTTCCCTAAAAATTAAAGCTTCTAGCTTCTTCCCTGCCAATCTCTAGGGTTGAGCGAGAGCCAGTCAAACTTGTGGGTGTGGTTGTAGCTGTGAGCAGTAGCTGGCCATACCAGCAGTGAGCTGAAAGCATGGGGCTTTCAGACATTCAGGATCCATTTCTGATTCCAAGATTAAACAGAGAGGAACTGCATTCCTCACAGTAATGTCAGCTAAAGGAAGTCAGCAGGGGCATGTGTCATGACCTTGACCTGACTCTGGTGTAAGAGCCTTCGCTCCACTTTTTGAAGGAACTAGTGTAAAAGAGTGTGCTCCATGTATGTGTTTCTCACTGTGTGTTTATATGTGCATGAACTGAACGTGCATTGTGTCTTTACATAAGTGTTAGTGTATTCATTAGTACTATGGGTGAATGAATGGGTAACTGTTGTATGCGAACATATAAGCACAGGTGTGTTGTGGGGTTGCAGGAGAATTCCTAGGTGAGGGTGCGTAAGTGTTAGCAAACGTGAGTGTATAGATGTGTATGTGAGAGTTAGTCTGCCCGTATGTGTGGATGTAGGGGATGGCACCTGCGTTTGACATGTATATAAACACGTGTATATCTGTGCCCATGGATGTGTACACCCATACGTGTTCCTGTGTGTATGTCTAGTAACCTTTTCTGAAACTGTTCTTGATGAGCTGTTAGCCCAATGAGCTTGTGATGAGTGCGAGTCCAGAGAGGACTCATGGAAAGGGTAGGTGGCATCTTCTTCCCACCCACCCCCACCCCCTAGTGGGCTGGGAAATTTGGTAGCATCTGCCTTAACTTAGTCAGATAGTGGTGGCCAGGAAGGCCAAAGTCTTAGGGAATACTGAGGAAGTGGACCTGGGGTGAGGATGGGCAAGAGAAGGCCCTGGGCTTACACTTAATGTGTGCATGTATCTCTGCAGCAGGCTGGGGGCTCTTGCTGGGCTAGGGGTCCTAAGTGTCTGCTTCTTCATGTCTTTCCTCCACTACTTCATGGGCCCTCAGATCTCTTCCACTGGGCCTGCCTCAATGAACGAGCTGCCCAGCTACCCCAAAACACAGCACCTGCTGGCTACCAGTGCCCCAGCTGCAGTGGCCCCATCTTCCCTCCAACCAACCTGGCCGGCCCCGTGGCCTCCGCACTGAGAGAGAAACTGGCCACAGTCAACTGGGCCCGGGCAGGACTGGGTCTTCCTCTGGTGAGAGCCTGTATCCCCTGGGTCCCACCTGGGCCAGGTGGGTGGGTGGGGACAGCACTGGGCAGGCTGGTGACATCTGTTCTTTCCTCCAGATTGACGAGGTGGTGAGCCCAGAGCCTGAGCCCCTCAACACTTCCGACTTCTCTGACTGGTCCAGCTTTAATGGTAAGTGGTGGTCTCCACCTGCTGTTGGGGCCCTTGCCTCCCTGCTCTGCTGACAGCTCTCTTCCTGCCCACAGCCAGTGGTAGCCCCAAACAAGAGGAGACAGCCAGCGCTTCTGCTGCCCCAGCCTTCTACAGCCAAGTCCCCCGGCCCCCTGCTTCCCCGAGCCGACCCGAGCAGCACATGGTGATCCACATGGGCAATCCCGAGCCTCTGACTCACGGTGAGCCGGGGAACTGTCCAGGCCAGAGGAGGATAGAATGGGAGTGGGGTGCTTTGCGTGGAGGGAGCTCGGGGGTCTGGACACCCACCCACAGGGACCCTTCCTCACTGCATCACAGACGTTACCTCCCCACAATTCCGAGATGCTGTTAGGCTGAGAAGGGCCGGGATCTCCTGCCCTCCCCTCTCCCCACCCCGCTATGGGCCAGTTTTCCTGAGCCTGTGGATGCCGGTGGCTCTGCCCCTGCAGCCTCAGCCCCAAGGAAGGTGTATGACACGCGGGATGATGACCGGGCACCAGGCCTCCATGGGGATTGTGATGATGACAAGTACCGTCGCCGGCCTGCCCTGGGCTGGCTGGCCCAGCTGCTCAGGTACATGGGGTCAGGTGGGGCAGGATGCCAGGAAGGGGGAGGAGGGGAAGTGAGAGCCAGAGACCCTGGCAGGGCGATTTCATGACAAAAGGGGCTTGTTCTGGGTAATAACGGGACCTGGTATAGGGGCTGTGCACCGAAGCCTGGGCTTGGGTCTGCCCCCCTCTGGGTGTTTCCTTGCGTGCTACGTATGAGGTTCGGACTCGGGCTCTTTGAGGCCCCTTCCTGCTCTGACACCCCCCAATCTTTGTGACTCTCCTTATGCCCGACACATTCCAGTTTCAGAACACAGTTGTTGCCTCAGCTGGTTTGAGCTGCACAGTCAGCCTGGTAGTGGGCAGGCGCAGGGATGACCACCCTTGAGGAAACCAGGCTCAGGGATGGTGGTGCTGGGGCCGGAAGACGAGCGTCATGGCTGGGGCTCCTCTCCCGGCTGCAGGGGCCGCCAGGGACTGGAGGCCTGACCTGACTTCCCCTCATCCCCCCAGGAGCCGGGCTGGGTCTCGTAAGCGGCCGCTGACCCTGCTCCAGCGGGCAGGGCTGCTGCTGCTCCTGGGGCTGCTGGGCTTCCTGGCCCTCCTTGCGCTCATGTCTCGCCTGGGCCGGGCTGCGGCTGACAGCGATCCCAACCTGGACCCGCTCATGAACCCTCACATCCGTGTGGGTCCCTCCTGAGCCCCTGCTTATGGCTGGGCCAGCCTAGGAGCTGGGGGCCTGAGGGTGGGTAGAGGGGGAGGTCCAGGGGCCCTTCTCTGCTCCTCTTCCTCAAGCCTGAGACACTAAGATCCCAGGCCCAAAGCCAAGTCCACCAGAGTGGCTGCAGGCTAGGCCTGGGGTTCCTGCAGATCAAACATTTGTCTTGATCTTCTCCTCCTGGGTCTCCAGCTTTCCCCCTCCCTCCCCCAAAGGAGCTGACAGGTGGAAATAAATTACAGACTTTATTAAAACACCCGAAGCAGCCTTTTCCTTCCCCCTTCTCAGCCTGGGCCCCAAGCCTCAGTGGTTCTCTTCCCGGTACTCTATGGCCAGAAACTCCAGGGACAGGCGGTTGAAGAACATGGCTCCGTTGAGCACTGGGCAGAGGAGAGAGCCCCCATCAGCCTTGCCTGCCCCCTCCTTGCTGCATCTCAGGGTTCCAGAGCTCCCCCCTCCCGCTGCGTACACCCTACTCACTCAGGACGGTCAGGGAAAAGCATCGACGAAACTTGTCATGTGTCATCTCAGCGTAGAGTGACCCCATGGCGGCCCAGCAGATGCCGATCACCTGGGAGAACTGTAGGCCCCATCCCGTGGGAGAGTGGCCCCCTGACACACAGGGGGGTTTCCATCAGCCCCTGGGCCTCCTCTGACCAGCCCTTGAGCCCCTGCCCTGGCCTACCATCAGGACAACTGTGTAGCGGAAGCTCATGCGGTCATAGTGGTGGGTGATACAGAAGTTGTGCACGTCGCTGGCGAAGATGGTCAGGTGTACGAAGAAGAGCATCAGAGCAGCCATGGTGAGAATCATGCCTTGTGGGAAGAAGAGCACGGCCACGCGGTCCCGCCACCGCATCCTGGCGGCAGCACAGACTCAAGGCAGCTGGTACAGCTTGAGCAAGCGGACACTGCCCAGGAGGAGCAGCCGACCCCTCCGGTTCTGGAGCGCACAGTCTGGAATAGCCGTAGGATTCTAGAATCAGGAGGACATAGAGAACAAGATTCTCGAGCACAGGCTGTTTCCAGCCAATACAGGAGTGTTTCATGGGTGGCCAGGGCAGCTCTGAACTGTGGAGGGGGGCTGGGCTAAAGGTACAGAGCAGCGGGGCCCTACCGTGTTGAGGGAGGGACAGTGTACCTCACCATCCCAGCCCACACACTTTGTGCTCTTGGGCAAATCTTTTCACTAAGTCCTCAACAGTTCCACGCAGGAGGTAGTGTGGGCACATTCTGCAGATGAAGAACTGGGGCTCAGAAAAGCGAAGGGGGGACTTCCTTGGTGGCACAGTGGTTAAGAATCCACCTGCCAATGCAGGGGACACAGATTCGAGCCCTGGTCCGGGGAGATCCCGCATGCCATGGAACAACTAATCCTGTGTGCCACAGCTGCTGAGCCTGCAAGCCACAGCTATTGAAGCGCACATGCCTAGAGCCCATGCTTCACAACAAGAGAAGCCACCGCAATGAGAAGCACACGCACCACAACGAAGAGTAGCCCCTGCTCGCCGCAACTAGAGAAAGCCCGCGCACAGCAACGAACACCCAACACAGCCAAAAAAAAAAAAAAAATGTGAAGGGGCATGTAGGTCCTCAGCAAGTCTTAGGCAGATGAGAGGTCAGGTGTAATCTCTACTAATGAGATCTCTCCAGTAGAACTGGAGGATGTAGCCAGGTGAGGGCAGGCCTGGGCTGGATCACAAACTCCAAGTATTTGTTCCAGCCCCTAATGGGGAGGAAGTAAGGGAAGGGACAACAGATTCTCCATAGCTGTCCCAGGACCTTCCCACATCCTCCCCAGGTGGGCCCTGGAGAGCAACTGGCTTTTCCATCTTCTCCCCAGATGTTCTTCCAACACATGATGCTGACCAGCTCTCCCCTCTGCTGCCTTCCAGCACTCAGCATCTTAACACTCATTGTCTCTACCATTCCAAGAGTCCCATGAGAAAGCTGGGACTGGTGGCACAAATCCTATTTTACACACAAGCCTGGGGCACAGAGAGGGATTGTCAGCTCAAGTTTTCGCAGCCAATGAGTGAGGGAATCAGTACTAAGACTAATATCCACTTCTACCTGAGGCTGTGGAATGGGCAGGGACAATTAGATGCCAAGAAAAAAACATTTCCTCTGTACGTGTGAGAGGTGAGAACTCCAGGACTGTCAACAAAATAAGTCAGAAAACTGGCCAGAAATGGTGTGGAGGGACATGCAAACTCCCAGGAACTAAAGTATTGTAGAAGAAGAGTTGATGTTGAACTTGGCCAGCCCCATTGCCTCCTGCCTGACTGTCTGCCCCAGAAGTCAGGTCCCAGGTCAGGTCAGGTCAAGACCAGAAGTCTCCTGCCTGGAAGCAGTAAGGTTAAATAAAGCCTGACACCACCATCCATTATTGCTGCCCAGTGTCATTAATCACAAGAGACCCTCAGACCCCCATCTTAACACATTGAAGGGGTGATGCCCGATGCCCAGCTGTGTTCACACCATTGAAACAATTGTTTGCACTTTAGTTCTCATTTGAATACAAACGAATGTTTTTATGTTAGGACTTCTACCTCAATGTCATTAAAAAAAAAAATTACCCCCAGGAGCTTCCCTGGTGGCGCAGTGGTTGAGAGTCCACCTGCCGATGCAGGGAACACGGGTTCGTGCCCCGGTCCGGGAGGATCCCACATGCCGCGGAGCGGCTGGGCCAGTGAGCCATGGCCGCTGAGCCTGCGCGTCCGGAGCCTGTGCTCCGCAATGGGAGAGGCCACAACAGTGAGAGGCCCGCATAACGCAAAAAAAAATAATAATAAATAATTACCCCCATAGTGTATGAATATGTTCTTGTAAAAGATTTGCATCATACACAGGCATACAGAGGAGAATGTACCAGTCTCCCCCCTCCACCCTCACACCTACAGAGGTAACCCCTTCAACAGTTCGGTGAGTGGGCATCTTTTGAGTTCCTTCTTTTTAAAAAAATTTTTTAAAAATTATTATTATTATAATTTTTGTGTTTTTTTGCGGTATGCGTGCCTCTCACTGTTGTGGCCTCTCCCGTTGCGGAACACAGGCTCCGGACGTGCAGACCCAGCGGCCATGGCTCACGGGCCCAGCCGCTCCGCGGCATGTGGGATCTTCCCGGACCGGGGCACGAACCCGTGTCCCCTGCATCGGCAGGTGGACTCTCAACCACTGCGCCACCAGGGAAGCCCTATTATTATTATTTTTAATTTATTTGTTTATTTTTGGCTGCGTTGGATCTTCGTTGCTGAGCGCGGGCTTTCTCTAGCTGCCGCGGGGGCTACTCGTTGCGGTGCGCGGGCTTCTCATTGCTGTGGCTTCTCTTGTTGCGGAGCATGAGCTCCAGGCACATGGGCTTCAGTAGTTGTGGCTCGCGGGCTCTAGAGCGCAGGCTCAGTAGCTGTGGCACACGGGCTTAGTTGCTCCGCGGCATGTGGGATCTTCCTGTACCAGGACTTGAGCCCGTGTCCCCTGCATTGACAGGCGGATTCTTAACCACTGTGCCACCAGGAAGCCCTGAGTCCCTTCTTGATGTTAACTTCATACACCTACGTGTACATCTACATGCATAATTTAAAAAACAAAATCACACCATATGTACTGTCAAAGTATAATTTTCAGAAAATTAAAAATATGATCTCTAAATAAAGAATAAACATGTAACTAAGATGTCTTAATTCATTGGTGAAGGGTTCCCCCTCAGTAAGGTAGGAATGCATCTTGAGGAGCTGGATATGGATAGGCATTTAAAGAGAAATATTAGAACATGATTACTAGGTTAGATACAAAATTGGCTGGTGTCCTACAGGGCAAACAAACCAAATTTTGAGGTTATTTTTCCATTGGATATAGATGTTTTGCATCTCTTTGGGACAATATCTAAATAGCAAGATCAAACAAATGTACACTCCTATAGGTAATTAAATAATCCTTGGGTGGGCTTGTGAAACAATGCCCCAGTATGATATTGGAAGGTCATGCTACCGTCTGTATTCCAAATTTTGGATAATTTTTCTTAACAGTATTCTGCAACTTTTTTTTGAAGTTTATAGATTTCTTGGAGTAGATCTACATCTTTCTACTCTTTTTAAAGGCTATATTTATTCAGGCTGCGCTGGGGCTTAGTTGTGGTGGGATCTTTGTTGCAGCATGTTTAGTTTCGGCACGTGGGATCTTTAGTTGTGGCATGCGGACTTCTTAGTTGCAGCATGAGAACTCTTAGTTGCAGCAGGCATGTGGGATCTAGTTCCCTGACCAAGGATCGAACCCGGGCCCCCTGCATTGGGAGCGCAGAGTCCCACCCACTGGACCAACCAGGGAAGCCCCTAAATCTTTATACTCTTTTCTTCATTTTTCTTAAGATTATAGCTTGATAAGCTTAAATCTTCATGTATATTTTTATACAGCCTCTGAGTATCCCATAGAGTCAGGGGTCAGCAAACTTCTGTGAAAAACAAGATAGTAAATGTTACAGGTTTTGCCAGCCATACGTCTCTGTTGCAATGACTCAACTCTGCTGTTGCAGTTAAAAGTAGGCATAGGGCTTCCCTGGTGGTGCAGTGGTTAAGAATCTGCCTGCCAATGCAGGGGACGTGTTTGAGCCCTGGTCTGGGAAGATCCCACATGCCGCGGAGCAACTACGCCCGTGTGCCACAACTACTGAGTGTGCACTCTAGAGCCCGCAAGCTGCAACTACTGAGCCCGCGTGCCACAACTACTGGAGCCTGTGTGCCACAACTACGGGAGCCCGCGTGCCACAACTACTGAAGCCTGCATGCCTAGAGCCCGTGCTCCACAACAAAAGAAGCCACCGCAATGAGAAGCCCGCGCACCACAATGAAGAGTAGCCCCCACTCGCTGTAACTAGAGAAAGCCCGCGCGCAGCAACAAAGACCCAAGGCAGCCAAAAATAAATAAATTAAAAAACCAAAAGCAGGCATAGATAATAATGCATGGGCATGGATGTGTTCCCATGGACACTGAAATATGAATTTCATATGATTTTCACATCATGAAATGCCGTTTTTTTTTCAACCATTTAAAAATGAAAATAAAAAAAGCTTACAGGCCATATGAAAACAGGTGGTGGGCTGTGTTTGGCTGGCAGGACCCCTGCCAAAGAATAAAGTGGTTTCCATTCCATCCCTGGCCCCCCCAGCCCATCATATGTAATGTTTCAAGGACCACACTGACACAGTCTTTTTCTCCTTTTCATCCATTCAAACTCGGCGTGTCTCAGTTTGAACTGCAAGTCTTTCCCTATCTTCAGCTCTTCACCTGGGTGAACAGCTGTACCTTTGTCCCAATCGGAAACCTGAGAATTATCCTCAACATCTCCACCTAACCCCTCCGTCAGCACATCCCATCAGTCACTTAAGATGTGCCAACTGTGTCTTCTAAGCGGCGTATAATAGGAGTTCTCAAGTTCAGGTGCACCAGAACTGCTTGACTTAAAAAAAATAAGCTAGGTCTGAGGGGAGCCCAGAGTCTTTGCAACACGCCACAAGTAATTCTGAAGGCAATTCTGATGCACGTCAGAGGACCAGGCCTTGAGAAACACTGCGCTAGAGGCACTGTGCAGCACTGTACATGCATTTAATCCTCGCAGCCCCCTTGTGAAATATGTACCCCAATATTAGGAATGGGGGAAACTGAGCTGCTACCCCCGTAACAAGGCAGTGGCAGGATGCCAGACATACCCTCTCTGGCTCCACGGCCCGCGCTCCGTCCACTGCATCTAGGGACATATTCCGCAGCCCCTGTCTGCGGGGGTGCAGGGTTGGAAGCCACGACTCGTCCTCCTTCTGGGAGGACAGCGACTCGACCAGTTCCACAAAATCCTTCCTGCAAAGTTGGGGGAACCCAGGGCTCTGGCGGAACCTCTTCGCTCGGGGAGGAAAGGTGCGGGGGAACTCCAGTCTCGAAGGACCCAGGGCTGCAGGGGGACGTTTCACCCGAAGGACTGCCTTGTTTCAACAACAACTTTATGGCTCCCGGAAGTACCTCCTCCCTATCCCCTGCCCAGCTTCACTCCTGTGGGCTGCACTTGGAGCCATGGCGGCGGCAACCGCAGGACGTGGCCCGGGCTGTGGACCTGGGGACTCCCCAGAGGGGCCCGAGGCGGAGGCTCCGGAGCGTCGGCGGAAGGCGCACGGGATGCTGAAGCTTTACTACGGCCTCTCGGAGGTGGAGGCGGCGGGGCGCCCCGCGGGGCCGGACCCCTTGGACCCTACAGATCTCAATGGGGCGCACTTCGACCCGGAAGTGTATCTGGACAAGGTGTGTGTATCGGGAGGGGGAACAGGCCCCCGATATATTGCACCCCACATCACGCCTGCGACTTTGTTGCGGGGGGGAGGGTGGGGCGAGGGAAGAGGTGTTCATAAAAGCAGGATGACCCTGGGCCGGGCAATAGGGGCAGAGCTGGAAGATAAGGGATCGTGGGCAGACTTGGACTGGCCTGAGATGGTGCGAAGTCTGAGGTCTCCTGGGCTGAGGTTCTGATAGACCCGATATAGAGGGCGTGGCCCAGGCGCTGACAGGCGTAGGACTGGGCCTTGGCTGCAGCTGAGTATTTCAAATGCCGACAAACCCCAAATAGGGTCTGACCTGGTAACTCCTGAGCTATGCCACTTATAGGTTCCTTGTCTGAGATTCCTGGCAGGGGTGGGATCAGGGTTTTCTTGCACCAAAAGCCTACCAGTTAGGGGCAAGGCTGGGGGACATGAGTGCCCCCTTGTCCTGGATACTAACCACCTAATTTCCTCCAGCTGCGAAGAGAGTGCCCACTGGCCCAGCTGATGGACAGTGAGACGGACATGGTGCGGCAGATCCGGGCTCTAGACAGCGACATGCAGACCCTGGTCTATGAGAACTACAACAAGTTCATCTCAGCCACAGGTGATTCCTACTGGGGCACACTCCTCACAGTCCCACATCCCCCAGTTTCTCCTATGTTGGGGAAGCCAGTAGAGGATTTAGACAGAGCAGACCCAGATTCTAGTCCTGCCCTGACACTAATGCACTCTCATCTTTCTCGCTCAGAGCTTTCGTGGTTTGATGACTATTGAGGTGATAACTGTTCTCAGAGGGTTGTTTTGAGGACCAAAGGGGAGAAAAGGACAAAATGAAATTTTAAAAAGAAATGAATTTACCTGAAGTACTTAGAATCTCTGACACTAAGGTTGTGTCACTAATCTCTGACACTAACCATGCCTAAGTAATGGTTAGTTTCTCTCATTAGTGGTAGCTTTCTTCTCTGGTTCAGGTCTTCCTCGAGAATGGGCTTATCTCTCTTTCATTCTCTCTTTTTTTTTCTTTCTTTTCTTCCTTTCTCTCTCTCCTTCTTTCCTTCCTTCCTTCCCCTTTCCCCTTTTCCCTTTCTCTCTTTTTAAATGAAGCAGAGATAGAAAATGTATGACATTAAGGGACAAACATCATATAAAGGTTTTTTTTTTCCCTTCTGTCCCCTTTATTCTCTGTTCAAGATGGTACTAGACAATGTTCAGTATCATCCACACTAGCTTTTGTCCTGTGTTGGTGAAATGCACTGTTCAGATTTTTGGGACCCACATGTACTTAGTCCTAGAGGCAGATCCTGCAGGTCTACCTGCAGTCTATGGGAATGTCTGTCCTCTGAGTGAGATGAACAGAAGAATGGGGTGACCTGACTGTTGTTTTAAAAGGATCCCTCTGTCCACTTGTTGAGAGTGGACTATAGGGAGGCAAGGATGGCAGAGACACCCATTAGGAGGCTATTATAACAGTCCAGGCAAGATGCTGGTTGTATGGACCAGGGTGGTAACCGTGGAAAAGTAGAATGGCTCAAGATTCTTAAAAATTTGTTAGTTGAGGGATCTGGAATTCAGAGAAGGCTGGAACTTGAGGTACATGGAACAAGATGATCTCTCCTGGGGGGAGTGTACAGAGAGAAGAGGTCTGAGGACTGAAGCCTGGTGCATCCTAACATTCAGAAGTCATGAAAAGAAGGAAAATCTCACAAATCTTCTTTCTCAAAGAAACAAACATTTGGGAATGTTTGAGAACGACCCAGACCATGGCTGTCTTAGAAGATAACGAAGAAGGCATTCCAAGAAATGGAATTGATAAGCTTGACCAATACATTAGCTCATGGAGTGCTCATCAGTGGTGCAAGAGAGGGAAGAACTGCAGAAGCAAAGTCCTCAGGAAAGAGGGAGGGGATTGAGCAGTGCACATTGGAGAGGCTGGCCTTAACAGGAGGTCAAGAGCTCATCTACTGTAGCAGGAGGGAAAGCAGACTGTGGGCAGAGCCAGTCAGGTGGATAGGTGTGGTAGAGTTTAACTAGAGACCTTTCAGAACACATTAAGGAATTTTCCATTTATCTAAAGAGTACTTAGCTAATCAAAATGTTTAGACAAATGAGTGATGTGATGTGTGTTTTGAAAAGATCCCTCTTGTCCCTGGCTACATTGAAAGGAATAGATTGGAGAGGTGGCTGGAGTGAGGCCATTTCAGCAGTCCAGACCAGAGATTCTGGGAGCTAACACCAGGATGATAATGGGGGGGATGGACAGTGATGAGTGAATTGAGAAGTGTTAGGAGGCAACATCGACAGGACATGCTGTTGAGGAGCTTTGGGTGTACAGAATGACCTAAGTTTCAACTTGAACAGTGGATGGTGGATGTGGTGCCCAAGAAACTGCAAGAAGATCAGGTGTAGGAAAAGGAACATAATGAGCTAGGTTTTGTTTTGTTTTGTTTTTTTAAGGGGAGCAAGGCATGAGATAAACCTGGATGAGCCTGTGGGGCCAGATCATGAAGGCCTTTGTAGACAAAATAAGAAGGATTTTGGTCTTAATCATAAGAACTCTAGAGATCCATGTCAGATAATCACAGTATCTCAGTATGGAAGGAAGCTTGAGGGGGTCTAGTCCAATCCATCTCTTCTTTCCTCAGAGTATCTCTAAGGAGTGGCCTTCTGACTCTTGCTAGAAGTGGGGAACCTTTACCTAGTGGTGAGAACTGATAACTCTTTGAAAGAACTTTGAGGCTAAGGGAGCTAGGTTTTGAGGTTTTGGAGCTGTGCATAAGGAGCTAACAAGAAGGCAGATGCATATGTGGCTCTGGAGCTCAGAAGAGAGATCTGAGCTAGAGGAATAAGCCTTGGAGGCAGCTGTGAAGAGGAGGAGAGTTTAAAGGGAAGTGTGGGCAGGGTTGCTTAAGAATGGGATAGAGCCTGAGAAAAGAAGAGAGCCCAGGACAGAGCTTGGAGGAGCACCTCCGTTTGATGGCCATGGGGAGGAGGAGGGTGAGCCTGTGATGGAGACAGGAGTGGTCATAGAGGGAGAGTGGTGTCAGTATGAATATACATTAATTCAACTGATTCATTCATTTATTCAATCGCTTGTCAAATATTTGCCTGTGTGCCAAGTACTATTCTAGGCCCCAGGGATATAGCAGTAAATAAGACAGTTTCTCAGCTGTCACAGAATGTACATTCTAGAGAAAGAGACAGATAATGAAGAAAGAAAATAAGATCAGTTCACTTCAACAAGAGCTCTGTAGAAAATGAAACAGGATAATATATTAGAGAGTGGGTGGTTGGGACTGATATAGAGAGAGTGGCAGAGAAAGACTTTTCTAAAGAGGTCACAGTTAAGGTGAATGATGAAAAGTTGACAATGGGAGGATTTGGGGGCGGAGTGGCCCAGGCTGAGGAAACAACTTGTGCAAAGGCCCTGGAAACTCTACGACCAGAGCAGGGAGAGCAAGAGTGTGGGGGTGAAGGGAGCGGGGTCTGACTGCATAGGAAATACAACAGGGGTGGTGAGGTTTTTCTTTTCTTTTCTTTTCTTTTTTAGGTTTTCTGAAAGGACCAAAAAGTAAATATTTTAGGCTTTGTGGGCCATCTGGTTTCTGTCACAACTACTTATCTCTGCCATTATCATGAAAGCAACTACAGACAGTATAAATGAATGAGCATGGCTGTATTCCAGCAAAACTCATTTACAAAAACAGCCCTGGCATCCAGAGTGACGTCAGCAAAAATAGTGGAGTAAGTGCATTTGAAAATATCCCCTCCATGAAAGCAGCCCTGAACTGGCCAGAATGGTTACAATAAGCTTTCTTAGAACTCTGGAAAGTAACCAGAGGTGTGCAGCAATCAGAGGAGCATTTATTCAAGAAAAAGAGCTGAATCATGGTAAAAATAATGAATCCTATGGTATTTTAGCTTGTCCTAGCCCCACCGTTTTCTCTTAGCAGTAGCCTTGAAAAATAGCCCATACCCCTAATACTAGAGGGAGCAGAACAAGGCTGGAGTTCTTTCAAAGCCTCATGCCCAAAGAATTGTCATTATTTAACCTGTCTGGTGGTTTCCTGAAACAGTCTACCCCATAGGTTTGTCTTGACCTGGAGGTCACCCAGTGCTAAAAGTCTCTCACCAGGCCTTCCCTGGAGGCGCAGTGGTTGAGAGTCCACCTGCCGATGCAGGGGACACGGGTTCGTGCCCCGGTCCGGGAAGATCCCACATGCCGCAGAGCGGCTATGCCCGTGAGCCATGGCCGCTGAGCCTGCGCGTTGGAGCCTGTGCTCCATAATGGGAGAGGCCGCAACAGTGAGAGGCCCACGTACCGCAAAAAAATTTTAAAAAAGCCTCTCACCAGAGTTGTTTGTCAAAAACAATTACAGGCAAATGGTGTGTCTGTCTGAAGTGATAGATAACACTTGGGCAAACAATAGTACCAACCCAAACGCTTAAAAGGAAAAGCTGAGGAATGAGATGTCCCTAGGGGCTTTGACAAGCTCTGACACATTATTAGGAATCTTGAAGGCCACAAATGTGTACAGTAGTACACATACTTAGAAAGACCTGAGAGACTTCCCTGGTGGCGCAGTGGTTAAGAATCTGCCTGCCAATGCAGGAGTCACAGGTTCGAGCCCTGATCCAGGAAGATCCCACATGCCACAGAGCAACTAAGCCTGTGTGCCACAACTACTGAGCCTGCGCTCTAGAGCCCATGAGCCACAACTACTGAGCCCATGTGCCACCACTACTGAAGCCCATATGCCTAGAGCCCATGCTCCCAACGAGAAAAGCCACCACAATGAGAAGCCTGTGTACTACAACGAAGAGTAGCCCCCGCTCGCCACAACCAGAGAAAAGCCCGCATACAGCAACGAAGACCCAACGCAGCCAAAAATAAAATAAAATAAATTAATTAAAAAAAAAATCCACCTGCCAGTGCAGGGGACACGGGTTCAAGCCCTGGTCTGGGAAGATCCCACATGCTGCAGAGCAGCTAAGCCCATGTGCCCCAACTACTGAGCCTGTGCTCTAGAGCCTGCGAGCCACAGCTACTGCACACCCTGAAGCCTGTGCTCAGCAACAAAGAGAAGCCACCGCAATGAGAAGCCCGTACACCACAACAAAGAGTAGCTCCTGCTCGCTGCAACTAGAGAAGGCCTGTGCGCAGCAATGAAGACCCAACACAGCCAAAAATAAATAAATAAATAAATAAAATAAATGTATTAAAAAAAAAGGAAAGAAAGAAAGACCTGAGAACGTCCTAAGCTCTCACTTCTGGCTTACTTCAGGCTCAGTGCAAGCAGGAAGTGAAGGTTAAGGGAGAGTTGTAAACCTCCTGGCTGAGTGTTTAAGGTATGCCCCAACACACACACACACACACACACACACACACACACACACACACACACACAGCCCCTCAGTAAATACTAGGAGATTTATTAGTACTAGATATTTAAGGAGATCCTTGTCCAGTCATTAGCTAATCACTAAGCTAACCAAGTAAAGGTTTCAGTGGCTATACACAGCAAAGAATACAAACTTTACAGAGTTGGTTCAGAAACAAATTAGTACAGGTTTAGTAACTCTGAAAAATAATTAAACAAACAATAGCAACAAGGAGCAACAACAAAGCCTGCGTAGGAGAGAGGATCTGATTTCTAGAGTTGCCATGTTATATCAATATTATCTAACATGTCTGTTTTTTCAATAAAAATTGATGAGGTATGCAAATAAAGTAGAAAGTTGGACCCATACACAAGAAAAAGCAGTAGAACCTGTCCCTGAAGAAGCCCAGAAGTTGAATTTACTACGTAAAGATTTAAATCCACTATTTTAAATATGTTCAGAGACCTACAGGAAGCTGTATCTAAAGAACTAAAGGAAGGCATAAGAATGTTTCACCAAATACAGAATATCAAAGAGAAGAAATTATTTAACAAAAGAACCAACTAGAAATGATGAAGTACCACAATGAAAATGAAAAATTCACTAGAGGGTCTCTATAACAGATTTGAACAAGCAGAGAAAGAATCAGCAAACTTCAAGATAGGTCAGTTGAAATTATTCAGTATGAGGAATAGAAAGAAAAAAGGATGAAGAAAATTGAACAGAGCCTTAGAGACATGTGAGACACCAAGTGTACCCACATATGCATAATGGGAAGAGTGAGAGGAAAGAGAAAGTAGCAGAGGAATATATGAAGAAATAATGGCCCAAACCTACCCAAATTTACTGAAAAACATTAATCTACACATCCAAGAAGCACAACAAACTCCAAGTGGGATAAATGCAGGGAGATTCACACCTAGGCATATCACAGTGAAACTGCTAAAAAAAAAAAAGAGAGAGAGAGAGAGAAACTTGAAAGCATCAAGAGAAAAGTGACTCATCACATACAAGTGATACTCAATAAGATTAACAGCTGATTTCTGGTCAGAAACATAGAGGTCAGAAGGCAGTGGATTCACATTTCAAAGTGCTGAATGAAAAAAATGTCAACAAAGAATTATATACCCAGTAAAAATATCCTGTAAAAAAGAAAGAGAGGGACTTCCTTGGTGGCACAGTGGATAAGACTCCGCGCTCCCAATGCAGGGGGCCCGGGTTCGATCCCTGGTCAGGGAACTAGATCCCACATGCATGCCGCAACTAAGTTTGCATGCCACAACTAAGGAGCTCACGTGCCTCAACAAAGGAGCTGGTGAGCCGCAACTAAAGGAGCCCTGGAACCGCAACTCAGGAGCCCACCTGCCGCAACTAAGGAGCCCACATGCTGCAACTAAGACCCGATGCAACTAACTAACAATAAATAAATATTTTTTTAAAAAAGAAAGAAATTAAGACATTCGCAGATAAGTAAAAACTGAGAGAGTTCATTATTAGCAGATCTTTACAAGTAAAACTAATTTATTAATAGTTATATATAATAGCAAGTTTAACTGGTTAATACTAGGCAATATTTATTGAGTGTTTAATATAAAACTACACTGATTGAACTGCTTACATATATTAATTAATTTAAGTCTTAACACATCTATGAAGTAGTTAACTGTATCTCCATTTTACAGATAGGGAAACTGAGGTAATGAGATGCTAAATAACTTGGTCAAAATTTTATAGATAAGACATAATGTTTAATGCCTTGTTTCTAACGCAAAACAAGTCCAAAAATAACTTTAAAAAATCAGATTTTTTTGTTCTAGTACCTGTAGAAGGAACTGCATTTCTATAAAAGACAAACATTATGCATAATAAATAAATCCCTAAATGAATAAGTTTTATGTTAGACTGTTGTTTAACAAGTGAAAAATAAAATCGTGACAATCAGAGAGTAGACAAATAGACTGAAAAAAAAAATACTGCCATAAAGGAGAAATAATAATTCAAGAAAATCTAGTAACCTGGGACCACTTGGTGTAGGAACCAACAGCTCTGTCAACATCTGCAGTCACTGGCAAATCATTATCTTTGCAAAAAGTTTATAAAGTTTATCCAGAGTCAAGAAAACAGTCTAAATTACATCCACAATATTATATTTAAGAAAATAGAGGCAAGGTTTATATATTCAAAACATATTTAATGAAAACCCCTGCCACTCACTTCCTACAGGGGAAAAAAATCCTTAGTATTTGTGTGAGTGTCCTATGGTTGCTATACAAACTGTCACAATTTTGGTGGCTTAAAATAACAGAAATTTTAAGAAAATAACAGAAATTATGGTCTCATAGTTCTGGAGGCCAGAAGCTCAAAATCAAGTTGTCAGCAGGGCTGCACTCCCTTCAAAGGCTCTAGGGGAGAATCTCTCATGCCTCTTCCAGGTTCTGGTTGACTTAAAACATTTCTTGCAGTTGCACCACTCTAACCTCTGCCTCTGTCTCCACGTGGCCTTCTCCTGTGTCTGTGTCTTTATTTCTTTAATGTCAAGTGGCAGTGAGGTGGCTAGATGATAGGTCAGATTTTGCCCTCTAGTCCCATTAGTTGTGGCTGGGAGTGAAAAGGTGGCAGTCGATGACTTTATGGTATAAAACCTTTCTATTGCAGGAGAGAGACTTGTGGATCAGGAATTGGAATATGGCCAGGGCAGGTAACAGTGCTTTGACACCCGCTAGTATTGGAGGGTCTCCTGCTAAGGTGGGGGCCGGCTTTGGCTCACTGTAGGGACAAGGACACTGGCAGTGGCAGTTCTTACTGGCGTGAGCCCTCGTGAAGGCTGCCGTTTTCTCACCAATATCTGGCCCCACATAACAACCTGTAGGCTTCTGTAAATTGAATAGAATTGAGTCCAGAAATAAACCTGTACATCTGTGGTCAGTTAATTTTTTTATAAGGATGCCACAGTTACTCAACAGGGAGAATAGGTTTTTCAACACATGGTTGGGATACCTGGATAGCCATATCAAAAGATTGAAATTGGATCCCTACCTCACACGCTATACAAAAATTGACTCAAAATGGATCATAGACCTAAATATAACAGCTAAAACTAAACACTCTTAGAAGAAAACATGGGTGTAAGTCTTCATGTCCTTGGATTAGACAAGAGTTTTTAGATATGACACTGTGATTTGTGATTTATAATAAGAAATATACATTTGGTCTTTGTGCACCATCCCTGGAATAGCTCCTGACCCCTTGTAATTTCCTATGTAAGAGCCTTGTTAACAATATTTAGTTCTGTTCCCAGTTCCTGAAATAGCTCTAGTGAAATAAAGTGACATGGATGTCTTTTGGTATTTATATAACAAGCCCTTTTCAACCACACCTGAGTTTATGTTAATGAGGTGATATTGGGAAAACTCCTAGATAACCCACGGATGGGGGCAGGTTGCCAGCAGAACCAACCATGTGATTAGAGGGTTGGAACTTTCAGCCCCACCCCCCAGGCCTCCAGGAAGGGGAGAGGGGCTGGGGATTGAATTCAGTCACCAATGGCTCATGGTTTAATCAATTATGTCTATGTAGTGAAGTCTCCATAAGCACCCAAAAGGATGGGTTGGTGAACCATGTGGAGGTGTTGGGAAAGTGGCATGGCCAGAGAGGAAATGGAAACTCTATACCCCTTCCCACATGCCTTGCCCTATACATCTCTCCCATCTAGCTGTTCCTGAGTTGTTTCCTTTTGTAATAAAACAGTAATCTAGTAAGTAAACTGTTTTCCTGAGTTTGCTGAGCTGCTCTAAAAAATTAATTGAACCTGAGGAGGGGGTCATGGGAACCTCCAATTTAGAGCCAATCAGTCAGAATCATAGCTGACAACCTGGACTTGTGATTGAAATCTAAAGTGAGAGAGGATAGTTTTGTGGGACTGAGTCCTTAACCTATGAGATCTGACGCTAACTCCCGGTAGATGGTGTCAGAATTAAGTTAAATCATAGGATGCCCAGCTGATGTCACAGAATTGCTTGATGAGTGGAAAACCCACACGTCTGGTGTCAGGTGTGAAGTAGTGTTGAGAATAGAGACACACAGGAGTGGGTTTTTACTTTATAGACACCAAAAGCACAAGTAATCAAAGGAAAAAAATTGGATAAATTGAACTTAATCAAAATTAAAATCTTGTGCTTCAAAGGACACTATAGAGAAAGTGAAAGGACAGCTCACAGAATGGGAGAAAATATTTGCAAATCATATAGCTAATAAGGGTCTAATATCCAGAATATGTAAAGAACTTTGATTAAGTCAGCACTAAAAAGACAACCCTGTTTAAAAATGGGCAGGGGCTTCCCTGGTGGCGTAGTTGTTAAGAATCTGCCTGCCAGTGCAGAGGACATGGGTTTGAGCCCTGGTCCGGGGAGATCCCACATGCTGCGGAGCAACTAAGCCTGTGCACCACAACTACCGAGCCTGTGCTCTAGAGCCCGCGAGCCACAACTACTGAGCCCACATGCTACAACTACTGAAGCCCACACGCCCAGAGCCTGTGCTTCGCAACAAGAGAAGCCACCGCAGTGAGAAGCCCGTGCACCGCAACAAAGAGTAGTCCCCACTCACCGCAACTAGAGAAAGCCTGCACGCAGCAATGAAGACTCAATACAGCCGAAAATAAATAAATAAAATAAATAAATTTTTTAAAAAATGGGCAAAAGATTTGAATAGACATTTCTCCAAAGAAGATATACAAATGACCAACGAGCACATGTAGAGGTGCTCAACATCACTGGTTATTAGGGAAATGCAAATCAAAACCACAATGAGATAACCACTGCACACCCACTAGGTTTTCCAGAAAACGGAATAAAACAAATGTTGGTGAAGATGTGGAGGATTTGGAACCCTCTGCATTCCTGGTGGGAATGCGAAATGGTGTACCCGAAAACAGTTTGGCCATTCTTCAAAAGGCTAAGCATGGAGTTATCATGAGGCCCAGCAGTTCCACTCCTAGGAATATACCGAAGAGAATTGAAAACATACGTTTACAAAAACACATACACAGTTGTTCATAGCAGCGTTATTCATGACAGCCAAAAAGTGAAAGCAGCCCAAATGGCCACCAAGTGATGAATGGAAAACAGGTGTGGCCTATTCCATACAATGAAATATTTTTCTGCCATAAAAAAGTATGATGTACTAATACATGCTACAACTTAGATGAGCCTTGAAAACATGCTAAGAGGGAAGAGATATGGGAACATATGTATATGTATAACTGATACACTTTGTTATAAAGCAGAAACTAACACACCATGGTAAAGCAATTATACCCCAATAAAGATGTTAAAAAAAAAAAAAAGCTAAGTGAAAGAAGCCAGACACAAAAGGCCACATACTGTATGTAATTCCATTTATTTTATTTTTTTTGTATTATTATTTATTTATTATATTTATTTTTGACTTCGTCGGGTCTTAGTTGTGGCACGCGGGATTTTTGTTGAGGCGTGCACGATTTTTCATTATGGCGTGTGGGCTCTTCCTTATGGTGCGTGGGCTTCTCTCTAGTTGTGGTGTGCGAGTTTTCTCTAGTTGTGGCGCACAGGCTCCAGAGCACGTGGGCTCTGTAGTTTGTGGCACATGGGCTTAGTTGCCCCACGGCATGTGGGATCTTAGTTCCCTGACCAGGGATCGAACCCACCTCCCCTGCATTGTAAGGCAGATCCTTTACCACTGGACCACCAGGGAACTCCCTAATTCCATTTATTTTAAATGTACAGAATAGGCAAATCCATGGAGACAGAAAATAGGTGAATGGTTGCCAGGGACGGAGGTGAGAGTGAAATAGGGAGTGACTGCTAAGGGATACAAGGTTTCTTTCTGGGGTGATGAAATAAAGAATTGGATAGTAATGTTGGTTGTGCCATCTTGTGCATATAATAAATATACTAAGAACCACTGAATTTTATGCTATGTCCATTATAGCCCAGTTGAAAATCAAAAAGCCAAACCGCTATCAAGCCAGGTTTGACCCGCAGGGTATATAGTTTGCCAACCTTTGGCCTAGACACTGAGTTTGTTTATGTAATAATGCATTTATCTGTTCCAAAATTGGAAAGGTCCCAAAGGTTGTATAGTGAAAAGCCTCTTCCCATTCCTTTCCCCAGGTAAAGACAAAACAATCTTTAATGGTAAACTTTACTGAAGATTAACAGAAAAGTGCACAGGTCATAGTGGCCAGCTCCTGGAATTTCACAAATGGAACACCTCTGTGCAGTCAGCACCCCAGTCAATCAACAGCATGACCAACAAGGCCCCCTCCAGCCTCCTACCAGTTACCACCCACTCTCCTCCCAAGGAGAGTTTGCTCTAGTTGCAAACTACTTATCTTAGCAAGCCTGAAAGAGTTCGGGGATGTACAGTGTAGTCTTTATTACTCAGTGGTGTGGATGGTTTTTTGTTTTGCCGTGGTGCAACTTTTATTTCCATTTAAATGGCTCTGTGGCTGTGCATTCAACAGCAATGCCACCAGTACTAGGTTTTCTTTTATTCTGTTTTAATGACAACTTAGTTTTTGGATTTTTTTTTCCCTTTGAAAGTCAGATTCAAGTTTCCTTTCTGATGTAGTACCTAAATGTCACGGTCCCAAACACCCACTCCAAAACGAATCGGCTCCTCTGATGGTAGCATTTGACAGCCCTGGAAGGAGGTTGTGTCATAGGTTAAATGGTTTGTAAGCAAAAACAAGAATTCACTGGGGGAAGACGAAACGCCTCATGAACTTCCAAGCCTCTTCATGATCGTCAGCCCGTGAGCCTTCTGGTACCTGAGCTTCCATCTTTTGCCTTTGCTCTGGTTTTATTCAGTTAGTTTTTTTGTTTTGTTTTTTTGGCTGCATTGGGTCTTCGTTGCTGCGCCTGGGCTTTCTCTAGTTGGCCGCAAGTAGGGGCTACTCTTCGTTGCGGTGTCTGGGCTTCTCATTGCAGTGGCTTCTCTTGCTGTGGAGCATGGGCTGTAGGCGCACGGGCTTCAGTAGTTGTGGCTTGACAGCTGTTGAGCACAGGCTCAGTAGTTGTGGTGCACGGGCTTAGTTGCTCCAAGGCATGTGGGATCTTCCCGGACCAGGGATCGAACCTGTGTTCCCTGTGTTGGCAGGCAGATTCTTAACCACTGCGCCACGAGGAAAGTCCCTTTTATTCAGTTTTTAACTGCACGGCACTGTCTGTGCTATGTCCATTAATTCATTATTTGTGAATTGGCAACAGTCACCATTTTCCAAAAAATATAAGTAACTCCAACCAGTAGCCCCAAAGAGTAGTACAGATGTTTCATATTATGGGACTTTTATTTTTTTAGTTACCTTCCTCTCTGTGGAATCTAAGAAGGGTGAATGGTCTTGTCCCACAGACTGTGTTGCTAACATGAGAAGTTCATTTTGTGATTCTTGGTCTACCTCTTCGTGTAACTTTTTAAAAAATCTCTTAATTGTTCTGTAGGTGTTAGCTCTGTGAGTTCTTGTGCATTTTTTTTGTTTGATTTTCTCCAGCTATTTTTTCCCTGCATATTTTGTGTCTGTCTGTTCCTTTTTATTGTCATTGTCATTGATGTTTTTCTCCTCACTTTGCCCAAGTTGGGTTGCTGCCCCAATCCTGCTCAGAGAACATTCCCACAGTCCAGGAGCCACACACAGGCCAGGTGTGGGTGTGCGAAGGCTCACAAGTGACTGCTGTTAGATATTGCCATATTCTTTTCCATAGAAAATGACCTGTTTGCACAACCACCAGCAAATAGGAGAACAGCTCTTTCCATACACCCTGGCCAACACTAAGTTACTAAAATTTTCAGTCTTTGACAATCTGAAAAGTAGTATCTCTGTAGTTTTTTTAAATAAGATTATTTTTTTACATATTTATTTATTGGTTGCACCAGGTCTTAGTTGCTGCACGTGGGCTCCTTAGTTGCGGCAGGCAGTCTCCTTAGTTGCAGCTCATCAGCTCCTTAGTTGCGGCACATGGGCTTCTTAGTTGTGGCATGTGAACTCTTAGTTGCGGCATGCATGTGGGATCTAGTTCCCTGATCAGGAATCAAACCTGGGCCCCTTGCATTGGGAGCGCAGAGCCTTATCCACTGTGCCACCAGGGAAGTCCCTCTGTGTAGTTTTAATTTAATTTCTCTTGTGAGGTTGAACATTCTTTGTATGCTTAAGAGCTATTTGATATCCTTGTCTGTGATGTCCTTTTCCTATTTTTCTAGAGTTGTTCTTTTCTTCTTTTTCTTTTTGGCCATGCTGGGCAGTTTGCGGGATCTTAGTTCCCCACCCAGGGGTTGAACCCAGGCCCCAGCTGTGAAAGTGCTAAGTCCTGACCACTAGACCTCCAAGGAACTCCTGAGTTGTTCTTTTTCATAATGATTTGTAAGAGTTCTTCACATATTAGGGAAATGTAGCCCTGTATGGTATGATTTGCAGTTCTTTTAAAGTTCGTTTTGATTTAGCTCATGGTGGTTTTTGTTGATCAAACAATTTTATTAATCTCTTCTTTGATAACTTCTGAGTTTGAGGTGTTTCTAAGCAAGACCTTTTCCATTCCTAATATTATTTTAAAATTCTCCCTGACTTTCTTCATGTACTTTTGTGATTACATTTTAAAATCACATTTAAACTTTGATCCCTCTGCTCTGTGTGTATATATAAGGTGTGAGGTCTGAGTCCAACTATATATATATATATATATATATATATATATATATATATATATATATTTTTTTTTTTTTTTTTTTTTTTTTGCGGTATGCAGGCCTCTCACTGTTGTGGCCTCTTCCGTTGCGGAGCACAGGCTCCGGACGCGCAGGCCCAGCAGCCATGGCTCATGGGCCCAGCCGCTCCACGGCATCTGGGATCCTCCCGGACTGGGGCACGAACCCGTGTCCCCTGCATCGGCAGGTGGACTCTCAACCACTGCGCCACCAGGGAAGCCCCCAACTATATTTTTATTTTAAATAGCTTTCCAGTTGTCCTAACACTATTTAATAATTCATCTTTTCCCCACTGACTTGAAATGTTACCTTTATCATAATAGTAAATTTCTTTATGTTTCTAGATTTTTGAAAAACCTTCTGTTTCGTTCAATTTATCTCTAATTGTCCATGTACCAGTGCCACACACTTTAAGTTACTGTAGCTATAAAACTGCACGTTTTAAATTCTAGTAAGGCTAGTTCCTTCTTACTCTTTTTCACTTCCAAATTTTAGTTCCCCCTTCTTATTTTTCCACCTGTTCATCAAATTATACTTTTTAAAAAAAAGGAGGGGGGTCTCTTAAAATTTTACTGGATCAAGTTAAATTTCTAGGGAGAATCAACATCTTAGGTTTGGGGGCTTCCTGTCCAAGAATGTGGTATGTCTTCACACTTCTTCAGGCCTTCTAGTATGTTCCTCAGCTTATAAAGGTTTCTTTATGTAAATGTTGAACATTTCTTAAATTTATTTCTAGATATTTTGATCTTTTAAAATTACTATTTAAAATGGGTCATTTTCTACTGTATTTTCTTATTACTATGTGTGAATGTTGTTGCTTAATTCTATAGGTTTTTTATATTAATTTCATGTTCAGTCACCTTACTAATCTCTTATTGTTTGTAGTAGTATTTTCAGTGATTTGTTTTTTAGAGTTTTCAATTTATGCAATTATATCATCTACAAATAGTGATAATTTTACCTCCTTTACAATTTTTGTATCTCTGTAATATATTACCTGAGTCTAATTGTGTTGGCTAGTATCCCAGAACAATGTCAGACAGCAGTGGTGATCATGAACCTCCTTGCCATGTTTCTGATTTTAATGGGAATTGCTTCTAGCATTGCCTCATTAAACATGATGCTGGTGTTTGGAGGCTAGGGAAATATTCAGCTGTTCATATTTTATTGAGAGTTTTTTTTAAAAAATCAAGAATAGCCGTTGAATCGTCTTTCTTTCATCTCTTAATATGGTGAATTATTATCCAGATCCTCTCATATTGAGCCGTCCTTGCATTCCTGAAATAAAAACCATTTGGACATATTTGTCAATTACTCTTTTAATACATTGCTAGATTCTGTTTGTTAATTTATATGTGTATCTCCATTTATTTAATTTAATTAAGGTATCTATGCATCTCAATTCATAAGATATGAATGTGTCACTTTCATTTTTGAGCTATTTTTGTCACATTTTTGTATCAGTGTTATGTTTCTTCCACAAAGTTAATGTGAACGCTTTTCTAATTTTCTCTGCTTGAGTACTTCTTACACAGAGCTTTGGAATGAGCTGTCCTTCAGAGCTATGGCAGCACCCCCATGACATCCTCTGGCACCTTTGTGGAGGGGGGGAAGGAGAATCTTTCTTTTTTTTTTTAATTTTTAAATTTTTGGCTGCATTGGGTCTTCATTGCTGCACGCGGGCTTTCTCTAGTTGTGGTGAGCGGGGGCTACTCTGTTGCGGTGCACAGGCTTCTCATTGCGGTGGCTTCTCTTGTTGCAGAGCATGGGCTCTACGCGTGCGGGCTTCAGTAGTTGCAGCATGTGGCCTCAGTAGTTGTGGCTCGCGGTTCTAGAGCACAGGCTCAGTAGCTGTGGCGCACAGGCTTAGTTGCTCCATGGCATCTGGGATCTTTCCAGACCAGGGCTCGAACCCGTTTCCCCTGCATTGGCAGGCAGATTCTTAACCACTGCAACACCAGGGAAGTCCTGGAGAATCTTTCTTTGACAACATTCTCAGTTCTCTCTGTTCATGTATTCTTGCTCTTCTGGAATCCATTTAGGTAAATTCTGTTTTTTTGTAGCAAATTATCCATTTCATCTAGGTTTTCAATTTCTTTACACAGAATTGAGCTAAGTTGTATCTTGTGATTTTTTAAATATCTGTGTATTTGTGATTGTTTCTCCCCTTATTTCTTACTTTGTGTATGTTTTTTTCCCCATTTAAAGATTAGGGTAGCTCACATTTTATATATTTTGTTTTTCATTTTTTTTCAGTGACCCTGACCTTTGATCTATTTATTAGTTCTCCCATTTAAAAAAATAAATTAATTTCTGCTTTTAGCTTTATTAATTCCTGCTTTCTTTTTTATTTTTCTGCTTTCTTTTTCTGGTTTCTTTTGTAGTGCTTTTTCTAACTTCTTGAGTTGAATGTTTATTCTAATTAGTACTATAAGAATTTAGGACTGCTTTCCTGTGAACATTGCTTCAGCTATATCCTATAGGTTCTTATAGTGTTTTGATTGTTCTTATTTTTTACATATACAGAAATTTCAGCTTTGATTTCCTTTTTGATCCAGTAGTTGATAATAATGAGGTTTTCTCTAAATAATGGGATCTCTTTATTTTCTAGTTTTGTTATTAATCTCTAATTTCATTGCATTGTGATCAGGGAATGCTTTCTGTACCATTTAGTTTCTTTTCTTCTATAAATTTATTGAGATTTTTTGTATGACCTAATATGTGGTAAGGTTTTGGTGTATTTTATGGAATCTTGAAAAGAATAAAAATCAAATAGGTCTTCCATATTAATGATATTATTTAGGACTTCTGTAGCTTCATTTGGTTTTTATCCTTTTGGTCTGTCACGGATTGACAGAAGTGGATTAAAGTCTCCTATAATAGATATGTTTCTGCTTCATCCTCATTGCTTTCATTTATGCATATTGATGGTGAGTTCCAGAGTGGAATTAGGGAAATTAGTTGGGAAATGTTAGTAGTAGTTGGACAAGAGATGATGGTGGCTTGGAAAGAAAATGTTGGAGGTAAACCTTATGCAACTTGCCAATGGACTGAATGTAAGGTAAAGGAGAGATAAGAATCAAAGATGACTCTTAAGAAATGGCCAGGAGGGCTTCCCTGGTGGCACAGTGGTTAAGAATCCGCCTGCCAATGCAGGGGACACGGGTTCGAGCCCTGGTCCGGGAAGATCCCACATGCCACGGAGCAACTAAGCCCACAAGCCACAACTACTGAGCCTGAGCTCTAGAGCCTGTGAGCCACAACTACTGAGCCCGTGTGCCACAACTACTGAAGCCCGCATGCCTGGAGCCTGTGCTTCGCAACAAGAGAAGCCACCGCAATGAGAGGCCTGCGCACCACAACCAAGAGTGACCCCCGCTCGCCGCAACTAAAGAAAAGCCCGCGTGCAGCAACGAAGACCCAACCCAACGCAGCCAAAAATAAATTAATAAAATTAATTAATTAAAAAAAACAAGTAAAGAAATAAATGAACAGGAGCCAAAATGGAAAAGGTTAGTGGAGGAACAGGTTTGGGGAAAGTCAAGAATTCTGTTTTGCGTATGGACACCAAGGTGGGAAAGTGGTGGGGAGGGGTGGTGGTGGGATGAACTGGGAGATTGGGATTGACATGTATACACTAATATGTATAAAATAGATAACTAATAAGAACCTGCTGTATAAAAATAAATAAAATAAAATTCAAAAATTTTTTAAAAATTCTGTTTTCAACATATCATATTTGAGGTGCCTGTTTGCCATCCACATCAGGATATTAAGTAAGTTGTTAGGCAGGGCTTTGGTCAGGACTGGAGGCAGAAATGTCCAAGTCATCACAGCCGTGGGACAGGATGAGACTCCCTCAGGGATCTATTCACTCTGCAGGTTTGGAAGGAGTTGATGTTTGCTTGTATTTTCTCTGTGAAGTGTGAATCAAGGTCACCATTTGAGAGTTGGGGGCATGTACTGGCGTTTTGAGAACTGAGGACAAAATGTTATTTTGGAAAATGGAAACACAAGACTCACTAGAAGGTTTGGAAGGACAGCTGACCAGTGTGCAGTGCTGCTTTGGGACTTAAAGTCCTAACTTGAAAGGGAGGCCAGTTGGTATGATTTTGTGGCTCATTTTCAGCTGTCATTCTTAGGGAGTGGGTTGGTAATTGGGCTTAACCTGTGGTAGGGTTCTGCTGACAAATAACGGGGGCCAGGGGGCAAGAGATGCAAGGGGGCTTGCAAATGGGTGCTGATGCTCGTGGAGGACCACAGATTCTAAGAGGAGTGAGGAAGGAAGTGCAGCCATGAGAGGTATTACAAACAGTGACCAAGTGGTAGGGCCGCTGGGTCTGGAGTAACTGAAAAGGCCAAAGGATTGTTAGGGCGGGGTCAACAGGGTGAATGATCAGAAGGTTGTGAGGCTTGAAGCTAAGGTTTTAGAGGATGCAGTTCTTAGCAAGGGCAGGGAGAGTGTGGCACAGATGAGGCAGATGCAAGAATGGATGGAGTTGAGGAGGTCAGCAAACGGAGAGTCAAGAATGTCCAAAGGCTCATCCTTGTGTATGCTGATGTCCACGAGGAGTGTGGCCGTGATCTGGAACTGAGGGGCGTGGCAAAGAGGACAGTAGGGATGGCAACAAGAAGGGGTGTAGTTTGATGTCATGGTCTTCAAAGAAGCTGGGGTCTCAAAGAGAGGAGGAGTAGAAGCTATCTAGAAGTGTTAAGGGGCCAGGCCCTGAGGCATCTGGGTTGAAAGGAAAAACAGCCTCCTTAGGCAGGTTTCTGTCAGGACCAAAGGGAAAGAACCCTTCAGGGAAGGTCAACCATGTTCTAGAAGGCAGAGTGAAAGGGTTAGGGAATTCTGGGAAAGAGGTAAGACTGAACTAGTATTTACTGTCTGTCCCATGGCAGGCAGGGTGCTGGGCATGGAGGATGCCCTTGGGAACGAGCAGACAGGTCCCTGCCAAGTGCCCTGGGCCCTCCTTTGGATCTGGGCATCTTCTGAGATCAAGGACTGCGGCTTCATGGGCATCTCCCCACTGCACTGGGGCTAGGGGCACACACGGGGTGTTCAGAAAACGTCTGCTGCACTGACATAATGACACCTCACCCCCATTTATAGTGACCAAGCACCACTGCAGTCCTTTTCAAGCACCTAATCATCAATGTGACCCTCGAGGAGTGAGCTCAGGCGCGTTTGGGAAGGGGGCGAGTGTGTGTGAGGGCATTTGGACTACCTCTCAAGCTGAGTGTTCTGCCTGTGCCCCTAGTCATCTGCCTTTCCCCCTCTTGTGCCCTTGTCCTCCTAGACACTATCCGGAAGATGAAGAACGATTTCCGGAAGATGGAGGATGAGATGGACCGGTTGGCCACCAACATGGCAGTGATCACGGACTTCAGCGCGCGCATCAGCGCCACGCTGCAGGACCGCCACGAGCGCATCACCAAGCTGGCAGGTGCGGCCCGCCCCAGAGCTGGTGCTGAAGTGGGCCACCCCCAGAGAGTTGGGGCTAACACCACCTCCCCCTGTCCCCCAGGGGTCCACGCGCTGCTACGAAAGCTGCAGTTCCTCTTCGAGCTGCCCTCGCGCCTCACCAAGTGCGTGGAGCTGGGCGCCTACGGGCAGGCGGTGCGCTACCAAGGCCGCGCGCGGGCCGTGCTGCAGCAGTACCAGCACCTGCCCTCATTCCGTGCCATCCAGGACGACTGCCAGGTCATCACGGCCCGCCTGGCCCAGCAGCTACGGCAGCGCTTCAGGTGTGGGCTCTGGGCCCTCATGCCACACCCGCTGGTCTCCTGGGTCTGCCCCCGCCCCGAATTCTGTCTTCTTGCCCTTCACCTCCCTCTCCCTTCCCGCAGGGAGGGTGGCTCTGGCGCCCCTGAGCAAGCCGAGTGCGTGGAGCTGCTGCTGGCCCTGGGCGAGCCTGCGGAGGAGCTGTGCGAGGAGTTCCTGGCTCACGGCCGAGCGCGGCTGGAGGAGGAGCTGAGGAGCCTGGAGGCGGAGCTGGGGCCCTCCCCACCGGCCCCCGACGTGTTAGAATTCACTGACCGCGGCGGCAGCGGCTTCGTCGGGGGCCTCTGCCAGGTGGCGGCGGCCTACCAGGAGCTGTTTGCGGCCCAGGGCCCGGCGGGTGCCGAGAAGCTGGCAGCCTTTGCGCGGGAGCTGGGCAGCCGCTACTTTGCGCTGGTGGAGCGGCGGCTGGCTCAGGAGCAGGGTGGCAGTGACAACTCCCTGCTCGTTAGGGCGCTGGACCGCTTCCACCGGCGCCTGCGGGCGCCCGGGGCCCTGCTGGCCGCTGCCGGGCTGGCAGAGGCCGCCACAGAGATCGTGGAGCGAGTGGCCCGCGAGCGCCTGGGCCAGCACCTGCAGGGCCTGCAGTCGGCCTTCCTGGGCTGCCTGACGGACGTGCGGCAGGCGCTGGCCGCCCCTCGAGTTGCTGGGAAGGAAGGCCCCGGCCTGGCCGAGCTGCTGGCCAACGTGGCCAGCTCCACCCTGAGCCACATTAAGGCCTCGCTGGCCTCTGTGCACCTCTTCACTGCCAAGGAGGTGTCTTTCTCCAACAAGCCCTACTTCCGGGTACGATCTTCCCCTGGGCATCCTTTTTCTTTTTTTCCTTCCTTTTCAGGGCATTCTTTCGTTTATCTTGCATGCAGGTTGGCAGCTACCAGGGCACACAGTCCTTGCCCCAGGCAGTCTGGATGTGGTTTCAGGCTGCCTTGAGAAAGGCTGGCATAGCCTGGAGGGGTGGGGCAGGCTCTGAGGGCATCTGCAAGCAGGGTCCCCAGTGCTGGCTTTGCCCCCCTGCACTCCCTTCCCACAGCAGGGGAGCTGCTCTGGGGTTCTGGAATGCGGGGTGAAACTGTCCCTTGGAGAGAGGCCAGGGCACTTCGAGTCCCAGTAGAAGGTCACTAGCAGCCTCTGCCTGGAAGGTTGGACCTGCTGTGTATCTGGGGCGCTCCTCCTCACAGGGCGAGTTCTGCAGCCAGGGTGTCCGTGAGAGCCTCATCGTGGGCTTCATCCGCTCCATGTGCCAGACAGCTCAGAACTTCTGTGAGAGCCCCGGGGAGAAGGGGGGCGCCACGCCGCCTGCCCTGCTCCTGCTGCTTTCCCGCCTCTGCCTGGACTACGAGACCGCCACCATCTCCTACATCCTCACCCTCACCGACGAACAATTTCTGGTGCAGGTGAACTGCTAGCTCAGAGCAGGGTGGGGGGAGGTGATGCTAGGAACACAGGAGGCTGGGCAGTGCCCTCATGGTCAGGGCTGCCTGTGCCGAACTCAGCCTGCCCCTTGCCCAGCCTGTGCCCAGCTCCTGGTGGCCAGTGCCCCCAGTACCCACTGCCTGTCTGTCCTCTGCATCCCTGGCTCAGGACCAGTCTCCAGTGACACCCGTGAGCACACTGTGTGCGGAGGCCAGGGAGACGGCACGGCGGCTGCTAACCCACTATGTGAAGGTGCAGGGCCTGGTCATATCGCAGATGCTGCGCAAGAGTGTGGAGACGCGGGACTGGCTCAGTACCCTGGAGCCTCGGAACGTGCGTGCTGTCATGAAGCGGGTGGTGGAGGACACGACAGCTATCGACGTGCAGGTGCTGCCCTGGGCTGGCCAGGGGAACTCTGACGTGGGCTGGGGGTGCTGGGGGAACAGGCCTCTGAGGATCATGACAGGAGGGGCCAGGCAATGCCTGCATCTACGGCCTTCCTCCTCAGCCATGGTGGCCTCATCACCCCCATTTCAGCTAGGAGGAGGAAGCTGAGGCCCAGAGTCACCCAGGAAATCAGGTCAGGGTTGGCCCTGAAGATTTGGCCTCAGTACCAACTCTTATGTTCCACTCTTGCTCCACTCCACTGGTTCTGTAAATAGTGACTGGGTACCAACTAGGTACAGGCCCTAACTACCCTGTGGTTTTTATAACGGTTGTGATTCTTACAACAAATGAGTGTGTAACTTAAGGCATCCTTGGCCCTTGCCCAAGGCACCTGGTGGGCTGCATGTTCCCCGTGCCCTGGCCTCCTTGCAGTTCCTCCTTCCACCACCAGGTGGGGCTCCTGTATGAGGAGGGTGTTCGCAAGGCCCAGAGCAGCGACTCTAGCAAGAGGACCTTCTCCGTTTACAGCAGCTCTCGGCAGCAGGGCCGTTATGCACCCAGCTACACACCCAGGTCTGGCTGGTCAGGGTAGGCGCAGGGAGGATGGAGAAAGGAGGACCGGGGTGCAGGGGTGGGCTCTGATTGCTTGTCTCCTCCCATTCAGTGCCCCAATGGACACCAACCTCTTGAGCAACATCCAGAAGCTGTTCTCTGAGCGTATTGACGTGTTCAGTCCTGTGGAGTTCAATAAGGTCTGAAGTCCACAGTGACCCTGCCTTCCCAGGGCCCCTTGGGAAGGTTGGCTGAAGCAGCCCCGCACTGGCCCAGGGAGCCCTAGGACTCTGATTCCCCCCCCCCCAACCCCGTCTCTGTTTCTGAGGGATGTTTCTAGGAGTGAGTGGTCATCCAGAGCCCCGCCATCACCATCTCATAGCCCTCTGCCCGCGTCTGGGTGATAATCTAGTATACCTCTTGGCCCTCGTCCTTATCCCCACCATAGCCCTGGGTCCTCTCCAGGGATTCCTAGTCACACCATGGGCCCTGCCCCAACCCAGCCCGTGCTCAGGGACCTGATACTCTCCCTCCAACTTAGTAAGCTTTTCCCCTCCCCATATCAGTGCTGACCCCCATCTCTGCCTCAGGTTGCCGGGCCCTCCCCGTCCACTCTCCTCCAGATGATGGGGCCAACCTTGTGTGGTCCCTCCCTCTTACCTGGGTCCTGGGACTTTCCACCCCATCACAGCTACTGGCATTTTGCCGTCTCCTTGGCCCCTGCACAGAACGTGGGTGCCCTTCCTCGGGGATCTAGTACCCCTCCCCAACACCTGCTGTAGTGGGTCTGCATCCCTGTGTCCCTACGTGCAGGTGTCGGTGCTGACCGGCATCATCAAAATCAGCCTGAAGACACTGCTGGAGTGCGTGCGGCTGCGCACCTTCGGGCGCTTCGGGCTGCAGCAGGTGCAGGTGGACTGCCACTTCCTGCAGCTCTACCTGTGGCGCTTTGTGGCTGATGAGGAGCTCGTGCACCTGCTGCTGGACGAAGTGGTGGCCTCAGCTGCCCTGCGCTGCCCGGACCCAGTGCCCATGGAACCCAGTGTCGTCGAGGTCATCTGTGAGCGTGGCTAGGCCCCGTCACACCAATCCACTCATCCCCTGGTGGCCCGCCCTGGTGGCCCGCCCTGGTGGCCCTTCCCCTCGGGGCCTGCCTAATAAAGACGTGTTGTCTCCTGCTCCCTGTCGCCTGCCTGGGCGGGGCTTGTGGGGGGAGGGAGGTGGAGCTGTGAGCCTGAGACTACAGAGGCGGCTTTGGAGGCGGTCCTGTTGGTCTCGCCCCTGAGAGACGATTGGCTGACCTGCTGGGCCCAGGATGGGCCGGGGGCGGGTCCATTTAAAGACCTCGGGACAAAAGCGGTCGCTGTCTGTGCTCCGTGCAGAGACAGGTGCAAGCCCAGCTGGGCTGGGTCCTCCGTGTCACCGAGCCCATCTCCTGGGGGATGGGGTGGGCTGTGTTTTCTTGACGGATTTTTGAGAGCCCCCAACCCCCGGCGGAGCGGAGGATACCATGGTCCCTCAGGGCTCCCGGGCTGAGCTGGAATTCGGAGGACCCCTGGGTAATGGGGCAGAGAGAGAGGGTATTTGGGGCCAGAGCTATGTGAGGGAGAACTGGAGGTTGAGCTATGAGCGGGGATGGGGGCAGGGTCTGAGGATGAAAGGCTTTGAGGGGTATCGGGAGTCAGGATCTAGGAGTGTGCGGGGAAGCGTCTGGAGAGGGGCCTGAGGAGGAGCCAGTTCTGGCGGCTGCAGAGCAGGGGATCTGTGGCATGGAGGACCGGGCGGACTAGGGGGAACGCGAGCAGGACCCTCGAGGGGACCAAGACAGCGGTCAGAGAAGGGGGCCGAGCGCTGAAAACGGGGTGTGGAAGGCGGCGATGGGAATGCTGACGGGGCCCTGGCTATGACAGGGCGCCTGTGGGGGTCCGGGAGAGTTGGAGAGTGGACCCCGACGCGGCTGCCCCCTTCCCCAGGCGCTGCGGCACTGCTGCTGCTGCTCCCCGCCACCATGTTCCACCTGCTACTGGTAGCCCGCTCGGGCCCGGCGCGCCTCCTGGGCCCACCCCCTTACCTGCCGGAACTCGAGGAGCTGTGGAGCCCTTGGGCGCTGTTGCTGTGTCTCACCTGGCTCGGCCTGCAGGCGGCGCTCTACCTCTTGCCGGCGCGCAAGGTGCGGACTCGGCTCGCGGACGCGCGGGGGAGGCGGGCGGAGAGAGGGGGCTCGGCGAGAAGAAAGACAGCCTCAACCCTTAGCGCCCTTTTGTGCCCACAGGTGGCCGAGGGGCAGGAACTGAAGGACAAGAGTCGACTGAGCTACCCCATTAACGGTGCTTGGGGGCTGGGTCCTTGCGCGGAGTTGTGGGGATGGGGTTGGAGCCCCAGGCCCGGTGGGGAGGTCTATGGAGATGAGCCCGCGACCCCAATTTCTATTTTGTGCCTCTTTTACGCCCAGGACGTAGGGGGTTCCACTGGCTCCCTCCACACCCCTCCTCCCTCCACTCCCAGCATTGCTGCCACTCTATGCACCAGAGAAGTGGCTGGGGTGACCCTCCGAAAGCTAAAGTGTCTGACTAATGGCTCGGGACAAGGTCTGCGACCTCCCTGGGCTTTAGGCTCTGTGTGTGTGTGTGTGTGTGTGTGTGTGTGTGTGTGTGTGTGTGTGTGTGTGTGTGTGTGTGTGTGTGTGTGTGTGTGTGTGTGTGTGTGTGTGTGTGTGTTTGGGGGGTGGGGAGGAGGGGGAGGGGCGCAATCCCCAGGTCTCACTGTGTGTTGTGGTTCAGGCTTCCAGGCCCTGGTGCTGACAGCCCTGTTGGTGGGCCTGGGAGTGTTAGCCGGGCTGCCCCTGAGCGCACTCCCGGAAATGCTCCTGCCCTTGGCCTTTGCGGCCACCCTCATCGCCTTCATCTTCAGCCTCCTTCTCTATCTGAAGGCTCTGGTAGCCCCTGCCTCTGCCCTGGCACCCGGGGGGAACTCAGGTGAGAGGAGTCCCAGTAGGGTGTAGATGGAGGCAGATGGGGGTGCTTGCGTGCACCTCACCCTCCATTATTCTCCAGGCAATCCCATTTACGACTTTTTCCTGGGACGGGAGCTCAACCCGCGCATCTGTTCCTTTGACTTCAAATATTTCTGCGAACTGCGGCCTGGCCTCATCGGCTGGGTATGCTGGGCATGGCTAAGTGGGCTTCCAGCCAGGAGGAGGGGTGGGATGGGTGAGCAGTGCCTGGGCAGGGCAGGGCCAATATTGTGCTGACATAAATCATTAATCATTCATTCCACAAATAATTTGTTGAGTCCACATGTGCCCAAGCACTGCTCTAGGTACTGGGAGACAAAAGAAAGAAAAGTTACAGGAAAGAAAGAAAAAAAATCTCTGTCTTCATGAAGCCTGCATTCTAGTGGGGAAAGACAGACAAAAAATAAGTAGAATACGTATCGCATGTCAGGGGATGCTAAGTGCTACGGAGAAAGAGCAGCGAGGGAGTTGGGGGAGCAGGTGCAATTTTAACTAAAGCCATCAAGCGCAAAATCTATTTCGAGAAGAGTGATCCTGTGCTGCTTGCTGGCCAAAGCGGTGCAGAACTTCAAACTGGTCACTGGGTTTAGCAACCTGTCACTGGTAGCCTTGAAAACAGGCCAACTGTGTTTTTTTGGTTATTATCACCCATACTGGACTGGTCAAGATTTCCTGAAGGGTTTCTTGGGCAAGGTCCCTGTCACCTTGGAAACTACCTCATCCAGAGACGGGAGGAGTGCTGGGCGCCCGTCACAGATCTGGTCTTCAAGGCTGTTTCCTCATGTGTGAAATGGGATAAAGTAAGAGCTTCCTCCCAAGATTACTGTGAGGATTAGAGGTGGTAACCTGATTGGCAGCCTCAAGCCCAGTGCTACCAGAATGGGGGTGCTCAGTACAGGCTGGCTGCCAGCTAATCATTATCGAGCACTTACTAGGTGCTTAGTGCTTCACACACATTATGGTCCATGATTATCTCCCTTTTCTACATGGAGGTGGGGAAAATACGCTTTAGAGAGGGTAAGCAGCTTGCACAGGTGGCAAAGCTGAGATTCAAAACCAGGTCTGTTTTAACTCTCAAGCCTGAAGTATGCAGTCGCTCTCTACAGCGCTCTCCCAAAGGGAACACTGCAGGACACGGCAAGAGAAAACAGGTCAGGAGGTGGTCCAGTGCGGTCTCTCTGCCCCTGGGTACAGGGGCCGGAGCCACTCAACAAAGGCCTGGAGGGTTAGTGACGGACAGCTGAGAGAAGGGGACAGGCTGGCCACTGCCTTTCCAGGCGCTGCCACCTCTGTGGAGACGGACTGGGAACAGACTGCCCTGTCTCACCCTCTGTGTAACCCCCAGGTCCTCATCAACCTGGCCTTGCTGATGCAGGAAGCAGAACTTCGGGGGAGTCCCTCACTGGCCATGTGGCTGGTCAATGGCTTCCAGCTACTATATGTGGGTGATGCCCTTTGGCACGAGGTGAGGCAGGACTGGGCTAGGGAGGGAGAGGGTGCTTCCCACGAGAGGACCTCGTGGGGACTGAGCCAGTGTGTCTGGGTCCTGTCCCGGCAGGAGGCGGTCCTCACCACCATGGACATCATACATGACGGGTTTGGCTTCATGCTGGCCTTTGGGGACCTCGCCTGGGTACCCTTCACCTACAGCCTGCAGGCCCAGTTCCTGCTGTACCACCCAGAGCCCCTGGGGTTGCCCCTGGCCTCGGTCATCTGCCTCATCAATGGTCAGTCAGGAAGGGGCAGCACTCTCCCTCCCCCTTTCATTCGTTCACTATTTATTCAGCACCCACGAGGTAGGTGCTAAGCCTCACACCCTTCTTTAAAGCCAAGGGCTGGGTCCTGGCTCTCCTGGCAGACTGAGTCCAGGCTGTGGGTAGTTGGTCAGGGTCAGAGAGAAGGCCCCTGACTGTCTGCTCACACTTTCTCCCAGCTGTTGGTTACTACATCTTCCGTGGAGCCAATTCTCAGAAAAACACCTTCCGGAAGAATCCTTCTGATCCCAGAGTGGCTGGTGAGCTGGGTTTCTGGGGTGCCAGGAAGTGAGGTTGGGCAGCTGGACTTCCAGGGGGTCCCCCATCCCACTACGTCTTTCCCCAGACCTTGAGACCATCTCTACAGCCACAGGGCGACGGCTGCTGGTGTCTGGGTGGTGGGGTATGGTCCGCCATCCCAACTACCTTGGAGACCTCATCATGGCTCTGGCCTGGTCCTTGCCCTGTGGTGAGTGGTTTGGGTTGGCGCACGGCAGGGGCCGTTAAGTGTGTGAGGGGCAGAGGTGGAGTGGTGAGCACAGGATGCCCAGTCTGGGTGTGGAATGGAGAACAGGGCTGCACCCCAGTGGGGGGAGTAGTCAGGGAGCTGGGGATGGACTCAAGGTGTGGCTGGGCCACACCTCTGTGACAGCCTAGCACGCCAGCACTCCCTGCAGACCATGGACCTTTCACCATGGAGCCCTGAGGGCCCCGTGAGCCATCAGCTGTGGAAACCTTTGTGAACCGGAGGGCTGGCTGAGTGGTCACAGAGACCCCTTTCCCCACAGGGGTGTCCCACCTGTTGCCCTACTTCTACCTCCTTTACTTCACTGCGCTGTTGGTACACCGTGAGGCCCGGGATGAGCAGCAGTGTCTGCGGAAGTATGGCCTGGCCTGGCACGCATACTGCCGGCGTGTGCCCTACCGAATCGTGCCCTACATCTACTGAAGCAGCTCCACGTGTCCCAGGTCGGGCCACGTGCCCACCCAGCTGCCAGCACACCCAGCACCAGGAGCCTGGACTCACCTGGCACTCAAGGGCCTGCACCCTACCCTGCTCTGAGCTCCGACAGGCAGGGGTGAACAGCCTGATAGGTGGTTGGAGCAAAAGGGGAAAACGAAGACAAAATGGAGTGGAGGGGCTGCTCTTCCTCCTTGGATAAACATCTGGAATGCCTGGTGCTGCTTCTCTCCCTTTCTGGGGCCAGGTTGCTTAAAAACGGGCTGGGTCAGCCCCGATCAGGGAGAAGCTGCCAGGGGGTCTGTGGCCACAAGCGTCTGGGGGTGGGAGGCACAGCAGCTGTCACTCAGAAATGGGCACTGGCGACAGGGCAGACCAGTCACAGCTTTATTAATGACAGAGTGTCCAGTTCAGTCAAGGAGCTCCTCAATGAGAGTCCTCCGGGCAGGTGGCAGGGGGCCTCCCCAGAGCCGCTCCAGCTCCCCAGTGAGGGCTGCCACCTCCACGGCTGCCACAGTGTGGGCTCGGTGGGCCCTGGCGCAGTCTAGAGCCAGGGGTGTGAGGGCCTCCTCATTTTCGTTGGTCCAAGACAGCAGGAACTGGCACTTCTTTCGGGCCCGGTAGAGGCAATCTCGTTCCTCAGGGGCCACAGCTCGTTTCCGGGCTCGGCCCAGGGTCTGTGTCAGGTCCCCCAGTGCTGCCAACGTGTAGCCTTTCTGGTTGGCCGGGCCCTCACCCAGCAGGATGAGGGCGGCCTCGCGCATGGCACCCCGTGTGCCCAGGGGTCCGGGGGGATGTTCGCCTGCTTCCAGCACGTGGGCTGCGGCCTGCAGGGCCTCCTCGGTAGAGGTGAAGACTTGCTGGGCGCCCAGGACTCCAGAAACGCTGAGCAGCGTGGCACAGAACTCAGAGAGCAGAGCCTCGTCGCCGCCGTGATACAGGGCAAGAGTGTGTGCGTAGGCGAACAGCACGTTGGGCAGTTGGAAGCGCACGAGCGGCGACGCCCGGCCCCTGCTCAGGCTGGCCAGCGTGGGGATGAGGGTGGGCACGGCGGGAGGGCAGGCCCCGGGGACGTCTCCGAGAATTGGCTCGGCAGCCGCAGGCTCATCCTTCTCGGGTTCCGGTGGCGTCCTCGCAGGGGAGGGCTCCAGCTCCTCGGCGTCACAGCCCGGGGCATCACCCAGCTCCTCCAGAAGCCGCGGCCCGGCGCCGCGAACCCACCACCATGGCCGCCACGGGGGCAGCAGCCGCCCGGCCTCGCCTCGGCTCAGCAGCCGCTCGAAGGCCGCCTTCTCGGCCGGTGCCAGCCGCTCCCAGAGTCCTGAGAGGCCGCCGGGCGCCGGACCAGGCCTGAGGCCTGCGTCCTCGGGCTCGTCCTCAGTCTCACGTTGCTGACGCAGCCGCAGTAGGGCGCTGGCCAGGCGGCTGGGAGAGGCGCTGCGGCCACGCAGCTCTCCCAGCACCTGGTCACGGTAGAAGTCTTCGGCGCAGGTGCCATGCGCCCGGTAGCAGCGCAGCGAGCAGTAGGGCACGTTACAGCGAGGGCAGGTGTAGCGCGCTGGCTGGGCCTCCCGGGTGGGGCAGAAACCACAAGGCCCGGCCGGCTCCATGGCAACTGGCGCCGCACACCACACGGGAACGCACAAGGGCAGCAGATCACAATCTTCCGGCGCTTCTCGGTTACTTCCGCCTCTTTGTGGGGCCGACGGAGTGCTTAGTCAAAGCTCTTCGAGGATTCTCGTCAGTTTCCGCCCACACTCGGAAGCCAAGCCCCACCCCTCTCTTGAGCCGCGCTTGGGCTATGCGCCGGAACCGGTGGGGAGGTACGAGCTCAGCCCCGGCTTCGGCGGAGCTCGGCCCTGCGCGGTGGGAGCGTAAGGAAAGTGCTTCCGGCGGACGCTTCGCCAGTACCAGCTCGCCCCCTAGTGGTTACCTTTTGGGCACTATAAAGCGCTGCGGCAAAACCCAATCTTTGCTAACCTTAATGTACTCTGGGCCACTAATTGTGCTAAACCCATGGGAGATGAGGCGTCCCTGCGCTGAAGGGGCAGCCATTCTACTAGGGGACACAGACAAAGGGGAGAGTGGAAGAAGGCCAAGGCGGGGTGCCTAGACTGGGTGTGTTGGGGGCATTTTCCTCTTGAGAAGAAGCGTTAACAAATATTTGAGCTCTGGCTCGACTTCCTCATTCCAACTTTAAAGCGCAAACTTCACACTAGGCAGCGAAAACACACTGAAGAGCAAAATGAGATGAGGTTCCTGCCCTAATGGGCCTTACAGTTTGTGGTAGAGTGCAGGTGACGACTCACAAACTGTGCCAAGCGCTGTGAAGACTTGATCCATGGCACCCCTAAAAGTAAGCTCTGGTTCTTTGGTCCCTCACCTCACTCATACCCAGCCCCACCTCTAGTCAGCTCTGCCTTCGAAATACCTTGTCTCTATCTCAATTTGGGTCATCTGTTTCCCTACCACGACCTGGATGGATTTGAAGAGTCTGCTCAGTTTTACATCCCCTTCACCACTGGTGGTCTAAGCTACTTGCTCAACTGGATGACACCAGCTTATGGTTTCCTTTTTTCTTGCCAGCCCTCCAGAAAAGTCAGCCAGAGAAAATACTAAATCACCAGTCAGATCACATCAGGCCCTTGCTTAAAACCCTGACCTGCACTTGGACTCAAACCAAACTCCTCTCCACATCTGACAAGACCCTGCAGGATCTGCCACTCACCTTTGCACACAGGTCTCTTAGCTGGAACTCTCACCATCTCACCACTTGATCAGCTCCTGTTTCAGGTCTCACACACAACCCATCATCAGAGACCTCCCCTAGGACAGTTATCTACCTGTCACCCTCCCTTTTATTACAGCACCCTGCTTACTTTGAGATCATTAACACTTGTAACTAGTTTCCTTGCTTTCCGCACAAGAATCTAAACTCCTAAAAGGGATGGGGGCCAATGTCTTTCTAGGAAGCTCACTGTAGAACTCAAAAATAGCCAATATATTTGTGCACTTTCTAGAGGGCAGGTGCTGATCTAAGCACTTCCCATAAAATCCTCAAAGCAACTCGCAAGAGATGATGGCAATGGACTTCCCTGGTGGTCCAGTGGTTAGGACTCGGCGCTTTCACTGCTGGGGCCCCGGGTCAATCCCTAGTGGGGGAACTAAGATTCACATGCTGTATGGCACAGCCCAAAAAGAGTCAGCCAGCCAGTGAATAAATGGAACAGGGATCCAAACTCAAGGCAGTCCAAGTCTAGAGCCCAAGGTCTTTACCCCGTAGTATGCTGTATTCCAAGAACCAGCAGGTTCAAAAAGCTTAGCAGAATGAATGAATGGGTATGCATGTGTTGCTAGGAGGAAACTTGAATCAGCCCCAGAGAACTCCAATTCTGGGAACACTGAAACAATCAACTGAGCCACCTCACCTGTGATTAGGTTAGCAAGGCCCATCAGGTAATCAGAACAAATAAGATCACTGCAGTACTAATGTAATCAGGCAATACTTTCTGAAGCTGGGGCAGACCAGATTCCTGGTCTGGATTCTACTAAAGCCACAGCTGGTTCCAAGTGCAGGGAAATGCCACACTGGTGTTCCCTGATACATCTTCTACTCGATCAATCTCATTGCTGCCCCTATAAAATCTCTCCCACAACGATGGTTCCTGCTATTTTCTGTTTAAAAGAAAAAGACCAAAAAAAGAAAGTATTTGGAAGTTAATTATCAAGTTATTTAGCATTGGGATTGGAATTTTCCTCAACTCTCCATCTGAAGGGCTGGCATTTATGGTTACCAATTTTCATAGGAAGCTTTATTTTGGTTGTAGTTTACCACTCATCCACCTCCACCCATACATCCCTGCCAAGCTGCTGACTCTTGACACCACCAAGAAAACCAAAATGAGGCCTCACTGTTCATCATACCACCAGCCTGAGAAGCCACATCTATCCCTGAGGCTCTGCACATGAAGATGAAACAATGAGATGATTGGGTAAGTGACTTTATTAGAGAAAGCCAAGATGACAACACACTTAAGAGTTGGCATTGGGGCCCTTCTTCTTGCCAAAGGTAGGCACAACATTGACAAAGCGCCGGTTGTACTGCATACGCCTCTTGGCCCGGCCCGTCTTCTTCTTCTTTTTCTCTTGTTTGGCCACCTGGGAAAAGGGAGGGATGATCAAACCTGGGGTGCCTCTTCCATGCCTTCCCTCAGGTTCATCGCCAGGAAGGGAGAAAGCAAACAGGGCAAGGGCCAAGGGTTTTGGCTTAGCTGTGCCACAAGACAACGAAGTCCAAACAACACCACTAATACTCTCACTTACCTTCGGTGTCTGACCTCTTACTTTCCCGGCTCGGGCCAGGGAACCATGGACTTTACCTGTGATAGGAAAGGAGAACAGCAAGCAGTTAGAACAAGAAGGCCCCACCCAGCAGAACCCTTTCTCCCTCAACTCAAGTTTAAAGGCAAGATGGGCCCAAACAGGGAATGAAAACAAAGTCACAAAGACTTGAAATCTAAGAATGTCTAGTCTGGTACATTCTGGGGTGTCACTTCAGAATTTTCCAACTACTGACCTTAAGGCCTAAAAAGCACTTTGGAGATCTGGTCCGACCTCCTGATTTTAGTGAGTAAATTAGGACACAGACAAGGGTCTTATCTAGTAAGTGACTGAAATAGAATGACACTCTGGGTCAGTCTCCCATGGACCTCTCAGAAAGTTCGTTCTGAGAGATGTAAACAGGAAGAACCACCCTGGACTGAGCACACACCCTACACCCATGAGCTTACAAAGCAGTTCAAAACACAGACCCCCCCAACTCACCTCCAAGCATGCGGCCGGCTACTTCCAGAGTGCTCAGAGCCTCCACCCCACACTGGCCCAGGGTAGCCTCATCCTCTAGGGGCGTGCCTGCCATAAGGAGGACTTGATCTTCTGGAGCGATACCCTCCAACGAGGCTACATGAGCCTACAGGGAAAAACGAGACTCAGCGTTCCCGCGGCGGGCGAGGATGAAAAACACAAAAGACCCCAGGGAGCACCACGGAGCCTTACCTTGATCTGGGCGACCGTCTCCTGGACGGTCACCTCGAGAGTGTGTAGCTCCTGGGCGCGGACAAAGAGCTGCATGTTGGCGACTGAAAAAAAAGGGGGGGGGTGCTGTTAAGAGAAAAAATACTCTGGGCGAGCGGAGGGTCAGAAAATGGGTGGCAGGCCGGGGACGACGGCGCCGAAAAGTAGGTGGTCTCGGGGTCTCACGTGGGTAAGGCCGGGCCTGCCAGGGAGGTCGGACGGGGACTGGCCTGGCCCCCAGAGCAGCCCTTCTTCCCCCGTTTTTCCCGCGTCCTCTAACCTCGCGGCCAACCTGCGAGCCCTTCGGATCCATCCGTGGCACAAACCTTACCTGAACCGCGGATACCGCTGCCGCTACCGCGAAGATGGAGTCGAGAAAGAGGAAGGATCTAGGGCGGGTACGGCCTCGTCGCCGGCTGCGTGTCACGTCACTGCTAAGCGACCGCCAAGGCCTCTGACTTTTGTACCGCCCTAGGCCGCCTGGCTCCGCCTCTTTGTGCTTTGCGCAGGCGTTCTCTCGGTCCCGGGGTGGGTGGGGGTGGGCGCCGGGCGAGCCGGAAGGGGCGGGACCAGGTTGGTTGCGCGCGCAGAAAGCGAGTGTACGGGGGAGTTCAAGATGGCAGCCACCATGTTTCGGGCTGTGCAGCGAGGCTGGAGGACCGGTGTCCCGCCGGGCTGCGGGCTGCGGCTACTGGTGAGAACGCTGACCCTGAAGCTGGGGGCAGAGGGCTGGGTGGAGGCTCACCGTATTTCTTGTAGTCTAAAAACCGCGTCCCTATCTAGGGGGCACTTTTCTGGAGCTCAGATAAAAGATTGACAGGGAAGGTGGCTGGGCTTGGAGCGCGTTTCGGAGTGTGGGGCTTGAAATATGATTGGAGGACAACTTGAGTTAGTTGGAACTGGGAGGTGCTGCACATAGACTCTCGCTGCCTATTTTTTTGAAGGAGAAACCGTACCAGAGTGTGGGAATTGGCCCCAGATCGTTGGCGACACTTCTGAGAACCTAGGCCTCACGATATATAGGCCACTTCATCTTCTCATTCTCATTGTAACCCTGGGGCCTATCAGGAGTCCAGGGTATCTGTTGGGAGAAGTATAGGAGGACAGACTCCGGAATGTGACCTTAGGTAGATTGTTTGCTAATGTCTTAATCTTTCTTGGATGTACACCGGGGGGTAATAAAATACCTGACTTGTCGAATTAAGTGGTAAGCACTTAGTGCCTGGTGGTGTCCATATGAGGCCGAAATATTCCAGGTGAGGGAGGGTCACATCGGATGAGTGTGAGTGGGAAATTTTCACGATTGCTGAAAGAGCCTAACCCAGAACTAGAATATTTCAGTAGAATCTTCACAGGAAACTTTAAAATACTGAAGAATGCCGTATTGGTCACACTTACGGTTACCCAGCTTTTCAGAGGTATACACACACTTCTCATTTGAGTCCCACAAAAATCCTGAGAGAGGCAGGCCCTTCCGAGTTCCTGAACTTCTTATTCAGACCCACTTGTACCCTGTACTCTAGCAAACTGAAGTCTGGTGCTTTCCTACCTCCAGCCTTTTATATTTATACTATTCTCTCTGCTTGTCATGTTTCCTTTTTCTACTTAACTGAAGTTCTCCCTATTCTGGGGTGGTGGGTGGGGCGTGGGGGATGGGTAGGCTGATGGAGAGATTTTTTTTTCCCCCCCTCGGAGCCAGACCCAGGGGCCTCCTGATTACCCCAGCTTCGTGGAGTCTGTGGATGAATACCGTTTTGTGGAGCGCCTGTTACCCCCCACCAGCATCCCAAAGCCCCCAAAGCATGAACATTATCCCACTTCTAGTGGCTGGCAGCCCCCCAGAGGTGAGCTGGGTGATGGGGATGGCTTGAAGGCTGCAGGGAAACATCCCCCTACCTAGAGATCTATCTGCCCTGGCTGAGGCTCTGTACTCCCCAGAGGGTTCAGGACTTGTGTTGAGATCTCTCAGAGCTAGCATCTGTCTTACGTTCAACAAAGGGCCCGGGATCGGAGACCTGTTTGGCTAGTACCCATCCATCCACACTACTGGGGTGAGGGCTTCCCATGTGGGAAAAGTGAAGCATAGAAGACCCAAGAATTTGGACCCCCACCTCCACCCCCGGCCATAATTGAGAACACAGCTTGGGAGGTGGGCAGTTCTGGGTCCAAATTTGGCTTTGCTGTCTATTGCCAGTATGGTTGAGTTAGTCACTTAGCTTCTCCCAGCCTCAGCTGCAGCAAAATAGAGATCATCTGCTCAGCACATAAAGCATGTCATGCAGAGCCCAGCCTGTGGTAGGTGTTCAGTTCTTATAAACCCCCATCCCTTTGTGCCAGAGATTGATTTTAGCCTCCCCTACCCAGTGGAGAAGGGCAAGGATTGGCTCCAGAGGGGGACTCAAAGATCCCGGGAGGCATAGCCCTGACCTCGTTTCTTCTTGAGCACCTTCTGGTGCCAGGCCTGTGCTGGGCCTTGAGGTACCAGGGTGAACAAGCTGGTCCTGGCTCTAAACTTAGGGAAAGAGCAGGTCTCCTGATCTGAAGTCTGGAGGTGGCTTTGCCGTTAGGTTCACTGACCCCCTGCACACTCTGAGGAGAAAGGCCTTGGCTGAGGTGAGATGAAGTCTGAGAACATTTGACTTATCACTGTCCCTCTCTGTCATAGACCCCCCACCCAACCTGCCCTACTTTGTGCGACGCTCTCGTATGCACAACATCCCAGTCTACAAGGACATCACGCATGGAAACCGTCAGATGACTGTGATCCGGAAGGTGGAGGGGGACATTTGGGTAAGTGGGTGGGTGGGTCAGGGTCCGGTTCTGACCTTTCAGGGCTGAAGGGATGGGAACCCTCTAGAGGGAAAGGTCTTACCAGGCCTGATTCATCATCTTCCCCCAGGCCCTGCAGAAGGATGTGGAAGATTTTCTGAGCCCGCTGCTGGGGAAGACACCTATCACCCAGGTCAATGAGGTGACAGGTACCCTTCGGGTCAAGGGCTACTTTGATCAGCAGCTCAAAGCCTGGCTTCTGGAGAAGGGCTTCTGAAGCCCAGCTGAGCAGCCTGCACGACCAGCGTCCCCCTGCGACTGGAGTGCCGGGGATCTCAGGAGGAGGGGAGTGGCTGTTGAGGCAGCTAGGGGAAAGGGGCACAGAGACCAGGGCTGAGGGCCTTGGAGCAGGCCTTGTTTGCATAAAGGAGGAAATGGGACTGTACAGGTGCCAGCACGGGGGGAGGGCTGTCTAATATTGGAGACCCACCAGGAACGGCCAAGCTAGGGGGGAGCATTAATTCCTCCGCCCCCCCACTTTGGCGTGTTCCTGCTTTCCCTTCATTGGAGCTCCTTGGACTCAGCTATTCAAGCTGTAGAGGTGATTGACTGCCCCTCTGTTGGAAGCAGTAGCCCAGCCCAGTTTACGGGAGGGTAGCACAGGGCAGACCCATTGGGCACATTCCTTCCTTGGCCCGCAGACCCTCACTGCGGCAGAAAAATCCCTGAGCCCTTGCTCTAGGTCATACCTGACTCGGTAGAGGCTACAGAGAACACAACACGACTCAGACGTGGGCCCTGGAGGTCTTCAGTTCCAACTGTAGTGCACGTCAGCCCCTTGGCTCATTCCTTTTACCCATGGAGAGGCAAAAAGGCCAGTTACCTCTATTCCATTCCATATTAAGAGTTGGGTCTGACTGGGTTTCCAGCTCCAGCAAATTAAGTGATTAGCTTTAGCTGGTCTGCCCACAAGGGGCTCCTTGAGAGCTCCTAGCAGCCCAGCACAGGGCCATCCTTCCCAGGTTGCTGACCTAGTATCAAGGCTGGACAGGGGGTTTGCAGGCAGGAAGATGCTGACCTTTTGTCCCTGCCATCCCATCCCACCCTGGCCAAGGAACCTTCACACCTGCCCCATCCTTGGGAGTCACAAGGGCCAAAAGCCAGAGTTCCCACCCCATCTCAGCAGCAAGCTGGCTTAAGACAGGGTTCAGAGCCTGGCTCCCCTACTTGCTCTGACCTAAGGCAGGGTACTTAACCTTTCTGGGGTTCGGTTTCTTCATGTGTAAAATGGGTATATCTTTCTAATACCTTAATATTCAGCATTGTGCCCAAGAACAGTGCTGGCTTGTGTAAGTAAACCCTCACTCCTGGAGATTCCAGGCCACTCTCGAGTCTACGGCCTGAGTTAAGAAAAAGGAGCATGGCACACTGATCCTATCACACCAGTTCCACCAGTCATTAATGCAAGTTTTTATTTGGCTGTATATACAATTTAAGCTATTAAAATTTGTACAATATTTACAAATTAAATAATCATCTGAAACTGTCTCCAGCAACTCCTGTAACACAACACTGAGGGGCAAAAGACAGGGGCAGGCAATGCCTTGGCTCCTGTCGTCCCCACCTGGCCCAGAGCCTTTCTAAACTGGAAAGACAGGGAGCTTGGCACTCCTGCTCCCCTTTCCTGGGGTCAAGCATTCAAATTCAAAGACAAAATTTAAGCCAAAAGACAATAGCAAGGAAGTAATTCCAATTCTTCTAAACTCAAGAAAAATTCTGTAAGTTAAGAAGTTGCCTTCTGTAGGTTCTGGGGCTTGCAGTGGTTCAGAAGCAGACACAAGAGCCCTCAGCCTAGGCTGAGGTTGCACAGTGGCTGCTGGGTGAGACCAGGGACAGTCTCACCTCAGACAAACTGCAGGGAGAAAAGGGCCTGGGGGGGAGGGGCAGAGCAGGGCCCTTCAGTGCTGCCGGCCTGCTTCTCCACCCCAGACACTCCTTTCCCTGAGCTGTGTGGTTGCCAGTAAGACATGGAAATGCCACAGGGCACAAGGGGCACAGTCACCACCACAAAGGGCTCCTGGGGAGTTCGGGTAAGAAAAGGACATCAGTACCAGTCTTCGTGGGTGGGCCCAGGAGCAAGTTCCTGGCCTACCTCCAGCCCCTTGAGTCCACACTTGGGAACAGGAGCTAATACTGTTCGGCACTGCAGCGTGACTCCACACACAAGGGGGGCTCGGAGGGGCTCCCCTTCTCCCAGAAAGGGACTGGGTGGGTCAGAGGGCTTCTCAGACACTGCACCTTTCTGTCTTCGTGGCCCCAGCAGAACACAGGGCTGAAGGGTTGGAGAGGAAGGCTGGAACTGACCCAAGATCCCCATGGCTGCCTGGGACTGTAAGGGCTGGAGTCAACTGGGGCCTCAGGCCTCTTTCCACTTGGTCAGATGCCACCTCCTCTGTGTCAGAGCTGGGGGTTACTACTCCCTGGTGCAGACAGAGAGGGAGCTGCCACTTGGTGGCAGGACGTGTTCCAGCGCGGACTGCTCAAGAGTAGGGGCAGGGGCCAGGACTGGGGCAGTGTCAGTGGGCAACAGGGGACTCCAACTTCTGCAGGCGACGGCGGCGGAGCTCTGCTGCGTCAGGCTCCCCATCCTCAGGCAGCTCCTCGGTGCCCGCTGACTCAGGAGCTGGGGACAGAGAGGTCCAGAAGCAGAACCCAGAGAAGTCCCCTGCCCCACCCCACTGTAGGCTGACCGCAACTACCTGAAGGCTTTTCAGGTTCAGGGGCTGGTGGGGAGGCTCCCAGGGATGGGGTGGTGGCCTCAGAGCTGGGGGTGCTGGTGGAGAAGGCAGCAGCGACAGCTGTAGGGGCAGTCTCCTCAGTGGGGTTGGCTGAGGTGGCAGGCCGGGGGGGCCTAGGAAGAGAAGGGACAAGAGGAGGGCCTTGGCATCCTGGCATGACTCGAGAGATTCTGCCCTCCGTGAGCCTTGCGGGGTGCACTCCAGCGCCGATGTGCCTTGCAGCCCCAGTGACGCAGACACGACTGGACACATGTTGAATGATTCTTGGAATTCTATACCACAGATGGACTGTAAACCACTTGCAGGGAGGGACCGTTGGCCTTGTTCACTGTTACACTGCAGGGTTGCCACTCTGAGATGCCAGGCACCTTCTAGAGTACCAGCTAAGACAGTGCACTGAATAACACAAAGCACGCAAGTCTCAGACTCAAGCTCCCCTCCGAGTCTGTACTGACATTGCTGGGTGCCAGCACTTTGTCTATGTCCCCTGCGAATAGGAATTAGAACTCTATTCAAATAAGGTAATGGAGGTCACAGAGCAAGTGAGTAATAAGATCAGGACTTGAATTCGGGCCAAGCTGGCTCCAAGCGACTTTGTATTTGCTGTCTCAGATCAGGGGCAGTGATTCCCAGTCAAAGTGTCGCCCTGTGTCAAGAGAGTATACGTGATTAAAGTACTGGGAATTATATACGAGGACAAGATTCAAGGATAGCTCTCTGATAAACACCACTCCTCCTCAGATCCAGACAGGCCTTCTGCAGTGGGAAGATAAAAAGGAACCAAGAACCCCGACACCTTGGGTGTGCCTATAGATAAAATGCCCGAATTGACACGTATCACAGGGTGGCAGGGGAGAAAAAGGCCCAGAACCACTGCTGGGGGCCTTCTCTCGGCAGCCCCACACCCCTGCTGCCCACCCTGGCCCCCGTGTAGGCATACCCGAGGGAGGCGAGCACGGTGAGGTACTGGTTGATCTGCAGCATGGCGGCATCCAGCAGCGTGTGGATGTTGCGCAGGCTCTGTAGCCGGGCCTCCAGGTGCTGCCGCTCGTGGCCTTCCAGAGCCCGCAGCTCCTCTGGGGTCAGCCCAGCAAAGCCGGCAGGAGGCACAGGCATCGGGGGGAAGGCTGGAGAGAGAGAGAGGCTCAGCCTGGGCTGCCTGGGCCTGACACCCCCACACCTCCCAAAACAACCCCACGAGCGGCCCAGCTTACCAAAAGGTGGAGGCAGCGGCATGCCCATCCACGGGGGAGGGAAGGGGAAGCCTGGGGCAGGGCCAGCGTCAGGGGTGGAGGCCGAGCCAGGTGCTGGGGCAGAGGCAGCAGAACCAGCTGTGGTTGTGGCTGCTCCACTGGGCCGAGAAAGGGCTGCGAAAGAGCAAGAACAGGAAGTTAGTCCGTGCTGAGGGGCCTCTGCTTCCCTTCCTTCCACCGCCCTGGCTGGTGTGCTACCCAAAAGACTCACCTGCACTGGTGGACGGAGGGGCCACAGCGTCTCCAGAGCTGGGGGGAGGTGGGACAGGAGGAAAGGGGCCCATGGGGGGCCACAGCGGGAACATGCCTGGAGGGAAGGGAGGCAGGAGGCCCTGGGCGACTGCAGAGAGAGGACGGGGTGGTGAGAAAAGGTCCAAACTGAGATAGAGCCAAATCGCAGGCAAGGGACCAGGTACTGGGGCTCTGTCCTCTGCTCCCACAGGCCCTCTCTGAGCCCAGCACGGATCAGACATGACGGCAATCATCTGCATCTCTTCCCGTGACCAGCCCCCCGGCCCCAGACTGAGCTTCGAGGGCAGGGACTCTGATTCACCTCCGCATTTCCCACTCCCAGTCTGGGGCGAGAACCCAGCAGTGTGCTGGATGGCCAGATGAGTGCCACTCACAGTTGGGGGGCTGGGGCAGGAGTGGTGGGGGGTGGGGGGCAGGTGGTGGCCCCTGATCCGCAGGCTCAGGGGGCGGTGGTGACTGGGTCGGCAGCGACGCCCGAAGGACATCCATACGGCAGGTGGGGCAGGTCTGCTGCCGCTGGAACCAGGAGCGCAAGCAGCTGGGGGTCAAGACCAGGCAACAGTTAGCAGGTGCCTCGGGGTCTGCCTTCCAAAGCCGCTCCCTCATGTGCAGGCTGCTCAGGGCATCTCCACCTGGTGTGGAAAATGTGGTTGCAGGGCAGTCTCTTGGCACCAGTCACCATCTCTTCTCGGCAGATGATGCAGACGTTGTCCATCGCCTGGAGTTCCTCTGGGGTGGCGTCTGGATACCTGGTTAGGACAGACCAAGGACACGTCAAGACCAGAGCTGGAGGCAGGGGCACCTGGGGCACAGCCTGGGCGAGCAGCTAGGACACGCCCACTTACAGTGTGTTCATGTTGCGGATAGCTCGGCGAGACATGATGGCATCTGTCACAGCTTTCTTGAACTGCCTGAAAAGACAGTTTCAGTAGAAGGAGGGAGACGGAGGGGAGGGGTCAGAGCTGTGGCAGGGCAGGGCTAGGCTCACCTCATGGCCAGGTACATAGGCCGGATGGCAAAGAGAGGGAAAGTGTGCACCTTGATCATGATGGTCATGAAAGCCATGTACAGCAGAACCTTGATAAAGCCTGGAGGCAAGGGGTGCAGAGTGGCAGGTCACAGGGCCTGGTAGGCAGGGCTGGGGACACTGGTGCAGGTCAGGGGAGGTCCAGGCCTGTCTCACCTGTAAACAGCTCCGTGTAGAGCATGTACACGGCCTTATTGTCCCAGGGATTCTCGCTCTGGAGGTCCACAGAGTGCAGCACGTACTTGATGAAGATGGTGAGCACCATAGTCATCAGGATGGCATACTGGGGGTGGGGGGGTGGACATATGAACACAGGCCCCGGGCTCCAGCCAAACCGCTGTCCCCAGGCCTGTGCACAGCGGAGGGCCACGGTACAAGCACAGGCTTGGACACAGACGGGGTCCTCCTAGCTTCTCCACTCACTAGCTAGTGTGACTTTCAGCAACTCGTAGACCTCTCTGAACCTCAGTTTGCTTGTCTGTAAATGACAGAATTAACTGTTCCTTTATAACAACGTTGTTTTGCTGATTGAAAGAGATGCAGGTCAAGTGCTCAGCACAGGGCCCGGCATACAGTAAGCACTCAACAGACGTGAACTGTTGTCACTGGACACGTTCTTCCTCTGCTGGGGACACACCTCCCCAGCTGTCCATCAAGCTAATTCCTTCTGTCCATCGACAGCCAGCTCCTCTGGCATCAACTTCCAGGAAGCCTTCCCTGAGCGCCAGGTCAGGGCTCCTCCTCCACACGCGCCTTTCTGCGCCGTCCCCGCTCTCCTAGGAGTGCGTAGAGGGCAGGGGCTGGGACTGACTGATGGCTGCTCCTTGGTGGCCCACACGGGCTGGCCACAGAGCAGGTGCTCGATAAAGGTTTGTCAGGGCACAACAGTGCCACCTTGGGCTTGTCCTCCCAACCTCCCAAGCCAGTTTTACCTCAAAGCCAAACACCAGCTGCACAGAGGCCCCACGGGTCAGGATGCTGTGATAGGCATGGCTGACGAAGAGGAAGTCCAGGATACCCAGGAGGAACATAAGGGCTGTGGGGACCCCCCCAAATGGGAGGTTGGTGGGGTCAGCCCAGGGCCTGACAGCCACTTCCTGCTCTAAGACAGCTCCCACCCTCAAGCCCACCACGGCCCTAGCCATCTAGTCAGGTGGGTACACTCCACTGAACCCGGCCCCCTGGGAACTCCAGTTCTGCCTAGGGGTGGCCCAAGCTCCAGGTGAGGAGGCAAAGAGCTAAGGGGCTAGGCAGTTGAGAAGCCCTGGAGTGGAACAGGCAGAGATGATGCAAATTAACTTCCTAAATTATCTTTCCTGTACAGCTGAGGGCCGAGGGCAGCCTGTGCTCTACGGTACAGGTCCATGGTTAGTGACTTTTCATGTTCCAGTCCTTCATGGTGCCTCTTCTCCCTCCAGCTCCCTCCTCTCCGCTCCCATGGGTCTCACTCACACACAATGCGGCAGTGAAAGAGCCAGGAGATATTGGGGCTGCGTTCCATCTGAGGCAGAGGAGAGAGGGGGCCCGTCAGGAAGGCTGGGGCTCACTCCATGTCCCCAACCCAGCCATCACTCCACAAGCCAGCCCTCTGTCTGCTCCAGAGAACCCCCCGACCCAACTCACAAAGTCCACACGGTCCTCAGCCAGCCAGTGAAAACACTTGAGGAAGAGAAGGAGAGTGAAGAGTGCCACAAAGCGGGGGCTAAAGTCATCCCGAAAAACAGTGAAGGCCAGACAAGTCTCAGTGACAGCATACCAGGAACGTTCCAGGAGATGCTGCAGGTTGGGCAAGGAATGATGTGGAACTCAGACATTCTGCTTGCCCAGCTCCCTGCCCCTCACCTTTGGAGCCATGAACATCTCACCTCCATCTCTGCTGCCCTCAGCTGTCCGAAGAACACCTTGCCCATCACCTTGCCCAAGAGGAAGACAAGGACGAAGGCCTGGATGTACAGGACCTACGAGTGAGGGGAGGCTATGGTTTGAGGTCACTTTCTGCTTTGCTCTGTCCGGGGCTCATCACTCAGGAGCCTCTCCACATCCCCATCACAATTTGTTCAAAGTTAGGCCTGGCAGCTACTTCACTTGTCTCCCACTTACCTGACCTTTAGCCCCACCCCTGTCTCAAACAGACTCCTCCTTCCCTCCCAGGGAGTTCCTCCCTCCCTGATCCCTGAACTCACTGCCATGCTGGGGCTAGACTTGGTCAAGTACACCACGGTGGGGTAGAACTGGTGCTTGAGGTAGTAGGCATGAGCCACCACGGCCCCGGTCAGCGCCAGGCTGGCCGCCATCATCACGGCGGTGCGGAACATTGCCCTGGCCTAGGGACCTGCAGGGGGAAAGAACGGTGTGATGCCCAATACTGTGCACACCTAGCACAGTGCCTGAGACGCAGTGCCAGTAAACAGGAGAAAGCAAAGGAAACCTCACTTCGTCCTCACCATCATCGCATCAAAAATAGCATATACTCCCCCATTTTACAAATTAGAAGACTGAGACTCAAAGGGGTTAAGTGAGCACACTGACGCAAGGCCAGCAGCCTGGGTTAGTCTTGTTTCAGATCTAGGGCTCTTTCCACGCCGCCTGCCAGACCGCCGCCTCCAGGGAAGAATGAGGAAAGGCAGCAAAGTCGGAGGAGGAGGGAACTGCTCCCAGTGTCCCTAAAGTGACGGTGATGGAGTGGGATGCAAAAGCAGAAATCTCTCGCAGCGGGAACGTGCGGCCTGGACCGGGAGAAGCCAAGGCGCTGGGGGGCGCAGCCGGGCAGGCGACAGCGCCGGTGACAGCTCCGCCAGGGTGGGCAGCTCCGACGCGCGCCCCGCGGGAGCGGGCGGGGTACGTCAGGTTGGAACCCTGGCGCTCCCCAACCCCCGGGGCAGTGTCAACTCGGGGCACCGGAGAAACGGCCGACCGTCAGGATGCAGGGGCGGGACGGAGAGGGACCCGGGTCGCCTCCACGGTCGCGCACCTGTAAACGCCAGGAGCTGCGAGCGTCGCAGACGGGGCCGAGACTCTGAGAGCGGCCGCGCGGGAGCCTGTCTACGGCCAGATGACAGGCCGAAAGCGGGCGACGGGGCTGAGGGGGCGCGCCGACCCCGGAGACCTGAAGGGGAAAGATCCAGGTCCCGACTCCAACCCCAACCCGGGCCCGACCCCGGCCCCGGCCCACTCACCAGGTGCCCAGCACCGCGAGCCCGCTCAAACCCCGCGACTGCGGAGGCGACTCCGATTAACAACACTCCCCACCCACTGCGAGCCGGAACTTCGGGAGTGAGACACCTCACTTCCGGCGGGGCGGGGCGGGGAATGGATCGTACCAAGTGCCGCTTTCCCTTGCCCGCGCAGCGCGCTCCGCGCGGTGCCGGAAACAGTAGTCCCACCACCCAACTGGGGTTCGTGCTCACGGTTCTAGCGACAGATGGGAGAGGTGGTCTAAGGGGAATAGGCAATCCGGAGAGGATTACAGACTCCCTATTTATTAGTCACAGATGGTATCGTCTCCACCTCTGAGTGGACTCAACCTAGCGGAGGACTCTCAAAGCGGCTGGATGGGGGGGGGGGGCCTTGTGCGGGCCGTACCATTTGGAGGGGTGAGTATGCAAGGAACAGACATTACAGGCCTAAGAGAAATAAAGTGTCTTAGAGACTCATTCCAGGGGGATTCACAACAGTTTGACAAATCAGATGCTTTCTAAGAGAACTGGATTCAGGAAAGAAACATATGTCTCCTCCTAGATCACCCCCAAGTTGTGTGGGAGTGAGTTGGGTCCCCGTGGCTGCTACTGATTGCTCGAAATAGAGTTACGCGGCCCAGTAAGAAAAAGAAAGGAAAATCGCTGGCCTATCGAAAGAGAAAAGCAGGTGAGCGGTTGCTAGGGGCGGAAGGTAGCGTTGCCTAGGGCTGGGTCCAACCCGGGTGGGCCGAGAGTAGAAAAGGCGCAATCCGTGGGCGGGTGTTCCGAGTCTGCCCCAGGGGACGTTTGTTGCACTCCGAGAGGGAACTGTGCCTGGGACTGAGGAGAAGGCAGACCTTTCATTCCGGCTAATCTTGGGATGGGAGTGTTCTGTGCAAAGGGATGGATTTCAACGTCGCAGGCCCGCACCCCTCCCCAAGCCTACAGCTTTGCTGTCCTTATATCATTCATTCCTGGGCCGTAGGCGCAGCTCCCCCTGGTCTTGGCTGTCTATGTCTGTCTATGTCTGCTTCGCAGCCAACCCAGTCGGCTCGTTGACAGAATGGAGCTAATGCACCCACTTTGTGCCTTGCGTTTTCCTCCATCATCTAATTTAATCATCAGTCACTAAAGTTAATAAGCTGGGTGGTGCTATCCTCATTTTACGTGGGACCAATTGAGGTTCAGAAATTTAACAAGTCCTGGGATTGGCACCAGATCTCTCTGACCCTATATTCGTGTACCGTTAACCTCAGTTACCTTTACCACCACCTGTTGACCTGAATTGGCCTGACCAGTTTAGCTTGTAACCTGTCACTGAGTTGGCTCCCCCATAAGGCTGTCTATGACTTTCTAGTGACTGCGTCCAGTAGCCAGCTTTCAGTTCTTGCCTGACTCAACCTCTCTCTCCTTAAAAGTCTCCTCCCTGAGCTTCTGTGACCCCACATGCCTCTGCTTTTCCCCCCAGCTATGTCTCTGTCCCCTTTCTTTTATTTAAATGCTGTCCACATTGGCCACTTCTGTCTCCTTTCCCTGCATGATCCTCTCTGCTCCTGTGGTTTCAATACCCCTGCCCTGTTGCTGATGACTCCCATATGAGGTCTTCAGCTGGGCTGTCTCCTGCTTTAAAAAAAATTCAGTGTCCCTAGTCCTCCACCGCAACCCCAGCTCCAGAAACGTGGGCATCACACTCACCATCTCCCTCTCGATCTGCCCCCCACATCCAAACTGGTAATTAAGTTATTTATTCAGTTGTCTGCAAATACGTATCCCATGCTGCCTGTTCTAGTAACTTAGGATGTCAGTGAACAAAGCAAAGATCTTTGCCTTTGTGTAGTTTCACCCTAGTAGATGTGGTGGACAATAAACCATATACATAATGTAAGTGCATTATCTAATATGTTGGAAGGTAAGAAGTGCTGTAGGGGAAAAGTAGAGCAGAACAAAGGGGACCAGGAGTGTGGAGGGGTGCTCGAAGCAGGTTGCAGTATCAGCGAGAAGATGACATTTGAGCAAAGAGTTGAAGGAGCTGAGTGGATGTCTGGGTAGAGTTGCAGCTAGGTAAGGGTGGACCAGTCCTGGTTTGTTGGAGGAGGTGAATGTGGCTGGAGTAGAAATAGCAAAAGGGTGAGCAGTAGGAGAGGGGGGCAGGGCCAGAAGGTGTTGGCCATTATAGGGACTTTGACTTTTACTCTGAGTGACATGATGAGCCATTGGAGGGTGTTGAGTAGAGGTGTAACATGTCCTACTTAGGTCTAAAAGGATCACTCCAGCTCCTGTGCTGTGGGATGTTGTGGGGTGGAGGACAAGCGTTTGGAGCAAGGAGATCAATTAGGAGGCTCTTGCCGTACATCAGGCAAGATACTGGCTTAAAAAAGATGCACAACGTGAGAGTTGCAAGTTAAGTTTTATTTGGGTCAAAGTAAGGACTGTACCCCAAGAGACAGCATTTCAGGTAGCTCTGAGAAGCTGCGCCGAGGAGGCAAAGAGGGGGAGCCCGGTTATATAGAAGTTTTGCAACAAAGGGCAGGTAGTCTGAACATCAAAAGATTATTGTTAATTAAAGAAAACCAGATATATCAAGTTAAGGAATTTAGTGCTTTTCTATGTATGGGAAGATGCAAGAGTCTGGGCTCAGTGAAATCATTCCTTTGATATGCACCTCAGCTAGCTGGGGCTAGTATCCTGTGTTTTCACATCCTGAGCTTCCTCAGGGCTCACTGGCTCATGTTGGAGGGCTGCAATTGTTGATGGCTGTGACATCCTTTGTTTACTGATATGGCAGGAAATATTCCAGTTATCAATATTCCATTTATCAGTATGAAGTTCTATTGAGTCTACCTCCTGAGTGTCTCTAGAATTTATTCTTTCTCTTCCATCTTCATCTCCTAGTCCTAGTTCAGACCAGCATTATCTCATGCTTGGGCAAATGCAACAGTCACCTAACTGATCTCCTTTCCTACACTCTCCTCCCTATTAACTGTCCAAGCAGTGGCAAAAAAGATCCTCTGACACCTCAGTACATATCTTGCCTCCCTTTCCCAAACACTGCCCTTCAGGCCTATGCCCCATTTCTGGGGGCTCCCGATGCACCATACATACCATGACCCAAGTGGGACCCTCAACTTTTTTTTAATTAATTAATTACTTTTGGGGGGCTGCGTTGGGTCTTCATTGCTGCATTTGGGCTTTCTCTAGTTGTGTCGAGTGGGGGCTACTCTTTGTTGCAGTGCGCAGGCTTCTCCTTGCAGTGGCTTCTCTTGTTGAGGAGCACGGGCTCTAGGCGCATGGGCTTCAGTAGTTGTGGCATGCAGGCTCAGTAGTTGTGGCACGCGGTCTTAGTTGCTCTGTGGCATGTGGGATCTTCCCGGACCTGGGATAGAATGTGTGTCCCCTGCACTGGCAGGAGGATTCTTTATTTTTTATAAATTTATTTATTTAATTTATTTATTTTGGCTGCGTTGGGTCTTCGTTGCTGCGCACAGGCTTTCTCTAGTTGCGGTGAGTGGGGGCTACTCTTCGTTGTTGCGGTGCGTGGGCTTCTTATTGCGGTGGCTTCTCTTGTTGAGCATGGGTTCTAGGCACGTGGGCTTCAGTAGTTGCGGCATGCAGGCTCAGTAGTTGTGGCTCACAGGCTCTAGAGCACAGGCTCAGTAGTTTTGGCTCACGGGCTTAGTTGCTCCACGGCATGTGGGATCTTCCTAGACCAGGGCTCGAACCCGTGTCCCCTGCATTGGCAGGTGGATTCTCAACCAGTGCGCCACCAGGGAAGCCCTGGCAGGCAGATTCTTTATCCACTGCCACCAGGGAAGTCCGACTCTCACCTTTTGTATAGGCCTTTCCTTCTCCAAAGACTGTCTTTCTCTTCAATTATCAACACAGTAAACATTGCTTAACTCCTCAGTCTGGATGGGGGCCCCTTCCATGTGTTCCCACAATGCTTTGTGTTTCCCCATCATGGGGCTTAGCAACCTGTGCTGACTTTGGCAATGAACTTAAATCTCACTTGCAGAGGCCCTGAGCTTAAGGATGGAGGCCTGAGCCTTTTTTCCTCACACTGAACAGAAGAAGTAGATTTCCAAGCAAAGAATATCACCAGTGTTAAAGAAGGTCATTTTATTATGATACAGGGGTCAGTCAATCAAGAAGATATATAACAATCCTAAACATTTGTGCACCTAATAACAGAGCTTCAAATTACAAGTAACAACTGATTGAACTGCAGGGAGATATAGGCAAATCCATAATAATAGTCAAAGATTTTAATAATCTTCTTTCATTAATTGATAGAACAACAAGTAGGCAGAGAACCAGCAAGGATAGAGTAGACTTAAGCAATACTATCAACCACTTGACCTGATTAACATTTACAGAACACTTCACCCAACAAGAGCAGAATACATGTTTTTATTAAATGTACATAAAACATTTACCATGACACACATATTTGGGGACATTAAACAAGACTCAATAAATTTAAAAGAATTCAACCCACATAAAGTATTTCTATGACAGCAATGGAATTAACTTAGAAATCAATAAGAGAAAGATGCTTGGAAAATCCCAAAATTTTCGGAAACAAAACACTTCTAAGTAAGTAATGGATTAAAGAATAAATCAAAAGGGAAACTAGAAAGTCTTTTTAACTTAGTGAAAATGAAAACACACATAATAGGATTTGTGGGATTCCACTAAAGAATTTTGGGGAAATTTATAGTACTAAATTCTTATGTTAGAAAAGAAGAAAGGACTGCTTATGACCTCAGCTTCCACCTTAAGAAACTAGAAAGAGAAGAGAAAAATCAACCCCCAAATAAGCAAAATAAAGGAAGTAATTAACTCCAAAAAGGAAATCAATGAAATAGAAAACAGAAACAAAAAAAATAGAGAAAATCAAAGAAACCAAAAGATGGTTCCTTGAAAAGATCAATAAAATTGACAGACTTCCTAACCAGATTGATCAGGAAAAAAAGAAAAAAATACAAATTACCAATATCAGGATTGAGAGAGGTGACATCGCTATAGATTCTACAGATATTAAAAGGGTAATAAGGGAATATCATGAACAATTTTATGCCAATAAATTAGACAAATTCTAAGATGAGGAGCAAGGCAAGGGTGTCTGCTTTTCCCACTTCCACTCAACATTATACTGGAGGTCCTTGCCAGGGCAATAAAGCAAGAAAAAAAAAAGCATACAGATTTTAAAAGAAGAAATAAAACTGTCTTGGTTCACAGACAACATAATTGTCTATACATATAATCCTAAGGAAGCCACAAAAAAGTTACTAGAACTAACAAGTGAGTTCAGCAAGGTTGTAGGATAGAAAGTCAATATACAAAAGAAACTGCATTTCTAAATACAGTAAACAATCAGAAATTAAAAATTTTTAAATACTACTTCCAGAACATTAAAATATGAAATGCTTAATGATAAAATTAATGTAAAAATATGCAAGACTTATACAGTGAAAAGTATAAAACATTGCCAAGAGAAATTAAATATCTAAGTAAATGGAGAGGTATACTGTGTCTGTGGATCAGAACACTTAACACTTCTATGATGCCAATAAAATAGAGAAGATTAATGAAGTTCAAACCTGGCTCTTTGAATAAGCTAATAGGCAAAATTCTGGCAAGACTGATCAAGAACATAAAGTGAAGGTAAAAATAAACAATATAATGAATGAAAAAGGGAGATAACCACAGACACAATGGAGATTTAAAAATAATAAGTGTGGAGACTTCCCTGGTGGTGTAGTGGTTAAGAATCCACCTTCCAATGCAGGGCAGGCGGGTTCAATCCCTGGTCAGGGAACTAGATCCCACATGCATGCTACAACCAAGAGTTCACATGCCACAACTAAGGAGCCCACCTGCTGCAACTAAGACCCGGCGGCAACCAAAGAAAAAAAGAATATTCATCCTCTAACAAAAAAAAATAATAATAAGGGTGTAGTAGGTGCAATTTTATGGCAACAAATTTGAAAACTTAGGTGAAAGTAACAATTTCCTAGAAAACAAAAGATGTGTAAAACTGACCCAACACGAAATAGAAAACATGACTAGACCGATAAATATACTTTTTAAAGTTGCTAAGGGAGTAGATACATTTTTTTGATACTTATTTATTTATTTGGCCGTGCTGGGTCTTAGTTGCGGCACATGGGATCTTTGTTGCAACAGGCGGGATCTTTAGTTGCGGCATGTGGGATCTAGTTCCCTGACCAGGGATGGAACCCAGGCCCCCTGCATTGGGAGCGCAGAATCTTAACCTCTGGACCACCAAGGAAGTCCCTCATGCCTGTTTCATAGATGAGGAAACTGAGGCACAGAAAAGTTAAGTGACTTGCCCAAGGTTTGCACAGCTAATAGGAAAAGGCAAAGTCAGGATTTAAAGCAGGCAGTGTGATCCCACAGCCCCCCCTCACCCTGTGTACCTTGTAACATGTCCATTTTCTCAATCCCCGTGACAACGTGTTGTTTCATTCATGAGAAAGCGGAGGCTCAGAGAGGCCAAGGGACTTAGGCTCAGTCACCCTGGAGAGTGGCCGAGCTGGGACTGTCTGGTTGCCTCACACACCACAGCCCTCCTAGTCAGCTGCCAGGTCCCACTGCCTGGTCCCCACTCCCCCAGTGCCTGTGAGGAGTCCCACCCCCCAATTCAAGCAGTGTCAGGGGGCTGAGTCATTCCCAACAGTCTCTGGGCAAAGCCGCGGAACAGCCACCACAAGGCTAGACAGCTTGGCCGTCCTCGGAGGGCAGAGCCGGGTCAGAAGCCCAAGTCTCTGCCTGCTGAAGGGCGCAGGCAGCCAGGTGTGAGGCCATGTCAGGACGCAACTCGGGCCACCATGGGCTTCAGGGAAAGGGACATACATTACAGGGGACAGCACCTATCACCCAAGTCTGGTTCAGACAAAGACAGGTGCGGCTTGGGTAGTCAGCTGGCACCCGGCCAATCAACACACTTTTAATGGAACCTGTTATGTGTCAGACACGGGGCTGGGTGCTGGGAACTCAGGTGTGAGTAAAAAGACACCTTCCGCCCTCCTGAGCCTTCTTGCCCAGGGTAAGACATCTGGGGCACACACCTTTCCTCCTACTTCTCGCTTGCTCCTGTCTCCTTCCCCTTAGAATAGATGGAGTTTCCCTCTTCCCATGGATTCAGTTGTTTATTCATCCAACAAGTATATAGTGAGTCCCCGCCATCAGCCAGGCCTTGTTCTAAGTGTAGAGAATGCATTTGTGAACAAAATAGATAAAAATCCCTGCCCTCACGGAGTGTACAGTCAATAAAAGACAACAAATACACAAGGAAACACACAGGGAAGTGAAGACTTTGGGAAATCCAGAGGGTGGGGAGGTAGGGCAGATGAGGAGGACCCTGAGTGTTTGAAAGGAGGAGAGACACTTCTATCTGAGCAGGAGGTGTGTACAGATGTGGATTCAGGTAGATTCAGGGGCAGGAAAAGAGAAAGAGTGTTGGAGGTGAGGAGTGAGAAGTTGTGATTAGTTATCTCAGAAAGAGGGAGTAGGAACTTTGTATCAAGCTGCATTAGGAGTGCCAGGAAGCATGAGTGTCCAAAGAATTTTATGACCTTAGAGCCCTGAGTTCAAAGTGAAGCAACCCTCTGGTTATCTGATTTGTTTTCTCCTCTGTTGCAGGTACTAAGTAGGTGGATGGAAGGGTTCAGCCAGAGTTGGAGTCTCCTAGGCGTGGTAGTTTTAGGATATGTCCATACATTCATGATACCTCTCTTTTCAAGAGGTGGACCCTAATTCCCCTCCTCTTGAGTATAAGCTGGACTCAGTGATTTGCTCCTAACGAATAGAATAAAAGTGATGGTGTGAGACTTTGGAGGCCTGGTCACGAAAGGCACTTTGGCTTCCTGCTTGCTCTGTCTTGGGTCAGTCGCTCTGGAGGAAGCCAGCCGCCATGGCATGAAGACACTCAAGCAGCCCTATGGACAGGTCCACATGCTGAGGAACTGAGGCCAACAGCCAACAACCATGGCAGTGACACCCTGGGAAGGGGATCCTTCAGCCCCAGCGAGGCCTTCAGACGACTGCAGCTCTGGCCCACTTCACTACAAATCTCATGAGAGACTGTGAGTCAGAACCTCCCAGCTAAGTTGCTCCTGAATTCCTGACCCACAGAACAGCGAGATGAAATGCTTTTTGAAAAAATTTAAACCCCAAAGTTCTGGGGTAATTTTTACACAATAGTTAACTAATACCCCAGGTGTCTTGGATAGGGTGAGGAGCAATTGGAGGGTGGGCTTCTCCCTGGTAATTCAAGAACCCAGGCTCCTTGTATCTGGTGGCCCTACCATTCCCTAGGGACCCTTGGAGTTACCTGGAAATCTTCTGCATTTGGCTGGAAGTCAAATGACAGTGAGGCAGATCGTAAGAGAGGGAGGTTTTCAAAGGCCATACCTGGTCATGAATAATAAAAAGTAATGAAAAATGGGATGAGGAACTGACTTTTAAGATGGAACCAAAAGATGATTAGAAGGTAGGAAGGGAGAAAGGAATAAAGGTCCGTGGGAAGACCTCTGGCCTGAAAGTCTGGGTGTATTTTAGGAAGTAAAGAGAATCCCTGGAGCTTGGGGAGAGAGGCTGAGAATGGCTGAAAATGAGTCTGAGGAGGTGGGTGGAGCCAGATGGCGCAGGGTCTTGTAAACAGCCTCTTAGGACTTTATCCAGGGTCACTGGGAAGAAACTGCGGGTTTCCGCAGAAGCGCCGGCCTGGAGGAGGGAGGGGAGCATGAGCTGGAGCTGGAAGAGTGGTCAGGAAGCTGCTGCAGCCGCTCAGGGAGAGATAAAGACAGCCCGCTCCGGGCTGGGCAGGGTGGACGGAGATGCTGAAGGTATGAAGGGCCAGGAGGCAGCATTTGGCTAAGTGTGTGTGTGTGTGTGTGTGTGTGTGTGTGTGTGTGTGTGTGTGTGTGTGTGTGTGTGTGTGTGTGTGTGTGTGTGTCGCGGGGGGAGCGGGCTGGCCGAGGGGAGGGAAAGGGCCCCAGCGGGCCCTGTCTTCTATGTGGAAGGTAGAATTATTCACAAGGACGGGGGAATCCCAGAGACAGCAGGTTTACAAGGCAGCATGTTGAGTTCACTTTGTAAAATAATGCAATATTTGATACGTACAAAATAATCGATGTCAAATATACATAAGCAATAGAGTGAAATAATAAACACCCAACTTGAGAAACAGACTATTAGCAACATCGCCGTCTCCCATCACGTCTCCGTCTCCCACCACAAGATACCACACCCCTAATTTTATTATTTTTTAAAATACCTTTATATAGTGTATTCCTTCAGATGTATCCTTTTTTTAATTTTATTTTTTAAATTTTTGGCCGAGCCACTCAGCATATGAGATCTTAGTTCGCAACCAGGGATGGAACCCACACCCCCTGCAGGGGAAGCGGGGAGTCTTAACCACTGGACCGCCAGGGAAGTTCCCTATTATTTTTAAATATTAATTGTTTTTAAACTCATTACCTTGCTTTTATTTTTCTCATAAACCCAAGTGGTTATTTTATTATAAATATGCTTACAAAAATGTTCCAGTTAATTATTGAAAGGATTTTCTTTTTCAGTGCAAAATTTTTTTAATATACATTTATTTTTGGCTGCGTTGGCTCTTCATTGCTGCACACGGGCTCTCTAGTTGCAAAGAGTGGGGGCTACTCTTCCTTGTGGTGGGCAGGCTTCTCATTGCAGTGGCTGCTCTTGTTGCAGAGCACAGGCTCTAGGCTCACGGGCTCAGTAGTTGTGGCTCACGGGCTCTAGAGCACAGGCTCAGTAGTTGTGGTGCATGGGCTTAGTTGCTCCACAGCATGTGGGATCTTCCAGGACCAGGGCTCGAACCAGTGTCCCCTGCATTGACAGGCAGATTCTTTTTTTTTCTTTTTTTTTTTTTTTGTGGTACGTGGGCCTCTCACTGTTGTGGCCTCTCCCGTTGCGGAGCACAGGCTCCGGACGCGCAGGCTCAGCGGCCATGGCTCACGGGCCTAGCCACTGCGTGGCGTGTGGGATCTTCCCAGACCGGGGCACGAACCCGTGTCCCCTGCATTGGCAGGCGGACTCTCAACCACTGCGCCACCAGGGAAGCCCAGTAGGCGGATTCTTAACCACTGCGCCACCAGGGAAGTCCCTTCAGTGCAAAATTGACTACACTCCAGGTAAAGCTGCCAATAACTTGATCCACCTCAGCAACTGGCTCAGACTTTCCGCCCAGCCACTGCCCCTCCCATTGCTTTAACCACTTGTCGCCTACGGCCCCATGGGATCTGTATCACTGGGCAAGGCAAGATGTGCCTCGGCATTCATTGAGATGGTGCAATTTTTCTCCTCTAATCTATTAAGGGGGTAAATTACATTAATTTCCTTGTCTCTAACCTTGCAGTTTTGGAGTAAATCCAAGTTGGACACCGTGTGTTATCTTGTCTCTATATTACCAGGTTCAGTTTAATCATTTGCTTAGGGTGTTTTACATCCGTGTCTATGAGCCTGCAGTATTTCTTTCTTTTTTAGCTTTTGGTATCAAGTATGCTACCTTTATGACATGTGAGAGGGAAGGTCCCTCTCTTTATATACCCTGGCAGGATTTGTACAAGATAGAATTATTTGTTCTTTGAATGTTCGGTTAATCTTACTGTTGGAGCCATATAGGCCTGGGGTTTTCTTTGTGATAAGATTTAAAAAAGTTATTTTATTGAAGTGTAGTTGATTTACAATGTTGTGTTAGTTACTACTCTACAGCAAAGTGATTCAATTATACATATATATACATTCTTTTTTCAAAATATGCTTTTCCATTATGGTTTATCATAGGATCTTGAATATAGTTCTATGTACTGTACAGCAGGACCTTGTTGTGTATCCATTCTATATGTTTGAGGTAAGATTTTATCTACTGATTCAATTTGTTTAATATTATAGGACTAATCAGGATGTATTTTTCTACTTGTTTTAGTTTTGCTGAGTTTTATTTTTCTACAGACTTGTCTATCTTTATATAAATATAAATAGTTAAATTGTATAAAGTATAAAAGTTGGCACAAAGTTGTTCATAATATCTTCATATTTTTATTGTCGAACGTATCTCCCTTTTTATTCCTGTTAGTTAATTCGTGCCTTCTCTTTTATTAATTTTTTTTATTTTCATTTTTTGTTGTGCCTTCTCTTTTAAAAATTACTCTGAATGCATCTTGTCAGAAGTTTGTCAATTTTATTGGTGTCATCAAAGAACCAAATTTTGACTTTTCTGGTTCTTTCCATTAGTATATGTTTTCTATTAATTTCTGCTCTTTATTACTTTATTCCTTCTATTTTTAATTAGGTATATTTTTCTGCTCTTTTTAAAAAGATACTTATTTTGAAATAACTTTAGAGTTACATAAAATTGCAAAAACAGTGCAGAATTCCTGTATACCCTTCACCAAACTTCTTTTGATGGGAACATCTTACACAAGCGTATGACAGTTGTTGAAGCTAGGAAATTAACAGCGATATACTGGTATTAGCTAATCGATATATCTCATTTTAATTGTGCCAGTGGTCTCACTGATGCCTGGGACCAGGATCCAATCAGGATTCCAAATTGCATGTAATCAGTAATTCATTGTTGTGTAATAAACACCCTAAAACTTAGCAGCTTAAAACAACAAACATTTATTATCTCCTAGTTTCTGTGGATCAGGAATTTGGGAGCTGCTTAGCTGGGTAGTTCTTGCTCAGGGTCTCTGATGACATTGTACTCATGATGTCAGCCAGGACCGAGGTCATCTGGCGTCTTAACCAGACTGGGGGATCTGCTGTCAAGATGGCTTATTCACAGAAGAGCAGGAGGCCTTGGTACCTCACCACGTGGGTCTCTCCATAGTGATGCTTGAGTGGCCTCATGACAAGGCAGCTGCCTTCTCCCAGAGAAAGTAAGGTTGAAGTTGCAAAGTCTTTTATGATCTAGCTTCAGAAATCACAGGGTGTCATTTCCACAACGTCCTATTGGTAAACGGGTCAACCCTATTCCATGAATACCAGGCTCACTCAGAGGCCACCTGGGAGGCTGGCTACCACAGCTGTCCAGTCTCCTTGGTCTTCTCCAATCTGGGGAAACATCTCAGATTTCTTTTTCTTCTGTGAACTTGACACTTGTGGAAAGTATTGGCCAGTTATTTTGTAGAGTATCTCTCACTTTGGATTTATCAGAAGTTTTGTAATGATTACTTTGAGGTTATTCATTTGGGAGAAGAATAAAACAGAAGTGGGGACTACTCTGGTGGCGCAGTGGTTAAGAATCCGCCTGCCAATGCAGGGGACACGGGTTCGAGCCCTGGTCCAGGAAGATCCCACATGCCATTACGCCCGTGCGCCACAACCACTGAAGCCCACGCACCCTAGAGCCTGCCTGCCGCAACTACTGAGCCCGCGCACCGCGACTACTGAGCCTGCGTGCCACAACTAATGAAGCCTGCACGCCTAGAGCCTGTGCTCTACAACAAGAGAAGCCACCGCAATGAGAAGCCTGCGCACCACAATGAAGAGTAGCTCCTGCTCGCTGCAGCAAGAGAAAGCCTGCAGCAGCAACGAAGACCCAACGCAGCCAAAAATAAATAAAATTTAAAAAAGAAAGAATAAAACGGAAGTGATGTGTGCTTCTCAGTGAATCATATTGGACGGTATATGATGTAGGTTTGTTTTATTACTGGTCATGTTAACATTGATCACTTGGTTAGGGTGGTGTCTGCCAGGTTTCTCTTTTTCCATTTGTGATGAGTAAACATCACGGGGGGAGATACTTTGAGTGTATGCAAATACCTTGTTTCTCATCATACTTTTGTTTACTAACTTTAGCATCCATCAATGATTCACGCCTGCAACAATTACTACTGTGGTATTTGCTTAAGGTGAATTTATTTATTTATTTACTTTTGAATTTTCTTTATTTTTGATACCACAGGTTTTTATTACCTATCTATGTTATACATATTAGTGTATACATGTCAATCCCAATCTCCCAATCATCCCAATTCATTTTAAATTTTTTAAAAATTTTCTTGTTCACATGGTTATTTTCCTCTTGTCATTTATTTGCTCTATATGTGCTTTCCCCCGTTTTCTTGAAAAATTAGCTAGTTGTTTGTCTATTTGTTAATTTTTCCAAATATTCAGGCCTAATTTCTGTTCTCTACTGCATTAATCTTTGCTTTTATCTTTATTCTTTCCCTCTTTGTGCTTTCTTTGGTTTACTTTGATGTTCTTTTTCTAGTTTTCTTAGAGCTGGGAATTAAACTCATTTCTTTTCATTCTTTTACTTTTAATGATATACATGTTTAATCCTATGAATGTTATTCTAATCATTGCTTTAAATGTATCTCATAGGGCTTCCCTGGTTTCTCGGTGGTTAAGAATCCGCCTGCCAATGCAGGGGACACCAGTTCGAGCCCTGGTCTGGGAAGATCCCACATGCCACGGAGCAACTAAGCCCGGGCGCCACAACTACTGAGCCTGCACTCTAGAGCCCCTGAGCCACAACTACTGAGCCCACGTGCCACAACTACTGAAGACCATGTGCCTAGAGCCCATGCTCCGCAACAAGAGAAGCCACCGCAATGAGAAGCCTCTGCATCGCAATGAAAAGTAGCCCCTGCTCGCCACAACTAGAGAAAGCCCATGTGCAGCAATGAAGACCCAACACAGCCAGCAATAAATGAATAAATAACTTTATTTTTAAAAATGTATCTCATAGAATTTGATATGTAGTATTTTCATTATCATTATTTTTTGGAATTTTATATTCCAGTTTTTCACCTAATTAATTTGTTTTTGTCTTTGTTAATGATTTCTCATTTTATTACATTCTGCTCAGAGACTATTGTTTATAATATTTCCATTTTATTCAACTTACTGATGATTTCTTTGTGACCTAATATATGATTAATTTTTTGTGATATTTTGTTTCTTTGGATTTATGGTCGTTTTTTTTCAGGGGGAAATTTCCTCAGTTAATGTGTACTGGATTTTATTTTCTGACTATTTTTTGGTTTTTAATAATAGTTCCAGATGGATCTGTTACTCCTTTTCTTGTTCATTTTTTGTGATATTGGGGTGTTTTACAAGATTCCTAGCTCTATAGCACACTCTTATGTCAATATAGCAAAGTCCAGACACTTCAGTGCATTTTTTTTTTTTTTTTTTTTTTTTTTTTTGCGGTACGCGGGCCTCTCACTGTTGTGGCCTCTCCCGTTGCGGAGCACAGGCTCCAGACGCGCAGGCTCAGCGGCCATGGCTCACGTGCCTAGCCGCTTCGCGGCATGTGGGATCTTCACGGACCGGGGCACGAACCCGTGTCCCCTGCATCGTCAGGCGGACTCTCAACCACTGAACCACCAGGGAAGCCCTACTTCAGTGCATTTTAATTTGTTTGTCTGGTTGGGGAAAGGGGTTTGTGTCCTCCAGTTTCTTTGTTTGTTTCTCTTTTGTCTTGCAAGACCCTAAATTTTTCCCTTTTGCTTTTTCCCCCTTCATCACTCAATTGCCCAAAGACTCTTCGACCATTTGGTGTTTTTCTTTTTCCTTTCCCAGAACCTATGTATTTTAAAGACTGACGCTTCAAATCCCACATATCTTTTAGTCCCTTCCCTGTAGTCTGCACGCTGATCCCCCAGGACATTTTCCTGTTTGTTATTTACAGACTGCAGATGACATCGTCTTCCTGATGGAGGTTCTAGATCGACCTTGGGCCCTATTGCCAACTCCCCTCTTCTGTCTCTTCCCCGTTTATCTTGGTACAGAGCCTGGTGTTAGGGCTGTGTGGGGCTGGAGCGCAAGAGGTCCGCACAGCCCTGTGGGGGGCTTTCTTTTTATTTACAGTTATGTTGAAGTTCGGACATTCTCTGCTTTCAAGTTATGCTGAGGCTATGGCAGAGTTTTATTTCCCATTCTTGTTTCGATTTGCTTGGGAAGGAAGCACTGAGAGATGGGGACATAGGCAGCCGCCCCGGAAGTCCCGCTGCTTTTCCTTTGAAACAAAAAAAAGTTACAGAGGAACATTTTTTTTTTCTTTTTTAAATTTGACTGCGTTAGTTCCCCTACCAGAGGTTGAACCTGAGCCCTCAGCAGTGAAAGTGCGGAGTCCTACCAACTGGACCGCCAGGTAATTCCCCTTCCTTTGTAACTTTAAAAAATATATATATATTTATTTAGGCTGTGCTGGGTCTTAGTTGTGGCACATGGACTTCTCAGTTGCAACATGCATGCTGGGATCTAGTTCCCTGACCAGGGATCGAATCCGGGCCACCTGCATTGGGAGCCCGGAGGCTTACCCATCGGACCAGTAGGGAAGTCCCTTCTTTGTAAGTTTTTTTTTTAAATGAATTGATTAATTTATTTATTTTTCTTTTTGGCTCTGTTGCATCTTTGCTGCTGCATGCGGGCCCTCTCCAGTTGTGGTGAGCAGGGGATACTCTTTGTTGCCCTGCCCAGGCTTTTCATTGCGGTGGCTTCTCTTGCTGCGGACCACAGGCTCTAGGCCCACGGGCTCAGTAGTTGTGGCTCACAGGCTCTAGAGCACAGGCTCAGTAGTTGTGGCGCACGGGCTTAGCTGCTCCGCGGCATGTGGGATCTTCCCAGACCAGGGCTGGAACCCGTGTCCCCTGCATTGGCAGGTGGATTCTTAACCACTACGCAACCAGGGAAGTCTCCCTCCTTTGTAACTTTTAAAGATGGAGTTTAGCTCATTTGTTTGGACCCTTTCTTATTTTCCAATATATACAGTTGAGGTCATAAATTTCTCTCTAAGAATTTTTAGCTGGGTCCTCCAACATGGATATACGATATTTTCATTACGACTGTAATCTAAAACAACACAAATTTATAATCTATTTTCTAATTTCTGTTGTGGTTTTTTTTCTCTTGGCCCAGACATCTCATAAAATGTTTCTTAATTTCAAAATAGGTAGGATTTTTTTTTAATCTGTCTGTTGACGATGTTTAACTTAATTATATTGTGGTAAAAAACAAACGAACAAACAACAGACTGAATGATTTTAACTTTTTGAAATTAGTTCAGTTGCCTGATGATCTAGAATTTGATCGATTTATTGGGAAATGTTCTGCATACACTGGTCTGCATTTAGGTGCAATGGTCCACTAGGTCAGATTTGTTAACCATATTCTTCATATCTTTTATACCCTTGCTAATTTTTTCTTTTTTTTTGCCTGCATGTGCCATAGAATCTACAAATACGATTGTGATTTAATCTGCTTTTCCTTGTGGCTTTATTCTCTATATATAAATCTTTATTGCTTGTTAATCTTACTTTTAAGAATAAATTAAGAATAAATAAATTTAAAATTGCTGTGTATTTTAAAAATCACTAAGTAAGCATGCTCTTTCTCCCTAGTAATGCTTTTAACCTGAAATTTATTTTTTTCTGATACTAATACTGTATAGCTATTCCAGCTTTTAGTAAGCATTTGCCTGATATTTTTTCCATCCTTCTGTTTCCAAACGTTTTATATCCTTATATTTATATGTATCTTTTATAAATACAGGCATACCTCAGAGATAGTGTGTGTTTGGTTCCAGACTACTGCAGTAAAGTGAATATTACAATAAAACAAGTCACAGATTTTTTGGTTTTTCAGTGCATATAGAAGTTATGTTACACTCTACTATTGTCTATTAAGTGTACAATAGCATTATGTCTAAAAAAAGGTACATACCCTTAATTTAAAAATACTTTATTGCTAAAAAATGGTAACCATCATCTGAGCCTTCAGGGAGTCATAGTCCTTTTGAAATAGCAACACCAATCACTGATCACAGGGACTGTCCTGGTGGCGCAGTGGTTAAGAATCTACCTACCAATGCAGGGGACACGGGTTTGAGCCCTGGTCCGGGAAGATCCCACATGCCGCGGAGCAGCTAAGCCCGTGCGCCACAACTACTGAGCCTGTGTGCCACAACTACTGAAGCCCGTGCGCCTAGATCCTGTGCTCCGCAACAAGAGAGGCCACCGCAGTGAGAAGTCTGTGCACCACAACGAGGAGTAGCCCCTGCTTGCTGCAACTGGAGAAAACCCACACGCAGCAAGGAAGACCCAACGGAGCCAAAGAGTCACTGATCACAGATCACCATAACAAATATAATAATAATGAAACAGTTTGAAGTTTTGCAAGAATTACCAAAATGTGACACAAAGACACGAAGTGAGTGAATGCTGTTGAAAAAATTACACTGATAGACTAGCTCGACACATGGTTGTGATAAAAGAAACGTTCACATATTGAGGTGTGGGGAAGTCATTCTGGCTTATACATGAGTTAACTTGAATTTTATGCTAAGAAAAACAGCCTGTTTGTGGCCTATCAAACATACATTGTACATCTGCTTTAATTATTAAATAAAAAGACACATTGACCAGAAGTAAAGAATGTCCATGTTTAAAATAATGATTAAATGCCTCTCTTCCTGGGATGTCGATGCTGATCCTCCTTTGATGATAAGACCGGTTCCCAGATGCTAAGGCCATACTGACTTGCTGTATACTTGCTGGTCTGTTTGTTTTTTTTTTTTTGAAACCGTGAAGAAATGTATTCCTGATTTGTTTAATGTTCTTTGTTCTGGCAAGATATAAAACCATGCTGAAAATCATGCTTCTCTGGAGCAGTTGCTCAGAGTAATCTGGAAAGCTGGCTTCCGGGCTCTAGCCCTCAGTTTGGCTCAAACAAAACTCTTTTCTAGGGTATTCCCTGGTGGTCCAATGGTTAGGACTCCACGCTTCCACTGCCAGGGGCAACTAAGATCCCACAACTAAGATCCTGCAAGCCGTGCGATGCAGCCAAGAAAAAAACAAACAACAACAAAACAAAACAATTCTTCTATTCCTATTATAGATTGTTTATTCATTATTTTTGTTGACAGTTGTCACAAACCTTCGATTTGTAAAAAATGCAATATCTGTGAAGTGCAATAAAGCAAAACGCAGTAAATGGACATATGCCTCTAACTCGTAGTGCAATTATTTTACAAATAGTATATTAGTTAGCTCAGTAGAAATTATGTTGTGATAAATGTAGTAGGCAGAATAATCATCTCCCAAATATGTGCACATCCCAGTTCCTGGAACCCATGAACATATTATCTTGCATGGCAAAAGGGACTTCACAGATATGATTAAGGACCTTGAGATGGCGAGATTATCCTGGATTATCCAGGTGGGTTCAATGTAATCACAAGGGTCCTTAAAAGTGGGAAAGGAGTCAGGGTCAGAAGATGCTATTCTGCTGTCTTTGAAAATGGAGGAAGGAGGCCACAAGCCAAGGAATGTGGTGGCCACTGGAAGGAATTATACCTTGCTGACACCTTGATTTTAGCAGAGTGAGACCCACTTTGGACTTCTGGCCTCCAGAACTATAAGATAATAGATTTGTATTATTTTAAGCCACTGAGTTTGTGGTAATTTGTTACAGCAGCAAATAGAAATCCAATACAATAATACCCAACTCCAAAATCTCAGTGGCTTTCAAAAACAAGTTTTTTTTTGTTAGAGGAATTAGAGAAAATGTTGTTTAACAAGAGTCTCCTTTTTTAAAAAGAAATTGAGGGCTTCCCTGGTGGTGCAGTGGTTAGGACTCCACCTGCCAATGCAGGGGACACGGGTTCAAGCCCTGGTCCGGGAAGATCCCACATGCCGCAGAGCAACTAAGCCCGCGAGCTACAACTACTGAGCCCGCGAGCCACAACTACTGAGCCCGTGAGCCACAATTACTGAGGCCACGTGCTGCAAAACTGAAACCTGTGCGCCTAAAGCCCGTGCTCCACAACAAGGGAAGCCACCGCAATGAGAAGCCCGCAACTAAGAGTAGCCCACGCTCTCCTCAACTAGAGAAAGCCCGCATGCAGCAACAAAGACCTAACACAGCCAAAAGAAACAAACAAAAAAAAAACAGGCAAAACTAACTATGATGATAGAGGCCAGAATGGTGATTAACCTTGGCGGTGTGGGGAGGACTGGAGCCTAGGAGGGGGCATGAGGGGCTGCTGTGATGTGCTGTTTCTTCATCTGGTGCTGGCTCCACGGGAGTGTTCTGAAAATTCATCGAGCCAGTTCTTTCTTTCTTTCGGCCGTGCCATGCAGTTTGTGGGATCTTAGTTCCCCGACCAAGGATCGAACCTGGGCCCTCGGCAGTGAAAGCACAGAGTCTTAATCACTGGACCACCAGGGAATTCCCAAGCCAGTTAGTTAGTTTTTTTTTTTTTTAAGATTTATTTATTTAATTTAATTTTATTTTTGGCTGCATTGGGTCTTACTTGCGGTGTGCGGGCTCTTCGTTGCAGCGTGCAGGTTTCTCTCTTGTTGTGGCCCGCGCAGGCTCCAGGGCGCCTGGGCTCTATAATTGTGGCGCGCAGGTTCCAGAGCACGTGGGCTCTGTAGTTTGCAGCACACAGGCTCTCTAGTTGAGGCGTGCGAGCTCAGTAGTTGTGGCGCTCGGGCTTAGTTGCCCCTCAGCATATGGGATCTTAGTTCCCTGACCAGGGATTGAACTTGTGTCCCCTGCATTGTAAGGCAGATTCTTTACCACTGGACCACCAGGGAAGTCCCCAGTTAGTTATTTCTGATCTGTGCACTTTACTGTCTGGCTGCTGTGCTGTAATAAAAAGTTTACTTAAAAACAATGACTCTCAGGTTTGTTTGTTCGTTTTAAATTTTTTGATCAACTATTGGTAAGTAGATGGGGAAACTGAGGAAGGAACAGGTTTGTGGGGACAGATAATGAGGTACCTGGAAAAAACAAGTGGAGATGTCCAAGAGGCACCTGGAGGTACAGGTGTGGACTTGGAGGAGCATTAGGGCTGCGAGAAACTTTGGAACCCCTGGAGGGATTCAATGCCAGTGGAATAGATGAGGCAATTCAGGGAGCAAATCAGGGAGGGTGTGCAGAGGCAAGGGGCGCCAGAACCAGGCTTGAAAGGGTGGCTGCCCTCTGCCTCCTGGATCTGTGATCTATGGCAGTCCTCTGGCCACACCCACTCAGGGCTCATCCCCCTCATCTACAACTCCTATGCCCTGCCCACCTCCCCACCCACAGGCCTCTCTGCCCTAGCGTGGCCTCCTACACATCTGACCAGGGCAGCTTGGAAGCCCCAGGCCTCTGGCTCCTTCTTCTACAGTGGCCTGCCTTTGGCTGCCTCTTCTCTTGGGTTTTGTCTACTCTCTGGGGCTTCTTGAGGTCTTGGGGGATGGGAGAATCCTGCCTTTGAAACCCCTCCCACAATCCATACCAAAAAAAAAAAAATTGATAATTGCACATCATCAAGATGAAAGACTTGCTCTGTGAAAACAATGTTAAGAAAATGAAAGGATGAGGGACTTCCCCAGTGGGCACTAGAATTCAAATTACCAGATGTTTTAAAGCGATGGGGTGCCAGTTTTCAATTCTGGTTTGAACACCACGTTACAAGGAACTATTTTTAAAAATAAAAAAGGATTATATGTATATGTATAACTGATTCACTTTGTTATAAAGCAGAAACTAACACACCATTGTAAAGCAATTATACTCCAATAAAGATGTAAAAAAAATAAAAAAATAAAAAAGGATTAAGGGAAAAGAACAAAAAATAAGAATATCAGAACCGTTGAATGCACCCGTTTGTTCCCGATAAACTCCAATCACATCTGCTCTCTCCATTCCCAGTTCTTTGGGAGTGTGATTATCAGCAATTCTCTGACCTTTGAAGAGAAACCTGAGTGAATTCATGGGAACTCCCTGTCCTTGACATTATGATTCTTTGAGTTTCTGGAGATGTGTCGTCATTTTCACTTTGAAGTGAATCTCACTGCCATCCTGTCTGATGACTTTGAGTTTTATATATTCTCCTTCCTTCTTAGCCCCCAAGTCCTCAGTTGCAGGTTTTGAAATGGGGTGGCATTTATTGAGTACTTAAAAGTGTGAACTTAAAAATGTTAAGGCAGGGACTTCCCTGGTGGCACAGTGGTTAAGAATCTGCCTTCCAATGCCGGGGATACGGGTTTGAACCCTGGTCTGGGAAGATTCCACATGCCGCGGAGCAACTAAGCCTGAGCGCCACAAGTACTGAGTCCGTGCTCGTGGAGCCCGTGCTCTGCGACAAGAGAAGCCACCTTAATGAGTAGCCCCCGTTCTCGGCAACTAGAGAAAGCCCGTGCACAGCAACAAAAACCCAACACAGCCAAAAATAAATAAATAAATTTATTCTTAAAAAGTTAAGGCAGTAAATATTGTTAAATTTATGTAATGTGTATTTTATCACAGTAAAAAAAAAAAAATAGGGAAAAAATGTCACCTGTCCCATGTGGAAAGTAATGCAGGTTCTGACTGTCCAATACAACTGGCTGTAAAGCGTAACTGAGCCAGTGAAGATGAAAAGGCTTAAGGTCTGCTGTGTGTGTGGCGGGGGCGGGGGGTGGCGGTGTGGAGAGGATGAGCTAGGTGGTCCTGGGCAAAGCCTTCCTCCCCCACCTTGGAGCTGCTGGCCGGGCTCCCCATACCCCTAAAAGACCTTGGGAGGAGGATGTGGCCCCTGGGAACTCTCACGCCAAGACCATCTCCTCTCTGGCTCCCAGGTTTGGGGATTCCTGGATCTGAAACAAACACAGACACATCCAGCGACCCTTCCCCAGCAAGGCCCAACCCCTGAATCACATCTTACTCATCAGCCGCTCGCCTCAGCCCAGGTCGGTAGCATTCCCGCCCCGCGCCTTGGCTCTGCATCTGTAAGGAGCCGAGAGGGGCTCCTGCTGCCTTTCAGGCTGTGGCGTCCAGCTAGCCTGCCTTCACCCCTCTTGTAGGTGATGAGATCAACCCTCTTGTAGGTGATGAGACTTTGGAGGAGCTTTTATCTTGGGGAGACGCAGCTGGGAGACGAGTGGTGGAAACTGACTGGATTTTCTCCAAGTAGAGGTGGGTGGTGATGGCGAGAAGCCCCACCCTTTCCCAGGAAGGGGCCTGATTGGTGGAGGGCTGCGGGGGCGGGGCAGCCCTGGGGCTATATAAATGTGCTGGCTGGGCTTGGAGTTACGCTGTAGGTTAACTCCTGAGCTCAGGTAATGCTTCTGGAGGGAAGAGGCTGGGCTGCTTGTGGGAAGCAAGATGGAGGCCCCTAGGTTGACCGAGGGGTGGTGAAGGGGTCCCTCCCCTAAGCCCCATAGTTGGAGTCTCTCTCTTCGTAGCTAAAAATGTTTGAGGTGGCCCCACCTCAACTTGCCCTAAACCCCAGTATTTGTCCAATAACCTTCCTCTCTCTGGGCCTCAGTTTTCCTTCTGGGCGGTAAAGGGTTGCTGGTTCTTTCAGGGCTGCCGCTTTGGTGAAGGGTGAGGGGGTTGTTGTGAGGTGGGAGACAAGAGGAGCCGTTAAACTCTGGCTTTGGGGTCAGACAGGCTCCACCTTGAAGTGGCCGTGAGACCTCCATGCTTCAGTTTCCGTGTTTGCAAAATGGGTCTACTTACCAGGATGAAATAAGATAATGTCCTTAAAGCATTTAACACAGCTCCAGGCACTTAGGAAGCCCTCAGAGGTGTTTGTTGCTGCTGTTCTTCCTCTCTGGCCAGGTCTGGGGTGCCAGGAGGAGGGGGGAGAGTGCTGTAGCCTCCAGGAGCTCTGCTGCTTTTCTGCCCCCATCCCCGCCCCCTCCCCCCACCCGCTGCGCCACATCTCAGTTTCCTTCTGTTCTGAGCCCCCATTTCTCCATTTCCCATGCCTCCACTTCCTGGAGGTCATCTGTCAGGCCAGCACGCTGATCCCCTTGACTTCTGGGGGGCAGTGGGGTAAGTGCTAAGTCCTGGGGCTGCTTCCTTTACAGGTCACCCCGTCCCACCCCCCCTCACCCACCCCCACCCCCCAAGAGATGAGTGATGCCCAAGATCCTGCCACAATCCCTGCGGTTGGCACCCAGGTGAAGCTGAGGGGCTGGAGCCGTCAAGGGGAGGGGGGTGAGTCTTTCCATTTCCGCCGGCACGAGGAGCTCCAGGCCTTCCTCAGCCTTCTGGGTGAGTCCACTTGGGGGCTGGCACGGCAGGGGCCGTGGGGACCAAGCGTGAACAGGTGTGGGAGGTGGGATCTCAGCTTGCAGCCTCTGTCCCTGCTCTCCTCAGGTGGCCCCAGTTTGGCAGGTGGGGAGTGTCATGTCAGAAAGTGGGTTCAAGGGAGGCTTGGGCTTTGGAACGGCTACTGCCCCTCTTACCTTGTGTGTGCTGGGGTGGTAACCCCAGTCCACCGTTTCTCCTCTCTACCCCCAGAGCACAGTTTCCTCCAGGATTTCCTCTCCAAAGATCCCTGTTTCCAGATTTCAGATAAGGTGAGAGGGCACAGTGGGGGCAGAGGCCAGCCTCGCTTGGGGAAGATTGAATTAGTGGGGCTCCGGTGCTGCTAATTCGTTGTGTCCTCTGGTCTGGTGGAGGGAGCGCCTCCCTTCTAACCCTCCTCTTTGCAGGCCCCTCCCCACCATTTTACCCCAGAGTTTTTAGCCCCACCAGAACTTCCTTGGGTGCAGAAGGGGCTGGCGCAGCCCCTCCCCACCCAGTGCCTCACTCTAACTCTCCCCATTTCTGTGTCTGCAGTATCTCCTGGCCATGGTGCTGGTCTACTTCCGGCGCGCCAACCTGCAGCTCAGCGAGTACACCCACAGCAATCTGTTCCTGGCACTGTGAGTGGCCTGGGCGCGTGATGGGGACCCTGACTCGGAGTGGCAGGGTGGGGCAGGGCAGATGCTTACAGCCTCTGTTCCCTGCCCCCTGCCTCTGTGGCCAGGTACCTTGCAAATGACATGGAGGAAGACCTGGAGGACCCCAAAAGCGTGATTTTTCTGTGGGCCCTGGGCCAAGATTGGCATCATCGAGTGTCAGACTTCCTGTGTCAGAGGGACAAGCTGTGGGCACGGATGGGCTTCAGGGCCGTGGTGAGACGCCAGAGCTGCGAGGAGGTGAGGTCCCGCCAGCACCCTGGGGTGGGGAAAAGAGGCTGGACCTCCCACCTCCCATTTACCATCCACTCTTCTCATGCCAGGTCATGGCCAAGGAGCCGACCCACTGGGCCTGGACTCGGGAGAGGCATCCCCACCACGGCAGGGCTCAGAGGAGCTACCCAAAGGCCCACATCCCCCTCCCCCGGGGCCCCGGCCTCTCGCCACCCCACTGTCCCCTGTGTGGCTTGCCCCCTTGCCACAGCCACCGCTGCCACCAGCCCTGCCCCTTGCCTGTCATATCCAAGTGCCCTTCCCAAAACCCTGAGCGACACCGCCCTCCCTCCCAAGCTTGTCTCTCAGTGGCTGGAGACTCCTGGAGTGGGGCCTTCCTCATTGTCCTGCCCACCCAGCTGCAACTGGAGCCAGGCACCTACACCCTCCACAGTGAGTAGGGTACAGTAGGGGGAGCTGAGAGGGGCTGGGGGGGCAGGTGCAGGGCCAGCAGAATGGGAAGGAGGGGCCTGGGGTCCAGCACACCTGGGCATGTGTCCAGCCCTGCCACCTCCTAGCCGCCTGGGCTTGGCGAGCTTCCTCTGAGCCTCTCTCCATCCTTCCTCCCGCAGTCTTCTCAAAGCTGCTGCCGTGCCCTCGGCGCTGACACTCGCAGGGTGAAGAACAGCCCGTCTGCTCCCTGCTGACCCAGTGCTCTACTGGCTGGGGCCCCTCCGGCCTCCTGTCTACTTGGCCTCAGGCTGGCAGGGCTGCCCCATGCCCCCTGCCCCTTCCTCCCTACCTGCAACTTGTACGCACTCTGACCTGACTCCTCAAATAAATTCATGTCCACAGGACACCAACTGTGCTTAGGCCCTAGTCTGGGTCCCTGACCCAGGGTGGGGGCAGGGAGGGAGCTACCGGGAGAGGGGCATCTGCCACGTTTAGGTACCAGTGGTTGGAGACCCATGAGCACAGGTCCTGTAATAGCTCCTCTCCTCCCATTCGTGACCAGTCATCCTGAGCCTGTTTCCCCTTTTTAACATCCATGTGGATGGTGAGATCCACACAGTGCAGATGGGACTAAATGAGATGAGGTATCTGCAGTCCTTAGAAGAGGGTCTGGAACCTCCTGGACAAAAAAATGCTCAGAAGGAAAACGGCTCCATTGTCAGTCTAGAAATGCCTGCAGGGTCAGGTCTATTTAGGAATGAGCCTTGGTCCTTGCTCTGGGCGGCAATCGAATATAATGTAATTATTATAATACAAGACCCCCTCTCCCTTCCCCAAAGTAAGTTTGTTAATTGGGGAGCAGGGAAGACTCACCCGAGGAGCTGGCATTTGAACGGGGCCTTGAACAATGTCAGGTTTGCCCGTGCTCGGGTGGTGGTGTTGGGGTGCTGGTGGTGAGGAACAGTGTTCTTGGAAAGACAGTCCAGAGTAGTGATTAAGACTTGGTCTCTGGTGCCAGACAGCTTAAGTTCAAAGTCCAGGTTTATGTGTGACTTTAGCCTGTTATTTAATCTCCTCTACTGCCTCATCTGTAAAATGGGTATTACACTAAAAAGGGTGTCGGTTGAGATTTGAATGAGTTAATCCTAGAAGGGTTTAGAACTAGGTTTCAAGAGTAGAGCTCAAATGTGGGTGTTACTAGTAGAGGGAACTGCTGCCCAGAGAAAGGCTAGAGGGGAACGTACGTTTGGGGAGCGGCCGGAACACAAGACAGAGAAGTCTAAAGGGTCAAGTGGCAGAGGAATCTGGATGTGATTCCCCTGCCTCTCTATGAGTGGCTCCCAAGAAGTAAGGAGGTAAAGCCTGGAGACTGCGACCGTTAGAAGCCATGACGAGGACTGTAAAGTATTTGTAAGAGTTTTTCAAATAGATAATATATTCACATGTATGTTTTGAATTTTGCACCAAGTGTCACCTTCTGCCCCTGACTCCCAGCCATCTGGTTCCCCTTCCGGGAAGCAATGAAAGTAATAATTCATGTCCTGCCAGAGAAAGAATCTGAATGTATATAACCAAATGTGGTATAATAAAAATATACATATTTGGTCTTTGTCCTTGGTTCCTGGCACAGAGCTCCTAAAACCCTTGGAATTTCCAGAGTTACAGGAGTGTCTTTTGTTATTCATAATGAGCTCCTTTGGATCATACCTGAGTTTATGCTAATGAGGTGACTCAGGATGGGGGAAAACTGATCTAGAGGGTGGGAACTTTCAGCTTCCCTACTTCTTCCAGGAGGGGCAGGGCACTGGAGATTTGGAGTTTGGGGGGAGGGTGGCTCCGCCTGCCCCCCCCCCACATCTTGCCTTATGAATCTCTTCTCTTTGGTTGCTCCTGAGTAGCCTTTATAAGAAACTGTTAACAGTAGGTAAAGCACCTTCCTGAGTGCTGAGAGCGTTCTACTGAATTATCAGGCCTGAGGAGGGGTGTTGTGGGATCCCCAAATTTGTAGTCGGCCACACAGGAGCGTGGGTCGCCTGGGCACTCCATCTGTGGCCGGCATCTTGTGGAACTGAGCCCTTAACCCACGGGGTCTGCGCTAACTCTGGCGACTGGTGTCCGAATTGAATTGTAGGCACCTAGATGGTGTTGGAGAGTTGGTGTGGACCCGTCGCATGTATTTGGTATCCGGGAAAAAAGCTATTTGGTGTGAGACGTGGTGTCAGAAAAAAGATACCACACCAAATATGCATATATGTCCCACCCCCATTTTTAAAACACTCCAGTGGGAGAATTCCATACATCCTACTGTGTACTTATCAACGTATTTGGTTCAAGATGGTTCCTTGTCTGCACATTCCTTTTGACAGCTGTGTAGTATTCCTCTGTGTGGATGTACTATAATGTATCTTTTTTCCTATTGATTGGCACTTGTTTCCACACTTCTGCTATTCCAGACAGTGCTATAGAGAGTCACTAAGACTTTGTAAGAACAGCATTATTCAAATGTGAAAAGGTATCTGTAGAGTGAATTCCTAGAAGAATTGTTCAGCCGAAGGTCAAGTCAAAATTGAAGGACTTTGCCAAATGTCCCTCTGTTGGGGCTATGCCTGTGCTGCCCTTCCCCCCCAACCTCTAGCAGAGCATGTGAAGGCTGTTTTCCAGAACACTCACCAATCAGTGAGGTACCAGATTGTTTTATGTTTGCCAAACTGCTAAGTAGAAAATGGTGTCTTGGTGAAGGTTTAATTTGTATTTTTCTTTTGAGTGACCTCAAGCATTGTTTCATAGTTTAAGAGCTCTTTGTCTACTTTTTTGTGAACTGTCCTTGTCTTTGCCCATTTTGCCACTGTTTTTGGTATCTGACTCACATATAAGGAAAAGTAGCCTTTCAGGATGTAAATTGGAAGTATTTTCTTTGGTTTATCATTTTAACTTTGCTATGCGGATTTTTTAGTGTAGTAAAATAAATTTTTGTGGCTGCTGGGTTTTGTGTCATAGTTGAAAAGACCTTTTCCACACTGAGATGATTAAAAGACTGTCTCCCTTAGCTGCTGGCTGTATTTTTGTTTTCATTTTTTACATTTAAATCATGAGTTCATCTGGAATTTATCATATACAAAATTCCTGCCCATTTTCCTAATGCCTTTTAGTGAAAAACTCATCTTTTCTCAGCAGATTTGAATTGCTGCTCTTATACTAAATTTCTATATGCATTTGGATCTATTTCTAGGTTTTTCTATCTTTCATTGATCTTTGTGCATCAGTACCTCTCTTCATTACATCTAATTATTATAGATTGGATTTAATATCTGGTAGGGTTAGTCTCCTGTCTTCAGGAGTCTCTTAGCTATTCTCTTTTTTTTTTTTTAATTTATTTATTTTTGGTTGCATTGGGTCTTCGTTGCTGTGCACGGGCTTTCTCTAGTTGCGGTGTGCAGGCTTCTCATTGTGGTGGCTTGTCTTGTTGCGGAGCGCGGGCTCTAGGCTCACGGCCTTTAGTAGTTGTGGCTTGCAGGCTCTAGAGTGCAGGCTCAGTAGTTGTGGCACACGGGCCCAGTTGCTCTGCGGCATGTGGGATCTTCCCGGATCAGGGCTCGAACCCATGTCCCCTGTATGGGCAGGTGGATTCTTAACCACTGTGCCACCAGGGAAGTCCCTCTTGGCTATTCTTGCTTGTTCAATTTTCTATATGAAGTTTATATCAGCTTTTCTAGTCCCTCTTCCCCTCAAACAATCTGTTAGAATTTTTAAAAATCTGTTAGAATTTTTTATTTTTTTGGCCACACCACGCGGCATGCGGGATCTTAGTTCTCCGACCAGAGATGGAACCTGCGCTCCCTGCACTGGGAGCGCAGAGTCTTAACCACTGGATGGCCAGGGAAGTGCCTAGAATTGTTAATTTCGATAAATCTATAGATTACTTTAAGAACAGACATCTTTATGAAGCATCTTTGTGTTCAGAACGAAGTGTCTGTCCCCTGCCTCTACATACTTCTTTCAGGTGGCACCGATGGCCAGTGACTCCCAAATCTGTACCTCTATTCTGAGGGCTAGTCCCACCCCCAGGCATCTCCCCTTGGATGGGGGTGGGTCCCAAAGGTACCTCCCAAACCTGATCCTCCAGTATCCCCTCCAGATTAGTGTCCCCCACACCATTAATCCACCCAGATTCCTCCCTATCTCCCAAGAGCCATATCCAATCAGTGGCTAAGTTCTATAGGTGTTTTCAACAGCTTTATTGAGGTATAGTTGACATACAATAAACTATGTATACTTAAAAGGTACATTTTTGTTTTGACATGTATACCCCCATGAAACCATTATCACAATCAAGGTAATGAACATATCCATCACCCCAAAAAGTTTCCTCAAGCCCCTTTGTAATCTCTCCCTCCCGCCCTTTCCCACCTGCCGGCCCCTCCAGGCACCACTGACCTGCTTTCTGTCACTAAATGGCCATCCTTTTCCTCGAATTCTCATAGAAATGGAATTATATAGAAGAATGTACTTTGGTCTGGTTTCTTACATGCAGTATAATTATTCTGAGATTCATCCATTGTTGTTCCTTTTCATTACTGGGTAGTATTCTATTGTATATATACGCACCACAATTTGCTTATCCGTTCACAATTTGTTGATGAACATTTGGTTGTGTCGAGTTTTGGCTGTTACAATTAAAACTGCTATGAATATTCACACACAAGTCTTTGTGTGGACACATGCTTTTATTTCCCTTGGGTAAATGCCTAGGAGTGGAATGGCTGGGTCGTGTCGTAGGTGTGTACTTAACTTTATTTTTCTTTTTTTAAGATAGACTATTTTTTTAGAGCAGTTTTAAGTTTACAGAAAAACTGCTCAGAAAGGGTAGAGAATTCCCATATCCCTTTTCCCACCTGTGCACAGTTTCTCCTATTAACATTTTGCATTAGTGTGGTATATTTGTTACAACTGATGAACCAATATTGATACATTGTTATTAAAGTCCATAGTTTACTTTAGGGTTCACTCTTAGTGTTGTACATTCTATGGGTTTTGCATAATGTTATGTATCCACCACTACAGTATCACACAGAAGAGTTTCACTGCCCTACAAATGCCCTGTGCTCCCTTCCCCCACCTTCCCTGAAATCTTGGCCATCACTGATCTCTTTACTGTCTCTAGTTTTACCTTTTCCAGAATGTCATATAGTTGGAATCATACACTATATAGTTTTCTTATACTGGCTTCTTTTTTTAAAAAAAAAAATTTAATTAATTAATTATTTTGGCTGCCTTGGGTCTTTGTTGCTGCGCGTGGGCTTTTCTCTGGTTGTGGCGAGCGGGGGCTACTCTTCGTTGTGGTGTGCGGGCTTCTCATTGCGGTGGCTTCTCTTGTTGCAGAGCACGGTCTCTAGGTGCACGGGTTTCAGTAGTTGTGGCACATGGGCTCAGTAGTTGTGGCTCGCGGGCTCTAGAGCGCAGGCTCAGTAGTTGTGGCACACGGGCTTAACTGCTCCATGGCATGTGGGATCTTCCCGGACCACGGCTTGAACCCGTGTCCCCTGCATTGGCAGGTGGATTCTTAACCACTGTGCAACCAGGGAAGCCCCTATACTGGCTTCTTTTACTTAGCAATATGCATTTAAGCTTCTGGCATCTTTCTGTAGCTTGCTAGGTTATCTCTGTTTATTGCTGAATATATGTTTAACTTTTAAAGAAACTACCAAACTGTTTAACAAAGTGGTGGTATTCTGAATTCCCACCAGCAGCGTATGAGAGTTCCAACTCCTCCACATCCTTGCCAACACTTGGCATGGTCGGTCTTTTTAATTATAGCCATTCCAGGTTTGCAATGGTGGTCCTTCTAGTTGATTTAATTTGCACTTTACCAGTGAGTGAACATTTTTTCATGTGCTTATTTGCCATCCAATATCTTCTTTGGAAATGTCTATTCATATCTTTCAACCATTTTTATTGGATTATTTTTTTAAGTTGTAAAAGTTCTTTATATATTCTAAATACAAGTCCTTCATCAGATACACATATATATATTTGCAATTATTTCCTAGTCTGTGGCTTGTCTCTTCATTTTCATAATAGTGCCTTTTGAAAACAAAGTGTTTTATTTTGATAAAGTTCAACTTAATGTTTTCTTTTATTGTTTCAGTTTTTTGTGTCATATTTAAGACATCTTTGCCAAGCCCAAGATTGCTAAGATTTTTCCTATGCTTTCTTCTAGAGGTTTTATAGTCCTAGAGTATATATTTAGGTGTATAATCCAGTTGGAGTTACATTTTGATATGGGGTATCCTAAATAGTTATCAAATCCATCTATTTCCCACTTGTGTCTACCACCTCCCTAGTTTGATCCACCCACTCCCAGGCATCCTTCTCCTTCATTTGTACAAATCTGAGCAGCCTTCTATGTAGAACAAAACCCATCTTCCATGGCCGACCCAGACCTGCCACAACTCTTCTCTCCCTTTCTCTCTCTGTGCTCAAGCAACACTAAGAATATTTCAGTTCCTCCATATGCCAAGGCAATTAATTCCCCTCACTGGCATCTCGCCCACCCCTGCCATAACGCCCTTTGTCTGATTTATGCCTCTTCTAACACCTAGATTAGCTAAGGCTTCACTTATGGGCTTCCTTCACACCATTCTTCTTCTCAACCAATCGTGGGTCTAAAAGTTGAGGCAATGTCTGCTTCCTTCAGAGGGAGCCAAGGCAATAAGGCTTCACCATCTTATGCCCAGGTGAGCACAGTGCCTTGCACATACAGGAGGTGGTCAGTGCCCATGAACAGTCAAACGCAGTCAGCAGGAGTGACAGTTTGGTGGAAGTAATTCTGAGGACTGTGGGACACATAGGTTGAGCCAGAGGGCTTTGAGGGGAGGGGTGGTCTCTGCTATCTCTCCAGAGCATCTTTCCTCTCCCAGGCCCCTGCTCTCTGTGATCCAGTCACAAGGAACACTTGCAATTCCCCTTACTGGCCTGTTCCCCCAGCCTCTGGACCCTTGCACACGCAGTTCTTTCAGCTAAGAACACCCTATCCAGCACCTCACTGCCTGGTTAATTCCGACTTTTCCAATAGGATTCACCTTCCTTAATCCCCAAAGCTGAACCAGGAAAGCAGCCTCCTCTAGCACGCGCTGGTCTGCCTTAGTCATGGGTCTCTGTTAGGCAAAGACCTGTCGGCGGTTTAGTCAAGATTGGACACATTAATGCCCAGTGGTGAAGAGCAAAGAGCTCAGAAGCTGGTTCTAGCCCTGACTCACCAGTTGAAGGAGCTGAGCAAGTCGCACTCTCTTAGGCCTCAGTTTTCCTCATCTGTAAACTAGGAGTGAGAATGGAGTCAGATTAGATCAGTGGCTCTTAACCTTCTTGGGGTCATGCGCCCTCAGATCCTAGGAAGGCTATGCACCGTTTCCCCAACAAAATGCTTGTGTGTACATCATATAAGGGCTTCGACTTGCTGGGTCGGGGCCCCCAAGGTCAATCAAAAGCCCTGAGCTGGGGCACCGGACCGCTGCCGTCTCGCTCCCTCCTGCTTCTCGGCTCTCCACCTTCTGCATCTCGGGAGGTGGGGTCTCTCCGGGTCCCGGGTGGGCCTACTGTCCTGCTCGCAGTCTCTCCCGCCGCCTCCTGGGTAAAGCGGCACACGGGCATTCCCAGGTGGATGGGAGAGGGAGGGCTTGGAGGAGAGGGCAGGGATGCCGGCCTCGCAACTTCCAGGTTCAAGAAACCTCAGAGAGTAAGAGAAAGATGGGCTTCCGCAGTTCCTCATTTCATCACAGTCGCTGCGCAAATGGGGAAACTAAGGCCGAGAGGGGCAGGGACTTACCCAAGGTCACGCAGCCAGCCCGGGCGTGGGGGACCGGTTCCTCGAGCCCCGCCCGGCGCCCGGAGCCTGCGCCCCAGGGCGCGGGGGTGGCGTGGGGGGGAAGTCGGCCCTGCCCAGGAGCCGGTCTGCGGCTAGGACCCGGCAGGGTGGGGCTGCCGTTTGCAGAGCGTCCGGCAGGGGTCGTTTCGCCCGCCAGCCCGGCCCCTCCTCCGAGCAGCTGCCTCAGCCCGAGGTAATCTCGGCCCCGCGCTTAGGGCGCGCGGGGCCGGGGGCGGAGGGACAGCTGCGGCCCCGCGGAGGAGGGGCGCAGGGGGGACGGACCCGGGGCTGCGGGAGGCGGCGCCGCCGGGCCGGACTCCCGAGAATGCCCTCTGGGGGCGCCGCGTGGGGTGGGGCCGCCGGGCCCTGCAACTCGAGCTGTTGCCCCTGGTTAAAAATACCCCCTGTCCTGTCCTCTCCCTCCCCATCCCCCGCGGTGACCTTCCGTCCGGGCCCCAGCCCTCCCCACCCCGACTGGCGCTGGCCCCTCCCCGGGGACAACTCTGCCTTTTACTAATTTGTCCTCTCGCGCAGTTGGCCCGGCGTCTGCGGAGGGAGGGGCGGGGAGACACCGTGAGTTAGAGAGACAGTCTGAGGAGGTGCCCGAGAGATAAGGGAGGGCAGAGAGGAAGCGGGGCTGGAGCCCGAGGAGGAGGAAGAGAAGGGACAGAAGGAGGGAGGGAGGGAGGAGGGCGGAGGGGCCGCGGGAGGAGGGCGGGGAGGAGCGCTCTTCCTGGTTGGGCCCTGTCCTCAGCTGCCACCGGGGAAGCCAGCCGCAGGGACCGCAGCGACCCCCCGAACACTCCTCCCCCAGGTAAGGAGGTGGGTGGCCGGGCCGCTGTTCCCGAAGCCTGGCCACTGCTCCCGGGCTGAGGGGCTGCCTCTACCCCGGGCTCTCTGAGTGCCTGGAACTGGGGCAGGGGCTGGGGAAGCCGCACAGCTCCGGCGCCCGCCCCAGCCTGCGTTCCTCACTGCCTCCAGGGGCCGGGCTGCGCTGGGCTGGGGGAGGGCCGGAGGGGGAAGGACTGAGACGCAGCAGCCCTGATCATTCAACCTGTCTCAGGAGCTTGGGGAGGGGGACCCCGACTGCCTGGAGTACTCAGCCCCCAAGCCAGGGAAAGGGGCCAGTGTACGGGAGCTCGGCTAGTTTGAGGAGGGGGGTTACAGGCAGGCAAACGGTCAGAGGCCTTCCCTGGGGTCTCCCACCTTCCTGGTTCCTTGTGCTATTTCGGGCTCCGCCCTTCCCCAACCTGACTAGCTGACCACAGGACTGCAGACCCAGGACAATGGGCATCTGGTAAAAGAGAGGTGGTAGCACTGGGTGGGGGTAGGGAGATGGTGGCCACCATACCTGGGGGGATGGGAAGCCCCCTCTCCAGGGTTGTGGGAGCAAAGGGAGGTGGCAGCCCTGATTCAGTGAGAGGAGCAGTGGGGGCGGGGAACCCCAGGTCTGGGGAGGAAGGAAAGCAGTGTTAGCAGACAGGAGTCCCAGCTCTAGTCCTGGGAAGGCCTGGGTTCTGAGCAGACCCATCTCTCCCACAGGATGACTGAGGAGGTCATCACTCCGGTGTACTGCACCGGGGTGTCTGCACAAGTGCAAAAGCAGCGGGCCAAGGAGCTGGGCCTGGGCCGCCATGAAAACGCCATCAAGTACCTGGGCCAGGATTATGATCAGCTGCGGGTTCACTGCCTGCAGAGTGGGGCCCTCTTCCGTGATGAGGCTTTCCCCCCAGTGCCCCAGAGCCTGGGCTTCAAGGACCTGGGCCCTAACTCCTCCAAAACCTACGGCATCAAGTGGAAGCGTCCCACGGTGAGAGGGGCCACCCTGGGTGGGATTCAGTTTACCCCCTTCCTGGGTGAGGAGTGGGACTAGGACTCCAGGTCCCTAGGAGGGGCTGGCCCAGAGACAGGACTCTGGGTCTCTTGCAGGAGCTGTTCTCAAACCCCCAGTTCATCGTGGATGGAGCCACCCGCACAGACATCTGCCAGGGAGCACTGGGTAGGCCCTGGGGCGTTTTGAGTGTTTTTCCAAAGTAGTTCCCTATACCCGTTCCTTCCTGCTCTGCCTCAGCCCCTCCCTTCTGCAAGCCCAAGCAGGCTCTGGCTATCAGTGCTGGGGCTGGTTTGCCCAGATTCCTGGGTCTTTTCTGTAAGTTGAGGGGAGCCCTGCCCAGGGAACCCGTTTCTCCCCAGCATGGCACTCGTGTGCACCATTGGGCGCAGATTGGTAGAGCAGGCCTGACGTGGCTCTTTCCCATCCCAGGGGACTGTTGGCTCCTGGCGGCCATCGCCTCCCTTACCCTCAATGACACCCTCCTGCACCGAGTAGTTCCACATGGCCAAAGCTTCCAGGATGGCTATGTCGGCATCTTCCATTTCCAGGTGAGGAGCCCCACATGCACCTTGGGCAAGGGGGGTGAGGGAGAGAGGGGTAGCAGGCACTGCAGGTGGTGGGGACACTGAAGTTAGGGTGGCTCAGGGCCACACCTTGCAGGGCCAGCCCTCCCTCTCGAAAGTATTGCGTGTGACCTCTTGATTCCATCTCCGATCCGTCATGTGTGAGAATCTGTCATGTGTGAAACGGCTGGGCAGGTATTTCAGCTGGCAGCTTTCCTGGACGCTTGTGCACATCGGGGGAGAAAAGTGCTTAGAAGAGTAGAAAGATCTCTGTGTTATATCCTGTGGGACAAATCCTTTTCCTCCTCAGGGTCTCAGTTTCCCTATCTGAGAAACAGAGAGTGTTCTGCCGGGAAAACCGACCAGCACATGTGGCCATCTACACCCTTGGCATCAGTCCACCCACCCACCCACTCCCAGCTCCGCCTGCACTTTGGCAATCGCCAGCCTCTTAGAGAGCCTTGCAGAAAAGAAAGACTCGGGATTAAGCCTATTTAAACCAGCGTTTCCTGATGTTGTTTGCGCACAGGGCCCATTTTTCAAATCACACTAATGAATTCTCAGTAGGCTGGTTTTGGGAGAGACACACCCCCAGGAAGCCTGGATGAGAATCTCTGGCCCCAGTGTCCTCTCCTTCCGCCTAGCCAGGGAGCCCCTTGCCCTACCTCGTCCTCACCCGCCTCGGCGCCTAAGGCTTGACTTGCAGGACCCACCGTGCGGTGGCAACTACTGTGGCCAAGTGCGGCACCTGCCAGCGTTGGCCCACCGGGGCGCGGCCTCACCGCCCTTTCCCCACCCTCTCCCCTCACTCCACCAATCCGCTCCTCCCCGGCCTCTGATTGGCCCGTTCACTCCCTCACAGACAGTGTGGTGGGCCCACCTCCTCCCCTCGCCCCCTTGTTCAGCGCACACACACAGCCCCGAATGCCAATGCCGTAGCACTGAGTCACTTTTGGCCTCGGCGGGCCGACTCCTACCTCTCTGGGAAACTTGGCCCTCAAGGCATCTATGAAGCAAACCCTGCGGTTTGCTGTCCACCTTGTGGTTGAAGGATCTGGATGACGCATTTTTATTCCACACCTAAATTACATAGGTATCCGCAGGCCCCCCCCCACGCACACCCCATGGCCTAGAATGGGGAGAGGGGAAAGGCAGGGGTCATGGCCTTAAAAGGTTCCGGGAGAGCCAAGGCCCAAGGGCTTTGCAACCTCTCCATCCCTTGGTCTGTTTCAAAAAATATCAACAATGCTGCCCTAAAAACTACCTTCCTAATCTTCTTTAGTTTTCCCATGAGGAAGGCATTGCTGTTCCCTTTTGTGGAGAGGGAAAGTGAGGCTCAGAGAGGATAAGGTGCTCAGATCCCGTGTCTAGGATATATGACCTAGAATCAGGTGTCTAGTAGGTGGGAGAGCTGCTGAGGCGTAAGCTCAGGCCCCGGGGATCTCAAAGCAGGTACTCACTATGCTTCTCTTCCCCCAGCTGTGGCAGTTTGGGGAGTGGGTGGACGTGGTGGTGGATGACCTGCTGCCCACCAAGGACGGGAAGCTGGTGTTCGTGCACTCTGCCCAAGGTAACGAGTTCTGGAGTGCTCTGCTGGAGAAGGCCTATGCCAAGTGAGTAGGGGCCCAGCGAGAGCTCCAGGCCACCCCCAGAGTGTGGGGTCCCGCTTGGTACAGAGTGCTGACCGGGGCCTCCCACAGGGTGAATGGCAGCTACGAGGCCCTTTCAGGAGGCAGCACCTCCGAGGGCTTTGAGGACTTCACAGGTGGGGTCACCGAATGGTATGAGCTGCGGAAGGCGCCCAGCGACCTATACAGCATCATCCTCAAGGCGCTGGAGCGAGGCTCCCTGCTGGGCTGCTCCATTGATGTGAGTGCGCTCCATCCTGTGACCTGAGCCTCCTAGTGGCTCCCTTTCCCTACCCAGCCCAGCCTCAGACTCGCTGCAGGCTTGGCTCCAGACCCCATCCTTCACCTCACACCATCCCTGGATCCTCACCCAGCCACGCCCATCACTTCAGTCGCATCTTCCACCTCCATGCCTGGCGTCATCCTGGTCCCCAAAGCCTCAGACCTCAGCTTGTTTTCCTCACTTCAGCTCCTTGTTCCTGTCATCTAAGGCCTTGCCTGTCTGCTCTCCAGTTCGCAGCCTCAGACCTCAGCTCCTTCCTAGTGCCGGCTCCCGTGGGCCCCCGCTTCTTCCCGTACTCCATTCACTCCCTCAGTTGCTTTTCTGTTCCCACGACTCAACCTCAGACCTCCTTCATCCTTGATGTCAGCCTCCACCCCCACCATCACTGCATCCTCCACTCCAGCCCCGCCCCCATGCTATTCCCCAGTCCTACCCGACTCTAGTCTGTTCTCCGCCCTCTTCTCCGCCTCACTGTGTCCCTCCACACGAGGTCTTCTGAGGACCTCGTGGCTCTGTGGTGAGGCGAGGGGCTATGCATGGCTGTATGTGTGTGTTCATGCATGTTTGCACAGGGTCTGGCCAGCTCTGGCCAAAAGCAAGTCAGTGGGGTGCCCAGGCCCCGCCACCAGTGGTAACATTGGTGGAGTAGCAGGCAGCACCCCTTCCAGGGGCTGAGATGGGGTCAGGGTTCCTGCCTATCACTTTGCATAGCTGTTGTGTGTGCAAGGGAACGCCAAGACTCAGGGTTCATCTCCTGACCGGGGATGGGGACACTGGCCATAGTATGTGTGTCTTTCTGCAGATCTCCAGCATTCTGGATATGGAGGCTGTCACCTTCAAGAAGCTAGTGAAGGGCCATGCCTACTCTGTGACCGGGGCCAAGCAGGTACTGCCCCACATGGAGGTCTTCCCTGCAGGGCCGTTCCTGCTTCCTTGTCTCTCTGGCCCGTGGCCAGGGCTGTGGGAGAGGCCGACTCTTCCTTTGACCTCCTGCAGCACCTTTTCTATCTCCTGGGGACTCTCATCCAGAGATGTTTATCTTGTGCCCCCCCTGACTTACCCTAGTTTGTGCACATAGCTGCCTTCCTCAACAGGTTACTCCCCATCAGGCTTCTCAGCTGTGCTTCCCATGGTGGGTGCTGGGTGCTGAGCTGGGCTCGGCGAGGGTGAGGTGGAGGGAAGGGGTGCTAAAAGTGTGTACCAGAAGCAGGCACTGATGGGAGCTCTGGGGAACAGGTGAACTACCAGGGCCAGATGGTGAACCTGATCCGGATGCGGAACCCCTGGGGTGAGGTGGAGTGGACAGGAGCCTGGAGTGACGGGTGAGGGGCTGCGGACACTGGCCAGGGAGGCTGGGGGAGGCTGTTCAGTGCCACTGGCATTTCTGCTGGGGGCTCTGCCAGCCCAGGGTGGGCTCAGGATTGGACAGAGGGGCCCATCTGCATATGACTGGGTCTGAGGACCGCCCTGACAGAGCTCAGGCTGTGCGGGCTGCTGTGCCCAGCCTGTGAGCATCGTCGGGGCATCTGACCCGGCCCCTATAAGACAACTGGGACTGGGATCTCTGGACTTGGCCTGGAGGAGGCCTCCTGACCCGCGCCAGGGGAGGACAGGCCTCAGGGACAGAGGCTGGGCAGGTCAGTGGCCGGCAGCCCCTGGCAGTGCCCTTTCCCCACAGCTCCCCGGAGTGGAACAACGTAGACCCTTATGTTCGGGAGCAGCTCCGGGTCAAGATGGAGGACGGGGAGTTCTGGTGAGCAGCCCCCTCTTCAGTCTGGCCGTTCTTGGGGACAGGCACCCCAGCTCCCAATCCCCCCAAACCCAGCCGTGCCACGTCCCTCAGTGCCCTGGCTGGGGGCCCTGGCTCACCTCTCACCTCGACCCCCCCAGGATGTCCTTCCGAGACTTCATGCGTGAGTTCACCCGCCTGGAGATCTGCAACCTGACGCCCGACACGCTCAAGAGCCAGAGGTTCCGCAACTGGAACACCACCCTGTATGAGGGCACCTGGCGGCGGGGGAGCACCGCGGGGGGCTGCCGCAACTACCCAGGTGACCTGGCCTTGAGAGCACAGGGGGGCGGGTCTGGGCCCTGCTGCCCCGGACATGTCTTCTCTCTGAGCCTCAGTTTCCTTGCCTGTAAGGTAGGGGTAGTTGTGCTGACCTCGTGAGTTTGCTTTGAGGATGAAATATTGAATGTCCTTGTAAATTCCAAAGAGCCACATTTGACTCCCTTGGTGGGGTCTGAGCCAGAGTGCTGACAAGGGGAGAAGGCTTCGTTGCCGTCCAGCCACCTTCCTGTCACTCCTCATTCCGAGACCTTCCTCCTGGCCCACTGTCTCCCTCCTTGATTCTCTGTCACCTTTCCCTGGGCGTCTAGATCCGTGGGGTATCCTTCCTCTCCCATCTCGCCTTCTCTTCTTACCAGGCTAGAGTCCTCATCCTTACCAGGTTGGAGTCACCATTTTAATCTTCCCCCTGCAAACGCTCGAGTTTCCCGGCCCCTCTGTCCCTCTGCCCCATAACCCTAGTTGAACCCTCTCCACCGGCTCCAGAACCGCTGACTGTGCCTGGAGAGAAGTTACACACCTGGGGCAGTATTTTCCCTGTAAATTCACAGGCGCAAACCTCAGTTGTGCACTTTGCATGACCCCAGCAGCTCCTATGAGTACGTTCCCACTCTCTCCTCAGACCTGCCTCCACTGTCACTCTCATCTGATTTCATGGGACACCCGTCCCATTCCCACCCCCAAATCCCCCAGCCTGACTGGACCTGTGCCCGCCTTTGCTGCCTTGCCGCCCGGGACAGTGGCAGAACTATCCCTGCTCGTGGGGACCCCGCACCTCTGCTCCAGACTCCCTTTCCCTCACTCTGAAAGCCTCCCGCTCCTTCATCTGTCACCTCTCACTCTGTGTCGTGATGAGAGAACTGCCTGCCTCAGAACAGTCGCCTGTCTCTCGACCCACTCCCCCACCCATTTCTCTGCTCCCCTTCAAAGTGAAATTTCTCAGCAGTGCTGCCCTCAGCGTTTCCTTGCTCGCTTCCAGTTCAGTGTTTAACCCCCTCCAGTCCAGCTTCCACCCAACCCCGGTGCTGCAGCGTCTCACTGGCCAGCTTCGGCTGTGCCGCGTCCACCACTACAGCTCTGCTCTCATGACCTGCCCCTGTTAGCAGTTCTCAGGCTGGCTCACAGCCCTCTGTTTTCAAGCATTCTTCTCCCTCACAGGGATCTAATTTCATCAGTTTTTCCCCAAACAGATGACCACTGTTCCCTGTACCACTTATTGAGAAGTCTATCCTTTCCCTGCAACGCCAGCCCCATCATACAGTCCCCACATATGTGCGGGTCTGTTTCTGAGTTGCTTTTCTGTCCCTTGGCCTATCCCACTGCCAAGAGTGCATTGATTTAGTAGCTATAGATTTATAAGTCCTGAAATTGGACAGGATGAATTCCTTCTTCAGGAGTCTCTTAGCTCTTCGTGCTCCTTTTTTTGTTTTTTCTATGTGAATTTTAGGATCAGTTTACCAAGTCCTACAAAAAGCCCTTTTGAGATTTTACTTTGGAATTGGATTGACTCTGCAGACCCATTTGGGGAGAATTGACATCTTTACAATTTTGAATCTTCTTATCCAAGAATGTGGTATATCTCTTTATTTATTTAGGCCTTATTTAATGTCTTTCATCATAAAGGGCTTATACATCTCTTGAAATTTATTCCTAGATACGTTATCATCTTGTTGCTGTTGTAAATGGTATCTCTTTTAAAATTACCTCTCCCAAGTAGTTGCTGATACTGTAGCATGCAGCTGACCTTTTAAGTTTATGCTGTATCCAGCAAACTTGTTAAACTGTAGTTAACTTTACTCATTTTTCTGTAGATCCTTTTTGCTTTTCTAACTGACAGTATAGTATCTGAGAATAGTGATGAATTTGTTTCTTTTCCAATTCTTATTACTTTTGTTGCATTTTCTTGTTTAATGTGCTGGCCAGGCCTGCAGCATGCTGACTAGCACTGGCTATGTCCTGGTATTACCCCTCTCTCAAAGGAAAAGGGTTTTTTTTTGTTTTTTTTTTGCTGTACGCGGGCCTCTCACTGTTGTGGCCTCTCCCGTTGCGGAGCACAGGCTCCGGACGTGCAGGCTCAGCGGCCATGGCTCACGGGCCCAGCCACTCCACGGCATGTGGGATCTTCCCGGACCAGGGCACGAACCCGTGTCCCCTGCATCGGCAGGCAGACTCTCAACCACTGTGCTACCAGGGAAGCCCAAAGGAAAAGTTTTTACTAGTAAATGTTGACTGTAGATTTCATCACTAAAAACTTTTCTACTCTAGGTTTTTGTTTTTGTTTATACATTTATTTATTTATTTATTTATTTTTGGCTTTGTTTGGTCTTCGTTGCTGTGTGCAGGGCTTTCTCTAGTTGCAGTGAGCGGGGTCTACTCTTCATTGCGGTTTGCGGGTTTCTCCCTGCGGTGGCTTCTCTTGTTGTGGAGCACTGGCTCTAGGTGCTCAGGCTTCAGTAGTTGTGCCGCATGGGCTTAGCTGCTCCGCAGCATGTGGGATCTTCCCAGGCCAGGGCTCGAACCCGTGTCCCCTGCATTGGCAGGCAGATTCTTAACCACTGCACCACCAGGGAAGCCCCTTGTTTTCATTTTTGTATGCACCTTTTATCAGATTAATGAAGCTTAATGTTATTAAATACTTTATTATTAGAATTAGCTTTTTTCTTCTATCTGTTAAAAAGGTAAGTTACACTGATCACTTTTCTAATATTAAATTAACCTTACATTCCTGAGATTAAAAACAACAGAGTCAGGCTTCCCTGGTGGCGCAGTGGTTGAGAGTCCGCCTGCCGATGCAGGGGACACAGGTTCGTGCCCTGGTCCGGGAAGATCCCACATGCCACGGAGCAGCTGGGCCCATGAGCCATGGCCGCTGAGCCTACGCGTCTGGAGCCTGTGCTCCACAAAGGGAGAGGCCACAACAGTGAGAGGCCCGCGTACCGCAAAAAAAAAAAGAAAAAAGAAAAGAAAACCAGAGTCATGACGTAACTTTCTTTATACAATAATTTTACATCCATGTTCATGACTGAGGTTTGCCTATAGTTTTCCTTTCTCATACTTACCTTGTCTAGTTTTGGTATTGGTGCTGTATTTGGCTGGTAAAGTGAACTGGGAAATGTTTTCTCTTTTTCTGTTTTCTAGAAGAGTTTGTATAAGGTGGGTATGATTTTTCGCTTGAATGTTTGGTGGAACTGGTCTATAAAGCTGTCAGGCCTGCTCTTTTATTTGTGTGAAGATTAACTTTTGTTATTGAGTATCTTTAATGGTGATTGAACTATTCAGGTCTTCTATTTCCTCTTGAGACTCTTTTGATGAGTTTTATTTTCTAGAAGTTGATCCTTTGCATATTGTTTTCACAATTATTAGCGTGAAGTCATGCTTAATATACCATACCTCATCTGTAATGATATCATCTCTTTTATTGGTAATGTTGCTTGTTGGCATTGTCTCTTTTGTTTTTACTAATCCTGTGAGGGGTTTGTCAATATTAGTCTTTAAACAGAAATGATTTTTTTACTTTATTGATCCTTTTTAGTTTTTTTTTCTATATTATTAATCTTTGGTTTCTTGCTTGTTATCTCATTCCTCTGCTTTCTTTGGATTTATTTTTAGACTTTATGACATCTTTTTTTTCTTTCCAGTTTTATTGTGATGTAATTGACATTCAGCACTGTATAAGGTGCACAGCGTAATGATTTGACTCACATACATCATAAAATGATGACCACAGTAAGTTTAGTGAACATCTGTCATCTCATATAGATACAACATTAAAGAAATAGAAAAAATGTATCTTTTCCTTGTGATGAGCACTCTTAGGCTCTTAGGGTTTACTCTCTGCACAGCTTTCATATATAACATATAGCAGTGTGAATTCTATTTATCATGTTGTACATTGCAGCCCTAGCACTTATTCACTTTAAAACTGGAAATGTATACCTTTTGACCACGTTCATCCAATTCCCTCTGCCCCCACCCTTTGCCTCTGATCACCACAAATGTGATCTCTTTTCCTGTGAGTTTGTTTGTTTGTTTGTTTTTGAAGGATAATTGAACTACAACACTATGTGAGTTCCTGGTCCACAACATAGTGATTCGATATTTCTGTACATTTCGAAACCATCACTACAATAAATCTAGTTGTCGTCTGTCACCATACAAAGATATTACAAAACTACTGATTATATTCCCCACACTGTACATTTCATATCTGTGACTCATTTATTTTGTAATTGAAAGTTTGTACCTCTTAATCTCTCTTACCTATTTGTCTTCTCTCTCTCTCCCCCTCCTCTCTGGCAACCACCTGTTTGTTCTCTGTATCTCTGACTCTGTTACTGTTTAGCTGTGTTTTTTTATTTGTTTTGCTTTTTTAGATTCCACATATAAACAAAATCATCCAGTATTTGTCTTTTTGAATTAGTGTTTTCATTTTCTTTGGAAAAATACTCAGGAGTGGAATTGCTGGGTATCATGGTAGTTCTATTTTTAATTTTTTGAGGAATCTCCATAGTGAGGAATTCCATTTTGAGGAATCTCCATGTTCTCCATAGTGGCTGCACCAATTTACATTCCCACCAACAGTGCACAAGGGTTCCCTTTTCTCTACATCCCTGCCAACACTTATTTGTTGTCTTTTTAATAATAGCCATTCTGACAGGTGTGAGGTGAAATCTCATTGCGATGTTGATTAGTTATGTTGAGGATTTTTTCATGTGTTCTTTGGCCATCTGTATGTCTTCTTTGGAAAAATGTCTATTCAGTTCCTCTGTCCATTTTTTTTTTTTTTTTTTTGCGGTACGCGGGCCTCTCACTGTTGTGGCCTCTCCCGTTGCGGAGCACAGGCTCCGGACGCGCAGGCTCAGCGGCCATGGCTCACGGACCCAGCCGCTCTGCGGCATGTGGGATCTTCCCGAACCGGGGCACGAACCCGTGTCCCCTGCATCGTCAGGCGGACTCTCAACCACTGCGCCACCAGGGAAGCCCCTCTGTCCATTTTTTAATTGGGTGGGTTGTTTGTTTGTTTTTTGCGGTACGCGGGCCTCTCACTGTTGTGGCCTCTCCCGTTGCGGAGCACAGGCTCCGGACGTGCAGGCTCAGCGGCCATGGCTCACGGCCGCTCCGCGGCATATGGGATCTTCCTGGACCAGGACACAAACCTGTGTCCCCTGCATCGGCAGGCGGACTCTCAACCACTGCGCCACCAGGGAAGCCCGGGTTGTTTGTTTTTTTTTGATGTCGAGTTGTATGAATTCTCTGTATGTTTTGGCTATTAACTCCTCATCAGATATATCATTTGCAAATTTCTTCTCCTGTTCAGTAGGCAGTCTTTTCATTCTGTTGATAGTTTCCTTTGCTGTGCAAAAGCTTTTTAGTTTGATGTAGTCCCATTTGTTTATTTTTGCTTTTTTTCCCCTTGCCTGAGGAGACATATCCAAAATAATATTACTAAGACCCATGTCAAAGAGCCTACTGCCTATGGCTTCTTCTAGTAGTTTTATGGTTTCAGGTCTTACCTTTAAATCTTTAATCCATTTTTAGTTTATTTTTGTATATGGTGTGAGAAAGTAGTTGAGTTTCATTTTTTTGCATGTAGCTGTCCAGATTTCCTAACATCATTTATTGAAGAGGCTGTCTTTTCCCCCATTTTGTATTCTTGACTCCTTTGTCATAAATTGCCCATATAAGTGTGGGTTCATTTCTGGGCTCTCTGTTCTGTTCCATTGATCTATGTGTCTGTTTTTGTACCAGTACCATACTGTTTTGATTACTGTAGCTTTGTAGTATAGTTTGAAGTCAGGGAGTGTCAGGGAGTCAGGGAGTGTGATATCTACAGTCTTCTTCTTTCTTAAGATTGTTTTGGCTATTCAAGACCTTTTGTGTTTCCATACAAACCTTAGAATTATTTGTTCTAGTCCTGTGAAAAATGTCATTGGTATTTTGATAGGGATTGCATTGAATCTGTAGATTGCCTTGGTAGTATGGTCATTTAAACAATATTAATTCTTCCAATCCATGAGCACAGTATATCTTTCCATTTGTGTCCTCTTCAATTTATTTTATTAGTGTCTTATAGCTTTCCAAGTACAGGTCTTTTACGTCCTTAGTTAGATTTATTCCTAGGTATCTTATTCTTTTTGATGCAATTGTAATTTTATGACTTCTTAAATTAGACACTTATTTCATTAATTTTTTTTTCTGTGTATGCACCTATAATGATAAATTTCCCTCCAAGTGTACCTTTGAGTTACACAATTTTGATATGTAATGTTTTTAAGAATTGTAATACCATAAAATTCACACTTTTAATGTGTACAATTCAGTCATTTTAATATGTTCACAATGTTGTGTGATCATCACCATCACCTAACTCCAAAACATTTTCACTGCGCTCAAAAGAAACCCTGTATCCATTAGAAGTCACTCCCTAACCCTCTCACCCACCAGCCCTGTAACCACTAATCTAATTTCGTCTTTATAGATTTGTCTATTCTGGACGTTTCATATAAATGGAATCATGGAATATGTGGCCTTTTGTGCCTGGCTTTTTTCCCTTAGCATCACGTTTTCAAAGTTCATCCATGTTGTAGTGTGATCAGTACTTCATTTCATTCGTAGGGCTGAATGATATTCCATGATATGGATACACCACATTGTGCTTATTCATTCCAAAGTTGATGAATTGTTTCCAGTTTGGGGCTATTATCAGTAATGCTGCTCTGAACATTTATGTACATGTGTTTGTATGAGCATATGTTCTCTTGGGTCTAAAGTAGGAGTGAAATTTTTAGGTTGTATGGTAACTCCATGTTTAACTTTTTGAGGAACTGTAAACTGTTTTCCAAAGTGGCAGCCATTTTACTTTCCATTTTACATTCCTCCTAGCAGTGTATGAGGGTTCCCATTTCCCCACATCCTCATTAACACTTATTGTCCAACTTTTTTTTTTTTTTTTTTTTTTTGCGGTACGCGGGCCTCTCACTGCTGTGGCCTCTCCCGTTGCGGAGCACAGGCTCTGGACGCACAGGCTCAGCGGCCATGGCTCACGGGCCCAGCCGCTCCGCGGCATATGGGATCTTCCCGGACTGGGGCACGAACCCGTGTCCCCTGCATCGGCAGGCGGACTCTCAACCACTGCGCCACCAGGGAAGCCCCCAACTTTTTTATTATAGCCATCCTAGCAGGTGTAAAGTGGTATCACATTGAAGTTTTGATTGGCATTTCCCTAATGACCAATAATGTTGAGTATATTTTCATGTATTTATTGGCCATTTGTATGTCTTTTTTGGATGGTCTGTTCAAATAGTTTGCCCATTTTTAAATGCAGTTTTTTTTGTTGTTGTCTTTTTGGTTTTTTTTTTTCGCGGTACACGGGCCTCTCACTGTTGTGGCCTCTCCCTGTTGTGGCCTCTCCCGTTGCGGAGCACAGGCTCTGGACGCGCAGGCTCAGCGGCCATGGCTCATGGGCCCAGCCGCTTCGCGGCATGTGGGATCTTCCCGGACCGGGGCATGAACCCGCGTCCCCTGCATCGGCAGGTGGACTCTCAACCACTGCGCCACCAGGGAAGCCCTGCCCATGTTTAGATCGGGTTGTCTTTTCATATATTTTTTAAATATATATATATCTGTATATATTCTGGATGTGAGCCTTATGAGGTAGATGGTTTGTATGTACTTTCTCCCATTCTGTGGGTTGTCTTTTCATTTTCTTGATAGTGTCCTTTGAAGCACAGAAGGTTTTAATTTTGATGAAGCCCAATTTTTATTTTTTCCTTTTGTTTCTCATGCTTTTGGTGTCATAATCTAAGAATCCATTGCCAAATCCATGGTCATTTATCTTGTGTCTTCTTCTGAGAGCATTATGATTTTAGCTCTCTTATATTTAGGTTGTTGATCCATTTTGAGTTAATTTTTGTTTATGGTGTAAAATAGGTACCCAACTTATTTCTTGTGCTTGTGGAAATCCAGGTGTCCTAGCATCATTTGTTGAAATACTGTTCTTTCCCCATTGAATGGTCTTGGCACCCATGTCAAAAATCAATTGGCCATTTACGTATGGGTTTACTTTTGGACTCTCAGTTGTGTTCTTTTAGTCTGTATGTCTATTTTTATTCTAGTACCACACCATTTTGATTATTATAGATTTGTAGTAAGTTTTGAAGTCAGGAAGTGTGAGTCTTCCAACTTTGTTCTTTTTCAAGATTGTTTCGGCTTCTGGGCCCCTTACAATTCCCTATGAATTTGAGGATCTGCTTTTCACTTCTGTGGGAAAAGGTTGTTTGAATTTTAATAAGGATTGCATTGAATCTGAAGATCACTTTGGGTAGTATTGACATCTTAATAATATTAAGTCTTCCAATCCATGAAGATATGTCTTTTGACTTTTCTATGTCTTCTTTAATTTGTTTCAGCAATGTTTTGTAATTTTCAGTGTACAAGTCTTTCAACTCCTTGGTTAAATTTATTCCTAGGTATTTTATAGTTTTGGATGCTATTATAAAGAAATTGTTTCCTTAATTTCCTTTTTGGATTTTTTCATTGTTGGTGTATAGAAACACAACTGATTTTTATATTCTAATGTAATCTGCAACTTTGCTGAATTTGTTTTTAACTCTAAACTTTCTTATGGATTCTTCAGGTTTTTCTATATAGAAGATAATGTCATTTGCAAGTAGAGATAGTTTTCTTCTTCCTTTTCAATTTGGATACTTTTTCTTTTTCTTGACTAACTGCTCTAGCTAGAACTTCCAATACAATGTTGAATAGTGGTGGTGCAAGTGGGCATCTTGTTCTTGATCTTGGGGGGAAAGCTTTCTTTTTTTTTTTTTCACCACTGAGTATGATATTAGCAGTGGGTTTTCCATAAATGCCCTTTATCATGTTGAGGAAGTTCCCTTTTATTCCTAAATTTCTGAATTTTTAAAAAAATTTATTTATTTAATTTATTTATTTTTGGCTGCACTGGGTCTTCATTGCTGTGCACGGGCTTTCTCTCGTTGGCGGCAAGCAGGGGCTACTCTTTGTTGTGGTGTGCAGGCTTCTCATTGCAGTGGTTTCTCTTGTTGCAGAGCACGGGCTCTAGGCACATGAGCTTCAGTATTTGTGGCATGCAGGCTCAGTAGTTGTGGCTCGTGAGCTCTAGAGCATAGGCTCAGTATTTGTGGCACATGGGCTTAGTTGCTTCGCGGCATGTGGGATCTTCCTGGATCAGGGCTCGAACCCCATGTCCCCTGCATTGGCAGGCGGATTCTTAACTGCTGCGCCACCAGGGAAATCCTGAATATTTTCATCATGAATTTGTTTTGGAGTTTGTAAAATGCCTTTTCCATGTCAGTTGAGATGGTCATGTGGTTTTTTTTCCCTTTGTCCTATTAACATGATGTATTACATTGGTTTTCTTATGTTGAACCATTCTTGCATTCCTGAGATAAATCCTATTTCATAGTATGTAATCTCTTTAATATACTGTTGGATTTGGTTTGCTAGTATTTTGTTGAGGATTTTTGTATTGATATTCATAAATGTTACTGGTCTGTAATTTTCTTTTCTTGTGATGTTTTTATCTGGATTTGGTATCAAGGTAATGCTGGCCCCGTAGAATGAGTTCGTTTATCAAAAGAAATAGTAATGTAAATGAGAAATCACATAGAATAGTAATTAAAGCACTGTGTACCTATATTGAAAAAGAAAGAACTGAAAACAATTGCCTAATTTTCCACCTTAAGAAACTAGTAAATGAGCAAACTAAACCCAAAGCAAGCAGAAGAAAGCCAAATAAATGAAACAGAGAAACAATAGAGAAAAATCAATGAAACCAACAGTTGGTTCTTTGAAAAGCTCAGCAAAAAGTGCAAATCTTTAGCCAAACTGAACAAGAAAAAAGACAAGAAGGCTCAAATTACTAAAATCAGGAATTAAAGAGAGAACATCACTATCAACCCAACAGAAATAAATGATTTATAAGAAAATACTGTGAACCATTGTATGACAACAAATTAGATAACCTAGATGAAACTGACAAATTCCTAGAAAGAAACAAACTATGAAAATTGACTCAAGAAAAATAAAAAATCTGGATAGACCTGTAACACTTCAGAGATTGAATCAATAATCAAACCTCCCAGTTACTATTTTATTGTTGATTTTTAACTTAATTTCCTTGCAGTCAGAAAATATGATCTATATGAGATCATAGGTTTGAAATAAACAGAAGCTGGTGCTATGGCCCAGCATGTGGTGAGTTTTCATGCATATTCACGTGTTCTTGCAAAGACTGGCTAACACATATATTGTGTTAGCACTCCTGTAAATATTTTAAATATAACAACCTGATTACCTTTCACACTGACCCTATGAGGGATGTACTACATTATCACTATTTTACAGATAAGGAAAGTGAGACACAGAGTGATTAAGCAATTTGCCAAAGTCACTAATAAGTGGCAGAGCTGGGATTTGAACCCTGTCAGTGTGAACCTGGAGTCTGTTCTCTTGACCAGTATACTGTTCTCTGAATGTTAGGGGGAATCTTCTATAATTGTTCATTATATCAAACTTATTGATTACTTTGTCTGCTTAATCTATCCATGATTGGAAGAGGGATAATAAAATCTCACACCATCTTGCTGGCTTTGCCAATTTCTCCCTTTATTTCTGTCCGTTATTTTTCTTTGCATATGTTGAGCTAGGTGCATCAAGTTTAAAATTGATATAAGTTCCTAGTGAATTAAACTTTTTTTTTTTTTACTATCTAGTGACCACCTTCATCTTTAGTAATTCTTTTTACATTCAAGTCTGTTTCAGTCTGTGTTACTATGCTGTTGCAGTTTTCTGTTAGTTACTACTAGTACTTTTGTGGTATGTCTTGTTATACCGTTTGATGTCCGATCTTTCTACAGCTCAGTGTTTTAGTTATCTCTCATAAATAGCATATAACTGATTTTTTTAATAGCTGAATTTGGAAAACATTGTCCTTTGATTGGAAAGTTTAATCCATTTACATTCATAGTGATTACTGATATATTTGTATTTATTTCAGCAGACTTACTATGCATTTTCGATTTGTCCCTCCTGCTATGCCTTCTTTTGGGTTGGATTTTTTCTTTTCTCTCTGCTTGTTTTTCCCTCTGTGAGTTTGGAAGACAGAAGAGCTTGCTTAATAAGTTCCAAAGTTAGTTGATCAGTATCTTTACCCTCCACCTGAATAATGTAAAGACTTGAGAATATTTAAGTTGGATCACACCCTCCCTTTTTTCAATCTGCTATCCTTAGCTAGTATTTTAATTCTTAACAGTTTCCTGCCTGTCCTAAATTAGCACCATCATCATCCCCATTATTTGGTATAGCCCGTATTTGTTTGATTACCCACATAATATCAGTATTTTTGCTCACTACTCTCATGAATGGTGAGACCTTTCATCTGAGATCATTTTCTGTCTGTCTGAAATATATCTTTTTGAATTTCTTTTACTGAGGGTCTTTTGGTGATAAACTTTCTCAGTACTTGTATAAAATGCCTTTATAGAGTGCTCATTCTTGACAATTCTCTGGATATAGAACTCTGAATTGACATTACTTTCACTTCCCTGAATATGCTATATTACTCTTCACTGTGCTTCCACTGTCACTATGTGAGTCGGGAGTCTGTCTACCATGCCTTCTGAAATGGTTTGTCTTTTCTCTCTTTTAAGATTCTTTTTCTTTGATATTCTACAATTTGACCATGATGTGTTGAGGTGGGGATTTCTTTTTATTATGCTTTGGATTTGTCAAGCTCCCTGTGTATGAAGATTGATGTCTTTCAACAATTCTAGAAAATTGTTAGCCATGATCTTTTAGAATATCACCTTCCTACTCTCTTTATTTTCTTCTTTTGGAATGCCAATCAAATGTAAACTGGACCCCCTCAGTCAACCCTCCAGATCTCTTACTTAACATCTCTTAACATCCCTGAATGTCCCTGGATTGCATTCTGGGTAGTTTCTTTAGATCCATCCTCAATGCACAAATTTTCTTTTTTGCTGTTGGTTAATCCTTCCGACAAATACTTAATTTCACTTGAAAAATTTATTTCTGGAAGTGTTAATGGCTCTTTTTCTGATCTGTTCATCCTTGCTCATATGTTTAAGCATCTCATTTATTTCTTTAAGTATAGTAAGCCTAGTCTTTCATATTCCGTGTCTGATAATTTCAGTATCTGGAGTCTTGGTGAGTTGTTGTTTGTCGCTGCTCATCCTCAGCCATCATGAGGTTCATCCATTGTGGCTGCTGGTTCTCAACCTTCTGAGGTTTTTGGCTTATTTGACCTAGAAGTTTATCTTCAGGAGTGGTTTGAGTTATTGGATGAAGTTAAGTTCCTCTAGTGTTTCTGCCAGAAGTTTATCTTCAGGAGTTGTTTGAGTTATTGGATGAAGTTAAGTTCCTCTAGTGTTTCTGCCAGTCACCTGGGATACTCCCGACCCAGGACTCTTAAAAATAAATTTTCTCTTTAATGTTCTTTTTTTGACCTCATGGGCAGCATGAATTAAATCTGCAAGCTCATGAGAAGGCTGGCTTGTGGTTATAAATCCTCAGAGAATGTTCTACTTCCTCCCAGTGGTTTTATTTTTCTTTCACACTTACACTGCTGGCATTCCTCACGGGGCTTCCAGTTTTATGGCTGTGATCTCCTACTGGACCTTATCTCCTGCCCCTGAGCCCAGGCAGGACTCAAGACCTCTAGGAGTCTGCAGAAATCCTTTGGCATTATTTACCTTTCATGGCTCCCAGTTTCCATTTTTTAAAACAGCTTTATTGAGATATAATTCACATACCACATAATTCACCCATTTACAGTGTAAAATCCAGTGTGGCCTTTACTTTATTCACAGAGTTGTGCACCCATTATTACATCAATTTTAGAACGTTTTCATTACCCCCAAAAGAAAACCTATACCCCCTGGCTGTTACTCCCAAGCCCCTCCCCCTCATTTCCAGGCTACCACTAATCTACTTTCTGTCTCTATGAATTTGCTTGTTCCCGACAATAATTTAATATAAATGGAATCATACAACACGTTGTCCTTTGTGACTGGCTTCTTTCACTTAGCATAATGTCTTCAAGGTTCATCCATGTTATGTAGCATGTGTCAGTACTCCATTCCTTTTAATTGCTGAATAATATTCCATTGTTTGGTTATATCACATTTTGTTTAAATTGGGTTGTTTCTGCCATTTGCCAATTATAAATAATGCTACTTGGAACAGTCACATGTTTTTTGTGTGCGTGTATGTTGTCATTAATCTTGGATATACACACACACACATCCCCAGAGGAGTGGAATCGCAGGGTCATATGGTAATTCTGTGTTTTACCATTTGAGGAACTGCCAGACTATTATGCAAAGTAGTTGCACCATTTTACGTTCCCACCGGCTATGCTTGAGGTTCTGATTTCTCCACATCCTCGCTTATTTTTTTTAATTTTTCAAAAATAAATGTATTTATTTTTGGCTGCATTGGGTCTTCATTGCTGTGCATAAGCTTTCTCTAGCTGTGGAGAGCGGGGGCTACTCTTGGTTGCAGTGCACGGGCTTCTCATTGCAGTGGCTTCTCTTGTTGCGGAGCACAGGCTCTAGGCGTGTGGGCTTCAGTAGTTTTGGCACACAGGCTCAGTAGTTATGGCTCATGGGCTCTAGAGCACAGGCTCAGTAGTTGTGGTGCACGGGCTTAGTTGCTCCGCAGCATGTGGAATCTTCCCAGACCAGGGCTCAAACCCATGTCCCCTGCATTGGCAGGCGGATTCTTAACCACTGCGCCACCAGGGAAGTCCCCACATCCTTGCTTATTATCTCTCTTTTTGATTAATGTTAATTTTGTATGTGGGGAGGGGGAAATGCTGGACTTACTGGTGCCTTTAAACAGAAGTTTTGCATATTCTCTCCGGCACTTGGTTGTTTTAGTCAGCAGGATTGTTCAGGCAGCTGAATCACTAAATTGCCAGAAATGCAAGTCCCCCTCAGCCCTTGCAGCTCAGTGGCCTCCTCTCAGACCCTGCTTTCTCTCGCCCTCTTCTAAGTCACTGTCCACACAGCAGCCACCTTCTTTTTTTTTTTTTAATATTTATTTATTTGGTTGCGCTACGTCTTAGTTGCAGCAGGCAGGCTCCTTAGTTGCGGCTCCAGGGCTCCTTAGTTGCAGCTTGCCGGCTCCTTAGTTGCAACAGGTGGGTTCCTTAGTTACGGCAGGAGGGCTCCTTAGTTGTGGCACGTGAACTGTTAGTTGCAGCATGCATGTGGGATCTAGTTCCCTGACCAGGACTCACACCCGGGCCCCCTGTGCTGGGAGCACGGAAAACTTAATCCACTGCGCCACCAGGGAAGTCCGTGCAGCCACCTTCTAAAATCCTGATCCAGTCATGCCCCTCCCAGTGTAAACCTGTCAGGGAGTCCTTTGGTCTTTGATTCAATCCACACGTCTTATCACCGACCCTGCTTCCACCAACGTCTGCCAACCTCCCTGGATCCCCTGTGCTCACTGGAGCCCCAGGTGTGGGTCTTTTCTTCTCCCTCTGCCTAGGCTTCCTTGGCTCAAATGTCACCTCGAAGATTCCTTCCCTGCCCGACTTCAGCTTGCTTTCTTTGTAATTGTTCCATTAACTAACCTGACTTGTTCATCTTTGCCTCCGCTTCGTTCTGGAATGGGAGCTCATGAGGGCAGGGACCCTGTGTGTCCCTGTGGCACATCTGTCACTTGGCACACGGTGGCCACAGTAAAATTTGTTGAATGAATGAATGAATGAAAACATGGGGGAGGGAAGGCTTGGGGGCACTGCTCTGCTTCTCTGATCCTGCCTCCCTACCTCCTGCAGCCACCTTCTGGGTGAACCCCCAGTTCAAGATCCGGCTGGAGGAGACGGATGACCCGGACGACGACGACGACTACAGGAGTCGGGAGTCAGGCTGCAGCTTCCTGCTCGCCCTCATGCAGAAGCACCGCCGTAGGGAGCGCCGATTTGGCCGCGACATGGAGACCATAGGCTTCGCTGTCTACGAGGTGAGCGAGCGGGCGGATCTCCCAGCACCCGGCAGAGAAAGCGGCCTCCCGGCAAGCACCGCCAGGCGGCGCCAGGGGCGCCAGAGGACGCCAGGGGCGCCAGAGGACAAGGCGGCGCCCGCCCATCCAGAGCCGACTGGGGCCAGTCACACCCCTGAGGCACGCAGCCCTAGACTGAGCCTTCGGGAGGCACCTGCTGAGGCCCTCCGCCAGGACTGGGGCAGCCAGGGGCCTAAAATTCATCCTGTGAGGCAGATGGAGGATGAGGAAGATGTGTAGCTAGGAGAGGGGAAGATTCTGCAATTCTCCCCTGTCCTTAGAGGCTGCATGGCTGCTTTCGGGCAGAGGGATCTGCCTTAGCTGACACCTGGGAGAAAGACTTTGACTCAGTTTCAGAAAGAAGTGGGCAAGTGGTCTTCCCTGAAGGAGTAGTGAGCTCCCTGTCTTGGAAGTATGTAAGCAGAGGCTGGCCGTGGAGGGCCCTGCTTCACGCACTGTATTCAAGACAGAAACTTCTGGATCTCCCTGGTGGGGGTAAAGGACAGTCGCAGCCTCAGCCCAGGCCCACGGCCCCTCGTAGCAGATTGGGGTGGACCTCCAGTGTCCCTGGGCCGGAGGACTCTGCAGTTGGCCGCCCCATGGGGCAGTCCTGGAGGCTCTGGTTCAGAGCTGAGGTGCAGGGCATTCCAGGGACAGAGGGCCCTGCCTGGGCCTCCCTCCTGGCGTCCTGGGGTCCCTCTCTGGCATGAATACAGGTCTGGGTCAACACTGGCCCCTGTCCAGGACCCTGTCTCCTGGTCTCTTCATCCCATCATTTTCATCTTAAGAACTCAGGGCCGCTGCCCAGCACACACCACAGCATCTGCCCCTGGGCCAAGCAAGCATCTCTAACTTCCCTCCTCTCTCTGGCAGGTCCCTCCGGAGGTAGGTGTGGCATCTGACTCGCCTGGATTTACACACCCTTGAACACACATGGCCCAATGGTGCCCAGAGGGAGCAGGACGGCGGCAAGCCCACACGTAGAGAGCTAAGAAGTCTCCTCATCTTGGGGCTAACACAGTGCCCCCACCCCCCTGCCTGCTGTTCAGTGGGCAGAGCAAACACTGTCCTCCTGGGGGTCAGAGCAGGTAATAAGTAAGGGAGCTGGATTTGAACCCTGGCCCTCAGAGCCCCACCTGACACGCACCCGTGAGGCTCTTCCTGTCTTACTGTTCACACTGAGGCCGTCTGGGGTGCTGGCTAGGAGCAGGTTGGTAGTGGGCTGAGTGTTCTGTACCCTTGGGCAAGTTGCCTAGGCTCTAAGCCTTGGCGTCAGTGTCTGTAAAATGAGTTGTCATGAGCGTTAAGTGAGGTGACGTGTAAAAGGCCCTGCGGTGTCTGACACGGGAAGCTCCAGGTAAGGATAATGAGAAAGTTATTTCATGGTGTCACAGTATCTACATTCACCTCATGGTGTCTCCTCCCCTCCACTCGGTGCGGTAGGCAGGGCTGTTACCCCCATTTCACAGATGAGGCAACAAGCACTGTGACTTGTCAGGGTCGGGTAGCCTGTGGGTGACGGAGCCGTGACACAGCTCTCCAGCCGCTTGGCCAGAACCTGGAGCCTGGGGTCTGGATCTGGGTCTGGTTCTGGCTGGATCTGGGTCTGGGGGCAGCTCCTAAGGGTGGGCTGAGCGGGCAGCTGCAGCCCCCGCTCCCTCCTTCCCTCCCGCCAGCTGATGGGCAGGCCGGCCGTGCACCTGAAGCGGGACTTCTTCCTGGCCAACGCGTCTCGGGCCCGCTCCGAGCAGTTCATCAACCTGCGGGAGGTCAGCACCCGCTTCCGCCTGCCACCCGGGGAGTATGTGGTGGTGCCGTCCACCTTCGAGCCCAACAAGGAGGGCGACTTTGTGCTGCGTTTCTTCTCAGAGAAGAGCGCTGGGACCCAGTGAGTAGAAGGGCCCCCCACCCCGCTCTCTGCGCGCCCCCCACGCCCCTCCTGCCCCCCCCCCCCACTGCTGACTGGCCCCCTGTCTCCCCACCCTCTGCAGAGAGCTGGATGACCAGATCCAGGCCAATCTCCCTGACGAGGTACGTGCCCTGCCCCCACCAGCCACCCTCCTCCTCTCCCTCACCCTGGGTGTCCTGTGACCTGGGCTCCGGCTGGCAGCGCAGAGCCCCTCCTGGCAGGAGCCGTAAGAGTAATACTAATCCCTCATTTGCCCAGCACTTTACAGATTGCAAAGGACTTTGTCATAATAATGGCACAGGGTCCCCGGGTTCTTGCTCTCTGCTGGGTCTGTGCTGAGCTCTTTACCTGGGTCACCCCGTTTCCTCCATAACAGCTGTGTCAGGGTACTGTCACTACCCTCTCAGTGGGAAACTCAAGTTCAGAGAGGTTAAGGAACTTGCCCAAGGTCGTGCAGTAGGGAATCAAAGCCTCACTGTTCATCATTGAGCTGACCTTCACTCTCCACATTTAGGCCACAGAGGCCTGGACAGGGATAGAGTAGGGGCCAGGTTCCCATTTCACAGATGAGAAGAGTGAGGCTCAGAGGTGAAGTGACACATAGCTGATGAGTGGTCCCAGCCCTGCCTCCAGCAGCTGCCCATGCAGGGGCCAGGCTGGGGTGCCCCTGACCTGCTCTCCCCCACTTCTCCATCCAGCAAGTACTCTCAGAAGAGGAGATTGATGAGAACTTCAAATCCCTCTTCAGACAACTGGCAGGGGAGGTAGGCTGGGCGTGGTGGACGGGTGGTCGGGGGCACCAAGGGGCAGCCTTTCCCCAGAGTGGAAAAGGCTCCTCCTCCCTCTTCCCGCAGGACATGGAGATCAGCGTCAAGGAGCTGCAGACCATCCTCAACAGGATCATCGGCAAACGTGAGCACCCTGAGCGGCTGCTCTCCACCCCGTGTCCTGCTTCCCACCCCCCCTACCCCCCCGCCCCGTTCCTCCAAACTCCAGAATCTAGCCTTCTGCTCCCACCCTGGGCTGAACCCCACCCCTTGGTCTCCGTGGGTGGGGCACCCTCCACCACCTTTCTGAGCCCTGCTCACCCCCTTTTCCTCCCAAACTCCTCATGCCGTCTTGCTGCTCTCCGTGCCTGAGCGCTGTGCCTGGTGTGATTAGAAGCTTAGCCGGCTGCTGACAGCACCTTAGGGCCAGTGTGTGGGCGCCCCTTCCTCCAGAAGGCAGGTGGCCGGCTTCACTCCCCAATGTGCAAAACTGAAGGCAACTGCCCTTCAACCTTCCCTTTGCCCCCGCCTCTGACCTCTCACCTCCGACCTCTGTGCATGCTGCTCCCTCAGCCCAGAGCCCCTCTCCTGCTCTTCTCACCCTTCGGGGCCTGCAGCAAACCCCACCCCTGCCGTGACCGCCTGTGCTGCACGTTTCTACTGTGTTTCTTTCACTTATACTTAGCACTGTTCCTTTTCACTCGGGTCTAATGGTGGTGTTGACGTGCCTGTTGGGACACCGGCTTGACTGCTAAAATACCTTGAACTCTTTTTTCTGATGATGGAAACAATCCTACATACCTACTAGCCTAGACTTTACACACCAGGGGACAGAAATGGTGCCTCCCGGACCCTTGTCCCACCAGTGTGCCCAGCACGGGGCAGCCCCAGGAAGCTGGCTGGGTTGAGGTGTTGGGACTGGTTTTTCTTGCAGACAAAGACCTGCGGACCAAGGGCTTCAGCCTGGAGTCCTGCCGCAGCATGGTGAACCTCATGGACGTATCCTCCCTTTGCTTTTGCCTCCTGAGCCGGCCTTTGGGGTGGGATGTAGGCATGGGGAGAGCCCTGAGTGACCCATCCCAGGAGCAGCACAGAGAAAGGGACAAGTGTGGACAGACCAGTTCCTTCCTGGCATCTTCCCGTTGATCGGGGTGGGGCGGGGACCGAGGCACAGGCCTGTGTTGAGTGAGAGGCGGGCAGGGCCTCGTCTGCAGGTGACCCTGAGGCTGGTGCTCTGTTTGCGCCCCTCCCAGCCACCCCGATTCAGGCCTGGCCCCAGGCAGCTGTCTGCGGGCTCCTGCCCCTTCTCCCCTCCCCCTCCTCGTCTTGCTCTCCCCGGTGCTCACTCACCCAGTGCCTGGTTTAAGCTGTGGAGTTTTCTTCTTAATGGCCGCCCAGCGTGACGGCAACGGGAAGCTGGGCCTGGTGGAGTTCAACATCCTGTGGAACCGCATCCGGAATTACCTGGTAGGTGGTCCCTGCTGGCAGCACCCTCCCCTCCTCTGCAGCCTCAGTCACAGCGGGCGGCCGGGCTCCGGCTCCCAGACCAGCTGTGTGGACTAGGCCCTTGCCCTGGGTCTGCCTCTCCGAGCCCACGTATCCCAGTGGCTGACCCCCTTCGGGCCTCTCCCCTCCACCCTTGTCAGCCCTCCACCCTGGGCAGATGGGAAGGGCTGGATGCTCGCCAAGCCCTCACCCTCTGCCCCCCACCCCCACCCCCCCAGTCAATTTTCCGGAAGTTTGACCTGGACAAGTCGGGCAGCATGAGTGCCTACGAGATGCGGATGGCCATCGAGTCTGCAGGTGAGGCCTGAGGGCTGGTGGCACTCGTGGAGCCCCAGGGAGATGGCCCTGGCTCGCTTCTCTGACAGCTACCCAGGGCGGTGGGTGGGCCCTAGCCCTTGTCCCTGGGGGGGTGATGGCAATGGTGGTGAAGCAGTAACAGCCATCTACTGCCTTTCTCTCCTGGTGACTGGGCCAAGCGCTTTATCAGAATTTCCTTTTGTTCTGACTGCAGCCTCATGAGGATAGGGTCTTTTATTATCCCATTGAGCAGAGAAAAGTGCAGCTCAGAGAGGGGTAGTGACTGGCCTGAGGCCACACAGCCAGGGAGGAGTGGAGCTGGTCTCCAGAGCTTCCAAAGGGAGCAGTGCAGGGCTCATCCTCAGTCCCATGTCAGGATGAGGCCAGGGCATTCAGAACAAATGAAACTGGACCCTGGGCCCTGATGGCCAGCACCTGCTTCCCTGGGGCAGTCTGGGTCCTCAAGCTCCCTCTGGACCAGCACTTGCCCAGCTCCTGGCCCTGCCCAGGCGGTCTTCATGCCCCCCAGCCCTGGGGCTCACCCTGCCCAGCCTCAGTCCCCCTCTCCGCCCCCTCTGGCCTGGCTGCACGTCCCTGGCCCTCACCTGCTCTCCTGCGCCAGGCTTCAGGCTCAACAAGAAGCTGTACGAGCTCATCATCACCCGCTACTCGGAACCCGACCTGGCTGTGGACTTCGATAACTTCGTGTGCTGCCTAGTGCGGCTGGAGACCATGTTCCGTGAGTGTCCCCGTCGGCTTCCCCCTCCAGCTCAGTCCCCAACTCGTCCCCAACGAGGGTCTCGGGGAGGTGGGGTCCAGGCAGGCTGAGTGCCAGGCAACACGGAGTTGGGTGGGAACTCTGGAGGGGGCTCTCGAGCAGCAGGAAGGGCTGCTCCCCGGCTGTGAGGGTGAGAGAGCTTGCGGCGCTGTGGGGAGGTGGGGGTGAGGCAGGAGGTGGGGCCTGGTCCTGGCCCTGCCTGAAGGTCCCACTGAGTTCTCAGCCCCATGTCATCATTTCTTGAACACACAGGGTTTTTCAAGACTCTGGACACGGATCTGGATGGAGTCGTGACCTTTGACTTGTTTAAGGTGGGGCTGTCCTCCGGTCCCGGTTGGGGAAGGTGCCCAGGGGCAGTGTTTTCTTACCCGCCTGGGCTGGAGGCTGCGGCCTCAGCGCCAGCCCTAAGGCCGGCCACCTGGGTCCTGCAAGGACACGCTTGGGTGTCTGGGTCCTGGGGAGGATGGGCCAGACCCCTGGAGGCCTGTACAGGAGCCAGCAGCCTGGGCTCCCAGGGGTCGAGGAGGTAAGAGAGTGCCCCGCCCCCTCCCCGGGAGGGTCCCTCTCCCACCTGCCCTCAGGGGGGTGAGGAGATGGTGACTCCTGAGCCATGGAGCTGGGAGGCCGGACTTGGGGTTTCTGCCCTGGCTGACCCCTCTCTCCGCCCTCTGCCTGGCAGTGGTTACAGCTGACCATGTTCGCATGAGGGGCTCTTGCACGAGCCCCTTGCTGTGCTTCTCTGCCCTCCTCGTCTGCCGGGCCGTGCCTTCCCGCCACGCCACACCAGGCCCCGCCACACCAGGCCCCGCCAGCTGCAAGTGCCTTCCTTGGAGCAGGAGGCGGCCTCGTCCTCCTCGTCCTCACTTCCCGGCCGCCCCGGTTCCTTTGTTCTGGGCAGAGCTGCGTGGCCCTCCCTGCCTCCACTGGCCACGGGCTCAGATGGACTCCCCCAGCCCCTCTGGTTGCCAAACCGGGAAGGCAGCTTTTGCTAGTTCCTGCCTCACGTGGGGCCCCAGGGGGAGCTGACGGCCCCAGGCCTCTGGACATCCTGATGTGTCCCCTCCTCTCCCTCCACAGGCCACCCATTCCACCCCCAAGCCCACCACGCCCCAGCTGCAGCCTTTAAACTATAACCACTAGCTCTGCACAGCCTGCTGTCTAGCCGTGCGGAGCACTCTCCCAGCTGGGGCGTCCTCCGCAGGGCTGGGAATGAATGCCTGTTCCTTCCTGTGCCGAAGCCAGTGCCCCCCTCTGCCCCACATTCCCCCCAGCCCTGTCCCCACTTGCCTGCGGGGTGGTCAGGCCTTCCCTCCCTCCCTCCCTCCCTCCTTTTTTATATTGGTGATTTTAAAGGGGCCTCTGTGGGGACTGAAGTACCACCTATGGGGGTGCCAGAGGCACCTGGGCATGGGGTGGGGCAGTCTCATGTTTCCATGCAGAGAAACCCCAAATAATAAAGGAAACGGCCCCACCTTTGACTCTGGAGTGTGTTTCTGCCTACACCTGCTGCCCAGGAGGGCACAGCAAGCCTTGTCCTGCAGGGACTCTGCTCAGGGCCTCACACCCGCCCCTGCCCTGCCCTCCATCCCCTTCCCCATCGCCCTGGAGGCTCGCACCTCTGCTGGAGTCCTGGGCATCTGGGAGGGGAGGATGGGGTACCCCCTGCAGGGACAGGGCCATACTGCTGAGGTCCCACATGGCCCTGCTGGTCCTACATGCCCCGCTCCTCGAAGCCCTGACCCCTTCTTTCCCCACACACTCTGCCTGTGCAGCTCTGGCTCAAACCCAAACCCCTACTTAGCGCAAACCTGACCCCAGGAAGCTCCCCAGAACACGGAGCCTCCTTTAAGTCTTCTCGGGGGTGGGGGAGGGGAGTTGCCCCTGTGACCCAGACACCTGCAGCTTATATAAGCTGCTCCAGCCCACCACCACCACCACCACCACCACCAACACCACCACCACCACCCCCCACCACCCCACCCACCCCCACACACCCCCGCCCCGGGATCCCAGCTCTTCTTACCAGAGAGAAGACAAAGAGTAGGTTGACGTGGGGGTAGAGGAGGGGCTGGGACAGCGTGGGGAGGGGTGAGCCGCAAACCAGGGCAGCGTCTGCAGAGCAAAGACTGAAGGAGCCCAGCTGGGGGGTGGGGGCTGCCCTCGGCCACCAGGAGCCCCATGTGGAGCCCTGAGTGGCAGACTGTCGGGCACAGGGCCTGGAATCTGCCTTTTGCCTTTGGGAGTCCCTGGGCAAGTCCTGCTGGGCCTCAGCCTCCTCCTCAGTAAGAGGAGTGGTCCATCACTTCCCGGAATCCTGGGCTGGTTTGTGAGAGGGGCCAGGTGGAGGGGCGGGGAGCCTGGTGCACCAGGCCCCACCCGCTTAGCTCTGTATTGGGTTTCCTTTCATGAGAGGTTGGAACACTGCGGGTCTGGATGAGCAGAGACCCTGCCCCCTCCCACACCCCCAGCCTGAGAGTACCTGGGATGGGGGCAGGGAGAGTAGGGCTTCCTCTTGGTTGCCCTATTTGGGCATTTTTCAAGGACTTTTTTCCAAGTGTCTCCTATGCAGCCTCTGACTTCCAGGGAAGTGGGGGAGGGGCAAGCAGCTGTAATCACTGGCACCCCCTTACGTGACCTCCAAGCATTTAAGGCTCCGGCGTCAAGGGAGCCCAGGGACAGGACTGGGTCCCATGTGCTGAGGCTGGAATTGCACGTCTTTTTTTTTTTTTTTGGCCGCATCACTCGGCTTGTGGGATCCTAGTTCCCCGACCAAGGATCGAACCCGCGTCCCCTGCATTGGAGGTGCAGAGTCTCAACCTCTAGACTGCCAGGGAAGTCCCCTGGAATTGGGCTCTTGAAGATGCCTCAGAGTGGCCTCCAGAGAAAAGGGGAAGGTGACGATGGTGCCACATTTACTGCTGGGGTCCCCCCTGCGAGGACCATGGGCAGGGGGCTGAGCCTGGAGATCTGGGCAGTGGGATATGAGGCGGCCCTCTAGGACCCCTCGCTTTTTTAACTCGGAGGTGAGAGGCTGGGAGAAATGAGGAGAAAGGGCCTGGCAGGAGGGGGAGGCCTGCAGACCTGGGGACACCCGAGGCCTCCTGTGAGGTGTAACCCGACCCCTCTGAGTTGTGGGACGCGGGCATCTGAGGTCCTAACCCTGGCCTGTTCCTCCACCTCTCAGGGCCCCGTCCCAGCCCCTTCACATAAGGCTCCGAGGCTGGGCCTCAGGTCTGGCCCGTGGCCATGGCCTTCACAGACCCGCTGGATGCCCTGGGTGGCGTGGGTGGCTTCCAGCTGGTCTGCACGGCCCTGCTGCTGCCCTGCAGCCTGCTGGCCGGCCACAACTGAACTTCACGGCCGCCGTGCCCCGCCACTACTGCCAAAGGCCCGCCAACCACACTGCGGCCACTGTCAATGGCTCAGGGGCCCGGCTGAGGGCCACCGTACCCCTGGACCTGCTTGGGGCCCCCCGAGCCATGCTGGCACTTCATGCAGCCTCAGTGGGCCCTCCTGGGCCCCAACACCTCCGTCCACAGGGCGGCCACCAAGGGCCGCAAGGACGACTCAGTCTAGGACCACAGTGTTTTCCGTCCACCATGGTGATGGAGGTCGGGGTGGGGGAGGGGGCGGGGGGGGGGCGGGGGGCTGCTGCCTGAGGCCGAGGCTAGAGCGTCCCTCCCTTCCCCGCGGTGGGATCTGGTGTGTGAGGCCCGCGCCCTCTGAGACCTGGCTCAGTCCGTCTACATGACCGGGGTGCTGGTGGGCGCCGCAGGTCCCAGCCTCCCGCGCCTCTTCATTAACTTTTCTTTATTAAAGTTAGTGTATTTTAAAATAGATAATACATACAATACATTCACAAGGTTCAAAATTCCTGAAGGTACAAGCGGGTATGCAAGGAAGCGTTCTCCCCTCTGCCCCACACTCCAGTAATTTCTACAGGGCAGCCTGGTTTCCATGTATCTTACAGAGATTTTTTATGATTTTATACAATCTAGGTGAACATGTACATGTGCTCCATCCCCCTTTTCTATACAAATGCTGACACACCCATGCATGGTTTTGTATCTGGCTTTTAACCTCATTCGTGACCTCTGCGTATTCCTTCAGAAAAAGCTCTCCTGTCCTCCCTGTGTCTGGGCTGCATCCCACTGTGCAGATGAGCCACAGCTGACCAAAAGAGCCCCTGAGGGGGGCTTCCCAGGTGGCGCAGTGGTTGAGAGTCCGCCTGCCGATGCAGGGGACACGGGTTCGTGCCCTGGTCTGGGAAGATCCCACATGCCGTGGAGTGGCTAGGCCCGTGAGCCATGGCCGCTGAGCCTGAGCGTCCGGAGCCTGTGCTCGGCAATGGGAGAGGCCACAACAGTGAGAGGCCCGCGTACCAAAAAAAAAAAAAAAAAGAGGTATATTCCTTTTTTAAAAAAAAAAATTTATTTATTTGGTTGCGCCAGGGCTTAGTTGCGGCACGCGGGCTCCTCAGCTGTGGCATGCAAACTCTTAGTTACGGCATGCATGCAGGATGTAGTTCCCTGACCAGGGATCAAACCCAGACCCTCTGAATTTTAACCAGGGAAGTCCCTTGGGAGGCTTTAAAAGGAAGGGAGTCAGTGTTCATTCAGGAGACGTCAAGGCAGGGAAACATTATGGATAACTTTATTGTATTTTCAGTGACGTGACAAAGTTTCTTCAATGATGGATTTCCTTCCCCAAATGCTGGTCTCCACACCGGACTGGAAGCCCCGATAGTGCTGTGTGCCCAGAACATAGTAGAACGTTTACATGGCAGCGTGCAGGAGCAAATTAAAGAACAAATGAACTCGTGAAGGTAAGGAAGGCAGGGGCATCTACACTTGAGAGAAGAAAGAAGGGGGAAGAAGACAGAGCAACACCAGACAGAGTGGGGAGGAGAGAGGTGAAGGAGCCGTGTCAGGGAAGCTGAGACAAGAGGAACCAACCAGAAGGGAGTGACCAGTGGAGGACAAGCGTGGGCGAGAAGACAGTCCATGCAGTGACCATGATGTCCAGGTGGGGTCAGGAGACCAGTGAAGCAGAACTGGTTCCTCCAAGGTCAGATTATCTACTCTCAAGCTTAACAACTCCAGACCAAAGGAAGCCCACATCACACTGCCTCCCCTGCGGTGTTAAGGGCCATGAGATGTTTCACCTGAGTTTGTTCAGAATCATATTGGGGGCCTTGCCTCTCATGTCCACCTGGGAGGAGCTGGAGTGGTGAAATCAGACCTGCATTCTTCCTTGACGCCCCCCGGCCTGCCTAGGGCCAACAAGAATTACTGTCACCTTTTCTAGAAGTCTCTTCTCTTTTGTTCCATCTCCACTGACTCACACAGCTGGGGATGGCTGGGAGGGATGGTAGGAGTTTCTCAGTAAGTGGTTTGGGAGCAGATGCTGGGCCCTGCTAGGAGAGAACCCACTGCCACTTTCTATTTTTCCACTTCTCCTCCCTCTAGGTTCCTGGGTCTGTGCCAGCATGTCCTGCAGAGAAGCAAGACGTGGGGCCCAGAAGCACTTACAGAAGTGCTCCTGCTGGACAAAGAACTTCTTTTCTGAAAGACGTTGACGTCCCTTTCAAATATATTCATGTGTATTTCCTCCAAGGATATTCTCCTGTGTGACCGCACTGTAACCACCACAGTCAGAAAGTTAGTGTTGCTATATGACTACCATTTCACCCTCAGACCTCATTCAAGTTTCCCTAGTCCTCCCCACAATGTCCTATAAAGCAAGAGGATCGGGTTCAGAATCGCAAATGGCATTTAGCTGTTGCTTCTCTTTCAGGAGTAGGTCCTTTGCTCTTTGACTTTCGTGACTCCAGCAGTTACACAGGGTTTTATAATTGGAAGAACTAATAAGACTCCACAAAGCACACTTATTTAAGGCTTTCATAAGACCAAGGACAGGGGCTTCCCTGATGGTCCAGTGGTTAAGACTCTGCTCTTCCAGTGTAGGGGGTTCCGGTTCAATCCCTGGTTGGGGAGCTAGGATCCCACATGCCATGCGGAGCAGCCAGAAAAAAGACGGAGGATACAATACAGCAGGAGAAAGAAAATACAGGCGAACATCAGGAAGGGCCAGGGCACCCAGGTGCACCTCCCAGGGTCCTCGCAGCCCCCAGGGTGTCATTCATCCCTGCATCACAAGCCATTGGATGGATGTGAGCTATCTCGATCTCAGGGAGGCCAAGTACAAGTTTGCTGAGGGGTCTTTTCTATCCCACTGGTCACAGCCCAAATCAGGCTGTGTAACCTGGTAAACCAGGCGCAGACCATGAACCTACAATTTTCAATAAACAATGCAGACAAGCTGGTAGAAGCTGCTCCAAGAGGAGGTTCAGACTTGACCAGCACATTATAAATTACTGGCTGGTACGTGGGCTTCTTCAGTGACCTGTCCAGGGTTCTTCTTGACAGTCCTTGTCCAAGCAAACATGAGATGGAAACAACTGGACTTGTTTTAGTTTGTGGGGAAACGGTGACATGGGGGAAGGGGAGGCGAGAGACAGCCTCTCTCACGAGATAGTCAAGTGGAGTTTCAGACTTCTGGACAATAAGAATTCAGAACTCCTCAGCCCATCTCATTTTTCTCAATTTCTTTTTTTTTTTTTTGTGCGGTACGCGGGCCTCTCACTGTTGTGGCCTCTCCCGTTGCGGAGCACAGGCTCCGGACGCGCAGGCTCAGCAGCCATGGCTCACGGGCCCAGCCGCTCCACGGCATGTGGGAGCTTCCCAGACTGGGGCACGAACCCGTGTCCCCTGCATCGGCAGGCGGACTCTCAACCACTGCGCCACCAGGGAAGCCCTCAATTTCTAATCTCATCAAATAATTATGAGTGCTGGTCATAGGCTCGGGATGTTAAAGATTAAGATGAAAAGAAAATGCCTGTTTCTAGGGTTCAAGTTACTCATCCCCAAGATCTTTCATTAATCACGAGACCAGATACTGTTTTCAGAATGGTCTGAATGTCTGGTGTAGTCTGGGGTCAGCCCCGGTGACCCAGTTGGGTTTATGCCCGAGTTTGTTGGAGCAGCGTAGCAAAGGAGCACCTGACTAACCCCGTTCAAAAAAAATCCTTTTATGTAAGAATAGAACATTCACAAAGGAGACAATACCAATAGGAAGTAAACAGAGGAAAAGATTCCACATCAGTCATAATCAGAGAAATGCAGTTAAAACCAGGAGATGCCCTGTTTCAAATATTTAAGGAAACATTTTCAAACATAGTAATGTCAATGCATAGTCAATGCAGGAGATGTACGGGTAGCAAGGAGGAAACTCCTGCAACCTTTCTGGAAGTTTCTTTGGCATTATAGATCATGAGTTGGAAAAATTTTCACATTCTTCTAAGCAGCAATGACATTTCCCGGACTCTGCCCTAAAAAAATAAGCTGAAATACGGACAAAGTTTATTTACAAGGATATTCGTCATCCTGCTTAATGTACCAGAAAAAAATGTGAACTCTCCAAATATCGAACAATTTAAATAAATTATGATACATTGTGCGTTAGTTAAAAGCCATGTTGATGAAGTTTTTAATGGCAAGGGGAATGTTTACAATATGCTGTTAAACAGTGTATTATAATTACTTATGATATTTTCCTAATTATGTCAAGAAATAGAGACTCGGTAGAGAGAAAACGATATGTTAAAATGGTGACAGTGGTTGACTCAAAGTATAGGTGATATTTTATTTTTTTCCTGGCTGCTTTATATTTAAAATTTTTTTCTCCAAATTATCTACATTGAGCAGGTTTTCTCTGGTAATCGAGGGAATGAGGCACACAATGAAAAAAATTATAGGAATTCAATTAGGCCGTTTCTCAGACGCAGGGCAGCCCGTCTTGAGGCTTGGAGTGAGGGAAGGATCTGTGCGATGCGGAAGTTCCCCGAAGACCCAGAAGGCAGCCAAGGCTCCAATCAGTGACCTCCCATGGAGCTCCTCCCACTGGTAGGGGGCATGGAGAGGTGAGGGGCAGAGGGATAGGTTTTCAGCCTTTCAGCAGAGGTCTGGTTCTCCACCAAGGACAAAGACCAGGTCAGCTGGGGCTACAGTGGTAGGAAGGAATAACCTGTTTTGTAGCCCACAGGCTCTCCTGTGTGCATGTCTGACCCTAGACCAAGTTGCGCATCACTGATGCCAAGAAGTCATTCTAAAAAGTCCTCACGGCAACAGTCCCTGTTTCCAGCATTGTGCAAAAGAACTGGGATCAGCACATCCCCCTCCCTAATCTCATGGTAATGTGTTGGCTGCCCAAAGGAAAGAAATAGGGGCAAAATAGAATTCAAAAATGATTTTGTGAATGATTCTTGCTTTACAGATTTGTAGAAAGATAGCTACTGGCTGACATTTTTGAGCTGCTGGATGAGTTTAATACTGAAAAATGCAAAGGTCAAATGCAAGTAAGCTACAGCATGTTCTGACAAAGTATTGTAGAACAGAATTCGGACTTAAAGAATTGTTCACTCGGGTTGTGTAGTTGTTAAAAACTGAACTCTAAAGAATTATCAAGACCAGAAAAGCAGGGATTTCCCTGGTTGCTCAGTGGTTAAGGCTCCGCTCTCCCAATGCAGGGGACCCGGGTTCGATCCCTGGTCAGGGAACTAGATCCCACATGCATGCCGCAACTAAGAGTTCACATGCCACAACTAAGGAGCCCATGTGCTGTAACTAAGGAGCCAGTGAGCCACAATTAAGGAGGCTGCCTGCTGCAACTAAGACCTGGTACAACCAAATAAAAATAAATAAATATTTTTTAAAAAAGACTAGAAAAGCAGTATCTGGGTCTGCTTGAGGAAAACCTACACTATTGTTTTGAAATATTGATGTGAAAAAATTTGATCAAAGTAAAAACCCATTAACAATATCCTAAGAAATCTCAACATTGCACTTTTTTTTTTTTTGCAGTTCGCGGGCCTCTCACTGTTGTGGCCTCTCCCGCCCGCTGCGGAGCACAGGCTCCGGACGCGCAGGCTCAGCGGCCATGGCTCACGGGCCCAGCCACTCCGCGGCATGTGGGATCTTCCCGGACCGGGGCACGAACCCGCGTCCCCTGCATTGGCAGGCGGACTCTCAACCACTGCTCCACCAGGGAAGCCCAACATTGCAGTTCTTAATGACAGAAGATGCAGAACTATTGGATTTAAAAGATAATCTCACCATTGAAAACAATTTAAACTGATAGAATTATCTACATTCTGATTAATGGCAAATTAATGATTATCAATTAATGGATAAGAATATCCATCAAGGAAAAAAAGTGATAATCTTCTGTTACTTGCCACTAGCTACCTGTACAAATGCAATTTTGCATTGATGGTGACTATCAAGAATTTGAAGAATTCTTGAATTCGAAAGAATCATCATGAAAAACAAGAACTGCACACAGCCATCTTGAGCATAAAACCTGATATAAAAAGTTATGTTCTGAAGCAAACTCAACTTTCCTATTAAAATATTTTAAAAGATTTTAGAGACAAGTATAATACAAATTCAAATGTCTTTCCTAATACATTGCATCATTTTTTATTATTTTAGTAAAAAAGTAAATACTAAGACAATGTAATGTTTTCTCTGTGCTCCATGGAAATAGCCCAAATCTCCCTCAATCCCTCAACTTCCCCCAGTGGGATGAACAAATATATTTTCTACTAATTCCATAAAAAGAAAAAGTTTGGGATGCACTGGAACAAACACAGAGGTATAGAGATAGCCTGTTCCTCCCTCTTCTTTTAAATGATTTTTACCACTTTTTAAAAAAATTTTTTATTTTTATTTTTGGCTGCGTTGGGTCTTCGCTGCTGTGTGCGGACTTTCTCTGGTTGCGGTGAGCAGGGGTACTCTTCGTTGCAGTGTGTTGCAGGGCTTCTCATTGCAGTGGCTTCTCTTGTTGTGGAGCACGGGCTTCAGTAGTTATGGCACGTGGGCTCAGTAGTTGTGGCACGAGAGCTCTAGAGCACAAGGCTCAGTAGTTGTGGTGCACAGGCTTGGTTGCTCCATAGCATGTGGGATCTTCCCAGGCCAGGGCTCGAACCCGTGTCCCCTGCATTGGCAGGTGGGTTCTTAACCACTGTGCCACCAGGGAAGCCCTTACCACTGTTTTTTGAAGTGACATGACATCATGGGAAGTCTCAAAAACAGAGTGAAATAATCGACCCATGATCTCTACCCGACTCCACCCACCCCCCTATTAGTTATCTATTGCTGCATAACAAATCATTCCAAAACTTGGTGACTTAAAAATAAATAAAATAATAAATAAATAATAATAAATAAATAAAATAAAATAAATAATAAAAAATTATAATAATAAATAAAAATAATAAAATAAATAATAATAAATAAAATAAAATAAAAATAAATATTTATTATTTCCGATGGTTTCTGTGGTCAGGAATTCAAGAAGGACTCAGCTGGGTGGTTCTAACTCAGAAACTTTCATGAGGTTGCAGTCCTCTAAAGGCTTGACTGGCATTGGAGGTTCCACTTCCAATGCTGGCAAGTTGGAGCTGGCTTTTGTCAGGAGGCCTCAGTTCCTCTCCACACAGGCCTCTCCACAGGGCTGCTGAAGTGTCCTTACAAAATGGCGACTGGCTTCCTCTAGAAGGAATGATTCAGAGTTCAAGGTAGAACCCAGAATGCATTTTATGACCTTCGCCTCAGAAAGCACACGCTTCTGCCACATTCTATCGATCACACAAGTTAGTCCTGAGTCACGTCAAAGGAATCTACATGTGGTCTTGGGTACCAGGAGTTGAAGATCTTTGGGAGACATTTTGGAGGCCAGCTGCCACACTCCCCTCAACACTCTGACTGTGGCTATGTCAGGGTATTTCCTTCCCAGACTTCACCTGACCTTAAAGCCTTCATAGAGTGATAATCATATTATTCAGACATTTTTATCTATACCCACCCCCAAATTCACATGTTGTAAAAACTCAAACATGAGAGGAAAATGTTTGAAAAAAAAAGGTGAAAATTTCTTCCCCATACTCTTTCCATTCCCCACTCTCTCTTCACAGTTAGAAGTAAATTCTTTCAGAATGTTTTTTCTTACACGATCTTGGGCAAGTCAATTGACTGCTCTGATTCTCAGTTTCCTCATCTGTAAACTGAGGGAAAATAAGGCCTACCCAACAAAGTTATCTTAAGGGTTAAATGACATTATATATGCAAATCACTGTACCTGATACCTATGAAGTGCTCAGTTTATACCTCTCCTGGCTAAAAGTCACATGGCCAGTAAGTGGCAGAGTTGTAATTTGAACCCAGGTCTGTATTTCCATAAAACCATTATTTTCCCATTATTCCAGGTACCCATATGTCCCAGTGCTATCACTAAGTGTGTAAATTTGAGCAAGGCATTTAACCTCTCTAAGCTTAGCTTACTTCATCTGTAAAATGGGGACAATAACACCGTATGCAGGGAAACCAGTCTAGTGAGAAAGTAATTCAGCTCTGAGGGTGTACGACAGGGGTGCACAGGTATGACCAGAGCAAGGGGCACTTGTCTACTAAAATTCTTCCAGTCTTAAGCAACAGAAACTGACTCTGGCTAAACTGAGTCCCAGAGGAGGTTTTTCTGGACAGCTGTTGGGTGAATTCACGGGCTGGAAGAAAAGGCAAAAGGATCCGTGCAGCTCCAGGCCTGCTCAGCAGGAGTGCTCCAGCCTTTTCTCTAGGGACCTATGGTAGATGGTGCAGCTCCGAGCATCTTCTGCCACTGATTCTTCACTTAACATTTTCAAATCCCTGGAAGGAATTTGACTTGCTTTGCTTGGTTCCATTGCATTCAAACTCATGGATCAGAAAGCCTCAGCCATGGGACTTCCCTGGTGGTCCAGTGGTTAAGACTTCGTGCTCTGGCTGCAGTGGTTGTGGGCTCCATCCCTGATCGGGGAACTCGGGGAACTAAGATCTCGCGTGCTGCGCTGCACAGCCAAAAAAAGCGGGTATGGCACGGTCACAGGAGAACTGCGGGCCTGACAGCCCCATCCCGCCCCAGCTTGCCTCTGATCCTGCCTGGCGCGTTACAAGGAATTTCCTGCGGGAAATGAATGAGAGACCTGAACCTTTAGAAGCTGGTATCACCTTGGTGGGGAATGGGGGGGAGATTCCCAGGAAGAGGAAATGGCATAGGCAAAGCCAGAGAAGTAAGAGAGACTGTGAAGCATATTGGGAGATGCAAGATGGAACCCTGTGGCTGGATGACTGCAGAGCGAAGGTAACTAAACACCCCACTTCCAGGTGGGAAACTCATTCATTAGAGTTCAAAGGAGGCTGACTCCATGCGCCAGCCTGACCAATCAGAATACGCCATTTCCTCAGCACCAGGGATTGGTGCAGGGAGGCCATGTGACCCAAGGAGGGCCAATCAGATTCACTCTATGAAATCCCGATTGGGGTTGGGAGGAAGAGAATCCTCTGGGTCCTGACTCAAGCGGTCTTCAGGAAGAGACCAATGTCCTGGATGCTCTGGAGGCAAACTGCCTGGTTCAAGTCTTACCAGCTCCCTTACTAACTGTGAGACCTTGGGGGAGCTAGACTCTCTCCTCCGTGAAATGAGATTAATAAGCCTTACCTACACCGTAATAGGACAGTTAAATGAGAAAATAGACACAGAACAGGTAGAGCAGTGCCAAGTGCACACAGAAAGCCAGTGTGAGAATGAAACCAACAAAGAAAAAAGCAAGCCAAGAGCATAAACTAGTATGAGTCACGTTTCTGTCATTTCCCATGCATAGGTCCTGACTAAAACACTGGAGCATCGACTGGGATTGAAAAAAAAAGTGGGAAATGAGGGATGAGAGGGCAGATCATTTTTGCCGTGCTAAACAACCGGCTTTTTCTCCAGATGGCAGTGGCAAGTCAGAGAAGGATGTGAAGAAGAATATGAAGAAATACTAAGAAGGAAATAAACTAGGACTGTCCTGAACAAAAAGACCCCTGTTGACATTTTAAAAGCAGAAGTTGTACATGTACAAATTAGAAAGTATAAACGGCACAGAAAGGCACAAGATGAAAAGAAGATTTCCCCTGTCCATCTCTCTCCCCAGAGGTAAGTACAGTTCATAGTTCTTTATGATTTTTCAGTCAAGAGTTTTAAATAAGTGATGAGCGCAGATTTGCATTTTAGGAAAAACCTCTCTGGCAGCAGTGGGGAGGGACACATGTGTCAGGGTTAGAAGCAAATGGCTCACACTCCTCCGTCACCCACCTCTATCCTAGCTAATGCCTTCTCACCCTTCAGGTCCCAGGTAGGTATCACTCCCTCCAGGAAGTACTCCACTCCCCCCACCCCCGGCCAGAAGCCCCCTCCAGATTAGGACACATGCTATTAGAATAGAACCACAGCACATTTCATCATCACATTTGTCCTTCTTGTTCAATGTCTTCCTTTTCTGTTAGATTGTAAACTCTGTGAGGGCAAGGACCATGACTGCCTTGTTCTCCCCAGAGCCAAGGGTGGTACTACACACAGAACAGTCACTCAATAAATATTTATTAAATGAATGATTCATGATTGTTTTGGGAAACCCTGATAATGCAGAAAAATCTAGAGAAGAAAATAGAAATCACCTGTGATCTCATGACCCACAGATGATGACTGTTAACATTTTCTACACATCCTTCCAGGCATCATTTGTATCCAGGTGTCATTAGACGGACCCTGACAGCTATGACAAGAGAGCCAGGCAAAAGACAGGAAGGATGCTCAGAATCTCACTGGGTGTAATTTCCACACCTGTAAGGGTTGTGATCCTGTCAGGTGGGAAGAATGGGAAGGGAAGTTAGAATGAACACAAGCAGTGAATGGATTAGATGGACCAATTAATAGTAGACAGTATTGACATGTACAACAGAAACTTAAGTTTTATCATGTCTATAAATTAAGTTTGTTAGAGTTATAGAATTACCTAAGAACTTGTTAAGATCCTACTTGTTAGGCAATTAAGTGCTTACATTTATAAAATATTTAAACTGTAAATTTAATTAACTAAGTTAACAATTATATAAGTCATATAAGGCTTGTACATTGAACCTAAAAGCTAAAGGACATATCAAAATGAAAAAGTTTTGTGCATCAAAGGACACTATCAACAGAGTAAAAAGACAACCTACAGGATGGGAGAAAGTATTTGCAAATCACATATCTGATAAGGGATTAAAGAGAACTCCTAAAACTCAACAACAACAAGAAACAAACAACCCAATTCAAAAACAGGCAAAGTGGACTTCCCTGGTGGCGCAGTGGTTAAGAATCCGCCTGCCAAAGCAGGGGACACAGGTTCGAGCCCTGGTCCAGGAGGATCCCGCATGCCGCGGAGCAACTAAGCATGTGCACCACAACTACTGAGCCTGTGCTCTAGAGCCCAAGCGCCACAACTACTGAAGCCCGTGCACCTAGAGCCTGTGCTCTGCAACAAGAGAAGCCACCGCAATGAGAACCCCACGCACAGCAACAACGAGTAGACCCTGCTCAGCACAACTAGAGAAAGCCCACGCACAGCAACAAAGACCCAATGCAGCCAAAAATATAAATAAATAAATTAAAAAAAAAACAGGCAAAGTACTTGAATAGACATTTCTCCAAGGATGTACTAATAGCTGATAAGCACATGGAAAGATGCTCAGCATCACTAAATGCTATGGACCGAATGTTTGTGTCCTTCCCAAAGTTCATATGTTGAAACCCTACCCCTCAATGTGATGTTATTTGAAGGTAGGGCCTCTGGGAGGTAATTAGATTAGTTCATGAAGGCAGGGCCCTTATGAAGGGATTAAAGCCCTAATAGAAAGAGGAAGGACCACAAGATTCATCTCTCTCTACCATGTGAGGATACAGTAAGAAGGCCATCACTTGCAAACCAGGAAGAAGATTCTCACCAGACACCAGTTCGGCACCTTGATCTTGAACTTCCCAGCCTTCAGAACTGTAAGAAATAAATGTTTGTTTTTTAAGCCACCCAACTTATGGTATTCTGTTATAGTAGACCGAACTGACTAAGGCACTAATTGTTAGGGAAATACAAGTCAAAACCACAATGAGATACCACTTCACACAAATAACAAGGGTTGTCAAGGATGTGAAGGAGTTTGAACCCTGTGCACTGCTGGTGGGAATGTAAAATGGTGCAGCCACCGTGGAAAACAGTATGGCAGTTCCTCAAAAAATTAAAAATAGAATTACCATATGAGCCAGCCATTTCACTTCTAGGTATACACCCAAAAGAATTAAAAGCAGGGATAAGAAGATGTATGTGTACACCAAGTGTCATAGCAGCATTATTCACAATAGCTAAAGCATGGAAGCAACCCAAGTGTCCATCAACGGATGAAGAGATAAACGAAATGTGGTACGTACATACAATGGAATATTATTTCGTCTTAAAAAGGAAAGAAATTCTGACCCATGCTACAACATGAATGAATCTTTAGGACGTTATGTTAAATGAAATAAGCCAGTTGCAAAAGGACAAATATTGTATGATTCTACCTATAGGAAGTACATAGACTAGTCAGACTCACAGAGACGGAAAGCAGAGTGGTGGTTGCCAGGGGCTGGAGGGGAGGGAGGAATGGGCAGTCATTGCTTAATGGGTACAGAGTTTCAGTTTTGCAAGATGAAAACAGTTCTATGGATGGATGGTTATGTTGGTAGTACAACAATATGAATGTACTTAGGCCACTGAATTGTACACTTAAAAATGTTTAAAGTGGTCAATTTTATGTTGTGTATTTTATCACAATTTTAAAAGTAAATAATGAAAAATAAAACAGGGAAGTTCCCTGGCGGTCCCATGGTTAGGACTCGGCACTTTCATGGCTGGGGCCTGGGTTCATTCCCTGGTTGGGGAACTAAGATCCCACAAGCCGCCAAAAAAAAACCCCAAAACAAACAACAAAACAAAACAAAAAAGCTAAAGGACAAACTAATTTTTTTAATTGGTAGCTTTATGTGGTGGTTTCTAATAACAGCTTTATTGATGTATAACTCACCTATCATAAAGTTTACTTTTTTAAGGTTCATAATTCTGTGGTTTTTAGTGTATTCACAGAGTCGTGCAACCATCACCACTGTCTAATTTTATGATATTTTCATCACCTCCAAAGAGAGACTCAGTACCCGTTAGGAGTCATTCCCCATTTCTCCCTTCTCCTAATACCTGGCAATCAATTATCTACTTTCTGTTTCTATAGATTTGCCTATTTTGAATATTTCATATAGATGGAATCATATAAAATCTGGTCTATCGTGTCTGGTTTCTTTCACTTTGTATAATGCTTTCAAGGGTTATCCTCGTTGTAGCATGTATCGGTGTGTCATCCTTTTTTATGCCCAAATAATAGTCCTTTGCGTGGCTAAACCACACTTTGTTTAGCCATTCATCAATTAACTGTCATTTGAGTTGTCTCCACTTTGAGGATGTTGTGAATAGTGTGGCTCCGAACATTCGTGTACAAGTATTTGTTCGAATACCTGTTTTTAATTCTTTCGGTTATATACCCAGGGGAGGAATTCCTGGGTCATCAGGTAACTCTGAGCAACTGCACAGTGGCTGCAACGTTTTCCATTCCCACCAGCAAAGCAACGTATGAGAGTTCCAGTTTCTTCACATCCTTGCCAATACTTGTTATTTTCCATTTTTTAAATTATGGTCATCCTAGTGGGTGTAAAGTGCCATCTCATTGCAGTTTTGATTTGCACGTCCTTAATGACTAATCCGTTGAGCATCTGTTGCAAGCCTTTGACTAATTTTGATTAATTTTCAGAGTTCTGGAAAAGTTGATTTTAACATCTTTTGCCAGTGTTCACATGGTTTTATGCAGGAGAAGATTTTGCAGATCCTTACTCTGCCGTGAGGCCCACTGTCCCTGCTGACTCTTGGTGGATGACATTGATGACATTACCCTCATCATTGTGATGCAAGGTGGTTTCTGTTGTACAACAGAGTCTAACAGCACAGTGGGAAAGGGACTGAGTCAATTTTAGATCCCATCAGCTCATAGATTCTATAACTTTTACATCTTAGTTCATGTTCCATATCCTGTCTCCTTGTCAATACAAGCTTCTGGAAGCAGGAACTGTGGGTTGCTTTGCAGCCTTCCCTCTGGTTCCCAGCACTGTTCTTTGCCTGCTTAAAACATTTAATATAACCACTTTGGGACATTATTTGGGTCTTTACAAATATTTTAAAGTTGTCTGGGGTTACGATGTTCTGAATCTAGACTCCAGATTTAGTCTGCATTGTCCAATGTGATTGCTATAGGGTCCCTGTGGCTACTGAGATTGAAATTAATTAAAATGAAATAAAATTTAAAACGTAGTTCCTTGGTTTCACTAGCCACATTCCAAGTGCACAGTAGCTACATGTGGCTAGTGGCTACTGTATCAAGCGGCACAGAGCTAGAAATTTCCACCATGACCCTGCTCTAGATACTTCCTCTCCAGCTGTCTCAGAGCACAGGATCATCACTGTTGGGAAGTTGAAGGGTCACTGGGCATAGATTCTCCTTCATTTGCAAGGAGGCAGCTCTTTTAATGAGTCCTGATTACGTTTTTAAAAATTTATTTATTTTATTTTATTTTAATTTTTGGTTGTGTTGGGTCTTTGTTGCTGCGCGCAAGCTTTCTCTAGTTTCGGGGAGCGGGGGCTACTCTTCATTGCGGTGCGTGGGCTTCTCATTGCAGTGGCTTCTCTTGTTGTGGAGCACGGGCTCTAGGCATGCAGGCTTCAGTAGCTGTGGCTCGTGGGCTCTAGAGCGCAGGCTCAGTAGTTGTGTTGCACGGGCTTAGTTGCTCCAAGGTATATGGGATTGTCCCAGACCAGGGATCGAACCCCTGTCCCCTGAATTGGCAGGCAGACACTGCGCCACCCGGGAAGTCCCCTGATTACTTTTAATGATAAGGTAATGGATAAAGGATATGATTTTCCTGGGTGATTTCCAACTACTAGACAAAGTTTCCAGAGAGGATGACTGTGCAAAATACAAAAAAACAAAACAAAACCAACCTTAAATAATGCTACCATTGTTATCTCTTCAGGGCAGCCTTTCATCAGCTCCCAGCATCAGGACCACTTCTCTCTTTATCAAGCACTCACCCAAGGTCAGTCGTCATATAATCCTAGCCACAACCCAGCCTTACCTGGAGAGAGAACCCAGCCAGGTCTCCTGGTTCCCCAGCCGGGGCTGCTCCCAGAGCACCCCTCCCCTCTCACAGACCAGCCTCCCATCTCCGAAAGACTTAGTGAGGATTATAAAATAGACCCATCAAGCCGGGATGAAGCAGCTGAGACGCCCAAGTCAGGAGAAGGGCAGCCAGCCCGCGTGGTCCTGGCCCAGTGCTGGCTTCAAGCAAAGGAAGGCTCTGGCATTAGCGAGAATGACTGTGAACACAGCTGACTTCATGGGTGTGCAACCTTGCAGTTGCTCGGGACCCCACGCCCAGAAGGGTCCCACATTTGAGTTAATGCTCTGCTGCCGCCATCTTGAAATTCTCAATCATTTCTGAATGAGGAGCCCTGAATTTTCACTTTGCACTGAGCCTTGCAAATTATGTGGCTGGTCCTGACCTTTTCCATGGAAGGCGTTAATCTTCGAGCAAGAGACAGGCCAGGCAGGGAGATGGGGGGAGTGAAGAGCTGGGCAGCAGCCATGGAGAGCCAAGCAGGGGTCAGTGAGCTGCAGAGCCACCTCAGGGGCCACTGGGGTCCAGGCATTTAAGGGGTAAATGCTTGCTTGTTGCAGAAACATAACTATTCAGAGAAATTCTTTTTCTTTTCTTCTTTTTTTTTTGGCCACATGCGCGGCTTGTGGAATCTTAGTTCCCCGACCGGGGATCGAACCCGCGTCTTCTGCAGTGGAAGCACAGAGTCCTAACCACTGGACCACCAGGGAATTCCTCTTCAGAGAAGTTGTAATGACACATAACAAAGGTTTCCATGTTGTAACTTTGTTTTACCGTGATGTTGACAGTTTATTCTCTTCCCAAACTTTTGCCTGGTTTCATGTTCAGGTAAAAGCTAAGAAGTGTTTGAAAGGAAATTCAACCGACAAACTTGTAAAGATAATTTTTCATTCAATACGCCAAACAAGACACTACTATTTAACAGCAAGCCATACTACATGCAATACATTTTTGATGGTTTAAAAAGCAACAAATTGACTTTAGAACATAAAGGAATACTTAAATATTACTCACAGAAGAAGAAATAGCTAAATGTCCTCTTGTATCTGAAAAAGACTCAAAATGTTCTAGATTTTTTTTTCTTTTGGCCCGATTAGGAAAGAAGAAATAACTAATAAACTATGTAAATACATTAGTTAAAAGAAAACAAGATAAAGAAACAGGAAATAAATCAACTATACTTCAATTTAAAAAAAAAGATAAAACTTTTCTTTTATGCCCACACACAAAAAAGGAAGAGACGGGAAGGAACAGAATGTCAGAGTCAGCCTGCTAATTTTGATGAGGAAGCTCATTGTAACTACTAACACAAACCGAAAATCTGCTGTTTACTAAAGTAGGAGGATGTATAACAACTGTAGCTTTAATTCCATATAAATGGAGCTAAAAATGCACTACAGCTTGTGGTCACTTGCTAGCTACATGCACGCAGGTATTTCGGTATTTGTTTTGCTTTGTTCATTAATAAAAAAATCAGCTAATTCTAAAAAACAAAACAAAACAGGAAAAAAAACTTGCCTTCTTGATAGCTCCATCTTCCCAGCTTGTCTTCCTGAAAGCTTATACTGTGCCCACAACCAGCCAGAAGAACATCTGGACTCATTAAACTTGCCCACCCCTCCAGCCCAAGAAGCTGAAGTGCTTGGGACAACAGGTCTCCTCTGGCTGGACCTCGGGGTGAAACACCTTAGAAGGGGAACAGCATTCCTCCTCAGCTGCTGTCCGCACCCCCTCGCCAGCCTTGAGGGAGAGGGGCCGGGGAGGAACAGCTCTTTTTGATAAATGGAGGGGCGGGGGGGAGGCCAGAGGACCACAGGGGAGAAAGGAGTCGCCTCGGGTTTCCCTTCAGTGAGTGCTTCCTAAAGGGAGAAGCACAGTTCATCTTGTACGCTCACATGATCCTTGGAGACACAACTCATCTCCCACAATGTCACCTGTAAGGACAAGATAAACAGCCAAACCTGGGGCCCAGCTCAGGCCAACCCTGGTTCTAGTTCACGTCACGTCCTAAGGAAGAACGTCTAGATGCTGAGGATCGTGCACCTCAAGAGCAGGGCTGGGACAGTGCGGGGAAGAAAGATTGACGGCATTTCCGTATTTTCCTTTTTATACACAACACTCCCCAAATAAACAAGTTGCCTTTTCTTCCTAAATTCTTACAGTACAGAGCGCTTGATTCAATTAAAACATGTGAGGGTATAGGGCTTCCCTGGTGGCGCAGTGGTTGAGAGTCCGCCTGCCGATGCAGGGGACACGGGTTTGTGCCCCGGTCCGCGGAGCGGCTAAGCCCGTGAGCCATGGCCGCTGGGCCTGCGCGTCCGGAGCTTGTGCTCCGCAACAGGAGAGGCCACAACAGTGAGAGGCCCGCGTACTGCAAAAAAAAACACGTGAGGGGACTTCCCTGGTGGTCCAGAGGTTAAGACTCTGTGCTCCCAATGCAGGGGGCCCGGGTTTGATCCCTGGTCAGGGAACTAGATCCCGCATGCTGTAACTCAAGATCCCGCACACGTGGCAACGAAGATCCCGCGTGCCACACTAAAGACCTGGCGCAGCCAAATAAATACATTAATTCATTAAAAAAAAGTAAAAAGTAAAACATGTGAGTGGACTGACCACAACTGACCATAAATGCAGGGCCACCTAGTCCATACACCACACCTGAGTGAACTTGGAAAAGGTACCCCCCTCCAGGAAGATGCAGCATCCTGGGCACTCAGCTTGGTGGGTGAATGGTGCCCACCCCACCCCCAGGGAGATACAGCTTCACAGTAGGATGCACAGCTTGGCCAGTAAAACATAGGCTCAATTTCGGCAGCCTGTCCTCACCCATCTGGTCAGGCCTCCTTGCTCAGTGAACAGCCTGCACAACTGCACTCAGAGGTTCTGCTTAATCACTAAACATTAAGCTGTTCTACAATAGGAGGAAAGCAGTTTGCCTGGCCCAGTTCCTATCGTGTACAGTTTACTGATAATCCTTAAAGCCTCACAACAATAGCTACTTTCTTTTTTTTTTAAAGAGGAGGCTGTTAACTCAAGAGAGTCTTAGGAAATTGTCTGGTTATGTAAAAGAAAGTGAACCAAATGAGACAAAACTCTGAAAGATATTTGGGCAAAGGTGCAACAGAGGGATAGATGACTTGGTCTCTAGAGTGAGCTGGAGGTGAGTTCAGATTATGGCTACATGACCTCGATAAGTCATTTAGCCTCAGTTTCGCCATCTGGAAAATGGAGATAATAACGTGCACCTCATCGGGCTATTCTGAAGATTAAAGGAGGTAACATTCATTTATTCATTCATTCATTCATTCAACTGATACTTACTAGCACTTGTTACATGCCAGGCACTGAAACACAACTGTGAATATATATATATAGGGCCCCTACCATCTAGAATGGGGTCAAAAATAGTATAAAGTTTCCATTAAGATGAGTTATGAGAGAGTATGATGAAGGGTAATTGGCCTGGTCAGGTGGGTCAAGGAGAGTTTCTTGTTGGTCTGTGATCTAGAGAAAGAGTGGGAGCTACCAGGCAATGAGAGACCCAAGTAGAGGGAAGGGCATGTGCAAGGGTCCTGTGGCAGGAGGAAGCTTGGCTCATTCATGGAAGCTAGACCACTGGAGCTGGAGCACAAGAATCAAGGGGAAGAGTAATATCAGAGGCGGCTGGAGGGAGGTAGCTGGGGTCAGACTGGGCAGAGGCTTCAGGCCTCAACGAGGATGTGGTTCTTCATCCTATAAGCAATGGGAAATGAAAGATTGGTCTTACGTTAGATGAGTCAAGAGGCAAGAGGTGGCCGGTGTGACAGGATTACATTGCTCTTTGAAAAGATTGCTCTGGCTGCGGAGTAGAAAATAGATTGGAAGGGAGCCAGAGTGGTCTGGGGACCAATTGGTAGGTCACTCCAGCCATCCCGGTGAGATAGGATGGTAGCCTGGTCTAGCATGGTGGTGATGGAAAGAGAAAGGCGGTTTCATTGGGAAGAGAAGAGTGAAATAAGCATATCTTGGAAATACTGCAGGTTCAGGTTCAAACCACCCCAATGAAGTGAATATTACAATAAGGCGAATCACATGAATTTTTTGGTTTTCCAGTGCATATAAAAATTTTGTTTAGGTCTCACCGGGAGGGCAGCCTGCGGGGACGCGCCGGCCGCGGCCGCCGCCGAGTGAGCGCCCTTCGGGCTCGCCTGGGCGCCCCGCCGCCGCCGCCGCCGCCGTCGCCGCCGCCACCAAGCTGGGCCAGGAGGGAGCCGCCCCCCGCGGGGCCGCCGGGCCCTCGGTTTAAATTTACTGGCACACTCTTATAATACCTCATTTTTAAAAAATCAACTGAATCCAGTACTTCCTGTGGCAAATGTTTTCCTCGTCTCACACCTTTTGTGCTCCCTGCCATGCCAGTGCCTCTGCCACCCACCCCTCCCACCCGCTTCCATCCCCTCCCACCCCCTCCCACCCCTCCCACCCCCTCCCACCCCTCCCACCCCCTCCCACCCCTCCCACCCCCTCCCACCCCTCCCACCCCTCCCACCCCCTCCCACCCCCTCCCACCCCCTCCCACCCCCTCCCACCCCTTCCATCCCCTCCCACCCCCTCCCACCCCTTCCATCCCCTCCCACCCCCTCCCATCCCTCCACTCTTTGTTTCTTCATCAATATTTGAAAGTGAATGATTTGTAACCAAGATTCTTTTTCTTAGGGTTGCATCTATAATTTACAGATTACTTTTCTTGGGGAAAAATATTTTTTGTATGACCTGCGTAAAAACCTCTCACCTGAGTTTTGTGGTGAAAATGTTGTTTGTTGTTGTGATCTTGTTAAATTGATAACAAACCAAGCTACTTGACAGCAATGGGAAAGTATTGTTTTTTGGGTAGGGAGGAAAAGCTCCCAAATGAGAATGTTTATATTTGCCTAAAGATGTCCTTAACAATATACAGTATGCTTTAGGCCTGGCCTATATAGTGATTGTAATGCCAGGAAAACAATTAGACTCAAATCAGTGATGTTCTTTCTCTTGGTAGTTATGACATATCAAAGATTAAAATTGTCCTGTGTTTCTTGTTTCCAAGTACACCTGTGTGTATGTGAAGTCTTGAATGTTTTAATAGTCCACAGCTAATCAGCTTATTGTAATATTGTATGTATAATGAGATCAATGTCTTGTGTTTTCATCCTTTGTGAATTAAAAATTCTCACTTGTTTTCTTGTCATAACAAAACCAGTAATATTTTTCTGTCTTGACAGCTTGATTTTTAGTAGAAAATATATTAAAGGCTGAAATAAAAAAAAAAATTTTGTTTATACTGTAGTCTATTAAATGTGCAATAGCATATGTCTAAAAAAGGTACATACCTTAATTCTAAAATATTTTATTGCTAAGAAAATGCTATCATCTGAGCTTTTAGCAAGTCGTAACATCAAAGGTCACTGATCACAGAACCCCGTAAAAAATATGACTGGGGCTTCCCTGGTGGTGCAGCGGTTAGGAATCCACCTGCCAGGGCAGGGGACACGGGTTTGATCCCTGGTCCGGAAGATCCCACATGCCGCGGAGCAACTAAGCCCATGTGCCACAACTACTGAAGCCCGCACGCCTAGAGCCCGTGCTCCACAACAAGAGAAGCCACCGCATTGAGAAGCCCGCGCACCACAACTAAGAGTAGCCCCCGCTCACTGCAACTAGAAAAAGCTCGTGCACAGCAATGAAGACCCAACGCAGCCAAAAATAATTTCTTTAAAAAAATGACAATAATGAAAAAGTTTGAAATATTATGAGAATTAAAATGTGACACGGAGACATAAAGTGACCAAATGCCATGAAAAAAATAGTGCCGACAGACTTGCTTGTTGAAGGGTTGCCACAAACCTTCAATTTAAGTGGAGTAAAATGAGGTATGCCTACAAACAGAATAGGTGATGTGGCGGGAGGGGATGAGAGCTTTGTCGTGGGGACTCCTAGACTTCTGATGTGTGGGCCTAGGTGGACACTAGTGTCACTTGCTGGGACAGACAATGCTAGAAGAGGACCAGGTTGTACGCGAAACCCTAATTTAGTTTTGGGAATACTGAATTTAAGATGCTTCCTCTCTAAAAGAGGCACCGAAAAAGCAGTTGTGCCTGTACCTCTGCCTCAGAGGAAATGTCTGGGCTAGAGATAAAAATCCATGTTGGGAGTTCCCTGGTGGCCTAGTGGTTAGGATTCCAGGCTTCCACTGCCGTGGCCCAGGTTCAATCCCTGGTTGGGGAACTGAGATCCCAGAAGATGTGCGGCACAGCCAAAAAAAAAAAGAAAAATCCATGAGTCATCCGTGTAGAGGTGGCGCCTGGGGTAAGATTGCCTCAACACCACTTGGATCATTTGTAAACTTAAAAAAATTATATACCTTCTTGTGTATGCTTGTTCTGTAATCAAATCACTGAATTAATATTTTAAACTTTTTATTCCTAAAGATTTTATACAATATAAGAATTCATCCAGCCAAGAAGGATATGAGTTCAAGGGAAGCTCCCACGCAGAGAAATCTCAAAAAACCTATGTTAGTTATCTATTGCCATGAAACAAATTCATCTAAAATTCAGCAGCTTAAAGCAACAAACATACTATCTCACAGTTTCTATGGGTCAGGAGCTGGGGGGAGCTGAGCTGGGTTCTTCTGCCTCAGGGTCCCTCATGAGGTTGCAGACAGAATGTTGGCTGGGGTGGCATCATCTGAAATCTGGACGGGGCTGGAGGATCTCCTTCCAAGGTGCTCATTCATGGCTGTGGGCAGGAGGCCTCAGTCTTTGCTGGGTACACCTATCCCTAGGACTGCTTGGGTGTCCTCATGACATGGCAGCTGGTTCCCCCGGAGCAAGGGAACGGAGAGAGGCTGGCTTTTATGTCCTCGTTCCAGATGTCACACACGGGCTCTTCCACCACATTCAGTCCACTAAAAACAAGTTACTAGGTCCAGGCCACACTCAAGGGGAGGGGGATGAGGCTTCACATTTTAAAGGGAGAAGTATCAACGAATTTGTAGACATATTTTAAACCTCTAAACTGAAATTACACCGTCAAATTCTTTGACCGACAAGAATCAACTCCTTCCTCTGGGTTTCTCCATGGCCTTCCACATTCAGAGGGAGTGGCTGTCGTACCCATATCTACTGATTTCCTTGGCTCTTCAGTAACCACTGGTAATCAAGCCCAGGGCTTTCACTTTGTCCTTCTGAGAACACAGAAGGTGAGTTGCGAGCTGGGAACTGACGCTGATGCAGCCCTGACTGTCTACACTGGTTCTTCACAGCTCCTTCATGCTTCAGATTCTGGTCCTCAGCTTTGCATGAAACAACAAACATGCATCACATGTTTGTTGGGATGGAAACAACATAAAACATGTATCACATCCTCAGAGATAATCAGGATCTGGAGAAGTGGTCCCCACTAAACTCACTTTTGAGAGACTACTTTATAAATACTTAGAATAATTCATACACCAGAACACCTCTGTGCTTGTGGCCTCCCAGGAATCTTTTAGGCCTTATGAATGCAGGTCCACCTAGGGCCATACGGAGCCACTCTGGGCATCTCCAAGAGGACCTGGTCAGCCACCAGGGATATTGCATCCAAACACCCAGCCTGCTGGGCTCTTCCTTCAGGAAACAGGACAAAGGAGTAGAGATGGATGCCCTTGGAGAAGCAACGATGTCCATGCCCAGCTTCCTCCAGCCACACCAAGGACCTCAAGACACAAGCTCAGCCTTGCCTGGTTCTGAACCAATCTGGACCAAGGCAAGCATGGGAATCCTGGTATCCAAGGTGCCAGCTTGGGCAACTTCTGGGCACCAGAGCTGCATGAGTTAGAGTACACAGAAAGCCACAATAATAGTGGCCTTAAAATTGTATTATTATTATGATCACTATTTTGGCTACACCGGGAAGCTTGTGGGATCTTAGCTCCCCAACGAGGGATTGAACCCGGGCCCTTGGCACGAAAGCACTGAGTCCTAACCACTGGACCACCAGGGAATTCCCTAAAAAATTAATTTCTTCTGTAATAAGCTAGGCATAAGCCTCAGGGCTGGGAAGAATATGTCTCTACAGCATCAGACACCCAAGATTATTCTCTTTGTAGCTCTGTCGTCCCTTGAGCATTTCCTTTGTTCTCAGAGTCCCCATTCCAGATGGCTACCACCATGTCCCCATTCCAGCCACAGGGAAGGGAAAGAAGGGGAAGTGCCGGCATGCCCTTTCTTCCTCTTAAGGGCACAGCCCAGAGGATGCCCACTCACATGCTATCGGACAGAGCCTGGTCACATGACCACACCTGGCTGCAAGGGAGGCTGGGAGATGCAGTCCTGATTCCGGGGAGCAATGGGCCCGGCTAAAAAGCAGGAGTGTCTTGGCACAAGAAGAAAAATGTGGATATGGGGCAACTAGCTGTTCCCACCATCAGAGTTCTGTCTAATCCCTGCCACGCGCATAAGTAGGATAGTTTACATTTATCAAGGGCATTCCAGGCACCAAGCATTGTGCAAGGGTTTCACTTACATCATCACACAATTTTCACAAAACTTACACTTACTGAGATTCAGGAATATCGGCAAATTTTTCCAGTCCACCCAATAGTGCAAGGCAAAGCCTGCATTTGGACCACCCAGCTAATATTCCACATCTGAACCACGATCTAGAACAGCACCAGTAGAAATATAATGCAAGTTACGTGTGTAATTTAAAGTTTTCTAGTGGCCACGTTAAAAAAAGTAAAAAGAAATTAATTTATAGGGACTTCCCTGGTGGTCCAGTGCTTAAGAATCCGCCTTCCAGTGCAGGGGACACAGGTTGGATGCCTGGTCGGGTAACTAAGATCCCACATGCCGTGGGCAACTAAGCCCATGCACTCGAGAGCCCGCGTGCCACAACTACTGAGCCCGCGCGCTCTGGAGCCTGCGTGCCATAACTAGAGAGAAGCCCACGTGCCACAACTAAGACCCAGTGCAGCCAAACAAATAAATATTTTTTTAAATCTATTGTGACTTGTCAGAAAAATGAATAAATAGGCACATTATTTTTTTAAAAAACAAATTAATTTATAATATACATTATAGTAAAATATAACATTTTTAACCCAATATTTTGGGTTAAATATGTAATCAATATAAAGCATTATTAATGAGATATTTTACATTCTTTCGTTGGCCTCTAGCCAACACTCCAATGCCCAGATGCTTCCCTCACATGTGTCAACTCATTTCATTTTCACAGCCATCCTGGAGTCCACCTGGTTTTATACCCATTTGACAAACCGGGAAACTGAAGTGCAGATGAACTGAAGTTCATCCGTCCAAGGTCACATAGGGCTCAAAGCCAACTTGAGTGGACAGAGTAGAAATCTGCACCCGGTCTACGCTGGCATCTCTACTGGCTGCTGGACCCTAAGCAAGGCGTTCCAACCTCCACTTCTTTCCTTTGGTCAATAAGCACCTCCTGAGAGCATCTACCTGCCACACGTCAGGCACCAGAATATAAGAACAGACACGTGGGACTTCCCTGGTGGCGCAGTGGTTAACAATCCGCCTGCCAGTGCAGGGGACACGGGTTTGAGCCCTGGTCTGGGAAGATCCCACATGCCGCAGAGCAACTAAGCCCGTGCACCACAACTAATGAGCCTGTGCTGTAGAGCCCATGAGCCACACCTACTGAGCCCGTGCACCACAACTACTGAGCCTGCACTCTAGAGCCCGCGAGCCACAACTACTGAAGCCTGCATGCCACAACTACTGAAGCCCGCGTGACTATAGCCCTGCTCCACAACAGAAGACACCGCAGTGAGAAGCCCGCTCACCATAATGAAGAGTAGTCCCCGCTCACTGCAACTAGAGAAAGCCTGCACACGGCAACGAAGACCCAACGCAGCCAAAAATTAATTAATTATTTTTAAAAAACATTAAAAAACAAGAACAGACATGTGATCTGCCCCAGGGAGCTTACAGTAAAATGAGCTGGAGAAATATGAATCCAAGAAGGACAAATGTGAAATTAAAGCTGTGATAAGGGTCATGAAGGAGAGACTCTGGAGGTCAAGGAAGAGGGCCTAAGAAAGAGGAGATGGACCACAGCAGGGACTAAAGCTCTGTGGCAGATGGACCAGTGTGGCCTGAGACAGGAGAACAAAGGCTGGACCTTGGGGGTCCAAAGGTAAGAGGAACCCACTGAAAGGGTTCTACGCAGGAGCTGGGGCTGACATAACCATGCTTGAATTTCAAACAGATCGCAGTGGCCATAATAAGGAAACGATCTGGGCAGCAGAGGCTAGTCGCAGTAATGCACACCGGGTTGCCTTACATACGAGTAAGGACTACACAGAAGAGGCACCCAGTAGGGCGAGTGCGCAGTAGACATCAGCTGCTGGTATGGCCCCGGCCCTCAGCCCTCCCCGATGTAACGCCCCTCCCCCTCCCACCATCTCCGCACCACGGGGCCAACGCAGCGCCTCAGACGTGGTAATAAGTTAATAAACTGTAGTTAATTGGTTCAAGGTTCATAGCTTTGTTTTTTAAAATCTTGCCTTCTCCTCTCCAGAAAGCCTTAGTTTCCCATAGCAACAGCATGGGGAATCTGGGAAGGGTTTGAGTAACAATCCTGCAGAAGCGCAGTCCCTGGGACTATACCACACTACCGCCACCTGGTGGTAACATGTCCACACTGCAGAGCAGTGCCCTCCAAGCAATATTAGTGTCAAAAATAAATAAAAGATAACATTAATGAAGTGTACAAATAAAAATGGTTAAGATGGTAAATCTTCGTTTATGTTTTTTACCACAATAAAAATAAATAAAATAATAAAAGTATAAAATAAATGAAATTATTATATAGAGAATGGAATAATTTTTTTTAAAATAAAATAAATTAAAAGTGTAAAATAAGTCCTTTCTCACTTGACTTAGGATATAACATTGCTTAATCTTGGGATTATGTTGTAGTCTCAAAATTTACTTCTCATTATTATAATTACATTATTACATGACAGTTCAAAGTATTTCTGTCCTATCTCTACACTTCCCTCAAGCCCTTTAAAATTTCTATTTGGCAAACTTCGGGGGGGTGTATATAATTATATACTATTATACATGTATTATTAATTATGCTATATAGTATATAAAATATTATATGCTATATTTATATATACTGCTGTTCTTGGCTCAAAAGCCACCCTTTATTAAGTTTGCATTTTCCAAACATAGATTCTCAGCATCGTGTTCCATATGATTTCCACTTTGCGCCAGCTCTTGCTGGGGTACAGAATACATGTGACCTATCCACCCTGTGTGTGCCAACAGCAGTGTACAATTGGCCCTGACCTTAAGGCTTTCAATCATTTCTAGCAAATGTGAGGTCCATGAGGTCCCCATTTGCAATCAAAGTCCAGGATCCAAGACAGGAGATGGTTTGAAATCTCACCTCATTGTTCCCTGGTAGTTCCCCACAATAGTTTTGCTACACCTACTCACAGCTGCAATATAAAAGAACTGGTCCACAGTTTAGTCTGTTCCTTACCAGCAATGCAACCTCCAGCAAATTATCTAAACTCTCCAAGTTTGTAGAATCCCTATCAGTAAAATGGGACTAACAACGTCTTCCTTGCATGTGCTAAAAATGTGCTAGAAATCAAGTGATAAGGTATAGTAAAAGCATTATAAGCTGTAAAGCACTATGCAAGTATTGTATTCCTATGTTAAGATGGGATTCTCTCTGCTTTTTTGGTTTTGGGGGGGTTTGTTTGTTTGGGGCTGTAGTTAAAACATGAACTTGTGTTGGAGACCTGGGCTGGGCTGGATCTGCCTCAACCTTTAAGCTAGAACTCTCTCCAGACGTGTCACTTCCCTCTCTGAGTTTCCTTATTTGCATGTGGGAAATAGAGGTAACAATACCAATAACTCAGGGATTGCATCATCATTACATGACACAGTGAAGGTCAAAGAGCTGCCCCAGAGCAGGTGTGCAGTACCTGGTAGCCAAGGGCTCTCTTAGAGCACAGGCTGGTCTGGAAGGCCCCCCAGAGAGTGGCTGTTTCCTGACTGGCCACACGGCCACGTGGGCCATAAGCTGTGCCTCTCTCCACCATAGATAGCCTGGGTTTTATGCCCACAGACAGACTTTATATTGGGAGAACAGCACGTCACTGCATGAAACATTGTATTTTATTCCCTGACCAAACTGTTCCTTTGAGATGACAAGCCACTCGAAAAAATAACAATAAACCCTACCCACCTCAGCCCTTCAGGATATGAAGGGTTTTTTATGGCTTAACAGGAATTATATTATTTCCTTTAATGTGAGATACTATATAACGAGCACTTGTATTGGACTATATTGCTTACAAAACACAGCTACATGAACATTTTTAAAATAAAAGCTTTATTGAGATAATTCACCCTTTCAAAGGGTACCATTTGATGTTTTTTAGTATATTCACACTATTGTGCAACCATCACCACTATCAACTGCTAGTATATTTTCATCACCCCAAAAAGAAACCCTGTACCGATTAGCAATCACTCCCCATTCTCCCCTCCCCAGCTCCTGCAACCACAAATCTACTCTCTGTCTCCACCGGTGTCTATTCTGAATATTTCACATGAATGGAAATATACAATATGTGGCCCTTTGTTTCTGTCTTCTCTCATATAACATAATGCTTTCAAGTTTCAGCCACGTTACAGCATATATCAGTGACTTTATTCCCTTTATTTACTGAATAATATCCCATTGTATGGATATACCATATTTTATTTGTCCATTCATGTCGATGGACATTGGAGTTGTTTCCAGTGTTGGGCTATTATAAACAGTGCTGCTATGAATATTTTTGTAGAAGCATTTTGTGTATACATATGCCTTCGATTCTCTTGGGTACACACCTAGGAGAGGAATTGCTGGATCATAGGGCAATTCTATATTTAACTACTTGAGGACCCACCAGACTGTTTGTTTCACCATTTTGTATTCCCACCAGCATGTTTGAGGGTTCCAATTTCTTCACAAATTCGACAACGTTAGCTGTTGTTCCTCTTTTTTTGTTATAGCCATTCTATTTTGAAGTAATATGATTTGCATTTCTCTAATGATTAATGAGGTTAGGCATATTTTCATGTTTTATTGGCTATTTATATATCTTCTTTAGGAAAAAGTCTATTCAAGTCCTTTGCCCATTTCAAATTGGGCTGTTTGTCTTTTTGTTTTTTAGTTATGAGTTCTTTATGTATTCTGGAAAATGGACCCTTATCAGATACATGATTTGCAAATATTTCCCCCTATTCTGTGGATTATTTTTTCACTTTCTTGATAGTGTCCTTTGATGCACAAATTTTTTAATTAAAGTGAATATTTTATCATTTTAAAAGTGACATGCTATTATATCCATTAGTTAAAAGAGGAAATCATTCTCTTGTGGTATTGAGTACAATGCAGCAGCCGTTCCTAATAAACTCTAAGTAAAATAGAACTAGAAGAAAATAACTAAATTCTGATTGTGCATTCTTAACACAAACCAGTAGCAACCATCAAGCCAAATGAGGTCATCCTGAAAACCCTGCCCTCAGATACAGAAGAAGACAAGGTTGTCCACTGTGATTCAATAATGTTTTCAAGGTTTGGATTAGTGTAAAAGGTAAAGCAATTAAATTAACGCAAGAAATATCAGAAGAATAGTTGCATAAGTTTAGGTTGGGAAGATCTTATTAAGCAAAGTAGGAAACCTAAAAGTCATAAGGGAAAAGATAGACATAAAAGTTGTAAAACTTTGGATGAAGAAACATGGTTAAAAGATTGAGGAAGAAAACACAGGTAAGATGCTCTTTGACATAGGTCTTAGCAATATTTCTTTTGGATATGTCTCCTCAGACAAGGGAAACCAAAGCAAAAATAAACAAATGGAACGACATCAAACTAAAAAGTTTTTGAATGGTGAAGGAAACTATCAACAAAACAAAAAGGCTGCCTACTGAATGGGAGAAGAAATTTGCAAACGATATATCTGATGAGATGTTAATATACTATACAAAGAACTCATATAACTCGACATCAAAAAACAACCCAATTTTAAAAGTAGGAAGAAAATCCGAATAGACATTTTTCCAAAGACATACAGATGGCCAACAGACACATGAAAAAATGTTCAACATCACTAATCATCAGAGAAATGCAAATCAAAACCACAATATCACCTCACACCTGTCAGAATGGCTATTATCAAAAAGACAACAGGGACTTCCCTGGTGGTGCAGCGGTTAAGAATCCACCTGCCAATGCAGGGGACACGGGTTGGATCCCTGGTCTGGGAAGATCCCACATGCCGCAGAACAACTAAGCCTGTGCACCACAACTACTGAACCTGCGCTCTAGAGCCCGCAAGCCACAACTACTGAGCCCACGTGCCACAACTACCGAAGCCTGTGAACCTAGAGCCCATGCTCCGCAACGAGAAGCCACTGCAATGAGAAGCCCGTGCACCACAATGAAGAGTAGCCCCGCTCTCCACAACTAGAGAATGCCCATGTGCAGCAACAAAGACCCAGTGCAGCCAAAAATGAATAAATAAAATAAATAAAATTTTTTTAAAAAGACAACAAATAAGCGTTCGTGAGGATGTAGAAAAAGGGAACCCTTGTGCGCTGTTGGTAGGAATGTAAATTGGTGCAGCCACTATGGAGAACAGTATGAAGGTTACCAAAAAATTAAAAGTAGAACTACCATAACATCCAGCAATTCCGCTCCTGGGTATTTCTCCAAAGAAAAGGAAAACACTAATTCAAAAAGCTCTCTGCACCTTTATGTTCATAACAGCATCATTTACAACAGCCAAGATATGGAAGCATCCTAAGTGTCCATCAATAGATGAATGGATAAAGAAGATGTGATAGATAGATAGATAGATATAGATACATATACATACACACACACACAAGGAAGTATTACTCAGCCATAAAAAAGAATGAACTCTTGTGACAGCATAGATGGACCTAGAGGATATTATGCTAAGTGAAATAAGTCAGAGAAAGACAAATACTGTATGATTTTGTTTATATGTGGAATCTAAAAAACCAAAATAGGACTTCCCTGGTGGGGCAGTGGTTAACAATCCGCCTGCCAATGCAGGGGACATGGGTTCGAGCCCTGGTCCGGGAGGATCCCACATGCCACGGAGCAACTAAGCCCATGGGCCACAACTACTGAGCCTGCACTCTAGAGCCCGCGAGCCACAACTACTGAGGCCCGCGAGCCTAGAGACCGTGCTCCGCAACAAGAGAAGCCCCCGCTCCCTGCAGCTAGAGAAAGCCCGCATGCAGCCAAATAAATAAATAAAATAAAAAACCAAAACAAATGAACAAACATAAAAAAACAGAAACAGAGTCATAGATACAGAGAATAAATAGGCGTTTGCCAGAGGGGAGGGGGTGGAAGGAGGAGAGAAATAGGTAAGGGAGATAAAGAGGTACAGACCTCCAATACAAAATAAACGAGTCACAGGAATGAAATGTACAGTGTGGGGAATATAGTCAATAATTTTGTAATATCTTTGTATGGTGTCAGATGGTAACTAGACTTATCGTGGGATCATTTTGAAATGTACAGAAATATCGAATCACTCTGTTGTGTAACAGGTACTAGCATAGTGTTGTAGGCCAACTATACTTCAAAAACAAACAAAATCATAGAAAGAGATCAGATTTGTTGTTACCAGAGGCAGGGGTGGGGTGATACGGAATTGGATGAAGGTGGTCAAAAGGTACAAACTTCCAGTTAAGATAAATAAGTACTAGGGATGTGATGAACATGATAAATGTAATTAACGCCATTGTACATTATATATGAAAGTTGTTATGTTAGAAAATCCTGAGTTCTCGTCACATACACAAGTTTGGTGGGGTTTTTTTTTCTATTTCTTTAATGTATCTCTAGGAGAGATGGATGTTCACTAAACTTCTTGACGTGATCATTTCATGATGTATGTAAGTCAAATCATTACACTGTACACTTTAAACTTATACAATGCTGTATGTCAATTATATCTCAATGAAACTGGAAGAAAAGAAAATAAAAATACCTCTGCTTAAAAAAAAAAAAGACAGGTTGGGAAAAAAATATGTGCAACACATTTGATGGACAGGGGTTATTGTCTATGGCAGGGGTCTGCAAACATTTTCTGTAGAGACAGACAGTAAATATTTGAGGGCCACAAGGTCTCTGTCACAACTGTTCAAGTCTGTCTTTGTAGCACAAATGCAACCAAAGACCATTCATATACAAATAAGCATGGCTGTGTTCCAAGAAAACTTTATGGATACTGAAGTTTGCATTTCATATAATTTCCATCATACATCATAACATCATGGAATATTATTATTCTTTTTTCTCCAACCATTTAAAAATGTAAAAACTGGAAATTCCCTGGCAGTCCAGTGGTTAGGACTCCACGCTTTTACTGCCATGGGCCCGGGTTCAATGTCTGGTCAGGGAACTAAGATCCCGCAAGACACCCGGCGTGGCCAAATAAATAAATAACTAAATAAATATGTAAAAACTATTCTTAACTTACAGGCCTCATAAAAACAGGTAGCTGGTCAAATTTGGCCTAACGGCCATAGTTTACAACCCCTGATCTTTGATATACAAAAACTCCTGCTACTTGGTAAGAAAGGCAAAGGACAAAGGATGTAAACCTGCAGAAAAGGAAATCCAAATGGTCAGTAAGCATTTGTAACAGGATATGGAGAGATTTTTTTCCTGTTAACAGAGTAAATATATGACAAATAACCCCACATTCTAGAGGGAGGGTCTTGACATGCTTTTAAAAGCTTTCAAGAGGCCAGAACCAGTCCTTTAACTATCAACCCCCATCACCCACCTCCAAATAATAAGAGACAGCTAAATGATTCATTAAAGGAAAGAGAAGGGGGTCAGTGTCATACTTAGCCTATTTGACACACAGAACAGATGACTTTTTAACTCTCTCTCCTATTTATGAGACTATTTTGGTAATTATCATGAAATGAAGCTATACCCAATATTGAAGACATTACATATTTCAAAATAGATCATGTCTTTGTTCCAGTAACTTCCTCTTTTGCTTTTTTTCTTTGTTGTGCTCTATTGGGCCAATGTCTTTTCCTGTTGGAACAGTGCCCTCTTCACATGCTATAAAGGGATTCTGCAGATGTAGTTATGTCCCCAAATTAGTTGACCTTAAGAAAGCGACATTATCAATGTGGTCCTAACCTAATAACATGAGCCCATTAAAAGCAGTGTCTCTGGCTGGTAGAAGAAACCTCTAGAAAGGAATGCAACTTAGCTGACACTTTGATTTCAGCCTTACTGAGAACCCAGACATGCTGTGCCCAGACTTCTGACCTACAGATCTGTGGGCTAATAAATGAATGTTGTTTTATGCCACTAAATTTGTGATAAATTATTACATAGCAATAGAAAACAAATATACGCTCTACTGCCCATACCCAGGTAGACTGCTCCCACCCTCTGCCCTTGGTACCCACCAGTAAGAAGCCTTAGGGGAATGTAAGGTGGTTTTCCCTCTCCAGCCCTCCCCCAACTGTGGTTAGTATGCAGACTACACCCTGTTTCACACGGCTGGACTGAGGCCAAGACAGGGCTCTGCCTGGCTCTTCCTCCCTCATCTCATGTCCTGAGGTGCCCGCTAAGTCTTTGGTCTCTTTAGTGCAGTCGTGAGAATCACTGCTGTAGTGATACCCTATACTTTCCTGCCTTTGGATGCTGTTTCCATTTTTTAATTGTACTTTTTTATCGTAAATTAAAAAACGAAGAGCATCTTTGTTCATAAAACTTTGAATTTCGGCTGGTTTTCTTAGGATAAGAAATGCTGAGTCAAGGCGGATGAACATTTTTAAGGCTCCTGACATACACCGCCAAAGTTTTCTAGAGACTCTACCCATCTACCATCCCATTAGTCAAGTATGATGCCCAAGGTTATTTTATCTAAGCTGAGTCAGTGGAGATTTTGGGTCAAAGAATTAGGAGATATTTCGGGGGAAGACCCTCTTCTCATTTTACCTCTGAACTCTCTCCCCCTTAGGGACCCATCTTCACTCCCAAGCTTCCAGTCGCCTAATGGGAACCTCTACCTAGAAATTCCAAAGGGACCCAAACTTGATATGCCCAAAACCAAATCACTTCTGTCACCTTTCCACCTCTTTCCACTGAAATGCTCCAGATCCAGAAAACTGACCTATCGCTGTGGCTGGGACCACGGTGGTAACCATGACGATAACCATGGCAACCAGATTCCCTAACGAAGTCACACGGAGTGCAGACATGAAGCAGGAGACAAAGAGGGACGACAAGCCCGTCCTCTCCCGCGTTGGGCACAAAATGGGACATTTAAGGGCATATACACGACAGCGCCTGCGCACCAAGGCACGGAACGAAAGGGTGACGAACATACGTCACGGAGTTTCGCGAAGCCCGGAAGTCAAGGCATCGGCGGCTGGTGCAGAACCGCGGTTTCGGTTCCGGGAGTCCGGGTTTTTGTGCGCCCAGGCCTTGCTTTCGCGCCCGGCTGGGGATAACTGCGCAGCCGCCGTAGGGCGGGCCGACCGCCAGGCGCGGGCGCGCGAGCGGGCGCGCATGCGTTTGTGCGCACGCGCCCTCGGATGCGCGTGCGCGCGTATAGTCCGGGAACTGGGAACAGGAAGCAGAGGGGAAGGGGTGGGGTTGAACCCGGGTCTCGCGCATGCGGGCGGCATACAAAGCATTTGGCGGGTTTTTCCGGGCTGCTCAGCTCTAATCCCGTCTTGAGATGTTCAGTGGTGGCTTTTAGGAAGCTGGACGTTCTCCCCAGGAGAACGACTTCTCAAGATTTCTGCTCTCTTCCTTCAGGCGTTTGGGGGCTTCAAGAAAAAGAAAACGTGTTTCTCCGTGACTGACGGCTGGGGCCTTCCGACGGCCTGAGGTCTTGGGCCATTTGGTCACTCTCCGTCTCGGTCCCTCGGAGGGTGAAAGGATCAGAGGGAGCTCGTCCTGTTCATCGATCTCCACGCCTGTGGGTTTCTTGGCGTCAGGTCGGAGCTGGGTGGGCCCGGCCCCGGCCCTCCTCCTGGGTCATCATGGCCGTGTCCGCCCAGCTCTTGGTGGAGGAGTTGGAGATCTTCGGCCTAGAATGCGAGGAGGCTGTGGTTGAGAAGTGTGAGTCCCTTGCCCCCTCCCTGGACCCCAGCCCAGGTTCACGCTCCCGCTCGGTTCCGAGGTTCACCTCCCCTAGATGGGGCTTCTCCGTGTTTGTGAGATGAGTTAAACTGAGTATTGAGATTTGGGATGTGAGGACTGTGAAACGCTCACAGGGTACTGCGTGGATTCCCAAATCAAAAATAAGAATATGAAGAGCGATTTTAAATCGGCGCAGTCTCACCGAGTTTGGAAAATGCTTAAAGCTCAATAACAAAGCAAGAGATGTTGGGGTTTTGAAAAGTAGCTTTTTATTCCTGGCTCCTCCCTTTCCAGCCTACACCTAAACTTCTGCTGAAGCATCACTTCTCATCAAAACTGTTGGTGGTCTGTGCAAATATGAGTCCCTTGAGGTGGGTTCCTAAAATTGAATTTTAGCTTTGGAAGGAACTTTAAGGAGCTTCTCAGCTGTTTACAGATGGAGAAACAAATAAGGAGAGTTAATTGCCTGAGCTGGTCTGTGAACCAGGTCTCCTGTGCCCGAGTCTGGTGCTGCGTTGTATTGGTCCATCGTATCGGTCAGGGTCTGGGGCAGTGTAAGGAGTTGTTGGAAGCAAAGTCTTTGGAGGTGTGGACAGTCTCAGTTTTAGAAGCAGGGTGATTGTGCACCTGCCTTAATCATTCATCAGCATATTGAACTTTTTTAATATATAAAACCAGGATGCAAACGTGGTAATTTATGAGAGACCAGAATACTCCAAGTTTTTATCTCCAGGGCATTCTCTTCCTAACAGGAGACTTGAATGAGAAAGCCAATCATAGTCAGAAATTTATTTGGTGAGCCTGAAATCGAAACAAGAGAATTTATAAAGGCTTCCATCTCATGTAGGACTACATTGGCAGTGCTGTTGGAATTCTAGACTTGGAATTCGTAATTGCTAACCTCGCTGGGACTTTAATATTGCCTGACAGTCATACCATATTTCCCTGGTCTGTTCACCCTGAGTCTCCTATGATTATTCGTCACCTGCCGCGCCTTTAACGACCTTCTGTCCCACTCTCACTCTCAGCCGACGAACTTACTTCCTGTTTTGCTGAGAAGAATAGAAGGAATTAGAAAACTTCTTTAAGCTACCCCCATTACTTCTTCCCACTGACCTGTGTCTGTGCCATATTCCTTGCCTCCTCCCATTACAGTAAATAAATTCTCCATATTCCTGGCAAAAGCCACATGCTCCACTTGAGTCCTAAATCCCATTCCTTCTCCTCCTCAAGGACATCACTCTAATAATTCTCCCCTTATTTTCCGTTTTTCTCTCTATAAGGTTTTTTTCCCTAATAGCCTAGGAATGTGACTCTTAGACTCCCTCCGTTTAAATACTCCATTGTCCCGCCTTCCCACTCCAGTTATCTTCTCCCAATTACAACAAACCTCCTCCTCAGGATTACCTGTTCTTCAAATTTTTCCTCTTTAAGCCCACTTCAGTCAGCTTTTTCATCCCCACCACTTCACTGAAATTGCTCCTCTCAAGGTCACCGACGACCTTCACCTAAAGCCAGGGATGCATTTTCAGTCTTCGTTTGGATGAATAGCAGCATTTGATGCCATTTATCATGTCCTCTCCTTTAAAACACGTTTTTTCTCATAGCTGCTTGGATGCTCCTCCCAGGTGTTCTCTACCATGCGTGTCACCTCCTCTCAGCCTTTGCGGATTCACCCGCATCCTGAGCCCCGAGATGCGCTCGGCTTCTTGGTGATCTCACCTGGTCTCCTGGGTTTACATTCATGTGTTTGCTGATGACTTCCAAATTATATCTCAGCCCAGACCTTTTGCCTGATCTGCGGGCTGGTCTGCCTCCTAGATGTCTCCAGCTGGATGTCTCATTGGCATGTAAACTCCACGTGTCTAAAGCTAAGCTCCTGCTTCCTCTCCTCATAGTTCCTCCTGCTGTCTCCCCAGCTCAGTTAACTGCCCCCTTCCAGGTGCTCAGGCTAAACCCACAGCATCATCCTTGTCGCCTTTCTCTCTTCACACCCCATATCCAGTCAGCAAATCCCACTGGCTTTACCTTCAAAGCGTTTCCCACCTAGAGTCCAACCACTTCTCCCCCTCGTCCACTGCCACCACCTTGATCCAAGCCACCATCATCTCTCACCTGGACTTTGCCATGGTTCTCTTAATTGGTCCCCCTGATTCTGCCCTTGTCCCCTTCAGTCTGCTTAACACAGCAGCCAGGGTGACCCTGTTGAGTGGAAGTCAGATCGTGTTACTGCTCTGTTCAAACCCTCTGGTGATTTCTTGGCTTGCTCAATAATTACAGTGGCCAACGGTCTGCACCCCCTTCACCCTTTCAACTCATCTTCTGTCGCCTCCTTCCTCAGTGCATCCCAGCCCCAGAGGCCTTACCGATCTTGCTTCTCCCTCAGGATCTTTGCCTGAAAACTCTTCCCCTCAACACTGTCTGACTCGCTCCTTTACTTCCTTCAAGTCCTTACTCAAATGTCACCTCCTCGGGCTTCCCTGGTGGCGCAGTGGTTGAGAGTCCGCCTGCCGATGCAGGGGACACGGGTTCGTGCCCTGGTCCGGGAAGATCCCACATGCTGCGGAGCAGCTGGGCCCGTGAGCCATGGCCGCTGAGCCTGCGCGTCCGGAGCCTGTGCTCCGCTATGGGAGAGGCCCCAACAATGAGAGGCCTGCGTACCGCAAAAAAAAAAAAAAAAAAGTCACCTCCTCAATGAAGCCTTCCCTAATCACTGGGTTTAAAATTGCCAGCCCAGGGCTTCCCTGGTGGCGCAGGGAAAAAAATTTTTTTTTAATTGCCAGCCCCTCCCCCCACTCCCCCACCCCTGTCCAAGCTTTATTTTCCTACAAAGCACATTTAATTGTCTAACGTATGTCTTTTACTTATTTGTTTTATTTTTTCATTTTTTTAAAATTATTTATTTTTGGCTGCATTGGGTCTTTGTTGCTGAACGCGGGCTTTCTCTAGTTGCGGTACACGGACTTCTCATTGTGGTGGCTTCTCTTGTTGAGGAGCAGGGGCTCTAGGCGCGCGGGCTTCAGTAGTTCTGGCATGTGGGGTCAGTAGTTGTGGCGCGCGGGCTCTAGAGTGCAGGCTCAGTAGTTGTGGCACGCGGGCTCAGTAGTTGTGTTACACGGTCTTAGTTGCTCCGTGGCATGTGGGATCTTCCCAGACCAGGGCTCGAACTCATGTCCCCTGCATTGGCAGGCAGATTCCCAACAACTGAGCCACCAGGGAAGCCCTACTTATTTGTTTTCTGTTTCCCCTCCATAGTGAGCTGCGTTAAGGACAAGGGTGCGTCTCTTTTTGTTCACTGCTGTGTCCTTGGGCCTCGAACAGTGCCTGTCCCTAGTAGGTGCTGAATAAATTTTGATTGAATTTAAGTAGAGGATTATTTTCACTTTTCAAGATGAAAGCTGCAAGCAATGAACTAAGTTCTTACATGTCTAATTTCCCCCTGCAGTGATAGAGCTGTGTGTTCTGTATGGACAGAATGAGGAGGGAATGGCTGGCGAGCTTATAGCCTTCTGCACCAGCACACGTAAAGACTGCCTCACCTCAGAGACCCTAAACTCTTTTGAGCATGAGGTAAGAACAAACTAAAAAAAAAAGAAAAGAGAAGAAAAAAGAACAAACTGTAGGCAAACTGATAACGTAACTCTCCGTGTCTACTCAGTCGGGAGACAGTGCACTGTATTGAGAAGAGTGTGGGCTTTGGAGTCGGGCCTGGATTTCAGTCCCAGTGTGAGCTTGGACCAACTAACCTAATGGCTCCGAGCCTCAGTTTCCTCTCCTCTCAGTGGTTCTCTTGCTCTGTACTTTTTATGGTTATTGAATGAAATAAGAATGGATGTAAATCACCTAAAACTGTCTTCAACAAATAATTGGTGTTAATATTAGAACTGTTATGTGTTGAAGGGAAACAGTCACAGGTAAAGTCTTTAATTTTTGGTCTATCATGCATCTTCTGCATTCTTCCTTTGAGGAATTTTATATCTTTGATTATGTTTCAAATGCCCATTATTACCTCATGGCTGTGGGGAACGCCTCCTCTATTACCTGACTATGGAATAATATATTCATTATCTTTTCTTCCTCAGTTTCTGAGCAAAAGATTGTCCAAAGCCAGGCTCAGTGCCTCCAAGGACAGTGGGCACGCGGGAGCCAGAGACATCGTTTCCATACAAGAGCTGTATCCTTTTCTGATCAAGGCCTTTGCATCAAACCACATATTGTATTTCATCATTTGTCTATCGTTATTGTTGTCACTGCATTATTGTTATCTGTTGCATGTATAATTTTAGAAACAAGCAACAAATGTAACTAATACTCAGGTTTCTTTTTTGATCAACCCTTGCCTTAGATTTTGGGTGGAAGTTTATTGTTTCTCTTAACCAGTGTTCTCAGAATTGAAGTGGAGGAGGAAGAGGAGACCCTCTTGAATGCTTACACCACACCCTCTAAGGTGCGTGTGCCGTGTTTGGAAATTGCATTCTACACATAGCATTTTTTTCTTTAGTCTAAAAATATCAGCACAGCGTTTGAAGTTCTAAGGGAGAAAATTCACCACTCATACAGTTTCCTGCTCTACTTCCACTTATGCATCTTCCTTTCCGATCACATGCATAGATGTTTATGCATGATGGCAGTCCTCGTGGACACATGGTTGTCCTGCTTTCTTCAGTTATCATATCATAAAATTTTTATAAATGCAATTTCTCCATAATTACTCTTTTTTAATGGTTGCCTAATTTTGTATCAAGTGGACTGTAACTGAATGATCCGACTTGGGTGTTGGACCCCAGTGTGAGAGGTGGAGTAGGGCAGTGGAAAAGCATTGCCCTCCATGCCTGAGTCAGAGACCTCGGTGACCTTGAGTGAGTTGCTTTTATCTCTCTGAGCTGCCTTTTCCTTTCCTTTAAAATCAGGATCCATTCATTCACTTATTGAGCAGCTACTATATGCCAGGCACTGGGTGAACTGGTGAATGAAACAGGTTTGGGTGTGCTCTGCCCTCAAGAAGCTGGCAGCCAGCGCCGATAATATCTCCTATCTCAGAGGGTTTGAAAATTAAATGAATGTGTAAAGCGCCAAGCCCAAAGCAATGTATTCAGTAATATCAATAGTAGTTACTCTTTATAGAAAATATGTTTGTGGAAATCCTTAACCAGGGAGTAAGCCTTAATCTTTCAAAGTAAATTACATTGTAAGAAAGGAGGTGAATAGTTTAGGTGCGCCTGTCCAGAGCAAGAAAGCGAAAATGTTCACAGTGTTCTGCAGGACTGACTCATGGTAATTCAGCTCTCAGTAGACTGATGCATAAGTCAGATGCCAATTTACTTAATTTACTGTTGACGTATACACCCTTCTGATGGCTGAAATACCATATCAAGGACACCCCATTCCTGCTACAAAAGTACCTAAGAGGCTCAGTCACGGATTAAAATTTGTGACCCTGGAATCAGAGCTGAGAGAGTTGGGTTGAAATGAGCAAACCATTTGAAATATGTGTCTGAAGCTCAGAGGAGAGGCAGAATGGGGCTGGGCTAGAAACAGGAAAAATGCTTAGAACAGTGCCCATCACACAGAAACTGTCAGACATCAGTGGCAGCATGATGACAGAGTCAGAGCCAAGCCTTGGCCTTTCCCACCCAAACAGTGCCCGTGTCAGATCTTAGGGGCAGCGGTGCCCCTGTTACAGAGGTGAATATGTCAGTGGTCTTAGCTTGTCACCATTAAATATTTGGCTTGTGCAATTGACAGCTACACTTTTGCTCCCATGCTCACCATAAATCTTGGCTCTCCACATGTCCTTCCTGCCAGGGAGAGATGCATTCGCCTGAGGATTTGAAGTTCCCATGATGTCGGCATTATGATTCTAATAAGTGAATAAGCTGGCATCCTTGGCTACAATTTGGGTTCCTGTGTGGTGTGAGGATATGCTCACCCCAGGATGTGAGACCGTGGTCCCTCGGTATTTCTCATTACAGGTGAATGAACTGGCACGTAGTATTAGTGAGTCTCCTGAGCTTGGTTAGAGGGAGCGCACCCCCAAGGAGCGTAGCTGGAGCTGGTTTGCTGACACAATCAGGTTTCACCGCAAGGTCTGAGGATGAGAGCCGCGAGGCTCTGCTCTCTCCCAGAGTCCCATCCTCTGTCCATGTCCTGGGAGACCTAGAGTTCTGTAGCCCACTGTATATTGAAGGGTCTTTGGGGGAAATAGTTTGAGAAAATATATCAAAACCATAAAATCTTTACCATCCTATGGCCCAATAATCGTCCCTAGTAAGAGTCTCCCCTAAAAAAATAATCCAGGGCTTCCCTGGTGGCGCAGTGGTTGAGAGTCCGCGTGCCGATGCAGGGGACACGGGTTCGTGCCCCGGTCCAGGAAGATCCCACATGCCGCGGAGCAGCTGGGCCCGTGAACCATGGCTGTTGAGCCTGCGCGTACGGAGCCTGTGCTCCGCAACGGGAGAGGCCACAACAGTGAGAGGCCCGCGTACCGCAAAAAAAAAACAAAACAAAAAGACAAATCCAAATTCTAGGAAAAGCTGTGTGTGTGAAAATGGGCATCTCAGCATTATTTATAGTCACCAGAAATTACAAATGCACCCAGAAATAGAGAAGTAGTTAAGTAAATTATTGTATATCAGTTCAATCAACACAGCTACTAAAAAGGATGAAGATTGTGACAATGTGGGAAAATGCTCATAATTAATATAGAGCAAAAAATTAAGTGTATGTATTACTTAAGTGAAGGTTCATATTCAAAATAAGATTACAACTATTAGGATTTTTTTAATTGGAAAAATATTGAAATACTAGGAAGGAATATTTTTATTATTTATTTATTTATTTTTTGCGGCACGCCTCTCACTGTTGCAGCCTCTCCCGTTGCGGAGCACAGGCTCCGGACGTGCAGGCCCAGCGGCCATGGCTCACGGGCCCAGCCGCTCCGCGGCATGTGGGATCCTCCCAGACCGGGGCACAAACCCGTGTCCCCTGCATCAGCAGGCGGACTCTCAACCACTGCGCCACCTGGGAAGCCCTAGGAAGGAATATTTTTAAATGGCTCTTGTATAAGGGTGGTAGCATAAGGGTCTTTTTAAAATCTAGTTTCCATTCCAGCTCCTTAATGGTGGTTTTGAATCCTTTCTCTCCCATCTGTTCGTCGTCACCCCTGTAGGCAGCTTTGGTGGCATAACTTAAACCTGCAGCCAGGAGGAGCCCAAGGATAGGGGAATGTCTGCAGACTAGCTGGCCGCCTGGTTGCCGTCCAGGCAAGGATTTTGTCATTCCTCAGCCACAGTTGGTCGTCCCAGACTCTGGGGAGCAATGGATCTCGGGATTTGGGGGTTTCACCCTCTGCTCTGGGTATCTCTGGATTCTTGATGAGCAAAACCCAGAAAACAGAAGTGACCATCAGTGAGGCATTTGCTAAGTCCTCTCCAAGTATGAGCTCACTCGTTATCTGCCTGGAGTCACTCCCTTCTTTAATTTTGAAAATGCGTGGTAGACTTTGCCAAAATAAATAGTAACATGGTCCCATCCCTTGTCAGGAAAATGTGTCCACGCAGGTCAGAACCGTATGCATAGCAAAACTCACAGCTGTTGTAAAGCAAAGAGAGGTGGGGAAGGAAAGTGAACATGCGAGTGATTTGAGAGGACAGATCGCCTGCTTGGCAATCCTTTTTGGGGAATGTTGGCATTTGTTTCATAATTGCCTCCCAAATGGAGACATGATACTGATGAATACTGGGTTACAGTTGACGAGGATTTCTCTCTGAGATTATACTTGAAAAATGGGGCCTTAAGAAGAAAACCAACCCTATCCTATCTGTGCCCTTCATTCGGGCACCGTTCTCCCTTTCTTCCTAAGGAACTGTACACTTAATTAGCAGCCTGGATCTAGAGTGACTGGGCTCTTTTCCTCTTTTGTTTCTAGGGTTCTCAGAAGCGAGCTATCACCACTCCGGAAACCCCCCTCACAAAAAGGAGTGTGTCTACTCGAAGCCCCCATCAGCTCCTGTCACCATCAAGTTTCTCTCCAAGGTATGGCTCATAATTAATTCAGCTGCCCAACAGCAGGCCTGCCCTTCCCTTTCTCTGGTTTCTAGTGGCGGCTGACACTACAGCATGGCTTAATGAATATGAGTGGACTGTTACCTCTGCAGTGAGCTGGCTGGAAAGCCTATGGCTCTCTGCCCTCCCTGCTCTCTTGTCCTGTGTGGAAAATTACTGTTTCTTACGGTAATTAAGGGAACTCACTTTCTACCTGCTTTTCTGTGGCTCATTTCCTAGATCAGGAACTGATACCTTCTACTGAAAACAACCTGTCTATTCAGAAGTTGGGAGGCCTTTGAGTCTTGCCAGTAGAGGCAAATAGGTTTCCACCTGCTTCTGTTAGTTCGTGTGTTGTTGGGTTTTTTTTTTAATCTGAAGTATTTATTTTTAAAAAAGAAAAGCACGTATCTTTGTTCATAATGTTGCGTAACCTGTTCTTTGTCCCTCACTCGGGTTACAGTTAGTTTCTGAGAGTTTTCTTGTCACTGTGAATCTACACCAGCTTAATTGGTATTTTATCCCTGCTGCCACCTCTGCACATAAATCCACAAAGATCACATGTGACTTTTGGAAATCCATAAATGACATGTCTTATGTGAGAGAATTCCATAGATGAGAGCTCTACTGAGGAGGAGAAAGGCGCTGCCACATCAGGATGAGGCAAAGGAACAGTAATGTTAACCAGTTAGGGAAACACTTGGCTGCTAGGAGTCACTTCTTCTAGACGGAGCAGAGCTTAAGACTTTCTAGCCCTGTCACATTAGAAAGGAGATGATAGGGAATTCCCTGGCGGTCCAGTGGTTAGGACCCGGTGCTTTCACTGCCGTGGTCCTGGGTTCAATCCCTGGTCGGGGAACTAAGATCCCGCAAGCCACGCGTCATGGCCAAAAAATATTAAAAAAAGAAAAGAAAGGAGGTGATAGCCGTCATTCAAGCTGAACGGTGGTTGGATTCTGAGGGACGATTTGACTTTAGTGTGGTCCACTCCTGCTTTCGGGAGTTCTCAAACGGGCTTCCGAAGTGAGCTTTCCAGACTTAGAAGGGCATCTTTGGATGCACAGAGATGGTTGGTGTGGTGTACAGAGATGGTTCTCATAGGTGCTGGCACCATGACAGCAGTTCTATCCTCTCAACAAGCAAGGCTTTGCAACTCGTAGATCTGTCTACAGCTGACGCCCTGTGAGCGACTCCCTGCATTAAAGGGCCGGCTGTAACGCCCACCCCATGGAGCTTCACAGGGAGGAGCTCGGAGCAGTCGGCGATGTGCTGCCTAGTCATTTTTTAATGCACGCCATTTTTTAATGCAAGCTGACATTAGAAACTGGCTTTGTAATTTATGAAAGTAACTTCTAAATTATTCAGGTAGAGGCAGCATTGGAGATAGAGATAATTCATGAAGCTCGCTTTCTGTAGCCTCCCTGGGAAGGAGGAACTGGTAGCACCCATTGCAACAGTGCCCCCATAGAACTTGTTCCTGCAGAGTTTCGGAACATTAAATGAAGCCTGTTTTAATTGGACCTCTCTCTACGCCGTGTTCATGACCAAAGGGTTAGAAGACCTCGCTGTCCTCTAAGCAGATCAGCAATACCCGTGTGTCCTTGGAGGTGGAATTTATCAGTCAGTGAGTGGAAATACGAGAACTTGTCCGTTGAGACTCGGAGAATGGGAGTGTTTGTTCACCAGCTGACAGAACTCGTTACGCGTCCACCTGCAGAGACACTGGGGAAAGCTGATTCATTTCATTTAACTTCACTTCATTGCTGTTTCTACCTTGAACTGTGTCGTGAGGTCTTAGGTGTATGCACGGCAACTTTTGGCTTATCCACAGTTCCAGGCTCTGATGATGTTCTAACAAATGCTGAAAATTCATAAGAAGAAAATAGTACTCGGAACTTGCTTTTTCATCAATTCAGAGTTTGGGTTTTGTTTTACTTTGTTTAGTTTTAAGCCAGGAGAAGACCTTTTAAAATGTGTCCTTGCATCTAAACTCCTCTGAACACGTTTGGTATTCCTCAACCCCCTCGTTCCTGAAATTCCTTAAAGGTCCAGAATGTCCAACCCCATTAAGCTGATTAGATTTATAAAATGTGAGGCCAGCCTGACGTTCCTCCAAATCTCCATTTTCAAGAGGTAGCCTCATCCTATTCCTCTCTCCTTTTAGGTATGAACACACTAACACTAATGTCTTTTGCTTCCAATTAGTGCTACTCCCTCTCAGAAATACAGCTCGAGAAGTAACCGAGGAGAAGTGGTTACCTCCTTTGGCTCAGCACAGGTGATGTCTTGGTCCGGGAGAGAAGGAGCCAGTAACATCAGCGTGAAGGTCTTGGGGTATCCAGAGCCACTAACTGGGAGCTACAAATCCATGTTTCAGAAGCTCCCAGACATTCGAGAAGGTAATTGTTTTTCTCTTTGAAATTCTGGAGGATATAAAAACACCCGGAAGGGTCTCGAGTCAGTAACAAAGCTTCAGCTAGGCTGGTAGAACAAGTTTCAAGGTTGCCTTTGATAGATGTCCTCCGGGTGCCCCTATTAGTAACAGGATATGAGATGATAACTCTCAATAATTCTCCCAAATCACGTCACTTTGCTAAAGAGAAAGCACATAACCATTTCCCAGTAACAACCACTTGAACTGTGTAAAGAAAGCCAATTAAAGTGTTAAAGGAAGCAAAGACATTTATGGCTTCTTCCTTGTGAAGAATGGAAGGCTTTCCAGGTTGGGCTTGGCTTCCTCTAAACCTCCCTGACGACCTGAGTGAGAGGAAGGCTAGGGTGGGAGCCAGACTGACTCTGGGATTGTGCCGCGTGACCCCCTGTGGCCAAATGGAAGGCCGGGCTCAGCAGCCCAACATCGGGAAATTGGCTCGGCCTTCAGAAAGTTACGAACTGGCCGGTGTCCTAGGCACCCTTCCTGCTTCTGTAAAATGACCGACTTTAATGTTTTACAAGGTGCTATGTTTTCTCTTCTTGGCAAGTAAAATGTCTTAAACACACTTTCTGCCCTCTGGGATTTCAGTTCTGACCTGTAAGATAGAAGAACTTGGCAGTGAGCTCAAGGAGCATTACAAGATTGAGGCTTTTACTCCTGTTCTAGTCACAGCACAAGTAAGAGTTATTCTAATAATCTTTCCTGAATGATATTGTTTTTTTAAATCGATGAAAAAGCAGCCTCCTGCTTCCTTTTCACTGATCGTCTACCTTCTAGTTAGAACATCTATCTGGGATGAATTTGGTAAAATGGGTTATAAGTGCTCTCTGGTTTTGTGACCAGAGAAAATCATTTCCTTTGCACTTGTATTAGAGTCTTGCATGTAAACAAAGATTGAGGGATTCAAGCATTCAAGTATCAGGATATGAGGACAGCAGCAAGGTGAGGATCTCCAGAAACGGTGACTCACAGTCTCTCCCCTTCTCTGGCCTCTGTCATTAGGGACCAAGTGTTGCCAGTCGTGTCTTTATGTCCTAGTTTAATCTGGCACGTGCACCAGTGCTTTCTCTCTAGAACGTACTTTAAGGGGAGATGTGTTCTCAAAGATTCTTTATGGTACCTCTGTCATGTGTTTGCATTCAGAGAAGAATGGCCAGTTGGGGAAGATAGGCAAAACCATGTCATATAAGGAAGTTTTGGGGGAATTTGGGAGGAAGTAGTGGAGGGGAGGCTGGGATGTACGATCTCGTGGGGAAAGATTAGACTTCCTCAGTTTGCCCCCGGGAGTGGGAACAGGATAGAGGAAGCCACAGAGAGGGAAATTTCAGCTCAGTTTAACGAAGAACTTCCTGTTAAGAGGCACTCTGGTGTGTGGTTCAGGATATGGCCCTGGAGCCGAACTTCTGGGCTTCAAACCCAGGCTTCTCCCACTGTTTGACCTTGACTAAATTATCTAACCTTTCTGTTACTGGTTTTTCTCATCTGTAATATGGATGCAGTAATAGCATCCACCTTCGGTTGTTGTGAGGATTAAATGAGTTAATACACGTAAGCCTTTAGAACGGTGCCTGCTGTTTAGTGAGCTCAGTAAATGAGAGCTTTTGTTAACGGTTATCCAGGGGTGCGGTGCATGGGCTGCTGGGGGTGGCAAGGGGGCAAGTTCCCCTTAACTAGAGATGCTCTGGCTCAGGCAGCCACTTAGAGGGGCTCAAGCATTAGGTGGTGGGCAGACTAGATGCCTTTTAAGGGTCCTTCCACCCCAAGGAGCCAGTGATGATGTTTGTGGTCACCTCAGGCTCAAAATGATGCCCCGACAAAAAAAAACGTGTGTTGTTGTTTTGAAAAGGTCTGTGTCCCTCTTCATTACGTTGACCAGATTTTGAGCTCCTGTCCCAAAGACTGTCATTCTTATGTGTACCTTCGGCAGGAGCCCGTCACCCTGCTGGGCCAGATTGGCTGTGACAGCAACGGGAAGCTGAACCACAAGTCGGTGATTCTTGAGGGAGATCGGGAGCATTCCTCAGGCGCTCAGATTCCAGTGGATCTATCTGAGCTCAAAGAGTATTCTCTGTTTCCTGGACAGGTGAGATCAGGGGCGTCTCCCACTGGGCATGGGCGTGCTTGTTTGCTCCGTAGTGTGTGTAGAGCGCTGTGGCTCCAAGAGTGAGCGTTTCGTCACTGGCCAGCTGCCCCTCGCTTTTGACGTCTGATGCCGTGAGATGTAGCTGGAGCTCAGGCCCAAGAGGGGACACCAGTGTAGGGATTTCAACCTTCCCCCATATGCTCGGACCTTAGCTCTGGGATCTGCTGCCAGGTTCAAACCCCAGTTCCACCCCACAAGGCGGGTGATTACAGAGATATTACTAACCTCTCAAAACCAGAGTGTCCTTGCCTGTGAAATGGGGATGATAATTCCTACCTCACAGGAGAGGTAAAATGAGGTCACCCATGTAAAGTACAATTATTATTACGCCAACATAACCCCCTTGGTTTGTTTTCTAGAAAAATACCCCCAAGTTTACAATTACAGAATGAGAGTAGCTGGACAATACTTCTTTTTTTTCTGGCTACGTTGGGTCTTCGTTGCTGCGTGTGGGCTTTCTCTAGTTGCGGCGAGCAGGGGCTACTCTTCCTTGTGGTGCGCGGGCTTCTCATTGCGGGGGCTTCTCTTGCTGCGGAGCACGGGCTCTAGGCATGCGGGCTTCAGTAGTTGCGGCACGCGGTCTCAGTAGTTGAGGTGTGCGGGCTCAGTAGTTTTGGCTTGCGGGCTCTAGAGTACAGGCTCAGTAGTTGTGGTGCACGGGCTTAGTTGCTCCGCGGCATGTGGGATCCTCCCAGACCAGGGCTCGAACCCGTGTCCCTTGCATTGGCAGGTGGATTCTTAACCACTGCACCACCAGGGAAGTCCTGGACAATACTTTTAACTCTATCAGAGTATAACTTATTCCAGACCTCCCGTTCATCTCCCCTGTGATGCAAGCCTGTCTGCTGCCTGTCTTTCAGGTTGTGGTTATGGAAGGAATCAACACCACTGGTAGAAAACTTGTTGCCACCAGACTCTACGAGGTACCGGTGTCCCCCCGCTCCCCCCCGGTTTGCTGCAGGCAGTGTATGCAGTTCTGTCTGTCCTAGAGCCCGTCCTTTGTAAGGGCCCAGTTATTTGCTTCTCGATTCTCTGTCTATAGAGTGGGACTTACCTCTAGGTCAGGGCCTCGCAAACTGTTCCCCTAAAGGGCCAGACAGTAAATATTTCAGGCTCTTGCAGGCCGTATGGTCTCTGTCACAATGTCAGCTCTGCCATCGTAGCACAAAGGCAGCCATAGGCAACCCGTAAACCAACGAGTGTGCTGTGTGCTAGTAAAAGTTTACTTACAAAAACAGGCGGTAGCCAGATTTGCCCCATAGCCCGTAGCTTAGCAGTCCCTGCTCTAGCAACAATCCTCCACAGATTTCCAGAGGATGCGAGGAGAAGTAGCAGGACCCGTCCTCGCCCAGCAGGACCTTGATCCTACAGGCACCTGTTTTGCTCCTGCTTTTTGCTGGGTGTTTTATGAGTTTAGCCGTGACCTTGTGCTACCCAGGTTTCTTTGCCACTCGGTAAAGAAAAATGGCAGGACCATCAACTCTGTAGGCTTTTAGCTCCAAGGGGCAAGACACCCGCAAACACACCACCATTCAGTGCCCACCGCATTCCTGACCAAAGACAGTGCCGGGGGCAAAACCTCACCGTAGCTTCTCTCCTGTTTGAAGGGCGTGCCACTTCCGTTCCATCAGCCCACTGAAGAGGATGGAGGTAAACTTTGCTTCAAACATTATTTTGCTAACAGTACGGGTGGAGGGTGGTGGACAAGGGTACAGGAGCGCAGTTCCTCAGGCCCCAGGGAAGCTACACGAGCTGTTTGAGAGCACCATGCCGGAGCTCCAAGGGCGACTGTGAATTGGTGGGTTCACTGGCCCTTTGTGGAAGGCCAGGGGTCTGGGCCTACATGGCTTTGTCAGCGTTATCGCCTGTGCTCTGACTCCACAAGGACTGTCGTTTAAAGACTAATGTTTAACAGGTATTTGAAGGTAGCTTTGAAAAGGGAAAAGAACAGCTATTTATTTATTTATTTAAATTTAAAAAATTTTTTTAAAGAGCAGCCATTTTTAAAAGAATTTCTGTAAATGCCATGTGATACCCTGGACTAGATCCTGGAAGAGAAAGGGGACATTAATGGGAAAACTAGTGACATTTAAATAAAGTCAGGAGTTAGCAGTAATATACCAGCATTAATTCCTTAGTTTCAACAAATGTACCATAGTTATATAAGATGCTAGCATTAACATTAGCGGATGCTGGGTGAAAGGTGTACATATGGGAACTCTGGACTATGTTTGGAACTTTTCTACAATTCTAAAGTTATTCCAAAATAAAAAATGTATTTAAAAATTAGGCAAATTTCTCAGAAAGCCTAGAGTTATTTGGTCACTAACCTAGATGGGAAAAGACGAACATTTTAATAAACTTTGCTTCAGAACAATTCCAAGCATTTTTGTAAGCAAAGCAGAAGACTGCTGAGGATTAGCAGGGAGATGGCTGACACTAGCACATTGTCAACACCCCCTCCACGTTAATATCGTGTGAGGTCATTCTTAGTGGCAGCCTGGAATCAGGAACGAAATCTAGGAGTTTATGACATTGCACATTCGCTCAGAAAATAAGTGTTTATGGAAGCAAGAGTGCTGGTACTGGATCGACTTCAGGTAACGAAGAAAACAGACAGGGCTGAAATGCCCAGAGCCTGAGCTGTGCCAGGGAAGCCTTTGGAAGCAGTTGAGTAGGTTGTTAACAGACAGTTTGTGAGCAGCGTCTGGGCTCACAGCACCCTGGGTGTGGACACACAGAATAGGACGTGAGCCTGGCCCTCCTGGCACTCACCGTTTACCTGGGATTGACGTCTCCTGTAGGCTCCTCAGAACCATTAGCTTTGTCCCCAGCAGCAGCACAGCACTGCTGGGTGTGGCGAGTGTTACGCTTCCCCTTGAATTCTCTGTCTCAGTTGAGTTGTTGCCACTCTGGTAGGTGAATAATGGTCCTCATTCCTGGAATATACTCCTGAACGTATTACTTTATATGGCAAAGGGGACTTTGCAGGTGTGACTGAGTTAAGGCTCTCGAGATGGGGATTGTCTAGGTGAGCTCAGTGTAATCACAGGGGTCCTGATAAGGGAGGGCAGGAGGGTGAGAGTCACAAAGATTAGAAATGTTAGGCCGCTGGCTTCGAAGGTGGGGGAGGGGCCATGAGCCACGGACTGCAGGCAGCCTCTGGAAACTGGAGAGTGCAAGAAAACAGATTCCCCTCAGAGCCTCCAGAAGGAATGCAGCCCTGCCCACCCCTTGATTTTAGGACTTCTGACCTCTAGGACTGTAAGATGATAAATGTGTATTGTTTTAAGCCACGAAGCTTGTGGTAATTTGTTACAGCAGCCATAGGAAACTAATGAAACTGCCTGTTAAGAGGTCAGGGGGACTTCCCTGGTGGCGCAGTGTTTAAGAATCCACCTGCCGATGAAGGGGACACGGGTTCGAGCCCTGGTCCGGGAAGATCCCACATGCTGTGGAGCAACTAAGGCCATGCGCCACAACTACTGAGCCTGCACTCTGGAGCCCGTGCGCCACAACTACTGAAGCCTGTGCACCTAGAGCCTATGCTCTGCAACAAGAGAAGCCACCGCAATGAGAAGCCCACGCACCGCAACGAAGAGTAGCCCCCGCTCGCCGCAACGTGGCCAACAAAGACCCAAAGTAGCCAAAAATAAAATTAATTAATTAAAAAAAGGAAAAAAAAAGAGGTCAGGGATCTTTGGGTTTTGTTGTTGTAAGCTACAGAACCAGGTTCAGACTAACTTAATAAAAAGAGAATTTGTTAGGGGAAATCCAGGTAGCTCACAGACTGGACAGGTGGCTGGAACAGGCTTACAACACGGATTAGGGCTTAGTAACTCGAGGTGTCCAGGTAGCAGGGAGTCCCCCGCTGTCCCTTCCAGGCATCTCTGCTGGGGTGGGTCAGCGCCAATCTTTTTCTGTCCTTGGGTAGTTCACCTTGAGATTCCAGAATCCAGAGGAGAGTGTGAATGGCTTAAGCTGGGTCGCGTACCTGCTCCTTGGCTAGGGGAGGACAGTGCACCTAATTTACAGCCCCCCCTGGTGGAGGGGGGCGCTTATGGAGGACAAGGCTGATTCTCCACAAGGAAAGCAGACGCTGTGAGGAAAAGGGTGCCCCAAAGCAATGGCCCTGCACCCCATCACACAAGAGTCTCCCGTCCCAAGCCTTGCACCCCAGCCTGTCATTGTGGACTCCTCGAGGTACCAGATTCTCCAGCTGCACTCACCAGCAGATGGTCCCTCACACCGAGCACTCAAATCTCGGCCATCCGGGCCCCTGCCTTGCCCTGGCTTCCGGCACACCCTACTTACAAGCGTAAGCAAAGTCGCAAAAAGGCAAATACCACAAGATTCCCCTCAGACGAGGTTCCTAGAGTCGTCAGAATCATAGAGACAGACAGTGGGAGGGTGGGGGCCGGGGGAGCAGGAGTTGGTGTTGAACGGGAACAGAGTTTCGGTTTTACGAGATAGAAAGAGTTGTGGAGAGGGGTGGTGGTGATAACTACACACCATTATGAATTTACTTAATACCACTGAAATGTTTACTTAAGATCAGAGGGAATCCCCTGGAAGTCCAGTGGTTAGGATTCGCTCTTTCACTGTCAAGGGCATGGGTTCAATCCCTGGCTGGGGAACTAAGATCCCGCAAGCCTCTCAGCGCAGCCAAAAACAAAGGTTAAGATGGTAAGTTTTGTGTTATATGTATTTTACCAAACCCCCAACCCACCCCACCCCACAAAGTAAATGTTGGGAGGAAAACCATGTAAGCAAATGGTACTTTGATCAAGTCTCTCCAGATGCCCACTTCCCTACCATGACTCGTGCGCTGCTGGTAAATATCTATCGAGTTCTAGTTGTTTGCATACTTACCTGTCTCTGCCAGCAATGGAGGGTTCTTTGAGGGCAGGATGAGGTCTTGCTCCTCCTGGATTCCTGGAGTTGCACACGTAAGGAGACTCTCAGTGAATTGAGTCCCGTGGCATCTTTCCCTAATTGTCCTTTCTCCCACCATCCCAGCGTCCTCTCATCAGCATCTTAACAATCTTTTCTTTCTTAGATTCTGAGCAAATCATGGTCCTGGTGGCCTGTGGGCCATACACCACATCTGACAGCATCACATTTGACCCCCTGCTCGACCTGATCACCATCATCAACCGTGACCAGCCCGACGTCTGCATCCTGGTAGGAGGCCCTCCTGGGACAGCTTCACCCGGGGAGGCACCAGTGGGAAAACTGGGGGGTCGGTCTTAGAAAAAGGTCTGATGAGGTTCTAAATTTTTAGGATGAGTGTGGGACTCTCCTCCTTTTTAAAAATATTTTTTAGTGCTCAGCCTACACCTTTGGCGAGGTGAGGTGTGCGTGGAATTAATCCAAAAGCCCGAGCTGTTTTGCCGCCCTGCCTTGACTTTACAGTATCCCCACCTCTGTCTCTTACTCCAGTTTGTGAGCTCACCTCTTCTGAAAACTCACAATACAACTGCATGGAGGTAGATTTCCCTTGCTGGGTTGAGAAAGGAAAAAGCCCGGTATTGTAGGAGGCAAAACAGCTAGCATCCAGGCGTCAGGTCCTTCTGCCTGTGATACTAGCTGGGTGCCCCTGCCCCAGCTGCTGCCTGGCCCAGGCTGTACAGGTGGCCTTGGAGGGACGATGGACCCTGGACAGACAACTGCTAGGAGAGGCTATGTGAGGGCACTCACACACACGTGTGGTTCTGATTTGTTCTTTCGGTACCTTTGTTTCTCCCCTGCGGCTTTATCTGCAGTTTGGACCTTTCCTGGATGCTAAGCATGAACAGGTAGAGGTAAGTGACTGGGGTGGGGAGGGGGAGATACCGGATACTCACATTCAGTCAAGCCCCCACCGTTACTTTCGTCTCTTTGAGTTTACCCTGCATCTGTAACAACCTAAATGAATCCGTGTGGCTGATCAGGAAAGCATTATCACAGGGCATTTTTAATAAAGGTACTGAATTTGAGGGCTTCATTTCACCAGAATACAGAGCTGTTTGGAAGCTGGGGGAGGGGGATCCAGATATCCGAGTCCCGGTCCTCCTGGTGTGCGACCGACCCTTGGTGCTGAGGCAGGTGCCTGCGGGTCCCGGAGGTGCGCCTGTGAAAGTACCTTCCTGGCTGCTACCCTCAGCTCCATGACCCACATCATCTTGCCATCCTTTGAACTTAAAACACAAATGACCCTTCTGAGGACATTTCTTCCCTTTGTCTCAGGAGGTTTTACCTGCCACAGAAAAGATTCCAAAACCCTCTTCTTCCTAGTCGTCCCCTCGGCTCACTTTCAGGAGGACTGATTCTCCGCCGCCTCCTTCCTGCCCCCAGCTAGACTCAGCTCCTGGAGCACAGAGGCCACTGTGACTCCTTCAGCTCCTTGCTCAGGGGCTGGCCCCCAGGGTCATCTGACAAGCGCTCAACAAGTGAATAAATGCCAAACGTCTCCCCTGTAAACCTGTCTCCTCTTTTCTTGCAGAGCTGTCTACTGACAAGCCCATTTGAAGAAGTTTTCAAGCAATGTCTACGAACGATTATCGAAGGGACACGAAGGTCAGAGTTCAAAATACTGGGCAGAACCTTATGCTTCCTAAGTTTCTCCAGGGCTTCTCATTAAGAAACTGAAACTATTCAAAAGTCGTGGTAGTTCCCATCCTTATATCCTTTTGAACTACAGAGATCAGATAGAACCCTTGAACTTCAAGTGCACAGATGCTGAGTGAGGAGGCGTCTTTGTAAAACAAAGATAAACACACTTGAAAAGGCTACACAGACTTGCGCTCTTCCCTTGCTCTTTCTTTCCTTCCTTCCTCCTCTCACTCCCTTTTGTATAAACTCATATTCCACGGGAATCTTCCCAGGGTGGTGTTTGATGACTTACACCACAAAATCCCTTGTGTGAGTGAGTTTGGGGTGAGCCCAAGTCCTTCCCCGAGTCAGTGCTTCCCTCGTTTCATGGGCGCCGCCGGCTTGTATGAACCATCGTAGAAACTCACGAGGGTGGGGATCTTGAATGCTTGCCCCAGACCCTAGGGACGAGACTGGGAAAGGTCATAGCAGTGATGAGAAATGGGCAGTTCTAAATTGAGAGAAAAGCCTCTATTCCAGGAAGGGTCTAAGCTAGAAGTAGAAAGTTTTTCAGGAAGCTGACACCTCCGCTTCCTGTCCCTTCCCTCCAGCGCCAGGGTTTGAGAGAAATTGCCCTTGGTGGTGGATCTCCTCCTCTGGGGATCTGCCTCCCTGTAGCTGAGCTCATCAAAAACAAACATTCCCGAGGCTAAGCTTTTAAAAGTAAGTCTGTAACAAAGGTGGTTTTTAACACAAGATGTATAATCTTCTGCCCCTTGGCCGGGAGACCTGATCTCAGGCTTGATTAGCTGTAACTCTACCTTCTTGTACCAGCAGCACGGGCCAGTGTCGTAGGCCTCTCGGACTGGGGAAGAACACCCCCAACTGCCCCAGAGTCAGGGGGCATGAATCGTGCAGGTGACAGCCTTGCAGCTGGATCTGCCCCTCCCTCCCTCCAAGTGAGATAACATAGGTGCCTTCCCTCTGCCTCCCAGGTTTGTTGTGACCCTGAATGAGTTTGTCAGACCTGGAGGCCCCTAGCACTCCTCAGGAGATAAATCCCGAAACACGGGAGCAGGGCTGGTGTCCCTGTTTTATCAGCCCTCAGATCCCCTCTGGGATAGGCAGGGACTGCGGGGCGGTGCCCTTGCGCAGGCTGGGTGCTTTTCGATTTGAGATGGGGTTCTGTTTTGGGTTCCTCACCCCGTATGGTATTGACAGCAGTGCTACAAACAAAGAACAAACCAGGCATTGTTGCCCTGGGGGTGAGCTCCCAGCACCACCAGGCACTTTCATCTGAGGCCAGTGTGTGCCTCGGGGAGAGGGGCTGCCCCACCCTTCCCAAAACAGTATAAAAATGGCCCTCCTTTGGGGGGAATTTATTTTTATTCTGAGAGGTCAGAAACGCAGAGCATTAAGCTGATTTATCAGTGAAAACCAGAGCCAGTGAGGAAGCACCTCCCCTCGAAAGAGCCCGGGGTGGGGGGTGGGGGTGCTTGAGGGAGGGGGAGCTTGAGGGAGGGAGCGGCTGCAAGGCCCTTCCCCACCGTGATGTATGAAGTTGTGCAATGCTCAGCATAGTTGGAATTTTCTCTCGGATCCCTCCCCCTGCAGCCAGCTTATAACCCTGAGCCAGAGGCCCGCTTCCTCCTTAACTGTTGCTCTGCCAAAGCCTGCACAGAAGCAGAGCGAGTCCATCTCTTAACGGCGGCCAGCCGTGCCTCCGCCTTCCTGTCCATTACGGACTGAGCCCCGGGGATCTGAAGCACAGACTGTCCCCTTCGGGTCATCCCCCGGCCTGTCTGCCAGACTTCAGCACCCAAATCCATAGACTTGGCTACTTACAGGGACTTAACTTTCAATGTCAAAGGGACTATAGCTAATTCGCAAAGTGCCTTTGGTCTCAAGATTCTGAATTTCCGCTGCAGAAGCCTCACTTCACGCTTTGAGCGGGCCTGACAAACAAGTGACAGGTGTGACAACCATCACCAACACCTTTATCCCATGTGAGAGGCAGCCACGTCCCTATACCTGCACAGGTGCCTGTACCTGCCTCTGGGAAGCCACTGCGTCTTAAGCAAGGGAGGGCGCTAGAAGTGAGAGCTATTGGTGGCTGTTAAACTCGCCCCAAAGTAACACTTTCCCTCTTTACAATAGACCCCACCCCGCCAAGGACAGGTTTTTTTCCCCCTTTCTTCTTCTGCGTGGCTGGAGAGGTTAAAGGTTGGCTTCTAGAGTTACGGGGTTTTTCTTCACTTACATCTTGTAACCCTAGAGATTCTCCTGCCTCCATCAAAGGAAATGTCTGTCATCTCTGCTTTTACTGTTGCAGTTAGATATTTCTTTCATCTTTGTAAGACAGGCTGCTGAGAAAGAAAAACCAAGGGCGTTGATTCCCTGTGCGGGAGGGGTGGGCGGGGCGGGCTCTTGGCGAACCAGAACCTGCCGTGCCTTCCCCTCCCAGATCTGCTCAGCCTGCCGGGTCCCTCCCGAGGGAAGAGGCCCCCAGCCAGGGAGGCTAGTGACGCCTAAAAGCCACGTCTGTTCACACAGTGTGAAGAGTCAGAACTTTGGCTTCAGATCTGGCTCTGAGGATTTTCAGTCAAATCCTCGTCTTTCCTGCTTTCCTAGATCTCCGTTTCTTCTCCCCTTTTTCTACAAAACAGTAGTCCTCTTCCTCTCTCGAGTAGAACGTCATACGGAGCCAGGAGAAAGCGTGTCCTGGGAGAGAGCCATGAGCCCCATCCAGGTGGTTGTGTGTAAATTAGGACAGGTCGTCTCTCGTTCCTGGTGTCCCACGGGGAACGGCACCCCGCCTTCATAGGAGAGCTCCGTTCGGAACTTCTTCCCTGGAAGTAGGCTCTTGTGTCTAGCTCTGACCCTTTAAGTCTGTCACACAGCTATGCTAACTCAGCTGCACTCATTTTCCTTCCTGTTCTGATGCTTTTTTTGGCAAAGTAGCTCCGGCTCACACCTCATCTTCGTCCCATCATTGAGAGACGTGCACCACGAGCCCGTGTACCCACAGCCGCCCTTCAGCTGCTCCGACCTGCCTCGGGAGGACAAAAAGGTACCAGCGTCCCCTCCTCGACCAGGCAGCCAGAGTCCAACGTGCCGAAGGCGACCCAACTCGTCCCGGAAGCAGAGGGCGGGGGCGCCTTTGAGGCACACGTGCCTGCGTCTTAAGCTTCTCTTTGTAACAGGCAGGCGTGTGACTTACTGTCCGTTGGGTTGGTCCCCCTTTCACTGGTCCCCCCAGCCCTTGCAGACCCCCCATTTTCATGGGGAAGAAGTTTCTAGCTTTGGTGTGCAAACGTCTGTCCCCCCCTTCTCATTTTAGCGAGTGCAGTTTGTGTCCGAGCCCTGCACGCTCTCCATAAATGGAACGATCTTTGGCTTGACATCCACCGATCTGCTGCTCCACATGGGGGCTGAGGAGATCAGTAGGTGAGAAGGGTTTTTCGGTCCCGCAGGCAGTTCCTCTGGATCCTGGTCCTGTCCTTGGCCAAGGGGCGGCTTGGCAGGGTTGAGAGGGCAGCCCCTAGAGCAGCACTTTCTGCCAAAGCCTTTGGTCACTGAGTTTCTCTGCACCCAAGGGGAGCGGTGGGATGCATGTGTTTCTGTTACCACTTGTTTCTGTGGTGTTTGAGACCCTGAAGGACCACATCCATTCTGTCTTTGCACTTAACTTCTAGTCATAGAAGTTCATCTACTTTTCTTTGTTTGCCACATTTGTGACCTAAACAAGATGTCCCTGCTTGTAGAGGGTGACTGTGAATTCACCCCGCAGGGTGTTCCCCCTTCCAGAACAGTGTGTAGCCCTGCGGAGGATCAGACACAGCCGGAAGTGTTGAGCTGAGGCTCAGCGGTTCACTGCTCGCATCGCCATGATGGGAAGGAGTGTGGAGCAGTTTGCGTCCTAGGCGAGAATGGGTGTGTGTTTGTTGGCTCCGGTTGGAGGAGCAAGGGTCACGCCGGCTACAGCTGGCCTCGCGCCGGCACAGACTCCACGTTCTCTGGCACGATGCAGAGCTGGTGATAGCCTGCCTGGGCCCTGATCGCAAGGGGTTCCTGCTCTTTCCCTTCTCAACCCAGTGTCCTGCTCAGCAGACCGAGCATTTGCGGGCAGGTCTTTAAACTTCCCCAGAGGTACCTTCTTGTCACACGCCTTGGCCGCGTCGCTTCTCTCTAGTTTAATAACTCCTTCCCGAGGAGAAACAGGCACTGATAAACAAGGTTCCACTTTCCGTTTCTTGCTTTTCTTCCTCTCCTAGTTCTTCCGGAACTTCAGACAGGTTCAGCCGAATACTGAAGCACATCCTGACGCAGCGGAGGTGAGCCTGCCCGACGGAGTAGCTGACCGTGAAGGGAGCGCTTAGGGCTCAGGGAGCTCTGACAGATTTGACCTCGACACCTTTCCCAGGCCACTACCAGGGAACTCCACCCTGGGATGACAAGCCTGCGTCCTGTCCCCTAAACACAGAGGAAAGGGAGAGACGGTCTGTGAAACCGTGGAAACCAGTGACATAGAGGAAATCCATCTGGGGAGGGGGGTCCCTGAATCAGCTGCCGCTGACTGTCTCTCTCTGTCTCTGCAGCTACTACCCGCTCTACCCTCCCCAGGAGGACATGGCCATTGACTATGAGAATTTCTATGCCTATGCACAGCTGCCCGTCACCCCCGATGTCTTCATAGCCCCTTCAGAGCTGAGATACTTTGTGAAGGTAGGTTTGAACTCCACCATTTCCCAGAAACGCCAGAACCAGTCTCAGAAAACAAATGTTAGTAAAGTGCGTAAGTGAGCAGCGCCCCCTCGCTGCCCTCCCCGCCCCAGGGCACGGCACTCCGTCAGCCCAGCCTGGGGGCGCCGGAGACAGGTAGGAAGACCCTCAAACCATGGTTCGCACCTGAGGCCACCTCAGGTGCCCTGGGCTTGCCTGCCCCCCTCCTGAATTCTGAGATGACCTCCAAGCAGCTCTCGGTCATTCTCATCTCTGCCGCCTGAGGCCCTGCCCGGGGATCGGGTCCCTCACAGGGAATCCACCTGATCAAGCCCCTCTTGCCAAACCAGAGCCAGTTCAACCTCTAGAGGTAAACTTTTTTTCATGTTGGGAAACAAATAGATCAAGTTTGTCTCCAAGTTTGGGAGCTTATTGTCACCCTGCCGAGTCATCTTCTTTATTTTGTTTCAGAGACTCAAAAGGTTCTGAGTTTTCTAATAATAAATTAGCATATTTGACTTAGATGGTTCTGTCGGCCTGCGTTTCCATTTTATAAAGTCCTCTTTAGGGTCTAATCGCTAGATGAGTCCAGCTTTTTCACATCAGTCCCGATGATTTTGGCCTTTCCAAACCCACAGTCTTTCTTTCCTTCCCCCAGGACATCCTTGGCTGCGTCTGTGTGAATCCCGGGCGCCTCACCAAAGGGCAGGTGGGGGGCACCTTCGGCCGACTCTACCTTAGGAGGCGGGCCGCGGGCGCCGAGGGCAGGCGGAGCCCATGTACTGCTGCCCAGGTGGTCAGGATCTGAGTCTCGGTCCTCTGTCATCCCCCCGTCGTGCGGGCCTCCCAGACACTGAGAGCCCGGGAGTAGACCTCTGCCAAGATCCCACCCGTGGAAGGAGAGGGGGCAGCCAGCTGGGGAGGACAGGGCTGCAGGCAGGGGGCCCAGCGGGAAGACCTTGGGCAGCTGGACCCCTACTCCGCGTCGAGCTTCTCTGGAAGAAGCTGTTGTTTCTTCATGGACACTAGGAGCCCAGCGAGAACTGGCCGTGGACGCGGTGCGCTCGGGAAGGTCAAGGCTTTGCGATTTCCTACTGAGTCAGACATAGAAACAACTTTTGGAGATATGAAAGTAAATTCTGTGGCTTCTGAGTTTAATCTTCTTTCTGCTCCGTCTTTTTCCTGGTAGTGAACAAAGAATGTTGCCCCCCGGACCTCTGTGCAGCGTCTGCCACTGGGTTCCGCCCAGCCCCAGCCCCGATCCTCCTAAGGCTGCTCCCAAGGCCCCCGCAGCCTCTGCGCTGAGGAGGTGCTGGGCTCGGGCCATGGAGCAAGCAGCTGGCTGTGGGCCCGGCCCGCCCAGCACGGTCCTCGCCGGCCTGCTGTGGTCCCAGCCTGACCCCTCCATCGGGAGGGGCGGCCTCCCAGAGCTGCGCCAGAGCTGGATTCCCCAGCGCTGGCTCAGCCGAGTCACCAGCAGCCTGGGGCTCACCTCTAGCCCAGAACACTTGGAAGGCCAGGCCTTCCAGGGTCCCCAACACGTCCCCGCACCTGTGTGTCCTGGCATCTGGGGAGAGGATGTCGCTGGCTAAACGTGGAGCGGGTTTCTGCCCTGAGCTGGCGGCCGTCCTGCCTCACACGCCAAAGCCAAGGCTGGAAACCCGCAGCTGTCAGGCCGGGGGAGCAGCCCGTGCCGATGCCTTGAGTCAGAGATAAATAGTTAACCTAATAGTGTGCAACCTTCGCCTTCCTCCTCTGATGGTGAAGTGGAATCAACAATAGATCGGACCAGGCTTGGGTAAAACTGGTCTCCCTCTGAAAACAAGCAGTCGCTGCTTTGTTTCATTCGTTTTATAAGTGCCTCCTCTGAAGGCAGGAATTGGAGACAAGCCCCAGCTTGGGGAGCTGATTTTCCCTCCTCCCCGGGATCCCCCACACAGGAAGCACCCAGCCACGGTCAAAGGGCCACTGTGACTTAGCAGCCTCAGGATGGAGCCTGGGCCCCTCTTCCACAACCTGATAGAGTTGCCGCAGTTCGAGAATGTCATTTGTATTTCTATCAAGCCACATATCGGCTGAAACCCCACCCCTCCCCGCCTTGGAAAACCCTTGCCGGGGAAGATTACGAGCCTTTGGCCACAATAGACAAGGCTCCAGCCCTTACCGTTTGAGCCCACGTGTGGCTCCTTGGGTGTCACGGCTCTGGCAATTCTTATGTTGCTGCTGCAGCAGCCTTGTGGGGAATGGTAATGTCCTGGTGCCCATTGGTCAAGGACGATCCAGAGGCCCCAGTGGGATAGGGCGGTTTACAGAGGGGAGAAAAGACCTGTATCCTGGTGGGAGGGAGGCGTGTGCCGGGCAGGCAGGCGGTGGTGTGCAGCTTCCCGGGAAAGAAAGCTGGTGCTCCGCGTGAATGGGAGCAAGAGCCCGTTGCCTGGATGCAAGTCGTGTGACTGTTGGCAATGCTCTGGGAGGACCTGAGCAGGCATTTAAAACAAAAAAAGCAGGATGAGAACCCCAGATTGCAGACAGGTCTGGCGACCCGTGCCCCTCTGACACCAGACGCTTCCCTTTTGCTCTTGGCGGGAAGTCGGTGCCCAGCGACTACCGGCTGACTGCTCCTCGGCCCCTCTTCACCTGGGTCACCAGTTTCCTGAAGCCTCGTCCCACTTGCTTGTGGGGAGAGCTCTTCCCCCCTCCCCTCACTGGGGCTCAGGATTCTGAAATAAGGCTCTGGGAGGGGGCACTGGTGACGGGGGTGGATGAAGTGGAGGAACCTGGCTGGGCCTGGACTCCTGGGACCCACCTGCTTCAGAATCCCCTTTGGTGGCATCTTCCCTCGTCCTGGTCGTGCCCTGGGCTTTCAAGACACAAGCCCAAGGATGAAGCAGATGGTTCTGAAGAAGCAAAGTCCTGTGTTCTTACCACGTTTGCCTCCCAGGCCTCGATGCCCCAGCCCTGCCCAGCCCTGGCCTCGGTGTTTCCTTTCCCTTCACTCAGGGTCACCTAGCCCGGCTCAGCCCAGCCTTGCGGCTTCCCCTAGTGCTGGGAGTAGCCATTTGGGCTGATTTTTCACTTCTCTGTTTGATACACGCTTCCTTTCCCCCGACCCTGGGGCTCCTGGCTGAGCCACCTGAGAGCCAGTTCTGGTTGGACACACGTGGCCTCTCCCTCCAGACGGCCCTCTAAGTAGATGTGAAAGGTCTTGACTGACTGGGGTGGGATGAGGTAGGTTTTTTTTTTTTTTACATTAAAAAAAAATGTTACTGAGATATAATAATAACACGAATTTCACCTTATTTTTTCCTTTTCTTCTTCTTTTTTTTTTTTTTTTTTGCCAGCAAGGTCTGTGGGATCTTAGTTCCCAGACCAGGGATTGAACCCGGGACCCCAGCAGTGGAAGTGCAGAGTCCTAAACACTGGACCGCCAGGGAATTCCCGAATTTCACCATTTTAATGTGTATAGATAGTTCAGTGGCTTTTAGTACATTCACAGTGTTATGCAAACATCATCACTATTTCTAGAATATTTTCTTCACCCCAGAAAGAAGCCCTATACCCACTAGCACTCACTCACCATCTCCACCCCACTCCCATCCCCTGGCAAATGCTAAACTACTTTCTGGCTCTATAGATTTACCTATTCTGGGCATATCGTATAAATGGAATCAACCAGTATGTAGTCTTTTGTGTCTGGCTTCTTTCACTTAGCATAATGTTTTCAGGGTTCACCCATGTTGTAGCATTATCAGTGCTTCGTTCCTTTTTATGACTGAATACTATTCCACTGTACAGATAGACCATGTTTGGTTTCTCCATTCATCAGTTGATGGACATTAGTGTTGTTTCCACTTTGGGGGCTATTGTGAGTAGTGCTGCTGTAAACACTCTGTACAAGTTTTTGTGTGAACATGTTCTCAATGCTCTTGGGTATATCATATACCCAGGTATGGTAGGGGGAGGGGCTTTAGAGTTATGGAAGAAGGGAATGCAAGGGAAGGGAGGGAGAAGAGAAGGAAGAAAAGAGGGAAAGAAAGAAGTGATGGGCCTGGAACTGTGCTTGCTTAGGAGCCAGATGCCTCGAGGAGGCTAGACTGCCTTGCTGAGAAGTTTGGATCGATTCTTGTGCCTTGGGGAATCTTTGAAGGCTTCTGAGTAGTGGAAGGACAACATCCAATCTGTGTCTTAGGAAAGGGCTGGCAGTGCCGCAAAGGGCAAAGTGAAGCCGGGAGAGGCGGGAGACGGGAGACACGTTCAGAGCCATCAGAGGACAGAGCCCCCCAGCAGTCTCTCTCTGTTCCTATGGAAACAGTACCCCAGTTCCCCTGTGGAGGAACTGCCTGTCCTCCCCCCACCTCCCTTGCCTAAACCAAACCGCACGTTGCATTTCTCTGGCCTCAGTGATTGGCCAGGGATAGGCACAACCTAAGACATGCCAAACACAATGACTCTAAGGCTTCTGCTGGAGGTGGGAGAAAAGACACACCATAAGGGTGGAGCTGCTGCAGCCGTCTTGCCACCATGAAGGGAAACGCCTCCTGAATATGGATCAAACCAGAGGACAGAGAGCCAGAAGCTGGGGAGAGAGGTCAGCACCAGGCTACAATGTCCGAGCTCTGGTGAAGTGAGTCTCCTGCCCCCAAACCTAAAGCACAAATACCAACCCCCCTTTGCAACAATACGTGTGAACCTAGAGAAGATTATGCTTAGTGAAATAAGTCAGAGAAAGACAAATACTCTATGTTAGCACCTATATGTGGAATCTAAACAATAAAACAAACAAGTGTATCTAACAAAACAGAAACAGACTCAGATACTGAGAACAAAGTAGTGCTTACCAGTGGGAGGAGGAAGGGGGAGAAGCAAGATGGGGTATGGGATTAAGAGATAAAAACTACTATATATAAAATGGATAAGCAGCAAGGATATAGTGTACAGCAAAGGGAAATATAGCCATTGTTTTGTAATAACTTTAAATGGAGTATAATCTATAAAAGTACTGAATGACTATGTTGTACACTTGAAACTAATATTGTACATCAACTATACTTCAATTTAGAAAATAAAATAAAAAGAGAAATAGCAAATACCACCACCACCACCACCACCATCCGGGTTTTGTTTGTTTTGGCCATGCTGTGCGGCTTTTGGGATCTTAGTTGCCTGACCAGGGATTTAACCTGGGCCGCAGCGGTGAAAGCGCCAAGTCCTAAGCCCTAACCACTGAACCACAAGGGAATTCCCCCCCCCACCCCTTTTTTTTTCTTAAGTTTAAGTTGAGAAAACACAGCTTGGGTAGGAAGGAAAGGGAATTACCATTTCTGAGGACCAACTGTGTGTACTTTGACACAGAGATCACATCTAACCCTCTAGCAGCCTCCAAGAGGTTCAAGATCACCGGCCGAAGTAAGCAATGGGGCTGGGATTTGAACTCCAATCCCTCGTCTCTCCTCTGTGCCATACTGACCAACTTGGCCACCCAGCAAGGACAGACTTCAGAGGAGTCCCAGGGAGCAACCCAGGTGCCTGGGAGCATGTGGGAGGAGGGGATGCCTGGGTCTGTTGGGGCAGGGCGGGATGAAGGGGGCACCCAGATGGGCCCAGCCTCCCAGGACATCAGGGATGACAGATCCGGGCTCTGGTGAGGCGTGAGGATTGGAGGCGTTGATCCAGGAGTCGCCTGCGTAGAACTCATTACTCTCAAGAGAACCCAGAGCACTGGGAGTCTGGCCGACGAGAGGGGAGACCAGAGGGGGAGCTTACGTGCCTGGCCTCAGAGTCCGGAGGTCGCTGGGGTGGGACTTAATCACCCACGCTCAGGCATTTGGGCCCCTCTGTCACCCTGGCCTCATCATTCTAGATCTTCTTTCCCTGAGCGGCCAGGCCTATCTATGTCTGCTCCCTCTGGGTCTGCCCTGGAAATGCCAGGGCCCCATGGGCCTCAGGGCTGGTCTGCTCTGGGACCCACTGGGCCCACGGCCAGCTCCAGACTCCCCACCCAGACCCACCCTCCTCCTGTCAGCAGGGAGCCCGCCTAACAGCTGAGAGCCATGCAGCTGCCGGGGCCCAGGGCCCCTCGGGGGTCTTGGGGACAGCTGCTGGTCCGTGACCCCGCTGACCCCTGTCCCCGTGCACCGCTCCCTGAGAGCCTGGGCATCTGCCCCGAGCCTGGCGGGGCCCCGCAGAGCCCCATCTATCCTGCTGGCTCCCGTGGCTCCCAGATCCTCCCAGGGTCTGAGCATTTCTCACTGAGAGAGAGAACTGAAGACCTGCAGGGCTGAGTCAGCAGGCCCTACCCCCAGGAAAGGGGGAGAGCAGGGTGGGCAGAGGCAGTCCCGTAGCAGCCCCTCTCTGCTCCGGGAGCTGGAGGAGCCCTGGGCCAGTGTCTGGAAGGCTCAGCCATGCCTGAGTCCTGGGGGGCTGCTCCCGGGGCCCACTTTCCCGTGAGATCTGGAGTCCTCTTCAAATGTTCTTCTTCTTAGCCTAACTTCCAAAATATACAAATAGCTCAAACAACTCAATAACAAAGAAACAAAGAACCCAATCAAGAAAGGGGCAGAAGACCTAAATAGACATTTCTCCAAAGAAGACATACAGGTGGCCAACAGGCACATGAAAAGATGCTCCACATTGCTAATTATTAGAGAAATGCAAATCAAAACTACAATAAGGTATCACCTCACACCGGTCAGAATGGCCATCATTAAAAAGTCTACAAATAACAAATGCTGGAGAGGGTGTGAAAAAAAGGAAACCCTCGTACACTGTTGGTGGGAATGTAAGTTGGTGCAGCCACTATGGAGAACAGTATGGAGGTTACTAAAAATAGAACTACCATATGACCCAGCAATCCCACTCCCGGGCATATATCTGGACAAACCTATAATTCAAAAAGATACATGCACCCCCATGCTCATAGCGGCACTATTTACAATAGCCAAGATATGGAAACAACCTAAATGTCCATCGACAGATGAATGGATGAAGAAGATGTGGTATATATATATATATATATATATATATATATAATGGAATACTACTCAGCCATAAAAAAGAATGAAATAATGCCATTTGCAGCAACATGGATGGACCTAGAGATTATCACACTAAGTGAAGTAAGTCAGACAGAGAAAGATAAATACCATACAATATCACTTATATGTGGAATCTAAAACATGACGCAAATGAACTTATCTACGAAACAGAAACAGACTCACAGACATAGAGAATAGACTTGTGGTTGCCAAGGGGAAGGGGGGTGGGGGAGGGATGGACTGGGAGTTTGAGATTAGCAGATGCAAACCATTATATATATATATATGTATAACTGAATTGCTTTGCTGTACACCAGAAACTAACACAACATTGTAAATTAACTATACTTCAGTAAAATAAATTAAAAACAAAATAAATGAACAAAGAAACCCCAAATGTTCTGACCTTAGATTATTTCCAATCACAGTGGTTTACCTCTGGGGATGGGTGTTGGAGAACCAGGGGTCAGGGCTCAGAGGATTATTTGTCGTGTCCATTCTCACATCCTGTTTGACATCTTTTGCCATGCTCATGGACTATTTTAAAAGAAAGAAAAAATTATGTGTGTGTGTGTGTGTGTGTGTGTATACACACAACTCTCTTGCCCCTCTGCTCCATGATGCCTGCTCCCTGAGGGCAGGGACCCTGTCCCGTCCCTGTAGAGTGCTTGGCACACAGTAGGCCCACAAAAGATACCTGCCGAAGGGATGCCTTGTCATGAAACGTCCACCTGGGCCCTAGCCCATCAGTTCCCATGCCTGTTCCCACGCCTGCTCCTGTTCGCAGACACTTGCAGTGGTGCCGGCTCTGTGTGGGGATCTCTTCTCAGCATCGGGATGCAGACACGTACCACCAAATGGAGAGAATTCCTGCTCCACCTAGAGGGGGCGCCAGGAAAGCACCGAGAGCCACTGTGCCTCAAACAGAGGCAGCCCACTCCAGGGTCTTTTTTTTTTTTTTTTTTTGCCTGCATTGGGTCTTTGTTGCTGCGTGCGGGCTTTCTCTAGTTGCTGCAAGCAGGGGTTTCTCTTGTTGCAGAGCACAGGCTCTAGGCGCACGGGCTTCAGTAGTTGTGGCACGTGGGCTCAGTAGTTGTGGCTTTCGCTCTCTAGAGCGCAGGCTCAGTAGTTGTGGCGCCCAGGCTTAGTTGCTCCACAGGATATGGGATCTTCCCAGACCAGGGCTGGAACCCTTGTCCCCTGCACTGGCAGGCAGATTCTTAATCACTGCACCACCAGGGAAGTCTCAACTGCAGGCTCTTTTACTTCCTAAACCCTCGTCTCCTATTTGCCCCCTGTATGCTACCCACGGTACCCTGCCCTTCATTCATTCATCTGTTCATTCATTCACATTCATTGGCATCCACTCTGGGGAGGCAACAGTGGTTACAGCCCAGTGGGGGATGGACATGAATCAGATGACGATGGCTCAGAGAGGACCGTGGTCCGGAGTTTCTCCGAGGGAACTCGACATCGATTGGGGTCCGGAATGCTTCCCCGAGGGGAGATACCATGGCTGAGACCTGCAGGAATCGCAGGAGGCGGCCGGTGAAAGGAGGAGCCGTGTAAGGAGCCCGTCCTGGAGGCTGGGTGTGCTCAGGGCCAGAGAAGAGGGAGCTGAGAGGTGGCTTGAGGCTGGAGGCCAGCAGGGTCCCTGACCAGGGTTTGTGGCCACTGAAGCATGTGAGCAGGGGCGTGTGGCCGTCAGGTTGGTGTTTTGCATCAGTCACGATGTGGGGTGGAGAGTGGGCAGGGCCCCTGCTGGGATCCTCCATCTCCCTTGGTGGCCCCACTGTCCTCCCTTTCCTTCCTGGCCCCTCTCATCACCCAAGTCACCACGCTGGACCGGCCTGACCCCGGTCCTTCCTCCCTGGCCCCTGTGGCCCATCTGTCACCAAATTCCAATCTTTCGACCTCATCATCTCCAGCGCCGTCTTTCACACCACAGCTCAGAGCCAAGTTCCGTCTCTCTCCTGATCCATCCCCCCCAAAGTGGCACCTGCCTCCAATCAGGCCTCCCTCCACGTCCCCTTCTCTGAATCGATCCTCTTAAGCATAATTCTCTAATTCCTTTTCCAGTTCATGGAAAAGGAAATAGAAATGGCCCTGAAGCCTATGAAAAATGGCCAGACTCACTTACAAGAGAAACACAGATTAAAACCACACTGAGGCTCCTTTGTCTTTAGTTAGTGTTTACCTACCAGAGTGACACAAATCGAAAAGGCTGAGAACCAGTTGCCAGTGAGGCTGAGGAGAAATGGGCCCTGTGGTCCCTATGGGGGCCTGGACCTGGCACATCACCTGAGAAAGACAAGTGGACAGAGCTGACCAAATGACAACAGAGAGTGTCCTGCGACCCCCAAGTCCCTATGAACTTATTCTTCAGCTGTGCTCACACGAGTGTGTAACAGCATCTGTGCAAGATGCCAGCACTGCTTGTCACAGGAAAGGTCTGGGGACAACCTAAACGTCCGTCAACTGAGGCCATGGGGGTGGCTGATGGGCTGAAAGTCCCTTGTCCAGAACAGAGGGAGTGGAGAGGGGGCTTGAGGCTGGAGAGGCCATAATTTGCATAAATTATGGTACACCCCATGTGAAACACTATGCAGCTGTGAGAAAATGAAACTGACGATATACTCTATGAACTGACATGAAGTGGTCATAGATATAATGTCAACTGAAGAAAGGAAGGTGCCGGACAATGTGAATAGCAGAGGCTCAATAAATTGTGGCTTCCCACGGCTCCTGCAGAATCTCCCCCATCGCCCCCGGCAGTGGGGCCTGTCCTCCCCCTGCTCCCACCAAGGTCTGCTGTACTTTGGGGCTCTACTTGTCTAAATATTGTCATTTGTGTAAAAAAAAAATGGACGGGGCTTTGCTTGCATGTGCAAAGAGTATCTCTAGAAGTGTTTACAAGAAACTGATAACGCTGGTTGTTTGTGGAGAGGAGAACTGGTGCCTGGGGAACAGGGGTAAGAGGGAGACGTTTTGTCTTTTGTGATTTCTTCTTTTATATTTTTATTTATTTATTTATTTGGCAGCTTCGGGTCTTTAGTTGCAGCACGCGGGATCTTCGTCACGACATGCGGGATCTTTCGATGTGGCGCGTGGGCTCTTCAGCCTGCTGTGATTTCTAAATTGTGAACCACACGAAAGCATTACCATGTCAACAAGAGAGTTTAAATTAAAAAAATGCAATTCTGGTCATGTCACACTTCTGCACAGATCCTTGCTTCCCTCCCACAGCATTCGGCTGCTCTCGTGAGCTATTGTCTGCTTTTAATTATTCTTTAATGGGCAAGTGACAGAAACCCAATTCCAACAGGACTAAACAAAAATTGTAAGTTGTTGGTTCACGTAATGGATGTCTGATTCAGGCATGGCTGGATCCAGAAGCACGAACAATGTTATTGAGAGTCATTCTCTGGGCTCTGCTTTCCTCTGTGCTGGCTTTATTCTTAGACAAGCTCCTCCGTGAGTTGACAGCCCTGAGTTGACATCTGGGCATCTGTCACCCTAATAGTCACCACAAGTTCCCAGACTGAAGCCCACTGCTGACATGCCCATCCCTAAACCATCCCTATGACTCAGATTGGGTAGGCTGGGGCCTCAGACCCACTTCTAGAGCTTGGAGGCAAGGTCAATCATACTGGAGACTCTGGAAAATGGAGGGGTGGTCAGCAGAATAAGAGGAATGGGAGCTGGGCAAGGATAATGGTGCTCGCCAGCTACCCTCCTGGTCCTTCCCCCTCTCCTATGCCGTGGTCTGCTGGACACATCTATCCTGTTTCCCGCTCACACCATGCATCTACTTGCACTCCTTCTGGCCTTTGCCTTTGCCTCTCCCTGCTCCCCCTGAAATATCCTTTCCTTTCTCTGCCTGGCAAATTCCTACTCATCCATTAATACCCTGCTCAAATATCACCTCCTCTTGAAGCCTTCCTAACTCTTCCATCTGTTTCCCCACCTCTAGCAGAACAAATCCTTCTTACTGCTGTTCTTTTTGGTTCTTCACTCAATCCATAGTCGCTCACTGAGCCTCGTCTATGCTGCCTGGGATAGAAAGAGGTAAATCAGAACTGGCCTCTGCTTTCAAGGACCTCCATTATGGCACAGAATGTGCTGTTTTAGAATTGGTTATTTGTTTTACTCAGGGTATCTGTTCTCTGAGGGCTGGGCCCAGCCTTGACCCTCTGTGTCTTCTCCAGTCAGCACAGCTCTAGGCACAAGGTAGATGCAAATGAGTTTTCAAAATGAATAATGACAAGGTGCCTTGAAGGGGTGGGAAGTGTTGAAAACAACGCCTGCTAACTCTGTGTTCCCCAGGCCAAAAGACAGCCATGTGGCTTGGATGTTCCCAGAGGCCTCCGGGAGGAAGTGCCTCAGTCCCTGCTAGGACAGGGCTGTCACCACTCCGGAAACCCCCATGGCCCTGGGCCTGGGGCCAAAAATCCGGACCCAAAGGAAAGTCCCCCAGTAAGGCCCTGCCACCCAACTCCCAAGGAGGGGGTCCAAGGCAGAGGCAGAAGCTGGCGGTAGCTTCGAAGGGACTCTCATCTCGAATCCCAGCCTCTGCCAGGTCAGAGTTCTATGAAGGCAAGTGAAAAGCGAGGACGGCAGGGCTGGAGTTGGCAGGAGCCCAGGGGAGGAAGGAAACAAGAAACAATCAAGGAAAAATCCAAACCAGGCCTGGGGTTGGCTCAGGCCACGGAGCCCTGCAGGCTGAGCTCAGGCTGTGCGGAGGAGGCTTCCTAGGGGTGGACGGAGCCCCTGCCCTGCTCCCTGTCTCCCTGTGGCAGGGGATCGGGGTGGCGGGGGCTGAGGCCCTTCCAGAGACCTTGTCTCCTTGCACTGCCCCCTAGACGCCCCCAAGAGTATCACCACCCTTCCCTTTTGACTCCCTGCTCTCAGACCTGTCCCCAGACTCCTGGTCCCCTCATCCCACCTGCCTCCCTAGGTCCCCGGGTGGGCGGGGCCGAGGAGAGCTGGCTCCGGCCTGGGAGTCCTACCCCTCCAGCTCAGTTCCTCCGTTCTTCCAGGCTAACCTCGGAAAAGGGGGCCTCGGGCTCTATCCCCCAGGGCCTTTGGGGGCTGGGGCTGCTGACGTGGGTGATTTTCAGGAAGAAGAGCCTGGGCGGGGAAGGAAGGGCTGAGTCAGTCCCTGTGTGGTGATTACAGGTCCTGTGGGTGCGGGGAGTTGCTGTGGGACTGGGGGGCAGAGGGGTGGGGACTGGGCTTATCTCAGGATCAAGGCGAGGCTCCAGGCTGAGAAGAAGGAATTTGAATACCACATTTTTTTTTTTGGATTTTTTGGCTGTGCCGCACAGCATGTGGGATCTTAGTTTCCGGATCAGGGATCGAACCCATGCTCCCTGCATTGCAGGCACAGAGTCTTAACCACTGGACCTCCAGGGAAGCCCCTTGGGGCATTGCTCCACCCAGGCTTCCTTGCCTCTAACCTGTCCTGAATGTCCCTCAGGGTCCTACCCCCTCAGACACCGGGGTGTCCAGGAGTCCTTCCAGCAAGAATAGTCCAGGCCCTAGCTGAGGCAGCAGACCCTCAGTCAGGCTGGGCAGGGGGCACTTGGCCTGAGTGTCTACGGGGTCAGAAATGCAGGATACCCTGGCCCTCCCATGGCTCAGGATCCCGGCCTCACCACCCATACTTGGGCCTTTACACACTGCCTGAGAAGTTGCATAAAAAAGCCAGTTTTAGTCAATGAAATCCTGTTTTATAAATGTTCATTAATTGCAGGGCTGCCATGGCAACACTGGGCGTATCTGCAAAGATCTCGTCCATTCAGCAGAGCTGAGAGCTGCCAGCAGCCCCATCCCCAGGGATTCCTCAGGCCCCAGCCAAGTGACATGACCGCATCTGTGAATGGGGAGAATGAACCACCTACCTGAGTGCTTGCAAAGCACAGAACCCAGTGCCCGGCACAAAGCGGGCCTTGGATGTGGGCTTTGTGGGGGCCGTATCTCTGGCTGATGGCAGGAGAGCAGCACAGGGAGCCGGCACTGGGCGGAGCCACGTCACAGCCAGGTGGGATTAAAACAGTCCCCAGAGCGCGGTTCCTGTGGCTTTGGGTCCTTGTTGGGAGGATGGCTAGTCGCTGAGGGAGGGGTCCGGGGGTTGGGTCAGGCTCGGGGGCCAAATCTGCTGCTCTCTATCCATCCCCCAAGGCTCCCCAACTGCACACACACACACACACACACACACACACACACACACACACACACACCAGAACCTCTCCAAAGGGCTCTGGAGTTCGTTCCTGGCTTTGAGTGACCTTGGATGAGGGTCTTTGCCTCTGCAAGCTTTCACCGCTGTAACTTTGTTTTGCCGCCAGCCCTGAATGGAGCTCCTGACCTTCCGCGAGCCCCTTCCTCCAATGGAGGACGCTCAGCTGATGGGCGGGGCTGCGCCGCAGGCTCAGGGGGGTCATCATTAGAGTCATCTAGGCATCATTAGACTCATTCCAGGTCAGGTGACAAGGCCAGTCACCACCCCCCAAAGCTCCTGTTATAATGTTTCCATGAAACTCCTGCCTGCGGGGACTGTGTGGTCCCATCAACAATACACTCGCAAGTCCCTTCTCTTGCTTGGGACTCATGTAACTCCCATTTGACAGGCAAGAAGGCTCAGAACGGGACTGTCCGTTCTTCGTCTGTGGTCACAGAGCAAGTCAGCAGCACAGCCAGCTCAGAACCTGGGTCTGTGGCTCAGAAGCAGTGCTCAGGGCCTGGCACCGAGCTGTCCCCCTACCTGGCTGTGTGTGGGAAGGAAGGCGGGGTGGGGGGTGACAATGGCTGGGTGAGAAGACTGAGTGGGGACGAGGGCCCGGAGCCAGCATGTCTTGCCACTTGCAGTCTAAGTAGATCACTGTCAGGGCCCGAGCTTCGGTTTCCATTTCTGTAAAGGGGGATAGTGATGCTGGCTCTGCCCACCTTGCTGGGCTCTCAGAGGATTTGAGGAGCTCAGGGGCAAGAGGCACTTGGTAAGGGGCACAGGCAAGCCTGGGTGGGTGGATTCTTGGCAGAGCCGTGGTGGCAGGAAGGGAGAGAGGTACAATACTTATCCACACACACGACAATTTGGCCCAGGGCCCCATTCCTCCACTGTCCAGGGCTCAGTTTTCCTCTGAGCCACCAGGCCAGTCCTGGCAGAATCCACCTGACTGATGCTCCCTGGGGAGTTAAAGGAGGAAACTTCCCTGTATTAGTTTTCTATTGCTGCTGTAACAAACCACCACAAACTTGGGGGCTTAAAACAACACAAATGTATTAACTTATGGTTCCGTTGGTTTGAAGTCCAACATGGGTCTAAAATCAAGCCGTCAGCTGGGCCGTGTTCCTTCTGGAGGTTCTGGGGGCGAATCTGTTTCCTTGACTTTTCCAGCTTCTAGAGGCCACCCACATGCCTTTGTCTGTGGCCCCTTCCTCCATCTTCCAAAGCAGCAACACAGCATTTCTGTGTCATCACATCTCTTTCTCTGACTCTCCTGTCTCCCTCTTCCACTTTTAAGGACCATCATGATTACATTGGGCCCACCCAGATAATTCAGGATAATCTCCCTCTTTTAAAGTCAGTTGATTAGTAACTGTAATTCCATTGGCAACCTTAATTATTCTTTGCTGTGTAACGAAATATATTCACAGGTTCCAGAGACTAGGACATGGACATCTTTAGGGAGGGGCCATTTGCCTACTCCACTCCCCTTCTCCCCATCCTTCCCTCCCTCAGGATGCCTTCCTGACCCCCTCTCCCTAAGAGTCCCTCCCACATTTACAGTATGGAAGCTTTCATCATCCTGGTCACATTGTACGGTCACAGCTGTCACCCTCCAGAAAGCAAGGTCCCCTCACCTCATTACCATCCACCCTTCCTTTGCCCCACTCTTCTTAGCACTTGCTCCCTCAGACGGGTATCACAGTCTACTTGGGGACTTGGGTTTCCTCCATTTCCCTTCATTGGACAGTAGGTCCCAGTCCGGAGGGGGCTGCATCCCCAGCGACAAGAACAGCGCCTGGCACCTATAGATGCACAATTATCTGCTGAATCACTGAAAGGAGCAAGGGCAGAGTTCCCTTTAGTCTATCTCCAGCTCCTGTGTAGGGCCTGCCCTTCAGTAAATGTTGCTCGTACTGAATGAATGAAAGAATGAATGAACCAACCAACCAGCCAATCAACTAATGTTGGAATGAGTCTAAGTAAGGGTCCCACCCCAGCCCCGGAAGCCACTTAGCCTGACAGCAAACACTGGCATGGCCCGGCCACTCCGCCCGCACACACCCTCAATGCCCTCTATTCTAAGGGGCGGCAAACTCCTGAAAGCTCTCGGAAGTCTGTAATATTTTAACATAGACGCCTCTAAGGCCTCATTCATTTCCTTAGTAGTCACTGAATACACTTGTGCGGGCGCCTCCCCGGACCCGGCCCTCCTAGAACCGAGAGTTTTGGTTCCGACGGGCACAGCCGGAGTCCGCGGAGTCCAGCCCGGGCAGCCGACGCTGCCTGGGCCGCAGCCGCCCGAGCTTGGACTGGACCCTCGGGCCCGCGCGACTGCTGGACCCCCGCGCTGCGCCTCCAGAGGGGGAACCCAGGCGGGCCAGGGAGTAGGGCGAGGCTGTGGGCGGGGCCTAGTTGGGGCGGTCCCGGCATTGGCTCCGCGGCAGGGGGCGGGGCTTTAGGGGCCACTGTCAGCACTGTAAGTTCACAGCCCAGGTCTGTCCCATCGCCGCGCGGTCCAGCTCCTGAGCTTTCGCCGCCCGCCGGTCAGTCGCTTGAACGCGCTCAAGGTGAGTTCAGGCCGGGACTCTGCGGCCCGACCGCGGCTCCTAGGGAGGCCCATCCTTGAGGCGCCCCATCCCAGCTCGCGCCCCGGCCCCCGACTCACCTCCACGTAGATCCTTTCCCGGGTGCCTCGGGCTGCACCATGTTTCCCGCCCGCGCCTTGGTCCCGGCGGCCACGCCCGCTTCCCCCTCGGCCTGCGGTGCGCCGCGCATCCCGAACCTGAACTCCCGGTCCAGCCCTCCACACTGCGCCAGAGCCCCCGCCCCCCACCCCAGGACCCGGGAGTGCCCTCCCGCCGCCATCCCCGCCCGGGCTCAGGGTCGTATTTTTAGTCGATGGTGAGGTGTCCTCCTATCTTTAGCCGTGGCCGCGAGTGTCCTGAAACGGATCCGGACTGCGCTGGGCTGCACTCGGGCAGAGGGCTGGGAGGGGTCGGCGCCGGAACCCGAGCTGGGGCTGAGGAGCCGGACCCACGGGAGCCAGGGGCGGGGGCTGCACGCCAGAGCTCTGGCCCTGAGCCGAGCGGACACTCGGACATCGCCCAGGCCGGAAAGCACGGGGGAGGCTCCTCCCTGAGTTTGGATACCCGGGCAGGGTCCAGGATCTCTCCCTTTCCCCCCACTGTCGGGTTGTGAGACCAGAGCCCCCCAAGAGAAGATCCCGCAGACAATCCTCACCTGGTACGTCAACGTGCGGCTCCTTGGGGGAGCAGGAGACGCTCTGGAGACCCGGGTGCGCGCCGGGAACCCTCCGGGACGAGGGGCAGTATAGGGAGAGAGCGCGCCACCTAGTGGCCGCGGAGCCGAGCGCCCCTCCGCACAGCGACGCTGGGAGACCCCGCTGCCAGCGAGGGGGACTCTACGCAGGCAGGCTAAGTCCTGGCCGGCAGGCGGAGGCGGACCCCTCTGCTCGGGGGCTGTTCATTTTTGGTCTTGTTTGGAGCACTGTCCCCGGAGAACCAAAATGCTTGAGGAAGGCCCTACAGCTATTTGCTGAATAAATATCGGGGCTGACAAGTGACCCGCTAACCCTGTCTTTGTACATCGGCGCTCTCTCTCACTTGCAGTATGGCAGTAGGGTCTCCAGTAGCCCCCTGGTAATGGCTTTATTGTCATCCCATTTCATAGACGAGGAAGGTGAGGCCCAGAGAGGAAAGGTGTCTTCCCAAGGTTAGGGTGAGTTCCAGGTAGAGATGGGTTCAAGGTCAGAGGCCTGCTTTTTGAACACTCCTGGTGGAGAGTGGCCTAGTATTTCTTGTGACAGGAGTGGTTCTGCATCCAGGAAGTCATTTTCTCTAAAGGAGGCCCCGGGCTCCTTCCAGAGCAAGCCAACAGAGCTGGGATGTCTCCCATCTGCTCCTCCCAAAGCTGCAGGAAGGCCCCCCGTCCCAGGCCCCCAGAGCCTTGTCCTGATGGAGAGCTCATTCTCACATCTCTGGACACTTGCAAATTGAGAGAGGGGGCCAACCAAGAGGTAGGACTTAAATGGAGGAGGTCTGGGGACCCGGTGGCCCCAGCCCAGGTGGGAGCCTATTTCTCTCCTGCTCCCCAAGCAGTTCACAGAGGTTGACACGGCCCACTGCATCTGAGCCACTGGGACCCAGCTACGTAGTAGTGCCCACTCTTCCTCTTACTAGCTGGGTGACCTCAGCAAAGTTGCTTAACATCTCTGAGTTTCAGCTTCTGCCTCTGTAAAGGCCAGTAATGACACCCACCGTGCTGTGCCTGGGACGTTAAAATGGAAACCATGCAAGGGTAGCTGGAGCCTGGGGTCTTGTAGTTGCCAAATCTGAATACTTGGGGCTTGACGGTTGCAATTCCCAGCTCTCCCCTGGTGGTTGAGGCTGGCCCAACCCTTCCCCCCAGCCTCAGTTCTCCCCACATCTGGAATTGGGTGGGTACATCTGGCTCAGAGCAAGAGAGCTGTCAGGGACACCGGATTTGTTGTGGAAACATTCAGGCTGTCTTGGCACCCCTGAATGATGGGAGGGAACTGGCCCAAGTTCTGGGCAGATCCCCTCGTTAGCCCCCCTCTCCGTGAGTGAAAAAGAAGGAAAAGCTACCCCAAGACTTCTCCTGCCAAGGGGACAGATAGGAGGTGTGTCGGCATGCCCCCAGGCCTGGCATGGTGGGCACAGATAAATGTTTGTTAGATAAAGGAGTGATAGGAGTCCAAGACTTCCACTTCAGAGCACTCCCTGCCTCCCTCTTCCTCCCTCCAGCTTCTTCCAAGCTTAGCTGGAATTCTGCCACCGGAGAGTCATTCTTTTGTTTCCTATTAAGCTGCAGGTGCTCTGGGAGGGGCAAGATGTCCGGTCTCTTTGGCTCAGCTCGACTGACCCAGGGTGTCCGGTCCTGGGGTGGGGTTTCCTGAGTAAGGGCCTGGGCTGGGGGGGGTGTAGCTGGGACTCAGCCTCTCCTGCATCCTCTTTCCTCCTTCCTGCTCCCTCCTGCCAGTCCCCTCACTCTTCCCTCGCCCTGCCCGGCCTGGCCTGGGATGAATAATGGGGCAGAGGACCTGGCAGAGGCCTCCCTGATGCTGCTCGGTGCTTCCCCAGTGATTTCCCACCTGCTCAGCCCCTGTTGGCCTGGGGAGAGTGGGCTCATCTAGGTACCTGCTGGGTGACCTTGGACAAGTTGCTTTGCCTTCCATGCTCTGATTCTACACATCAGGCCAATCCCCCACCGTGGGAACTAGAGGAAGTGCTTGCTCCACTTCCTTTTTCTGTCAAACCTGCACGATACCCCTCCAGAGTGTATTTATTTTTTCCACATTAAAAATATCTTTATTTTTTCTGACTACATGAATAATACGTGCTCATAAATAATACATGCTTCTTATTAAGAATTTGAGCTTATAGGGCTTCCCTGGTGGCGCAGTGGTTGAGAATCTGCCTGCCAATGCAGGGGACACGGGTTCAAGCCCTGGTCTGGGAAGATCCCACATGCTGCGGAGCAACTAGGCACGTGAGCCACAACTACTGAGCCTGCGCGTCTGGAGCCTGTGCTCCGCAACAAGAGAGGCCACGATAGTGAGAGGCCCGCGCACCGCGATGAAGAGTGGCCCCCACTCGCTGCAACTAGAGAAAGCCCTCGCAGAGAAACGAAGACCCAACACAGCCATAAATAAATAAATAGAAGAGTTCCATTAAAAAAAATTAAAAAAAAAAAGAATTTGAGCTTATAAAAGTATGAACAAGAGAGGGAAGTCACCTGAAATTCTACCACTTTGAGAGAACCACGATCAACATTTTGGTGACCATCCTTTCATATCTGGCTTACATATATCATTTCTTAGTAATGGGCCCCAGGTATTAATTTTTTCTGAGGACAACTTTCCTCCCATGTCACAAGCCCCACACCCCATCCCTGCCCTCTACCCCAGTCTAGGTATCCCATATGACAACCTAGTGCCAGCCTTCTATATTCTTCTCTGTTCCTATATCGAATATAATCCTATGCAGACCTGTATATGTAGGTACACATACATGCATGTTCAGGGAGTGGGGAGGAGAGCTGGTCAATGTTTTCAAAAAATGGAACCTTCTAGACTACATTTTTTCATTTTGCTTCTCTCTCTCTGCAATGCCTTATGGGAATCCCTCCAAAACGTCCGATAGCTCTAATTTTATTTATTTGTTTGTTTGTTTGTTTGTTTAGTGGCTTGTGGGATCTTAGTTCCCCTACCAGAGATTGAACCCCGGCCACAGCAGTGAAAGCGCTGAGTCCTAACCACTGAACTGCCAGGGAATTCCCTGATAGCTCTAATTTTAAAATGGGAATGATAGGAGGGTGGTTGTGATGATTAAATGAGATGTGTGTGCAAAGAACTCAACGAAATTCCAGGCACAGAACAGAGCTGCCACGCCCCAGATATTTGTATCCCCCACTCCATCTTTCCCTTAGGCGCTGGGGCAGGGAGGAGGGGCAGAAACGACATTAAGCTTAGGCCCTGCCCATAAGGAACTCCTCACGGAGAGGAGGAGAAAAGGGAAGCTCTGAGCAGGTGACCTCACTTCCAGTAGGATGTGATGGGGCCAAATGGGAGGTGTCGGTCGTTATGCACTGTTGGCTGAACTCCTGCTGTGCCAGGCCTGGGAGGATGAGACAGAGGTTACAAGATCTCAATCCTCCGTCAATCGGGAGCTGAGACAAATCTGTGAGACCCCCAGACAAGTTGGCACTGGTCATGTCCTGGGCACAGTTGAATGCAGACCACAGCGATGAGCAGAGCTGGGGACTCAGGGCAAGAATCAGAGCTGGGGCAGGTGTGTGACTTCAGTCCTGTCGCTTAGGTTCCCCACTCACGGAGGGAGGGGCTTGGCGCTGCTGATCCAGGCCTTGAGGTGCAACAAGTCCGTGAGCGAACACAGGTTTCAGCCAGGAGGGCTCCCCACAGGCGTGCAGCGCCACGTGGGCTCCCAGGGCTGATGAAAGAGACCCAGAAACAAGACGGATGCCTCTGCCTTTGTCCTTCTGTCCCTGACTTGTACCCTTGATGTTTCAGCTCCTCAGCCCTGGACCAGAGAGAAGCTGGCGAGGACGAGCCCAGACAGCATCACTGCCTACGAGCTCTGCGCCTTCCTGCTTCCAGTTTTCAGACGAGTTTTCAACCCTCTTGGGAGAAAGTGATTTTTGTTATCTCGATCCTCTGACTTCATCGATCGTTTATCTTTCTTTTCCAAATTCCTTGGGCCAACTTTGGTCACACCACACGCACTTGGCAGGTGTTTGGTGTCTGGAAACCTCCCTCTAGGTGTTTCTTGAGGGTGGTGAGAGGAGGCAGTGGAGGCCGTGGTCCTGCGAGCAGACTGTCCAGGCCTGGGTGGTGAGGTCGCGATGTCCACCAAGGTGCCCATCTATCTGAAGCGCGGCAGCCGCAAAGGCAAGAAGGAGAAGCTGCGGGACCTGCTGTCCTCAGACATGATCAGCCCACCACTGGGGGACTTCCGTCACACCATTCACATCGGCAGTGGTGGCGGCAGTGACATGTTCGGTGACATCTCCTTCCTGCAAGGCAAGTTCCACCTCCTGCCGGGGACGGCGGTCGAGGAGGCCGAGGAGGATGGTGGCTTTGAGCTGCCCTTCCAGTTCACGCGCACGGCCACCCTGTGCGGGAGGGAGCTCCCCGACGGGCCGTCCCCTCTGCTCAAGAACGCCATCTCCCTCCCCGTCATCGGCGGGCCCCAGGCACTCACCTTGCCTGCCGCCCAGGCCCCACCCAAACCCCCTCGCCTGCACCTGGAGAGCCCTCAGCCTTCCCCACAGCCCTCCCCGCAGGAGGCAGGGAGTGTGGACATCTGGCGGATTCCAGAGGCTGCCTCGACCCACAGTGGGCTGAGCCCCGAGTCTGGGGCTGAGGAGCCCTTCCTGTCCCACGCCAGCTCCCTGCTCTCCCTGCATGTAGACCTGGGGCCTTCCATCCTGGACGACGTTCTCCAGATCATGGACCAGGACCTGGGCCACCTGCAGATCCCCACATAGGACACAAGAATGGCCAGGCTGGGGTGAATGCCAGAGACAGTTGGTGGACACGGCCCTGATCTAGAAGTCGGAGTCCCAAGGTCCCACCTGCATGGTTGCTGGCCAGTGATTTCTCAGTTTGAGCCTTTGTTTCCCCTCCCTCCCACCCTCTCCCCGTGGACAGAGTGGCCTCTTTGCTTTCCCCTAAGCCCCACGAGGATATGTGTAGATGTCAGCCCAAAGTGCCCTGTGCCTCCTGGGCCACCTGGACCCCCACCGCCAACTGCTCCTCAGACCCCTTGGACTGAGGCTCTGCTGAAATGGAATCTGCTTTTCACCTCCCTCTGCCTCAGCCCCATCAGCGCCCTGCCGGGGGGCGGAGGGTAAGGGAAGACGTGGGGCACAGCCAGCTGGATCTCTGGCTCTGTGTCCTTAACTGGGAATGTGGCACCAGTGACCGATGTCCCTCCACCCCACCCCTCCTACATGACCAGGGGATTCTGGTTGCAATAAAACTTGCTGCTGCTGGTACTTGTGTTCACCGTACCCTGCCCCCAGGCTCCTCTTGAAGTCAGGCCAGGCTCTGGGAGCTGTGGGCTGACCCTGGGGGAGACCCCAGCCCCAGAGGGCCTTGAACAGGGCGGGGCCTGCCTTCTGGAAGACGGTACCCCATTCCTAGCCCATAGTGAGAATGAAGCAGGAACGAACCAAGTGCCAATTGGGGATATTCTGACATTAATTTGGGTGTTTGACAAGAGACGGCCAAGCACCGGAGTAGGCCAGGAGCTGGCCCTGGGGGCTGGGGTTTGTCAGGGAGGCCCAAGAGGCAAGGAATAACCACAGGCCTGGCGCAGTGGAACCAACAGCTTCTCGGGCGCCAGAGGACTGAGGGAGCGCACGGCAGGGCGGGCTGGGCCTGGGGCTGGGCGGGATCAGCCTTGCTCGTCAGCAGACCCATCTCATCAGCGCTGCCTATTGAGCACCTGCAGTGCATCAGACATGCTCCAAGTCTGGTGGGGGGAAGGATATCAAATCTGTAAGCAAGTAAATTTCCAATAGTGTTGAACACCACGAAGAAAACACCAAGATCGGTAATTAGTCTGGGGCAAGGGTGCGGTGGTGTCGTGATTCTGAGCCAAACCTGAGGGCTGACGGACTTATGCTCACGCGTAAGCAAAGGCACTGAGGCACCAGAGTGAGTGACAGAGAGGATCTGACACGTGGCAAAAAGAGCAAAGGTCTCTGAGTCCAACCTAGCCTTGTGAGGCTCAGTTTCCCCATCTCTAAAATGCAGTCAGTGATACCTACCTAACAACCTTGCAGGGTTGTTAAGCAAGTCAGGGATAACGTTTATTAGCGCGCACATGGAAGGTATTCAAACATGGTTATGGTGTGAGACATAAAGGAACACGGGGCTCGGGAAAGGCAGGACCGTGAAGCTGGGAAACTGGGTCGGAGTCGGCTTAGAACAGTTCTTGCAAGGCTGAAGCTGAGGCCATGGGAGCTGCCGAAAGAGTTTAAGCAGGAGAGACGGGGGGTCAGACCCAGGTTTTAGAAGGGTCACCAGCCAGGCCGAGTGGGGAGACAGACCAAAGATCAAAGAGGAAGAAGCCGTTGCAGGAAGAGGGCTGGCTCCGCGTGGGGACAGTGGGAACCGAGAGGAGGGGAAGGTGCTGGCGTGGGGCTTGGTATCTGACTGGTACAGACCACGTAGGCAGCTGGAGGCCAATGCCGGCCTCGGTGACCCCTCTTCCATTCTCTGCTGGTTCTTTTCCATCCTTTTGACCCTACAAATCTCGGACTCCCACCTCACCCCCAGGCTTTTCTACCTCTAGGCAGAGATTTCATACCAGAGGCCGAAGCAGAATTAGACCAGGAGGCATTTTTCTTGACTACACTGATTTGTTTTTTAAAAGGTGATTTGTTTTTTATTCTGATAAAACATATATAACACGAAATTTACCATTTTAACCTTTTTTAAAATTTATTTATTTATTTTTGGCTGTGTTGGGTCTCTGTTGCTGCACTCAGGCTTTCTCTAGTTGCGGCGAGCGGGGGCTACTCCTCATTGTGGTGCGCGGGCTTCTCATTGCCATGGCTTCTCTTGTTGTGGAGCGTGGGCTCTAGAGCACACGGGCTTAGTTGCTCTGCAGCAGGTGGAATCTTCCTGGATCAGGGCTCAAACCCATGTCCCCTGCATTGGCAGGCGGGTTCTTAACCACTGCGCCACCAGGCAAGCCCCCATTTCAACCATTTTTAAGCATATGGTTCAGTGGCATTAAGTACATTCACATTATTCTGCAACCATCACCACCATCCATTTCCAGAACTTTTTTCATCTTCCCGAAGTGAAACTCTGTACCCATTAAACATTAACTCCACATTTCCCCACACCCCCTGCCCCGGCCCCTGGCAGCCACCCTTCTACTTTATGTGTCTATGAATTTGACTACTCTAGGACCTGATACAAGTGGAATCATACGGTATTTAGTTTGGGGGTTTGTTTTATTCTTTTGGCCGAGCCTCACGGCTTATAGGATCTTAGTTCCCAGACTAGGAATTGAACCAGGGCAGTGAAAGCACTGAGTCCTGACCACTGGACCACCAGGGAATTCCCTATTTGTCTTTTTGTGACTGCCTTATTTCACTTAGCATGATGTCTTCAAGGTTTATCCGTGCTGTAGCATGCGTTGAAATTTCATTCTTTTTAAAAGCTGAGGACTTCCCTGGTGGCACAGTGGTTAAGTATCCACCTGCCAATGCAGGGGACACGGGTTTGATCCCTAATCAAAGATGCCACATGCTGTGGAGCAACTAAGCCCATGCGCCACAACTACTGAGTCTGTGCTCTAGAGCCCGCAAGCCACAACTACTGAAGCCCACGCGCCTAGAGCCCGTGCTCCGCAACAAGAGAAGCCGCCACAATGAGAAGCCCACGCACCACAGCGAAGAGTAGCCCCCGCTCACCACACCTAGAGAAAGCCCGCACGCAGCAACAAAGACCCAACACAGCCAAAAATAAATAAATAAATATTTTTTAAAAAGCTGAATAATATTCCATTGTCTGTGTATTCCACATTTTGTTTATCCATCCATCCATCAATGGACACCTGGGTTGCTTCTGTCTTTGGCAATTGTGAACAATGCTGCTCTGAATGTGGGTGTACCCATATCTGTTTGAGTCCCTGCTTTCATTTCTTTTGGGTGTGTACGCTGAAGTGGGATTGCTGGATCACATGATCATTCTATATTTAATTTCTTAAGGAACTGCTATTTTCCATAGGAGCTGCACCATTTTACGTTCCCACCAAACTTTTTGTTTTTAATCTGAAATTTTTGCCATCATTTACAGAATAGGAGATGTACTATCTGTAGTGGGATTTGAACCCACTGTGAGACACCAAAGCCTGTACTCAACTGCAACCCTCTCCCCCAACACGGGTTCAGTTTCAGACCCTGGTAAAGTGTGAAGGCAAAGGGTGGGGAGCTGAAGGCCAGCACCATCTTACCTGCAGGTTCCCCCTCGGGGCTTGAGTGGCTTGTCTCCATCTGCCCAGGAGGGGAAGACAAGAAAAAGGACACCTTCCTTATAGCTTCACCCAGCTGGAAGAAGGCACCTCAGCTTGGACCTGAGGTGAGGACAGAGTGGCCATGAAAGAGGGACATTCTTGTCCCGGTTCCCCTGGCAGTGCTCCCCACCTACCTTGCATCAGGCATCAGGCCAAGGACCCTGGGAAACCACTCAGGGTTGCCATGTCTGGGTGGAGAAAGGGGACTAGATGGTGAAACTGAAGCATCAGACTAAACTTGGGATACCTGCTTCACCGAGGTAGTCAGAGGCAGAGTGAAGGACTTTCCCTCTTCAACTTGGATAGTGCTATACATATCCTACAGATACCACCTCCCACAAATAGGAGGACAAGTTGTCGTTGAACAGCCAAAAAAATGACAAATATGCCACGGGAATTCCCTAGTGGTCCAGTGGTTAGGACTCTGCGCTTTCACTGCTGTGGGCCCAGGTTCAATCCCTGGTCAGAGAACTAACATCCCGCAAGCCTCAGGGCACAGCCAAAAAAAAAAAAAAAGACAAATATCCCTACAGTCCACTGTTTTAGATGTCCAGCGTCCATGCATGTCCTTATTCTAGTATTTACTCTTAAAAATATCATAGGTATTATATATATATATAATATATATACATATATTTATATGTATTATATAATATATATATATATATATACATGGTATAATACATCTATGCCTCTTTCTGTCCAAAATACATTCACTCATTTCCCAAAGGGAGACAACTCACAATCTTGTCAATGACCACATCCACTTCCAAGTCCAGGATTTCGAGATGGTGTCCATTCCCCCTGCAATTCCTTTACCAGCCCATCTCAATATTTTGCAAACTACAAACTACACTGTAAAGTTAATTACCACCAATATACCCTATACACAAGAGTGGAGAGAAAGAGAGAAGAATGGGAGAATTAAAATATATAAAAAATACACTGGACACAGCAATAAAAGAAATATATGTAGACTTTTCTACAACAAAGCTTTGTCTGGTGTGAATAACCTCCCTTCTTCACTACCCAGTTCTTGATACCTTTGCCTTCAACCTACATCTTGCCTGTTCAGGGCTCTTTACCAGGTGACATGTCCTAAATCTTCTTTTTTAAAGAATTTGAGCTCTTGGAGGATCTCCCTGTATAGACACTTCCCTGAAACTTTTTATTTTGGAGCATTTCCAACCCACAGAAATATTAGAAGGATGGTACAGTGTACACCCATACACCTTCATCTAGATCTGCCAGTTATTACCATTTTGCCTCATTTGCTCTATCTCTTTAATATAAAAACTTTCTTCCTGACCTTCTGAAAGTAAGTTGCAGACGTCAGGACACTTCAGTATTTATTTCCATTATCTTTCTTTAGCTTGCTTGGGCCTTATTTGGCTTCTGCAACGTGTGAATTCGTGTATTTCATCATTTTTGGAAAATTATTGATCACTTTCTCTTTAAATATTGCCTCTACCCCCTTTCTTTCTCCTTACCCTCTGGGATTCCAGTTAAATGCATCTTAGATCTCTCTCTATATCCTCTATGTTTCTAGTCTAATTCTGTATTTTATTTTCTTTTGTCTTCCATGCTGTATTAAGGACAAGACAATGTCTTCCTATGTACCCTGTAGTTCACTCATTCTCTCTTCAGCAGTGCCTATTCGCTTTTTCACCAATTTATTGTGTTCTTAATTTTGGTGTTGGTATTTTTCAGTTGGACAAGTTCTATGTGGTTCTTTAAAAATTTTGTTGTGACACTTCTTAATAGAAATGTGTTGCCTGCAGATATTTTTACACTTGTCTTTATCTTCTTTAAACACAATGAGCAGTGTTATGTTATGGTCGGTATCAGATAATTCCAGCATCTTAAATCTGTATGGGTCAATCTGTGCTTTATATTGTTTGCAGTCAGTTTTTTCTTTCTTTCTTAATTTTATTTATTTTTAGCTGTGTTGGGTCTTCGTTGCTGCGTGTGGGCTTTCTCTAGTTGCTGTGAACAGGGGCTACTCTTTGTCGCAGTGCATGGGCTTCTCATTGTGGTGGCTTCTCTTGTTGCGGAGCCCGGGCTCTAGAGCACAGGCTCAGTAGCTGTGGCACATGGGTTTAGTTGCTCCGCCGCATGTGGGATCTTCCTGGACTGGGGTTCAAACCCGTGTCCCTTGCGTTGGCAGGCAGATTCTTAACCACTGCACTATCGGGGAAGCCCTGCAGTCAGTTCTTGTGCAAGGTTTCTTGTTTCTTTGTGTGCTTGATTATCTTTGACTAAGAGCTGGATATTGTATCTGAAAAAGTATTTTTAGAAATAATTTGAGGCCTTGGATGACAGTACATTCTTTCAGAAAGGATAGTGCTTGGTCCCAAATATGCTTCCTTCTGCTAGGTGACTAGAGGCATTATAAGGATGCGTCCACTTAATCCAAGTTCAAGGCTTGAGCTTCCCTGGACCACCTGGATAATATGATTCTGGACTACTAGTCCACAGAAGTTAGGATCCCATCTTAAAGTGGGCATGTATTGGTAGTAGGGTATCTGACTTCTACCTTGGGCAGGCTCTGGGTTTTGATTTTGACCTTCCCCACCAAAGACCACCAAACAACAGCTTAGCTTCACAGTTATATCTTCCAGATCAGTAAATGTCCCCAGGACAAAAATTGCCTTGAATTCTGGGCTTACAGCTCTGGGCTTCAACCTCTTAAATGTTAGCTCAGGAATTCATCACTATACTACTAGCTTGTCAATGCTTTTAAGTTTTTTTTCACTTCCTCTGTTTTTTTAGTTTGTATTCAGTGGGAAGGTTGGAATTAAATACCAAATCAGGTGGGCTTCCCTGGTGGTTCAGTGGTTAAGAATCCACCTGCCAATGCGGGGACACAGGTTTGAGCCCTGGTCTGGGAAGATCCCACATGCTGCAGAGCAACTAAGTCCATGAACGACAGCTACTGAGGCTGTGCTCTACAGCCCCTGAGCCAGAACTACTGAGCCCGTGAGCCACAACTACTGAAGCCCACGTGCCTAGAGCCCGCACACCGCAACGAAGAGTAGTCCCCGCTTTCTGCAACTAGAGAAAGCCCGCACGCAGCAACGAAGACCCAATGCAGCCAAAAATAAAGAAAGAAAGAAAATAATTTTTTTTTTTTTTTTTTTTGCGGTCCGCGGGCCTCTCACTGTTGTGGCCTCTCCCGTTGCGGAGCACAGGCTCCGGACGCGCAGGCTCAGCGGCCATGGCTCACGGGCCCAGCCGCTCCGCGGCATGTGGGATCCTCCTGGACTGGGGCACGAACCCGTGTCCCCTGCATTAGCAAGCAGACTCTCAACCACTCTGCCGCCAGGGAAGCCCCAGAAAATAATTTTTTGAAAACTACCCAATCAGGAGCCTGTCTCCCTGACTGTAATTTTTTTTTTTTTTTTTTTTGGTCTCGCAGCTTGCGGGACCCTAGTTCCCCCACCAGGGATCGAACCCGGGCCCTCACAGTGAAACCGCCGAGTCCTAACCACTGGATTGTCAGGGTATTCCCATCACTGAACATAATATTAAGCAGATCCCCTGGGTTTTTTTTTTTTTTTTTTTTTTTTTTGGGTACGTGGCCCTCTCACTGTTGTGGCCTCTCCCATTGCGGAGCACAGGCTCTGGACATGCAGGCTCAGCGGCCATGGCTCACGGGCCCAGCCGCTCCGCGGCATGTGGGATCCTCCCGGACCTGGGCACGAACCCATGTCCCCTGCATCGGCAGGCGGACTCTCAACCACTGCGCCAACAGGGAAGCCCGATCCCCTGGGTTTTGTTTATATTTCTCCCTGCCCCCACTGGGTAACAGCAATCCTATTTACCCTAGAGAATTAAAATCAGTCACCCCAGCCAACAATGGTACCCACTTTTTAGTTTGCCCAGTGGCAGGTGGAACTCAAAATAGCCCACTGGCAGTCTCAGATCCTAATTTAGAGAAAACATTTTTGTGCCCCCTGGTGGAAGCATTCCTTCATTGGGTCCTAAAGGCTCTAGATCAGCCAGAGCCCTGAGCGGCAGAAACAGAAAACAAACATTTTGCAAAAGAATCATTAGTTGAGCTTGCAAGAGGCTGCACCCCGACGTCCACTGCTTGGTTCCTGTCTGTAAGAGTAACACTATATATATATATATATATCGGTCACTGGTTCAGAACATAGGGAGTATCTGTTATTCAGTGATGGAGTATTTCTTAAAAGAATCCTAAAAGAATCAAAAGCCATTGGTGCTGCACTCATAAACTGCCTTTCCAATAATAGAGAACTAGCCTACTTATCATTTCTAATATTTTTTATTTAAAATTTTTTATTGAGACATATCTACAGAGAAGTGCACAAATCTTGTGTAGGTCAATGAATTTTTACAAACTGAATAAACCTGTGTAACCCAGATGAAGAAAAGGAACATTACTAGGCACCTAGTGCCCCCCACTCCTTGTTATTATCTTCCACAGGGAACCACTTTCCTGAATTCTATCCCCATAGGTTAGTGTGTCTGTTTACATAACTTGATATAAATGGAATCATACGATATGTCCTCTTTCAAAATTGGTTTCTTTTATTCAAATATTAAGTTTTTTGAGATTCATTCGTGTTGTTGTGTAGCAATAGTTTGTTCTTTTCAACGTTGTTTAATCCACTCTAGCACTGTGGGCATTTGGGATGCTCCAGTTTGAGGCTATTACAATTAATGCTGTTGTGAGCATTCTCATACAGGCTTTCCCATATATGTATCCACGGACAGAACTGCTCAGTCATGGGGTATGTGTGAGCTCAGCTTCAGGGCTCGCACACTGTCTTAGACAGTTCAGGCTGCTGTAACAAAGTACCACAGACAACAGACATTAACTTCTCAGTTCTGGAGGCTGGGAAGTCCAAGATCAAGGTGCCAGCAGATTTGATTCTTGGTGGAAGTCCACTTCCTGGTTTGTAGACGTCTGCCTTCTTGCTGTGTCCTTACATGGCCTTTCCTCATGGAGAGAGATATTTCTGGATTCCTTTTCTAATTAGGGCACTAATCCCATCATGAGGGCCCCACCCTCAGACCTCCTCTAAATCTAATAACCTCCCAAAGACCCCACCTCCAAATACTATCACACTGGAGGTAGGGCTTTAATATATGCATTTGGGGGTCACAAACATTCAGGCTGTAATGCATACTTTTGACTCCTGCTTTGGAGCCACCTGTGATACCCACAATCATTTGGGGGTACAAGAGTGCACCAGGATTGTTGCTGGGTGTCCTTCCAAGCCGCTGATGCCTATTCTGCAAGTTTGCGCAAGGTAGGCAATGAAAATACCTCTCAACTCTCATCTGCCAAACGTGATTTTAAGGCACAGTGATGGTAAGATGTGTCCTGATTCTGAAATATTAAAATGGGGGTGGGGCGGGGAATAGGTGCATCTTAGAATTGCTGAAATAAGATATATTACCAGGACCAAAGACCAAGCCCTGGGGGCTCTGACAGTTACAGGTGGAAGAGAGGATGGAGAGCCAGCAAAAGAGGCTGAAGGTAAGCCTCTGTGATAGCATAGGATAGCCTCTTTGTGAAGGTGTGCCAGTGTGATAGGGGGACAGCCAGAGGAGTGCATGTCTCAGAGACCTGGAGAAGAGTTTGAAAAAGAAGGGAATGGTCAGTGGTGTCATGGGGGTTGATAGGCTGATAAGGACAGAGAGGAAATCTCTAAATCTGTTGAAATGGAGGTTGTGGTGTCTTTGTTAGAAGATGTTTCAATGAACGGGGGGAACAAAATTCCCATTAAACGGGGCAGAAAGAGACTTGGAAATGAGTCAACAGAGATATGGAGTATAAACAGAGTATGTGTTTTTATAGGGTGAAAAGAAATGGGGTGACAATCAAAAGCAGAATGGGCTTAAGGAAGGGCTCTGATCTTTTTCAAAGTCGTATCTGTAGATGAATTTGCGTGATTCAATAGGGAAGGAGAAATGAATGGTACAGAAGATAGTTGCAGGAGGGAAGTTCTTCATGGAGGTTACGAGCTTGGGAGTAGGAAGCAAGGGAGAAGAGGCGGGCATCAATTAAGTTGGTGGCTTGATATGGTGGCAGGAAGGTAGGGGAACTTCTGTCAGACCCCCAATATTCAGGTCAAAGATCTGCCAGGTTCTGGGAGTTAACTTCGCCCTCCCTAAAATGGGCACATGTTTGGCAGCCCAAGTGGACTGTTCACTCCTCTTACCTTCGAGTACCCACCACCCCCAGGCCTGTAAGTAAGGGTAAAGGGTTAACCATGAGGTTAAAGAAAGGTCGGCGAGGTAGCAGGACGCAGGAACTCTATCTAGGCCACCTCTGGGCCTGCCAGTTCTCACCAACCTCTCACCTTCTCATTTTTGGACGGGCCCAGACCCTCTCTCTCTCCTCCCACTCCACCAGATGGAATAGGGAGAACTGGAGCCGGAGTCTCGGGACGCGCGCCCGTCTCCGTCGCGCCTGCGCATTCGTCCCTCGTCTCCATGGCCCAGGAGAACCTGCAAGTATCTCGTACTCCGTCGCTCGCTCTCGGGCGCGCGCGCCCGGGCGGCGCCTGCGCAGAAGGACGAGGAAACTGGTTCCCCGTGCGGCCCCAGCGCCTGCGCGCTGCGGGCTCCGGGCCTCTAGGCCTGAGGGAGAGGAGCCGGGAAGATGGCGGCTGTGGTGGAAAATGTAGTGAAGCTGTGAGTGGTCGTTTCGATCTCTCCTAGGCCGGGAGGTCTTGTAAGGGGCCTGGGAGCAGGGGGCGGTATGGGAAGGGACGAGGCGGAGAGAAGGACGTGCCCGGGAAGGCATTGTTGCGACTCCTACTGGGGAGGGCAACAGGAGACTCCAGAGAAGACGTTGCGCTTCTTTGGAAACTTGTGGAGGCCCTGAGGGTGGCCCACAGGAGCCCCTAACGGGCAGCCTCCCTGTGGGGCTATGCGGTCTGGGCGCTGCCTTCATGCTGAGGGTTTCCAGAGTATGGCGCCCTTGTTGCGTACGAGAGACGGTCCCGGGTTCGCTCCCGAGACGTCTCAGTCCGGGGGAGCCGGGCAGAGGGCGGACCCGGGAGTGGCCCGGCCGCCGACCCCTTCTCATCGGCTGCACGCAACCGGCCCTGGAGGAGCGGGCTCGGCAGCCCTGGCGCTGTTAAGCACTCTGGGCTGTTTTATTCTAAACAGCCCCGTGATGTTCCGGGTGGCGGAGGGGGCGGCGGGTGGTCCTTGAGTATCAGGTACCCGAGACCAAAAATATTCTTGGGAAGAATTTGTTGAGGAGCAGATACAGAGGGAAAGAACTTCAGGGAATAGGGCCTTTGCGCCGCCCAATCCCAGCCATCCAAAAGCGGGCATTGGACGGACGCGGTCCAGGCCGCCCTGCCGCCCAGAGGGGCATCTAGGCCGTCCGTCTTCGCTGTGCAGTACTCTTGGGCTAGGCAGATTTCGAGCAAGGTTAAAGTTAATGGTTGTTGGGTAAATGGAGAATGGCCTGTTAGCTGTGAGTTAAAGATGCCTTGGGACTTGATGTAACCCAGCCTCCTCCCTGCAGAAGAATCTGAATGAATTTTGCAATGGGTTCATGCCCCCCGTGGGCGAATACAGCAAGCTCCTTTGATGGGTAAGTTTGGCTGGCTGCAGAGGTAGGAAAATTGAGAGCTGTCTGGGTGTCTAGTTTTGGATTTTGACTGAATGACAAGGTAAAGGTTTGGGAACTCTTCTAAAGGACTCACAGCTTCTCATCTGTCTTTGTGGTGGGCTGAGCCCCACTCTTCCCAAGAGCCTTTTTAAGGGTACATTTGCTTCTCTCCCTCCCCCTGCCTGGAGCCTTTTCTTTGAGAATGCTTTCCCACTTCCATTAAGCTAAGTGCCTTCTCCTTCTCCTCTTGTGGGTTGTTGTTGTTTTTTTTTAACTTGCTTTCAGCTCCATCCTGCTGCCTCTTTCAGCCACCCCTCCTCCCAACGCTATTATCTTCCTCTCTGATCTGCCCACTCCAGTTTCCCCAGCTCTCTCTTCAAGCTGACATTTCCCTCAATTTAGGAATGATGCTGTTGATCCTTATATAGTTATCCTTCCTGACTCAGATGTTCTTTCTTTGTTTCCCTCCCTTTCTCTTTGTTGACTCCCCCTGTCCCATCGTAAGGGGAGGTTTTACACAGGTTTCATGCTTCTCGAAAAAGAATCTAAGCTTCTACTTTGGAAACCTTACTGTACTGGGGGAATGTCAGACTAGCCTAGGTTTAAGCGTTATACGTAGTGAGATTCTTTATGTTGGAAGACTTTCATCGGGGAAATAGGGGTAGCAGCCCTTTTGTGTGATGTTAGAAATGAGGGTTTGGCCATTTAAGTAGAGCATGACTTATTTCTCTTTAAAGAACTGTAGAGATCGTGAGGGTCACCAGCCACTGGTTCCTGAATACCAGTAATGAGAAACCAACTTTCTCCTCCTCAGTTCTAGCTGTAGAGAGCTGTGGACCACAGTGAATACATTTCCCTACAGAACTTGCCCTTTAAGAAGGGACTTGCCGGCTTCCTGTACCATATTCTCATCCTGGAAAGAGGTGCTTTTCTGGCGCTTCTCTTGACCATGGTGTGCCTAGTCTTCTGACAGCTGAGGTTATACATCGAGGTCAGGACTACTAGCTCATCTTTTCTGACTTGCATTTTGTTCTGGGAGAAGAATTTCCCTGTTTATAAATTTTATGTCCCTCCCAAACGTGGTGTCAGAATTGAAACGATCTTTAAGGGGTCTTACTAGGGCAAAATAATGGTGTAAAATAGCTATGTTTGCTGACTGGTTTTGAAATCCTCTGAGTTAGGTAACGAGATCTGGAGAATGATGTTACCTTGAAATTTCTTGAAATAGGACCCTTAGATTCTTAAGAGATCTCTCTCATTCTCTCTTGCTCGTCAGATCCTCTCTTCCTCCAACTGGTGTTTCATTCTCAGCTCTCTTACTCACGAGACAGTTTGCCCCACCTTCCGAAATCCCACTTAACTCTCAAGAGCTCTGATAGAACATCTCTCATCCATCCCCCCCACCTGTTTCCAGCTTCCTTCTTCTGACTTTGCAGCTCTCAGCCTGTCTAGCCCTTCCTTCCATTTGACTTACAGTGTCAGTGTCAATTCTCATCAGTGGAAACAAAGGAGCTGCTGCACTCAGCCTTGTTTATCCAGTTTTCCTCTGTTTAGTGAGGACATGGCTGCCTCCTAAAGGCGAGCAAATATGAACCTGTTCCCTTCGCTCTACTGTCCAATACAGGATTCATGCCTACCTCAAATTACAGTCAGTACAGCGTGTTGAATCAAGCCAGGCTGTCTTGTGGTGTCACAAGATGTGTGTGCAGTGTGTGTCTTTTTCAGCTGCTGGGAATGTGCTAAGCTGTGCCTAAGTGGTCTATTGTGGCTGCCCAGTAAAAGCCCCCCTCAGATTCCAGAGAAGGGTTTGTTGCTGTAGCTTGAGTTATGGACATAAACAACAGAAGACCTCGGTTCAGCTTCTTTTGCTAGGAGTCTCCCTCTTGTAGAATATGTCAGAGCTTATCTAGTTCAGCCTCACCAATCAATAGCATAGGAACCTGAGGTCCATGTAGGTTGATTAAATGTCCACATTTATGTGGTGACTTGCAGCCAAGCCAGGTCTTTTTAATCCTTAGTCAAGATGCTTCAGACACCATCGTGGGTACTGAGGATATTGTGGGAAAGAAATCATCTCTGCCCTCATTTTGTTTATTTTGAGATTGATTGGATATATAAATGTGAATATAGTTAAAGTTCCCATACTAAAGTACTTGTTAAACCCTGAAGCATGAGAACAAGATTGGTTCTATATACATGCTTCTTAATTTATTTACTTTTATTTTTGGCTGCATTGGATCTTCGTTGCTGTGCGTGGGCTTTCTCTAGTTGTGGTGAGCCGGGGCTACTCTTTGTTGCAGTGTGCGGGCTTCTCATTGCGGTGGCTTCTCTTGTTGCAGAGCACAGGCTCTAGGTGCACGGGCTTCAGTAGTTGTGGCTCGCGGGCTCTAGAGCGCAGGCTTGGTAGTTGTGGCGCACAGGCTTAGTTGCTCTGTGGCATGTGGGATCTTCCCGGACCAGGGATCAAACCCGTGTCCCCTGCATTGGCCGGTGGATTCTTAACCACTGCACTACCAGGGAAGCCCATACATGCTTCTTAGAACCAGATAACTCCTGGCACTGTGCAGTTTTGCAGCTTTTTAAAGCACTTTAAAAAATCAGATTTCAAATTGAATCTTTTGAGTCCAAGAAGTTTCTTTCCTAAAAAATTTGATGGTGTGAGAATGGAGAATGTCCTAGGATAGGCCTTTGAGCAAACAGGTTTTATATCAGTGTAATGGTACTCAGTAGAAAGTAGGCTTCGAGAGTGTCCAAGTATTTTCTGATGTTTTCCATTTATTGTAAAATTAGTATATAGAATTAGTTGGCTAAACACCTAGTTTAAAGTTAAGAAGATATAAAATGGCACATAGGAGAAAGTCCCCTAGTCACCTGGTTTTTCTCCTTGGAGGCCTACAGTTTCTTTTCCACCAATTGGCTACATAAATGGTGGCATCCTATAACACTGCTCAGCCCTGTACCTTTTTTTTTCTAGTTGTCTTGGAGATTGTTTAATGTTAGTACACGAAGAGTTTCCTTTTTTTTTTTTATGGCTAAGTAGAATTTCATTGTATAGATAGTTTGTATAGATAGAGTTAGTATAGAGTTTGCTAAATATAGTTCCATAAGTCTCCCAGATCTTTTTGAATTCTTTTCTCATTTGTAAAAAGGAGCTGACCTCTGCTTCTCAGAATCCTGAGGGTTAAGAGAAATAGCATCTTGGCTAGCACAGGGTTATACTCTTGAGAGGCACAGAATGAACATTATTTTCTTCCCCTCTTTGTGGGTTAGACTAAGGTCCGCTTAGACACATGATGAAATCCTGTGTTCCTGACGGTAATTTATTTGTAAAGTACCTTTCCTCATAATGACTTAGTAAAGGGGCTTGGTGTCCCGTGAGGCAGAAATGGTAGCAAATGAAAGCAGAGTGACACTCTCCAAGTCCCTTGAGCCTTCTAGAGAAGCAGATGGCAAGTGAAAGGGATAGCTCAGCACCAGCCCCACACACACACGCACACACGCACACACACACGTGCGCACACACACACACACACGCGCACACACACCTGATCTTTGTCTTTCCTGCAGCCTTGGGGAGCAGTATTACAAAGATGCAATGGAGCAGTGCCACAATTACAACGCCCGCCTCTGTGCTGAGCGCAGTGTGCGCCTGCCTTTCTTGGACTCACAGACCGGAGTAGCACAGAGCAACTGTTATATCTGGATGGAAAAGCGACACCGGGGTCCAGGTGAGGGTCCACTCAGGAGCACAAGGAGGAAGAAGCGTCCTCATCTTAGGTGATGAGCAGCTGAAAGGGTTTTCCTTACTGCTTTCCACCCGTGGATGACTATAGTCTTCCCATGATTAGAAGCCCAGGGAGGATGAAGCATCTTTGTTTTCTGCAGGCTGCACTGCTGAAGCTCTTGTTGGGCTCCTGGAGAGCTATGTGTTAGCCAAGGCCTCTGAGCTTACATCTGTTTTTCTTATCCGCACCCCGTCCCCAGGCCCTCACTGTCCATATTCCTCCCTTGCTCTAGAACTCAGTCAGGGCCTACTCATGCAGAAAGTGTTTGGTATTATTTTCTAGGGTTAGGTCTTGACTTCTCTCTCTTTTTCCCTTCCACAGGATTGGCCTCTGGGCAGCTGTACTCCTACCCTGCCCGGCGCTGGCGGAAAAAGCGGCGAGCCCACCCTCCTGAGGATCCAAGACTTTCTTTCCCAACTATTAAACCAGGTAAAGCACACTCCTCCCTGAGCAGGGGCGTAGCCTGCTGTGTAGTAGGAGGCCTGCCAATCACCTGTTACGTACCAGGCCCAATGCTAGATCCTAAAGACGCTAAAATGAATGAGATGTGATTCCTTCTGTAAAGAACTCAGTCGAATAGAAGAGACAGGTAAACAGATAAGTTATGGTGCCAAGTGAACCACGGTGTCTTGGTTCCTGGGCAGCCAGAGACCAGAAGACAGTGACTGGCTAGTGGCTGATCTAGCAATGTATACACCCGGAGAGGTCTGCTTTCCGCCCTTCTGAGCCTCGCCTCCTCCTGGCCTTGCCTGCAGACACAGACCAGACCCTGAAGAAGGAGGGGCTGATCTCTCAGGACGGCAGTAGTTTAGAGGCTCTGTTGCGCACCGACCCGCTGGAGAAGCGAGGCGCCCCGGATCCCCGAGTTGATGATGACAGCCTGGGCGAGTTTCCTGTGACGAACAGTCGAGCACGGAAGGTACAAGATTAACACTGTGGTTAAGGGAACTTTGATGGAAATCAGTCTCCTCTTCATCAGAGGCCACCCAGTAATCAGAATAGAAGTAGAAGCTGTGGGGCTGGAGGCAGCCACCTGGACTTCTGTTCCTGCTCCATTCCGTAATGAGAACTTCATTGTTACCTTCCAGTCTTTCCTGCTCCTTTCCTTCTAACTACAGACTCTCATTCATCTTCTGTTGCCACCAAAGTTTTTTGGTGCCTGGGGTTACATGGGGGATGCAGACCTGGTCTCTGCCAACAAGGAAGATAAAACTGTACATAAAAATAATAAGAGCTAAAAATATGCCAGGCACTGTGCTAAGTGCTTTTCCATCATCTTCTCCAGTCTCTACAACCTTATGAAATAGGTATTGTTGCCCATTTCACATATAGGGAGACTGCAGCAGATCAGTGAAAAAAAAAAAAAAACTTCCCACCAGGCCACCCAAGTAAGCAGGAAGGCTCTAATTTAAATCTGGGAAGTGAGGTGTCGGAAGGGAACCACCACTAACACGCACCTAAGGTGGCAGATCGGAGGCAGGAGAGGCCACAGCTACTTGGGGTATCAGGGAAAGTTTTATGAAAACATGGGGTTTGATTTAGCCACTTGGAGTTGATGGGAAAGGCATTCCAGGCTAGGGGAGCAACATGAAGAGAGGCGCAGAGGAAGGAGAGCCCAAAGCACTGAAAGAACAGCAGTGAGGAGTGAGGCTGGAGCAGAGGGGCCAGGTCACAGAGGAGGTTCTGGGCGGCCTCGGCCAGTCCCATCATGGGGGAGCTTTTGGATGTTCCTTATTTCTGCCCATCCTAATCTTCTGTCCACTCAGCGGATCCTAGAACCGGATGACTTCCTGGATGACCTCGATGATGAGGACTATGAAGAAGACACTCCCAAGCGTCGGGGCAAGGGGAAGTCCAAGGTGAGGGGCCGAGTGCTGCCTGCAGCCTGGGGGCTCAGGTAGCCTGCAGAGTCCCACTGTTTTATTGCTCGTTGTTGCCATTTTCCCTCTTGAGTGAGATGAGCAGCCAGCTTCCGGGAGAGTCTAACTCCTCAGGCCTAGACCCTTTATTAAGGGCTTTTTTTTGCTCTTCTTCACAGGGTAAAGGTGTGGGCAGTGCCCGTAAGAAGCTGGACGCTTCCATCCTGGAGGATCGAGATAAACCCTATGCCTGTGACAGTGAGTGCCTCACGAGTGGGTGGGTAGTCCTTGCCTTGGACCCAGCTCCTCAGGAGATGAGAGGAGGGGAGGTTGTGTCCTTGTTCAAAGTGGTAAAACAAGCCTGGACTCTTGTCCTGCCTGCTGCCTGGTTCCCTCTGAGATCCCTGAGAGGCCCTGGCCTCCGCTACACGGTGGGTGAGCCCTGCATGCTCTGGGGGAGATTGCCGTCCTCGGGGTGGGGGTACCCGTGAGGGGCACACACAGCAGGCAGGGTTGGCCTCAAATAGGTGGCATCCAGGTCTGCTGGCCCCAGTCAAGTCAGGGCCCCAGGAGTCCGACACTGACTTTTTCAATGTCTGTGCTCTCTCCCCCTTTTCTCTCTCTTGCCCACTTCTGTCCCTCCACCCTGGGAGCACCATCACCGCTGGGGTTTCTCTCTCGTTTGCTCCGCTTTCCTGCTGCTGCCGCACCTGTCTCAAGTGTATCAAGGCCTTCTTCTCATGACTTTTCTTTCTGTCTTTCAGATAGTTTCAAACAAAAGCATACCTCGAAAGCGCCCCAGAGAGGTAGCTCTCTCAACTTTTCAGACTTTTGGTTTTCCTATCCCTTTTTCCCTCCTCCCTTGTTCCTGCCTATCATCTGTGATGCTAGTCGTAAAGTCTCTGGAATGGCATGGGGACAGGAGCAATGGGCCTTCTGTGTGCTCCGCCCCTCACGGTCCTGGAAGCTGCCTTTACCACTGCTTGTCTCCCACAGAGTTGCTCCTAGGGCTGCTCGGGCCCACTGCATGGGGTGGCTTCAGAAGCATTCAGGAACCCGTTACAAACAGATCCCTCTGCTCCCCCTTCCCCAGAACAGACACAGTGGTCCGCTAACGTTCCCCACCATCCCGCCACCCCCTCCTCCCATCCCTTCCCTGTTCCTTTCCTGCTGCCCCCTGCTCTTCTTGGTATCACTGCTCAGAACTGCGAGATGCCTCGTGGGGATCTGCTTCCCTTGCTGGTTGGGGGGTGGGGGGTCGGGCAGGGCACTGATGTGGGAGTGTCTTTGAGTTTCTTTGGGAGACAGCTACCCCAGCAGACTCAGTTGGTAGGTTATCCCCAAGAGATCCACCCCCTAGCTCCTTTATTTGGGCAGAGATGGGCTATGTTATATATGGAGTAGCGTAAGCCTCCTTCATTTACTGAGAGGTAAAAAAGTTTGGAGTCTCTGCTACCTTTCTTCCTTCCTGCCATATTGCAAGACTATAGAAATTTCCTCTCCCTCCTGACCTGGAGCTCCCCAGACTATTCCCAGGGCAGGCGGTGATGGGGCAAGGGCTCAGCCTCCCAGACAGCCTACGTGGAGGAGTAGAGGTGGCCGTGGGCTGGAGTTTAGTAGGGAGAAGAGCCATGGAAGCTGGAGAGCCCCAGGCCTGATGTTCCTGGCCACGGGGAGGCGGCTGTCACTAAAGGCCTGTCCCTGAGCAGAGCTGATGGGGGTGATTACCTCTGCCTCAGGTGGAGCCCACAGCTTAGAGGGGCAGGGATGTGGCACTCTGGGATCCTGACACCTTTCTCTGCAATCTTCTCTGCGCTTAGTTTGTGGAAAACGTTACAAGAACCGACCAGGCCTCAGTTACCACTACGCCCACTCCCACCTGGCTGAGGAGGAGGGCGAGGACAAGGAAGACTCGCAGCCACCCACCCCGGTCTCCCAGAGGTCCGAGGAGCAGAAATGTAAGCTGCTGTCAGAGGCAGGGCAAACAGGCGTCGGCCTGGTTATGAAAAGCCCTCCCTGCAGGGATGTTGAGAGACCCAGAGGCCCACATGGGTATCATGAAAGTTCTTCCCTTTCTCCCTGTAGCCAAGAAGGGTCCCGATGGATTGGCCCTGCCCAACAACTACTGTGACTTCTGCCTGGGGGACTCCAAGATCAACAAGAAGACAGGACAGCCCGAGGAGCTGGTGTCCTGTTCTGACTGTGGCCGCTCAGGTACCTCCAACCCAGGGCCAGGGCAGCCCTAGCCGGCACCCAGTCCCCGAGGGGCTCGTGGCTTGCCAGCATCCAGCGGCTGTCACAGTCACCCAGGTCACCTCGCTTCTCCCTGACCTCCGGCTGCCTGTTTCACTCGCTCCCCCCACAGGGCATCCGTCCTGCCTCCAGTTCACCCCCGTGATGATGGCAGCCGTGAAGACCTACCGCTGGCAGTGCATCGAGTGCAAGTGCTGCAACATCTGTGGCACCTCCGAGAACGATGTGAGTGTGTTGTCCCGTCCCATCCCACCCCCGCCCCCAGCACGCTTCTGCTCAGCTTCTACTGTACTTTCCACCCGTGGGAACTTTGATTTGTTGGGCAGGTGTTCACTGAGTACCGACTTGGTGTCAGACACTGTTTTAGGCAATAAGCACGCTAAAGGCAAACAAGGTCCCTGCTTTCGTGGGGTTTACGTTCTTGCGGGAACAAGCAATAAGCAAGGAAGTGGGTGACGTTTTTATGCTCTTCCATGAAGAAAGTGAAAGCAGTAATGTGGCAGAGAGTAACTAGATAACTGATTCAGATAGAGACGCCTTTTCTGAGGAGGTGGTGTTGGTGTTGAGGTTTGGGTGATACAAAGGAAACAGTTCAAGATTTGGGGAGAGAGTATTCCCAGGAAAGAGTAGCCAGCAAAAAGGTCTAAAGGTGGACACACTGGGTGGATTGAGGCCCCTGTGGCCGGCTGGAGCCCTCCTGCAGTGGGAGAGCAGGTAAAAGATGAGGCTGGAAGGCGGGTGCCATCAGCTCTGAGAGTCTAATCAGGAGTGATGTGGTTTGTCTTACGTCTTAAAAAGGTAACTCTGGCTACTCTGTGGAGGACAGATTGGGAGGGAACAATGTGGAGGCCATGAGATCCGTTAGGCGGCTGGTGGCGTCCAGGTGGGATGACAGTAGTGACTCTGTCTGGGTGGAAGTGGACAGCAGTGATTTTCTGTCCAGAGGGTCCCATGTCTGTTCTTACTGCCATCTATCCTGCCCCTCCTGGAATTAGCAGTCGTGTCTGCAGAAGCCCTCCTTCCTACCTGTCCTCAGCAGCCCAACTGAGGCCCATTAGTCATTCACCTCCCCCCTTCCTCTTCCATCTTGCCTTCTCTAGGACCAGCTTCTCTTCTGTGATGACTGCGATCGTGGCTACCACATGTATTGTCTCACCCCGTCTATGTCTGAGCCTCCTGAAGGTAGGTTTCCCTGATCTCTTACTCAGGACAAGTATTTTATTAGTAACTTGGAAAATCGCCTGTACGGTTAAGTGAGTTCTCGTATCAGTGATACATTCTTTCAGATTAGGGAGTAGGCACATTGCCTTCACTCAGTTCAGAGTGCTTTCCTAGCATTGCAACTTTGAGGCTTTAATGTTTGTACATTATCACCAGATAACATTTACAAACACAGAAAATCGACAGCCTGAGAGAAAAGAGATGCTGAGCAGAGAATAATTACCAGAAGGAGAGATTTGTTTTCCTCCAACAAGTCTAAGAAACTCAGTTCGTAGCTTGTCTGACGCGAGACTAGTTTTAGCACTCCATTCTCGACAGATGTGAGCGTTTGTTTCTGCCAGTGTGGGGGAGGGAGTTGAACCTGGAGCCTGAGTGGGTCACTCTGGCCCTCCAGCAGTGCTTAACGATGCTTCAGGTTTATGGAAGGTCTTCGACAAAACCAGTGGTGACACCAAAAAGTGGCTGCCTCGCTGCAAGTCCTCTTCCAGCCAGGTGTCTGTGCCGAGGCCCCTCCTTTATAGAAATTCAGAAGCTTACTCAGGAGGACACAAATGCCTAGTAGCTGTTACTGTGACAAAGGACGTGGGCCAGCATTACAGGCAAGAGAAGGTAGCTCACTGTCATGTGGGCTGACTCGTAGTGTAGGTCAGACTGCTGTCACCCCCTAGAGAAGGAGGCCACTAACAAAGTCTGAGGTCCTGCCGCAGCTGCAGGGGAGCACTCGGCTTTTTCATCTGTCATCCCGCGTTTATAAGTTTCATCTGTCATGCCATGTTTGAGGAGAAGTAGTGTGTTTTGGGGGTTTTTAACCATAAAATACCAGTTCACAGGCACAATTCTACATTAACTGTAGAAAGGCTTTCCTAATGACGTGCTGTCAGACACTGAGGTAGTGGAGGGTTGCAGGCAGCTCGCGGGGGGGCCCCGTAGAGCCATCAGATGGTCTAGGCTCTAGGTCAGGGGTTTGCAAACTGTGACCCTCTGGCCAAACATAGCTGCAGCTAGTGTATATAGCTCACAAGCTAAAAATGACTTTTACATTTTTAAAGAGAGTTTTTTTTAAAAAAAAGATATGGCTGAGACTGTATGCGGCTCACAAAGCCTCAAGTAGTTAGCGCTCTCCGGCTACTTACAGGAAAGCTCATCAACTGCTGCGTGTTTACCTTTGGGTCAGAAAGGATCTTACCTTTTTGAGAGTCTCATATCTCTGAAGAGCTGATAAAAGCTGTGGATTCTTTCCCCCAGAATAATGTTCGAATACACATATGTACAATTATGCTTATAACTTCAAGGCATAAAGGGCTAATTTTCTTTCTCAAAAAAAAAAAGCATAGAAGAATCCAACCATAGCAAATATTAATAAACAAGGTATGAGCTAGTTATTTTTCTCATAAGGGACATTATTTCCTGTTTTTCTATGAAACCAGACTTGGGTCACAACAAGTTGGGTCATCATAGTTGGCCCCCTTTCCTCTGATTGGGTCCTCAGCCTCTCTCAGGCACCTAGTGATGGTGGGGAGCCCTTCTCGTCTTTCCGTGGTCTTCACAGAAAGCTGTCTTATGTGGAATCAATATTGGTTTCTCTAGAGCCTCTATTCATGATCTTTATTCTAACCTTTGGGGCCATGAGAATGAAGTGTGGTTCTTCTGTAATCACAAGTTTAAAGCTTTTTAAAGCTTTAAAAAAGTTATATCTACCCAGGTCCCCTTTAGTGATTCTGATTTAATAGGCCAAGAGGGCCTGGGCATCTATATTCTGAAATAGGCCTCTAGGCGATTATTTCTTATATCTCCATTGAGAATTATTTTTCATGATATTTGAAGACCTAGAGTTCCTCCCTGCTCAGGATAACTGTGAAACTTTGCTACTGCAGAACATCTCCCATCCTGCCTGTAGCCAATCCTGCTACTGGAGGTGAGGTATGGGGAGTAGAAGAACAGCAGATGAGGATTGTGCGGGGCCCCTCCTAACCCCGTTATGCTTCTCTGCAGGAAGTTGGAGCTGCCACTTGTGTCTGGACCTGCTGAAGGAGAAAGCTTCCATCTACCAGAATCAGAACTCCTCTTGATGTGGCCACCCCCGATCCCCCATACATCTAGGGCTGTTTCTCTCCTGTGTTTCATACCCATCTTCCCTTCCTAATCTCTTTCTCAAGTCCAGAGAACCTCGGGGAGGTCGTGCCAACCTGCCTTTGGCAGCAGCAAGCTGAGGTGGCAGCTCTGACCGCCTCTGGCCCCAGGCCCTCAGGGAGAACGGAGCATCACACTGCCCCAAGGCATACCTGTGGGCCCAGCTTCTCACTGTTCTCCATGAAGTGCATTCACTCTGTCTGCCTTGGGCCCCGGCCCTGGTATTCACAGCGTTCAAACCGTGTCCTCCGAGAAAGAGTGGGAGAGCAGCTCACTTCTCTCAGCTCTGCCTCCACTCTGGTCCCCAGGGTTTTCCCTTCCCCTGGAGGTGAGCCAGGCTGGGGCCTCTGCCAGAGCAGCTGGGAGTGAGAACTGAGCAAGCTTGCAAGAAGCTTCCGGTGCCCTCTGTGCTGCTTAGCCTCACAGCCTCCTTCCCCCAGAGTGGCTCTCTGCGGCTCTCTGTTCCTGCTACCCAGGATCCTTTGCCTGAGCCAGGATGCTCTTGGTCACCCTCCTGGCTCTATCCCATTCCCACCACTCCACCCCAGGGGGAGGAGCAGCTTCACCTGATTGTTCCTTGTGCTTGCCTGGCTCACTGTCACAGGCCCTGGTCTCTAGTGACTGAAGCATTCCCCACCCTTGTTATTTCCTGTCTTCTGCCTCCCCTCCTCATTCCCTTTGGTTTTGTGGGGAGAGGGGAAGCATTAGGGGGCCAGGCCAGCAGCTTGGGGGCCACAGGGAGATGTTGGACAATGTGCCTGTTTTTTAACTCGATGAAAAAGCCTACCTCCGAAATCCCCTTTTAGTTCTTCCTGGACCTGGGCATTCAGCTCCTGCCCTTAACTGAATTGGGAGCCTCTGCCTCCTGCTCTGTGTATCCTGGCTCCTGGGTGGTGGGGAAGCCACATAGACATCCCTTTCTTCCCTGGCACACTCGCTAGCAGCTGGTAAGGTCTTCGCACCCTGATTCTTCAGTTTTCTGCCTGGTGACACATTAAGTAGTGGGGCGGGGACAGTCCATGCCAGGACACCCTGGAGTGTCCTTCCCCTTGGCTGTGGGAAGGCCCTAATTCACTGTCACTTTGGAGTTGAGGTGTATTTTTTTTTCTTTCTTTCTTTAGTTCCTGTATACTAAGCATTAGTACAAATAAACATTTTTACACAGAGCCCTCTGCTGGATTGTTTATCTCCAAACTCCCTTTCCTGGTTAAGGCCACTTCATCCTAAATCTTTCTTCCTTAGGACAGTGGCTTTTTTTGTTTTGTTTTGCGGTACGCGGGCCTCTCACTGTTGTGGCCTCTCCCGTTGCGGAGCACAGGCTCCGGACGCGCAGGCTCAGCGGCCATGGCTCACGGGCCCAGCCGCTCTGCGGCATGTGGGATCTTCCCGGACCGGGGCACGAACCCGCATCCGCTGCATCGGCAGGCGAACTCTCAACCACTGCGCCACCAGGGAAGCCCAGGACAGTGGCTTTTAAATGTTTTGAAGCATAGCTTTTACCCCCAATTAAAATTTTTGCTTAAGCTCAATAGATTAAGTTGATATAAAATTGGGTATTTAATTTCTTATGTAGATTATAACAATTTTTTTATAAAGAACAATGAAGTTTTGATTAATACAAAATTTGGGTTAAAAAATAACTTTAAAATCCTGTTTATTTCTGTATTTTTGTTGGTTTGGAGGAAATTCTGCTGGATTTGTATATGCAAGTGGTGACAGGTTTGTAACAGCTGACCTGGCGATTTCAGATACTTAAAAATAGGTCCAGAAGCTTGATTATAATGACAGGAAAATTAATGACATCACAGTGAAACACATGAAACCTTTCTGCACGAGTAATGAACATGAGCAGAGAGATACCTCAGCCTTGCTTGGCTGACGTACTTTCATTGTATGCAGTGTGCATGAACTCAGCCCATAGCGCAGCGCTGCAGCCTTCCTCCAGGCATATATACGTGCACAAAAATGAGTTTCCTTTTCCTGCAGAAGTTTTAAAGATTTGAATCAGTTATGAACCCCCTGAAGTATCTTTAAGGTTTTCTGGGACAGTCTGAAAGCCACTGTTTCCTACTGAAAGGTGTGGCCTGGGCCCTTGTGTTCAGTTAAGTAAGCAGGGTGCTCTAGTTTGGGAACTGTGTTAGGGACAGCACAGCCCCCATCCTCATGCCTTTACATGGAAATAGGCCTGGAGCAGAGGGAGGAAAGCAATGAAATGATCCTTGGTGGTTCAGTGGTCTAAGGCGAGAACAGATAAAAGGAAAATGTAAGAAATGAGGATACTGATGAGAGCACTAACAGGCATAAGAGGAAGTTTGGAAAGTTTGCAGGCGGTGGATTTAGGATGGCATACAGAAGGATGGAAGAGGGGTCAGGATTGGGATGGGAAGGGAAGCCTATGAGAAAGCAGACTCATCTGTGGCCCCAGCCTTCCAATCAGAGCTGTAAAGAGAGAGGAAAGGAGGCTAGATCTGAATGGGGAGCACTAGACCCCAGGTTAGAAAGTCTATATTTGATTGCAAAGAACTGAAGGCTACCAAGGAAGGGAATAATATTAAATCTTGGGGCTTCCCTGGTGGCGCAGGGGTTGAGAGTTCGCCTGCCGATGCAGGGGACACGGGTTCGTGCCCCGGTCCGGGAAGATCCCACATGCCGCGGAGCGGCTGGGCCCGTGAGCCATGGCCGCTGAGCCTGCGCGTCCGGAGCCTGTGCTCCACAACGGGAGGAAAAAAAAAAAAGAAAAGAAAAAAAACTAAATAAAAATTAGTCTTTGGGACTTCCCTAGCTGTCCAGTGGTTAGGACTCCACACTTCCAATGCCGGGGCACGGGTTCAATCCTTGGTTGGGGAATTAAGATCCCGCATGCTGCGTGGCATGGCCAAAAAAAAAAAAGAAAATTAGACTTTTCTCACCCTAAACCAGAACTGGCCCCAAGCAAGTAGTTTATTGTAGCCGGGCTGATAGACGTGAGGCCCGTGCTGTCCATGGTAACATGTTTTGCGTAGCTTAAAACCTTCCATTCTTTAAAAAAAACACTCAATGAGGGGTATTAGACCTGTTTGGCAGATGAGGAAGCTGCCTAGGGTCACGGCTAGGAAGACCTCCGGCGTTCACGCTGCCCAGAGTCTCGTCAGGCCCCGAGGGCCGGGACGCCTGAGGCTGGCGGCGCCTCCAGGACTCCCGCCGCGTCCGGGATCCGCCTCGCCGTCCCTTAGCACTGGAAGCTCCGTCCCCCGGGGGACCCGGCGACCCGCCACTTTCGCGATGCCCAATGAGACTTAGCCAGGGGCGGGATGGACGCCACCGAAGGCCAATCTAACTGGGCCGGGGCGGGGCTGAGGCGGTGGGAGCTGAACTGCGGACCGCGGTCTTCCCTGTCGGGAGAGGGCCCGGCGCGAGCGGCGCGCTCGGGGCCCTGCTGTGCGCGCGCCCGCCACCCGCGCAGCCCCTCTGTCCGCTCCGCGCGTCCCTCCCCTGCTCTCCCGTAACCGCCGGGATAGGGGCTCGCGAGCCGGGCCGGGGCCGGGGCGGGAGCCGCGGGACGAGCGCCTGAGGTGGGTGCGGAGCGGGAGGCGGGGAGGCGGGGAGGCCTGGAGGCCCGGCGGGCGGATAACTGGGTCCGCCCTGCCGACGGACCCCGGGTCACCGTGGGGAGAGGCCGGCCGGGTTGCGGAGCCCGACTCCCGGCCTGCCTGGGTCCCGGACGCTCGTCCCCGCGCCGTGGTACCCCTCCCTGGCCACGACCCTCCCGGCTGAGGACACCCCGCCCCTCTCGCTGCCCGCGGCCTCCTAACCCCTCTCTGGCCCTTCGTCGCCTGTGCACCTGCCCTTTCGGCCTTGTGCTCCTACTCCCCCTCCAGGCAGGACCCTGGCCCAGCCTTACCTGCTCAGGACCCAGCACCAAATTAGACTTGCTCCTTCAGCCCCCAATCCGTCCCTCTTTGTCGTCTGTACACCTGTCACCTCAATTCTGTTCATTCACTCCACCACCCTGCCCCGAACATCTTCATCTACATCCAACCTAGGCCATCATCCCCCCACCCCCTCCCCCTCTCAGGGATTCCTCCCGCCAGCTCTGATTATCCCTACACCTGCCCCACTCAGCCCCAGGCCCCCTGTCCTCGCCCGTCCACTCTCCTTTGTTGCCTCTGCAGCTGTCCCCTCGGCTCTATTCATCCCTCTCCCCCAAACCCCAGCCCAGACTCCCTTCTCCCTCTGACCAGGGGGCCACTTCCTCTGGGCTCTGTTCTGTCATTTCTCCCCACTGCTCACTCAGCCTGGCCATTTCCCTTCCTTTCAGCCCAGCCCTCTCACCTCCCGCTCAGGGTACCCTCACCCTCTTCCAGCTGGTCCAGTCTTCCCTGGCCTCTCCCCCACACCAGCCTATCTCCCAGCCTCATATGTCTCTTTTCTTACTGACCTCCTCTCCCAACACGAGTGGCCTCCACCGTTGCCCCCGCTCGCCGTTTCCTCCCCACACAGGTGCTGTGGAGACACCATGGAGCTGTGCAGCAAGAAGAAGCTTCACGCCCTGTCCCTGGCTGAGAAGATCCAGGTGCTGGAACTCCTGGATGAGTCCAAGATGTCCCAGTCGGAGGTGGCCCGGCGCTTCCAGGTCTCCCAGCCCCAGATCTCCCGCATCTGCAAGAATAAGGAGAAGCTGCTGGCGGACTGGTGCAGTGGCACGGCCAACCGGGAGCGCAAGCGCAAGCGGGAGTCCAAGTACAGCGGGATCGATGAGGCTCTGCTCTGCTGGTACCACATTGCCCAGGCCAAGGCCTGGGAGGTGACGGGGCCCATGCTGCTCCACAAAGCCAAGGAGCTGGCCGACATCATGGGCCAGGACTTTGTGCCCAGCATTGGCTGGCTGGTCCGCTGGAAACGCCGAAACAACGTGGGCTTCGGGGCCCGCCATGTAGTGGTGTCTCCGTTCACCCCTGAGCTGCCTCCCCCAGCTCCCACGCCCCAGGCCCAGCTGCCTCTTTCTCTTAAAGATTTCTCCCCAGAGGACATTTTTGGGTGTGCTGAAGTGCCCTTGCTATATCGGGCAGTGCCCGGCAGAGTGGGTGTGTGTGATCGGGTACAGGTGCTGTTGTGTGCCAACAGCAGGGGCACAGAGAAACGGCGGGTGTTGGTCAGTGGGCTCCAGGCTGCCCCAAGATGCTTCTTTGGGGTCAGCAGTGAGGCCCTGCCCGCCTCCTACCACCCTGACCTGGCCATCCCCTGGTCAGAATGGTTGGCACAGTTTGATCGGGACATGGGGCGGCAGGGCCGACAGGTAGCCTTGCTGCTGGCTGCCCGAGTGGTGGAGGAGTTGGCAGGCCTGCCCGGGCTCGGCCACGTGAAGCTCTTGCCTCTGTCCGCTGCTAGCACCACGCCTTCCCTGCCCAGCTCCGTGGTCCAGGCCTTTAAGGCCCATTACCGGCACCGTCTGTTGGGCAAGCTGGCTGCCGTCCAGAGCGAGAGGGCTGGTACATCGCTAGCTGAGGCCGGGGCAGGCATCACAGTGCTGGATGCTCTACACATGGCAGCGGCGGCCTGGGCCAAGGTGCCTCTCCAGCTCATCGTGAGCAGCTTTGTTCAGGAAGGGCTGGCTCCAGGCAGAACGGCCCTGGCCCCGCACAAAGCCTCGGAGATGCCACCCGTCCCCGGTGGGCTGAGCCTCGAGGAGTTTTCCCGCTTTGTGGACCTGGAGGGTGAGGAGCCTGTGTCTGGAGTGTGCAAAGAGGAGGTGGGCACCGAAGACCAGGGTGGGGGTGGAGAGGACGTCTTGGAGCCCCTGCCCACCAAAGCCGACGCCCTCCGGGCGCTGGGCACGTTGAGGAGGTGGATTGAGTGCAAGGGCAGCGGCCCTGAGCTGTTTGCAAATTTCTACGCCTGTGAGGAGGAGGTGGAGCGACTCTGCTGCCTGTGAAGGGCCCTTCCAGCCGGAGCCCCTCCTCTCCTGTTTCCCATGGAAACGCCCTCGCTCAGAAGGCAGATTGGGGGCTGGTCTCTTTCCCGTGGAAATGGAGCTTTTGTGAAAAGCGTTGAAGGGAGACAAGTTGGGAGACTAAGTCTAAGCTCTGAGCGAAAGTTCTCCAAGCCCTGAGAAGAGGGTCTAAAGATGGGGTGTCAGGGAGTGAAGCTAGGCTGCATGGTTTCTGAACCGCTGTGGAGTCAGGGACTTGGGAAGGTGGAATTCGGGCTTTACAGACAGGCCGATCCCTTGAATTCTGCGTTAAAAACAGTTCTTCTGGAAATAAAGTTTTTAATCAGAAAAGAGGCCAGGGTGTTATTTTCACGGGAGAAGGGTGAAAACGTTCACCTCAGATTTTTTTTTTTTTTTTTTTTTTTTTTGCGGTACGCGGGCCTCTCACTGTTGTGGCCTCTCCCGTTGCGGAGCACAGGCTCCGGACGCGCAGGCTCAGCGGCCATGGCTCACGGGCCCAGCCGCTCCGCGGCATGTGGGATCCTCCCGGACCGGGGCACGAACCCGTGTCCCCTGCATCGGCAGGCGGACTTTCAACCACTGCGCCACCAGGGAAGCCCCACCTCAGATTTTTAAATTGATTGCTGGGGGTCGCTGCAACGCGGCTGTCGAGCTGTGTGCGGATGACCAGCAGTGAGCCTCTCCTGGCAGGAGGGACTCCCAGGACGTGGGGACTCCTCATGGGCAAACAGGCAGATCCCAAGTATTGCCCAGGACATTCTGCTGCTCTGATTTCTCTCTCAGATTGCCATGGTAGGGGTGGTGTCTGAGAAAGAAGGGGACAAGCTAGGGACATTCTAGGGGAACAAAAAGGAGCCAGGGGAATTCCTTGGTGGTCCAGTGGTTAGGACTCTGCACTCTCACTGCTGAGAGGGCGAGGCTTGGGTTCGCTCCCTGGTCACAGAACTAAGATCCTGCAAGCCGAGTGGCCAAAAGAGGATTTGGAATAGCCATGCATTTTTTCTTTTCATTCATGTGATCATTACACGACATCTCTTCAGCAAGGCCTCCTGCGTGACAAGGTTGCGAAGATGGTGTCCCCGCCAGGCAGGACCTTGCAGACAGTGACAGTGGAGTGTGATTAAGGGTCGTCATAAAGGCGTGTGCACAGTGCTGTGGCCCTGGGGAGCCTCGGGAGGAGGTGAGCTTTGAGCTACAGCAGAAGGACAGACAGACAGAGGAGTGGGAAGCATAGTCCTGGCAAAAGGGCGGCAGGCGAGGAGGCAGCCGTCCCGAGAGAGCACGGGGAGGCCCAGAGAGCTGGAGGCACCTGTAGCCCCCCAAGCCTGGTGGTGGGGCGCCCCCAAAGGGTTTCACTCATGGTGGGGACAGGTCATTTGTGAGGTTCTAGAACACTGAGGTGTGGAGGGTGGGTCAAAGACGTGAGACCTAGAGGCAGAGAAACTCCCACTGGTCCCAGTGACAGATGGGGAGGCCTGAGCCAGATCCCGCACGGGAGCAGGATGGAAGAGGACGGCTCACCTGGAAAGGACCAGGACTTTGGACGCAGACAGACCCTGGCTGCTGGAGTGCAGCTCCAGGCCGAAATCCTACATGAGGCCTTTCACGCCGACCGCAGGAATCACAAGACAGGGCGGTGTGGTTTTCTGGGGAGCATCACAGTCAAGGACTCAGACCAGCCCAGGGACCTCCTTGTGTGGCCTCAGCTCAGGCGCTCTCTAGGGGCTTCGCCAACACCTCCTTCCTGGGGGCGTGGGCTGAGACCCTTCCTCCTCTTTGATGTCGTACCTTTCACTCCCAGCGCTTCTCTCCCTGCCTTCCCCCACTCCCCACCCCACTCCCACTGTCCATAAAGAGGCAGGAGACCGTGTCATCTGACCCTCCCCAGTGCTGTTGCATTGGGGAAAATGGACCCCTGGGGAGCTGGCGCCTCTTTCTGCCTCTCAGACAGTAGCGCTCAGTGAATAAAGACCGACTGTTCTTTCAGGTTGGTTCATCGTCCTCACTGACCACCTCAACACCTGGCAGCCCGACAGTGAGACAAAGGTGTGTCATTGCCCACTCACTTTTAAACAGTTCTGAAGCTGCCTGCTGGCTTTCCATTTCTGCCTAAGGTCCCGAATCATTCAGCCTTTCCCCACAGATTCTGCTCTCCTACCTGTATTCTTTTTCTTTCTTTCTTTTTTTTTTTGTGGCTGTGCTGGGTCTTCGTTGGGGGCTTCTTTAGTTGTGGCACACGGGCTGCAGAGCTCGCAGGCTCAGTAGTTGCAGTGTGTGGGCTTAGTTGCCCCGAGGGCTGTGGGATCTTAGTTCCCCGACCAGGGCTCAGACCTGCATCCCCTGCATTGGAAGGCAGATTCTTAACCACTGGACCATCAGGGAAGTCCCACCTGTATTCATTGAAATTGTCCTTTTTCTGAAGTCATTCCAGTTCTGACATATCTCTTTTTAAATGTTGAAGCCAAAAGTTACATGATCTCTAAAGGCCTGACCAAAGCAACCGAGGGGCAGATAAGCAATCTGTTCTCAGGTGTGTCGTATTCCTGTTGGAGGAGCGGGATAGAGCACAGGGTTTTCTTGCTGACTTCTTTCCAGAACTTGTTTTTGGTTTTTTTTTTTTTTTGGTTTTTTTTTTTGCGGTACGTGGGCCTCTCACTGCTGTGGCCTCTCCCGTCGCGGAGCACAGGCTCCAGACGCGCAGGCTCAGCGGCCATGGCTCACGGGCCCAGCCACTCCGTGGCACGTGGGACCCTCCCGGACCAGGGCATGAACCCGCGCCTCCTGCATTGGCAGGTGGACTCCCAACCACTGCACTACCAGGGAAGCCCTAGAGCTTGTTTTTTAAAGCCACCAGTCCCCCAAAAAGAGGGAATTCCCTGGCAGTCCAATGGTTAGGACTCGGCGCTCTCACAGCCTGGGCCCCAGGTTCGATCACTGATCAGGGAACTAAGATCCCGCAAGCCATGCAGCGCAGCCATAAAGAAAAAGCCACCAGTCATCTCTTCTGTTCTTGCATTGATATCGTGTATCGTACTTAACTTTTGGTGGGTGGCGCCATGGGCTCATTCAAGCCGTATTTACTGAACGCTTTGCTTGTGGAGCAGGTCCTGTTCTGGGACCTGAAGCTAGTGCTGAACAAGACAGAGAGGATCCTCCTCGCTAAACCCTTCCTTCTGGTAGAGGGGGATAAAGAAAAGACAAGTAAAGAAATAAACACGGTGATTTTGGACAGCAATAAGTGCCAAGATGAAAATAAAACAACCATGTCCTAGAGAGTGACTGGGAGAGGGGAGTCAGGGAAATGCTGGGGGGAGTAGTGACTGATAAGAAGGGAACACCCATTCTTCCAAAGGAAGAGTGTTCTCTGCAAAGGGAACAGCAGGTACAAATATCTAAGGTTAGAAACCGCTTGACAGGTTTAAGAAACAAAATGAGAGAAGGCCAAGCAGAGGAGGAGGGCAGAGAAGTGGGCAGGGGCCTCTGAGCTGGCAGCACTTACATTTCATTGGAAGTGAGACAGGAAGATTCTTTTTTTGCGGGGGGGAGGGGAGAGTGGGGAGATTTAGACAAAGGAGGAACATGATATGTTTTATGTTTGAAAAAAACTAATTCCAGTTGCTACATGAAGAATACATGGCAAGGTAGGGAGCAAAAGTAGAAACCGGAAAACCAAGTAAGTTAGGAAGCTACCGTGGTTGGTGGGACTTCCTCACGCACTGGGCATAAGGTGTAAGGAGCCAGAGAAGGCGAAGAGGACTTCGGCTACTCCCAACAGACCTAATTTTTTTAATCAAGGTCAGGCAGTCCTATCCAATTTTGCAGGTTTTGCCACATGCAAAATGGGGGACAAAGAAATTATGTGCATTATTTCAGTTGATTTAAATTTTCTATGTTCAGAAGGCATTCAAGGCTCCAGGGCAGCAAAGATGCATAAGACACAGTCCCTGTTCCTAAGAGGCAGAAATAATATGGGTCCGTCATGAGCGTTAAACAAATTAATATTTATAAAATGTTTACTACTCGCCAGGTGCTATTTTAAGCACTATGTATAGGTGCACTATATATATATAGGTTAGATATTATTGTTATTACATTCAGCAGCAGCATCAGTCTTGAGAAGATGACAAACGGGATCCAGAGAGCCCCAAGGCAGAAAGATTGGCTCCCCGTCTTTTTTCTCTCTGCATTGCACTCTAATTTCTCCCAACCTACCTCCCAGTCCTCTTCAGCTGTGACAGTTCTTTTTCTTTTTTCTTCTTTTAAATATACAGAATCAGGGAATTCCCTGGTGGTCCAGTGGTTAGGACTTGGCGCTTTCACTGCTGTGGCTCAGGTTTAATGCCTGGTTTGGGAACTAAGATCCCGCAAGCTGTGCAGCACAGACAAAAAAATATATATATATATACATATATATATATATGTATATATATATAGTCATTTTTATGCTGTCTTGTTTCTTGTCTTTTAATTCTTTTATATATTTAGATCTTTTGTGCATGGTTATTTTACATTCTGTATCTGATAAATCTAACATCTGAAATCTTTGGAGGGATAAATCTGTTGCTTTTGTTTCTCCTGAATCCATGGTGCCTCTTTTTTCATTGTGGGTCTGGTCGCTTTTTTTGTCGTGGGAATTTTTTTATTGGTTGCATTTAATCCCTGGAAAACCTGAAGATCCTGATTTGGGGGCGCTCCTTTAGAAAAGCCTGTAGTTACTCCTTCCAGACACAAGGTGGCGCTACCATCATGATAAATTAGTTTCTGGCGGGGGAAGGTGTCCCAGAGCTGAAGGACAGTGTGGTAGCAGGTGCCGGGGTTCACAGGAGCCCATCTTATTCTTAATTTTTTCCCACCACAGGGAGAGGCAGTTTTTTTTGTAGGTTCCCTTTACTGGTGGGTGGAGGTTTTCTGGTCTACTCTTTCACTAAAGGTATAGCCCCTTCCAGGATCTTGACTTAATTTATCAATCTTGGGTTCAGCTACCTTAATGTCTGGGCCAAAGTCTAGTCTTCTGTGTGTTTCTTTAATCTTCAAGGTTGCAGTGTTAGCATTTGCCCCAAGGGCTGCACAGTTCCAACACGCTGTTTACGCTCACTTCCTTGTTTTGAAGGGGTCTTTGGGAAGTTCCCTTACTTCTTGCAAAGTTAGCAATGGTTTTAAAATCATGTCTTAATGGTTTGGAACCTAGTTGCTTTAGACACATGTAGCCCTCGTGTCACTATACATGTAAATTAGGTCTCCTGCAACTTCTCCTACTGTGATCGGTGCTGTAAAAATAAGTATAACATTTGATGACACGAATCCAATGAGACGCTATTTAACATGTTTGCCCAAGTTATAAACCCTTTATGTGGGACTTCCCTGGTGGCTCAGTTGTTAAGAATCTGCCTGCCAACGCAGGGGACACTGGGTCGAGCCCTGATCCGGGAAGATCCCACATGCTGCGGAGCAACTAAGACCATGTGCCACAACTACTGAGCCCGCGTGCCCCAACTACTGAAGCCTGCGTGCCTAGAGCCTGTGCTCCGCAACAAAGAGAAGCCACCGCAATGAGAAGCCCACACACCGCAACAAAGAGTAACCCCCGCTCACTGCAACTAGAGAAGGTCCATGCACAGCAACAAAGACCCAACGCAGCCAATAAATAAATAAATGTATTTAAAAAAAAAAAAAAAACCTTTACGTGTGACCCTCAGACACCACCCCCATTTTCAACCTCAGAGCAGGTTCATTTACTATTTCCTAGCTCTCAGGGACTCCTCTCTGAGTCTCAAATAATGATGACCTCTAATAACATCTGTTAATTCCTTAAGGAATTTAACAGGCATATTCTGAGTCCCTGCTGATGTACAAACATCTGGCTTTTTAAAATATCTTCGGCCATTTCCTGCCTGATCTTTGTTTGTCTTTCCATCCTCCTTTCCAAGAGGAGTGAGTTGTTTTCTCACTAATCATGCCACGCTTAACTCTCACCTCACTGCAGCACTGTTCTCCGGGCCCTACTAGCAGCCCCTGCCATAGGCCAGTGGAAGCAACTCAGGCCTGGGACTGCATGGCCCGAGGGGTGCCGGCCATTCTCTCTGGTTCTAATGAGGTGCATAAAGAAAAGGAGCTCCAGCCCCTGAACAGATGCCTCTGGACAGAACCAGAGAGAGGAGACAGAAACCCATGCCCAGCAGTGAAAAGGCAAGCTTACAGGCATCATTTCTGCCCCCAAAAGGATTTAATTAAAACAAAATCAGAAAAGGATTTTAAAATGTTATTCTCTTGCTAACTGGTAATGTGGTGAGAAATGACAAACTACAGAGGACCACTCTGACCTACTGATCCCTCCTTGCCCCGTTTCTAAGAGCCACCTTCTGTTTCACATGCATACTGCTTGCTCCCTTTGAACCAGCCACCAACTCCCCTGAGATGTTCCAGTGACTGCTCCCCAGCACTTCTGTGTCCGGCCTAAAATCCCTGGCACCGTGGTGGTCCTGGACTGGCCACTGGGGCCCAAAGATGGACCAGTTGGAAGGGATCTCAGAGGAAAATGGGGCACAGAAAGGGCAGTGACTGTCTCAGGCAGACCCTGTTCTTTCACACCAGGAACGTAGGCTTCCTGGATCTGTGCAGGAGTTGAGGCCACCAGAACTGGAGTCTGAGTCACTTCCATCAGACTCATAACTTCCTCAGCTAGAATGGGCAGTGTATTTCTTCTATTAGAAGCATCCAAGGACTTCCCTGGTGGTCCAGTGGGTAAGACTCCATGCTCCCAATGCAGGGGGCCCGTGTTTGATCCCTGGTGGGAGAACTAGACCCTGCATGCCGCAACTAAGAGTCCGCATACTGCAACTAAGACGTTCGCATGTCTCGGGGCTTCCCTGGTGGCGCAGTGGTTGGGAGTCCGCCTGCCGATGCAGGGGACACGGGTTCGTGCCCCGGTCCGGGAAGATCCCACGTGCCGCGGAGCGGCTGGCCCGTGAGCCATGGCCGCTGAGCCTGCGCGTCCGGAGCCTGTGCTCCGCAACGGGAGAGGCCACAGCAGTGAAAGGCCCGCGTGCCGCAAAAAAAAGAAAAAAATGTTCGCATGTCTCAGTGAAGCTCCCATGTGCTGCAACTAAGACCCAGCGCAGCCAAAATAAATAAATAAAATAAATAATAAATATATTTTTAAAAGAAGCATCCAGAACACCATTTCTTTTTTTTTTTTTAACATCTTTATTGGAGTATAATTGCTTTACAATGTTGTGTTAGTTTCTGCTTTATAACAAAGTGAATCAGCTATACGTATACATATATCCCCATATCTCCTCCCTCTTGCGTTTCCCTCCTACCCTCCGTATCCCACCCCTCTAGGTGGTCACAAAGCACTGAGCTGATCTCCCTGTGCTATGCGGCTGCTTCCCACTAGCTATCTTTTATTTTTTTCTTTTTCTTTTTTTTTTTTCGGTATGCGGACCTCTCACTGCTGTGGCCTCTCCCGTCGCGGAGCACAGGCTCCGGACGCGCAGGCTCAGCGGCCATGGCTCACGGGCCGAGCCACTCTGCGGCATGTGGGATCTTCCCAGACCAGGGCACGAGCCCGCGTCCCCTGCATCGGCAGGCGGACTCTCAACCACTGCGCCACCAGAGAAGCCCACTAGCTAGCTATTTTACATTTGGTAGTGTATATAAGTCCATGCCACTCTCTCACTTCGTCCCAGCTTACCCTTCCCCCTCCCTGTGTCCTCAAGTCCATTCTCTACATCTTTATTCTCTGAATCTTTATTCCTGTCCTCCCCCTAGGTTCTTCATAACCAATTTTTTTTTTTTAGATTCCATATATATGTGTTAGCATACGGTAATTGTTTTTCTCTTTCTGACTTACTTCACTCTGTATGACAGACTCTAGGTCCATCCACCTCACTACAAATAACTCAATTTCGTTTGTTTTTATGGCTGTGTAATATTCCATTGTATATATGTGCCACATCTTCTTTATCCATTCATCTGTCGATGGACACTTAGGTTGTCTCCATGTCCTGGCTATTGTAAATAGAGCTGCAATGAACATTTTGGTACATGACTCTTTTTGAATTATGGTTTTCTCAGGGTATATGCCCAGTAGTGGGATTGCTGGGTCGTATGGTAATTCTATTTTTAGTTTTTAAGGAACCTCCATACTGTTCTCCATAGTGGCTGTGTCAATTTACATTCCCACCCACAGTGCAAGAGGGTACCCTTTTCTCCACACCCTCTCCAGCATCTATTGTTTGTAGATTTTTTTTTCTTTTTTTTTTTTTTTTTGGCTACGTTGGGTCTTTTTTGTTGCTGCGCGTAGGCTTTCTCTAGTTGCAGTGAGCAGGGGCTACTCTTTGTTGCGGTGCCTGGGCTTCTCATTGCGGTGGCTTCTCTTGTTGCGGAGTGTGGGCTCTAGGCGTGTGGGCTTCAGTAGTTGTGGCACACGGGCTCAGTAGTTGTGGCTCGCGGGCTCTAGAGTGCAGGCTCAGTAGTTGTGGCACATGGGCTTAGTTGCTCCACAGTGTGTGGGATCTTCCCAGACCAGGGCCCGAACCCGTGTCCCCTGCATTGGCAGGCGGATTCTTAACCACTGCGCCACCAGGGAAGTCCTGTTTGTAGATTTTTTGATGATGGCCATTCTGAGTGGTGTGAGGAGATACCTCATTGTAGTTTTAATTTTAATCTCTCTAATGATTAGTGATGTTGAGCATTCTTTCATGTGTTTGTTGGCAGTCTGTATATCTTCTTTGGAGAAATGTCTATTTAGGTCTTCTGCCCATTTTTGGATTGGGTTGTTTGGATTTTTTTGATATTGAGCTACATGAGCTACTTGTAAATTTTGGAGATTAATCCTTTGTCAGTTGCTTCATTTGCAAATATTTTCTCCCATTCTGAGGGCTGTGTTTTCGTCTTGTTTATGGTTTCCTTTGCTGTGCAAAAGCTTTTAAGTTTCATTGGGTCCCATTTGTTTATTTTTGTTTTTATTTCAATTTCTCTAGGAGGTGGGTCAAAAAGGATCTTGCTGTGATTTATGTCATAGAGTGCAGAACACCATTTCTTAAAGTGTGTAAAAGTCACAGGGAGAGTTTTGTACAATGCAGATCCCCAGGCCCCAACCTCAGAGATTCTGATTCTGTCAATCCAGGGTGGGGCCTGGGATTCTGCATTACTAACCCCCTCTAGGAAGTCCTCATGCTACTGCTCCATGGACCACTCTGGGATCACCCCTGACCTCGAAATGGGCAGACCCTTACCTACTGTGTTAGTTCGGGAGAAGGCTACAGAGACGTCAGAAGGCAACAGCCCAGGGTGGACAGTCAGCTGTGCTCCCAGAGTCCCTGGGTTCCAGGTGCCTCCTGTATCCTCAGCAGTGGCCCCCAGGGGTCACCATTTCCAGCCAACAGTCAAGAGTCTCCTTGTAAGCCAGCGATGGGCAATTTGCAAGCGTCACTTTTGCTCGCATTTCTCTAGCAAGAACCCAAGCACAAGTTCCCACTGAGGGGAACGTAGCCTCGCTCTGCAGCCACGTGCCCTGCGGCCACGCTATGACGACGGAAGCAGGGAAGAACGCCACCGTCTGTGACACACGATCCAGTAAACAAGAGCTCCGAGGAGTACGTGGGGAGGCTGACGCTGTACGTCGAGCCCGCATGAAATTGAACTTAGGTGACTCGTGGGGGACCGTCACAAGCCCCAGGTAGAGCAGGGTAGCAGAGCAACGAGGCTCTGGAGGTGGAGGCTCAGATGCCTCCAAGTGAGCTGTGTGACATACCAGCCGTGCGACCCGGGGTGGGTTACATACTGTCCCTGAGCCGAGGCTGCCTCCTGTGTAAACTGTGATGATAACACCGTGATGCTTGGAGTCCCAGTAAATGGCAGGAGTGCCAGGCGTTCAGGTCACCCTGAGGGGGGCCCAGTTTGACCTCGACCACATCAGGACATGAGTGAGTACAAACTCTGCTCACTTTATTGCCAATTAAGTGAACAATTTCAGCCAGTTTTTAATTCCCGTTTAGCAGTTAAGACGGGTAAAGAAAACAGGTGCCATTGATGGGCAAGGCAGACACTACAGCACTGGAGGCCCCGAGAGGGGCCTGGACAGGCGATGGAGACCGGGGTGTGGTGATTGGATTCGGAGCCAGAGGCCGGGAGTGCACTTCATTTAATAAGCACTTACTGGGCTGCTTCGAGCATTGGGCTCCGTGCCGGGAAACGATCAGAAGATGACCCATGACCTCAGAGAGCACCCAGTCTAACTGGGAAGCTGAGAAGTAAACCCACAACCACAATAAAGCACAGGCGAGGGCTATGATCAAGGCATGGGGGCGAGCAGAGAGGTCTGCAGACCCCAGAGTCAGTTCCGGGCAGGAGGGGGTGAGCAGAGGAAGGGCTCCAGGAGACAGTGCTCAGCCTGGGTTGGAGCCGCTCAGCCCCAGGGATGCGGGAGTCACCCTGCAGACACTGTCCACTGCTGGCCCAGAGGGAACGGACCTTCTAGGTGGGAGGCGAGGGCACAGCTTGTTCAGGGACCTCAAGCAGGACTGGGCTGCCTGAGAACAGAGGGAGAAGCAAGCTGGGGGGAAGGAGAGGCCAGGAGGAGGGGGAGTTTGGGCTTTTCCCTGAGGGTGACGGAGCCACTGAAGGATTCTGGACTAGAGGAGACCGGGCTACCCTCAAGTCATGCGGGGAGAGGTTTGAAAGGAAGTGAAGGGGGAGGCAGGTGAGGATGTGTCACTGGAATCCAGGGAGCTAGGCGGTCAGCACCAGGCAGCTAAGCAGAGGCTCTGCCAGTGTGCGGACTGGAATGTCACCAGCGCCACTGGCCGAGTTTACTTCCCAGACTCAGAAAGCAAAGGAATCAAGGTACTTGCTGCTAGGAGGCCCACGCCAGCCTTGGAATCCGGGTGGAGTCCAGGTCCCCAGGCCTCCAGCTCCCCGAGGCGTCTCCCCGGCCCCCTCTGCGTGCTGGAGGTGCCTTGTTTTTGTTTTTGTTTTTTTGCGGTATGCGGGCCTCTCACTGTTGTGGCCTGTCCCGTTGCGGAGCACAGGCTCCGGACGCGCAGGCTCAGTGGCCATGGCTCATGGGCCCAGCCGCTCCGCGGCATGTGGGATCTTCCCAGACCGGGGCACGAACCTGTGTCCCCTGCATCGGCAGGCGGACTCTCAACCACTGAGCCACCAGGGAAGCCCTGGAGGTGCCTTGATAAAGAGGGGCTCAGCCTCTCGCATCAGAATCACAAGCTGGTGCTTTCAACTTGGCCTCCAATCTGGGCAGGTGGGCGGTGGTCTCACTGGGGAGCTCGTCACCCAGCCAGGCTCATCCCCGGGAGTGGAGGAGGTACTCGTAGCTGAGGAAGGTGACGGTGTTGACGGGAAAGGCACGGGCACTGTTGATGCTGAGCCCCTGGAAGAAGACCCCCAGCCCTTCCCGCCGGGCACTGCTCACCATGCAGTCCAGCAGCCCCTGGTGCACCCTCTGCCTCAGCCCCGCCATCTGCATCCGGGACTTGATCACGGCTAAGGGGGTGGCTGTGACCCAGGAGGTGACGCCGGCAAAGCCCCCTGCCACCAGCACTGTGCCCGAGCCTGGGGTAGAGGAACTGGGGGTGAGGGGGGTCAGACTGAGGAACGAAGCATCCTCCCGCATCCGCAGGCTCCCTCCCCATCCTCCAGGGCTCAGTCCAGCTCCCCTCCCCCACTCCTCTCTGTCCTCCACCCTCTCACGCCACTTTGCTTACTGGGGTTCTGGCCATCCGGCGTGAATTGGCAACACAGCCATTCGTAGGTGACGAAATAGATTCCCAGGGTGGGGTTGTCCCGCAGCGTCAGGGCCCAGGCTCCCTGTATCAGCCCCCGGGGCCCCTCGGCCTAGAAGATGGAGGCCGCGCAGTGCACGGGCCCCTGGTACTGGGGTGGGGGGCTCCCTGACTTCCCCTTGGGCTCTGTCTGGTTTTGTAGCCAGACTTTGATGAGGTCAAAAGGGGCCAAGCAGTAGGCCTGTAGGGAAAGAAGCATGAAGGGCCTGGGTGGAGCTTTGGACGGGAACAGTCCCTCCCTCTGATCTTAATGGGTGGGGGGAGGCAGTGGGCAGACAGGGCAGCATCTTCCTTCAGAATCTCGCCCGCTCTCAGCCTCTCCCACGTGTAGTGGGGGATGGGCCAGAGCCCCCTCCCTTAGCATCAGGCCCCTGACAGCAAGGGACACTGCCCCTCCCCTCGGCCGAACTTGCTGGCATGCATGCGATGCTTAAGAAAGGGAGTTCCCTGGCAGTCCAGGTAGGACTGGGCGCTTTCATTGCAGTGGCTCAGGTTCAAAAAAAAAAAAGGATTCAGTCTTTCAGTCTGTGCCCAAGAAACAGCAGGGGAATGACCCCTCCCCAGGGGTAAGGAGGGCACCTCAACTTCATAGATTCCCCCTTCCCCACCTCCTGCAGGACACCTCTCAGAGGCCCCTGGGTGGAGAAGCACCTCTCGCAAACCCCCAAGCACTAGTGTCCCAGCAGAAGGTGGGTGACAGGGTGGGATCTGCGGGTCCTTGAACTTTATCACCTGGCTGGGGCAGACAGGACACAGATTTGGGGTAATGTTGGTACTGGGGACGTGGAGGGAGGTTGTGGGGAGGGGCCGAGGTGTGGGTCAGGGACGCAACTAGGTCAAGGTCAGCTGTGAAAGTTCAGGTGAGAATTGAGGTCCAAGCTGAGGTTAGCATATCATTTATGGACTTATGTGGTTTTTGTTTTTTTCCTTCCGTGGAAGGTACACAAGCTCAGTTCCTCAGCCCTGGAGATGGCTGATGGCGGTGGAGCCTGGCGGTTGGCTCCGGTGATCTTTAGAGGGTGACAGTTTGCTTATTTCCTCCCCTGCAGGAAGGGCAGTGGGCTGGGGTCCCCCCCTGTGAGATGGCTTCCTGATGCCACCCTGCCAGCAGAGCCTGCGGGCAGTGCTGAGCTGAGGGCTGCTCCAGAGCGGTGAGCTCCTGGGGGTGAGAAAATGGCTGGGCGGGCTACGGCCCCTCCCCTTCCCATCCTGTGCCCACAGGGGCAGTGGGGACATCAGACATTGCTGCTGTGTACAATGATGTCAGCCTTAGCTGAGTCAGAAGCAACTTTCGTACACAAGAGAGGTTGTCATTCCCTGCCCCGTGCTACAGAGTCTTCCTCGTCATCTCCACGTGAAAATACATTTTCCGTTCCAAGACCCTGTTAACCAGAGCCGTGCGCTTGGCGGCAAACGGGGCTCCAGCTGGTCCCTGGACCCCATCCCCATCAGTGACCCGACAGGCCCCAGTTCTGCCATCTGCTCTGCTTTCGAGGAGCCAGAGGGGAGGAGGACGGAGGAGCTGGGCCCGGCTGAGCCTGACTCAGGCCCCTGAGCCTGGGGGCTCCTTCTCGTCGTTGTTTTTGTGGGGTGCAGGTCTCAGGGCTTGGGAAATATGCAGGCATGAGCCCCACACAAGGGGCAAAAGCAAAGCCAGGGCCTTTTGGGTCTCATGAATGATTAATTCATTTGGTGAGCCCTAACTCTGTCCTTGCTCTCTGCCTTGGGATGTGTACAGGAGCATCAGGGCAGGTGTCGAGCAGAGGGTGACCTAGGGCACTGGCTGGATTGTGGGACGGAGCCAGGTGCACGCCGTCTGCCTCTGAGCTCAGGCCCTCACTTAGCTGGGGATCCCCCTGGGGCCTGGAGGCCCCTCTTCCCTCCACCCCAACCCTCGAAAGCCCAGTCCTTAAGCACTGAGAACAAAGCCCAGAACCAAATGATTAGAGTCACTTAATGATTATAACACCCGGAGCCTCTCCCAGCGAGATTTGTGGACAGGCCCCGGGTGAGCCTCACAGATGGAAGCAGACCCCTCCAGAGGTGGGCAAGCCCTGCCAGCCTCAGAGGGTGACATCAACTGCTTCTCCATCACATCCTCTTGGCACTGTCTCCCCACCCCCCAACAGCTCTCTCTACCTTTTTTGCCCCCTCTGTTCTCCATGACCCTCCCCTCCAGACCTGCAGCCTGGAAGGCCACAGCTCAGCCATCAGGGTCACAGGGAGCAGCCAGGAGCAAGCCATTCTCCCACAGCAACTCGTGTTCCCCTCGAGAAGGCCTGGGGTCTGCAGCCGTGGGTGGCCAGAGGGGGCTGGGAGGGAAAGGAGGGAACTGGCCATCACTGTGCCTGTGCCTGTGTATGTGACCACGAGCACGTGCGCTTGCCCCAGTGTGTGCACGTGCCCCCATGCTGCCCCCTCACCTGCAGGAACCCCCCTGTGCAGCTGCCTATGAAGACGTGCGTATAGCTGGGCGGCTGGGCCCGCCGCTCCTGGTGGGAGGTGGCTGTCAGTACCAGCAGGGCGCTGCTGTAGACCCCGAACAGGACAGAGTTGACCACAGCTATGCTGGCGATGGGGAAGCTCATTCCCTTGACGAAGCCCAGGGGCTGCAGAGAGACACCGGATGCTAGCTGGGCGGGTGCTGTGCGAGCCTCACCCTTGCCCTTTCTGGGCCTGGCAGGGCCTCCTCTGGCTGGAAACTGCTCCTGGGCCTGGCCACAGGGAGGAGGAAGCAGCCTAAGGCTGGGGGTGGCCTCAGCTCCATTTTGGGGGCATTTAGCTACTGCTCAGCCCCCCAGTGGCCCCAGATTTGGGTCTTCTTTCTCTCTTCCACGGGCAGAGCTCTGTGGGCGGGGAGGGGAGAAGGAAGCTAGCACCGACTGCCCAGAGGTCTCCCGCCCCTAAGCCCCGCAAAAAGCCAGTCACCCACCGACTCGTGGCGGTAAGTCTTGACCAAATACAATCAATGATGCCCCGATATGTGGTCTGGGTCTGCAGCCGCACCTGGACAGGGAGGACAGAGCAGGTGGGCAGGCTGGGCATCCTGCCCAGCTCATCCCTCGGCCCCTCTGAGTGGGCTGCCCGCAGGGCAGGAGAAGCGGGAGAGAGCCTCCGTCAGCCAGGCCCTGCTTTCTCCCTGATGTCTGGTTCAGGCGACGTCTTTCATTCCTCAGGTGCCCCCTAGACCCACCTTTACAGTGTCAAAGGGGTGTCCCAGGACCAAGCCCAGAGCTCCTGTGGTGACAAGAAGGTGCTATGAGTGAGGACCCTCGGGCCAGGCCGAGGAAGCAAGTTTGTATCCATAGGGGAGCGGGATTCAGGCAGGAGAAAGCGGGGCAGGGCTTGCCTGCCAGAGTCCAGAGAAACGCCAGCTGCCCCTTGCACCCTCCTCCACTCCAGGCACTGGGCTGGGAAAGTGTGGGGACAGGGGACAGCGGAGACAACCCTGGCCCTGCCTGGAGGGCGCACAGGCAGAAGGGAGGAGCCAACCCCAGATGCCCAGTGTCCTCGCCCAGACCTGACACCCGAGCATCTTGCTGACTTATCTAACTGGGGGGCTCCGGGGCTCCTGCCTCGCTGCCAGCTCTGTTCCCTCCTTCTGCTGTCCAGGGCAGGGCCTTGATGCAGGACCGGCCCTCCCAGCGCTCTGCCCTGTAGCCGGCAGTGCAGAGCTGGGGGCCCTTAGAGAAGTCTTTTTTTTTTTTTAATTAATTAATTTTTTTTTGGCTGTGTTGGGTCTTTGTTGCTGTGCGTGGGCTTTTCCAGTTGCGGCGAGCGGGTACTACTCTTCCTTGCGGTGCGCAGGCTTCTCACTGTGGTGGCTTCTCTTGTTGCAGAGCACGGGCTCTACGCGTGTGGGCCTCAGTAGTTGTGGTGCACAGGCTCAGTAGTTGTGGCTCGCGGGCTCTAGAGCTCAGTCTCAGTAGTTGCGGCACACAGGCTTAGTTGCTCCGCGGCATGTGGGATATTCCCAGACCAGGGCTTGAACCTGTGTCCCCTGCATTGACAGGCGGATTCTCAACCACTGAGCCACCAGGGAGGCCCCCTTAGAGGAGTCTTACTGGCACCAGGGGAGGAGGTCCCAGCCCCCAGTGTCTCCCCACCTCCTGGTCCTGCCCTACATAGCGGATGCTGGTCCCCGAACTTTCGGTGAGGTCACAGCCCCGGGAGGCAGGTTCGGATGTCTCTTTCTTCAGAGAGAAGTGTCACCTGGACGCTGGACTGGGTCCACAGCACAGCTGGCCTCAGGGCACGTTGCCAGGTAGGGCAGAGGCCCAAAGGGGAATGCAGGACAGCAGGTGAGGTCAAAGGTGAACTTCCTTTCTGAGCCCCGGAGAGTGGCTCCGGCGGTGCAGGTGAGCCTGGGAGAGCACTCAGCATGGCACCTGGGCACTTGGCAGGTATCCAGGTTGTTGGGGGGCAGCCTGGGGACTGGGCAGAAGCACCCGCCTCTCCTCTCCTCTCCAGCAACTCCCAGGAGGCTCCAGGACGGCTGGCTCTGGGTGCTCCAAGGCCGCCAGGACTTTGGCTTCAGCTCCTCCTACGTCACCCACCTTCCCCAGGAAATGACCCGTAATTGGGGTTACTATGACGGAAGGAAGAAAAGTGTCTCACCAGAGATCCAGCCGGTCACAAACTCCTCCACGGGCACTGTCTGGCAGGGGCGGGCACTGGTAGCTCCAGCAGAGGGGATGCTGGTGAAAGTGTAATTCCACCCTCCCCCTGACCCTGGACTGATAATCTGCTACTAATGTTTAACCCTGGGTGAGGGCCCAGTGCCAAGACCAGGACAGGAAGGGAGCCAACGCAGGCGGCCTGGTGGCCTGGAGCTGTGCAGAGCGTGAAATCTCACAGGGCAGGGAGGATGGCCCATGGTGGCCTGACCCCCCTTGCCGGCCAGCAATGGCCTCGCAGTGTGACTAGGCCTGGCAGCTGGGCTCAGGCCCTGGTGGGGCCCCTCCAGGGCTGCCTCAGTCAGCCAGGGTTTAAGGAGCCAGCCCGGCCGGCCCAAGCAAGGCCCGCGGCAGTGGGGCCTGGCCACAGGGAGGCAGGCCCAGCAGAGAGGAGTGACTCACCGGGGCCCAAAGCCGCCTTCTCCAGGGGTTGTTTACGACTGACTCCGCGTGTGTCAGAAACAGCCTCCCTCGCCTTCCCCTCCCCATGCCTCTTTCCGGGGTAAGGCTGGAGACTCGGTGTACAAAGGGTGGTGTGTCTGTCTGCCTGGGGGTGACCAGGCTATGACTTCCCACTTCTCTTCAGACAACAACCCAAACTGACAGGACAGGGACCTGAATCCCTCCCTTCCTCTCTGCTTCCTTAGACCGACTTCCTCTGTCGCCAGTTCATTAAATAAGTGCTATAGCATGAATGATTTTTTTTTAAAATAAATTTATTTATTTTTGGCTGCATAGGATCTTCGTTGCTGTGCACGGGCTTTCTCTGGTTGTGGCGAGCGGAGGCTACTCTTCGTCGCGGTGCACGGGCTTCTCATTGCGGTGTCTTCTCTTGCTGCAGAGCATGGACTCTAGGCGCGTGGGCTCAGTAGTTGTGGCTTGGGGGCTCTAGAGCACAGGCTCAGTTGTTGTGGCACACGGGCTCAGTTGCTCTGCGGCATGTGGGATCTTCCTGGACCAGTGCGCTTGAACCAGTGTTCCCTGCATTGGCAGGTGGATTCTTAACCACTGGGCCACCAGGGAAGTCCCAGCGTGAATGATTATTCCACTCACCCTCTTGCTCTGTTAGGAGCTGAGTATGGTTAAATACAGTTACTCTTTGTTTTGAAAATGCTATTTTGTATCATTTAAACATTTGTTGCCACTTTGCTGTACACCAGAAACTAACACAACATTGTAAATCAACTATACTTCAATTAAGAAAAAATTCATTGCCTCTTTTTATAAATCAGATGATTGCTCACCTGTTGTGTCTTCCGTTAAGCGTCTGGTACTTTTATTTTTCCTACTCTGTCATCTTTCTCTGCCCCAGAAGGGGGCAGTGTACATGGAGTGGAAGCAGCACAGGCTTTGGCACCTTCTAAACCAGGTTCCAGTCTCAGCAGCCCCGGGCAGCCTGGCGATCTGTGACCAGGCACACACTTTGAGGTTCTCTGCTCCCATGTCATTTGGGAGGCTTGGGAGGTCATTAAAGGGGGTTTCCAGGTGTTGGTGTTGTCGAGGAAAATAATCGATACACAATGTATAATAGGAATTGAAAAGAGTTTTATCTGAGCCAAACTGAGGACTAGAGCCCGGAAGACAGCCTCTCAGGTAACCCTGAGGGACTGCTCCGGAGAAGCATGGTTTTCGGCACAGTTTTATGCCTTGTCAGAACAAAGAACATCAAACAAGTCAGGGAGACATTCTTTCATGGTTTCAAAAAAACAGATCAGCACGTACATAGAGCGTCAGTATGGCCTTGGCACCTGGGAAGTGAGACTTATCATCGAAGGAGCACCAGCATTGGCGTCCCAGGAAGAGAGGCACTTAATCTTCTATTTATTTATTTGGCTGTGCTAGGTCTTAGTTGCAGCCTGCAGGATTTTTAGTTGCGGCATGTGAACTCTTAACTGCGGCATGCGAGATTTAGTTCCCTGACCAGGGATCGAACCCGGGCCCCCTGCATGGGGAGTGTGGAGTCTTAGCCATTGGACCACCAGGGAAGTCCCTAATCTTTATTTTTAATGTGGACATTCTTTGCTTCTGGTCAATGCGCCCTTTTCTCTAATGATTAAAGCAGACGTACAGTGTATCCTTGGTAGGCCACAAACAGGCTGTTCCAGTTAGCATCACGTTCAAGTTAACTCAGGTATAAGCCATAACTCAGGTATGAGCCATAACTCAGGTATGAGCCATAACTCAGGTATGAGCCGTATAAGCCATAACTCAGGTATGAACGTTTCCTTTGTTAGTGTCCACGTTCAGGACCACATCATCCAGGCCACGTTTCTGACATTCTCTGGCAACCTCACATCGATTCCTATGACGTAAGGCCCGGGAGACAGCAGTGGTGGGGATGTGGTGGCAGGGTGGGATGCACACGTGCTACCGGAACACAGGGCAGGACAAGGGGGCAGACCCGTGGATGCAGGCAAGGTGCTGACTGCAGGTTTGGCTGCAAACGCAGAGAGAATGGCGGCGTACAGATGTACCACGTTCTTCACATCAACAGCCATAAAATATTCCGTCAGATTTCTATTCTCAGGAATGCTGGGAAGTTGGGGCCTGGGGTGGGGTTGAGGAGGAGGGGGTCTTCTCTCAAGGGCATGGAGATCCAGGGCTCAGGCACCACTGCCCAGAGAAAGCTGTGAAGTCCCCAAACGTGTCACCAACCCCTGGAGTTGCCTTGACCCCTCCCTTTCTCTCAACCTCACCACCATTCCGTGAGGAAACTGCGTTCATATTACCTTCCAAACGGATCCCGAATCCAACCCCTCCTCACCTCCTCCACTGCTACTGCCCTGGCCCACAGCCATCATCACCTCCACTTGGATTCCTGTCCACAGCCTCCCTGCCCCCACCCTGTCCCTCCCACCCACCCACTTCCCCTTCCAGTCTGTCCTCCACAGCAGTCAGATGACACAGTTGAAACTGAAGTAGACCATGTCTCTGCCCTGCTCCACACCCTGCAATGGCCCCATCCTGCTCAGACTCAAAACCAAAGCCTTCCAGGGACTTCCCTGGCGGTCCAGTGGTTAAGACTCCACGCTTCCACTGCAGGGGGCACGGGTTCCATCCCTGCTCGAGGAACTAAGATCCCGCAACCCACACGTCGCCATCAAAAAAAACCTAAAAAAACAAAAAGCCAAACCCTTCCTAGGCTCCAGGTGCCCTCGAGGTGCCACCCTGGCTTCCTTCTCTTCTTCCAACAGGCTCCCGCCCCCAGGCCTTCACCCTGGCTGCTCCCTCCTCCAGTCGGCCTCCTCTTGCCTGGGCTCAGACATCGCCTGCGCAGTGAGCCCGCCCTAACTGGCTCGCTGAATACTGCCATCTGCCCCACCTGCCCAGCATTCCAGGTGCCCCTTCCCTGGCCCAACCTTTTCTTTCACTCATCACCTTCTGACACACTATGCAATTAACTTGTTGTCTGTCTGAGCAGGGATCTCTGGCTGTTTTGTCCACTAATGTTACCTTAAAGGCTTAGAACTATGTGTGGCACAGTGTAGGCAATGAAGGAGAAATGAATGTGTGGACAAGTGAGGGAACAGCATTAGTGAGCTGCCCTGCAGCCAGCCCTGGGTCTCCAATTCTCTGTCCCCATCTCCAGTGGGCCCCAAAGAATGTAAAGTGCTCCAAATACCCGCAACCTGCCCCTCCAGGTCTCTTACAGCTCTTAGTTTCCCATCAAATGCCCAAGGACCAGCCCTGCTGATGCTTCTCCTCTCCCGCTGCTGCCAAAGCAGAACACATCCACCCCCACCACATTCTCACGGGTAGACAAGTTCTAGGAAGCAGGGTTCCATCTCTGACCCCCTCCCCCTAGAGCTGCCCAGGGCCCTTAGGGCTGCCCCCAAAGACCTTCCCGAGTACTGGTCTCTCGCGGAGGGCTGGGCTGTTATCCTAGCTCTGCAGCTCGTTCTCTCCTGAGTGATGCTGGGCAATCCCTCTGTGGGCCTTCACTGTTTGCAAAAGTAAAGGACCAGCCCAGCAGATTGCTGAGTCTAAGGCCTCTTGGCTCTAAAGGCCTTCAGGCTGCCCTGTCACTTCAGAATGGGTCCCACTCTCTTCTCTAATCCCACCACACCTCCCCAGTTCAAGGGAGACCCATTGCCACTCCCCAGAGGCTGGCAGAAGGGCAGCCCCACCCCTGACTAGCTCTTCTCCAATCCTCCAGCAAGATCCACCAGCTTGACCCTCTGTCTGCCGGAGCAAAGCTCCGATCTTGACATTCTGTAGCTCACGACCTCCAAAATGGCCTCACTGTCTGCTAAACACACCACAGCCCTACCCCTGGTGTTCATGCCTGCCCCCCCAGCCCCCCCCCCGCACCAGGTGCACCCCCACCTTCCCACCTGCTGTGCTCTGATGGCCCAGGGCTTCCCTGGTGTCCTAACCATGCTCCCACACCTCCCGCTACCTGGAATGCCTTCAGGAATCTCCTCCAGCGCCGCTCCTCGCTGGATCTGGGTTCCAGTCTCCTCACCACCACCACAAGTACTGCCAGACGTCAGCTTTGTTACTGAACCTTTCTGATCCTGTTTTCTCATAAAATGGAAATATGATACTCACCTCTTAGTGTGTTATAAAGATTAAAGCACTTAGAAAAGGGTCCAGCACATCGTACACGCTCCGCAAATGGGAGCTACTATTGTTCTCACCTCCACTCCGAAGGTCCATGAGGATGACATGAGGAAACACACGGGAAAGGGCCCAGCATACAGTAGGTGCTCAGGAATTGAGGACGCTGCTCTTCCTGCTTGTGACATTTTATAGCTCTTAAGGCAATTCTGTCATCTTATGTAGCTTTAAACATGCATCTCTCGGGACTTCCCTGGTGGTCCAGTGGTTAAGACTCCGCACTCCCAATGCAGGGGGCCCTTGTGCCATCCCTGGTCAAGGAACTAGATCCCGCGTGCCTCACGGTGCAGCCAAAAAAATAAATATTTAATTAAATAAATAAACATGCATCTCTCCTGGGCTTCTTTCCCTCTCCTCTCTCCCTCCACTCCCCAATGAAACCCCTGAGGGCAGGGGCCACGTCTCACCCAGGTCTCCATCCCCTGCCCCAGCCCAGGCCACACACCCAGTAAGCACTCAACACACTGAACTGTGTTCACACTTCAGTCCAGCTGGTTTAGGGAGGCCACCAAGCCACTGTGGCCTGTCCCAGAGCTGAGAACCTGGAGGGAGATGCCGATTCCCACTGCTCACATCTGAGCTTCCTTGAGTCCTCAGGTCATGCTGGGAAGGAAGACATGATGTAATGGGCCAACTGTGGGGGCAGCGTGGGTTCCGCAGGTCAGGCAAAGAGCTGTTTCAAATACTGAGGAAACTTGGACTGGGTTAGGAGCTGGAGCTGCCTTCCCATGCGCTGGAATCAGGGCAGGGCGAGCCCTCTACCTCCCACCCCACCCCCTCCTGATCCCCCAGCCCATTGTTGTCACTTAGAACAACCTCTGGCTACTCTGGCTTAGGAAGGCGCCGTCTGGACCTGTTTTTCTCTCTGAGGCACCTCTACACCTCAGGCACACACATGCTGGCCTTGCCAGGACATACATGTTAGTGACATGAGCCTGGGGATAAGTGGTTTCACACCTGCTTCTTCGGGGCCCCAATGCCTCTCCCAGCCTGCGAACGACGCAAGGTGTCCCAGGCTGTGTGTCCAAGATCGTGAAGGCTCATGTGACTGCTCCCTGGAATAACAGGTGTGCCCAGCCTGGATTTCCGACATGTAATTTGAGGATCTCTGGAGGTCATCGAGTACAACCTCTTCATTTTACGAGGGAACTGAGGCCCGGAGGTGAAGGGGCTTGTCCAGGATGAGCGGGGACAGGGACCCTGTCCCCTGACCACCGCGGAGAGCCTACCACCCCTCACGGCCTCGAGGCGCTGCAGTACAGGCGGCGGCTTGCGTCACCTTTACCCAACGCCCAGCACAGTGTGGCTCCATGATACGCAGCCACGAAGCATCTCCCTTTTACAGGTGAGGGGACCGGCCCAAAGTCACACGCGTTTGAGCGCCAGAGCTCCCGCCCCCATTCCCGATTTCCTTGAACCTTCGCCACACCCTGTTAGAGGCCAAGAGACGGGACCCTTGTTTGTGTGGGCCACTGGCCCTCCAGTCACTCGAGTAGGTGGCGAGGAACTTTCGCAACGCAGGCACAAGAAGCTGGAGGCGTGACGCCGGAATAGGCGCGAGCGGGCGAGGGGCGTGAGCGCGTGGGCGGCAGGCAGGGCGCGTGCGCGGCGGCCCCGAGCTCCGATTGGCTCCTGCGGGCCGGAGAGGCGGGGCCGTGTGCGGCGCTTCCTTCGCCTCTGCTTCCGCGTAGCAGCCCCGGGAGCTGGAGCCGAAGTGGGATTCAGAGTGCCGGCCGGCGGTGAGGCCGGGGCAGCAGCTGGCGGCCGGGGTCAGGGCAGGAACCTGGACTGAGGCGGCGGGCGCTGCGTCCCTGCAAGGTGAGAGAGCGGCGACGCCCTGCACGGGCCCCCGCCCCGGACGGGGGTGCGCCGTGCCGTGCCTGGGCACCCCGGCGAACCGAACTTGACCCGTCTTCTGACCACCATGGCCCCGACCCCTTCCACCTGCCCCGACCTCCAGTTGGCTGAGGACTCCCACCCCTGACCGCGCTAGTCAGCACACCAGTGCCTCCAGCCCTGGTTGTTCACCTTCGTAGATCAGTTCGGGACCCCTTCCTTACTCAGTGAGAGCTTGAAGGGCTCCGGACTCTCCACTAGCTGCTTTTTCTCTTTCCCTCTGCAGATGGACGGAACAGAAGGCAATGGGGGGCAACCCGGCCCCGCTGATCGGTCCCATCGAAGCAGCGTGTCCTCCGTGGGAGTCCGAGGTGGGTCCCTGTTCCCAGTCTTCTCCCCGCTGTACCCTCCTAGGGCCCCAGCCCTGAGGAAGTGGCCCTGGTTTGTCATCTCTTTCAGTGAAGAGAATCTTATTTATTAATTAACAAATAAGGTCTGTTGAGGTGTGGAAAAGTGACAAGTCAGTCAGGTATTAGCTATACTTTGCACCTGAGGCATTTGACACACTGACTTTCTGAAATCGGTCAACTAGCCAGAGGCCAGGCAGGATTGGAACCCCGAGTATATTGGCCTCGAAGCTGAGTGCTTCTTCATGGTACCTGTGGTTCCAGTGATGGAGAATTGAATCTGGCTGCTCTTTCAAGGGTCTCCTTTTGGCTCCAGGCTCCAAATAGGCATCCCACAGGCTGTCACAAGGGAACACTCAACTTTTTGGATTGTACTTCTGTTTAACACTGAAAGGCCATCGTGTTGAGTCCTGAGTCTTAAAGAGTCCCAAGGAAGCTGAGCGCTGGAACTGGCTTTACCCTGGGGTGGCCTTGAGAATCCTCTGTCCCCATGTTAGCTTGGGCCAGAGGGAGACAGTGATTTGCTTAAGGGTGATAGCTCTCTCCCTCCCTGCTTGATTTACTAACTACGGTAACCTCAGGATGGGTTCAATCTATCTCTGCCTCAGTCCCACCTGTAGAATGTTCTCCTTCGGGGGAGAAGCACACCAGAGTCCTTGGGGCTGCCAGGGGAGTGTGTGTGGGTGCAGCAGCCCTAATTTTGAACTTCTGGGGGTTAGGGTGGGTCTAGGCTGGTCCCTGGGCTGGAATTGCTGGGTTTCTGGGTGGTTTGAGGGTCTTCAGTAAGTCCTAACAGACAGCACTCTTCACGGGGTCCTTAGGGGATGCTGGGGCTCTGCCTCTGGAATGTAACCTTGGTCACCCCAAGGGTTGCAGGGTAGGGGCTGCAGCCCCAGAGCGGGGAGTGGAGGGTGCCTGGTTGGCATGCCTGGGCAGTGGGCCCAGCTGACCCTGCCTGGCCTCCATCGCAGCAGCCGACGTGCTGGTGTACCTGGCGGATGACACAATGGTGCCCCTGGCCGTGGAGAACCTGCCCTCGCTCACTGCCCATGAGCTGCATCAGGCCGTCCGTGAGGTCCTGCAGCTCCCGGATGTTGCCCTGGATGCCTTTGCGCTCTGGCTTGTCTCCCCTCTGCTGGGTAAGAGTTGGCAGTGAGAAGCCCAGGGGGAACGGCTGGAAGGGCGCTGACCAGTGGGGAAGGAAGGGGCAGCTTCTGGAACCTCTGGCCGCTATACATCGGGGGAAGGTGGGACGTGTTTGTGTCCTGGAGCTGGCCGTGGCTTTCAGGACCCAGAGCCCTGAGAGGTGGCCTGGCTCCTCTGCCCCCGCCTCTCTTTTCTTTGTGCTGGAGACAGAGGAGGGGCCAAGCCTACCCCTCAGCCTCAGTGCTGCTGGAGCCTGCACATCAGGAGGAGTGAGGGCGGCGGACAGGGAGGGAGGGGGCGCGTGTTCACCGAGCACGTGGTCTGTGCCACAGCCTGAGCTGGCATTTTGCAAGCAGAGTTTCACCTTATCCTCATGGCCCAGCCTGGTCACGCAGATGAAGAATTGAGGTTTGGAGCCATGGGACCAGTGAGTGGTGGGACCAAGATCAGAATGAAAGCCTGGGTGGCCCCCAGCCAGCCTCCTTGAGCTGCATCCTGCTCCGTGGAGGCAGGGAGGAAGGTGGGACCCGGCCCAGGAAGCAGCCACCCCTGAGGATGGGACTTTTCCTGAGGGTGGGGAGGATGAGTGGGAACCCAGCTTCTCTGCAGGGGGCCTCCAGCCTTGCCTGGTTTCTGGCCCGTGATCACCCTGTCCTGCCCTTTCAGGCTGAGATCCCAAGGCGGGCGGGTGGAGTGGGAGTGAGGGCAGTGGGAGCCCTCCAGCCCGCAGGCCTGGGGGACATGAGGTGGGGGGGAATGGGGAGCTCCCTGGGGCCTCAGAATAGGGCTTCTAGCCTGCTGGCTTGGTCAGGAGAGGGGCCAGGAGAGGATGCCCCAGCTGGTGCCGGGACCAGGCATGTTTTCTGCACTCATTCCCCTCCCTTGTAGAGGAACAGGGGCAAGAAGGGTGTGCCTGGTCCCTGGGCCCCTAGGAGTTTGTGCCTGTGCCCTGGAGGGAGGGTATGCCCACATGGTCGGAGAGGGAGTGCCTGTCTCCCCACCCCCACCCTCTAGTGGGAGCTTCCTGCCCAGCTACTGCTCTCGCCCACCCTCTTCCTGCTGATCCGTCTCTTTCCGCTGCTCCCCACCCAGCTCAGCTGCCCCTCCTTCACGCTTCTGGCTGTTGGTCAGGACCGCGGGCCCCTTGGCTCGTGTCTCTGCAAAGCTGGGGGTGGTTTCATGGGGCCCCTGCCCTACCTCAGGCTCCCTGTCCCTGCAGTGGGGCAGCTCACTTCCTCCCCCACTCCCTCGTCATCGCATTCCTGCTCCCCCTTCACCGGAACATGAATGGGCTGCCTGTGTGGCCCGTGGGTCACCCTGGGGCACCGCCCCATCCCAGAGGCCCCAGCACAGCGTCAGCGCCCACTTTGTTCCCACGCTGGGTTCAGGAAGGCTGAAAGGCCACTTCAGCTTTGACTCGGGCCCTCAGAGCTGTTGTCCCGCACCACGCCCGGAGTGGGTGACATATGCCCCAGGGACGGGGTGCTGTCTGCTGGAGCCGCCCTTCAAGGTGGATGTTTGGGAGGGTTTGACCTTCTGCATGCCATTGTCACTGTGCATGGAACAGGGCTCCAGGGACTGTCAGTCTCGTTGGGGTGACAGCCCCCAGGCAGGAAGGCCCCATCTGGAAGCGTGGGACGGCAGGGTCAGCGCAGTCCTCTTCTGATAACGGGAGTCCTCTGAGCTGCTGGGGCTCGGGGTGAGGCTGGCTGGGGACCGTGGACAGTGTCCCGGGGTCCCAGCTAGCCACTCACCTCATTCGTCTCACAAGTGTGTACAGAGCAGCCCGCCCACAATCTCGTACTGGGCGGAGAGCTAGATGCTAGGGGTCCGGTGAGGAACAGGAGTGAAAGTGTCCCTGCCCTCAGGGGACTCACGGTCTGAAGTGTGCCGGGAAGGCTTGCCAGGAGCAAGTTGCCAGGAGTGCTTCCTGGTGGAGCCACTGATTCTGGCGGCAGCTGGGTGGCATGGCGTTGAGGCAGGGAGCTTGCAGGATGGAAGATCAGCTGGCGCCCAGAGTCCCCAGGGGAGTTGCTGGGGTGGAGGCTGGCCGGGCAGAGGCCCAGGCAGGGCCAGGAGCAGGGGAGAACAGCCCCTTGGCCCTTTGGGCCTCAGTTACCAGCTTTGGGCTCTGCTTCCTAACGGCGGTGCTGGAGCCATCTGTACCACCGGCCCCAGCACCTTCCGTCTGCCACAGCCTCTCAGCTCCAGCCCATCCTGGGCACAGTAGGGAACAGTCAGAGGCTGACTCTGCCTGGAACCTGACCCCCTCTCATTGCTGTGTGGCTTTGTTTTTTTTGTTTGTTTGGGTTTCTTTTTGTTTCTTTGGCTGAGCCACACTGCATGCGGGATCTTAATTCCCAGACCAGGGATCGAGCCCGCGCCCCCTGCAGTGGAAGTGCGGAGTCTTAACTGCTGGACTGCCAGGGAAGTCCCTGTTGTGTGACTTTGGACAAGCACCTTAACTTCTCTGAGCCTCATTTTTCTTCTCTGAGCCTCATTTTCATTGGATGAAATGAGGGTAGGGTTATTGCAGGGTAGTTGCCTTTAACCACTTGAAATGGTTCTGGACACTTTGTGCCTACTTCAGTTAATATCGGTCATGACTGCGTCATCGTTGCTTTGTTGTTGTTGTTAGTGGGTGGCAGTTGCACTGGTCAGGGCTTCATGGCCGCTTCCCCTCTCGTCCTGCAGAGGTGCAGCTGAAGCCCAAGCACCAGCCCTACAAGCTGGGCCGCCAGTGGCAGGAACTGCTGCTGCGATTCACCGACGCTCCGGACGATGACGTGGCCATGGGTCAGTGCTGCTGCCTGTGCGTCCCTGTCTCGGGCCCACCGGGGTCTGGAGCACGGACCCCGGGCCCAGCCAGGCCTCCCCTGGCAGGTGGAGCTGCCCTGGCTGAGAGGCAGGGCCGGCATCTCCCCCAGAGGAGGGAGGGATCCCTTAGAGGAGCCCAGGAGGGGTGGGCTGGGGGCACAGTGAGCAGCTTGCCATAAGCCACGCCCCCTATCGCTGGACAGCCCGGGGGTTTTCTGAGTGGTGGTGGAGGAGGCTTGGGGAATGGAGACTGGGCCAGTCGGGGAGAGGGCAGAGCTGGCTGCGTGGGGCGGCCAGCCGGTGACCCCCTCCTCTCTCCCCAGATGAGCCTTCCCTGCAGTTCCGGAGGAACGTGTTTTTCCCCAAACGGCGGGAGCTCCAGGTGAGGCAGGGATTCCCAGGCGGTACCACCCAGGTCTGGAGCCCTGTGTCCAGCCTCCCCTTGTCCTGACCCCTGGACACTGGTGCCCCTCCCAGCTGAGCCACCCCTCCCTGCCACACCGGCCTGCAGATCCATGACAAGGAGGTCCTGCGGCTGCTCTACGAGGAGGCCAAGGGCAACGTGCTGGCCGCTCGGTACCCATGCGACGTGGAGGACTGCGAGGCCCTGGGTGCCCTGGTGTGCCGTGTGCAGCTTGGGCCCTACCAGCCTGGCCAGCCCACTGCCTGTGCCCTGAGGTGAGGGCCAGCGTGACCTGAGGCAGGGGCCCGAGGTGGGGAGGGTGACCTCGGAATCCTGGTTACAAGTGGTCTTGCCAGGTCCTGGAGTCAGGAGGCCCTGACGCTGTGTGACCTTGGGTGAGTCACCCCACCTCTCTGAACCTCCTTTTCCTCGTCTGCTCTGGGCTGAGGGGCCTGGGCAGTGGGAGACAGGGGAAGTGACGTCCGTGAGAGGACCCCCAGAGGTGTGTGAGGGTGGAGCCCGGCCTCCGTGTGAGGTCAGGGGGAGTTGGGCTTGTTCTTTTTGGGGGGTCGCAGCCAGGGTGTGGCCAAATACTGAGTCCCAGTTGTCAGTGACAGTCTCACTTAGTCTCGAGCTCCAGGGACGAGGCCCCATTTCCCGGACGTTCCAGTATGCCGGCTCTGTGCTTCCTACCCGTCTCTCTAGAAGCCGTGCTCTTTGCTGTGTGAATTGGCAGGGCCTGGGGTCGTGACGATTGAGCTACCCTGGAAGCAGACCAGGCTGTCTCTGAGCTCCGTGGACAGTGATCTTAAGGTTTAGAGATATTTCCAAAGAAGATGAACTTTTTTTTTTTTAAACTGGTAACAGTTATGTAGTCTTTTTTTTTAATTTTTAAAAACAACTTACTTATTTTATTTATTTTTGGCTACATTGGGTCTTCATTGCTGCGCGCAGGCTTTCTCTACTTGCGGCAAGCAGGGGCTACTCTTCCTTGTGGTGTGCGGGCTTCTCATTGCGGTGGCTTCTCTTGCTGCGGAGCGCTGGCTATAAGGCGCGCGGGCTTCAGTAGTTGTGGCGCATGGGCTCAGTAGTTGTGGCTCGTGGGCTCTAGAGCGCAGGGTCAGTAGTTGTGGCACACAGGCTCCGCTGCTCCATGGCATGTGGGATCTTCCCGGACCAGGGCTCGAACCCGTGTCCCTTGCATTGGCAGGCGGATTCTTAACCACTGCGCCACCAGTGAAGCCCTGAAGATGAACTTTGAACACAGCCTGTCCTAGACCCAGGGCTCTAACCCACACCAGCCCTTCAGGGTACAGTTGTGTTGCGGGGGGAGGATGCACAGAGACGGGGCCCTGTGTCGGGGCCCAGCAGGGGCTACCCTGGGCTCAGTGGAGCCTGAGTGATCCCAGCTGAGCTGGCTGGAGGCTGGCAGCCGTAGAAATCCTGGCTCTCATGATGGGCACGTCTGGTCGTATTGCAAGTGACAGCGAATCCAGCTCAGACTATTTGGACTTGAGGGACTTTGTCAAGAAATGGATGGGTCTGGGGTGATTGAGGTGCAGGGGCTCCAGTTGGGTACCCCCAACCCACAGATCCTGTCCTCACTCTCCTCGCCCAGCCCTGTGTCCCCTGGGCCAGCTCTCAGTCAGACAGGCTCTTGTCTCGTGGTGGCCAGGTGGCCACAATAGTTGCACGTTGGCAAGGAGAGACCTCATCCCTCACGTGACCAGAGTTCTAAGACTCATCTGGTGACTGGGCCCACGTCCACCCAAAGGAGACAGAGTGGCCAGAGTGCTGATTGGCTGAGGCCCAGATCCTCCCTTAGGACCTGCCATGAGCCTGCACAGATGCTGTGGACTGACAGTGGGAAGGCGGGATTTCCAATGACGAGTGGGCACTGTGGCTGGAAGCAGGGATGTTGGGGGACAGATGATGAAGATGCCTACGGCAGCCCTGAGAAGTGGGGGCAGCCCCCTGGATACCCCTCCTCATGCCGCCCTGCAGTTGGGCCTCTCTGGGCATCAGGGTCCTTCCTTGCGTCAGCCCTGCTGCAGGGCCAGCCATCCCTTCCCATGGCCCGGGGTGTTGGTCCTCCAGAAGCCCCTGCGGGGACCCCTCCCCTCTTTGGTGACAGTGACAACCTCGGCCATATTTGTTTGGCACCCACCACATGCCAGGCGCCTGCCAGCACCCGTCCATGTGAGTAGGGATCCGTGTCCTTATTTAAACGTGGAGACATAGACTTGGAGAGGGCGCTCACTGCTCGTAGTCTGGGCCCTGGCTGCAGTCCACCTGGAAGGGCCAGTGCCTGGCCAGAGTCAGGGGGCTGCCTGAGGGGGAAGAACGGTGCCGTCACGCCAGGATGCTTCCCGACTCTGTGTGTGTGATTGAAAATGCCCTTTCCTTCGTGAACCTGTGCTGCTGAGTTGTAGGTTGGTGGTTTTTTTACTTCCCTATTTGGCAGAACAGAACATTGATAGCTCTAGGACCACTTCTTGGTTGCGAAATCACCAGTTTAGAAACTGAAACCTTCCTCTGGCCACAGTCTGCTTCTGGGGTGGGCCTGGTTTCAGCTCTCATCCCGGTCTCCTGACTTCTCCTTCAGGCCTCTCATGCTGCAGGGTTCTCGGCAGTGGGCTCTCCGGGGGTCCGTGTGCAGGGTGCCCCCTGCCCTCCCCACGCCCTGGGAACCTCGGTGCCTCCCCAGCCCGCAGGCATGGAGCCGCCCTCATGCTGGGCCCTGTTTTCCTTCCTTCACAGGGAGAAGCTGGACTCCTTCCTCCCTGCCCACCTCTGTAAGCGGGGCCACGGGCTCTTCGCTGCCCTCCGGGGCCGTGGGACCAAGGCCGGAACTGGCGAGCAGGGCCTGCTGAACGCCTACCGCAGGGTGAAGGAGGTAGCCGGCAGCGAGAGCGAGCACGAGGCCTCCCTCAGCCCCCACTACCGCGCCTACCTCCTCAAGTGCCACGAGCTGCCCTTCTACGGGTGAGCGGCTCCCTGGCCGCGGCCACAGCCCCAGGCCCACTGTCCCTCCCTCACGGCCTGTGAGCCCATCTCCGTTCCCGCTGAGCTCTGTCCTCACGGGAGGTGTGTCCGGATGCCAGCACCTGGGGCCCCGCGGGTCCCAGGCTGGACACTCGTCCTCCGCCTTCCCCATCACGGGCTAGGACACTGGACAGGTCCTCTCCTTCCGCCTGCCGCAGCCACGTGGTCCATGGACCTGCCCACCTCCCCCTCAGCCAGATCTCATTCATGCAGGCACGTCTAGCCAATAGCTCTTGTGTGCCTACTGTGTGCCCGCACCCTCTAGGTGCTGGAGACGCCTCAGTAAACAAAAGAGACCGCCGTCCCTGCCCGTGAAGAGGCTGTTCTAGTGGCGAGAGAGACAGCAAGCAGTAGAAGCCTATAACAGACTACAGGGGGGCAAGGGAGCAGCTGGACGGCCCGTGAGGACAGTGGCCGTACTCCACAGGGTACTGTGGCTCAGGCCGCACGGTGGTACCGCAGGAGGGGAGACGTGGCCAGATTCCAGAGACGTTGAGGGTGGAGTTGAAGAAATTTGCAAGATGTGCAGTACAGGAGGTGAAGGAGAGCAGGCAGAGAGGACTCCAGGTTTCTGCCTGAACAGCTGCAGGGTGGCCTTGTCATCAGCTGAGACAGGATGGTGTGTGGCGGGGGGCAGGTCAGGGAAGTTTGGGGGCTTGTCCTTGAACGTGTTGATTTTGAGATGCTCTCCAGCGACCCAGGTGGCGATCCTAGCGGGCATTTGGGTTTCTGAGTCTAGACTTGGGTAATGGGTGAGTCATCAGCATGCAGGTGCTGTTTGAAACCAGGAGCCCCAGCAAGTGAGTGTGGACCAGACAGAGAAGGAGCCCGGCCAGCAAGGCGGGAGGGTCTGCACCAGCGCTGCGAAAGGAGGTGTTGAGGAGGAGGGAGTGACCAAGCCTCAGGTGCTGCTGCTTCAAGGTCAAGTTCAACAGGTCCCGAGTGGCTGATAGTTGACCTTGGCTCCAGCATCTTGGGGGTAGCAGTGGGTGGAGGACAATGAGAAAAAGAATCAGTGAGTGTAACCAGCTCCTCAGGAGCTGCGCTGTGAGATGGAGCCCAGAGGCGGAGCAGCAGTGTGGGTGTGGGGCGGCAAAAGGTCTTTAGCTTTTATGGTGAGCGAGATGCATGTGGCCGCTGTTTGGGTTGCTTCAGTTTCCTCAGCGGATTAGGAGTCCCAGCCCTGAAGCGAGCCTGTGGGAGTCTTCCTGGAGTGGGAGCACCGGGGCGTGCTCTTGGAACTGAAGGTAGAGCGTGCTTGTCTCCAGTCCTGTCCTCGGGGCTGCAGGATTTTTTTATATATATATAAATTTATTTTGTTTTTTTATTATTTTTGGCTGGGTTGGGTCTCCGTTGCTGCGCACGGGCTTTCTCTAGTTGCAGCGAGCGTGGGCTGCTCTTCGTTGAGGTGCACAGGCTTCTCATTGCAGTGGTTTCTCTTGTTGCGGAGCACGGGCTCTAGGCACGTGGGCTTCAATAGTTGCAGCACGCAGACTCAGTAGTTGTGGCTCGCGGGCTCTAGAGCGCAAGCTCAGTAGTTGCGGCACGTAGGCTTAGTTGCTCGGCGGCATGTGGGATCTTCCTGGACCAGGGCTCGAACCCGTGTCCCCTGCATTGGCAGGCGGATTCTTAACGACTGTGCCACCAGAGAAGCCCGGGGCTGCAGGATTTAACTAGGGCTCAGGCTTAGCCAGGGCTGAGGGGGCGTGTGGGCGAAGGCCCAGGGCAGCCAGAGGAGAGGAAGAGGCCGTGGCAGGGCAGGATGGAGGAGGGACAGCTCAGCGGGTGGGTGTCCTAAGGTTGATGCACCCTTTCCCTTTCTTGGTGTCGAGTCCTGAAGCTGCTTCTCTGCCTGGGCAGCCCCTGGGGGACGGTGGGCAGCGGGGCTCTCCCAACCTCCAGCAACCACAACCTGCAGACCCTGAGCCCTTGGGCTCCTGGCTGTTCCCTGAACGTAACTTGCTCTGTCCCACACCCGGGTTCATGCTCTACCCTCTGCCTGCAGTGCCCACCCTTCGCCGTGCCACCCAGTTCCTCCTCCTGCCTGATCAGCTCAGATGCCACCACCTCCACGAAGCCTGCTTCTCGCCGCCCCCTCAGTTTCTCCCTCCCCTGGGGTGGGTTTCCATTTAACTTCCGTCACCCAAACAGCTTAAGCTTCTCAGGTGCCTGGGACAGGGGCTGGCCAGAGCATTCCCTGGTGGGTGAACGCAGACCCTGGGCCATCTGTTCTCGCTGCTGGAGGGGACGGCCTAACCCCACTTTCCCTCCCCAGGTCTGCCTTCTTCCACGGCGAGATTGACAAACCAGCCCAGGGCTTTTTGCACCGGGGAGGGCAAAAGCCAGTGTCTGTGGCCATCAGTCTGGAGGGCGTGCACGTCATTGACAGCAGGGAGAAGGTACCTGCTGCTCCTTCAGGGTGGGACCTGGAGTGGGGGCCTCACTGGAGAGGAAGGGAGTGGGGTCATTACCCAGGCCTTCCTGGTTCCCTTGGGCTTCTGGTTGGCCTGGGAGCAGGTGGGCGGCCTGTCTGGCCTCCTTCCCTCAGATGTCCCTGGGGCTTCCACTGTCATCCCGGGGGCTTCCCTGGGTCTGCTGTGGGTCAGCTCTCCTGCCCAGCCTGCTAGGCAGGGCGGTGGCGTGGACAGGGGGAGGCTGCAGCTGGAGACAGGCGGAGAGTCTGGTAGGGCCTGGCTGCTCTGCCTGGCCAGTGGCTGGAGACTAGCTGGTGGTTTTCCAAAGAAGCCCTGGGAGCTTCTCCTGCGGGACTGGGGGCCCTCCTTCCTGCATTTGGTGCTGGTTGTCTCGGCTGCCTGTGTAGGAGGTGGTGTCGGCAGCCTGCCCTGTGGGCCTCTCTGCGCCTGGACAGGGGTCCCTGCTAAGCCAGCAGAGAAGTTTGGGGGAGACTTCTGGTTGTCCCCAGGGAGGGATCCCAGCCCTTCCTGGGCATCTGTGCCCCAACATGCCGGGCCCACATCCGGCCTCCTGCTGAGATGCTAACCAGCTGATCGCAGGGGAAAGGCCTCCCCTCCCCACCTTCCTTTCCCCAAGTCACTACCCCAGCTGTCAGGAGCTTGAGAAGTGCGTGGTTTAGGGGGTCTCATCCTCCCTGGACCACAGCCTCCTTTGAGGGTCTGATGGAAGCGGGGCTTCTTCTCCTGAGAGAAACTGACACCTGAATTTAGGCTCAGCCTTGGAGGTAAATAGCCTGGCCAGGTGTATCCTCCTGGCGATGCCCGCGTGGGATGGGGCAGGGGAGCAGGCCTCTGCCCAAAGGAGTCCAAGCTCTGTGTCTCCCACTGGCCAGCACGTCCTGCTGGGCCTGCGCTTCCAGGAGCTGTCGTGGGACCACACCTCTCCCGAGGAGGAGGAGTCTGTCCTGTGGCTGGAGTTCGACGGGGACAATGAGGGCACACCGGTCAACAAGCTCCTCAAGATCTACTCCAAGCAGGTAGTGGTGGGTGTTGCCTGCACCGGGGGTGGGGATGGGGGTCGGGGAGGGTGTGCTCAGGGGGTCCCAGACTATTGGAGGCTCCAGGCTGGGTGGCAAGGAGGTGAGAGGGCTGCTGAGGGCCTGGGGACCAGGGGGCCAGCTCCTGCTGACTGGGAGCCACCCTTGCGGGTTCGCAAGGCCTGGCCAGGTGGTGGGGCAGTGGTTGGTGGAGGGCTGCCCGGTACTGTGTGACCAGCCCGCACTGGCTCCCTCGGTCCTTGAGCCCCCCGTGAGCGGGGCTCTCAGGTGACGAGCAGGCATGGAATGGCTAAGACCCCTCTTTGCCTTTGTTTCACTTTCATCCATTGGGCACCTGGTCTTCCCAGCCAAACCTTCATCCCCGCCCCTTCCCCTCCCACCCTGGTTTCTCCAGGAGAGCCCTTCCAGGACTCAGGGCCTCCTTGCTCTCCGCCCCAAGCACAGAGACGGGCTCCAGGGACTCCTGTGAAAGCACATGCCCCCTCCTGGGGGCCCGCCACAGCCAGGCTTCTCCCGTTGCTCCCTCTACGCCTTCCTTCCCACCGCTGCACGCACTGCTCCAACCCCAGCAGCCTCTGCCCTGCTACACCCAATACCCGGTGCCTGCTCTTGCTCCTGCAGGCTCCCCTCCTGGGCCCTACGGGCCCCTCCCACCTCCTGCCCTTCTCCCCCTGTCTCCCCTGCTGGGCCTCCTTTCCAGGGCCTCGCAAGGGAGTTCTCTCCCTGTCCTAGCTCTTCCCTCTCTCGTCTTTGAACACTCGGCCGTCCCAACCTTTATGCTGATGACATCACATTTTCTACATCACTCTTAGTTCCCCGATCAGGGATCAAACCCATGCCCCCTGCAGTGGAAGTGCGGAGTCCTAACCACTGGACCGCCAAGGAATTCCGTAGAGTTCTTTTTGAAGTAAACATTTTATTGCATTATAATATACATGTAGAAAAGTGCCCAGCTCTTTTTTTTTCAATATATAAATCTATTTATTTATTTTTGGCTGCGTTGGGTCCTGGTTGCTGTGCACGGGCTTTCTTTAGATGTGGCAAGAGGGGGCTACTCTTCGTTGCCGTGCGCGGGCTTCTCATTGCGGTGGCTTCTCTTGTTGAGCACGGGCTCTAGGCGCGTGGGCTTCAGTAGTTGTGGCACGTGGGCTCAGTAGTTGTGGCTTACGGGCTTTAGAGCACAGGCTTAGTAGTTGTGGCACACAGGCTTAGTTGCTCCTCGGCATGTGGGATCTTCCCGGACCAGGGCTCGAACCCGTGTCCCCTGCATTGGCAGGTGGATTCTTAACCACTGCACCACAAGGGAAGCCCCCCAGCTCTTAATCTCAACAAATTTCCCCAAAGAAACCCATGTAACACCTTTCAGATTAAGAAAGACCCCTTGAGCCCCCTCCCAGCCTTGCCCCCACCAAGGGACCTCCGCATCCTGACTTGTGTCACCCCAGAGTCATTCTGCCTGGTTTTGAGCCTTAGGGCAGTGGGTTCCCACAGTGTGTTCTGTTCTGCCCGGTGTCTTGCGCTCAGCCCTGTGTCTGTGAGCTCCATCCTCGTCCCCACTGCAGGTGGCAGTGCTTTGGTCTTTCATGCGGCTCTCGGGTGTTCCCACATGTGAATTTGCTGCTGTTGACTTTTCCATACCATAGCGGACGGGCACTTGGGTCTCCAGTTTGGGACTGTTGCAGACAGTGCTGCGTGGTCAGTGTTGCACATGTCCTCTGTGTGCGCGTCCAGGTACGCGCCCAGGAGCCGACAGGCCGGGTCACAGGCAGGTGCTGTGCTCGGCGTTCACCCACGGTGGCTGGATGCTGGCTGCGGCAGTAGTTAGTACTGTCATCGTGAACGTTCAGCCAGTCTGGTGGGTGAGGAGGAGTATCTCCTTGTGTTTTCTTCCTTTATTATTTAGTCACTTTATTGAGGTATAATTTACAATAAAAGTGAGTTTTAACACGTTCACACACCCTTGTAACCACTGCCACCACAGGCGAGCTATGGAGATGCTTAGATACATCCATGTATCTTTCTAGAGGGGAAATGTCTATTCACGTCTTTTGCCCATTTTTTAATTGGCATTATTTCCATCACCCCCAAATCTCCATGTGGTTTTAATTGACAGCACACACACACACACACACACACACACACACACGCACACTAATGAGGTTGAGCATCTTTTATGTGTGTATCCACCATCTGGATACCCTGTTCATTGAGGTCTTTTGCCAATTTTTCTTTGGGGTTGTGCTTTTTTTTTTTTTAATTGTTTTGTACATTTTGCTTCTGATTTAAGACTCACCTCTTCACCCGCTACTTGACAGCTCCCCTTAGCTATCCCTAGAGTTCAGCTTTCTCCAGAATGTCATAAACACATGCATCATAGTTACCCAGGAGAAATGGAGATATATGTCCACACAAGACTTATACTAAGATATTCATAGCAGCTTCGTTTGTCATAACCAAAGAATTGGAAACAACATAAACGTCTGTCAACTGGTAGATAGATAAACAAATAGTGGTGCAGCCCTGCAGTATCTATACTGTATGCAGCCTTTTGAGCCTGGCCTCTGTCACTAAGCTTCATGCTCCTGAGATTCGTCCACATTTCGTGGTGTAGCGGTTCGTTCCTGCTGATTGTTGAATAGTATTCCGTTGTATGGATACACTGCAGGTCAGCTCTTCACCCACTTGTTTGGGTTGTTTCCTGTTTGGGGCTTTTGTGAATAAAGCTGCTCTGAACATTTGAGTACAGGCTACTGTATGGGCGTGTGCCTTCATTTCTCTTGCATAAATACCTAGGAATGGGATTACTGGACTGTATGATAAACATATAATCAGCTTTACTAGAAACTACCAAATGGTTTTCCAAAGTGACTGCACCATTTTGTTATCCCACCAGCAATGTCTGAGAGTTCCAGTAGCTCCGCATCCTTGCCCAGCACTTGGTGTGGTCAGTTTTTGTTTGTTTGCCATTCTAATAACTGTATGGTAGTGATAAGTCATTGTGGTTTTAATTTGCATTTTCATAATGACTAATGATGTTGATTATCCATCCATGTGTTCATTTGCTATCCATAGGTCTTCTTTGATGGAATGTCTGATCAAATCATTTGTCCTTTTTTTTTTTTTACTTTTTTTTTTCTAACATCTTTGTTGGAGTATAATTGCTTCACAATGGTGTGTTAGTTTCTGCTCTACAACAAAGTGCATCAGCTATACATATACATATATCCCCATATCTCCTCCCTCTTGCGTCTCGCTCCCACCCTCCCTATCCCACCCCTCTAGGTGGTCACCAAGCACCGAGCTGATCTCCCTGTGCTATGTGGCTGCTTCCCACTAGCTATCTGTTTTACGTTTGGTAGTGTATATATGTCCATGCCACTCTCTCACTTCGTCCCAGCTTACCCTTCCCCCTCCCCGTGTCCTCAAGTCCATTCTCTATGTCTGCATCTTTATTCCTGTCCTGCCCCTAGGTTCTTCATAACCAATTTTTTGTTGTTGTTGTTTTTAGATTCCATATATATGTGTTAGCATACGGTAATTGTTTTTCTCTTTCTGACTTACTTCCCTCTGTATGACAGACTCTAGGTCCATCCACCTCACTACAAATAGCTCAATTTCGTTTCTTTTTATGGCTGGGTAATATTCCATTGTATATATGTGCCACATCTTCTTTATCCATTCAGCTGTCGTTGGACACTTAGGTTGTTTCCATGTCCTGGCTATTGTAAATAGAGCTGCAATGAACATTGTGGTACATGACTCTTTTTGCATTATGGTTTTCTCAGGGTATATGCCCAGTCGTGGGATTGCTGGGTCGTATGGTAGTTCTATTTGTAGTTTTTTAAGGAACTTCCAAACTGTTCTCCGTAGTGGCTGTATCAATTTACATTCCCACCAACAGTGCAAGAGGATTCCCTTTGTCCATTTTTTTTTCCTTTATCCATTTTTTAAATTGGGTTGTTTTCTTACCAAGCTGTGAGAGTTCATTATATATTCTGCCTACCGGTCCCTTATCTGATATATATTTTGCAGATGTCTTCTTTCAGTCTATAACTTGATGTTTTTTCCTAAAAAATGTCTTTTAAAAAGATGTTCTTAAATCTTCCAGTCCATTTATTTTATATCTCCATTTATTTGTCTTTGATTTCTTTCACTAACATTTCATGGTTTTCAGCATACAAGTCTTGTGCATCTTTTATTAGATTTATCTCCCCCTCCCCCTTTTTTGGTGCTACCAGAGATGGTACTATTTTTAATTTCAATTTCCAGTTATTCATTGTGGTCTATAGAAATGCAGCTGATTCTGTTACCATATATCCTTTTATCCTGTAACCCTGTTGAACTCACTCACTATTTCTAGTATCTTTTTTGCAGATTCTTTGTGATTTTCTGTGTGGACAGTTACATTGTCTATGAACAGGGACAGTTGTATTCTAACTTTCCAGTCTGTTTGCCTCTCAGTTGTCTTGGCTGATAGCACTGCCTCGGACCCCTGTTACAGTGGTGAGTAGGTGTGAGCAGCCATCCTTGACTTGAGGGGAAAGCATTCAGTCTTTTTTTCTTTCTTTTATAAATTTATTTATTTATTTTTGGCTGTGTTGGGTCTTTGTTGCTGCTTGCGGGCTTTCTCTAGTTGCGGCGAGCGGGGGTTACTCTTAGTTGTGGTGTGCGTGCTTCTCATTGCGGTGGCTTCTCTTGTTGCGGAGCGTGGGCTCCAAGCGTGCGGGCTTCAGTAGTTGTGGCACGCGGGTTCAGCAGCTGTGACGCGCGAGCTCTAGAGCACAGGCTCAGCAGTTCTGGCGCACGGGCCTGCGGCATGTGGGACCTTCCCAGACCAGGGCTCGAACCCGCGTCCCCTGCATCAGCAGGCGGATTCTTAACCACTGCACCACCAGGGAAGCCCAAGCATTCCGTCTTGCTCTGAGTAGGTGTGGTGTTAGCTGTGTGTTTTTCATAGACGCCTGTCGTCAGGTTAAGGAAGTTCCCGTCCATTTCTAGTTTGCTGAGTTATATCCCGAGTGGATATTTCATTCTGTCGGATGTGGCTGAGGTATAACGGCAGCGTCCCCGAACCTCAGGAGCATCAAGCGGTGTTAGAGAAACTCAGAGGGCTCAGGGCCTGTCCCCACCGGCTGCCCGCTGCCCAGCGCCCCTCTCAGCTCAGCGCAGTTCCCTCAGGGAGGCGAGGAGGCCGGTGTGGAGCCCGGACCCGCCTGTGCACGGTTCCCTGCCCTGCTCCCCCTGCGCAGGGCAGCTTGTGTGGCTCTGGGGAGGCCTCGGGCCACCCCATCGGGCAGCTGGGCACCAGCTGCCCCCTTGGCCTCTGACCCTGCTCCCCAGCGGGTTCTCTTCTTAGGACACGCGGCAGGCATCTGTCCACCTCAGTCCCTGCTGTGTCCTGCCGCCTGCAGCGGGGTGACACTTCATAAACACATGCTGCCTAAGCGACACCACCTGCTGGCAGCTTTCTGTCTGTGGGTCTGTGATCCCCTGCCATCCCCGCCATATGGTGCCCAGACCGTGCCCGCTGACATCTGGTCACATCACCTTTTATGTCAACATGCGTAACGTTTCCAGTCTGTTGAGAAGACGTCACTTTAGAAGAACGTGCCCGGAGGGGGCCGCTTTCCCCGCCCGGTGACCTCACCACCGCCTTCTCCTTGGCTGCGGGTTCTTCTCTCAGCAAACGCACAGGCCCAGAGAGCCCTGCCCCCCTCCTCCCTCCCGACCTGCGCCTTCTAACTAGAGTGTTCCTTCTTTCCCAGCCCATCTCTGACCCCTGAAGTCCCCCAACATGGGAGGCCTCCCCTGCCCCTGGCCCACAGAGCACACCCCCCTTCCTTCTCCTTGCGTAAAGGGTGTTGGTTTCCTCATTGCCTCCCCCACCAGAGGGCAGGGGGCTGTGGGTTCGGTTCATCTGGCTCTGCAGCAGGTAGGGAGAGGTGGGCCTGGGCCAGGGCTCCCCCCGCCAGGCCTCACGCCGGCCCCCTCTCCTCCCCAGGCCGAGCTGATGAGCAGCCTCATCGAGTACTGCATCGAGCTGAGCCAGGCCGCGGAGCCCGCCACCCCTCAGGAGAGCGCGGCCGGCCCGGCCTCGGCCCCTGGCTCCTCACCACCCCCAACTCAACACCCCCAGCTGCGGAGGCAGGGCAGCGTGGTGTGCAGCCGGATCCAGCATCTCTCCACCATCGACTACGTGGAGGAGGGTGAGTGACCCCCTCGCGGTGTACACGTGTACCTACGCGCGTGCACACGCACACCATGGGGAGCTCTGGAGGGTAGGGAGGTGGGGAGCAATTCCAGACCTGGTGAGTTAGCCTCCAGCGGCAGGACCTGGCTTGGGGCCTGGGGGGCAGGCTGGGCACAGGTGTCCCATCGTCTGAGCTCTGCGACAGGGAATCTGAGGCCTCTGGGGCTCCGGCAGTAAGAGCCCTTCTCCGTCGCTTCTCACTGCTGCGTCCGCAGACGTGTCCAGATGTGAAAAAGTAGAAACTACCAGTGTCCGTTATTAAAGGTGTGGGTACAGGAACGATGGGCCCACACCCTGTGGGATCAGTGCAGCTGGTAAAGATGCCATACGTACCCTAGTGCACTGTGGTGTCTTGGATCGAGTCCCAGAACAGACAGCGGACATTGTGGAAGAACAGGTGAAATCCACAGGTTTGCTGCTTAGTTGATAAAGCTGTACCAGTGTTCTTATCTATGACACAGACCGTGGTAACAGCCGGACCGTGCTAACACAGGAGAGGCTTATGAGGATATGCAAGCACTCTATGTATTATCTTTGCAACTTTTCTGTAAGTCTAGAATTATTCCAAAATAAAAAGGGGTTTTTTTTGGTTTTCAAATGGCAAGATGTTCACAAAATAGCACTGAGTAGAAAAAATCAGGTACTAGGAGAAAATCAGGCACGAGTACTAGGTACTAGGTGCTCATTAGCATGCGAGACGGCGTCCGTGTGCACAAGGAGGGAGAGACCCCTTTGCAGCCATCAGCTGCTGTAACTTTCCTTTTTTCTTCGTGCTTCGTTCTGGCATTTAAATTTTTACAAGCATGTCATTTTTATCATCGGAAAAAGCAAAATAATTTATAATTTTTCTCTGACGCACTTGTTACCACAGTTGCTATCTTCCTCTCCTAGTGAGCTCAGCCCCTTCCCCCGCCATCCCCTGTTGCTGGACATCATAGTTACAGTTGACCCTTGAACAACACCGGTTTGTGCTGCGCGGATCCACTTACACGCGGGTCTTTTTCAGCAGTAAATACTGTAGTTCTGCACAATCTGTGGTTGGTTGAATCGGTGGATAAGGAGGAACCACGGGTATACGAAGGGCCAACTATAAGTTATACCGGGATTTTCGACTGCGCAGAGGGTTGGCATTGTTCTAGGGCTGACTGTATTTCTAGTTCTCAGCTACTACAAACAACATACCTGCAGCCAAATCCTTACCTGGAATCTGAACTGTTTCCTCAGGATAAATTCCTAGAAACGGGGTTGCTGGGTCAAAGTGTGTGCCCACTGTGCCCGTCCCAGGAGGAAAGGAGGCACCTGCCTTCCCCACCTTCACCCACGATGTGAGGGTGTTATCGTCCTGAGGGGCGGAGAACTCACTGGAGTTAGGCTTTGGATGCTGGTGAAGTGGCATCGTTTCTACACGCTTGATCACGTACAGTTTCTTCCTGCGTTGCTGTTCATTTCTGTTGCCTGTTTTTCTTTTGCGGCTTGAGTTTTTAAATTAACGTCTTATGTTAATATGGTGTATTTGTCAGAATTAATGAACCGATATGATGCAGTATTATTAACTAAAGTCCTTAGTTTTAACCTAACGTCCTTTTTCAGTCCCAGGGTCCCATCCAGGACACCACCCTACATTTGGTTGTCATGTCTCCTTAGGCTCCTCTTGGCTGTGACAAGTTACTCAGACTTTCCTTGTTTTTTGATGACCTTGACAGTCTCGAGGCGTACTTGTCAGGGATATCGTAGGATGCCTCTTTATTGGAATTTCTCTTATGATTTTCTCATTATTAGATGGGGTTATGGGTTTGGGGGAGGAAGATCACAGAGGTAACATGCCATTTTTACTACATCATATCAAAGGTACCTTATCAACGTGATTTATGACTGTTGATATTAACCTTGATCACCTGGCTTGAAATTTTTAACTTTTAAGAAGTCTTTTTAGGGACTCCCCTGGCTGCCCAGTGGTTAGGACTCCAGGCTTCCACTGCCGGGGCCGTGGTCGGGGAACTAAGATCCCGCAAGCCTCGCAGTGAGGCCAAAGAAAAAGAGGTCTTTTTAGCTCATTGAGGGTTACCTTCAGCCCGTAGTATATGTTATAGGTATTTTGTGGTTTTGGCCTGTTCTTCTTTTCTTCTTCTTTTTCTTTTTTTTTTTTGTAATTGAATTATAGTTGACATACAATATATTATATATTGTGATATATATAGTGATTTTGACAAACATAGTGATTCAGTATTTTTATATGTTACAAAATGATCATAAGTCTAGTTACCATCTGTCACCATACAGAGTTATTACAATATTATTGACCATATTCCATATGCTATATATTACATCCCTGTGACTTACAGCTGGAAGTTTGTACACCTCTCTGGTCTCTTCTTGAACAGGTTTAGACAGCACAGCAGGCCCAGCATCAAATGCAAACCCTGGTGGCCTCTGATTTGGAGGCTGGCCACCCACCCCACGTGTCCTGTCGCTGGTGGGAGAGCTGGGGTGGGGCTGAGGCTCAAAGCCGGCAGGAGTGAAGAGGAGAGCTCATCCTGAACAGGCTCCAGAAGGGGCTCCCCTGGGGCTGGGTCCCCTCCCCTCAGCATGTCCCTCTTGCTCCCCGACAGGTGAGCAGATCAAGCGGGTGAAACCGAAGCGCAGCACGTCCTTCTTCAGCCGGCAACTCTCCCTGGGCCAGGGGAGCTACGCCATGGTGCAGCCCACCGAGAGCCTGGAGCAGGGCTGAGGGCCGCAGTGCCTGGTGGGAGGGCGTGGGGACAGCCCCCGGACATGGCCCAGCATCATGCTACCTGAGGGGGAGCGCTGGGAGGAGGGCAGCCTCAGCGTGTGGACAAGTCACTTCTGTACCCGGGACGCTGCCCGGGCTGCGCTGTGCAGAGCCAGCTGGGAGCAGCCGCAGGATCCCTCCTGCAGCCTGCCTGCCCTCCCTCCGGACGCTGGGCCCCGCTGCAGTCTCAGGACCAATCTGACCAGGCCCCGGCCGCCCCCTCCCACCCAGGGACTCGCCTTTGTGCCCCTCTCAAAACGGACAGTATCCCCTGCCCTGAAGTCCCCGCTGGAGGCAGGTGTCCCCACTGGAGGAGGAATAGGGCTCAGGACACTTGGGTGTACTATGTGTCTTTGGTCTTTCCCCTGGACTTTGGTGACCACATCCCTGCATTCCTTCTGCTGCATTCCAGCCCACACCACCAGGCTGGGACGTGGCCCTGCGGGGAGAGGGCAGGGGGCCTCCCTGGACTGAAACACAGCAGGAACAGAGAAGGTGAGGCCCCCACCAAGCCCTCCCCGGCTGGATGAAACTGGATGGCCCCTGCGCCCCTCACTCAGGCCTCTTTTGCGGGCAGGAGACACTCTGACCAGAAGGAAAGTGTGCTTGCTCATCTTTGGTGATGCCACTGTGCTGGGAGCTGGCTGTCCTGTGGACCAGCAAGTCCACTGGACCCACGGTCCACACCCGGAGGAGCTCCCAAACCCCCTTGGGCTTCAGGTTTTAGTTTTGATCTTTCTTTGTCTGCTTTGGTTCCATGAAGCCTGTGAACTTGGGCAACTCACAAGGTTGCTGCCACCAGCCTCAGAGCCACTGGCGCTCCTTCCAGGATGGCGCTGTGGTTTCACCCAGCCTGAGCCAGGGGGCCGGCCCATGCACGGGAAACCCCAGGACGGGAGTGGTCTCCTCCTTCCTGAGGACCTTGTAGGTAGGCTGGATGTGGCCTGGGCATGGCTCTTCCCACACCCGCCTGCCTTCCCCCAGATGAGCTGGCCTCGGGGAGGGCCTCCCAGCCCTCGGGCTCCTCCGTGGTAGGTCCCTGGCTTTCATGAGCGCTTCCTGGGACTTGAGGCAGTCCCAGCTCAGCACAGGCTTTGCTTTGTCTTCCCTTCCCCGGGGAGAATGTGGGAGAGGAAATGTGAACCTCTTGTCTCCGGATTTCCGGTCACCTCCTTCTCTCTTGGTGACTCTCGAGCACTCCAGATGTTTCGAGGTGGCTTGCCTTTCAGCCGTAGGGACTGTTATCTGTCAATACATAGGCGTCTCCAGTCTTTTGGAACGTCCTAGCCGTAGGACACCTCATCTCTCCTCCTGGAGCCCCTCCACGGCTCCCAGCTCTCTGGTTATCTCATCCCGCTCACTGTTCTGATGCCAGGTGCATTCTTACCTGATGGGTTGAGGGGCCTGGCGGGGGGGAGGGGGGGGTTGTACACACAAACTACTTGTTTTGACTCTTCAGCCTCTTTTTCCTATTTTCTTAGCATCCACTGTACCTTAACTTTTTCTGCCTGCCCTTTCGGGCAAAGCAGTATCTTACTAAGTGTCCTTCGAATATTCTTATCCTTTCGTATCATGTGACTTATCAATAATAAAATCAATTTCCAGCAAATTTTGGGGTGGTTTATGGTGTGAAATAATGAGAGTGTGTTAATTACAGCCTGGGAGTTAATTATAGGCTGTGTATTTGCTTTTCATCAAATATGCATGAAGGGGTGCAGCCCGCTGGGCTTGCCAAGCTAGACGCAGGTGGAGAACCCAGAGTAAAGCTTTTTAGTCTCGGCGGTTGGTGAGGGACTCCCAGGGTGGGAAGGTTCAAGGGGGCTTTTGGGTTCATGGTGGGAACCAAGGTGACAGCTCCGCAGGGAGCAGGGGAACAAAGAGCTGGCAGTGGGCAGGCAGACGCTTTGTCCCTGTCCAGTGAGCCTAATTGGCCTGGCCTGCTGGACGCTGTGCCGTCAGCTCGCACCTCACGCTCTGGGCTTGGGACCCAGGGCCCAGTCTGGATGCCAGTGCCTCAGGGGAGAGGCCAGAGAACCCAGGAGGTCTGGGGGTGTCTCCTGCCAGCCCTGAGGCCTCCTCGTGCCCCGGGCTTGGCCAGGAGGCAGTCTGTTTCCCACAGGTGCTGTTGGCGGGTGGGCACGGGAGAGCACGAGACCCACACACCAGAGCACTGGAAGCGCCGCAAGAGGCAGCAGTGGTAACTGTGGGCTTTGGCCCTGGAGGGTGGGCACTGTTTGGGGGCTTGGGGTTCACACTGAACATTTCAGGAGCTGGAAGGAGGAAGCCATGTGTCCCGGTAATAGTGCAGTTCAAGGACTAGGGCCGCTCCCCTTGGGCGTCTGTGACAGTGAATGGGGTCCTCTGTGTGGCATGGGCAGCAGGACACCATGGTCGTGGGCACTTACATGAGGCATCTTGAGCCTCTTCTTGATGGGAATGATAATAGTACCCACCTCATAGGGTTATTAGGGTGCTTCAGGGTCTGGTGTTGACAGGCACTCGATAGGCATTAGCTATTTTCATCATCTCTAAAAGTCCTGTATCTGGAAAGCTGGGTGGGAGAACGGGATCCACCTGAGAGGCCGGGCCCTGCCGCTGGGACACCGCCCCCCCGCGCTGTGGTGGGGAAGGGAGCACTGACAGCCTGGGGCCTGGCAGGCCTGGAGCCCTTCCTCTCACCCAGGCCCCTCTGCCCGCGCCACCTGTGCTAGTTTCCTAGGGCTGGTGTCGCAAATGGCCACGACCTTTTATTTTATTTTTTTGGCTGCTTGCGGGATCTTAGTTCCCTGACCAGGGATTGAACCTGGGTCCACAGCAGTGAAAGCTCTGAGTCCTAACCACTGGACCACCAGGGAATTCCCAACCATGGTCTTTTAAAACAACACACAGTGGGGACTTCCCTGGCAGTCTAGTGGTTGAGACTTCCCCTTCCAATGCAGGGGGTGTGGGTTTGATCCCTGGTTGGGGAGCTGGGATCCCACATGCTTCGCGGCTGGGAAGCCAAAACATAAAACAGAGGCAATGTTGTAGTAAATTCAATAAAGACTTTTAAAATGGTCCACATCAAAAATAAATAAATAAATCTTGAAAAAATTAGTCAAACAACACACAGGGAATTCCCTGGTGGTCCAGTGATTAGGACTCCATGCTTTCACTGCCGAGGGCTGGGGTTCTGTCCCTGGTCAGGGAAGTAAGATCCCACAAGCCGTGCACTGTGGCCAAAAAAGTAAATAAATAAATAAAAATGAAACAACCCACATTCAGGATCTCACAGTTCTGGACGTCGTAGTCTGAAATGAGTCTCCCTGGGCTGAGATCAAGGTGTCGGCAGGGCTGCATTCCTTCTGGAGGCTGAGGGGAGAATCCATTTCCTTCGCTCATGGCCCCTTCCTCCATCTTCAAAGCCAGTCATGTAACCTAACATTCATAGGCTCCGGGGTTAGGACGCAGACATCTTGGGGGGCCTTTTTCTGTCTACCACGCCACCTTCTCTGCCCCAGGGACCCAGGGCCCAGTCTGGATGCCAGTGCCTCAGGGGACAGGCCAGAGAACCCAGGAGGTCTGGGGGTTTCTCCTGCCAGCTAGGCCCACCTGCTTTGTGCTCCAGGCAGCGATGCTTGCCTCTTCTCTGCCCAGCTCTGACAAGGCCTCCCTGCGCTGTGGCCTGGTTGTCAGGGGAGCAGGCGTGGCTGCCGGTCTGTGCAAAGGCTCAGCAGACTCAGGGACCCCTCCCAGGGCCATGGAGGAACTTCTGCTCCAGACTGGCCTCTCTGTGGCTAGCTCCGCCCAGGCCTCCTCTCCAGGACCACCGCCCAGTCTCCCCCTAGTTCTACAGGTGTTCCACGGGCATAAATTCAGAATGTGTCTCTCCCACCCCACAGGTGCACACCATTTCAGTCACCAGAGGGCTCTCCTCCACAGAAGGGCCTTTGTGCTCTCCTGTGCCCACCAGGCCGGCAGAAGGAGAGAAGGGCGACACTGCCCACCCAGATCACCTCACTGTGCTTGTCGTTCCCCTGCCCTGCCCCCTTCTCCTAGGCTCAGTTCAGCCTTCACTGCTCGTGGCGTGCCGGCCACGGCCACTGCTTCAGGTGCAGCTGGAGAGAGACCGGCCAACCCCTGGAAACCCTGCCTTGTGTCCTGGGGGGGGATATGCACACGCGACGTTGGAGAGGCCTCTTGGTTCTCTGAGGGCCAGGAGCCCATGATCTCAATTCCATGCACCCGTGAGATGGCCAAAGGGGACAGGGGAGGGAGCCCCACTGGGAACCAGATCCTGGTGGGCAAACTGGCTCTGCGTGGCCGGTAGGGCGGGTCCTGCAAGGTCCCCTGGGAGTCAGCTTCCTGGTCTGTGACACGCTCTGACCCCCTCCCTTCCATGCAGGTGGGGTGTTTTCCCACTGCCTCCCCATGGACACCCCAAGGTCGGGCCCTGGTTTAGCCATCCCCACGAGGCAGCACTGGCCCAAATCCAGGCTCCGTCGATGCTCAGCAATGTGGACAGAACAGTGAGGGCAGCAGCATCAACTCTGGGCCTCCCTCCCCCACCCTCTGCACCCAGACACGGGCCTGCCTGGGGCTGAGTCACCTGGACTGAACGAAGTTCAAGCTTCAGGGCCTTTCTTTGGCAGGAGTCTCTTCCGAGTCCCTGGGAGGGCCTAGCAGTGTGTTCTATGGTTTTGTAAAATTTATGAAAAAATAGGAATTAAATAATTTTTTTTTTTGGCCACGCCACGTGGCTTGTGGGATCTTAGTTCCCTGACCAGGGATTGAACCCGGGCGCCTGGCAGTGAAAGTGCTGAGCCCTAACCACTGGACTGCCAGGGAATTCCCTAAATAATAATTTTTTTTTAAAGGGGGCCCCTAAAATTATTTAAGCTTCAGGCCATACAAGTCCTGGATTGGTCCCTACGCACCAGACACACTGGCTCCACTTGGTTCTAGAACACGCCCTGCAATCTCCCTGCTCTGGGCCTTTGCTCTCCAACTGCCTCCCCATCTTGGCTTCTCAGCACACACAGCCCATTCCCTTCACCCTGGCTTGTGAGACTGGACGGCTGTCCTCCCCTGGGAACAGACTGGTCACTCAGTCACCCTATTTATTGTTGTCTCCTCCATCCCTGCTGTGCAGCCTTCAGCGAGTTACATCACATTTCTGGGCCTCCATTCCCTCATCTCTACACCGGGGTGGCACTACCTACTTCTTCAGGCTAGTGGCGGAGGTATGATGCCTATCTAATGGTTTCTTCTCCCACCCCCCCAAGGGCAGAGTGCGGTGCTCTCACACATCTGCAAATGAGAGGCAGGCACCTGGTTTCCAGAGGCGGGGGAAGTGGTCCGCAGGGTCAGCAGCCCCTCCCACCGTGTGGGGCCACAGGTCAGCTCTCTGACCTCAGTTTCTTCATCTGTGAAATGGAGACAATCACCCGCTTTCCAAGGTTGTGGGCGACATTGGGTGAGAGATGTGAAAGCATCTGCGGCCTGCATGGCTGCCTCTGTGTGTGATCCTGTCAAGTTCATTCAGTCACTGATCTCTTAAGACCCACCTCGCGCCAGGGCTCATTTTCATGCACGCTTCGTTCCCTCCTGCATGAGTTTCCTGGAGCTGCCATGACAAATCACCTCAAACTGGGGGCTGAAAACAAGACATTTATTGTCTCAGGTTCTGGAGGCTCCAAGTGCAAAACAAAGGCGTTGGCTGGCAGGGCCACGCTCCCTCTGGAAGCTGTAGGGGAACCTTCCTTCCTCGTTCCTTCCAAGCTCCTGGCGCTTGGCTGGCACTCTTTGGCCTCCCTTGGCTTTGCAGCTGCATAAATCCAATCTCTGCCTTCACCATCACATGGCTGCTCCCTGTGTGTCCGTCTTCATGCGGGGTGTGTCTGTCTTTTGGGGGTTGGGGGGTATCGTATTAGTTTGCTGGGCTGCTGTAATAAAGCACCACAGACCGTGTCTCTGGGGCTATAAGTCCGAGATCAAGGTGTCGGCAGGGTTGATTCCTTCTGAGGCCTCTCTCCTTGGCTTGCAGATGGCCGTCTTCTCCCTGTGTCATCACATGGTCTTCCCTCTGTGTGTGTCTGTGTCGTAATCTCCCCTTCTTATAAGGATGCCAGTCCTGTTGGATCAGGGGCCCACCTTACTCCACTTTGTCTTAACTAATTACATCTGCAAGGACCCTATTTCCAACTCAGGTCATAGTTTGAGGTCCTGAGGGTTAGGACTTCAACTTTTTTTTTTTTGGTGGGGAGGATACAATTCAATCTGAAATACCACCCTAATGGTTTATTGTCGTGGTCTTCTTTGGGACTTTTGAGAAGCAGTAGTGGCCTACTCCAGCCAGCCTGGCACATACAGCCTGGCTCAGCCAGCACCTGGCTCCAGTGGCCCCCCAGACCAGAAGAGGCCCAGCCAAGGCCACCCATGGAGGTCGGGGAAGTGGGACAGGGTCTTCCCGGCCCCCAGACACCCCCTAACTTTTCAGGTAGCAGAGATCGCAAGGACAATCAACACAGGTAATCCCGTTGTCCCTTCTGAGGCTGGAGCATTTCTGGGTCATCCTGCACCACTTACAGCCTCTGGGACACTCCTGTAGGCCTTCCCATTTCTGGCCTCTCTGGGCTAGCTGGGTACAGGCAGCCCTGGCCACACTGCAGCTCCCCAGGAGGCCAGCTCAGATCCACCCACAGGAGGAGGGCTTCCTGCTTTGAGCTGCAGTGGCCCAGCAGCGTGCTGACACATGGAGAGATCCACAGGAGGCCAGAGGCCCCACTGGATTCGGAAAGGCTACAACTGGGCAACCAAGGAAGCTTACATGCTCAATCTGAAAAGATAAAGGCTCGAAAGACAAGACCATATAAAGCTGGGAAGGAGTGGGCTGGAGTGACCGTGCCAGGAAAGTCTGACACGTGTTAGTGAGTGACAAGGATTCTACATACCCCTGCACAGGGAGTTGCAGAATTAATGACCAAGTTGCCCAGGAGGATGTCAGCTCAGAGTTCAGTCAGCTTTTCAGGGGACACTGGGGATGGGAACACAAAGGACCAGGAAATCAAGCCACTTTGCACATACATGATAGCCCTGATAGATAAGCCGGCCACACCCAACACAGGACAAAGGGGAACAGACAACAGATGGGGTGGCAGTCAGTGATCCGGGAAGGCTTCCTGGAGGAGGGGGCCTGAAAGGTTCAGTAGGATAGAGACAAGTGGAGCAAAGTGAGAGGGTAAGGGGGCAGGGCAGTGGAGCCAAGCAAAGCCTGGCTGTGACCTTGATGCTGATGGACACTGAAAGCTCTGAGCCAAGGAAGGACAGATTCTCACTGCTCCTCCTTCTTCCAGGCCAGAAGGATGCCTTAGAGCCACCTGGCCCTTTCTCCCTGCCCAAATCAGCCCATTTCAGAGAAGGCAGGCAGGCTACCCAACATCACCCAGAACTGGGGTGTTGGGGCCGGGCCTGGGTCAGAAGTTCAGTTTTAGGCAGTAAGTCTGATGCCCCGTGGTCCCCTGCTTTTCTGGCCCCCACCAGTTGACAATTCCTGGCGGAGGGTGGGGGGGTGGTGTTTGGAGGGGAGTTGGCGGCGGTCACTGTCTGTAGGGTGCTGGTCCGGCTGTGGCCGGCAGGGGGCAGTTGAGCCCGCCCTTTCCTCCAGCTCAGCTGCAGAGGTGGAGCCGGCAATTCCTGTCCGGATCTACACATCCTGGAACCCAGGGCAGAATCTGGGGTCCTTGGGTCTGGCGCTGCATGCCCACCCCCTCTCAGAGTGGGACCCCTGGCTCCTGACCGCTGCCACCTTCCTCTGGTCCATGATCGGGGGTCCTGGACCTCCAAGAGCACCAGAAAGAGGGTTTTCCCCCTGTGGTCCCCAGTTGGTGAAGGGACCCACATTTTCCAAAGATCAGGATGCATGTCCCAAAAACAGATTCTGCTTTGGAATTTTTTTTTGGTTTTTTGTGAAATGAAAATCGAGTCAAAATATTTAAAACAAGGGCTATATGGGGGAATCCGGGAAGTGGGGTGGGCACACCCTGGGGCTAGTCATCTATCTCCCTCCGGCTCCACCGCCTGCCCACAGGAGCTGACTGTCCCAAGCTCCTGCCCGCCAGGCGCCCCCCTTCCCAGCAGTCCCGCCCCTCTCTCAGCACCTCCTCCCCTCCCCCACCCATACTGAGTTCTTCAGCTGTTTTATTTTATTTTAAATTATTTATTTATTTATTTTTGGCTGCGGCTGCGTTGGGTCTTCATTGCTGCATGCGCATGGGCTTTCTCTAGTTGTGCAAGCAGGGGCTACTCTTCATTGCGGTGCGCGGGCTTCTTATTGCGGTGGCCTCTCTTGCTTGCAGAACACGGGCTCTAGGCACGCAGGCTTTAGTAGTTGTGGCACGTGGGCTCAGTAGTTGTGGCTCGCGGGCTCTAGAGCACAGGCTCAGTAGTCATGGCGCACGGGCTTAGTTGCTCCGTGACATGTGGGATCTTCCCGCACCAGGACTCAAACCCGTGTCCCCTGCATTGGCAGGCGGATTCTCAACCACTGCGCCACCAGGGAAGTCCTCTTCAGCTATTTTAAACTACTTGTCAAAGGTATAATTTGCAAGTGGGAGAATAATAATAGTCCCAGCTCTCCCCAGGACTTCTGTGTCCCCTGCCCATTTCACCGTTGCATTTGGGGGGTGGGCCATGACTGCTGACTCTCTGGGTCAGTAAGAGCACAGGCCTCCCTCAGATCATTAAGGTCAGCAGCCTCCAGGGGCAGATGGACCACTCGGAGGGGTTCGCTCTGCCCACAGAAGCCACGGCACCACACACACGTCTCTCGCGGATGCCACTCAGGCAGGCCAAGGGGAGTCAGAACAGAAAAGTCTCCTTCAGAGGTTTGAGGACAGTCTGAACAAGCAGCGCTCCAGTGGGATCACGTGGGGGAGAAACAGGCTCGGGCATGAAGACGTTTCCATCCACAGGGACGGAGCTGAAGCGGGCCCCCGCAGTGGGGGAGGCAGGCGGACCCAGGAGACAGAGTGTTTCCTGGGGGGCTGAGCAGCCCTAGGCGTGGGAGGTGGTGCGTGTCAGCACCACCTGGCTCCCGAGCCAGAGGAGCTGTTGCCAGGAATCCTGATGGGTAGGGCTTGGGGCGAGGCTGGCAAGGTGGACACAGGCCAAAGGGTGGGGCCTACAAAAGCTGGGACTTGCTTAGTCTGCAACAGGGAGGCTGGCCGAGGAGGTCTGGGGGCCACTGGTGGGGCAACACTTGTGGGACCAGCTCCCTCATTCCACAGGCCTTCCCGGGGGCTGGGGGCGGGGGGCTGGGGAGTGAGGACACAAGCGCTGGGCATCGGGTGGGGGAGGGGGACAAGTGGGTCCGGTGCGCACTCGGGCAGGGGCTTCAGGACACAGGGAGGCGACCATGAGACAGTGAAGGTGCTGGCAAGAGAAGGGCAGTGTGAGCTCCAGGCAGGAGGTCAGCTGGGGCAAGGCTCAGGGACAAGGGGGGTGGGGTAGGAGGGCTGAGGCACCAGGGGCCTGATGCCCTTGAACGGAGCAGGGAGACCCAAAGCTCAGATGCAGGAGACTGACACCATCAAAGTGACTTCCTGGAGGCGAGGCCCTAGGCCGAGGCCTGGCCCTAAGCACAGGGGGCTCGCGGTTGGAGCTGCAGCAGTGGCTAGGTAAGGGCTTCAGGAACCCAGAGCCCACAGGCCCTGCGACCCCCAGTGGAGGCATGGGTCACATGTGTGAGAAGCCCTCTCCTAACTTCGGATACCCTCGCTGCTTCTCCCCTCTCCTTTTGACACACATGGGCCCCAAAAATGAGAGCATGAAATGCAGGTGGGCTGGCCCACTTCCTCCTCTGCTTTATAAACCAGGGCCTGGGGAGTATCCACCCCCACGCCCTCTCCCTCGAGTGCCTCCTGCCAGCGTTGGCCCAGAGACGCTCCCCTGGCTCTTTAGCTGCACCAGACCCTTCGTGTGAGCTGCTGGGTCCAGGCCACAGGGAGCAGCGCCTCCCCTTTCTCCTCCTCTCCAGACCTGGGAGTCCAGGGCTGGACAGGCCCCCAGATCTGGACCTGTCATGGAGTTTGTGGGCCTGCTGCTAACCTGAGAACTCATTTCCTTCCTTCAATCAGTCCAGAAACATCACAAGTATTTACTGAGAGCCTCACAGTGGACAGTGACCTTTACTGTAATATTGATGATTGTTTGGTCAACACATTGATGGAGGTCTGCTCCATGCCAGGGCCATTTCATGGACCTGCTGGACACAGAGAACCGGGGGAGTACAAAACAGACAGAAACCCCTCACTTGAGGGGCTCAATGAGAAGGTGACCTCTGAGCAGAGGCCAGAAGGAGCTGAGGGAGGGCTGGGCCAGGAGGCCACTGGGTGAAGCACTTTCAGGCAGAACAGTATTCATCAGAATTATGAAGTGAGAACAAGGAAAGCACGCTGGGGAGGTTAAGGGCCTGCCAGGGTCATGCTGCAAGGTGGGTGGGGGGACCGGGCCAGAGCCCAGGCTGAGGCCCTGCTTCCTGCCAAGGCTGGAGAGGCCAGTGGGCGCTGGGCGGGGAGTTCCTGTTTGTTGTTCCTGCTGGGCTGCTGTGAGGTGAGTCAGGGCAGGAAGGGCTCTCAGCCAGCACGCGGTGACTATGCAGTTCCTCACCCAGGCTCACCCAGGCCCTGAAACCAGGGGCCTCAGGGCTCAGAAGGAAAAGGCCCCAGACAAGAGTCTCCTGGGAGTGGAGAGCCCAGGGTGATCCAGGAGGCCACGGTTCTGGAGCTGGACCTGTGGGGATGGCGGCAGGGCTCTGGCACGTTCTCTAGCGGCAGCAGCCATACTGTCATCCTTCTACCCATCTTGAACCTCAAGTATCACCTTTCTCACTCTTTTTTTTTTTTTTTTTTTTTGGTTGTGCTGTGCATCTTATGGAATCTTGGTTTCCTGACCATGGACTGAACCCATGCCCCGTTCTGTGGAAGTACAGAGTCCTAACCACAGGACCGCCAGGGAAGTCCCTCACCCCTCTTCTTCTGTCTCCTGGGTCCTTTCTCGGGCTGATGTGTGTTCGGAAACAACAGAGCTGAGCTAGCTTCAGAACAAGAACGTGAGGTGGCCACGGCTGTGAGAAAAGGCTTGGAGCCCGGGTCCTGGCCCTGAAATCTGTATGTTGCCCAAGGGGTCCTTCCTCTCCTCCTTACCCCTGCAACCCTGAGCCCCTAAGTGGGCTGCCCAGGAACGAGCAGGCCTCCGCCACCCACCTGGGCGGGGCAGACCTACCACCACCCAGCCCCACCCAGGGAACCAAGGTCCTCTGTTTACTGCTGTTTACTGGAACAGCTTGTTTTGATCTAGAAAAATCTGCTGACGCACTGGCTGCCCTGCCCTCCCCCTCTGTCAGGGTGCAAGTATTTTTAGCCCCATTTGCAGAGAAAGAGGCAGAACCCAAGCCCCACATTTATCCACCTTACTGTGAGTACTGCCTTGGCCCCTTCAGGCAGGACAGAGAGGTCCCTGTGTGGTTTTCTACCCTCATCCCTCCTCAGACACATTCCATCTCCAAAGAACCCCGAGGCCAGTAGAAACTGAAACCAGGACCCACTGAAACTGCCATTTTGTCCTTGAAAATGGAGTTGGGCCCCTCCAGACACAAGGGCACAAAGCAAGGCCTTAGTTCCTTTTGTGTTGGGACTCCTACGCTTTGTAGTATCCTAATGCTTTGTGTGTTGCTAATCCCACTTACTCCTGCTCTAAATCTAAGACAGTTTGTTTCTGGAATTTGGGAATAATATGTGGGAATGAGGAAGGTTATGAGACCAGGTAGAGAACAGCAAGCTAAGACATGAAGTTGGGCCTGGGAAGCCGACACACAGCAATTCCCACCGCCTCTCAGGCGCCGCCGTGTACATAAAGGGCTGAGCCCACAGTCTGGCACAGTGACACAGCATAGAAGGCACTTGCTTGCTATTACACACACCTCCCGGCCTTTCTAGAACACTCTGACAGGCAATTCCCTCTTTCCACACTGTTCTTTCAGGCCAAGTCTTCCCAACCCACCCCTAGCAATGTTGCCAGTACAAGACGGATGAGGCAGATCTTGGGGAAAAGTGAGCTGCCAGAAGCTTTCCCTGGCAGGAGAGGGCAGCTGAGCAGCCCTGTGAATAACCCTGGGCTTGCCACGTACTCGACATTCTGTGACAAGGGTCACAGGAGAGTCACCAGTTTCCCAAGGACTCAGGGAGGGTGCCCCCGCTGGGCCCGGCCCCGCCTGCAGATGCCATCTCATAGAGGCAGGGGAAAAAACCTGCCCCAGTTTCCCCCTCGCTGCCAAGGGAGCCTGTTGTCACAGGTGGGTTTGTTTGGGGTGTGGGTGGTTACCCCGGGAGGAGACAAGCCCTTCTCAGTTGTTCCGCACCACTGTCTTTCCCGCTGTGCGCAGGGGCTTCAGGGCTGAGAGGAGGCCCCCGGGGGGGGGGCGGGGTCTGGGGCTGTGGCTCCTCCTCCCGCTGGTCCCACACTAGCAAGGGAGACGCCAGCGACCCATTTCAAAATGGGTCGCCTTGGTGGAGGGGACAAGAGTTCACCGGTTTGCTTTTGCCTCCGCTTTGAGAGACGCAGGTTGGGGGACTGCTCCACGTGGGCAGCCAGCGAAAAGTGCCCCCAGCAGCCACCAGACAGGCTCCCTGAGGACCATCATGGGCTGTAAACTGACCTGGATAAACTAGTTTTTTTCCCCAAATCTCCTTTTTCCCCACCTCCCAAACCAAAAGGAAAGCGGGTTGAATACCTATACCCTTTTGATCTTGTTGCCACGCGATTACACGTATTGTTTTCTGCACAAACAAGATCTTGCTTTTCACTACCTTGCATCTGCCTTTTCCCATTTAATACATAATGAATAATCATCAAGTATTCTTACCCAGCAGGGACAACTTTTCTGAGGAAATACTTCAAGCCTCCAAGCCCCTGGTAACAGAGAATAACAAAGCCACGACACACGCCCCTCAAGCTACCTAGCAGCAACGCGGTGGCTTAACTTTTTTTTTTAATTTATTTTTGGATGCGTTGGGTCTTGGTTGCTGCACACGGGCTTTCTCTAGTTGCAGCGAGCAGGGGCTTCTCTTGTTGCGGAGCACAGGCTCTAGGCGCGCGGGCTTCAGTAGTTAAGACTCATGGGCTCTAGAGAGCGGGCTCAGTAGTTGTGGCACACGGGCTTAGTTGCTCCGCGGCATGTGGGATCTTCCCAGACCACGGATCAAACCCGTGTCCCCTGCATCGGCAGGCGGATTCTTAACCACTGCGCCACCAGGGAAGCCTGGGGCTTAACTTTTTAATGAACTTTTAAAATTAAAAATCACAGCAGGGTTTCTTAACCAGAAACACTAAGCACAGCTACGGGTGCGGCTCCCCGTAGGCGTGTCCCTGGATCCAGCCTCGCGGAGCTCGGGCCGCCCCACCCCCACACTCCCACACCGCAACCGGCGCGCCTCAGCACTGACATCACAGGCGCTCACGAGGCCCAGCCGACGCCCGAGGAGTCACGCGCTTCCGCCCCACCCCCACAACGCCGCGGGGAGTGATGCGCCCTCTGCAGAGATCCCTCCGCCGCCGCCTGGAATTTTCCAGACGCTCTGCCGGCCCTTCTTTCGGGCTTCTTCTGGACGGGGTGACCTGAGGCGACCCCAAAAGTTCCCTTAGACTCGAAAGAGCAGCCCCAGCCCTCCCCCCCGCCCCCACCTCCAGGACCGGGATGCCTCCCCAACCCTGGCACCATCACCGGCCGAAAAGAGGGCTTACCCTCCCTCCCCGTTGGAATCCGCCTCCCTAAGTGACCTTGAGATCTGCCGTCGATCTCAGGAAGCACTTGCTAAGGAGAGTGGGGGATAATTGGGGAATGTGAGAAGGTGGACACCCCGGAAGAGCGGCAGCCGCCCCGAATCGTGTCCTTGGCCAGGGTCGGGGAGGGACTTTTTTCCGGTGGCAGGGGAGGAGTCGTCCTGTTGAGCAATGCCCTGGGTAACGCGGCCCAGGCCTATAAAGGCAAAAGTTGTGGCCCGTCCGGCAGGAGTTAGCGACAGGGAGGGCGGGGGCCCTGGGCTTAGTTTTGGGGGAGGAGGTGGCCAGCTTAGGGTCTCAGGGGACAGGTGGGGGAGATGGCAGAGTTAGATGGGACTGGCGGGTGGGGGGTGCCAGGAGAAGGAAGGTTGAAGGGGAGACTAGATGTTGGGGGAACTGTGCTGGGAAGAGCTGCGTCGGAAGTGCCCACAGTAACCCGTGGGGGAGGAGAACACCCCAGGCCTGGCTGTCGCAGCTGCCTGCTGGAGAAGGGGGGCCTGACCTCTAGGAGGGCGCCGCTGCTGTGTAGGCTGAGCGGCCCCCAGTGCCCTGGTTTGTATGGAAGGAGGAAGGCAGAGAGACGGGAGGAGGAGGCTGACGGTACCGCGGCCCTTGCTGGAGACACGCTTGGGCAGTCGACGCCCTGAAAATTTGCAGGAAGGAAGGCAGTGGGGTACAGGGACGCAGATAGGCAGGGAGGGCAGAACCTGAACTTGTCAATACCAGCAGCCCCCTTTTTTTCCAGACAGAGGGTTGTGAACCCGCCTGGGGATGAGGCCTGGTGTTGTGGAAACTGAACTTAGCTTCGCGGGGCTGACAGTTCTGGCCCAGGGCGGTATGTAATTCTGGCTCGGTCTGGGACAGGGTCCAGCCAGGCCCAGCTGGGTGGAACCCAGGTCTCGGTGTGAGGGTGGTCTAGGGAGTGATGGAGGTCACGTGCCACCCTGAGCGGTCACTGGTATGGCGCCTCGTGTATCTGACAGGCGGGAGCTGTAGGCAGACAAAATTGACGCCCACTTTATTTTCCAGGTGGCAGTGCACCCCTTTGGACTTTTCCTCTAGGTTCCATGCTTACCTCTTCTGTGACCTCACTCTATCCTTCCTCTTCCCTCTTAACTCTCTCGAGGTTACCCCTTCACTTAAAACGTTGCTTCTGGTAATCTGGTAAGCCGGGAAAGTTGCTGGAGTCCCTGCCGGAGTCGGTATTGTCGGTAATCCCGAAGGAGGAGAGGCGTCCCCAGCGGAGACTCTGGGTGGGCGGGTTGGTCTTGCTTGCCGGTGGAGAGGGTGGGGATGGAAGGTGCACCCTTGGGTGGGCCCACAGCGATGGTACCAGCTGAAAGCTACAGAAATGCTTCATAGACCGTGGTTTGTTACTATAGCGTTCATCATGGCAAGCTGGTGGCACCAGGAGAAATGGAGCCCCTGGCCAGTGTGAGTCGTAGCCGTGCAGGAGGGGAGACCCTGGAGGAGGAGAGAGCCCGCCTAAATTGATGTCTACAGATTGAATTTCCAGAGGCTTAGGAGGAGGAGTTCTCCAATGTCCTGTTTCCAGGCCTTGCTCAGGAAGCCCTGTATTCATTCAGGAGCCCACCCTTTAAGGTTTTCAGATGAGCTTATGAGGGGGCAATCTTTAAAAGTCCAAAGCAGATGCATCCGGGGCCTTCAGCAGACGTGTTGCTTTGAGTGTGTAATCCGGGAGCAGCGATCTCTGGGCACGTGATGCCAGCAGGCACCTCTCCTGTTCCGGAGTGGAGGTTTTCAGATGCTGCATCTTCTCAATTCAGCCTCCTGTTGTACTAGTTCTGTGCTACGAACCTTGCTCCCAGAGAACTCTTAAGCTGTAGAACATTTTAACGCGATGCCACAACACAGAGTGCTGCCTTGTAGACGGAGCTTGCAGATGCGTCCCAGTGACCCTCTCATCTACCCGCCCGCCTTCCTGCGCATTGGCCGGAGGAATTCTTAGTGTGATGACATAATCTGTGTGTTGGGAAAGTGTCCAAGATTGAATGCCTTAGGCAAATACTTAAATGAGCCAACTGGCAAATTGAGGGGGTCATTGTACTGTGCTGGAGGTGCGGGTTGGTCATGCCCCAATTGTGATAGAAATGGCAGGTCTAGTTTGGGCATTCCTACTAAGAAGGGAGTGGTCAGGATACCGGTAGTGATCTTTGATTCATCTTGCTCTTTGTGTTTTTTAACTTCAGTTTTACTTGATCAGATTTGAGAGTAATCTCAAATGGGAGGACCCTGAGGTGAGGGGTGGTGGGGAGGGAAAAGCCTGCCGCAGGTGCTGGGAGGGGTGGGAGGGGTGGGCGTGAAGAAAGGGAGAAGGGGGGAGGGTTGTGGTTAGGTGTGGGTTGTAGAGGGTGGGAGTGGTAGGGAATGTGGGTTGAAGGGAATTCTCTGGAGAAAAGATCAGTAGACAGAGCTCTGGGGAATTATATAGAGCTCATGGGCAAAGAAATTACTAGTTAATAGTAAATTGTTAATGCTAGTTAAATTATCGCTTGGAAGCACAGAAAACAGTTGCTTGGAAACTTTCTAAAATGCTTAAAACTCTGCTAAGTGCAGGGGAAAAAGCAAAATTGCTTTGCTGCAAGATGGGGAAGACTGAAAAGGTAACTGAAGACCTGGTTATTGGTGGCTTGAAAGATTGGTGTCAGAAACTTGCATCAGCAGGTTAACATCCTTCACTGCTTTCAAGCTTCTTACGTGGTTTATCTGGAGATGTGTGGTATTTGGGAGAGGTCTTGGAAAAGACTTTAAATACCCATATTGTGGGCTTTTAAAGTAAGCTTGAGGTTTTGGCGTGCACTTAAGATGGTGAGATGTACTCTTCTGGGTTTGCAACATTTTTTTTCACTGAGGTTTTGCAGTTGAAAACTTGAGCAAAGTGAAAATGCAATGATTTCTAAAGGAATTTTGTGTTACTTCCTGCCTTATAAGCACATCTCTTTGTGATGAGTATTAATTAGAAACAGCAAGAGATTTTACTTTTCGTCCTCATTGTAACAAGGAGAACCTAATGACTCTGTGATCACTGTAAAATTACTGTCATGTTTGGTAGCAAACACTCCATGTAGGCTTGCTAAGGTTACAGTTAGTAACCCACTGTCTCTTTAGTTTGAATGTTTGTGTTTTTTAAGTGATAACCGTATTAGAGGGGAAACTATCAGCCAAAATCAGTTTGGGAAATAAGCAAAACGGGATGGGGAGGTGCTTTATTACTAGATTATGGTGTGTTTGTGAAAATTCAGGGAAAGATCCGAATCCTTTGTGATAAAGTAATACCAGTGGCTTTTTTATCTTGTCCTTCTTCCCATTGAACTTCACTTTGAAAATTTTAAATCCCCAATATTTATACACTTGGCATCTTTCTAGGTTCTCTTTTTAATGTTTAAAAATATGTTGACATGATCAGTTCTTAACCCGTGATTTGGGCATGATATAGTAACTGTCATTGGAATTTAAAGAATACTAGTCATGCATGTATGGGGAAATGGTAAGCTGTTGTGAAATTGAAACTGTAATAAAAGTAGGAGGAAAAAGTACTTTTATGTTGCTCTGTATGGGAAGAACCAGTCTTGTTACACCATGTATGTGACTCATCATCATTCTTCCCCTTTACAGCATGAATAAAGGTTTGAGTTCTAAACTCATTAGAATTGTTTGTATTGCTATGTTATATTTTTTCAACCCTGATCTTGTCTGTATATCAAGTTGCCTTCATAAAGAGACTGTGGAGTCAGGTGCCCACCAGCAAGCTGCCTGTGCGGGGCTCACGGCCCTGCCAAGAGTGGGCACCGCTGATCTTGTCTGTGTATCAAGTTGCCTTCATAATGAAGTTGAATGTACCTTCATACTGGAGATTTAGGCCTGGAGGTACTAACGTAGCTCCACACTGAGGGCGTGAGTGGAGTGTGCTAACCTGACACAACGGGCACATCCTGAATGGCCTGCAGTCTGGGAGGTGGGGAGGGGCTCTGCTCACTGGGCGTGTGTGATGGTTGCGCACAATGTGATTACTGTAATTACTGTCTGTTTTACCGCCTGATGTACCATCTGCGTTCTTCCTCTTGGACCATTTACCATATAAAATTTCTGTATTGATTTGTATAAAGATCTTGAAGCTTCTGCCAGTAGTTGTCAAACTTAATCTCATTTTTTCCTTTTGTATTTGTGCTCAAAAAGTATCTATTATACAAAAACTTTTTAAATGTTGTTGTAACGAGTCTAATAATAACAAATGGGGTGTTGGGTTTGCTTCTGATTACTTTTTCTTTAGTAGCTAAACACGTATGTGCTGCCACATTACAATAAGTGCTTTTCTCCATTTAAGGGGTTATGGATCCAGCCTATAAAGTGTATAAATTAATCACCCTGATAAAGTTGAACTATCAGGCTTTTACTGAGTAAATACTGTCCTTGCTCTTTTGTTCCAGGTCTTGTCAACAGCAGCTTCTTGTAATTATCTGCTTGAATCTGCTTCTCAAATTTTTTGTCTCTAGTTTTTGTTGTTTCTAATCAAATGCAATGAATTTTAATGACTGTTACTATTCATTAGGTTATAAAATCTAGTAAGTGGAAGCTATGATACTCCTCTCAAGGCAAGAGTATTCCTTCTCCTTGTTGGAGCTTGAGCACACAGAACTGGGTTAATCTTTGGTTCAAGACATAATATGGTTCTCTTTTATTTGGTTCCTTGATGTTTTTAATAACGTGGCAAGCATTTTTGAATCTTCTGTTCGCTGTATAAACAGGACTTTAGACAGTAACTTCCTCTGCTTGTGTGGTCCTGGTCATCTCCCCCATCTCCCTCCCTGCCTCCCTCTAGGCCAAAGTAATCATCCTCCTCAATACTAGGTTTATCTTCTACTTGCTTTCTTCTGATATAACTTTGCAAAAAGAAAAAACTTACCTAAATGTGTTTTTTAAACTATAATTTTCATTTCAGTTGTTTTTAATTTTATAGAAAAGGTATTATGTTGTATATAAGCTTATGGAATTATTCTCGTTTAATGATTTTAAGATTCATCCTTTACCTTGTGTGTAGTTCATTTGGAGTCTCTATGTGACTGTAACACAATTAACCAATTTTTCCCATTGCTTCTCTTACTCTGGTCAGTGTAATTGGGTAAGTGGTAGGTGGATGCTCTCATGTTATACAGAATGAAACCCTGACTGACCGGGGCGGCACCACCAATATGCACCGCTACCCTCACCCTGCCTGCTGCTTTTCCTGCCGGACCTTTTTCTGTACGTTTTTATCCACATCTAGTATTCAAAGAACATAGGTTATAAGTGGGAAGATACTGTTTTATACTGTATATCATTATCGACTTGCTTTTTTCACTTAGCAGTAGGGAGAGTCACATGAGTACATGGAGAACTGCCGTCATTGTATTAAGCTGCTGTGTCGTATTCCTTCACCTGGGCGTTCCACGAGTTATTTAGCCATTCCGCTCCTGGTGGCTATTTACACTCTTTCCAGTCCTTTCGGTTGCTGTGTGATCATCATCATGAGTGCTCCGTGTGCCCGCACATGAGTGCCCACACGTGAGAGCAGGTATCAAAAAGTGGAATTGCTGGGTCAGACATTTTGCTCAATTCCTCCCTGTCGTCCTAGAGAGTACGCGTACCTGATTATGAAAGTATCTGTTTGTCCATATCCTCTTGGACACCCTGTATGTATGTATGGCAAGCTTTTAAATTTCTGCCAGTTGCCTTTGATCCATCATATATTCACAGTGACCCACTGAGTCTTTGATGGGTACAGTGGACTCTTGGCATCTGTGGACTTAACATCTGTGGGCTTGATGCTGATAGGGGTACCAGAGTCCAAGGCACATGATCCTTTGTGATTTTCTTGAGGTAATTTTTAAAATTACTCATGTCATGAGCGTCCCCAGCCAAACGGTCTGTTCCATGTCACACTATGGCTTTGTTCTCCACTTGTCTCTGCATTGCAGCAACTCTCAAAGGGACCAAAACTTTGCAGATTTGGGTACGTTTATGGCTCATGTTACTATACTATGTACTGTGGTAATGGATGGGACCGTGGAGTGTATGTTTGTGGCAGAATTTATTTTAATCCCTTTATAAATTACTAACCTTGCATTTAAATTTTAAACACTATGGGAAAACAATGTAGAAGATAAAAGTTTCTCTCTAGTTCTTCTCCCAAGAATAATTAGTAATGGCAACTTCATTTATATTCCTTCAGATGTTTTCCCTCCATGGACATACAACAGTTTATCCTATTATTATTATGTGCTCTAAAATGGAAACATACAGTATGTACTGTTCTGCAACTACTTTTTTTCATGACTCTGTAGTATTTAATCTTGCACATGTTGGTATAGTCACTTTAACCATTTTCCTGTTGATGGGCTTTTAAGGTTATCTCTAGGGTTTTCTGGCCATAGCAGACAGTGCTGCAGTGAGCTTCTTATAAATACTTCTTCGTGCACATGCTATGCAAGCCCTCAGATCGTGATGCCTGCAGGAAACATGAGCTCCAGACATGCACACCTGCTCCGCACAGCCCCGCACTGCAGCTCTCCCACCCTGGTGCTGTCGGGGTCTGGGGCGCTCAGTCTTGTGAGGTGGGTTGCGAGTTTCTGCTGCCAAAGTAGAATAATGCTGGCCTTCTCCTAATGTGTCGGGGAATTCAGTTGAAACTGCTTGTCCATACCAGGTTTTAGCTTAAGATGGTGTCTGACTTACTTAGCACAAAACAAAAAGACCCAACAAACCTCAAAGTCCACTTCCCAGTTTTCTTCCCCTAAGCAGGTTGAAAAACAAACTCTTCTAGGAAAGTAGTTGTGACATTTGCAAAAAGTAGCATTTAATTATGTTATTGTTTGTTTGGTCTCTTGAAGTTGTTTCACCTGGCATCTCTGTAGGCGTTTCTGGTCCTCGGGAAAGCAGTGCGTTCAGGTGGGGCACAGGCTGCTCCCCCCTGCCTTTCAGCACAGGCTTGGCTGCTAAGTACATGCTCCCTCTCTAAGAGGCCACCACGTGCCAGGAGCACAGGTGTGACCCGCGCTGTCACTCACCCCTTAGGATCACGAGGGAACTAGAGGGCACAAGATCTAGCCCAGCAGGCTTATTCTCTCCCCTCAGCTTCGGGGGTGATCCGTAAGGGTCCCCCATACCCTTCTGTCGATGAGACAACTGTGTGACCCGCCGTCTGTATGTCAAATCAAGGCCCTGCCTCTGCCCTGAGCTGACCCCAAGGGCAAAGGCTCTTTTAAGTTGTTTAACTTAAAGGTGTAAAAAATGCTCAAAGTAATACCTGCAAGTGTTAAAGTTCAAACCCTGTAGAAGATACTGTGACGCCTTTCTCTAACCCCTGGCCTCCCCTCCCACAGAGGCAGCTATCGTGGCCAGTTAGTTGCTGGAGTTTCCTTCCAGAGAATTCTTGTACCTGTTTTGCTGTGAGGTCCTGGTATACCACATGCCCTGTCTTGCACTTTGGGTGGTTCAGTTAACCGTGCGTCAAGGAGCCCACTGTGTATCTGTATTCGTGGTCTGCCTTGGGTCTTCAGTATCTGTGTGGTAGTGCATGTTTGAATTATCCATTCCCCTTTTGAGGAACAATTAAGATTGTTTCTAGCAATTTTTGCTGTATATAATGTCTATCCTGAGTATCTGTCTCCATGTGTTTTTATGTACATGGCAACTATGTCTGTGGGGGACGTTTCCTTTGAGGGGAATTCTGGGCCACAGCCCATGTACTTTTCCAAACATGAGGGAGCTACCAGCTTACACTCTAGGGAGGCTGTTCAGGTTGACGGTTCCTACACCTTGTGTTCTTGAACTAGATTATTTGTGTATATGAAAAGTGAAAATAGTATTTCATTGTAATTTGCATTTGCATTGTATTTCATTGTATTTTGTAATACATAATACATAGTATTTCATTGTAATTTGTAATTTGCATTGATTTGCATTTCTATTGGGATGTGTACTTAGGGATTTTTAAGAGCTCTTAACATATTAAAAAAGTTAACCCTTTGTCATTTGTGCTGCAAATACCCTTTGTCATTGACCTTTACATTTTATGCTTTAAAATTTTTTGCTGTTCAAGAGTTTTAAACATATTTATACTTATGTTTTCTTTCATGGCTTCTGGATTTTATGAGTAGTTCAGAAAGACTAATGCAGCTCAAGATTATTTTTTGTTAAACCTCGTGTTTTGCCCAGTTCTTTTAAGGTGTACGTGGAATGTCTAAGTGGAATCCTGCTCTAGTAACAGGCACCTGACCCCGAACTGCCTTTTTCTCCTGTCCACACCTGATGGACTGTTTACAAAATGTCTCGCTTGCTTTCCTGCCTTGTCAGAGAGATTACACAGACCAGAATTTGCCTTTTCTTTGGCGTCTCAAGGCCGCCATCCACATACCGTCGTCCAGTCCGGCACACGGCAGTTGCTTCAGGGGCTGCTGAGGTGGCCTGTTTGTCCCCTCACTGACTGTCCTCCCCAGCCCGGCCCTTCCTCGGGGTCAGCCCACCCCTCCTGTACTGGGCTCGCGGTGTCTGTACTAGAGGCGAACCGAAGGTGCCTGGAGGTGAGGCAACAAAGCCTTCCCTTCGGTTATTTTACTGTTTCACCTGTGTGTCAGTGGTGGCCTGTGTCTCTTCAGAGATGATCCGTATGGGCCTGTTTTTCAACCAAACACAATTCTGTTTTCTAACTATGATTTTTTCTGATTTACTGTTACTTTTTCTGATTTACTAGGATGCTTTTTTCTCTGTTTTCTAAGACTGTGATTTTTTCCTTAAGGGAATTTCTTAACACTGACATTACTGGCTCAGAGGACTTGGCCAGTGTGAAGGCTTTTGAGTCACGTTGCGTTGCTAAGTGCCTTCCTCAAAGGCCAGCACAGCTCAGCCTGGCCCTGCCCTGTTTGTTTTCATCTTGGCTGACCGGAAGGTTAAGCAGTGTCTCGGGGTTCTAACGTGCACACTTTGACTCTGTACAGCTGAATGTGCGCCCTTCGTGTTTGTTAGCCGACCCATGCATCTGCTTTGTGCTTCACTTTTATTTCCATCGCTTCCTGAGAACTCATTTTTATGTGGAGGGCATTTACCCACAGATACTACGAAATGTTTTGCAAGTTTGTAGTTTACCTTTTAAGTTTACATCTTAGATCTTGCTGATGGTTTCTTGCCGATGGTTTAAAATTTTGTAGCCAAATCTGTCTAATTTTATTATTAGGGTTATGTACTTTGGTGTCGTGTCTGGTTCTTTTGTGGTTTCATTTTTGACATTTAACTTTTTACTCCATCTAGAAGTTGTTTTGGTCTACAGTATGAGGTAAGAATCTAATTTAGTTCTTTCAAAATGGTAAACAAATTTTCCCACACTTTTACTGAATTGAAATGCTGCTTGTTAATTATGGGCTAAATACTCAAACTGAGTCTGTTTCTAAACTTTTCAGTCTGTTCCACTGGTCTGTCTTTCCTCGTGCCAACCTAGTGCTTTAAGTATTTTAGCTTTATAATATCTGCTTTTAATAATATGGTAATACAGGCCCCTGCCATTCTTTTTAAAAGTATTTGGATTTTTATTGGCATTGAATTACATTTATAGATATGTTACTGAGACTGCCCATTTAGGAACTGGTCTCCCTGTTCATTCGGGATAGAATGATTTTCATGTCCCTCAGGAATTTTAGACCTCAAACAATTAAAGCACATTTACAAAGCTTGTTCCTAGAAATGTTCTGTTCTGTATTGTGGTTGAATAAGTTTTTCTATTAAAATTTCTGATTATGGTAGCCTATGGTAAGACTCGTTTTACATATGTATTTTATAAATAAATATGCTGTACTTCATTACCAGCGTCAGTTGAGAAGCAGTAATAGTATCTTGGCTAAGAGTGTAGTCTTTCGAGTCAGATGACCCTGATTTCATGCTGGACCTGCCTCATTTCTGTGTGACCATCTCTCTGCCTCAGTTTCCCCATCTATAAGAGGGGATAATCTTATTATCTACTAAGAAGTGGTTGAGGAGTTCTCTGGCAGTCCAGTGGTTAGGACTCGGTGCTTTCACTGCTGTGGCCCCGGGTTCAGTCCCTGGTCTGGGAATTAAGATCCTGCAAGCTGAGTGGTGCGGCCCCCCCAAAAAAAAAGGAAGAAAAGAAAATTGGGTGGGATAAGGGTTAATGAAGCAATGTAAGCCTTGTACTTGGTGCCCTCCAGACATGGAGTGAGCACTGTTCTCTTGAGGTTTCCAAGTAACTAACATCAACTTTTTTAAAATTTAATTTATTATTATTTATTTTTGGCTGCATTGAGTCTTTGTTGCTGCATGTGGGCTTTCTCCACTTGCCACGAGCGGGGGCTACTCTGTTGCCATGTGCGAGCCTCTCACTGCAGTGGCTTCTCTTGTTGTGGAGCACGGGCTCTAGGCACACAGGCTTCAGTAAGTGTGGCACATGGGCTTCAGTAGTTGTGGCCCGCGGGCTCTAGAGAGCAGACTCAGTAGTTGTGGCTCACGGGCTTAGTTGCTCCGCGGCATGTGGGATCTTCCCGGACCAGGGCTCGAACCTGTGTCGCCTGCATTGGCAGGCGGATTCTTAACCACTTCGCCTCCAGGGAAGTCCCAATGATTCTACTTTCCTGATATTGTCCTTTGAAATAAAATAAATTTACATTTTAAAAGTGAGTTGATTTAAGGAAAAAAATAGGACCGCTGAACTCAAAAGTGGCAAAAAAAAAAATCTCAAGATGTTGTGTGAATTAAGGTTTGGGAGAGTGTCTTCTGTGAACCACAATTGTTTGGAGGCAGAGAAAAGAGTGCAAACCTTAAATAAGAAGCGGGTGAGGAGTGCTGTCCCTTTGTGTGTGGTGTCAGCTGGCATCACTGCCAGACACACTGGGATCATTTGTTATTAGATTGTGAGGAAGTTTCTGTTTTGTTTTTTAAATTTATTAAAATGTCTTTCCTGAATCTATGGAGATGAACGTCACGTTTTTCTCCTTTCATCATCTAATGACTAGTTGGATTGATGGAATATTAAGCCCTCCTGTGACTTCTGAAACAAACCTTTCCGGGACTGGAGCTCTATTTTGTCGACAGAGAAATGAACCAGAGGGTCCACTTTGACTCGGGGCCTTGCCAGGCAGGCAGGTGTCAGGATCTCAGGAGAGGTGGACACAGTCCAGGGCAGCAGCTCTGACCGCTGGTCCCTATTCCCTGCTCTGCTGCTTATCAGCACATGCCTTTGGCCAAATTCCTTAAATTCTTGAAGCCAGTTTCCTCCGTGGTAAAATGGGGACAAAAACAGTGCTAGCACATCTCTCTCGATCTGTGTGAAGCTGAAGTGTGGTGGCGCAGGCTCTGGGAGTGAGTGGGCCTCCACTGTTCCTGCCCCTGTTACGACAGGAACATGTGACGTTTCTGGCGGGACCACCGTGGGAATTCAGGATGGGACCCCCGGGGCACCTGAAGGCCTCCTGGCTGTATTTGGGAAAGAGCTCATTGTCCTTATTTCCTATATGCTTTGTGGTTTCAGTTCTGATGTATAATTTGACCATAGTTATTTAAGAGTATGCTTTAAAATGTCAAAAAAAAAACCTACTTAAAAAGGCAAAAAACTACTGCTTTTTTGAATCAATGTCTCCCTTTCTTCATTGCTTGAAGTGTGATTATTTTCATAAGTGTTCCATGGCAGTCGAGAAGGTATTCTCTGATACGTTCCATATTCTGGATTAGTCCCTTCGCGTGTTTTTTGGTCCAGTCCAAATCCACTATATCCTTTTGTAGATGAGAAGTGTGATTACATTCTCACCACCACTTCTGGTTCTCTCCCCTCCCCCCAAGACGGCTTATCAGTTCTGTTCTCTGTTTCGCAGCAGCATTATTGGAACATTGAGATTCCGCCTGTGTGGACTGCCTTCTGCTTGGAATTCGCTTTGTCTGGTATAGGCAGGGCGGGCCTGCACCTGCGCCCCACCCACCACCAGCCTGGCTGTGTCTTGTTTGCACTTGACTGAAGTACCTGTCGAGAGTTACTTTCAACTGAAATTTGAAACTATCTACTTTTGCATCTTTCTGCCCACGTATGTGTGTTTATTTTACACGGTTGTGATCGGTAGTTGCTTTGCTTTCTCCACTTCAGGTTATGTTTTGGGCGCGGTTACCCTGCTGAAATCATCCACCCGTTCCGGGTGAGGCCCTCTGGGGCATTCCAGGGTGTGAGCCTGTCACTGCTGCCTTGCAGTCCGAAGCGTTTTGTGATGATGAATGACACAGTCACAAACGTCTTGGGGCAAATCCCCTTGTATACCTACCTCATGGCTGCTTCTGGTTTGCATTCCCCACTGGCCAACGGGAAGGGGCAGTCCTCCTTGCTCACTGCCCTGTGCCCTCCAGATGGCTCTAAGAAGCCAGCGACACACTTATCTTTGCTCATTGACTATGAGTGTGTGTGGTGGTTTCTTGAAGCCATTTAATTTTTCCTCTTTTAGCCAGTGCGTATTTCCCTGTGTAGATAACTCTCTGGGTTTCCCAAGGTAAAAATTGCGAGGGCCTCGTCACTCACCTGCTGAAGTGTAATGCTTTGCTCATCTTACAGAGTGTGTTTTGACTCCCCCCACTTCTGAGGCCTTTTAAGGTCAGAGCTCTGTTGCTTCATCGTCAGGTTGGACTTAGATGGTCGTGCACATCCCTCTCTCCTGCTGCAATAAGTAAGTGCCCGCCCTTTGTGGTGTGTTTGGGGGACGAAGGTGAAGGGAGGCTGTGAGGGGAGGTGGGCTAGAAAGAGGGACAGGGACGTGAGGGAGATGGGCTGAGGGGGACGGAGGCCAGGCCCACGGGCCTGGCTCTGAGCCCACCTGATGGGCCCCAGACCTTGGGGTCGGGGTGTGTGTATGAACGGGGCCCCGCTCACGTTCCTCAGCCTGGCCTAATTGTTCTGTGTGACCCTGAGCAGGTGTCAGCCCTCTCTGGGCCTCAGCCTCTCATCTGGACCTTGCTGGGAAGAGGCTTCTGCACTCCTCAGGGCTGGCAGGAGGGGTGCAGGAGCGCTCCCCCTGTGAGAGGCCGGGACAGGACTCCTGGACGAGAACTACGGAGCTGGGAGCGCGGAGGAGGGTAGTGCACCCACTGGACCCGTCGTGGGCCCAGGGGAGGCAGAGCCCGGCCCGCAAGCAGTGGGTACTGCGGGCTGTGGGCTGGGAGGGAGGCCTGGGGGCAGGTCCGGGGTGAGCTCCTCTGTAACCTCTCGGGGCCCTGGGGACTGTGACCTGCCCTCCCCGGAACTTCAGACTCCCGCAGAGAGTAGGTGAGAGGAGAGAAGGTGGCGGGGGCGTTCTGGCCTCGTTTTCAAGTAACGGCAGTTCCCAGGAGGGGTCCATAGCTGACTGGGACGGAGAGATGGGGGCAGCAGGTGTGGCAGGTGGGCGCGTCTGCGTGACCCCACGTGGCCGGGGCACGGCAGACCTGGAGGACCGCTGGCATTCAAGCTAGGCCAGAGTGCTCAAGTTTCCCCTAGTTCTTAGATTTCCTGTTCTAACAAAAAATTTAAGATTTTTGCCTTTAAATATAAAAGTAATTTGCCTAGAGTTAAAAATTCAAGCCATGGAAAAAGTATAAAATGCAAGTAAAATTCCTTCCCCTGCCACCCCATCCCGGCCCTGCTACACAGAGGTGACCTCTCAGTGTCTCAGGATCTTGGAGGTTTCTGTACACATACGCATCTTGTCACTGCTGACACTGTCCTAGAACCAGCAGGACCGTATCTTGCGGTTCAGTCTGCCTGTCTGATTTCATGCGCTCCTGCGGCTGGGCTATGCAGCCAGCACGACAGGAGACGTGTGGCTGTGGGGCTGAGGGGCCGTGTGTCCCCCGGCTGTGCCTTTGAAAGGGGCGTCAGGGCAGGGAGGAGTAAGCCTGGGGGACGGGAGGCACGGAGCCGGCGCAGGTGTTTTTTTTTCCTGGACGCGCTGATGGCTGCGTCCAGGTTTTGCTTTTCACCTTTGAGTCTGTGAGAAAATGAGCAGGAAAAAAGCAAAAGGCACTGGTGGTGGCACGCCTGGTACTGCTGGGCCAGGGTTCAAGTCCCTGCAGTGTCCCTGCTTCCTTCCAGCTCCCCACTCCAGGCCCTTCCCACCCCGTCAGGGACATCATGGTCCCCAAGGAGAGAGGTTTCCGGGTGGGGCGCCCATGGCCTCTCTCCCAGGAGCCCTCACCCGCTGGAAGGGGGCCTGGCTGAGATGAGTAGACATGGACGGGGGGCTGGGCGCTCAAGGGCTCTTGGGGCTGCAGCCCCGCCCCCCAACCCCTGGGCCACATGTGGCGGGGGGAGGATGTGGGAAAGGGAGGACAGCCTAGGGGCTGTGAACCCCAAGGCTGGGGGCCCCGCCTAGAGGCCACCCTTGTCAGGGTGTGCTCCACACCCAGCCTCGTCCACCCAGGGCTCCCGGGATCAACTACCGCCCTCCTCTCTGCCTCTGAGGACCAGGAAGGGCTGGGTGGACAAGGTCTAAGAGGAGGAGGCCTGGCTGAACTGGGCAGGTCGTGGAGTGGCCCTGGGGAGCAGAAAGAGAGAGGCCGACAAGCAGGTGCTGGTGCAGGAAGTGCAAGAGGGGCCTGGGTGGCCCTGAGGGTGCTGAGCCTGCACTGTGCAGGTACCTGAGACCTGGAGGAAGGACCCCAGGAGACCCCAGCTCAGGACCCAGCAGGGGCAGCTGTGATCCCAGGCAGGCTGACAGCGGCTGCCTTGTCTCTCAGCCTCTGAGGTTCCTCTGCCCCTCTCCCAGCTGTGGCCGGCCTCCTCCATTCCCCTCTCCCCAGAGGTCAGAGGATCACTAGCCATTTCGCTGGTCCTGATGCTGATGCTGTCGCACCTTGGAACAGGGCTGCTCAGGCTCCAGCCAGTCAGTCCCCATGATTCCCCAGGAGCCCCTGCCCATCACTGCAATAGACTTTTCCTTTAACAATCCACATCCCATAAGGAACAGCTGGAAGCAGGAGGGGAGGCGTGCAAAGTTGGCCAGGAGGCAGGGCTCTCAGAGCCCAGTTTGAACACCAGGCCCTGTAGGTCTTCTCAGCCCAAACTCAAGTCACAGGATGGTACAGGTCCTCCCAGGAGAGCTGGGCTCCCATGGGGTGGAAGGGACACCACACCTGGACAAGCCCTGAGGGAGATGCAGGATGCCAGTCTGAGGGAGGGGAGCTAGGAGACAGAAGAGGGCAGCGGCCGGTCAGCCTTGTCGAGAGAACCCCTTAATAAGAGGCCTGGGCTTGGGCCTCCTGAATGAGAGCAGTGGCTGCTCTGCCATCATCTGCAGTGCCTTAGCCCCTTGGCAAGTTTTGGTGACAGAAAACCACCCTTTGGAGGTGGTGTTTCTTGAGGGTGGTGAGAGGAGGCAGCGGAGGCCGTGGTCCCGCGAGCAGACTGTCCCCAGGCGGGTGGTGAAGTCGCGATGTCCACCAAGGTGCCTGTTTATCTGAAGTGCGGCAGCCACAAAGGCAAGAAAGAAGCTGCGGGAATTGCTGTCCTCAGACATGATCAGCCCGCTGGTGGGGGCTGACAGGCTTATGCTCACGCATAAGCAAAGGCACTGAGGCACCAGAGTGCATTACAGAGAGGAGCCAACACATGGCAAAGACAGCATAGGTCTCTGAGTCCAACCTAGCCTTGTGAGGCTCAGTTTCCCCATCTCTAAAATGCAGTCAGTGATACCTACCTAACAACCTTGCAGGGTTGTTAAGCAAGTCAGGGATAACGTTTATTAGCGTGCACATGGAAGGTATTCAAACATGGTTATGCTGTGAGACATAAAGGAACACGGGGCTCGGGAAAGGCAGGACCGTGAAGCTGGAAAACTGGGTCGGAGTCGGCTTAGAACAGTTCTCCTTGCAAGGCTGAAGCTGAGGCCATGGGAGCTGCCGAAAGAGTTTAAGCAGGAGAGACGGGGGGTCAGACCCAGGTTTTAGAAGGGTCACCAGCCAGGCCGAGTGGGGAGACGGACCAAAGATCAAAGAGGAAGAAGCCGTTGCAGGAAGAGGGCTGGCTCCGCGTGGGGACAGTGGGGACCCAGAGCAGGGGAAGGTGCTGGGGTGGGGCTTGGTATCTGACTGGTACAGACCATGTGGGCAGCTGGAGGCCAATGCCGGCCTCGGTGACCCCTCTTCCATTCTCTGCTGGTTCTTTTCCATCCTTTTGATCCTGTGAATCCCAGAACCCCCCTCACCCCCAGCCTTTCCTGCTTCCAGTCCTTGTGAGATTTCATAGTGGAGGCTGAATTTCAGCAGAAGGCATTTTGCTTGGCCATGCAGGGTTTTCTTTTAATGTTTTTTAAAATTTTATTATATCAGTAGATACACACACACGTATATGTATAACATAAAACTTGCCCTCTAATTATTTATTTATTTATTTATTTAATTTATTTATTTTTGCTGTACGCAGGCCTCTCACTGCTGTGTCATATAGAATAACAGCCCAAGGTACACGCAGGCTCAGTGGGCATGAGTGGGCTTCTCCTGCACTGTCCTGTCCACTGGCAGACACTGCCATCCAGCACAAAAGGTCAGGGTCCTGCTGAAGACCTCCTGGTGGCCTCCTTATCACATCCCCAGTGGTCCACAGCCCACACCAGGGCTTTCCCACCACTGGAAGCCAGAAGCTCCCCAGAGTGGCCCGGCTTGAGGAAGCCCTGGTAATTGCAAGGGCTAATTGCAAGGGCTGGTAATTCCAAGGGCTAATTGCAAGGGCTAATTGCAAGGGCTAACCTTGCAGCCTCATCTCCTCCCCACCCCTTATGAGCTGACATTTTGCTTGACACAGGAATGTCCGGGAGCGAGATCCACAGGCTGCAGAGGTTCCTACGACCTGGAAGCAGACCCAGTAGAGGAGTGCATGCTCCAGCACCGACTCCACAACACACCATGAAATGTGTAGAGTCCCTCTAATTGAAAATGCCCAACTCCTGGCAACGCCTGCCCAGGTAACTCTGTCTCCCAATGACATACAGAGGCCAGAAGGGTTCAGGAGCGCAGGAAAAGCTCAGCAGGGCTCATCAGGAAAGTGGAAACACACTAGAACCAGAGATACCACGCAGACACACGAGCAGAGCAAGCTGCAGAAAAGCCCGTTAGCCACACACTGGGTCCGCGCACTGCAAGCCCTCCAGTTACAGAGCGTGGGAAATGAGTCAAGGTCATGCTGTCCCCATCTGTCGTGAGGGCTGAGTTGGGCAGAGAACCTGCTTGCTTGCCCTTCCCTCTCTCTTCAGCTCCTGTTTCCTAAACTCACACTGAACTTCAACATCTAGATTTCTGGAGCCTGTCTCTGTCCTTGTCCTCTGTTCCCCCTTTGCATTTCTTCTGGCCTGGTCTGACTCTGTTTTGCTTTGACCTTGACAACAGCTTTTCCCTTCCAGTCTAATGAATCTAGTATTTGGACAACTTTGAAATACCGCCCAATGGTCCCTTCCAGTTGTAGCATTCCACAGCATGAGTAAATCACAGTAAACTGTCAACCTTTTAATCCTTGTTAAACCAGTTTAACAAGCATTTCCTGTTCCTTATGTACAATACAAACCACTTTACCTAAGTGATGTGAGAAGGCTTGTCTGAGAGGAAGCCAAGCGGAGGGCAGCAGAGCCTCATGGTGGGGAGCCATGGAGAGCGCTGGGGCCAGCTCTGGCGGAGACGAAGACCACCTCTGCGTTTTTCAATAACATAATACAATAAATATCCTTTTTGCTGAGGTCCTCTTGCGGTGGGGTGGGAGTTTCAGGTGAAACTGAAGAAGGTCTGGTAGACCTTGACCTGGTCCTAGTGCACTAGTGCTGACTTGCCTTAGCTGTGCAACGACAGGCAACTAATAATGGGATGAGGGCATGTCTCTTGAGGGAAGAAAAAAGACCAGTCCTAGACCCGACCTACTCTGAGGGGCAGGAAATCTGAATTCTAGACTGGCTTCTTTCACTTCCGCACTGAGCCGTCTCTGGGCCTCTGCTTCCCAGTGGCTGTGGAGAGGCTGAGGGGTTGAAGGTCCCGCCTCACTCTGGGAGCGGGTGTCTCCTGCCCAGGCTGCCAGCTGTACCACGGGCACCCGCTCCGCCAAGGGCAGTGTGCACTCCTCCACGGCACTCTCAGGGTCAGAACCAGGACTTGTGACTCAGAACAGACATATCCATTGCCAGCTGATGAGATGGGAGAGACAGAGGAGGCCGGTGTACCTCCCCTACCAGCTGCCACTGATCTCTACAGCTGCCTGTCCCCAGATGAGTGCCCAGCCCTGGCACAGTGGGAAGGCCCTTCAGGGTTCAGACTTCCCCTCCGTGCAGCAAAGAGGGGCTCCTCCGTGGCCCCCACTCTAAGGGGCGCAGGAGGTTCACAGCCTGGACCCTGCTTGTTTCTTGGGCTGGAACTTGAGACCCAGTCTGGCTCTACCCCTGGCATCTAGTCTGGCTCCTCCCGACCCCGGCCAACAGACACACACCCCGTGCTACTCTCCGTGGGCCTCTGTCTCACCATTGTCGTGGTTCTGCTATTTAGAAATGATTATCCCCCCTCCAGACCAAGTTCCCTGTCTGCAATGATGTCCTGCCCAGCCTATCCACCAGCTCACCCTTCCTGGCCTAATTAAAGCACCACCCACTCTCAGAAGCCTCCTCTGAGCTCGTGATGGTGACTGTCTCCCTGACGCAGGTTCTTCCCAGCACCAGGTCCCTCGGCTACAGCATTCGCAGGCCCACGCACGTCACAGCTATTTATAGATGTCTTCAACTCCCTGGAAGGAGGCTCTGACTCAACCCCCAAAAGCAAGTTGCAGAAACACGCTTAGGAAGGTAAAGAAGCAGCCTGGGAGAAAAACAATGCTGTTGTCCAGAAACACGCTTAGGAAGGTAAAGAAGCAGCCTGGGAAAAAAACAATGCTGTTGCCGTGGGGCGCGGGGGTGGGGGGGAGGGACACTTACTTTTTGCTTCATACAGTTCATCACTTATAAAGTTTATCAGTATTACAAGGTTGTAAACATTACATTATAACATTGCAATGTTATAAAATAACATCTTCAGTAACTTTCTACATAAAATCTCACATATTTTTTTTTTTTTTTTTTTTTTTGCGGTATGCAGGCCTCTCACTGCTGTGGCCTCTCCCGTTGCAGAGCACAGGCTCCGGATGCGCAGGCTCAGCGGCCATGGCTCACAGGCCCAGCCGCTCCGCGGATGTGGGATCTTCCCGGACCGGGGAACAAACCCGTGTCCCCTGCATCGGCAGGCGGACTCTCAACCACTGCGCCACCAGGGAAGCCCTCACATATTTCTTAAATTTATTCCTAGGTATTTTATGGTTTGTGTTGCCACATTAGCACTTAAAAGAATAAGGTAGGTCTTATGTGCCAAAATAGATCTCTAGCTCTATTTTTGAGAAAAAGCAAGCTGTAAGACAATATCTCCAGTATAATACCTTTTATAACTTTTTAAAAAAATAAAGTTATTTATTTATTTATTTTTGGCTGTATTAAGTCTTTGTCATTGGGTCTTTGTTGCTACATGCAGGCTTTCTCTAGTTGCGGCGAGCAGACGCTACTCTTCGTTGTGGTGCGCAGGCTTCTCACTGCAGTGGCTTCTCTTGTTGCGGAGCACGGGCTCTAGGCGCACGGGCTTCAGTAGTTGTGGTGCGCGGGCTCTAGAGCGCAGGCTCAGTAGTTGTGGCGCACGGGCTTAGTTGCTCTGCGGCATCTGCTTCCCGGACCAGGGCTCGAACCCGTGTCCCCTGTATTGGTAAGCGGATTCTTAACCACTGTGCCACCAGGGAAGTCCCTCCACTATAAGACCTTTTATGGAAAAAAATCCCCAGCCACTAAAATGATAGTACATTTGTATATATGTGTATACTATATAGACACATATACCAAATAGTGTGTATATATATTTGTAAACATATATGTATGTATATATGTGTATATGTGTGTGGTGTGTGTATATATATATATACACACAGCACATTATTTAATATATCTATGTTTTTGTATAAACATATATAAACTGGAGTATATATATATTCTGCACACTGATATATATATCAATTAACAGGATAACAGTAGTCAACTTTAGGACAGGCCTAGGATGGGAAGCGATGATCCAAGGGACTTTAACAGTGCTGTTTAAATTTTATAACAATAAAGTGTTATTTCTAAATAAATAATAATATAATAAAGACATCACAGGGTGGAATCAGTAAGTCTGAGGTGGGAGAGGCAGTGTTTCAGGTAAGCCCATGAAAACTTCAACAAAGTTTAATTGGCCCTGGCAGCCGAGTCCAATCGGACATCTTGGTGAGACAGTCTCCAGAAGTGTCACAGCGTATAATTTTCAAAGCTAAAAGCATGACTCTCAGTATAGGGTATATGTCAAAGATTACTTAACGTCTTAAGGAAAGTACCAGTATGGTGGAAGAGCTAGTTCAAAGAGAACCAGGGAGACAGAAGTATTTAGAGGCACCAAAAAAAAGTGCTGGAATAAGATTGCTGGGTTACATACAAAGTGGCTAATGACCTACAGGGGTCACTATTACCTTGGGGGTCATGCTCTCTACCTGACAGTTATTTACAGCTTATCAATCTACTTATCACCGAGTTGGGGCTGATAGCCATTTTGCCTTTTCAAATTTCGAATCATTTTTTCTTAACTGAGGAGTGTTGCTTAACCCCTTCTCCAAATCTTCTCTGCTGATCCCGAGGTTTCGCAGAGCTATTGATCTGAGCTGGGTGGAGAGTGGACTGTCCACACTTGGTGGCAGCGTTCTGAGCTACCCTGGTTCTGGGGCCATTGGTGCTCCTGTCTTGAGGGCTGAGCCGGGCCCCAGGGAGCAGGAATGAGTCTGCTCTCTTCCTAAGGTCAGGGAGCTCTGTGGCAGGACTCTTACTCCCATGTCTTCAAGGAGGCTGCAGGGCTGAGCTGAGACCTAAGGGCAAACTAGATTTCACCAGGATTGGGGACGGCGGTGGCTGGGGTGAGCCAGGAACACAAGGAGGATAAACCCAGAGAAGCCTGCGTTTACTCAGGGAGGCCTTGGATGGGACAGGACCAAAGACTGGTTTATCACAAGTTTCCTGAAGGCGGATGATGTGCAGCTCGGGGCACTACGGAGAGAGAACGGCGAGAGGCCCTGGCCTGGGGGGGAGGCCAGTCATGGGTGCAGGGAAGGGGGAAGTGGAGGAGTCAGAATCTGCAGGAGTTGAGGTCCACGTGAGGAAGCAGGGGATGAAAAGAGAACATCAGGCTGACACAGTGGGGACAGCGGCCCTGCTTCACCCACCTGCATCCCCGGGGCCTTTCCAGGCCCCCCAGAACGAGGCCTAGCCACAGGGTCCTTTAACCCCCCTTCGGCCTCACCCACTGCGGTCCTGCCCAGATCTCATCTCTGCGTCTTTGGGTCAGGGACCACAGTACCTGCCCCGCACTTTGAAAACACCAAGCTAGGGGACTTCCCTGGTGTGGCAGTGGATAAGACTCTACACTCCCAATGCAGGGGGCCCAGGTTCGATCCCTGGTCAGGGAACGAGATCCCACATGCATGCCGCAACTAAGGAGGCCGCCCGCAACTAAGACCCATCACAACCAAATAAATAAATATAAAAAAAAAAATCGAGCTGGGCCAATCCGGCAGGAAAAGCAGTTCTCAAAGGCTGACACAAACCCGAGAGTTCCCGCCCAAGGAGCCCCTCCTTTTCGGACGCCGCCCCAGCCTCCGGACATAGGCCACCCACAAGCGACAGACTAGGGAACCGCCCGGGCCGAGACGACCACGCAGTTCCGAGGCGGCCCACCCCGCCCCCGCCCCCGCCTCCCCGGGCCCCGGCGCGGAAGTCAGGGGGAGGAGACGGGGGCGGGGAGAGGGAGGGAAGGCAATGGGTTTCCGGTGCCGAGCGGCTGTTTACTAGGACAGTCACGTGAGGCGCCTGACGTACTGAGGCACCCGGAAGGATCTGGCGGGGCGCCGGCCTCCGGGCCTGGCCAACCTGCGGACCGTCTCTCCCGGCCCAGCGGCCCCAGTGCGGGGTGGGGTGGGGGGGAGCCCAGGTCCGGTTCTCCTCTTCCCAGGGTCTCTACCTTGGCCTTACATTTTTGGGAAACCCCAGGAGTTCCAGGCTGGGGAGGGGAATCTGGGGGCAGAAAGGGTATCTAGAAGGAGCCTGGAGTTGTCAGACCACGCCCCTCATAGCTGGGGTGCAGGACAGGTTTGGGGGGTCGTCAGGAGTCAGTGGAGGGAGAAGAGTGTCCCAGGTTTGGAGAAAGGGTGGGGGTAGCATCTTGGGAAGAACACTCTGGGAAAGACCCAGGATCATGCGCCGGAGAGGTGGAGAAGGGGGAATGTGCATCTATACGCTCTACCTTCCCACCCACCCCGAGCAGCTTTCAAGCTCTTGCTGTGCCTCAGGGGACTCAGGCCTCGGCCTCTCCCACGTGGTCCTCCTCCCGTCCCATACACCTACAGGGCCAGCAGCCTCCCCTGGCACCCTGCTCCATCCACCGCGTGGCATCAGGCTCTCTCACATCCCAGCCAATGCGCTCTCAGGCCCTACCTTCTGCTCTGCGCACTGGCTTGCCTGTTCCGACAGGGACACTCTTACACGCCTCTGTGCCTTTGCACATGCTGTTCCCTGCACCCGGCCTGCCCTGTCCCACAACCCCTCTTCTCTCGCTGGTGAACTCCGGAGCCAGACCCCATACCCACCATACCCAGCTACAGAGTAGTCCCTTCTGGAATGCTTTGTCTAGGAGCGTCGACCACCAGCTCCACTCAGCCCCACTTTTCGGCCTCCCTCAGACCAGGGGCCAAAGCGTGTGCGCGGGGCCTGTCACTTAAAGTGAAAGCGCTTTGAGGCTGGGGAACCGCACATGGCTGAGAGAGTAGTGAGCAGGTCACTCGGTCTCTATGGGAATCAGGTGTCAAGGGACGCTGGGCGGGGTGCAGTGGGGACAGCTTCGGAAGGAAGGAGTGGTGTGGTGCTTCAGGGCTCTCCCAGCCCCAGGTTGGGAGGGGTTGTCCGGAACTGCGTACCATGCTGGTGCCCGCGCCCCCTCCCTTCCCCTCCTCCCCCAGCCGCCCGGGCGCGGGCGGTGGCCGCGGTCTGAGCTCACTCGGCTGCAGTGACTCGCTAGCTCCAATTGCGGCCCCCGCGGCCCCACCTCGCCTCCCGGAACCGGAGCCGGCAGAGCACGCTCGCAGCTGCGTCAGCCCCGACGCCTGTCTTCTCCAGCCTGAGCCCCGCGAGCGGTAGGCGCAGGGGAGGCCCTCCTCAGGTCTGGGGTTCTAGGAGGCATGAGTGCGTGGACAAGGCTGACGGTTGCGGAGGCGCAGAGGGGTCTAGGGTTCAAAGCAGTTAAGCAGACAGTGTCAAGGAGTGTCAGTTGCTTTGTTTGGACTTGACCTCCCCACTCCAGGTTATTCAGAGCTAGCCTCACACCGCCCTGGGATGGAGGGCTCCCCTAGGCCCTCACCACGCCTTAAGGCAGGACCCCAGACCAGTGGCCATCCAGCAGGTCCTTGGTTCCTCCCAGAAATAAGGAGCTCGCTACTAAGAACGATCTTAACACCCCCTGGCTCATTCATTTATTCAACAGATGTTTACCAGGCACTTACTATGTGGCAGAGACTGGGCACTGGTTTAGATAATGAGGATTTAGCTGTGACAAAACCAAGCCTTTAGGTCAATGTTCCAGGATTCTTCTGAGTGTGTGGATCACTTCCCCCTGGAAGCCCTCCTAGCTCTACCCTCTGAGTTAAGCCCCTCTTCTTTGCTCTAATAGTTCCCAGCCTTCCCCCCCACCACCACACCTCCACTTCCTTAACCCAGAGAAGGCAGAGCCTCTTCTGGTTTGGACCTGACCAAGGTGTTTGGTGATGACTGATGCACCAATGCCCAGTGGAAGCTGAATCCTGAGCTTTGAGAAATCCCCACGGCTTTCAGCTCTGCCGTCTGGAGCTAGGCTGGTCCAGGGAAAACCTTGCTCCTGCCTTGTGGTACAGCCCCTAGAGCAGGTATCATGGACAAACGTGTGGAGCAGGAAGCCAGGACTCCAGGAGCTGCCCGTCTGAGGTTAAGCCCAAGGGTCAGAAGGCCTGGGGCCCTCACCCACAAAGAAGGACATGGGCATGTGTTTTAACACAGGTGGTAGTTGAAATCTGGGGGCAGGAAGGGCAGCTGCATGTTTCACACCAAGGGCAGATGGCCATACTGGGAGACTTCCCCATGGTCTGAGGGGAAGGAACCCCCCTCTCCCCACTGGGGAACAGCCCACTTCCCAGAACAACATCTCTGTGACCCTGACTTCCTCTGTCCACTCCTGTTCTTTCTTCTGTCTGGAATCTCCCTATCTCTTCTCAAGGCCAGTTCATTCTCATCCTTCCACTTGCTGCTCAAATGTCACCTTCCTGGTCCACCCTATCTAAAATTCCTCCCCTCCTCCGGTTCCCTTCATCCAACCACCTCACCTTCTTCAGAACACTTACACGGCTGCTATTCACTGGGATTGTTGCCTGGCTTCCTCCACCAGAATACAAGCTCCATGAAGGCAGAAAACTTGCCTTTCACCTGCCTTATTTTTTTTTAATATTTATTTATGTATGTGGCTGTACCAGGTCTTAGTTGCGGCATGTGGGATCTAGTTCCCTGGCCAGGGGTTGAACCCGGGCCCCCTGCATTGGGAACACAGAGTCTTAGCCACTGGGCCACCAGGGAAGTCCCTCACCTGCCTTATTTCCACAAGCTGTGCCCTGCGTGGAGGATGTTTGTTGAATGAATGAAGTTTTGTTCCAGAATCACATAAAGAATGAAGCTAAAAGTCAGAAAAACCAAATCCTGCTCTGCTACTAATTTTTTTTTTGAATAAATTTATTTATTTTTGGCTGCATTGGGTGTTTGTTGCTGCGTGCGGGCTTTCTCTAGTTGCTGAGAGTGGGGGCTACTCTGTGTTGCGGTGCACAGGCTTCTCATTGCGGTGGCTTCTCTTGTTGTGGAGCACGGGCTTTAGGTGCATGGGCTTCAGTAGTTGTGGCACACGGGCTCAGTAGTTGTGGCTCGCAGGCTCTAGAGCGCAGGCTCAGTAGTTGTGGCACACGGGCTTAGTTACTCCACAGCATGTGGGATCTTCCCCGACCAGGGCTTGAACCTGTGTCCCCTGCATTGGCAGGTGGATTCTTAACCACTACACCACCAGGGAAGTCCCTCTGCTTCTAATTTTTAAATTTATCTCTTTATAGCTACCTTTTACACAAAGGATTGCCGTCAACTTTTAAATATACAGTGAGAGTGAGATAGGTAGGTAGCTAGATAAAAAATCAGGCAGAGAAATTTCAGGCAGGTTTAAAAGTAAAGGCCATAGAGTCATTTATCACTGCCAAATTTGTGCCTCAGTTATGGTTTTTAGCTTCCTGGGAGCTAAAGTAAAAGGGAACAGTATTTATTACATGATTCATCTTGTCTGTAAGGAAAAGAATCCCAGTTCCTCAGGGAAACTTTTTTGCTGGTAGGTGATGTATAAGACATTTCTCACGTAGGCCTTCATATGGGGATGTGGTAGCTCTTGATAGCAACTCTCCCAACTAAAGGCCTGTGCACGGAGAGCTGCAATATCAGCAGTGAGCAGGATGCCAAGAACACCTCGGCACGTGCAGCTCTGCAGGGGGAACAAAGGGGTTTTCTGGGGCTCTGGCTAGACCCGGGGGGTGAGGCCTAGAATCAAAGAGGGATGGAGGGACTGAATTCCTTTCAGAGCAGTGTGGCTCCCAGCTTTTGGGTTTACATAGCCAATAATTTTATTTTTAAGTTGGATATTTTCAATACCATCTATAAAATATTCCTGTAAAAAAAAAAAAGGAACCCAAATTGGATCAAGATCTAATCACCTCCTTATAAAAACTGCAGAGGGGGAGAGGGCTTCCCTGGTGGCGCCGTGGTTGAGAGTCTGCCTGCCGATGCAGGGGACACGGGTTCGTGCCCCGGTCCGGGAAGATCTCACATGCCGCGGAGTGGCTGGGCCCGTGAGCTGTGGCCGCTGAGCCTGCGTGTCCGGAGCCTGTGCTCCGTAACGGGAGAGGCCACAACAGTGAGAGGCCCGCGTACCGCAAAAAAAAAAAAAAAAAAGTTGGATATATTGATATAAGGTTAGCCTTTTCTCAATTAGCCAACTTTTCCCAAATAAGAACGTGACAACAACAACAACAAAAAGAACATGACAACAAAATAGCCACCATCTGCTGTCACCATCATTTCGTAAGAAAAAGGACTTTATAACATCAAAGATGCAGTAAGGGCTGCAACTCTGATAAAGGCCAGTCAAAATGGAATGTATTTTGCTTTCTGGAAAAATCACAGCAGACAGTACCGTGGAGCAGTACTGGTGTGTGGGCCCCAGCTTCAAACAATCCTTCCCAAGCCTGTGTTTTTCAAACACCAGCTGCCAGTCCACCAGGCTTTAAATCTAGGCCTTGCCACTTGCTGGCTGTATGACCTCGGACCAGTTTACCTGACTTCTCAGGGCCTCAGTTTCCACATCTGTAAAATGAGTGGGAGCTGTAATAATGATCCTCACCTTCTAAGGTTGCTGTGAAGATTGAGCTGGTGCACGGGCAGTGCCTGCCGCCTACAAAGTGCTCGGTGTACGGTAGTTGCCTGTATTTTTACCTCCCATGAGGATGATAAGGTCCACAGATTTATTGTGGAGGGCAGGCAGGCCTTTAACTTAGGTTTATGGAATGTCAGCGCTGGAAGGGGCCTTCTAGATCATCTACAGAGGAATCCTCTTACAGAAAGAGAAAGGGAGTCTTTGGCGGGGCTATGTGAACAGCTGATGGTCCCAGTGACAGAACAGTAAGTGGACTTCAAAGGGGCCCCTGAGTCCTGGGGCTCCGGGCTTTGCTAAACAAGTTGGTAGGGCCCCCAACCCCACCTCATAGGGCCATTCCACTCTACGCTCATGTCAAAGCTGGTCAATTAAAGAGACATGGCGAGTGCACAGAGCTTTAGTTTACAGTGAGCCTTTGCAAACTTACTCCAGCCCTAGAAGGTAGGGTGTCCTGGAATGAGTATCCCATTTCACAGAAGCCAGGGGTGGATTGGTAACCAAAGCCGTAAGCAGAGGCTCAGAAATTCAAAAGAAGAAGGTTAGGTCAGTATAAAATGGCTGCCACTCCCTCTGCCTTTGGAAAAGTACTTCAACTACAAAGAAGTCAACTACTAACTCCAAGGAGAGCAGAAAGGAAAGCAGTTGCTATGGCAACATCTCTGGCAGCCTATTTTCCATCTTCCTCTGGTTCAAAACAACAGCTTCCAGCAGGTTCTGGCTGGGGGGTAGGGAAGGTCTAACTCCAGCCTAGAAACAGCTCTTGGCCAATCTCCTGCTAGATTTCAGTGGCAAGAGAAGGTGGCAGCCAATGAAGAGGCCTGGAGCTTGTGTCATCGGCCTCTAGCCAGGTTGGAATAAGCAGAAGGCAGGCACATGTGACCGTTTCCATGGTGACCTCAGTTAGCAACCCGAATGGTCCTGTTTATGAGCACTGGAAAATTCCACCCAGCCTCTGGCCTGATTTTGTTACCTTCTCTGCCTCCTTCCTGCTCCAAGGCAAGGATGAAGTCACTGCCAATGTTTAACCCCATCCTAAGATGTGCCTGGCTCCAGTCTGGGGGTCTGGGAGGCAGCTGCGTGCTTAGTATGCGAGGGGGGAGGGAAGGTAGTGACAGACACCATTTACAGGGCACATCATTTGAGCCAGGCACTGTACTAAGCTCCTGACGGCCTCACAACCTGAGAAGGGGGTACTACACGATTTCATTCCTATTTCCCTGAGGACTAAACTTGATTCAGAGAGGTTAAGTAACTTGCCACCATCACAGGGTACAGCCAGTAAGGGAGGAACCAGGCTGAGACCAAGTGTGTGGGACTCTCAAGGCCACTCTCTCCATGACCCCTCTATAAGGGTGGAAGAGTTGAAGAATCAGACGGGGTGGGCGACAGGGACAGGGTGCGGAGGGGGAGAGATCCATGGTCTTCTGGGGAGCTGAGAGAAGGCTGAGTGGAAGAACAAGGAGGAGATACCTGCTTGGCTCCAGGACACCCACATTGCCAGGCTGGGGCTGACGGCTGGTGGGCAAGGCCAGACAGGCCCCAGGGAAGGCTGTGGCCAGGACCCTGGGCTGAGTCCCCATCATTCATCCTCTCTGGGATCCTGGCTGGGGTGGGGAGAGAAGTCAAGCCTATAACCATTCCTGCCAAACTCCTGCTGGGGAAATGCCAGCCTGGGCTGGGGATGGATCCTGGGGCCCAGGAGCTGGAACAGCTGGAACCTGGGGTGAGCCTCTCAGCGTCCCCAGCACCAGCTGGAGGTCACACAGGACAGGCTGCGTAGATGCGGAATAAGCTGCGTGCGTTGCTGGTCTGAGCCGAGGCGGGGCTGTGGGAAGACTGTGTTTGCAAGGATAAGCGACAAACAACAATAAAAGTCATATACCATAGCTCAGGGTAACAACAGGTGAGTCACTGAGCAAAGGGCACGATCACAGGAGTGCTGGTGAGGTCACTGGATGATGACAGCCGCAGGCGACTGTAGGAGGGACGGACCATTCAGCGGGGAGGGCTTCCTGCAAGGAAGGAGGGCAAGGGGCCTCGATGTGGCTCCTAAAGAGGGGGCTCCCACTGGCCGGGAGGTTAGCCGTGTCCCTGGGGGAGAGGTGGCGGGATATCTCATGAACTAGGGGTCTGAGAGCAAATGAGGCTGGAATAGACGGGACACAGCTGATTGAGGGTTATGGCCCGGGTTCAGGGTGGGGCAGTGGGTGACAAAGATCTGGGAGAATGAGGAAGGGTGACCCTTTGTGACCTGGATGGTTTCTAGCTCCCAGGTCTGTCTCTGCCTTGGGCTCAGCTGAAGCCTTTGCTTTGGCAGAACAGTCATGGAAATTTCCACCCAGGCTCTTTTCCCAGTGCTTTTCTTGTCTCCACCTTCTTCCCAGGCGCTGCTAAGTCTAAACTTCCTTGGTTTGTGTGGGCTGCAGCTGAAGAGGCCTGAGGCAGCCTGAGACTGAGTGACACAGAAGGCACTTCTGGCGTGGACATGTCAGAACTTCAGTCATGCTGGGCATTGTGTTGCCATGGGACACGGGGGCTAGCCCCCCAACTGACGGTCCCAGGGGCCCCGGGATTCCTGCACCTGGGGAAGGCAAAGGGGAGGAATGAGAGCTTCTGCCACCATTTCACAATTCTTGAGCCAGGTCACTCCGTTGGGCCTGCTTCCCCGGAGTAAAGGGCAGAGGGGCTGGGAATGCAGGGACCAGAATGAGCTCTGGCCTTAGAGCAACAAGTTACCAAACGGAGCCAAGTGACATCTCTGCGGAGCTCTCACCCTTTGTCCACAGCTGGGACTCACCGCTGGGAGGGTGTCACAGACCCATCTCCCGTCTGTGCAGGAGAGTGAGCCGGAGGCCCCTCTGTCCCCAATTTCAGCCTCCAGCAGTCGCACCCCATCCTCACTGCTGACCAGGCTGCAAACCCTGGAGTTGCCTTAACCCTCCGAAGAGTTAGGGGGACATGTTAACGAACACGTGTTCATCCAGGAAAACAGGCTGTGCTGTGACAGTGAGTAACTGTGGGGTGGTGATACGGGATGACTTTGGAAGTGCTGGGCAGGGAGGCCCTTGGCCCTTTCCCAGGCAGGGTGATGAGAATGAGTGTCATCTGAAGAGTGGGGGAGGTGCATTCCATGCAGATGTGTCATCGAGAGTAAAGAACATGAGTGTGGACTCACAGATAGAGAACAAACTAGTGGTTACCAGTGGGGAGAGGGAAGTGGGGAGGGGCAAGATAGGGGTAGGAAAACAAAGGGTTATTACGGGATTATATGAAATCATGTGTGTTAAACTTTTTTTTAATAAATACATTTGTTTATTCATTTATCTTTGGCTGCATTGGGTCTTTGTTGCTGCACACAGGCTTTCTCTAGTTGCGGCGAGCGGGGGCTACTCTTCGTTGCAGTGCGTGGGCTTCTCATTGCCGTGGCTTCTCTTGTTGTGGAGCACGGGCTCTAGGCACGTGGGCTTCAGTAGTTGTGGCTCACGGGCTCTAGAGTACAGGCTTCAGTAGTTGCGGCTCACGGGCTTAGTTGTTCTGCAGTATGTGGGATCTTCCTGGCCCAGGGATGGAACCCGAGTCCCCTGCATGGGCAGGCGGATTCTTAACCACTGCGCCGCCAAAGAAGCCCCGTGAAACTTTTGAAAATTGTAAAACACTATAGAATTTAAAGGACCTTTCTTTTAATAAACATCTATTGAGTGCCTACAAACAAACAAACAAATAAATAAATAAAGATGAACATGAATGCTTAAAAAAAAAGAAAAGGGGACTTCCCTGGCAGGGTCCAGTGGTTAAGACTCTGCACTTCCACTGCCGGGAGCACAGGTTCCATCCCTGGTCAGGGAACTAAGATCCCGCATGCCGCACAGCATGGCCAAAAGAAAAGAAAAAAAAAAAAATGGAAGAAAGAAAAGAACATGAGTCTGGAAAGGGCTAGGGTGCTCAGGAGACAGAGGAAGAGACCAGTGTGGGGAGCCTGGAGAGCCTCAGGCAGACCTCTACCTGTCTTCTTTCTCTTGTGCCATGCCACCACCACCACCACCCCTACCACCCCCAAATCCAGGCCTCCACGACCTCCGGCCCGGGCTGTGAAGATGGACTCCAGGGCCCTCCCCTCTGCCGCCTCTCCCAGCTCAGCCACCTTGCAAAGAGCAGCTACACAATGCTTCCCAAAGCCAGGGCCTCTCCCAGCTCGGAAGCCATCCTTCTGTCCAAAGAACAGAGTCCAAACTCCCTCTTCAGGGAACTCCAGTCCTCCCAGACCTCACTCCAGTCTCCGCTGCTCTCTAGTGAGTTCCCATCACCTAAAGAGCTTTCAGGTCTCTTCCACCGCAATCACTGCAAGCCTGTACTGTCACATCAGCCCCATAGAAAGAGCCATAACGCCACGGGCTTCTGTTTGTATCTGGCATGTGCTGAGAGATACACCTCAGGCAAAGATCCTAGAACCGGCTGACCTCTACCCCTGTTCCATGAGACTGTCTCTGTGGGATGCGGGCCACAGCTGGGTTGAGGAAGAATGAACACGTGTGTGGTGTGTGTGTGTGTGTGTGCGTGTAGGAGGGGTGAAAGGTTTAATGAGCATCACGCTGGGGATGTGGTGCTAACACAAGCATCTGCCTGGGACCTCAGGTGGGTGACTGAACAGATCAGGGTTATAAGACTGTGATACTGTGGATACGACCCACTGGGAAGCCTCACAGTTCCTTCAGGCTGTTCTGAAAGATCCACTCACAGGCCCCGCGCAGTGCGGGTGAGACTGGACACAGCACCTCCTGCTTCCCGCGGTGAGGCCTCTAGCAGAGGGGCAGCAAGCCCTGAGTCCTGAGGGTGGGCTCACATCCCTGCGTTCTGGAGGCAGGAGCTCCACGGAGACCCAAGGCAGCCTTCCGGGCCACACCCTTCCCCACCTCTATGGGTCAGTCTGTCTAGAAGTTCCGCAGTTTCTGACCCGGTACCGCTCAGTGCGCAGTTTACTCCATCCTGCCGGACGGTCGTGGTTGTGTCACATCTGAAAGCATTTTGTTCCTGTCAAAGCATGTCAGCTTGTGCCTCTTCCTCACCACCGCGCTCCAGTACCTACACAGCGCAACCAACAGCTGGAAACCTCAGAGAACCACTGAGCTCGCTTTACACAAGTGTCTCTGGACTGGACATTCCAGGATGGGGGACGCATTGTCCTTTCACAGCCCCTCCCGAGCTGGGTGACCAGTCACTCAGTCACTCTGCACTTACGGGGCATCTACTGCATGTGCTCTTTTCACTGTTCTGCCTGGTTTTTTAATTCCAAAAGAGATACTATTCCAATTTAGTCATTTAGTCATGGTTCAGTAGGCACATTTTGAGCTCCTAATGTGTGCTAGGCACTAGTGATGCCAAGAGAGACAGCCCGGGCCTCAGTTTCCTCATCTGTCCAAGGGGTTAACAGCAGCACCTCCCTCACAGGGTGGCTGTGAGAACTGAAAAGAGATGGTTCATGGAACGCGTACGGCACAGTGCTCAATAAATGCTACAGAAAATAACGCATTCCCTGGATTTCCTGTCCTGCAGACCAGGCACAATGCAGGGACTGAGGAAAGCGTGGTAGACTCTGTTCTCTGCCGGGGAGGGGGTCAGTAGACCATCTCCACCCCAGGTTAACCAGGACAAGAGGAAAGGCCACAGGGAGGGTGGACGGCCTGGGGAAGGAAGGTCTGGAAATGCTGGGTGAAGCCAGTGAGGGGCCTTGCTGAGCTCTTAAGCTGGGGAGAAAGAGGCTGAGGCAGCTGGTCTGGAGAGCTGCGTTCTGCCCCTTGTTGTCATTCTGTCCTCCCACACCCCACAGTGCTACAGCTGGGCTTCCACAGCCAGGCCTTCTGGAAAGATCCACAAACAGGCTGCAGGGCCCAGGGCCAAGGACATTACGTGGCGAATAAACTAAAGAAGGGAACTAGCAGCATGGAGTTCTCGAACTGGGGTTGAGAAATCTCTTTTTCAAGATGCTTTCTCCTGTGTTCTCCCCCAGAAAGAGAATTCTACCAACACAGAATCCTTCTGCTATGTCTTGGAGGAGGGTACACTTAAAAGACGGATGGTCTTCTCAGGAAGACAAGAGGAGAATGTTTCCTTTACTCTTCAGCCTAGAGATGTTCAGTGCCTGAGAGGGAGAGGCCCAGGCTGCCTCTCCCCAACAGCATTTTGGGGAAGGCTGATGACGCAGCCGTTTTTAGTTTCTGTAACTTGTTTTTGCTAGAATTGCCCTCAGCTCTCTGTGAGGTAATGGTGTGTCTGGTGGATTTCAGTGGTTGATTTTTCGACTTTCTCCGAGTACATTTTTAGTTGTCCAAAATCCCCTAGAAAACAATGACTTCTCTTCTGCATAATGGAGCTCTGAGCTGCGTCATCTCTGTGGGTTTTTCCTGCAGTGGGAGTTGGCTGCTGTCTGAGGAGGAGGGAGCTGAACTTTTGTGCAGTCATTGTTCCAGAGATCAGCTCGGGGAATGTGGGCAGCAGGAGGGGGCTGGGAAATGCAAATTCCTGGAGTCTTTAGAAAACAAGAAAGTTGTTTACTGGGGACTCCCATGGCCTTTTATTTCTGACCTGCATTTCCAAAACTGTCTCTGGCAATGAAAGATTATCTAAATAGCACAAGGTTAGGTAAAATGCAACAAAAGAGGCCTGGGGGGATGCCAGGTATCGCTGAAGACTCACCCAGACTGGCCTCTGAACCATAGCCCCAGAAATGAAGGGCCTCAGAAACGTCCCTTGACTAAGCCTGACCGGCCTTTCTAAAAAGGGAAGGAGGTGGAGCAGATTCTGGCATTCTCTGGAAGTTTTGGGTCTGACGTGATTCGGGAGGATTAGGTGACAGAAGGTCTGGAGGCCTGATTCTAAATTTTTGCTACTTTAGACCTTTTCAGGGCTCCACCTCCTTGAAGCCACAGCCAGGAGGCCTAAAACCTTCCATGTTCCCTTCTCATCCCTGTTTACTGCATTTTATAGAGTTAGCGTCATCACTCCTTCCATCGAATCTCCTCATTTTACACATAAGAAAATCGCCAGTGAGAAGTTATTTGGGTTAGTGCCCAAGGTCACGCGCTGTTTGTCAGGGAAGTGATTGCCAGAAACCGGAACCAAGAGCCCCCTATTTTTAGCCTGGGCTTTTTTGAGGGTGGGGTGTGGGAACATGAGATGACCTACCAGCTGAAACGGATTAGCCCTCCTATACCTGTGCCCTGAGGCCCAAATGAAGACCAGGTTTCAGACTGAGGTAGAGGGGAATACATAGGATATTGAGAGCAGCTGCCTTAGGACGTTATGCAGTTAAAAGGAACATGGATTAGGAAAGGTGCCTTGAAGAAAATTTCGTTTTATGTTAAAGGGAGCCTTAGCTCAAAAGAATTGAGAGAAAGGCTCATAATCAAATGTATTATTTATCTTCTCACCAAAGAACATGGCGATTTTAGGCCCTCTTGTTTAAATATATCTTCCAGAAAAAAAGAGACTCACTACATCAAGAAGAGGAGGGAATTAGAATATTTTGGAGACAGCTAGTCAGTTTTGCGAAGCAAAAGCCAAGAGAGATGAAGGCAGTAAACCTTTGGGCCAAAATAGTAAAAAGGGGATTAGTGTCCATAATCTCTAAAATATTTTTTACTTACCAGTTTGGGAAAAAAAGGTAAGAAAAATCTCTCCCACACGAGAGATTCCTGAGTTCTGAGCTTCATTTAAATCTCTTTCCCCAAATTCAGGGAGAATTAGCCAAATACAACGCAGCCATTCTAACAGTATAAGGAAAATGCTACAATCTATGTGTAAGGGAACTGGAAATGACTAGCTACGCTGACAATTATTTAAAGCACTTCAGGGCTCTTAACATTCACTTCGGCGGCTCCAGAATGGGAGAAAGGTCACAGATAAGAGGGGGACCTAGGTCCCCTCCCCGCCCAGCCCTGGAGAAAAGGGCAGTTGAAGAGGCCGACATAAGTACTGGGAGAGAGTGGGGGGACAAAGGGAGGCACCATGAGGTTGAAATTCGCAGATTCAAGAATAGGTTCTGGTACTAATTAGCTCTGTCTGATTTTAGGCAAATCACAAACTCCCCAGGCCCCCAAATCTCCACTTGTAAAATGAGGTGACCCAACTCAGGTTTTCCTCCTTCCAGCGCTAAAATTCTACTAAAACTTTTCCAGTCCCAGAGCAAACATCAAGACTACGTTTGAAGGGAGCCGTCTGCATCTCTGTAATATTCCACTCTTACAGGGAGAGGGAAAGAGTGATTAAACAAGAACAGCTTCACCAGGGCCACTTTAAAGTAGCTGCTCAGACTGGCCCTGCTTTATTGGGGGTGGAGGAGGTGGGAGGGTAGCATAGAAGACAGTACCCTAACTTGCTAGAGCCCCCCAGGCCTGCTCCTTTCACAACCACCGCCATTTATAGGAGCCAAAGGGGGTTTAAAAATACAGACTACGGGACTTTTTACAACTCCTATGTCATCATTCAGTTGCCATCCTAACCTGTACCTTGCCAATAAACTCCGTCTTCGCCTCTTGGAATTTACTGCCTAAACACAAGGTATTGCAGAGATTCTAGAATTAAAAACTCTGGAGGTGAGAGGCGGCGAGAGGGTGGGTGTCACCACCCTGTCCTGGGCTCTAGGCTTGAAACCACCATGTGCCCTGGAACGCTCCACGATCTCATCGCCACTCCAGTCTTTTCAAGGAAAACAACCCAGGCAGTTTCTGAGACCCCTTCCGCTTCGAGCATCCTAGACTAGTAAGATCTGGTGACATACAAACACTCAAGGGATGTTACAATAAACAGAACTAGATGACTACAGGGGAATGACGTGCGAATTTTTAATAAACGGATGACTTTGCGATAATAAGGAAGCAATGACAAAGGACGGGGGAGGGGAAGGAAAGGCCGACCCGGGCTGAGAAGAGAAGGAGGGCAGCAGCCCCTGGAAGGGAAGAGCAACCCAAACGTGGCGAAAGGTTGGAAGGGCGGTCAAACAGCCCCAACCGGCTCAGGGCCAGCTGACACCCTCCCCCACGCCTTTCTCTAGGACAGGCACCGGCCCTGGGGGCGGGGCGCGCGTGCGCAGTGCAGCGCTGCGCCAACCGCCACCGCTCCCGGAGGCGGCTGGGACCGGCTGGAGCCGGTTAGAACCGGCGGAATCCGCCCGCGAGCCTACGACTCACAAAGGGAGCCGGCGGCTCACGACCAGCATATCCCTGCGCGAGGCGGGCGTGGGGTGGGGTTGCGGGTGCGGTGGCGTTAGTGTAGCGCCCCTCCCCCCACTTCCTCAAAGGCCTCAGGCCGCGCCGGCCCGGAAACACACCCCTCCCCCGCCCGGGTGGCCCGAGGGTCCTGGAGGCCCAGCGGCCCCGGCGGGGCGTGCCCAGCCCGCTCGGCCTCTCCTCAGCATTTTCTCTCCGCGGCTTCTTTAGTTGCGTGGAAGGCCGGTGTCCGGGAAGCCCCCCCAACCCCCAAGACTTTTAAAAGTCTCTAGAGTTAAACCGTAGATAACGCAAAATTTGTAAAACAGAAGAACCTAGAAAAGCAAACCCGCGATTAAAGGTTCACAAAAATTTGAGAACTTGTTCCCTCGCGGAGTGCCTGCCCAAGGTCGCCTTGTCTTTGGAGGTGAAATCACTAACTTTTGTTATTGATACTTTATAAAGAGGACATGTAAACTTGCTTTTGACAACTTTAACGAGAGAGAAGCCTGGAAGCTTAGAAACGCTTCACGTTTGGAAAGAACAAGAAGTTAACCCCGGCTTGATTTAAAATGTCTAAGCAGGCAACCAAAAGTGTAGGGCTCTAGCTGACATTTAGTAAATACAGAATCGACAACAAAAGCATGTAGCATGTCAAGTTACTAACAGGCCCATGCTGATGCCTCGATTTTAGTCAGCCTTTGAGATGGGTGGCCAGCTCTGTTGCAGAAGACAATAAACTGTGGCTCTTGAAACATTTTCGAGAAGTGGACTTACACATTTAGTAGAATTCTTAAGCAGATAACCTGGACCGATCGGATTTCATGGATAAAAGGGCAAACAGGCCGCTTGCGGTATAAACCTCAGAACCACCTCGCAGGACTTGAGGCTGTTGGGGGAAAAACTGCAACGCTTCGCTTCTAAAATGGCTGCGGTCTGTACTTGTGAGGCTGAAGCTCGGTTACATAATGGAAAGGCAGGCCGTCAGCAAAGCTAGTTTAACCTTCCTTCAAAAAGCACTAAGTTGTACCCACTGTACTCCAAAGAAACACGAGAAGTATTTTAAAAGTTGCTAAAACATTCCCAAGTAATGGCTCTGAGTTTTTGTAAGCTGGTCTATTTAAATGTGATTTTCATTGTTTTTGCCCAAATTTTCAGCTCAAATCTACTTGTTAATAAGTTTTAAAAATCTGGGTACAGGGCTTGCGATCAAGTTGCACAAACTTAAGAGTCTAGAAAGTCTCGTCAACCAGATTCTATTTTTACCCCTCCGGAGGAACTATTTTTGCTTCCCTCACAAAGACGGCGGAAGGGTATTGAAATTTGGAGGTGTCCGCCGTCCTTCCTCTATAAATATGCCGCAGCGGGCGGGGTGGCTGGTATTGAGGCAGCGAGCGCAGAGGCAGCTGTGAGGGAGGAGGCGCTGCCTGAGGAGACCACAGATAAGTTTTTCTGCTAAGATAGATAGGATTAGTATAATTCTGTAGGAATTATAAATAGAATAGTGAGATACTGCTTTGCATTAAATTCTTAGAGTAACTTTGATAACTTAAGATTATTTTAGGGGAAATATGAAGACTTAAAGAGTAGGTTGAGAAAGGAAGAAAAATAATTTTAGAACATGGCGGAGGTTAGGAGCTGAAACTTCTTCATGGAGTGAAAAAACTAATTTTAAAAGGAATTGCTGAAAGAAATAGGACTGCACAGTACGGAATTTTCTTAAATGAAAGGCAGCCTTTTAGATTAACGTTAAAACGTAGGGTGACATAAACAGAACCTAAACCTAACCGTCATTTAAAAAAGTCATAGTTGTAGAGGATTAAAATTCTTTAAAAGCCGTCTTTTAAGAAAATTAACTGAAGGTGATTTAAGAAACATGCCTTCAAATTCATGGCGCAATAAAAATTGCGACATTTGAAGCCTACTTGATTATAAGGGCTTTATTTGCTAAAGCCGACGGAAATAATAATTAGGGATGGTAGGATAAAGATTTTGAGAAAGAAGATTAGAAATTTGAAGTGGAAAACTCGGAAGACAGAAGTACAGGAAGGTGAAGAAAAGACTAGAGAAGATAGGAAAAGTAGAAGATAAAAATACGCCTGTTAGAAGACAGAAAAACTAATTTTAGCCCAGAAGGTAGAAGGCGGAAGAAAAAGTAGACAAAACTAGAAGAGAGAAAGAAGGTTGAACATACGGTCGAGTATTTCAGATAGAAAATGAAAAACAAGCTATTGGACATAAGCATACCAGATAGACGTCAAAAAAAAATTAGAAGATGCGAAAGTTCAAGGCCAAAAAGTTGGATAAAGTAAAGGAACAAAAACTAAGGAAAATAATTTTTTATAGTTAAAAGAATTATAAAAGCCCATCAACTTAATTCTGGTGGTGCAGAAGTTAGATTTGAGAAGATGAGGGTTTTTAAACTGCTGTAGGTCAGGACCAACTTAGAAGACTATCCCAAAACGAGAAGGGAAGTCAGTTTAAAATCACAGCAAAAAGCTACTAAAAGGACTGAAGTAATTTAAAAACTAAGAATGTTTTTGGAAGAGTTAAACATTTGAAAGGCTGTAAATACAGTAGCTTAGTTTCCTTTGGAAAATTTAAAGGACTTTGTAACTGAAGGAAATCCAAGAGCAAGAATAATCGTCAAGTTAACATTTTTGCATTGGACTTTGCGCTAAGATGAAATTTTAAATTCTGAGGACTAGGCGCTAATTAACAGCTGACCCAGGTGCTACACAGAAGTGGATTCAGTGAATCTAGGAAGACAGGAGCCGCAGACAGGATTCCAGGAGCCAGTGTTTGGTGAAACTAGGACTGAGGAGCAAGCGGCAGTTCGTGAATATAGGAAAGAGGAGCCCGGGAGCCAGTGCGATTTGGTGAAGGAAGCTAGGAAGAAGGAAGGAGCCCTAACGATTTGGAGGTGAAGCTAGGAGAGGATCCCAGGAAGGAGGAGGCCAGTGCGATGTGGTGATGAAGCTAGCGTGCGGCTTGGCTTGGCAACCACGCGGAGGAGGCGAGCAGGCGGTGTGGAGGATAGATAGAGGATCCTAGAGCGGCAGCCCAGTGTGCCAGGCCCGCAGGGAGAGCCAGTGGTGTGGTAAAACCGTGAGGTCGGCCATATCGTGGGTTGTTTTCTTCTCTTTAATTTTTTTTTATGTAATTGAGTATGGTAATATCTTTGAATTTCCTAATGGTAATGGGGGAGTTGTGTACTTAAGCATAAAGGGTTTTATGGGGATATAGGCCGATTTTCGGGTGTCGTAGGTTTCTCTTTTGCAGGCCTATTTTCTCATGCATCTTTTCTGGAGCTTTTGAGGGCAGACTTCCAAGGCCCGGAGGAATGGTAGATGGCAAGTGTTTTTGTTTTTAACCAATATGAGGGAAAACAAATGGATTTGATAGAACGACTTTGAGAGGATTTCAGCAAGTTGTGTAAGCAGGTTTTATATTTAGCTTGGGGTAATGAAGCATTTCAATTTCGTGAATAGAGGACCTATTTTTCTTTCTCACCCTGTATTCTAAAAGTTTTCTGAATATGTAGCTTGGGTGTGTAATTGTGGGGGGAAAGTTTTGGGGGGGCAAAATATGTTTTGAGTTTTTTTCCCTTTAGGTCTGTCTAGAATTCCAAAGGCAAATGACTCAAGGTAACAGGAAAAAAGAAAATCCAGTATCAGGATTATCAGAACACCACAGGTTTACAGTTTGTAGAAACGAGAGCACAAGCAGCTCTCATTTGAGGTCTGGCGGAGCTGTCCATGGGAGAAATGGCTGGTAGTTATTCTGTTTTTCCACCCCTTAATCAGACATTTTTTAAAGTACGTAACTGGTTATTTTTACTTAAAGTATTTTGGGGACGAGGGTGGGGGAGAAAATGTTTCTCTAAGATTTTCCACAGATGCTATAGTACTATTGACAAACTGAGTTAGAGAAGGATTGTACTGCTACGCTGTTTGGCACCAACGCCTTCAGGGATTGGAGCTGCTTTTTTCCTTGGAAGAGTATTCCCAGTGAAGCTGAAATGCACAGCACAGTGCAGCTTTGGTTCATACTCAGTCATCTCAGGAGAACTTCAGAAGAGCTTGACTAGGTCAAATGTTGAAGTTAAGTTTTCAAATAATGTAACTTTTAAGCTAACTTATTAAAGGGGAGGGGCAGATTTTGGCAATTAGTTGGCAGTGGCCTATGGTTGGGATTGGGAGGGTTGGGTTTAGGTAATTGTTTAGTTTATGATTTCAGATAACTCATACCAGAGAACTTAAATACTTAGGATGGAAAACTAAAGAACTCTCAACTTCCAAGGTGGCAAGTAACTCCCAATTTTCTAGTTTCTGTTTTTCCCCAGTTTTTGAATTTGACAGCTGGGGAAGTTCATGAAGATTGACTGGATTTAAAGTGTAGGGCTTGGGGAAGGAAAATGGTGGACTGGGGGTTGGTCTAGCCCACTGGGCTGCCTTAGATTAAAAACTTGGGAATTTTTTAAATGCTTAAGTTGTTTGCATATGGTAGTGTGTGGTTCTCTTTTGGAATTTTTTTCAGGTGGTTTAATAAAACTTAATACTACTATAGGAGCTTCAGAGCAAAGGAAGTGGCTTAATGATCCTGAAGGGATTTCTTCTGATGGTAGCTTTTATATTATCAAGTAAGATTCTATTTTCAGTTGTATGTAAGCAAGCATATTTTTTTAGTGTAGGAAAACCTTGTGTGTGGGACTGCAAAACAGGATATTAAGGTATGATTCAAAATTATTGTAAACTGTCTCAAATTTGCATCTAAGTATTTGTAAATTATAACTGATAAGAGGGTGGGCTTTTGTTGATGAGGGAGGGGAAACCCTTTTTTTTTTCCTGTAGACTTTTTTCAGATAACAACTTCTGAGTCATAACCAGCCTGGCAGTATGATGGCCTAGATCGAGAGGGGAACAGCTCCTTGGTGAATGATAAGTAAAGGCAGAAAAGATTATATATCATATCTACATGGGGGAAAAAGCATAACCCTGAGATCCTTAACTACTGATGAACAAACACATTGTCTGCATATGCCAAAAAAAATTAAGCAAATGAAAGCTACCAATTTAAAGTTAATGGAATCTACCACTTTAAAGTTTGGCTTATCAAGCTGTATCCACAAAAATAATGAATTGATGAGAAATGAAATGATGAAATACAATGAAGATCAAATGTCCATCTCAATACTGCTTTTACAAAAGCAGAATAAAAAAGCGAAATGAAATGAAAATGATAATGCTACACATTAATCCTGGAATAAAAGAAGCTGAAATAATTGAAATGAGTGGGATCAAGTGGATTGAGGAGGAGGCTGTGCTGTTTGCCAATCTTTCGTTTGCCTCAGACAGGTTTCTCATTATCAGAAGAGTTGCTTCATTTCATCTGGGAGCAGAAAACAGCAGGCAGCTGTTAACAGATAAGTTTAACTTGTATCTGCAGTATTGCATGATAGGGATAAGTGCTTACCTTTGCTAAGAGCTGTGGAGGTCCTAGGTCCCTTACCTAAGGGATTCCGGGATTGTGAGGGATTTTCCTATCCAGCCTTTTAAAATTAGACAGGACTTAGTGTGCCTGTGGGCTTCCATGATGGGTTAGCACACTTCACTCAGAGGCTAGTAATTCCTTAAAGCCTCTTGAGATTAATAAAGGTAATGTGTGTAATACTAAGAACATTTGTTTAGCATTGAATCTCTGAAAAGCCTATTGAAGGGTAGCATAATGTGCTGTTAACCAGAATTCAGATTGTTAATCTTGCTAAAATTTAAATGTTATGATGTGTATTGTGCAGAAAACCGTTAAATTATTCAAAATAAAATACTTTGTAGAGAATGTATGCTTTTAGAAAGCTGTCTCCTTATTTAAATAAAATTGTTTGTCTGTAGTTAGTGTTGGGCAATCTTGGGGGGATTCTTCTCATCTTTCAGAAACTTTGAACACTTTAACGGACAAGATCAGGAGTTGAGCGGAAGAACGAATTTAACTTAAGGCAGGAAAAACAAATTTTATCCTTCGTAAAAGTGATGAGCATTTAATAATTCCAGGCACATGGCAATAGAGGCCCTCTAAATAAGGAATAAATACCTCTTAGACAGGTGGGAGATTATGATCAGGAAAACAGGTAACACCTACGCTGTTTTCAGAAAGTCAGGAGTCTAGTGGTTAAACTAGAGTAATGAGAGATCATACTGTCCACGTTTCCAGTTTGCATGTTAACTTTAAATGCTTACAGTCGTGTTATCTAGTGGTAGCTGATGTTTACACTATTGGCCTTTTATATAGGCACTTGGTGTGGGGGAGGGCATGTGGGTTTTTAAAGAATTTTCCTTTGCAGAGGCTTCATTTCATCCTTCATGAAGCTGTTCAGGATTTTGACTTGCATATAAGCACTTGGCTCTGCCTTCTGTTCTCCTAGTGAGTGTGAGACCTTGCAGTGAGTTTATCAGCATACTCAAGTAAATTTTTCCCCCCTGATTTTGGAGGGAAGGGAGGAGAGGGTGGGGCTTACTTGTTTTAGTTTTTTTTTGCAGACTACACAGAATGCAGTTGTCTTGATCTCAGGTCTGTCTGTTCTGTTGGCAAGTAATGCAGTACTGTTCTGATCCGCTGCTATTAGAATGCATTGTGAAACAACTGGAGTATGATTAAAAGTTGTGTTTTCCCCAATGCTTGGAATAGTGATTGTTGAAGGAAAATCCAGCTGAGTAATAAAAGGCTGAGTGTTGAGGAAATTTCTGCAGCTTTAAGCATTCGTGTTTGTGATTGAAGCAAAGTCCCTTTTGCTGTGCTTTTAGGTAAAATGCTTTTTTGTTCACTTCTGGTAAGGGGGTGGGAGGGCACTGAAGCCTTTAGTCTTTTCCAGATGCAACTTTAAAATCAGTGACAAGAAATAAATTTCAAACGAACAACAGTCTTCACGAAATTTAACTGGCAAGTGGAAATGTTTAACAACAGTTCAGTGGTCTTAGTGCATTGTCTTTGTGCCGGGTTTCTCTCTCCCCTCCCTTGGTCTTAATTCTTATATACAGGAACATTCAAAACAACAGACGTATGCGAAGGGCCAGAGAAGCCAGACCCAGTAAGGAAAAATAGCTTATTTACTTTTAATAAACAAACCAAACATTGCATTTTAAATGTGGGGATTGGGAACCACTAGTTCTTTCAGATGGTATTCTTCAGACTATAGAAGGAGCTTCCAGTTGAATTCACCAGTGGACAAAATGAGGACAACAGGTGAACAAGCTTTTTCTATATTTACATACCAAGTCAGATCTGTTATGGGTAATTCAGTACTAAATGACCTTCCAGCTTTACGCTGGTGTCAACAGCATGAGCAAGTTGTTTGTTGGCCTGGGGGTGGAGGGGTGAGGTGGGCGCTAAGCCTTTTTTTAAGATTTTTCAGGTAACCCTCACTAAAAGCACCGAAGGCTTAAAGTAGGACAACCACGGAGCCTTCCTGTGGCAAGAGAGACAGCAAAGCGCTATTATACCAAGGTCAATCAGAATGGTGTCGGCCTCTCAACCCCATCTTCTGTTAGGAAATGAGGACTTGCCTCAACGACACCCTGTGCAGACACTGCATTGAGGCTGTCTTTTTGGGGAGTGAAGCATCCAAACGAATGCTCGAGTACCTTGTATACCCTGGGCTTGTCCTAACATACAACTCAGCTGTTTTTATAGCAGCTCTTAATAAAGCCCAAACCTCAAAAAGTGATGCTTGAAGGGGAGGGAAAGGGGGAAAGCGGGCAACCACTTTTCCCTAGCTTTTCCAGAAGCCTGTTTAAAAAGCAAGGTCTCCCCACAAGTGACTTCTCTGCCACATCGCCACCCCCTGCCTTTGGCCTAGCGCAGACCCTTCACCCCTCACCTCGATGCTGCCGGTAGCTTGGATCCTTGTGGGCATGATCCATAATCGGTCTTAAGGTAATTGGTGTCAAGGTCTTCCGGTGGGTTGCACTACTAGAAATGACCATTAATTTGCCTGCAAATAGTTAATGATATTAAGACCACAACTAAAAAGCTCTAAGATGTTTCAGATGTGTGGCATTATTATCCAGTGATTAAAAGAAACTTAAACCAGTAAATGGAGAAATAACATTTAAGAACTGTCATGTTGGGTGGGAAGGTATAAACTGAAGTAGACAGGCACTTTAGCAGTTGAGAGGGGCTGTTGGGGGGGATTGCAAAAATTCTCTGCTAAGACTTTTTCAGGTGAACATAACAGACTTGGCCAAGCTAGCATCTTAGCTGAAGCAGATTCTCCAGTGCTCTTCAGTAGGGTTATTTATAAAGGTTTTTCTTTTCCTGAGAAAACAAAAGGTTTTGTTTTCTCAGGTTTTGCTTTTTGGCCTTTTCCTAGCTTTAAAAAAAAAAAGCAAAAGATGCTGGTGGTTGGCACTCCTGGTTTCCAGGACGGGGTTCAAATCCCTGTGGCATCTTTGCTTGACTTTGACCTCTGCTCTCAGGACTCTTTTACGTTTTTCTTCTTTTGCTTCAGGTGCTAGACTCTAGAGTTAGGGGAGGTGGAAGATAAAAGTAGCTTCAAACTATATCTTTTCATTTGTCAGAAGTCTGAACTGGTTTGTATTTGTATTTACATAGGAACCTAATATAATAACTGCATTGTCTTTAATTTTCAGGTATTCCTCACGTATCTAGTGTTTGGAGAAGTCTCACTATTGAAATTTTTAATTACATATTAATAAAAATTAAAAAGCTTTTCATTGGTGTGATTCATTTGTGTATAAATCAAACTGGTCTGGGTGGGTGTTTTCGTGGGTGTTCTACCTTGTTCCTGTTTAACTTGTCTAATAAAATACTGCACTGTCATGCAGTCTAATCTCCCAAGTAGAGCAGGGACCTGGGGGGGGGAAGCGGTGCACTGGGTGAGCTGAAGGACCCAGCAACATCCCTACAGGGAAAAATGGACACTTCCTTTAAAGCAGCCTACTTTCTGCTGTTCAGCAGTTGGCTGTGAGCTGGGCTGGGATGAAGGAAAACAGCTGGGGGACATGGGGAGGAGCGGTATTACCATTTCTTCTATGAAAGTACTAAAAGCTCTCTGCTGTTCCCTCTGACGTCTTAAGTGACTAAGTTTTTTAATCAGTTGTCATTTCCCAAGCTACAAGCTGGTCATGTCACTTGTCCTGCGGAATGGCCTGTAAACCTGCAGATCATCCCTCTCACTTGCAACTGGAAAACCCTCACGGTCCCACCCATCTTCTAAACCCCTGAGAGGTCCTTGCCTCCTCCCTGTATTCCCTGAACGAGTAGGAGCGTCTCCTTCCAGTAAACCTGGCCAGTGAAACCTAAGTGTGGGACACAGTTCTGAAGAAGATGCTGCACCTAGCACCGGTCTCCCAGCCTGGCTACACCCTCAGCCCAGTGGAGGGGAGGGGCCTCAGCAAACAGCTTTGTCCTACATTACTGAACTCATGTTAAGTTGCTCATGTGTTGCAAATGGGGAAGCAAGCTCTGACTGGGTCACTGGCAAGGCAGCAGGGTTGGAATTTGAACCCTGGTCCCCAACACTTGAATTCTCTGTTGCTTTTACTTCAGTGCATGAATGTGCGTCAACTGTCCAACTACATAGAAAATAAACAAGGACCTACTCTATAGCACAGGGAACTATATTCAATATCTTGTAATAACCTATAATGGAAAAGAATCTGAAAAAATATATAATATGTAATTATATGTATATTCACTTTGCTGTTCACCTGAAACCCAACGTTGTAAATCAACTATACTTCAACTAAAATAATAAAATCAACTGTCCAGACAGGTCAGCAGCAGACCAGCCCCCAACACAATGGTCCCTGGGCTTAAGTGCCTATTCTGAATTGATGCCCAGTTTCAGCATCTTTTGGAGAAGTCTCTGTTCTTGCAGAGCTGGAAGACTCCCAGGAAGCGCAAGGACTTCACTGGAGAGCAAAGGAGTAAGAGAGGAGAGGCTGGGGATTCACCAGGGGCTACCTGTTTCCTGGCGCTGAGCAGGCTCAAAACTGGCCAGGATTGGAAAATGTCAAGGCCAGGGTCAGCGACAGGAAGGGGCAAAGAAGGAGGCCAGAAGTCATTTCCTCCTTCTGAGCACAAAAAGAGAGAAGGAGGCCACCATAAAATTCCTCTGAAGGTTATGTCCAAGGCAGGGGCCTAGATCTTGATAATATAAACGAACCCCAGGAAAGTCCTTTATTTACTCCTCCAGCTGTACAAAAGACTTTTTCACTCTGGGGTTTTTTTCCTTTTTTTTTGGATTTCATTATTCTGATAATTCCAGTACTGAAGTGGGTGACTAAAACAAACCTGAGTTAAGTGACAGCTCCACCATTTCCCAGCCTCTCCAAACTTGCCCTCAAGTCTCCCAGGCCCACGGCTAGTTGGTTTGGATTTGGGAAGCAGATTTCTGACTTCAGTAAGAGTGCAACTAGGAAAATGAGAAGACTTGGAGGGAGGGGCAGGGTATTGGGGAAAGTGAGAAGTGGGAGTGTCTAGCAGGGTTTTTTTTTTGGCTACGTTCGGTCTTTGTTGATGCGCACGGGCTTTTCTCTAGTTGTGGCGAGCCGGGGCTAGTCTTCGTTGCGGTGCGCGGGCTTCTCATTGCGGTGGCTTCTCTTGTTGCGGATCACGGGCTCTAGGCATGCGGGCTTCCGTAGTTGTGGCTCGCGGGCTCTAGAGTGCAGGCTCAGTAGTTGTGGCGCACGGGCTTAGCTGCTCAGCGGCATGTGAGATCTTCCTGGACCAGGGATTGAATCCGTGTCCCCTGCATTGGCAAGCAGATTCTCAACCACTGCGCCACCAGGGAAGCCCTCTAGCAGGGTTGTTGATTCAGAAGCTCAGAAAATATAGGCGACATAGGTCAGATTCTGGCTCCTGGCTCTGACAAGTTGGCAAATGGAGTGTCACCTGCCCTTTCCAGTCTCTGTTTTTTCCTCTGTTTAAATGGGGACGATGCCCTGTCTGCCTGCTGCAGTGAGAAGAGTAGCCACAGGAGATGCAAATGTATGGAACTGGAAATGAGTGGGCTTTTGCCGCCATCTAGTGAACAAATGCAGTATTGCGAACCCTGTCCTTGGAATACTTCATAATACACTTGTTTGTTCAACAAACGTTTATTTTTATTGCTGACTAGTATTCCATTGCATGGATATTATAATTTCAGTTACTTCCCATTTTTAGTAATTATGATGCATAGTTTTTAAGAAATTTCCAAGCTATTTCCCCAAGTGGTTGTACCATTTTGCATTCCCACCAACAGTATATGAGAGTTCCAATTGCTCCATACTCACCATCATTTGGTATGATCATATCTTTATTTTATTTTTTAAAATAAATTTATTTATTTTATTTGTTTTTATTTTTGGCTGTGTTGTGTGTGTCTGTTGCTGTGCACTGGCTTTCTCTAGTTGCGGGGAGCAGGGCTTACTCTTGGTTGCAGTGCACCGACTTCTCATTGCGGTGGCTTATCTTGTTGTGGAGCACGGGCTCTAGGCGCGTGGGCTTCCATTGTTGTGGTGTGCAGGCTCAGTAGTTGTGGCTCGCAGGCTCTAGAGCGCAGGCTCAGTAGTTGTGGCACATGGGCTTAGTTGCTCCACGGCATATGGGATCTTCCCGGACCAGGGCTCGAACCCGTGTCCCCTGCATTAGCAGGCGGATTCTTAACCACTGCACCACCAGGTGATCATATCTTTAAATTTTAGCTATTCTAGTGAATATGTAGTGGTGTGTCATTGTGATTTTAATTTGCATTTCTCTATGACCAGTAGTGCTGAGTATCTTTTCATGTGCTTACTTGCTATTTATGTATCTTCTTAGGTGTAGTGTCTATTCAATTTTTTTTTGGCCAATGTTGTTATTGGGATGTTTATCCTTTTATTATTGAATTGTAACAGCTTTTTTTTTTTTTTTTTTTTTTTGCGGTACGCGGGCCTCTCACTGCTGTGGCCGCTCCCGTTGCGGAGCACAGGCTCCGGACGCGCAGACCCAGAGGCCATGGCTCACGGGCCCAGCCGCTCCGCAGCATGTGGGATCTTCCCGGACCGGGGCACGAACCAGTGTCCCCTGCATTGGCAGGCGGACTCTCAACCACTGCGCCACCAGGGAAACCCAGAAGTTTTAAATCTTGAACAAACCACTGATGTGCACAATAACATGGAGCAATTTCAAAATAATTATGTTGTGAGAAAGAAACCAGTTTTTTTAAAGTACATACAGGGAATTCCCTGGCGGTCCAGTGGTTAGGACTCTGTGCTTTCACTGCTGAGGGTGCAGGTTCAATCCCTGGTCAGGGAACTATGATCCTGCAAGCTGCATGGTGCGGCCAAAAAACAAAAACAAAAAACTACACACTGTCTGGTTCCATTTATGCAAAATTGTCAAAAATAAAAACTAATCTAGGGCTTCCCTGGTGGCGCAGTGGTTGAGAGTCCGCCTGCCGAAGCAGGGGACACGGGTTCGTGCCCTGGTCCGGGAGGATCCCACATGCCGCGGAGCGGCTGGGCCCGTGAGCCATGGCCGCTGAGCCTGTGCATCCGGAGCCTGTGCTCCGCAACGGGAGCGGCCACAGCAGTGAGAGGCCCACATACCGCAAAAATAAAAAACAAAAAAACCCCCTAATCTAAAATAACAGCTGACTAGGAGTTACAAAGGGGCACAAGGAAACCTTGGGGGTGATGATCATGTTCATTGCCTTGATTGTTGGTTTCATGGATGTACACATGTCAACACTCATCAAATTATATACTTCAATTACTTGCAGTTTATTGTACATCGAGAAACTGTAAAGTAAAGAATATACACACACATGAACAAGCATCTCTTGCACACTTACTGTGCGCCAAACGCTGAGAAGATGCTGGGGATACAAAGAGAAACAGTGGACTCTCCTCAGCAGCTCAAGTCTTGAAGCAGAGCCCTACATTCACCTCCCCAAGGCTATGGCGACAGGGTGTCTTCCAGGCCCTTCTCTGCTCCCTGCCCATCCGCCTTCACAGACTGCCTGTTAGGATTCCTGTGCACATTCTGGCTGTGCCCACCTCACTGGCCTCTATCCAGCCTCTGATACCCACACCCACTTGACCAGCAGTCCCTTCCTTCCCCTACAGGAACCACCCACACCCCACACACAGCCCCTCCTGTCCCGTCTCTGGCCTTCCCTCATGCCTTTCCCCCTTGCTGGAATACTCTCTGCCCTCACCCATCTCCAGAGGAAATCCCACTCCTTCAAGGTTCAGCTCAGAAGCTCCCTCAGCCCTTGCCTGGGCCGTCGTGCCTTGAGCCCCCTCCTGCGTGTTCCCCAGCCTCCTGGAACCTGTGTTCTGGTTTCCGTCCAAGCCCTGCCTGGGCACTGACCCAGGGTCATGCTCTGGTTCACTCCACTAAAACAGGAGGACCACACCCTCCTGAACAGACATGTGTGTGCACAGCCCTGGTCACAGACCCTGGTGTTGCTACACACTTGCCAACTTTTCACCAGAGCCACTCTTACAAACGTATACCACTTTTTAGACAGTGATTCCTTTTTTTTTTTTTTTTTTTTTGCGGTACGTGGACCTCTCACTGCTGTGGCCTCTCCCGTTGCGGAGCACAGGCTCCGGACACGCAGGCTCAGCGGCCATGGCTCACGGCCCAGCCGCTCCGCAGCATGCGGGATCTTCCCGCACCGGAGCATGAACCCGTGTCCCCTGCATCGGCAGGCGGACTCTCAACCACTGCACCACCAGGGAAGCCCAGTGATTCCTTTTTCAGTACAATTTCTCCCCTTCCCACACCCCTTTTCTTAGTTCCCCGACAAGGGATCGAACCTGCGCCCCCAGCAGTGGAAGCGCGGAGTACTAACCACTGGACTGCCAGGGAATTCCCCCCCCCTTTCTTTTTTATTTTATTTTAAAATTTTTATTTATTTATTTATTTTTGGCTGCATTGCTGCGCGCAGGCTTTCTCTGGTTGCGGCGAGCAGGGGCTACTTTTCACTGCGGTGCACAGGCTTCTCATTGCGGTGGCTTCTCTTGTTGAGGAGCAAGGGCTCTAGGCACACGGGCTTCAGTAGTTGTGGCACGTGGGCTCAGTAGTTATGGCACACAGGCTCAGTTGCTCCGTGGCATGTGGGATCTTCCCGGACCAGGGCTCGAACCCATGTCCCCTGCATTGGCAGGTGGATTCTTAACCACTGCGCCACCAGGGAAGTCCCATCTTTTTTATTTTAATAACCTTTTCATTTTATAATGTTTTTAGACTTACAGAAAAGTCGCAAAAATGATACAGCAAGTTATAATGACTATTATTTTTTAACTGAGAAATGCACCAAATCAACTCACTATTACATGTGATACTTCAACTTTATGGTTTCAGGCAAAGAAACTCATCACTGAACTCCATACAACAGTTTGGAACAATCTGGAACAAATGGAATCATGGACCAGATTTAGTAGAACCCAAAGTGTTTTACTTTGGACGGCAGTCCTGCCAAGCCCGAGAGTGGGCAGAGTGGAAACAGAACAGGTGGCCCTGGCCTCGCAGGCCAAGGTGGGGGGCGTCTGCCTTCACGTGGGTGAAGTGGGAGCTGTCGGAGGGTCTTGAGCAGTGGAGTCCGGTGACCTGCCTTACATTCTGTAAAGATCCCCCTGGTGGATGGAGGACGGGGGGTGCAGGGGAGACCAGTGAGGCAGCTGCTACAGGGGCGCAGCAAGGGAGGCTGGTGGCCTGGCAGCTGGGGGAGGGGCAGCGGAGGTGGTGGTACCAGGTGATTGGAGCCCAGATCGCCTGCTGGTGGCCTTCGTGGGACAGGAGAGAAAGCGCTGGGGTGAGCCTGGCTTCTGGCCCGGAAGGGTGGAGTTGCATTTGCTGCCGGGTGAGCCGGAGCCGGTTTGTGGGGGACTGAGAGCTGTCGGAGGGTCCGTTGCCTATCTGGGCTGGGCTCAGGGGATGGTCCCCACTGTGGTGGGGCAATGCAGAGGGCATTTGAAACCCCAGATTCCATGAGATGACCTGGGGTGACTTGCCCTGGCCACACCAGCTGCCCGGCCTTAGACCTCAGCTTCCAAACCCTCCCCGGAAGCCACCCCCGTCCCTAGCCCACCTCAGCACCTGTGTCCAGGGATGGGAGCCCCAGAGGCACCACCGGGATTCAGCATCACAGACCTGCAACAGTGACCCAGCAAACGGTGTGGCCTCCCTTCCTTTTCCCACCGGGGAGGGAAGCCCATACCCAGCCCTCCTGGCAGCCCAGGTGCCCCCAGAAGGTGGAGTCAAAATGGAGAGAAGTGAGGTGGTCCTGGCCTCCCCTGAGCCCTGGCCCCTCCCAGCTCCTGCCTGCAGCCTGGAACAATAGCAGAGGGGGTGTAGGGCAGTGGAGAGCCAACAAGCCTGGGAAGGAAGATGTGAGGACGTGGAGCAGGGGGGCAAGGGGGGGCGTGCTCTCACCCTCGCCTGACCTGGGCCACTTGCCCCAGAGAAGTGACGTTGGGGGAGGGAGAGGGGTGGTGGTGGAAGTCGACCGGTTCCCAGGCCAGCCCACCTCAGAGCTGAAATGTCCCTGGGAACCAGACGTTCCTGGGCCCAGGCAACTGACAGACAAACAGGTGGCTCGAGCTGCATCCATTTCTGCCCAGGTGGAGCCAGGCCACTGGGAGACAATGCTGTCCCTTCATCCCTCTGCCTGACCAGACTGTCCCATCCTGCCTCCGCTCGCTCACTCGTAACACTCATCCACGTGCTCCCAGCAGTCACCGGGCTGAGATTTGAATCCAGGCAGCCTGGCACACACACAACTCACATTCTCAACACACACTCGCCAGCCAGCTGTGCCTGGGTCCAGTGACAGAGCAACATGGGCCCTGTACTCAGGGAGCCCGCGCCATCAGCCCTGACATGCTCATGAATGCTGGGTGCATTGGCCATTATGGTCAGGCCAAGGGCCTCCGGGGCTGGGAGGAGGGTGGGCTTCCTGGAGGAGGAGGCATCTGAGTCGGACCTTGACAAAATGTTGGGACTCACTCATGCGAGGACAGGAGGAAAGTCACCCCAAGGGAGGGAAACAGCGTGAGCCAAGGCAGGAGGCTGGAAGGCTGTTTGTCCGTGGGGTTACACCCTCGATTCCAGGAGGTGTCTCTCCCCAGCCTACTCCTGAGCTTTGGGGACACCCCCCGGCTCCCCACCCCACTCTCTTTTCCCCAGCCTCCCCCACTTTCACTTTCTCTTGATTCCTTTTGCCTCTCCTTCCAAGGCTTTGAAACTGTCACATGATTTCTAATCGTGTCACCCTTACATCTGTAACCAGGGCACTGATTATTCACACTGGCGCACTTGTGCCCCAGGTTCTCAGCTCACCCTTGCTTTCTTGAATCCTGTTCCTTCCTTCTGGGTTCAAGGTCCTTCTTCCTAAGGTACTTCTGGAAGTTCTCTCAGCAAGGATTTCTGAGTGGTAAATACTCAGAGCCTTTGTTTGAAATATCTTTATTTCACTCTCTGCTTTCAAGGATAGTTGGGCTGGGCATGGCATTTTCAGTAGCCCTCACTTTCCCTCAGCACCTGAAGATGTCGTCTGGATTCAGTTGTTGCTTTTCAGAAGTTGCCTTCTGCCCCACATTCTGCCCCTGGACCCCAAGCCCTCACAAGCTGCTCCTGCTTCCTCTGAACCATTTGAGGACCCTCCAGATGGGAACCTCCCAAGGATGAAATTCTTGGCACCCTACATTCCCCCAGCTTCTGGGGCAGCCAGTCCTTAGAGCTGCCCTCCGTCACCCACCACACAAACATACCCTGCCTCTCTGCTCCATGTTGTCCTGCAGCCTCCTTCCTCCTGCGTGGCTCTCCCCTCTCCTGCTCCCTGCCCCAGGTCCCTTTCCTCTTCCTGACCCTCTACCTCCTGCATAGCTTCTGCACCATCCATGCCTCTCACCGCCTACCACCTCTGCCCTGGCCCAGCTCCCCCAACTGTGCATCCACAACCCCTCCGGAATGTTCTCTGCATGATGCCTTTACTCCTTCCAGTCCTTTCCCAGGCTGTGGCCTGACAGATGTTTCTAATGTACAGATCTGATCGTGCCACCCCCCTTGATGGTCCCGTTTTCTCCCGTGGAGATAGTGAAACTCCATGACCTGACTGAGGAGCCTTACATGATCTGCCTGTGCCCACTTCCTGGCTCCATCTTTCCCATCTCAAACTAAGGGCTCCTTCCAAGTCCCCCACAGGAATCATTGGGGAAAGATTTTTATCTGTAGAGAAACGTCATCAGATAAACCAAAAGCAGAGACATTGGCACTTTGTCACACATCACAGTCTGCTGTGGGTAAATGTAAAACTCCTTTAGGCTGGGTGAAACGTTGAACAGTGTGTGCTTTGTGAAGATTCTGTTGTATTTTGGCTTTCTTCTTCAAACCAGGAGAGATGTTTTTTGAAAAACGCATCTCCACTATATGTTTACATACAATAAAATTCCAACCTTTTTTTTTGGCCGCACTGCATGGTTTGCAGGATCTTAGTTCCCTGGCCAGGGATGGGACACAAGCGCCTGCAGTAGAAGTGCAGAGTCCTAACCACTGGACCACCAGGGAATTCCGTAAAATTCCTATCTTTTAAGTGTACAGGTTGATGAGCTCTGACAAATGTACCTGTGTAACCATCACCGTAGTCAAGGTATTTCAGAACTCTTAATTCTATTCCATTTCCCTGTATGTTTATTCTTATGACTGTACCACACTGTCTTGATTACTATTGCTTTGGAGTAATTTTATTTATTTATTTATTTATTTTGGCTGTATTGGGTTTTCATTGCGGCGCACGGGCTTCTCATTGTGGTGGCTTCTCTTGTTGCGGAGCATGGGCTCTAGGCACATGGGCTTCAGTAGTTGTGGCGCACGGGTTTAGTTGCTCCGCGGCATGTGGGATCTTCCTGGCCCAGGGCTCGAACCCGTGTCCCCTGCATTGGCAGGCGGATTCTTAACCACTGCGCCACTAGGGAAGCCCTGGAGTAAGTTTTAAAATCAGAAAAGAGGGCTTCCTTGGTGGCGCAGTGGTTAAGAATCCGCCTGCCAATGCAGGGGACACGGGTTCGAGCTCTGATCCGGAAAGATCCCACATGCCGCAGAGCGAGTAAGCCCGTGCACCATAACTACTGAGCCTGCGCTCTAGAGCCCGTGAGCCACAACTACTAAAGCCTGCACATGTACAGCCCATGCTCCGCAACAAGAGAAGCCACCGCAGTGAGAAGCCCACACACTGCAACAAAGAGTAGCCCCCGCCTGCCGCAACTAGCGAAAGCCCCGCTCGCCACACTAGAGAATTCCCGGGCACAGCAACAAAGACCCAACACAGCCAAAAATAAATAAAAATAAAATAAATAAATTTATTTTTAAAAAATCGGAAAAGAGTGAGTCCTCCAATTTTGTTCTTTTTCAAGATCGTTTTGGCTACTATGAATCCCTTGCAATTCCATGTAAATTTTAAAATCAGCTTGTTAATTTCTACAAAGAAGCCAGCTGGAATTCTGGTAGGGATTGTGCTCAATCTGTAGATCAATCTGGGGAGTACTGCCATCTTAGTAATATTAAGTTTTTGACCCATGAATGTGAGATGCTTTCCCACTGACTTAGATCTACGTTAGTGTTTCAACCATGTTTTTGTAATTTTCAGAGTATAAATTTTGCACTTCTTTAGTCAAATTTATTCCCAAATATTTTATTCTTTTGATGTTATTGTAAATGGAATTGTTTTCTTAATTTCATTGCTAATGTATAGGACTTTTTAATATTGATCTTGTATCCTGCAACCTTGCTGAACTCCTTTATTAATTTTAATAGCTTTTTCATGAACTCCTTTGGATTTTCTGTATAAAATATCATGTCATCTGCAAATATAGTTTTTTTTTTAAATTTTTACTGGAGCATGGTTGATTTACAATGTTGTGTTAGTTTCAGGTGTACAGTAAAGAGAATCAGTTATAATATACATATATCCACTCTTTTTTAGATTCTTTTCCCATACAGGCCATTATAGAGTATTGAGTAGAGTTCCCTGTGCTATATAGTAGGTCCTTATTAGTTATATATCTTGTATATAATAGTGTGTATATGTCAATCCCAATCTTCCGATTTATCTCTACCCCAATTACCCCCGGTAACCATAAGTTTGCTTTCTACCTCTGTAAGTTTGTTTCTGTTTTGTAGATAAGTTCATTTGTACCTTTTTTTTAGATTCCACATGTAAACACTATCATATGATATTTGTCTTTCTCTGTCTGACTTACTTCACTCAGTATGACAATCTCTAGGTCCACCCATGTTGCTGCAAATGGCATTATTCTGTTCTTATTTTATGGCTGAGTAATATTCCATTGCATATATGTACCACAACTTCTTTATCCATTCTTCTGTCGATGGACATTTAGGTTGCTTCCATGTCAAACAGAGACAGTTTTAATTCTTCCTTTCCAGCCTAGATGCTTTTTGTTTCTTCTTGTCTAACTGCCCTAGCTAGAACCTCCAGTATAATGTTGAATGGAGGTGGTAAGGTGGATATCCTTGTCTTATTCTTGATATTAGGAGAAAAACATCCAGTCTTTCACCATTAAGTATGATGTTAGCTGTGGGTTTTTCATAGCTGCCCTATCAGGTTAAGGACGTTCCATTCTTTTTTTTTTTTTTTTTTTTAAGATTTTTTGATGTGGACCATTTTTTTTTTCTAAATTTACTTTTTAAAAATTTTCATACTTTTTAATGGCTGAGTATTTATTCCATTATATATATGAATAATAATTATATATACTTTATTCCATTATATATATAATGGATCTTTTTTAAAAAAATAAATTTATTTATTTATTTTTGGCTGGGTTGGGTCTTTGTTGCTGCGTGTGGGCTTTCTCTACTTGCGGTGAGCCGGGGCAACTCTTCGTGTGGTATGCATGCTTCTCATTGTGGTGGCTTCTCTTGTTGCAGAGCACAGGCTCTAGGTGCGCGGGCTTCAGTAGTTGTGGCTCAAAGGCTCTAGAGCACAGGCTCCGTAGTTGTGGCGCATGGGCTTAGTTGCTCCACAGCATGTGGGACCTTCCCAGATCAGGGATCGAAACCATGCCCTCTGCACTGGCAGGCAGATTCTCTTTTTTTTTTTCTGGCAGGCGGATTCTTAACCACTGTGCCACCAAGGACGTCCTGATGTGGACCATTTTTAAAGTCTTTATTGAATTTGTTACAATACTGCTTCTGTTTTTATGTTTTGGTTTTTTGGCCCCGAGGTATGTGGGCTTTTACCCCCTGTGTTGGAAGGCAAAGTCTTAACCACTGGACCACCAGGGAAGTCCCAAGGAAGTTCCATTCTATTCCTAGTTTGTTGAGTATTTTTATCATGAAAGTGTGTTCGATTTTTATCAAATGCTTTTTCTGCATCTATTGAGAGGATCATTTTTTTTTGGTTTGTTTTTTTATTCCATTAATATGGTGCATTACATTAATTGATTATCAGATGTTAAACCAACTTTTCATTCTTAGGATAAATCCTACTTGATCATGGCACATAATTATATATATAATATATGTATATTTATTATATTATATAATATATAATTATATATAATATATATAATATATGTTGCTGGATTTGGTTTACTGGTTTGGAGAGTTTGCATCCATATTCATAAGAGATTTTGGTCTGTAGTTTTCTCGTGATGTTTTTTCCGGTTTGGGTATAGGGTAGTAGTGACTACAGAGAATGAGTTGGGAAGTGTTCCCTCTTCTATTTTTTGGAAGTGTTTGTAAAGAATTAACATTCTTTTTAAAATGTTTGGTAGTAGTCACCAGTGAAATCATCTGGGCCTGGGCTTTTTTTTTTTTTTTTTTTTTTTGCGGTACGCGGGCCTCTCACTGTTGTGGCCTCTCCCCTTGCGGAGCACAGGCTCCGGATGCGTAGGCTCAGGGGCCGTGGCTCACGGGCTCAGCCGCTCCGCGGCATGTGGGATCTTCCCGGACCGGGGCACGAACCCGTGTCCCCTGCATCGGCAGGCGGACTCTCAACCACTGTGCCACCAGGGAAGCCCTGGACTTTCCTTTGCATGTAGTTTTTTGGGTTTTGTTTGTTTGTTTACTTTTTGGCCACACTGTGCAGCTTGTGGGATCTTAGTTCCCTGACCAGGGATCGAAGCCGCGTCCCCTGCATTGGAAGTATGGAGTCTTAACCACTGGACTACCAGGGAAGTCCTTGGTGTGTAGTTTTTTTGCTTCCTGTGTGGTGGCTTTTTTATTTATTTATTTTTTGATTGATTGCTAATTCAATCTCAACTTGTTATAGATCTATTCACATTGTTTCTTTCTTCTTGAGTCAATTTTGGGAGTTTGTATATTTCTAGAAATTTGTCCATTTCATCTAAGTTATCTAGTTTATTGGCATACAATTACTTATAGTGTTCCTTTATAATCCTTTTAATTGCTATGAAGTCATTAGTAAAGTTCCTTCTTTCACTCTGATTCTAGTAATTTGAGTCTTCTCTCATTTTTTTTCTCAGTCAACCTAGCTAAAGCTTTGTCAAGTTTACTGATATTTTCAAAGAACTAGATTTTGGTTTCATTATTTTTTCTCTATTGTTTTTCTATTTCATTAATTTCCACACTTTAAAAAATAATTGATTTTTTCCAGTTTTATTGAGAAATAGACTTAATTTTTTAAAGTTTCAGGTGTACAACATAATGATTCAATATTTGCATATATTGCAAAATGATCACCACAATAGTCCAGTTAACATCCATCACCATACATAGTTACAAAACATTATTTTCTTGTAATGAGCACTTTCAAGATCCACTCCCCTAGCTACTTTCAAATATGCAAGACAGTATTAGAAGCTGTAGTCACCATGCTGTACATTACCTCCCCATGTCTTATTCATTTTATAACTGGAAATTTGTACCTTTCAACCCCCTTCTACCAATTTGCCCACCCCACCCAATTTCCATTCTTAACTTTATTATTTCCTTCCTTCCACTTGCTGGAGGCTTAGTTTTCTCTTCTTTTTCTAGTGTTTTAAGATAGAAGTTTAGGTTATTGATTTGAGATGTTTCTTCTTTTTTAATATAGGCATTTATAGCAATAAATTTCCCTCTAAGCACTGCTTTGGCTGCATCCCATAAGTTTTGGTATGTTTTGTCTTCATTTTTTTTTTATTAATTTATTTTTTAGTTTTGGCTGTGTTGGGTCTTTGTTTCTGTGCGAGGGTTTTCTCTAGTTGTGGCAAGTGGGGGCCACTCTTCATCGCGGTGCACGGGCCTCTCACTATCGCGGCCTCTCTTGTTGCGGAGCACAGGCTCCAGACGTGCAGGCTCAGTAGTTGTGGCTCACGGGCCTAGTCGCTCTGCGGCATGTGGGATCTTCCCAGACCAGGGCTCGAACCCATGCCCCCTGCATTAGCAGGCAGATTCTCAACTACTGCACCACCAGGGAAGCCCTGTCTTCATCTCAAAATATTTTCTAGTTTCCCTTTTGATTCTTCCTTATTTAGGAGTTTGTTAGTTTTAATTTCTACATATTTAAATTTCCAAAATTTCTTTCTGTAACTCATTTCTAATTTCATTTGATTGTGTTCAGAGAACACACTTTATTTTTTTATTTTATTTTTTCAGAGAACACACTTTATTTTTTTTATTTTATTTTTTCAGAGAACACACTTTATATTATTTACATACTTTTAAATTTATCGAGGCTTATTTTTCAGCCTAGCATATACTTTATTCTGAACACTGTGCCATGTATATTTGAGAAGAATATATATTCTGCTGCATTGTATTTCTTTAATTTCAAGGACTCTTGTGATTACACTGGGCCCACCAGGAAAATCTAGCATAATCTATCTTTTTTTTTTTTTTAACATCTTTATTGGGGTATAATTGCTTTACAATGGTGGGTTAGTTTCTGCTTTATAGCAAAGTGAATCAGTTATACATATACATATGTTCCCATATCTCTTCCCTCTTGCGTCTCCCTCCCTCCCACCCTCCCTATCCCACCCCTCCAGGCGGTCACAAAACACGGAACCGATATCCCTGTGCCATGCAGCTGCTTCCCACTAGCTATCCACCTTACTAGCATAATCTATCTTAAGGTCAGGTGATTAGTAAGCTTAATTCCATCTACAACCTTAATTCCCCCTTTGTCAAGTAACATATTCACAGGTTTTGAGGATTAGGATATGGACATTTTTAGGGGGTCATTATTCTGCCTGCCACAACAGGCCAGAATCATGAACAGCTTCTTTTTTTAAAGCATTGTATTTACTAAACAAACAAGCATAAAAACAAAACAAAAACCACAGAACAATTTTTTGAAATGTAATAGTAATGAAGGCAAAGTAACTTTTACCTTAAGTTATTCTCATACAATTTTGCAGGCTTTTAAATTTTTACTTTTTTTTTTTTCTTTTTGACCACATCACGCAGCTTGCAGGATCTTTAGTTCCTCAACCAAGGATTGAACCCCAGCCCACAGCAGTGAAAGTGCCAAGTCCTAACCACTGGACCACCAGGGAATTCCCTAAATGTTTCTTTAATTATCAATTTTTAGACTTAGACTTAATTCTAAAATTAAATTTGGGTAACTGCCACATAAGATCCACCATTGTTTAATAGCAGTTTTTCTGTTTTCATGACTAAATCTCCTAAAATAAGTAGAAAAAACACAACTGATCATTTTATCCTGTGGTAAGTCATCAAGAAACAAAGCATGGACCACTAGCAAGTGGCTTTCAGAATCTTGCAGTGAGTTGAACAAGAAATATTTTTCCCTGAAGTCTTTGGAGCCCTGATAGCTAAACTTAAAGTTTTTATTTTATTGTAGGGAAATATACCTCAACTGGCAAAAGACAGGTGGAGGGAGGATTTTCCAAAGCATTCATACATGCATACATAGTATGTACATTTATATTATATATATGTTTTTATAATGAAAAATATATAATTACACATATATAATGAAATTACACATATACATATGTATGTGTGTAAGTATATATATACATATATAGTTTCCTGTTTACAAAAGGAATTCACTTATTGTGAAAACTTCAAACATCACATCAAAGAAATAAATATTATGTTGAACTGTATGAATTTACCAATATTTCGCTATTTTTGACATATAAAGACAGCAATTTCACTGTTCAATCTAATAATACAGCAAGGAGAACTCCCTGTAATCCCCATGTCCTGGAGGAAACCACTGCCGTTCGGTATGTATTCCTTCATGCTGGAGAGTATGTCTGTGCATATTTATGGTTGGTGGAGTTATTACCACAATGACATAACATGGATAATTTTGCAATCGGCTTTCTAAGCACTTTGTAGAGCAAAGCAAATCCTAGCACTGGTTGTGCTGCTTCCCCTCTACGGATCCTCCGTTTTCTCACCTGCAAAAGTGAAACTAATGATTCTGTGCCAGTTATTAATTTATTGACTCTCAGCTCCAAATTCATCATGTTTGCCCGCTTTGTGAATATGAATCCGGGCCCTTTAAATAATTTTCCTTTGCCAGATGGCACAATGTTAAATTTTACCAGTAGAGGGCGCTAACAGACACTGCTTGATGAAGGTTTTACTTCCGGGTTTGAAGGCGTTCCTCTCGGCGGGCTTCTGCAGCGCGGCCAGTTTCTCCACTCACCTCCCCAGGGCAGCTTTTCTAGCAACGGGTTCCTGCAGTGCAGGTGGCCAGCAGCCCTCAGCCCCCACCCTAGGAGAAGTGGACCGCTTCTAGTGAGTCACTTCCCCATGAACAGCTTTCCCCAGCACCCTAGAGGGTGGTTTTCCAGCAAGTTCCATGGGGTGTGCACAGCACTTGAGCAACTTCTCTCCTATCCACTGAGCCCCAGCCATTCCCTCTCCAGCCAAATCTGGATCTCAGACTTGGGGCAGGAGGCGGGCTCTATCTCAGCCCTAGGGTTGGGGGCTCTGTATACTTGTTATTCCCGTATTCTTTAGAGTTCTGTCTCTCTCTCTCTCTCTCTCTCTCTCTCTCTCTCTCTCTCTCTCTCTCTCTCTCTCTTTTTTAATACATCTTTTTCTTTTCTTTAAAAAATTTTTTAAAATTTTTATTTATTTTTATACAGCAGATTCTTATTCGTTATCTATTTTATACATACTGGTGTATATATGTCAATCCCAATCTCCCAATCTTTTTCTTTTTCTTTTGTTTTTTTTTCTTTTGGCCTCGCCATGGGGCATGCGGGACCTTAGTTCCCTGACCAGGGTTGGAATGCGTGCCCCCTGCAATGGGAAGTGTGGAGTCTTAACCACTGGACCACCAGGGAAGTCCCTAGAGTTCTCTGTACTTCTTACTAGCCAATTCCTTGTTATTCCAATCCTGTTACAGTTAATAATTCTTTACATTAGACTTTCCTTGTTCAAATCACTTTGTGGTTTCTCTCTGACTGGCGCAGAGCCCCCATATTGTTATGAAGATCAGACAAGATCCTGTAGGGAGAGCACCTAGCTCAGTGCCTGCCATGCAGGGGGCACTCAGAAAACAGCTGTAGTATCTCTACCATAATCATCATTTCTCCATGTCAGAACCTGTAGAGAAGCAGCCTCTTTCTTACCAACTGTTGTTGTGGTTCCATAGTATGGATGGAATTTTGAATCACTCCATTCCTGATGGACATTTGGATTTTTCTAGTTTTCCATGATTACGAACAGCCTTACGATCCACAGAAGAGATGTCATTTATTGAACACTTGCTGCATCCTAGGCACTGAAGCAATTACATATACTAACTCACGAATCCTCACAACATGCCTAAGTGTATTAGCTCCTACGGCTGCTCTAACAAATTGCCACAAACTTTGTGGCTTAAAACAACACACATTCATTATCTTACAGTCTGGATGTCAGAAGTCTAAAATGAAGGTGACAGCAGGGCTGTGTCCTTCTGGAGGCTGCAGGGGAGAATCTGTTTCCTTGTCTTTTTCAGCTTCTAGAGGCCACCTGCATTCCTTGGCTCATGACCCCTTCCTCCCATCATTCCACCCTCTTGCTCCCATTGTCCACCTCCTACTACTCACTGTGATCTTCCTGCCTTCCTCTTACAAGGACCCTTGTAACTACATCAGGCCCATCCAGATAATCCAGGATAATCTCCCCATTTCAAGACCCTTAACTTAATCAAAACAGTAAAGACCCTTTTACTATGTAAGGTAACATATTCACAGGTTCCAGGGATTAGGATGTGGATATCTTTGAGCATACCACACCTATGAACTAGATACTATTATTCCACCCATTTTACAGGTAAGAAAACTGAGGCACAAAGAGAGTAAGTAACTTGCCCAAAGTCACACAGCTCATAAGCAGAGAGCTAGGATACAGGAGGTCTGGCTTGATAATCCAGGCTCTAACAATTACATTGCTTTGTATAAATCTTTGCATACCTGAATGAGGGTTTGTGTAGGATACATTTCTAGAAGTGGAATGACTGGGGGAAACTGCTTAACAGGTATTGCCAACTTGTCCTTCACTACAGCTGTGCCAATTAATTCCCAGCAGCAGTGCCTGAAATCCCAAATTCTTCCTCATCCCAACTCTTGATGCTCTGAGGGCAGAATGTTACGTGAATACAAAGGATTTGTATTCAGAACCAAAGGATTTTGACTGCTTATCAACGTAGGAACTGAAAAATGTTTCTCTTCGTGAAATGAGAGGAACATTACTTACCTAATAATAAACAAAAAATTACAGTTGTAATAAAGAGCCATCAGTTTCCTGGAGAAAATAAAATCATTTCATTACCTTAATGTATTGCAAGACTGAAAACACTGGCCTAGCACTGACCGTGATTCCAGCTTCCTTTCCTCACCGAGACTTGTTGTCGGAGGCAACACTTCTGAGAGTTTTATTGATATTTTCCGCCTCCATGGGTTGTTTTCATCTCCCATGTCATCTCCTGAAGATCTCTGGTTAATAAATCACTTCCATCTTTGAGCCTTTCCAATCACCCTCTCTTCTTCTTGCATCCATGCCACAATTGTTGTTTACAGCTTCCTTTTCAAGGCTTTCCATTTCCCTTCCCAGTGTGCTATTTAGATGGGGCCGAATACTTCTACTCACCACAGTGGCAAACACTTACATAGTTACTTTTATAATCTTCATTTTACACATGAGGAAAAGAAGTGAAGTGACTGGCCCAAGATCTCACAGATATGGGATTCGAACTGAGGCATCTGCCTACAGGTTCTCCTGCTTGACATCCTACTGTATCTCCTCTGGAGCAACGGGCCTCCTGATGCACCCGTGAACCCCAGGCCTGCCTGCCCTGGGGCCTCCTAGGGTCATGGCAGGGCTGCAGGGCTGTGTGCGCTCGTCCTGGCAGGTGAGGGAAGCAGCCAGCAGCACTCAGGCACTGCCACTTCCTACTGCGTAAGCCTTCAGAGCCTCAGTTTCCTCATCTGTAAGGTGGGAACAACATTGGTCCCCCACATAGGGCAGTGATGAGGAACTGGTATTATCCTCATTTTCTAGTTGATGAAATGGAGGGCTCACAATGTGAGGACAGGCTCAAAGTGAGAACTTGGGAAAGGGATGCTGTTCCTTCCTAGGCTGCCAGCCTCTCTGCGCCAAGCTTTGCTGGAGAAGCAGGTTACTTAGAGAATCTGGGAGGCAAATCCCTTTCTGGCTCTTCATTTGTAACTATGCTTCCTGTTGTCCTCTGCCCAGTCTGTTTTACCTCCTCGCTGTTCTTCTGTGCACTGGGACTCCACGATCTCCCCCCAGCCCAGTGGCCCTGCCCTTCCTGCACTGGTTTCCTCTCCAGATGAGGCGCCCTGCTTGGCACAGGCCTAACATTTGGCAGGTGCATAGAGAATGTGCCACTAACTAAACACTACCACGTGAACCCTGTGTTCTTAAACCCTCCCCTCCAACCGTGATCTCTACCCCAAAGCATCACCCCGCCCCAGCCTGCCATGTTCCATCATTCCACACTCACAAACTCATAGCTCAGCCTTCGGTAGGGTAAAGTTCCAGACTCTGGGACTTCCCTGGCGGCCCGGTGGTTAAGACTCCACGCTTCCAGTACGGGGGGCACGGGTTCAATCCCTGGTCGGGGAACTAAGATCCCACAGGCCACGCGGTGAGGCCAAAAAGTAAAAAAAAACCAGAAAAACAGTTTCAGACTCTGTATTCTGGCATTCAAGCCCTCTGCTTGCCCCCCTCCCATGACAAGATGCTCCCCACGCTCCAACCTTGCAAATTCCATATTCACAGTGTTGTCAGCATCTTCCTAGCGAAGCCGCAGAAGAACCTCTAGTTACTATTTCTATTTGGCCCCGAGCAGCCAACACTGTGTCTGATCCTCCCTCTGAGTGTCCTGCACAGGTACTTGGACAAGAAAAGGGAGACTAAGTCTCCGCTGAGCAGCTGTTTTATGTTAGGTGAGGCACCCCAATTTATAGATAGAGGAACTGAGGCTCCCAGGTAAGGTGAGTTCTCACAGCTGGTGAGGGGGGCTGGGCTGGGATTCAAACCCAGCTCTACTGACTTTGGCATCCCTGCCCTTGAATCCACTCCCAAAGGCATCCCCACCAGACGTTTCATAATCAGTCCCAGAATCTATCCATGCTCCGTAGGGTGTGGTTGCGGGTCTGTCCCCAACCCTGGGTCCCCTGAGACCTTACCTGCAGAGGAGCCATTGCCAGCCCAGCAGCTTCTGGACATTGGGCTCTGTCCAGCTAAGGGGCTGGGTCTCCATCAGTAGGAATGGCATTTGAGCTTCTGACACCACTTTGCCACAGACAGCCCCTATCTGCACAGGCAACTGGGGGACCTGGAGGAGATTCTGGCCCTGAAGACCAGACAGCCAAGTCTGCTGGGCCCAGGAGAGCAGGGGCCCCTCCTGGCCCCCTGACTTCTTCTAGACTTGCTGGGCTGTTCCTCCTCTATCCTTCTCCTTTCCTGGGGTCACTGCTTTTTCCCTCCCCCAGGTCCCCTCCCCCATCCCAGGGTTCCTAGACTTTCCCAGGGCCTTTGCTTCACTCTCTGCTCCCCAACCACGCTCATTTTCCGGGGCTCTGCTTCCTTGTGCCTCTCTCCGCTGGTCACTTCCTCATTCCACCAACACGATGCCTCATCGGATCCTGGAGGTGCCCACTGGCTGGTGGGGTAGAGAGTCTGGCTTGGGTACAATCGCCCTCCCTAAGCCTTTTCCCCACTGAACAGTGCACCCCCTTCATGTCTGTCTGTCGACTTCGTCTTCCAGCTGTCTCCCTATCTCTCAGCTTCCTTGCCTCGGTTTCCCCATCCTCAGCCCCTTCTCAAGCTCTAATCCTTATATAACGCTGGGAGGTGGACTCTATTACCACCCACATTTTAGATTTAAGGACACAGAGGCGCTGAGAGTTTGTGTGACCTGCCAGGGCGCCAAAGCTGGTAACTGGCGGCTCCCAGCCCACCCGCTCTACCTAGGCCCGGTGGCCAGCCGAGGGGTGGTCTCCCGGCTCCCCTCCGCCCCTGCTCCGCCCACAGGCTCCGCCCCCACCGACCGTAGCCCCGCCCCCGATCCGGCCCCGCCCTCGCCCCGCCCCGCCCCGGCTCGGGCCGCCGGAGGACCAGGAGCTGAGGACCCCGATCCCGCGGCGGCGGCGGGGACGATGTGGTTCTTTGCTCGGGACCCGGTCCGGGATTTCCCGTTTGAGCTCAGCCCGGAACTCCCCGAGGGCGGCCCTCCCGGGCCCTGGGTCCTGCACCGCGGCCGTAAGAAGGTAAGAGCGACCCCGCTCCGCAGGCCGCAGCGGACCTCGGTCTCGCCTAGTCAGCGCCGCCGGCTCCGCCGCGTCGCGCCCGCCTGACGTGGCTGCGGAGCCTCTAGGGCTACGGGCCGGGCGGGGGGACGGGCAGTGCCGACGTGGCGGGCGGAAGGACCGAGGGACCGACAGGCGGACCCAACCAGGGTTACGTGGGCCCGACTCTGTCCCCAAGGGTTGACTTGGGGAGAGACCAGGCCGGCGGCCCTTCCTTTCCGGCACTGAACCAGCTCCGGGGACCATCTCGGAGGTGGAGTGGTCTGCCCAGGACCCGGCCCACACACCTGAGGCCGCTCCGCCCTCCCACAGGCCACAGGCAGCCCGGTGTCCATCTTCGTGTATGACGTGAAGCCCGGCGTCGAAGAGCAGACCCAGGTGGCCAAAGCTGCCTTCAAGCGCCTCAAAACTCTCCGGCACCCCAACATCCTGGCCTACATCGATGGGCTGGAGGTACCTACCTGCTGCTCAGTCTGCCCCGTCTCTGCCCCTCACCTTTTCCCAGTCTCCCACTCCTGGCTTCTGCCTTCCTGCCAGTTTCCAGCCCTTCTGCCCCAGCGCCCCCCAGATTTGACTTCCTCTTCTCCACCCCTCTCCCCATCATGTCTCTCATCTCGCCTTCCTCTCGCCCCATCCCTCCCTGATCCCCCGTGTCCCCTTCAGACAGACAGATGCCTCCACATAGTGACAGAGGCTGTGACTCCGCTGGGAGCGTACCTCAAGGCGCGAGCAGAGGCTGGTGACCTGAGGGAACTGGAGCTCTCCTGGGGGCTACACCAGATTGTGGTGAGGTGGGGGGCAGTGGTGATGAGAGCAGGGATGGGGGGCTGCAGCTACTGGGCTGTGATGGCTCCTTCTGCCCCCAGAAAGCCCTCAGCTTCCTGGTCAACGACTGCAGCCTCATCCACAACAATGTCTGCATGGCCGCTGTGTTCGTGGACCGCGCTGGCGAGTGGAAGCTTGGGGGCCTGGACTACATGTATTCCGCCCAGGGCAATGGCGGGGGACCTCCCCGCAAGGGGATCCCCGAGCTTGAGCAGTACGATCCCCCGGAGTTGGCCGATGGCAGTGGCAGAGCGGTCAGAGAGAAGTGGTGGGTGACTGTGGGGGGGTGGTGGTGGCATGCCCCACCCTGCCCTATTCTGGAAGCCCCTGCAGCCTCAGGACCCCTAGATTAGCTGGTACTCCCCTATCCCCTGCCACCTGACTGAGGAGGAAACTAGGGTCCTCAGGGTGGGGCCCACTCCTTGCTCCCAGGATCCTCGGGGAGGTAGGGCAGGATAAACACAGGCTTTGGGGTCAGGTGGTTCTGAATTTTAAAGTTGTGTGACCTGGGGTGGATGTCCTTGCTCTTCTGAGCCTCAGTTTCCTTATCTGTCAAATGGGGCTAATGAAACGTGCTTCTCGGGGCTGATGGGAGGATTAGCTGAGGAACACAGCCCAGGGTTTGCCATGCAGTGAGTGCCTAGTGCCCAGGGTAGATTGGAGGCCTATGCTGGCAGGTGGCAGGGCCTTGAGCAGCTCTGGTCACTGCCTCAGGTCAGCTGACATGTGGCGCTTGGGCTGCCTCATCTGGGAAGTCTTCAACGGGCCCCTACCTCGTGCAGCCGCCCTACGAAACCCTGGGAAGGTGAGTGTCTGACCCCACCCGGCCCCTCTCCACCAGCCAGCCAGCCCCTGCCCTGACCCTGACGCTTCTCCCACAGATCCCCAAGTCACTGGTGCCCCATTACTGTGAGCTGGTTGGAGCCAACCCCAAGGTACGTCCCAACCCAGCCCGCTTCCTGCAGAACTGCCGGGCACCTGGTGGCTTCATGAACAACCGCTTTGTGGAGACCAACCTCTTCCTGGAAGAGATTCAGGTGAGTCCCCTGCCCCACCCTGGGCTCTGGCCCTACGTTCCTCACCCCTGTGTCCCGTCCCCACTTTATAGGCTCCCTGATCATTAGACCCCAGGAGACAAGCACAGACTGTGGAGCTAGGCTGTCTGGGTTCAAACCCTGCCTCCAACTGTCATTTATGTGTGACTTCTCTTGGCTGAAGTTCAGTCCTAATAACAGCACCTACTTCAAAGGAGCAGGGTGAGGAGTCAGTGAGTTTGGCTTGCAGTGTAGTTTCTGGCACATAGTGGGGCTTAGTGGCTGCTCCGGCCACTCTGTTAACGGGCACTGGCCCTGAATGTTGGGCTGTGGTGTGGGTAGCAGGGTGGGGAGGGAGAGTCAGACCCAGATCCCTGCTCTCAAGGATCTAGTGGGGGGTAAATGGACCAGGCCCCCAGCCTTGGGGACTCTCACTGGGGGAAAGGGACAGAAAAACCCATAAATGAGGAAAGCTGTGCTTCCTGGAATGTGGATAAGTGCCGGGAAGGAAAACACTGAGGGTTGGGTGTTTAGGGAAGGGCTCTCTCAAGGGTGATGTTTGAGCTGTGACCTGAAGGGTGTGAAGGTGGGAGTCATGGGGATGGTAACTGGTGAAGAATGTTCCAGGCAGAGGGAACAGCAAATGGAAAGATGGTAAGGAGGGACCCCTCAGCTTAACCTCATTGAACCTCAGTTTCCATATCTGCCCAGTGAGAATAACTATAGTATCTGCTGACCCATAGCACTGTTGTAGGGAATGAAGGAGGGAGGCTCTGCCCTCGACACCCGTTCTGACCCGGCCTTGTGTGGGGCACACAGAGAGGTGACGGAGAATCCGGAATGGGGGAGGAGTGACAGACACTTCCACAGACCTCGATGGTCTGTGGAATCTTGACTCAGATAGGGGCTGGGAGGCCTTCCGAGGATGGGAACATGAGCTGAAGAAGGTGCTGGAAACGCTGAGCCCTGTTGCCTCCTGGGCAGTGTAGGGACAGCAGGAGCTCTGTTACGTGGAGTTCTTCTTCTCACATGGCTGGCTCTGCCGGGCTGCCCTTCTCCGTAATATGTGCCCCACAGGAAATAGGCTGTTTCTGGCAGGTCCCGATGAGAGCGTGGGAGGGCAGTGCCCAGTGGCCCCTCTTCCCATCATTGAGCGCAGCGGTGGAGAGAGCCCGGCTGTGACTCTCAGTATGCGACCTTGGATGCGGTTTGGCCTCTCTCTGGGCCTTTGCTCCCCTGAACCCTGTCGTCAGAGCACCAAGCCTGCCTCCCACACTAGATTGAGCTGCTCAAGGGCCAACCAGGTCCTCCCCAACCCCAGTTAGAGATCACCTCTTCTGGCCCAGGCAGCAGCTCTGGCGGTGCGGGTACAGCAGAGAGCACAGGGACTTTGGAAGCGTACAGGACAGGGTTATAATCCATGCCCTACCATTCCTGCCTGGTGACCTTGAGCCTCAGTCTCCTCCTTTGTAAATGGGGGGATGACAGCACTTCTTCACAGCCTGTAGCACAGCAGAGGTGCCACACCACCGGGTCATACCCTTCCTTGACGGCTTCTTAGCTGTGTAACTTTGGACAGGCTCCTTGCCCTCTCTGTGCCTCAGCTTCCTCATTGGATTATTTCATCCGAGTAAAGGTTTTAGCATGTAACCTGCCTGGCACGTAGTTTGTGCTCAGGAAGTGTGAGTTGTGGGTATTACAGCCTCGGGGAGGTTAGGAGGACTGAAGGAGACCATCGAGCTGACAGCCTGGCCTGTTCGGGCCCAGTGGGAGGACGAGCTCTGGGGGTAAACTGCACCTCATCCCTGCCTTTCCACAGCCTGCCACGACCTCCACCCACGGAGCTGCAGGTGTGCCCAACCCAGCCAGGCCCAGGGTGCCAGAGTGAGCCCCTTGGCCTCACTAAGCCTGCCTTGTCGTCTGTGCTTTGGGGTTAGTGGTGCTCACACCTTGTGTCGTCCTGAGGAGCAGAGGCGACGCTGATAAAGGGCTTGATCCCCCTAGTGGCTGCTTTCACAGCAGCAGGCCAGGTGGCAGTGACAATAATGACGCTCACTGACTGAGCGCCTCCAGTGTGCCGGGCAGCTTTCATGTGCGTTTTCTGGTTGAATCCTCGGCACGGTCCTGTGAGACGGTACAGTTAGTACCCCATTCTACAGGTGGGGGAACTCGCCTAAGGTCACACGGCTAATAAATGGGAGAGTTGGGATTTGAACCCAGCCCATCTGGCACCCCAAGCTTAAGTTTACCTTCGGGTTGGAGGTGACCCCCGTCCTTGCCCGTGGCTGACGAGACCGTGACCAGGCTGATTTCCCGTTCCCTGCATCCTGTCCATGCTCCACCAGATCAAAGAGCCAGCCGAGAAGCAAAAGTTCTTCCAAGAGCTGAGCAAGAGCCTAGACTCGTTCCCTGAGGATTTCTGCCGCCACAAGGTGCTGCCCCAGCTGTTGACCGCCTTCGAGTTTGGCAGCGCAGGGGCTGTTGTCCTCACGCCCCTGTTCAAGGTGAGTGGGGCCTGGAGCCTCAGGAACTGTGGGCCCAGAGACTGGCTGAGTAGGTCTGAAGGGCAGAAGAGAGGCCAAGGGCGTGGCCAGCCTCGCTGGTGTCCTGGCAGGGGCAGCCTGGTCAGGGAGATCCAAGCCCACGTGACGGGGAGCTTTTTTTTAATATATGTACTTTTTTTTTTTTTAATTTTATTTATTTTGGCTGTGTTGGGTCTTTGCTGCTGCGCGCGGGCTTTCTCTAGTTGCGGCGAGCGGGGGCTACTCTTCGTTGCGGTGCGCAGGCTTCTCACTGTGGTGTCTTCTCTTGTTGCGGAGCATGGGCTCTAGGCACACGGGCTTCAGTGGTGTGGCTCGCGGGCTCTAGAGCGCAGGCTCAGTAGTTGTGGTGCACACGGGCTCTAGAGCGCAGGCTCAGTAGTTGTGGCGCACGGGCTTAGTTGCTCCACGGTATGTGGGATCCTCCCGGACAGGGCTCGAACCCGTGTCCCCTGTATTGGCAGGCGGATTCTTAACTGCTTCCCACCAGGGAGGTCCGAGGAGGAGCTTTGACATCCAGTGGTTCAGCAAGTCAGGGTCACCTGACCAGCTGTCAGGGAGGTGGTGGGGACTTCTTGTCCCTGGGGAAGGGACACCCTGTGCCTCCAAAATTCTTTTTCCAAACACTCCTTCCTTCAGAGCCTATAGCCCTTCCTCCATTTCCTCAAGACAGCCTCCCTGGTCTGACCTGGGCACTCTGGTTCCCAGGGCCCAGGGGATCACCTGCTCACCACCTCACTTTCCTTCCTTCCTGACCACTCAGCGCTTAGCTCTCCTGCTTCTAGGGGCTGGATCCTCTCCCCCTCCTCAGACCCCAGCCCACTGTTACTGGGGCGCCTGCCATTTCCCGCTCGGTGGGAGAACCCTTTCCCCAAACGAACTTGGCATGCGGGAAGCGGGGAAGACGGCAAGTGAATCTTGTGGAGCTGAGAACCCCCAGAAATCACAGGCAGAATTCTGTGTGCATGTGGTGTCTAGGTGCTTGATTATACGGAAGGGCACAGAGCCTTTGTGAGCCTCCTAAGAAAGGCCTTGACGCAGAAGGGTTAAGGGCAGCGCTGACTGAGACGGAGTACGGGCAGAGGGGCTGCTGGGGATGTGCCTGCCCCACCCCACCGCCCTCACCCAGTTCCACCCTGGGAAATCAGCAGGGAGCCTGAGGGAGTTAAATGAGCCCAGTGAAGTCATCTCAGCCCTGTGGACGGAGCTGAGCCCCTCTTCCCGCGCCTTCTCTCAGGTGGGTAAGTTCCTCGGCGCTGCGGAGTATCAGCGGAAGATCATCCCTGTCGTGGTCAAGATGTTCTCATCGACTGACCGGGCCATGCGTATCCGCCTCTTACAACAGGTAGGGGCCACGGCACACCCTGCCTGCTTCCACCCCACCCGGACCCCACCCTGGCTGCACGGGAGGCCCCCTCCTCACCTCCAGCCCCAGGCAGGTAGCTCAAGCCCCTGCGCCGGCTACACAGGGACCCCAGAAACCCCTCCCTGAAACATACACACCGGTGAGGAACAAGCGGGGCTGTGCTCTCAGGAAGTCAAGATAATCACAGGGCTCGTTGGCAGCTTTGGGAATGCCCCGCCCGCCCGGGCTGCAGGGCTTAAACGCCTCCCCCTGCGCCGCCCAATCTCCTGGCTCGGTCCCCTCTAGAGTGGGGATAATGTCTCTCTTGCCAACCCCAGGGCAGCTGGGAGCATCATACAGGACTGATGGGATCGAGGGTGGGGGCCACCCGTGCTTCCAGGCAACATTCCCTCTCCGGTGCTCAACACACCAGCCTTTCTCACAGCGCTTCTCTGGACGGGGGTTGCACTCCTTTTTATAGACAGGCGGTGGAGGCTCTAAGAGGGGGTGTGACCAGTTAGCCTGCTGAGCAGGACCAGAGGCCAGGCCTTCCACCTCCCATTCCCAGGCTCTTCTCAGCACCCTCCTTGCAGCCTCACCAGTCCACATGGGCCTGAGGCCAGATGCGAGGTGGGGGCCTCAGGAGACTCCCCTGGCCAGCCAGTGCCTGCCAGGTGGAGAAACCATGTTAAGGCTGATCCCATGTCTCTGGTGAGGGGTAGAAGGGCTGACTGCCTTCTCATGCCCCAACCCGGACCACAGATGGAGCAGTTCATCCAGTACCTTGATGAGCCAACAGTCAACACCCAGATCTTTCCCCATGTCGTGCATGGCTTCCTGGACACCAACCCTGCCATCCGGGAGCAGACAGTCAAGGTGGGTGTAACCAGGCCCAGAGGGGCCACCCCTGGTTTTCTGAGGCTTAGAGGGGGCTCATCAGAGGACACACAGGCCTTGGTTTTGGCCTGTGGGTCGAGCAGGTTACGGGAGGGGCAAACACTGTTCTGCATGTAGGTCCAGGCTGTGGGTACAGCTCGGCAGGTGGTGGGGGCAACAGGATGGGCATGACCAATAGTCCTCCATTCAGCAGACACGCTTTGTGCCCGGCCCTGTGTCCCATGCTGGGGTGCAGTATGCACAGGCAGACCAAGCTCCCTGCCTTCTTGGAGCTTCTTTTCGAGGAGAGGGGGAGGGGGCTTGGCAGACAATAAACAGAATTAGAAAAAAGTATATTATGTTAGAAAGCAATGGAGAGTGTGAAGAGTTTGCAGTTCTAAAAACAGTGATCAGGGAAGACCTTGCAGAGGAGATGTTGTTTAAGGAAAAAAGGTGAAAAGGGGTGAAGGAGGAGATTTGGAGGAAATATGTTGCCTGCAGAAGGAACAACATGTGCAAAGGTCCTGAGGCTGGCGTGTACCTGGAGTGTAGGAGTAGCAGCAAGAGGTTCAGCATGGCTGAAGGGGCATGATTGTGGGCAGTGTAGTCTGAGAGGTCATGGTAGGGCCAGGGCCTCGTAGGGCATGGCAGGGACCTGTTGCATTCATGGGAGTGAGACAGGAACCCTGGGGGATTGAGCAGAGCACTGACCTGATCTGACCTGTTGCAAAACACTGTGTTGCTGTGTGGAGAACTAACTGTCAGGGCAAGGGTGGAAGCTGGGACACTGTTAAGTGCTATTACAGTGGCCCAAATGAAAGATGACAGTAGCTCAGACCTGAGTGGTAGCAGCAGGTGGAGAGAAGGGGCAGCATTGTGAAGGTGGAGCTGACAGTATTTGGTGATGGGTAGATATGGAGTCAAGGATGGCTCCAAGGTTTCTGGCCTGAGCAACTGGAAGGTTCAGTTGCCATTTACTGAGAAGACTGGGAGGAACAGTTTTTTTGTTTTGTTTCGTTTCGTTTTCTAAATACTTATTTATTTGGCTGTGTCGGGTCTTAGTTGTAGCATGCGGGATCTTTCGTTGCGGCGCATGGGCTTCTCTCTAGCTGTGGTGCGCGGGCTCCAGAGTTCACAGGCTCAGTAGTTGTGGCTTTTGGGCTTAGTTGCCCTGCGGCATGTGGGATCTTAGTTCTCCGACCAGTGATGGAACCCGCGTCCCCTGCATTGGAAGGCACATTCTTAACCACTGGACCACCAGGGAAGTCCCTGGGAGGAACAGTTTTGCGGGAGGAGGTCAGGCCCAGTCTTGGCATGTCTGTTAGCCAGGTGGACATGCACTGGTTATGTGTGTGTGAGGTTTAGGGGAGAAGTCTGGGCTGCAGGTGCGCATCTGGGCACGGTCAGCTAACAAGGGCATTCGAAGCCGTGAGATGGGTGAGCTCGCCTAGGCTGAGGTGTAAAAGATACGAGGCTTGAGGAGTAGCTCTGGGGTGTCTGAACAGTAAGATCTCAGCAAAAGGAGACTGAGAAGCAGCAGTAGGTGAGGTCAGAGAACCAGGAGAGGGCGGTGTCCTGGAAGAACAAGAGACCAAAGTTGCGAGGAGGAGGGAGAATTCGGGGCTGTCAAAGCTGCTGAGGGGTCAAGTTTGGTGAGGATGGAGAATTGGCCTTTGGATTTAGCAACATGGAGATCATTGGTGACCTCAACCCAAGCTAATTGGTAGAGAGTGTATGTGGAGGTGTTTTTGTGAAAGTCTGAGTAGAGTGCACGCAACAGAGAGCTGACGGAGAGGGATGGGAGACAGGAGTGCAAAGCAGTGGGGGTCACCTTCCTCAGCATTCTGGGTAGGGGCCAGGACCAGGTTGGGGGTCGGTTGGGGAGGGCTTTGGCGGGCTTTGTCTCCTCAGTGCCCAGGGCCACTGGTGGCCTCCAGAGTATGCCCGCTCCAGCCCACACTTTCCGCCGTCTCCCGCCCTGCAGTCCATGCTGCTCCTGGCCCCGAAGCTGAACGAGACCAACCTCAACGTGGAGCTGATGAAGCACTTCGCGCGGCTGCAGGCTAAGGATGAGCAGGGCCCCATCCGCTGCAACACCACCGTCTGCCTGGGCAAAATCGGCTCCTACCTCAGTGCCGGCGTGAGTGCCCTGCACGAGTGCCGGGAGCTCTGTCACCGTCACGGGACCACAGCCAGGTCCCCCAGAGCCAGGTCTCCTTGTGTGGGGCCTGTCATCCTCCCAGAGACCTAGGCCCTGGGTGCTCCAGCCCAGTGTCTGAGGGTGGAGTGAGTTGAACCGGGTCACACCGCCAGTAGGTGGTGGGTCTGGGAACCAAACCCAGGCCTGCTTGCCTCCACGGCCTTGCATCCCCTCCCCTCAGCCAGGGCCTGTGAATGCAGACGCCTGCAGCTCCCAAGCCCTTAACAGGAATGAATGAGTCGGTCTGCGGTGCAGGTGGGGAGGGAGGCACTGGCCTCAGCCCTGAGGCAGCTGCTGCTCTGGCCCCTGTCACTCTGAGGCAGCGTGAGCCCAGTGATTTGGGAGGAGAAGCCAAGGTCTAGAGGTTTAAGTAAATTCTCCCCATTTGTTAGTGATTAACTCCCATTTCTTAGACTCTGGAGACCCCGTGGATGGCCTCTGTTCTGGGAAGTAAGGCCTGTCAGTTCTGGGCCCCGCACTGATCCTATACTCAGGAGCCCTCTTCCCGCCCCACCCCAGACCAGACACAGGGTCCTCACCTCCGCCTTTAGCCGGGCCACTAAGGACCCGTTTGCACCATCCCGGGTCGCGGGTGTTTTGGGCTTCGCCGCCACCCACAACCTCTACTCGATGACTGATTGCGCCCACAAGATCCTGCCTGTGCTCTGCAGCCTCACTGTGGATCCTGAGAGATCCGTGCGGGACCAGGTAGGGCACAGCTGGGGCTGGGCCCTGGAGCTGGGGCTCTGGGGGATACCTGGGCCCTAGCTGGCCTGGCAGGCTCACGGGAACCTTGGAGGCCCCAGCTCTGCCCCTTGCTACTCCACAGGCCTTCAAGGCCATTCGAAGCTTCCTGTCCAAACTGGAGTCTGTGTCGGAGGACCCCACCCAGCTGGCCGAAGCCGGTGAGTGGCCCACACTCGTGTTCCCTGTGACTCTTGCCACATTCTTAACTGTCACCTGTCATGGTCCCCTTCTACCTCATTGGAGCGTCCGAAAGCTGGAAGAACCCTAGAGGACAGACTGTACATCACTCCCCCACCCCCATCTCACAGTTGGGAGAACACAGTACCTGGAGAAGGGGGACGCCCACTGCAGGTTGCTCTGTTTCAGTTCTTGCCCTCCTACCACCCTCCCCATGGAAGCCTGAGGTGTCCATACCTGTCTCTCCTGTCACTGCCCAGAGAAGGACGTCCATGCAGCCTCCAGCCCTGGAATGGGAGGAGCCGCAGCCAGCTGGGCAGGCTGGGCCGTGACAGGGGTCTCCTCACTCACCTCTAAGCTGATCCGTGCGCACCCCACGGCTGCCCCAGCTGAGACCAATGTTCCCCAGAGACCCGTGCCTGAGGGTGAGTGTCCCAGATCGGCTGTATCGGTGACTGAGAGGGCCTGGGGTTGCTGGCACCTAGGACCTGTTACTGATCGACTTCCCCCCGGGATGGTGATGGGGACATAGGAGACGGTACGGTCTAGTCCCCTTGTGAGCTTCCACTCTACACACCCCCAGCAACCTCGGCCCTGCTCTGAGACCTTCCTGGGGCCCGGTGTGTGGCAACTCTGTGGCCTCTGCTCCCCAGGACTTCCTGCCCCAGCCCCTGTCCCTGCCACACCCACGACCTCAGACCACTGGGAGACACAAGAGGAGAGCAAGGACACAGAAGAGGACAGCACTGCTGCCGACAGATGGGATGATGAAGACTGGGGTAGCTTGGAGGTAAGTGGGGCTGAGGAGGCCTACCCGGGCGACCCCAGCTTCAAGGTCACAGGCTTCCCTGCCATTCAAGGAACTCATGTGGGCTTGGCTGGAGTCAGACCTGTCCTCATCTGCACAGCATCCTGGGCAAGTAGGTGTCATGGAGCAGCCGTTGCGGGTTAGAGCTGACAGCTGAGCCCCCACTCAACTCCAGAGGCCAGGCTGCTGGTGATTGGCTCAGCCCACTGACCCTCCTTCCTCTCCTCCACTCCCCGTCCCTCCTATACCTGTTCTAGGGCCCACCCCACCCTGTGACCAGCAAGGAGAAGTCACTCCCAGGCCTGCAACCAACCAGTCCTCCCTGGGGCTGGGCTCAGCATGGGCTGAGGTTGGAGTGGGGCTGTTCTGAAGGGAATGGGGGCAGAGCTCTGGGTGAGACCCCTGAGGCCACAGGCAGGGGTGTGGAACTCTAGATCTCATTACCCAGCTTCATAGAGGAGTGATGACAGGCCAGGTTCAGCGTGTCCACTTTACTGATGGGAGACAGGGCCTAAGGAGAAAACGAGAGGGAAGGCAAAAGAAGAAAGGGTGGAGCCCATGGCTGGGCAGGGGCTAGGGGGCTTCCTTGCCCTTTTGGGTGGAGTACAGGGGGCCCTATGGTCATGCTCTCCTCCCCACACTGCAGCAGGAGGCCGAATCTGTGTTGGCCCAGCAGGACAACTGGAGTACTGGGGGCCAAGCCAGCTGGGCTGGGCAGGTGAGCTGGGTGGGACAGGGTACATGTATGTGGGGTGGAGCCCTGCCCCTCCCTCCCTGCCCCTCCCTGCCCCTCCCTCCCTTTCTCTGGCACTATCTCCTCCTTCTCTTTGCAGACCAGCAACCCTGGTCACAAATCCCAGGAGTCAGACTGGAGCAGCTGGGAAGCCGAGGACGCATGGGAGCAGGGCTGGCAGGAGCCAAGCCCCCCGGAGCCACCCCCTGAGGGCACACGGCTGGCCAGCGAGTATAACTGGGGTGGACCGGAGCCTAGTGACAAAGGCGACCCCTTTGCTGCCCTGTCAGTGCGTCGGGAGGCTGGTGCCCAGGTACTCGGCACCTGTCCAGTGGGAGGGTGCAGGCCTGGGGTGGACCTCAACTGAGAGTAGGCCTCCACTCCAGCCCACACTTCCCTTTCCAGCCGAGGCGGGACTCGTGGGGTGATGACAACTGGGAGGGCCTGGAGGCCGAGAGCCGTAAGTGTTTCCCCTGGGCTGGCTGGCTGATGGGCTAGGGCTACCCTCCTCTGGGGCAGGCATGGGCTGGGAAGCTGAGACTCAGGTTGTCCTGACGCCGTAGCCCTCCTCCCCTTCTTGTTCCCAGGACAGGCCAAGGCAGAGCTAGCCCGGAAGAAGCGCGAGGAGCGTAGGCGGGAGATGGAGGCGAAACGCGCTGAGAAAAAGACAGCCAAGGGCCCCATGAAGCTGGGAACCCGGAAGCTGGACTGAACCGCGGGTGTGGGCGCTTCCCAGCCTCGGAGAGCAGGCCCCGCAGATGTATTTATTGTACAAACCCTGGGAGCCCGGCCAGCCTGGCCAGGCACATTTCACATATACATAATCAGAGCCACAATAAATTCTATTTCGCACCCCCTGTGCTGGGCTCAGTCTAGCCCCTCCAAGGAGGCTGGGGTCTGGTGCTGCCCTTCGGAGACTGCGCCCACCACGGACATGAACATCAATTTACTTCGAAAACCCAGAGTAAAGAGGCACGATCTGATTTATCAGTTTCTGGGAAACGCCCTCTGGAAGGAAGGCCGGCAGCGCCAGAGAGACCCAACATCTGCCTATGAACCGGGTGGAGCTGGTATGGGCACCCTTGGAACACGGGGCTCGGGGAAGGGGTCTGCGGGCCCCGAAGGGTCCCTGGGTCCGAGCCCCGAGTCAGGGCACAAGCGAGAGGCGGAGCTCGCCCCAAGTGTCGGTCAGAAACTCCTCGGTGATTGCCGAGGTCCAGACCGAGGGTGGTGTCAGCGGCGGCGCTGGGGCACGCAAGCTCCATGTGGGCGGCTGCGCGCGAAGCCAGCTTTGCAGACGCAGCGGAAGGAACCGCTCGTGTTCACGCAGCGCTCGCTCTTGCATAGTAGCCCGCGCTGGTTCAGCTCTCGGCACTCGTCGATGTCTGGGTGTGGGGGTTAACAGGTGCGGACTTCGCGACGGAGCCGGAGCCGCGCGGCGCGCTGGGCTTCCGGTCCAGGCGGGGTTCTGCAGGGCCCCGCCCCGCCCCGCCCGCCCGCCTCTGGCCCCGCCCGCCTCTGGCCCCGCCCCTCCGCTGCCCCGCCCCTCGGCCCAGCTCACCGACGCAGCGCGCGCGGGAGGCGTCTAGCTGGAAGCCACCAGGACATTCGCACACTGCGCCGCCCGGCCGAGGCACACAGCGGCCGCTCACGCAGCGGCACTCGTCTGAATCCTCCTCCGAGCTGTCCTCTTCTGCGCCGGGAGAATGCAGACGTCAACACCAATCCCAGCGATGGCCGCGGACCCCGCCTCTGTCCCTCCCTTTACACTCACCTCGCGGGGGCTTTCCCAGCAGCAGGGGACTCGCGTCCCAGAAGGAATTGCTCTCACTCTGCGACGTCGGGCAGTGGGACCCTGAGAGGGCAGGGGGCGGTCAGACGTCTGCGGCGTCGATTCACCCCGGCTCCCGCCCCAAACTCCGTCCCGGGCAACCCCTCCCGGGCCGGCTCACCGGCGCCGCGCGGCGGGCACGGGCGGCACTGGGCTCCCCAACCTCGGCCCTGGCGACAGCAGCAGTCGTCGAAGGTGAGGGCGGGCCCGGCCAGGGGGCCCGCACACATGCCGTCCTCTCCGCGCTGGCTCCAGCACACGTCCCGCCGCTCCGGGGCACGCTCTGCGGAGGGGGACCCGGCGTCAGGGAGGAGCGCCCTCCCCCGCTCCAACCCACCCTCGGGGGAACCGCGGCCCCGGGTCTCCAGGCGGCGGACAGGGCTCTGGAGAGCCCAAGATGACCCTTGCCCTCACCGGCCGGGCTCTCGGGGAGCTGGCAGTCGCGGCCAGAGGGCCCGGGCACCCAGGGCGGGCGGCACTCGCAGCGGTAGGAGCCCGGCAGGTTGACGCAGCGGCCAGGGCGGCAGGCTGCGGGGTCCTGGCACTCGTCCACGTCTACGGGCAGCGAGGGTATGATGGGTGTGTAGGGGTGGAAGTCACAGCTCGGCTCGGCCAGCCTCCCTCCTATTTCCCCAGCTGGCCGACCCGAGCCTCACCCATCTCCTCTGGGCTCAGACACTGGCGCTGCGCCGGGCTGTACTCGGCCGGGGGCGTGCAGGCGCAGCGGTAGCCACCGCGCGTGTTCTCACACACTCCATTCCGGCAGTTAGACTCGTCCAAGCACTCGTCCACGTCTGAGGGGAGGAAAAGCGCGAGTGGTAGGAACCGGCCCCGAGTCGGGTGGTTGTGCGTGTCTCCCGGCTGCTTTCCCGCGGCCACGGGGGCCGGCTGCACTCACCCACGCATTCCAGCAGGTTCCCGTCGTAGTAGAAGCCTTGCTTGCAATAGCACTCGTAGCCGGGCTGCGTGTTCACGCACTTGCCCTCCTTGCAGATCTCCGCCCCAAACAATATGCATTCGTCGATGTCTGCGGAGTGACAGGCCGTGGGCGCCCTCGCCCTCTACCTGCGGGGCCACTTAGGCCCCGCAGCAGAGAACGTGTGGGTGGGGCTTACGGTGGAAGGGACGAAAACTCTGTACGAGGGGCTTTTCCGAACGCTGACGTAAGAGTGGTGGGGCGGGGCTTTGTGGAGGGGCGGGGCAGTCGGTGAGGGAGTGGGCGGGCCTTACCCCACTACCCGCCACTGACAAGCACTGGCGGGATCGGGGCAGTCCAAACCTCGGCGGGCGGAGCAGGGCATGCCAGGTGGGCGGAGCCGTGTTGGGGCTTACCACGGTGGGTTGGGATGCCGTAGTTGACAATGTTGTTGTCCTGGGTGTAGCCCTTCCCGTCCGGGCAAAGGCTGTGGAACTCAGCTACAGCGAGATAGTGGCCGTGGGGAAGGAAGGAGGCAGGATTGAGCGCGTGTGTGCTGGCTGTCGGGCACAGGTCAGAGCTCTCGCCTCATTTCCCACCTACCCAGGGAGGGGCTCTCTCCCCCAGTCCGTTTCCAAATGAAGAAACTAAGGCTCAGAAAAAGGAAAGGGCCTGCCCGGCTCCTGACCTGAGCTGTAGACTGGGCAGGGATAGATCTCGCAGTGGTCTCCCCAGCCAGCCCCCAGGGAGCAGCAGCACTCCTGCTGGGTGACATTGGTGGCCAGTACACTGTCGCAGAACACGGTGTCATCGAAGTTAAGGTAGCACTCCTTCTTGTGGTGGGGCTGCTCCACCTCTGAGGGGAGGGGAGAGCAGCTCAGGTTCCTGCAGAATGTCTTTGCCTGTCCATGCTGCCCACCAACCTCATCCCTCTATTCCCCCACATCCCCTGGCTCCCCTTAGCTGCACTGTGAAAGCCAAGCTCCATCCTCAATGTGGCATTCAGGGCCCTCCTGCGAGGTCTGGCCCCACCAGGCTCTCCCAGGCAAAAAGAGATTTCTTCCTGTTCACCACATTCCAGAGGGTGGGACCAGGATGCAACTCTGAGCCCCAGCTGCAGCTCAAGGGAGTTGTCTAGATTGAGGAGGAATCCGAGAGGGCACTCACCCTCACAGCCGTGCTGGTCCTGGGTGGGCATGAAGCCTTCATCGCAGACGCAAACGTAGGAGCCCTGCAGGTTCTCACAGGCCCCATGGGGAAGGCACAGACCCGGGTCCTGGCTGCACTCATCTATGTCTTCAGGGAGTGAGGTGAGCAGAAAGAATCACTCAGAGGGAAATGAGCCCCTCTTTCCCCGGGAGTATGCCTCAAGGGCCTCACACAAGATCAGAACCTGAATTTCCACTGTGACTTCAAAGTACACATGACAGGAAATCCACTCGCATCTGTCTGTGCATGTGGGTAGTTGTGTGCACACTCGATGTATTTTTCTTCATAAAACCTAACAGAATGAAGTCCTAACTCTCAGCTCAGCATTTGGGGACTTTCAGTTTGGTCTCCCAATATCTTTAAGTCTCATCACCCTTTACTCTAAACCACCAACACCCTCAGCTCTGTGTTTAGGGCATAGGTGTCTACTCTCCCTTAAAACACAACTAGTTTCTTCCGGATCTCTGTGCTTTGCAAATACTGTTCTTTGGGCCTGGAATACCATCCCATGCTTTTCTCTGCTTAGGGAATCTATTTATGCTTTAGGAAACCCTATTTATGCTTCAAGTTCCAATTCAACTGTTGGAATAAATCGCTAGTCCAGACCTCTTTTGGCACCCAGCACCCTGAACTGTAAGAATCAATTTACATGTCAGTCTCCCCTAGCTGGGAGCCCTGGGTCATTGCTCAATATCTAGTATATAGCACAGAACCTGGAAAATATTAGCTGCTCAGTAAACTCTTGTTGGATGAATGCATATAGAGGTGATTTGGCACATAGTAATAAGCACCGTTAATTACTGTCATTATCACTGTTGTTATTTTCAGTGAAAGAGTAGAAGGATGAGTGAGTGGATGGATGGATGGAAAGACAGATCAATAGTGTGTCTAGGAGATTACTGCTGCCTGCCATTGCTCCTCGGGAGCTCTCAGCCAATCCCCCCATACCTTGGCACTTCCGGCCGCCTACCAGCCGATGCCCCTGGGGACAGAGACATCGATAGGAGCCATTGGTGTTGATGCAATCACCCCCAATGCAGGCTGCGGGAAAGTCACACTCATCAATGTCTGTAGGGAACCAAAGAGGGGGAGAATCTCAGGGGCTAAGCCCAATCACACACAGCCTGAGGCTTCCAAGGCTTCCCAAAGAGCCCTGGGTAGGGCCCACACCCCAGGCCTCATCTTGCATCTGGATGGGGGCTGGCCATGGGAGTGCCTGGCTTGTTTACAGGTAGCCCCTGGGCTTGGGGCCTGGGCAGTGGAGGTCTTGGGGTAGGGAGGAACAGGTCAGCCCCCCAACTCAAGGGCCCCCTCACCCTCACAGTGGCTCCGGTCCCTTGACAGATGGTAGCCAGAGAGGCACTGACACTGGAAGGAGCCTGGCGTGTTGGTGCAGATGCCGTTGTCACACACGTCCCCAGCCTCACACTCATCCACATCTATGGGGCACAGGGGCTGTCAGAGGGCCAGGATGGGACGGTCTTGGGCCTCTGCTACCCTTTTCCCACTCCTGCCCATGGCCTGGAGCACCAGAGCTGAGGTGAGTGGAGCTGGAGAAAAGCATGGGACCCTCACTCTGCTCCTGTGTGGCACACTATGCCCTAACGACCAGACCAGGTGCTGCCAGGAACCCTGGGCCACGTATGATTTCAAAGAACTCAGGCCTCCCCATCCTTCATCTGTTCTCACCAAACAATCCCATTCTGTCCTGGGCTTCCTTTTGCCCCAACTGCTCTCACAGCTGCTCTTGCCCTTCCCCCACCTGCCATGGCTGCCTTCCTTCCCATGTAAATAAGCTCCCCTATATCTTTGGTCTCACAGAATAAACTTGTTCTGCTTGTGCAGTAAAGGGACTTGGCTCTGAGAGCATGCTTCTCTGCAGTCCTTTCTGGTGGAAGCTGGTCGTTGCCCACACCCCAGACCCCTTTCAAACCACACTCTTCCTCTGAGGTGCACTTGGCCCCCAAGCCAGCCTCTCTATTGCTGTCAGCACCCACCTTCCTAGCCCCTCTCCCTCTCTCTTCCTCCCCATCCTACGAGTTTTCAACGTCCATTTGGACAGCCAGGCCCAGCCTCTGACCTTACAGTCCTTCATCCCTCAGTTTCTGTGACCTTCACCTCAATGCCAGCCACTCACTCTCGGTCCAAGGGGCTGGGATCTGCCCCCTCTTGGACACCTCAGATGCAGCTGCCTCCGCTGTTCTCAAGCCCCCAACTCTACCTCCTCTAGCAAGGGCCCATGAACACCTCTCCTTCCTCCTCACTGGCCTGGCAAAGTCAGAGCCCTAGCCTGCTTCTCAGGATCCTGGGTGCTGAGCGGGGCTGGAGCCAGCCACCAAGCTGAGCACCCTGGGCCACTCCACTCCCTCTGGCCTCCAGCCCAGCCAGATCCTCAGCATGGCTAGCGCTACCCTCTCCTCCTCCTCTCAAGCCTTGACACTCGAAAGCCCCTAGGTAGCCCCTGTGCTCTTGGGCAGTTCCAAACCTCTACTGTTCTCCTCAGCCAACATCCTACACCCCACTCTGGTGATCCCAGGTCTCACTCCTCCTCACTTGCTGCCTGCATCTTCTGGCCTCCCGTCATGCCACGGAAGCTCCCCTGCCAAGGCCAACAAGGACCTTCTCGTCTCCCCAGCTAGTCCTTATTTTACAAGAAGCTCTCTGTTGCATTTACCTCATCCTCCTCTTCCCTGCATGCCTCCGCTCCCCAGCTTCTCAGCTAGTGCTCCCTGGGCCCTCCCACCACCTCTGCTCCGCCACCTCCTGCTCCGATTCCCCTGCCTTCTACCGACGTGGCAGTACACACAAGGCTCTGTCAAGGCTCCCCTCACCGGACCCACCATCCTTGACTGCACCCCAAGGCTCCACAGCTCTCCCCAGTGCCTACCCCGAGGCTCCATACACCCCCAGTGACACCTCAAGTCTCCGCAGCTCCTCCCAGGGCACACCCCCAAGGCTTCACACCCTCCCAGTGACACCCCAAGGATCCACACCCCCACAATACACAGTTCCAGTTGGGTGTGTCTGGCCCAAGGTTTCCAATCAGTATGGCCCACCCTCTGCTGGCATTGCCAGCTGAAAGGCCCACAGGGACCACCTGCTCAACTGTCCAACATGAAACTTAATGTCTTCCTTCTCAAACATGCCCCACCCCAGGGGACCCTATCCCGGTGAGCAGAACCCACTGACTCACCCAAACTGGAAACCTAAGGATCCCTTACTCCCCTCTCTCCTTCACCTTGACATCCAGTTCACAAGCAGCCCAGGTAACGCGTTCTAATATTTCTCTAATATCACATAACCTCATGACCATCCTTAGGCCTCTATTCTCATCAGGTCCACCACTGTCTCTGTCCTGAGTCCCCACCAGACCTCCAGCCACTCTCCACAATGGGCATCAGGGAACTTTCTAAAACAAATGGCCAGTCTTGCCATTCTTCCCCTTAAAATGCTTCAGGTGCCTCCTAATAACCTCAGGGTGAAGCTCAACCTCCTGGGCAGGGCTTAGGTGGGCCCTTCAGGGCGTGGGGACCTGCCCCTCACCGGCCAGCCTCAGCCCCCATCCCCTGCTTACACCTTACATTCCCTGTACACTCCGTGCTGGTGTTTGCCTCTGGCTTCGCTGGCGCTGCGCCTGGCATGCTCTTCCCTCTCACCTTTCTTCGCTTGGTTAACTCCTGTTGATCCTTTAAGAGCACTCAGACCTCCCCTTCTCCCAGCCCTGCTGAGGTTTCCCAGGAACACCCAAACTCCATCCAGTCCTACAGCCCTGCGCTCTACAGTTGGTGTCTACTGTTCTCCAGTTTCTCTGAATCCCAGCCCTCAGCCTTCCTCCTGATACATAAGAAATATTAGTGTCGGGGGGACTACTAACATCCCCTTTCTTTTATATCTTTTTTCCCCCCTCAAATTTAAGTAACGTGCTTTGCAAACGCAGCTTCAAGCTTTGCCTCCTAAGATCCTTCCTACGTAGAAATTCTGGTCGCCCCCTCCTCCGCCAGGTCCGCTGAGGAAAGTAGTGAGTGGATCAGTGAAGGGGCGGTGTCTGTGAATTAGCTACCTCCTGCCCACCCGTCCGACAGACGGGGTGACCCAGTCCCCAGCTTCGGCGTGTGAATGGGTGGCGGGTAGCAGGGCGGGGAGGGCTGGAGCTCACCCAGGCAACTGCGGCCGTCCGGCGCGGGCGCATAGCCCTGGGCGCACGTGCAGCGGAAGGAGCCCGGGAGGTTCTCGCACCAGCCGGGAGAGCAGGGGCTGCCCTCGGCGCACTCGTTCACGTCTGCAGCGGAGAAGGTTCGCCTCGGATTCCGCCCCACCGGATGATGCACTATGAGGGGGTGGGAGCCCCCTCCGCCCGGGATGGGGGGTGTCCTCTACTCCCAGGAAGGACGCCCAGTCTGGAGGTGACTTCCACCGCCATTACCCCCGCTCCATCACAGGAGCGACTCCCGAAGGGCCCCGTCCATTTGCTTTCGAGGCCCCGCCCCCTACCCTACCCCGAACCATGCCTCGCCCTTACCGCGGCAGGCCCCGCCCCCCTGGCTGCGGTAGCCAGGCAGACAGGCAATGCACTTGAAGCTCCCAGGTTTGTTCTCGCATTTGCCATCTGGGCAGGAACTAGGGTCTCGGCACTCGTCGATGTCTGCACAGTAGGAAGGAATAGGACTCGTTTGGGGACAACGTGGCCGGCCAGGCGCTCAGCGTCCTCGGCAGGGCCTCCCTTCGTCACAAATCGACAAGGCGAAGCAGGCCCTCTGGGCTCCGGACCGAAACCTCTGAGAGGCCCAGAGCTGGGCAGAGACGGGGGTGAGGCCCTCCGCCCCCACCCCAGGCCGAGGGACCGCTGAGGACCCCCGGCGGTCTGGATGGAGTCGTCCCCACCTTCGCACACGGGCGGTCGAGAGGTTTTGAGCCGGTAGCCGGAGTAGCAGTTGCACTTGTAGTGACCGGGAAAGTTGATGCAGAAGCCGCCGTCGCCGCACAGGTGGGGCTTGGCACACTCGTTCAGGTCTGAGCGGGAGGAAGGGGGCGCGAGGGGAGTGCAAGGTGGCGGAGGGGATTACTTGCGGTCGGGAGAGCCCCCCAGGTCCACCTAGCCCCAGCGCCACCCCCGGCCCGGCCGCGCTCACCCACGCACGAGCGCCCCCCGGCGCCAACGTGCAGGCGGTAGCCGCGGTTGCAGTGGCAGTTGTAGGAGCCGCCGGTGTTCATGCAGATTCCCCTCCCGGCGCCGCACGGCTCCGCCTCGCACTCGTTCACGTCTGAGAAGGGCGCGCGGGCGGGGAGGCATCAGAGGTCTGTCGGGAGCCAGGGCCGCCCCGCGCCACCCACTCGCCACGCTCACCCACGCAGTAGCGGTGCTGCGGATGCGACCGGTAGCCCGGGTTACAATGGCAAGAATAGTCCGAGGGTCCCGGGACGCACTCCCCGTGGCCACAGATGTTCTGGTTCAGTCGGCACTCGTCCGTCTCTGCCGGGGTTGGGGGGTGGGGCGGTAGGTCAGGGGTCCAGGCAGGGAGCATTCACTTTCTGCCACGTCCCCAGGGAGGACCTGGATAGCCCATTACTAACGACCCGGATACCTGGGCCGGGTCGCACCCTAAGCTCGGGTGCTCCAATCCTAGGATTCCCTACACCTCCATCACAGATAACCCCAACATCACAACCTCCGGCAGCCCCAAACCATGACCCCAGGTCCCTGACATCCCTATCTCCTCAACTCCAGGAAACCTTGATACTTCTATCCCCACTTATGATACCCTGACCCCAGTAACCTCAATACCTCAAACCCTGCAGCCTCACCCACACAAACATCCTCTAGATCAGTGAACCAACACCCTTTGCCTTAGGGACCTGCCCCCCCCATTCCAGAACAGTGGTTTTCCTCCCCCTCCCAAGGCAGAAAGGAGCTGGTTTCCTGGGAATCCTGGCTCGCACATGGTTGTGCATAAGTGGTCAGATCCAGGAATCCTCCTCACCCTATTTCCTACGATTCCTAGTACTTCGTGCCTCCACCTCTCCCCGTTGTGGTCCCTCCCCTGAGCCCTGCCCCATGCAGCCCAGGCCTTGATGCTGAACTCTACCCGTTCCCAAACACACCTGGCCAGTGGGCTCTTGCAGGCTGTTCTCTTTGAGATGCCTCTCCCTAGGCATCCTTAACACCCCCTCCTCTGAGAAACCTCAGCATGTGTCTCTTCCTCCATATTCCCACAGCCCCCAGACTGTCCCTGGGTGGTTCCTAGCCTGTGCAGACTTCCAGGGCAGTCACCTTCCACCAGGAGCTCATCTAACCTCCGGTTTTCAACCAGGCTGGTGGCTTCCTTGTGGCTTTGGAGTCCACAGAGACATGGGCTTGAATCTGGCTCAGCTGTGTGACCTGGGACCAGTCCCTGAACCTCCCTTAGCCGCAATTTTCTCATCTGGAAAACGAGGCTGACAGTGCCCACTTCACAGAGTATGAGAAGGGTAAACGGTATTTAGTATGTAAAACTCTTCAGTCAGTGCCTGGCCCAGGGCAACTGTTCAGCCATAACTAGCAATTATTACGATGCCCAAAACCCTGCAGACACTTCCCACAGCCTTTGGGATCAAACCCAAGCCTCTTAACAAGGCTCCCTGAGCCAGTCCTCCCCTAGTTCATAAACACTGATGTGTGTGTGTGGTTTCTCCCTGCTCCATGAAACCAGGGTTTCATGTTTCCATGCCTTTGCCCAAACTTCTGCCCAAACTGGAACGTCCTTTTTCCCAACCCGCCCATTTCTTTCCCACTTCTCGTTGTTAATTTCTAACAATCTTTAAAGCCCTTCTCAGAAAGCCTTCTCTCATTGCCACCGTGCATATTATCACCCCCACCCCCTCCGCCCAGACTTCCTTCCTTCTCTATTTTTTTTTTTCATAGCATTTATGAGACATACCAGATTTGGACTCATTGATCTGTTTGTTGTCTGTCTACTCCACGAGGATAGGGAACTTTTGTCTGTTTTGCTTATTACTGTATCCCCAGCACTTAAACAGTGCCTACACATAGTAGGTGCTCAATAAATAGTTGTAGAATATATGAATAAATGCCTTTGGCCTGGGCTGACCACCATAATACCCGGATCAGTTGAGGGCAGAGTGGGATCTCTGCTGCACACCGAGGCTTCCACAGCGCCCAGCCCAGGGCCTGGCACACAGTAAACCCTGGATGTTTTAGTGCTCGGGAATGATTGAAGGGGGTAAGGGAGGAGAAAAACTGTTAGGGGCGTGGCTTACCTCGGGCGTGGCCTAGGTGGGCGGGTCTTACCTGTGACCTGAGTAGGGGCGATCTCTACCGCACTTCGGGACGGGGGCAAGTCGGGCAGGAACCAGGGCGGCGAGGGCCGGGAGATCAGCTCTGCGGGCAGCAGGGCACACTCGTCAGCTGGTGAGGAAGCTGAGAGCGCCACCCCTCTCTCCGCAGGTCACCGGCTGGGAACTTCACACCCAGCTTCACCGCCCCCTGGTGCCTAGACTGTGAACTTCCCTGGCAGTGACAGCCCCTGAGGACTGGTTCCTACGGTGTCCAGCTCACCAGGGTAGGGCCGGGCAGGAGATGTGGTGACAGTCAGGTGGCTCTGCTGCGAGGACTGCTCTTCGATCACTGGCTGAGGGTGACAGCAACATGAGCCCTCTGTGTCTCCTTGGCCTCCCTGCCCCTCCCACCTGGGCTCTCATACTCACTGAGTCTGTGCTCACCCCTAGAAGGGAAGAAGATGGGGCCATTAAGTGTTGGGCTGGGAGAAGGGAGTCAGATCTGGGATTGGCACTTGGGTATTTGTGGTCAGGGTCCCTAAGAGTTCAGCGATCATGTCTGGATCAAGCATCAAGGGTTAGATCCTGAGGTCAAGGAGTGTTTCCATCACAGGTCAGTGAAGCAATGGTTGGACAAGGTCCTTGGCTTGGGAGGTTATAGCCAGGGTCAAATCCCTGGGGCAGCGGTCAGAAGGTCAGATCTAGGGGCAGCATTTGAGCTGCATTAGTGCCCTGGTCTGGAAATCAAAGGGGTCCTGGAGTCAGAGGATTGAATCTGGAGGGCAATAAATGGTCAAATTCTGTTGATCAGGGGTTAATTCTGGGGTTAGTTACAACATTGGTTAGGGGTCAGAGTATCAGCTCTGGGGGTCAGTGCTGGTCTGGGACTAGGACTTAGACGTTAGACTCAGGTCATATCTGTGGATCAAGGGTCAAGGTGTCAGACCTAGGGGCTCAGCAACTGTCAGGTAACAGGAGGGGTCAGGCCAGACCTCTCTCTTCCTCTGTGTCCTCAGGTGGTGGTGCCCGGCTGGGGCTCTCAGGGAGCTGCTGGGGCTTGGGTGGCCCATCAGGGTGCAGGAAAAGGGAGAAGTCACTTTCACCCTGAATGGTGAGCGTCTGGTGGGAGGTGAGGATGTGGTACCCCTTCCCAGCTGGACAGATCTCCTTGAAGGCAGCTGCGGCCAGAGCAAGGGGCAGAGAAGTGAGCATTTCCTGGATAGGCACACAGACAGCCCCCCAGCCACAAATGCCCCAGGCTCACCAGTGCCATCAGCTGGGCAGCGCTGGCACCTGGTGCCCCAGGCCTTGCCAACACTGCAGCAGCAGAGTTGGCGGGTGAGGCGCGTGGTCAGCGGGTGCTGGCACTGGTGCTCAGGGCTGACCAGGCGGAAGCATAGGCTCTTCTCCTCTGGCTTGTCCGCTGCAGGGGCCAGTGGTGGGCATGGGCATCTGGGCCTGAACACTGCCCACATCCCCCTTCCCGTCTGCTCCAGACCTTGCCTCTCTGGCCCAGACAACGCTTAATCCTCACGTGGCCCCTGATCGCACGTGACCCTGAATTCATATGACCCCTGAAACCTGTGTTATTCTGACCTCATGTAACACCTGAAACTTCGGTGACCACTGACCCCATTGACCCCTGATTCTAGCTGCTCTAGACTTTATTCCTCCCACTCATCAAGCCCATGGTCTCATATGACCTTGACTCCATATAATCCCTGACCCCATGTGACCTCTAACCCCAGATCTCATGCAACTCCTGAACCCACTGATCCCTGACCCTATCTGCTCTGGGCCTTGTTTCACCTGCAGTCAGCCCTTGACCTCACTCTGACTTCTGTGACCTCTGATCCTTACTGTTTGGAGGCTTAACCTCCCACCCATGCTTTGTGACCTCCAAGGATCCCCCAGTCTCACCAATGCACTGTGTGCGGGAGGGGCCCAAGCTATGGCCAGGTGGGCAGACACAGCGATAGGAGCCGGGGTTGTTGAGGCAGTCACCATGGCGACACATGCCTGGCATCGCGCACTCATTGATGTCTGTGGTTAAGTGAGAGTTTGGTCCCTCCAGTCTGGGGCCATAGGGTGACAGCAAGATGCTCCAAGAACCTCAGGGTTCTGCCCCTGCCCCACCCACCCCCGTCCACCGCAGGGCCTCCCCCAGTTACCCCTCCAGCCCACAGAGTCTCCAGCCGGCTGTACCCTGGCAGTGTGTGCTGTTGAGCCTCTTGTAGCCCTGGGGGCAGTCAGTGCCCACCTCCCCACGTACAGGCCCTGGCTTCTGCACCCCTGTGTCTGCAGAGAGAGGAGAGCATGGCAGGAGAGGACCTTGGGGGGCCTGCAGAGAGGGAAGGGAGGGCACTGGAGACAGGCAGGGTGGGACGCTGAGGGGAATTGGATGGGCAGTGAGAGGCTCAGGCTGCTTGGACTGGAGTCTCCCACTGCAGGGCTGAGAGGGGTGTGGGCGGAACCACCCTGTGGGGAGTGGGAGGGAGGTCTCACTGAGCCAAGGCACTCACACTGCAGCTGGGGGCACTTGTGGCACTTGCTCTGGCCCCAGGCTGTGCCGATGCTTCCACAGCAGTCTTCCTGCTTGGTGAGGCCGGGGAGGGGATTGCTGCCACACTAGGGAGAGGAGTGTGGACAGGGGTCACAGGGTGCCCAGCCCCGACCTGGCCTCCCTCCTGAGGTCCTTTTCCTCCTCCACTCAACCTGCAGGACACCCCCAGTTTTGAGCAATCCGGGTGGGTTGGAACAGGGCAGCCCTGAGAGACTGAAGGGCCGGTCCAGCGGCGACTGTGGATTCACTCACGGGTTGCTTGGGCAGCGTGTCCTGGAAGCAGCGGCCCAGGGGCTTCTGGGTGGGTGGCCGAGGATGCGGGGGCTTGGGGTGCGGCAGCAGGTGCTGGGAGGGGGCTGGGCCCTCGGCGTTGGGCCCTTCGATGCGGTGCACTTGGACGGAGGCCTCGGGCGGGTGGTGGACGCGCACGTTCACCACAGGGGGTGGGGCCTGCACTGGGGGGCGGGGCACAGCGGCTTCAGGGCTGCCCCGCAGGGCAGGTTGGCAGTGTGGCGGTCCTCCAGGGCTGGCTTCCGCCCGGGACCTGCCACCCTACTGCCCGCCCGCCTCGGCCTACCGGGGTCTGCCCGTTGCCTGGTACCTTCCGCTGAGATCTGTCCTGGCCCGAGGGGCACCAGGAAGGCTGCATGCTGGGCAGGGGGCCCCTCCCCGGGCCCCGGCGGATCGGCGATCACCTGGACCGCGTAGATGGCGTGCTTGCTGGCCACAGACTCGCCTTCCTGAGCCAGGGGAGGCAGCGCGCCTGTGGACAGGGCCCCAGCCCGACCAAGCCCAGGGCCTGAGCCGCCAGTGCCCCCGCCGGTTCCTCCAGCGGGCACCTGGCAGAAGCGACCGGTGAAGTCCGGAGGACACAGGCACTGGTTTCGGGAGGAGCACTGGCCGCCGTTCATGCAGGGCAGAGGGCACACCACTGGGGAGGAAAGGCGGATCAGGGCCCAGGCAGACCCCTGTCCCAGCCCCCAGGCCCAGTCCCTCACCCACATCCTGTCTCTTCCCCTCCTCCCTGCTTCCTTGCCACCCACCAGTTCTGTCCTCCCTGGGAAGCTGGTTTTTGTAACACATCACACACACACACACACACACACACACACACACACACACACACACACACTACCCTGTAAGTCCCCCAACATCCTTATACCCATGGGGCCACTGGAGTCTTAAGTCTTGGACTTAAATCCTAGATAGGAGGCCATGTGCCAACTGTGTGGCCCTGAGCAACTTACTTCCCCTCTCTGTGCCTCAGTGTCCTCATCTGTAGGACTGTCCTGTCTATTGAATGGGGCGATGCTTAGCGTAGTGCCTAATACACAGTGGGTCCTTAATAAGTAGTAGCAAATGATGATGATGATGATGATGACGACGGAATAGCCTTTCCCTCCCTTAGGCCTTTCCTGGAAATCCAATCTCTCTCTGGTGCTTCCTCCTTCTCACCCCTAAATTCTTCCCCTGATTCAGCCCTCTCTGGGCTCTCTCTCCCTCTTTGTCTTGCCATCCCAGGGCCCACACCTCACCATTGCCAACTTGAGCTATCCCTCTCCAGGACCTCTCTTAAGCACCTCCACCCAGGGGACTCTGTCAGAAATCAGCATCTTGCCTCCCCACCTCCACTTGGCCTTGAACAACCACTGGGAATCCCCACCTGCCCAGTCACTCATAACTGAGCCTTGATACTCCATCTCTCCTGCTCCCACTCGGGCCAGTTCTGGCCTCTGTAATAGCTCATAATCCATCGTCCCTCCTCCCCATGCCCTCTGCCACTCCCCTGCCTGTCAACATCCCAAGCGCCCCCAGAGAGACTTGCTTCAGGCAAAGCTCTGGCACAGCCACACCCCTGCTCACAGCTTGCTTCCTTGCTCTCCCGTGGCCCAGAAGGAACCTTCTTTCAGCCCACCCCCCCGCTCTTTCCATGTGCACCCTATGCTCCAGGACTCATGTCCCGTCCCCTACAAATGTACCACATCTTCTGCCTCCCTGACTTTAATCATGCCTTTCCCGCCCCCTCAGAGCCTTGTCCCCCATCTCTGCATATTCACATCTTATCCTTCCAGGCTCAGCTCCTCCCCCAGGAAGAGAGCCTTTCCTCAGATCCTACCCACCCTCTGCCTCAGCTCTGGGTGCCAGAGGAGGTGCTGGGGAATGAATGAAGGAGTGGCTCAGTGAGAGGATGGGGTCTCTGTCTTTCTGTCACACACTCATATCTGAAATCCAGCCTTGGGGACCTGAGCTCACACACCAGGCCCAGCCCCTCTCCTGCCTGCCACATAGCTGCCCTCACTTCCCAGGATGGGAAGGTGGGGCTGAGGCTCTCTGGACACCTCAAGGGCCTCAGAGGGATGGCCCACATGCATGGCCATCGGGGCCTGGCTAAGAGCATCCCAGCCCAGCCCAGCCCATCCTGCCCGGCCTCTTGGGGCCAGTCTCTCAGGGCAGAAGGGGTGTGCCCTGGGCCGGGGGAGGCAGGATCCTCTCCTTCCTGCCTCCCAGTGAGTCACCCATAGCGGTGAGGGTGACCTCCCTGTGACACCCGCCCACTGTGGCCTGGGCGCCGAGCCTGGGGGATGTGGGCAGCACGGATGGAGACAGCAGCCTGGGCAGGATGGCCAGGGGGCTTGGGAGGCCGGGCCCATGTATACTCACATGCACAGCCATCTCATCACACACACATGCACAGACTCATTCTGACACCAACACAGGCTTACATAAACACTCCCATAGTGATTGCAGACATGCACCCCAGACAACACAAAGAAACAAGTACTTGATCCCAGTGTGCCACTCCAAAGCCGGGCATACCCCCGTGGGTGTGTCACGTGCAAGCACGCACGTGCACACTCGCACACAGACAGACACACATGCACGTCTCATGAGAACCCCACATCTGTGGGGTTCCTCAGGTCTGAGTGGGTACATGAGTATAGGAATGTGTAAGAGGGGCTGTTTTGCTGGTACCATCCTGGGCCTGGCCTAATTACCCTGTCCGGGAGGGTAATTACTGCTGGGACACCTCCCCCAGCCTGGCCCACAGGGCCCTGAGGGAGGAGAGCTGAGCCCAGGCCTGGCCCTCTGCAGAGAGATGTTGGGGAAGGGGTGGACTCCAGGTGGAACTGGGAAGTTATCACGGCTTGTTGGGGGGAGACTCTGAGGCAGAGCTGTTAAGATTTATGGGGGAAGCATAGATGGGGCATCAGGAAGAGGAGAGGCTGAGGACCCAAACCAGCCCCTACCTCCAGGCCTGCTCCCCACTTGTTAGGCCTCAACACCCCTCCCCTCTAAGACCTTGCCAGTAACTAATTCCCTCACTCCCAGCCCTGACCTCAGCTCCTCCTCCCAGAGAACGCAGGTGTCTACCACTGGCAGGCCCTACTTTAGACAGTTTTTAAAGACTTTTCCTGTTTCTTCCAGCAAGACTGTTTCTCGGGGGAATACTTATCCCTTCTCTGAGACCTCCTGCCCCCGGCTCACATCCCTCAAAAGCCCCTGCTGCAGGCCCTGGCTCCCTCTCAGGACCCAGCACTTTCCTAGAGGCCTGTGTCATCCAGGACCCCAGCATCACCCCACACCTTAGGCCTCAACGCCAACCCACAGCTGTAAAGTCCAGGCTTCCATGCAGCCCTCCCAACTCTGGCCCCAGCACTCCAGCCTCCCAAGCCCCCTGAAGCCCCTGGGGCCCCAGGCCCTCAGGCTCAGCTCTCTCAACCCACGACCCCCAGGGTCACGTGGCCTACGTGGCTTACGCTGCCATGTACCCCGCATTTGTCCAGGTGCCTGCCTTCCCCGCTCCCCCTGCCCGTGTCCCCGGCCCTCACCCACGCGGAAGCCGGAGCCCGTGAGCGTATCGGTGCTGTGGCCGTTCTCTCCGATGAGCGTCATGTTGGAGCCCTGCTGACAACTGTCCCGACACTGGCCCTTGAGACAGGTCCGCTTGCAGATCACCGGCGCAAAGACCACCTTGAAGCGCTCGCGGGCCAGCGCCCCGCCCCCGCCAGCGCCCCTCTCGCCCGCCGGCCCCCCCTCGGCCCCGCCGCCCGGGCCCAGCAGCAGTAGCAGCAGCAGCAGCAGCAGCAGCGCCAGCAGCCCCGCCGCCCCGGCCCCGCGCATCTCAGGGGCCAGGCCGCCAGCAGCCCCACGGGGCCCGGGCATCCGGGGCCGCAGAACCCGGGGGGCGCGCCCGGGCAGGGGCGATGGTGCCGGCGCCCGAGGGCAACAGCAAGCCGGGAGCCCCGGGAGAGGAGTAGAGAGGGCAGCGAGGGAGAGGATGGGAGGAAGCGCGCGGGGAGGGGACAGCAGGCGCGGGCGCGGGCCCAGTGAGAGGCAAAGAGATGGAGGCTGGACTGCGGGGAGCCCAGAAACTTCCACCGCCCCGGGAAGAAGCCCAGCCACGAGACGGGGCCGAGGGCCTGCGGAGGCCCCAACCTGAGGCCGGAGCGAGGAGGCCGGAGCAAGTTGAAGCGGAGAGGAGGAGCGAGGGGAGAGGAAGGCCGGGCGGCCGGCCCGCTCCGCGCCTCCCCCGGCCGGGCTGGGCTCCCGCGGCCGCCGGGAAGCAGGGAGCGCGCGGGGCGGACTCAGGGAGAAGTGAGCAGTTGTTTTCCCTGGCTGGAGCACGGCGCGGCGGCGGCGAGGGGGGCTGGGATGCTGGCCCCGAGCCAGGGAGACAGTTTTTTTCTGTTTAAAGCGTCGTCGCTGCCGCCTGGGGGAGCGAGGGTGTGCGGGCGGGTGGAGGCTGGGGGGCGGTCCCCGCCCCAGATGCCCGCCCCGCCGGAACCCGCCGCCGCCGCCGCGCTGGGCCCGCTCCAGAGAGCCCTCACCTGGGACCGCTGGCCGCCCCGCCGGATTCCTCCGGGCGGGGCTGGAAGGCCCGCGCCCACCTCCGCCCGGCAGCATCAAAGTGGGAAACCGAGGCTGGGGTAGGAAGATGGGCCTTGCCCCAGGGTCGCGCGGATAGTGGGAGCAGGTGGGGCTGGAACCCACGCCCCTCAGCCCTGGCGCAGCCTCCCTTGCACATGTGGGGGTCTCACCACCCCGAAGTCACTTCTCATTAGTACTGGTCCACTCCCCCTGGAGGAGAGGACTCGAGGAGGGGGCACCCCTTAGCCAGGGCCCCAGCGGGGTCCCAGGAAGAAGCCCGCGGGGTCCAGAAAAGGAGCAGATGGAACAAAGCTTGAAATCCAGGTCCCCTGCCAACCCCCCTCTAAATGGCTTCCTGATGCCCACCCCGCCCCCGCCCCTTCGCCTTGTCTGGCCGGGCTGGCGGGGCTGGCTCTGGGCCTCAGACACTCTGGAATCGCCAAGGTCTGAGCTCAGGGCCTGGCCCCCTTCCCAGGCTAACAGCCGGGAGGAGGGGGGTGATGCTTGAGGGCCCCAGGGCTGGGGAGGGGCACAGAAGGGCCCCAGGGCAGGGCTTGGCAGGGGCTGGCGGGGGGCCTTGAGTTTGGTCAGGGCTGGAGAGGAGCCAGGCCTGTCCGCTAGTCTGGAAGGGAGGCCCTTGAGGGCTGCAGTGCCCTGGGGCCCAGGCCATATCCCGGGCACCTAGCCAGGAGACCCCAGGATTCAGTCTCTGACTCACAGAATTCAGCAGGGGGTGGGTGTGACCAGGGCACAACCAGAGTGGGACACAGCCAAGTCAGGGTGACACTCTCTCTCCGAGGGGAACGGGGGCTGCAGGCTGACTGAGGGAAAGGGAGTTCAGGGACGTGCCTCCAGGCACACCCGTGCAAGGAACTCATGGTTTTCACTTTGAGGGTGGGCTCATTTGGGGGAACTGAGGGAGACTCTTTGGTGGACCCCTGCCCGAATTGCTCAGTGGGCTCAGGCCCTGTTCACATAGACAGGTATTGCAGAGGTAGGATGGGGGCAATCCCATGTCCCCAGGGGGGCTGGGAGGGTGTGTAAGGGCTGCCCACACACTCCCTCGGGGCTCTGGTCCCACACTGAGGCAGGGAGTAGTACTGAGTGCTCACCACTTGCCACGTGTAGGGCTGAGCATTTTCTAGTCATTTTTCCCCCATACTCATCTGAACTTGGCCCTTGGAACACAGCATAAACAGACCAGGGTTAGAGTCCTAATCTCTCTGAGTCTCAGTTTTCTCACCTGTGAAATGGGGATCTATTCACTCAACAGACTAGGAACCTCCCGTGTGCTCCTGCTAACAAGTAGGACGAATCTCTGCCCTGCCGGAGCTTCTGTACTAGAGGAGACAGACATCTGACACATCAATTCATACGTGGCTGAGGCTGGGACAGAGACGACTAAGGAGCTGGGAACAAGAGAGGTGGTGGGACCTGGAGGTCCAGGAAGCCCTTCTGACGAAGGGACTTTTTTTTTTTTTTTGCAGTACGCGGGCCTCTCATTGCTGCGGCCTTTCCCATTGCGGAGCACAGGCTCCGGACGCGCAGGCTCAGCGGCCATGGCTCACGGGCCCAGCCACTCCGCGGCATGTGGGATCTTCCCGGACCGGGGCACGAACCCGTGTCCCCTGCATCGGCAGGCGGACTCTCAACCACTGCGCCACCAGGGAAGCCCGAAGGGACTTTTGAGCCAGGAGCTGGAGAAGGAGCAGGAGTTAACAGCCAGGCGGTGGGGAGAGCCTGTAGGACGCCCGAGGAGTCGAGGGGCCTGTGTTGAGGAGACAATTTACACAGGGGCATGCGGGGTGAAGGGTAGGAAAGAGATTCATTTCTTCTAGGAGCTGAGAGAAGGCCAGCGGAGCAACGGGGTGGGGAGGTGGAGAGAGGGCATCCGGAGGCGGAGGCGGGAGGCCACGGTGAGGAATCTGAGTTTTATTTTCATTGCCATGGGGCTGTATCAGAAAGAGGGGATGCTGATGCCATCGTCCGAGGAGAGAGGACTCGGCTTGGACGCGGTGGAGATGTGTTTGGGGAGTGGAATCTAGAGACTAGGTAAAGTGGAGGGTGCACAAGAGGCTGGTGGTGTGAATGGCTCCCAGGTGTTTGGCCTGAGCCCCTGGGTGGGTGAGGAAGGCGGCAGAAGAGAGGGAGACCTGGGGGAGAGTGTGGGGCTCTGTTTGCAACTTGCCGAGTTTGAGATGCTTGTGTCATCCACGTGGAGACGTCTCAATCCAGGGGTCTGGAGCTCAAACAGAATGTCTGCCCTGGAGACACAGACTTGGGGTCCTCCGCCTACAGGGGCATTTATGGCCATGGGAAAGGGTGGGCTCGGCTGGGGAGAGAAGAGGGCCCAAGGCGAACCAGGGAGGTCACCACTCCCAGATCAGAAAGAAGAGGCAGCGTCAGAAGTGACTTAGAAGGAGCAGCTGGAGGGAGCAGAGAGGAAAACCAGGAGTGTGATGCAGGAAGAACCCAGAGGAGCGAGTGTCTTGGGAGGAGGGCACGGCCAAGGCTGTCTGATGCTGCTGAGAGTAGGATGCGGGGAAGGCAGCCCTTGCTGGGGGGCTGTTGAGGGGACTGAGCCGCCGGGAGCCGTGAGGGCAAGCGGCACACAGTGAGTGCTCCTTGAGTTTACCTACTGTGGGTACCAAACTCCTCAGCTCATCAGGACCCCAGCAGTGGGCACCCTCCCACGGGTGATGAACATTAACCTAAGTCTGCAGCCACGGGAGCTGGAGCCGGAAGGGGGGCAGCCCTGGGGAGCGGCGGTCTTTAGCACAATCCGGTGGGACCTGTCCTCGTGCAGCCTGCGGGGAGGGAGCTGCGGAAATAAATATTACCCCCGGTCTCTTCCTGTCCAGCTGGGCCCCCCAGGGGCCGAACCCCAAAGGAAGCCTGCGGGCAGGGGGGGCTGGGGAGGGAACACAGCAGGCAAGGTGAGCCTCGGGGCATGAGGCAGGGCGGACAAGGATGCAGAGTGGATCCGCAGGGCTACTGCGACAGTCCAACGCAGGTAGTGTCCGTGGCCTGTGCACCTTTTCCCTCCGCATCTCCTGTGTCACCACACCCAGCCACCCCATCTTCCTTGAATCGACCAGCATGCCTCCTAGATGTAAGTTCTCCTGCAAGTCCAAGGAGACCATGACCTCTGTGGTCAGTCCAGATCACTTCTGTTGCCTAACGGGTCTCCCCATTGCCATTTCTGCCTGGTCCTGTCCCTCCTCCACCTGGTGCCAGAGTCACCTCTTAAAACCTAATTCCAGGGCTTCCCTGGTGGCGCAGGGGTTAAGAATCCACCTGCCAATGCAGGGGACACGGGTTCGATCCCTGGTCCGGGAAGATCCCACATGCCGCAGAGCAACTAAGCCTGTGCGCCACAACTACTGAGCCTGCACACCTAGAGCCCATGCTCCGCAGCAAGAGAAGCCACTGCAGTGAGAAACCCGCGCAGCGCAACGAAGGGTAGCCCCCGCTCGCTGCAACTAGAGAAAGCCTGCGTGCAGCAACAAAGACCCAATGCAGCCAAAAATAAAAACAAACAAACAACCCCCCTTAATTCCAGGGACTTCTCTGGTGACTCCCCCCTTAATTCCAGGGACTTCTCTGGTGGGGCAGTGGTTAAGACTCCGCACTCTCAATGCAGGGGGCCTGCGTTGGATCCCTGTTCAGGGAACTAGATTTCACATGCCACAACCAAGGAGCCCACCTGCTGCAACTATGAGCCAGTGCAACCAAATAAATAAATTAATTTAAAAAAAAAACAACAAAAACCTAATTCCAACCTTGATCCTTCTTGGCTTATAAAACCTCCAACAATTAATTTAAAAACAAAACAAAACAACAACAACAAAACCGTCCAGCAGCTTCTGTCTGCTCACCTGGGCCTGCAAGGTCCTCGGCGTGGCCTGATCCTTCATGTCTTGGGGTCCTGCCTCCAGAAGGCATTTCTCTAAAACAGCCGTCCCCGGCCCTTTGGGTCACATCCTCGCTTTGTCTCCTGCTGGTCTTCAGCACAGCCTGAAACATTCTTCTTTGTGGGCTTGGTTACTTACGGTGCGTCTCACCGCCCTCTCAGGGAGGTACAACCTTGCCTCCAGATCCTAGTACAGGGCCTGGCAGGCAGAGGGTGCTGAAGTTGGCTGATTGACTGATGGACTGAGACCACGGAACTCTGAAAGACGGAACAATTAGACTTGCATCATCTGGTGAGTAAGATGTGGGGATTGAACTTAAGCCGGCCTGATCCAAAACCTACACAGTGCTCCTGGGAGGGAGGAATGAGAGGGGTCCCACAAATGTCCTAAAGATAGGAGGGCAATGAGGGGCTTTGCTAGAATGTGGCAAGGAAGAGCCCTGGGACCCCAGCCCCGGGGAATGATCAGACGGCTTAAATGTTAGGGAAGGGTTCCTTTGTGCAGAGGGGTTCTTGATGCTCAGAGATGGCAAGGGACTTGGCCAAGGTTGCATGGCTGGTTAACGGCAGAGCCAGAACCCAAACCCAGGGCTCCCGATGCCTCCTTAGGGGAACTGGCTGGACGAGGCAGCAGCAGCCTGCGTAAGGGACGTTTCATTTCAGGAGGCAGCATAACATGGTGGTGGTTTTCTGGCATTCGATCTTCCTGCACCAGCTGTGTGCATTGGGGAAATTCTTCATCTCCTCTAGGCCTCCTTTCCTCATTTTTAGACAACGAAGCAAAGGAGCTAACATTCATGAAGCCTTGTTGGATGCTGGGCACATTGGCAAGTCCTCAGTGTATGTTAGCTCTTTTCACCATTATCTGGGTCTGGGGTCCACAGTGGGCTGTGGGTGGGAGCTGGCTGCCTGTGGGGAGGGGGAGAATAACATTGAAAGAGGGCTGACCATGCGCCAGGCTCTGTGTCACCTCTCTGAGTTCTGAATGTCTTTGGGAAGCTTCTAGACTCTGAAGAAAGAAATGGCTCTAAGGGTTGTAGGTTCTAAAGATGACGGTTGGAAGTTTCAGAAGCCTGGAGGGGACCATTCTGCCCTGAAGCATTTCTCTCCAAAAACACTTTACTGAAAGTGACTGTCACTGAGCCTCTCTGATGTGCCCCTGCTGTGATGAAGGGCACTGAGAGATGGGATTGGAAAACGCAATGAACCAGTCTTCATGCTTGATCAGTCAGAGAGGATCTTCAGCCCTGCCCCTCGTCTCCACCTTCCGAACCCAGGAAAAGTCCACTGGTGGGAATCCAGCTCTGGACGTGCGCTGACCAGATGGGGTCACAGCCCTGCCACATCCCAGCAGGGTGACTGTGACTAAATCTCTTAACCTGTCCAGGCTTCAGCTTCTCCATCTGCACATTGGGAGACATAACTCACAGACTGGTCCTGAGGATTAAAGGAGATAATTCAAGCTCTTAGTATAGTGCCCGGCCCCAAGAAAAAATACACCAAAAGGAGTATTATTATTATTTTGTTGCTGTTTCTTTTTTTTTTTTTTTTGCGGTACGCGGGCCTCTCACTGTTGTGGCCTCTCCCGTTGCGGAGCAACAGGCTCCGGACGCGCAGGCTCAGCGGCCATGGCTCACGGGCACAGCTGCTCCGCGGCATGCGGGATCTTCCCGGACCGGGGCACGAACACGTGTCCCCTGCATCGGCAGGCAGACTCTCAACCACTGCGCCACCAGGGAAGCCCGAGTATTATTATTTTTGCTATTGTATCATCTAGTCCTTTCTTGTTTCCCAGAAACGTCAGGTCAATTCACATTGCAGTGAAAGACAAGAAGAAAAGTCGACCCCTTCCGGAGGCCTGTTGCCGTGATGATAAAATAATGCCAGTTACGATTTTCAGAGCCTCGGCTACACAGCATAGGCCACTCGTTGTCACGTGAACCTGATTCACCAGATGAGGCAGTCAAGTGGGACCTGTAACTGAGCTGTGTGTGAATATGCTGCCGTGGGGTGTGCTGTTACTCAGGGACAGGCCTAACTACTGCCACATCCACTGTGCCACAGGTAGGGACAGATGTTGGGCTGGCTCACATGAGGGTAGGGAAGGGTCCCACACTTCCCAAACAGCTAGTCTACCCACCATTACTGGTCTGAATGGGCTTTACCACCAGCACTTCTGAGACCTTCTATGTGCTTGCTCCCTTGTCAAGGACTATGATGGGTCTGAGGTTTTTTGTTTAATTTTTTACATATTTATTTGGTTGCTCCAGGTCTTAGTTGCAGGAGGCAGGTTCCTTAGTTGTGGCTTGTGGGCTCCTTAGTTGCAGCATGGGAACTCTTAGTTGCGACATGCATGTGGGATCTAGTTCCCCGACCAGCGATCGAACCCGGGCCCCATGCATTAGGAGTGTGGAGTCTTTTTTTTTTTTTTTAATTAATTTATTTTGGCTGCGTTGGATCTTCGTTGCTGTGCACGGGCTTTCTCAGTTGCGGAAAGCGGGGACTACCCTTCGTTGCGGTGCGCTGACTTCTCATTGCGGTGGCTTCTCTTTGTTGCGGAGCACAGGCTCTAGGCACATAGGCTTCAGTAGTTGAGGCATACGGGCTCAATAGTTGTGGCGCAGGGGCTTAGTTGCTCCGTGGCATGTGGGATCTTCCTGGACCAGGGCTCGAACCTGTATCCCCTGCATTGGCAGGTGGATTCTTAACCACTGCGCCACCAGGGAAGTCCCGGGTCTGAGGTTTTACCTTACTTGCAAACACAAGTGAGCCTGCCACAGGTTCGTGCATGCTGGCAGAAGACAGGAGATTCCTGGGTCAGAGACAAAGGACCATTATTCATGGCACAGTAAATAGCATGATCATCAGCATATTAACATCAGTCCTCTTGTCCCCAGGTCCCGTGGGGGTGGCACCAATGACCTAGATAGACTCCTGCACACAGTGGACTGTGGTATGGAAGAGGATGCTAAACTCAAGAACGCAAGTCTTTTCTAATGACTGCCCTTTGCACTGGAGGGAGATTCTGTCTCGATCTTCCATGGCTATTCACTGTACCAATATCCTTGAGAAGAGAGTCCAGGACAAAGGCAGTCAGTTGCCTCGCTTGCAAAATGCTCAGAAACTCAAGAGATCCCTGGAGAATTGTCTTACAGTAATATCCACCCCTCATTTCTACACTATCTTGGCTTTGGGCGAATTTTCCCATGAGTTCACCACTCTGTTGGCAAATCTGATCGACAGAGGCTAGGACCAAATCTGTTCAATTTGTGTCATACAGCATTTAATTAAAGCTACTACCAACAGAACTACAAGCAGCAGGATGAAGCCAAGTTGCAGTACTGACCTCAACTATGCCTCCCAGATGAACAAATCCATAGAGCATCATACCTACCTTAGAAAGCCAGGTGGCTCGCTCCTTAGTTCTCTGCATCAACCTTTCCTTGGCTCAGAAGGCATTCAGGAGAGCCTCAATTCACTGACCAAGGTTGCTATGGGTGATGGATTTCTCCTGTACTTCCTTGCAGACTAGAGTCTGTGCAATCAATATATCTGCTGTACCTGGATTAATGCTTCCAGCCATGAGTAAGAAGGTCCTTTTTCTCTGACTCAGGAGTCTCCTATCTTCTGCCAGCATGCATGAACCTGTGGCAGGCTCATGTGTTAGTTTGCAAGTAGGCTAAAGTCAAGGATAAATTTCAAGTCACTCTGTTTTCTGGAGAGAGACAAGTTAATGTGTGACTTCCACGTCAATCATGCAGTCTCAAGGGTACTAGTGGTGCTTCTGGGAAAAAACATGGCGCCCCCAAGTGGGACTTACATCAGCTAGAGGGGGCCCAGGTTGACAGTGCCTCCCTTCAAGTCCATAGGCCTTAGGGCTTCCAGCCCAATCCAAATAATTAAGTCTAGTCCTTGTTTTTGGAGGGCTTGGCTAAGGGCAGTTAGTCCTGTTTGCCCATGCCACCAGCCAGATGCCATTCATCTACTCCATGGCATGACTGAGTGGTGATAGCTTCAGGATTGGGCCTGGGATCTGTATCTGGAGGTGATGTTGTTGACAGGTATTTTATGTAGGAGGTACAGGAGCTGAGGCTACCCGCTGCTGCTTCCAATCTCTTGGTGAGGTTAAGCAGAATGGCAGTCGAATCCAGGTCAGAACTGTCTAGTGGAGCATGGCAGACTCAGCAGTCAGTTAAATTTAAGTCACTTGAAATAGTTTGGGCAAGTTGGACCAAGATGTTGTCCTCAGTGAAGAAGGCTCCAAGTGGTTTGGAAAGACAAAGACTATAAGTGTCTTTCTTTCCCCCATTTCTCCCAGGGTCTGAGGTGTCCCCTCCCCAAGTGCCAAGGTTGTTATTCTCCCTCCAGTGTCACAAAATCGATGTGTTCTATTCTAGTAGTTAGAACTTCACCTTTTTTCCAATCACCTCCTACTTACACTTTTCATCTGGAAGGGTCAGGTGCAAGAAGGACAAGGACATTTTTATAAAACATACAGGAGCCCACTATGTCCCCCACTCTACGTGTAGGCCACTGTTCGGGGACTCAGAGAGAGAGGTGTGCGTGCCAAGCGCTCCAGGTATTCTCATGATCTAGGACCGTGTCAGTCAAATAAGAGAATCCAGGTAGTTGAGAATCCCCTAGGCCCCTTTCTGACTGGGCTATCTCCCGGAGTTGCACCAATCAGGCTGACCTGGGGTTGCTGTTAAGGGAAAGAGAGAAGCATTATGTCCAGGAATGGTGAACGTGGAACCCTAAATTTTCAAAACTGGTCTATATAAACCCCACCCCTCTCATCTCAATCATTATGAAGGACATGGCCTAGATGAGATGGTCCCATCCTGGGGACAGCCACATTCAGTTATTTAACTGCTGTACTAAGGTGTGTGGACCAGGAGGGAGAGCCAGAAATCTCTTTGAGCTAATTTTTGAGGAGCTATTTCAGTGCTCAACAGTACCACATGCTTGTGGATGACAGGGAGGATAGAAGGATCACCAAATACCTAGACTATCAGCCCACTGTTGAGTGGCCTGAGATGAAAGGTGCACCATTGTTAGACTTCAATTGGTCCAGAAAGCCAAAAACATGACACAGATTCGTCTCAAGAACCACAATGGGGTGACCAAAGTTGGCTGATTGGCCTGAAACAGCACCACTGTAACCTGAAAAAGTGTGAGACACCATCCATAGCCCCAGGAAGGAGTCAAAGGTCCCATGCATTCAATCTCTCAGGAGTGGGCAGGGGCAATGCCACATACACTGTAGCCTCCTCTTCACAGGACAAACAGATGAACTTTTGACCGGGATCACAAATCTGGCATGGAGTGGTGGCTTCTGCATCAGCAGCATAGAGTCCTTCACTTCGTGCCCACTCCTTGATGGTGGACGTGTTGCCATATCTGGTATCATGATGGGTCCAGGCAGAAATGGAGACAATCTGGGCAGTGCAGGCTCGAACAACAGCTTGATTCATGTCAGTCTCATCAGAGAATGGGCCTTTAGCATGGGCATCTGCATAAGTGATCTAGAGAGTTTGATCAGCCACGATTTGTTTCCACAGTTAGCTGAGAACATTGCCGTCCAAAGCCCTCTATTAGGCGGCAGGGTCCTGACATTATCTATCTCACATTTGGGGACTCCTTGACTCAGCAACCACAGCAACATTGCTTTCCAGCTGGAGCGGCAAGGTTCACACCCTTTGGCTGACCTGGGCTTGAGTTGGTCAGTCTTGCTAATGGTTTGGCAATTTTGTTGATCTTCTAAAGAACTAACTTGTAGGTGAGTTGATTTTCTCTAATCTATTTTAGTCTTCCTTCTGCTTGCTTTGGGTTTAGTTTGCTCTTTTTTCTAGTTTCTTAAGGTGGAAGATTAGGTTACTGAATTGGGACTTTTTTTTCTTTTAAATATAAGAATATACAACTATAAATTGCCCTCTAAGCACTGCTTTGGCTGTATCTCACAAGTTTTGTTATGCTGTGTTTTCATTAATCTCCAAGCAGTTTCTAATTTCCCATGTGTTTTCTTCTATGACCCATTAGTTATTTAAGAGGGTGTTGTCTAATTTCCACATATTTGTGAATTTCCCAAATTTCCTTCTTTTACTGATTGCTAATTTCATTCCACTGTGATCTGAGAACATACTTTGTATTATTTCAACCCTTTTAAGTGTGTTGAGACTTGCTTTATGGTCTAACATATAGTTAGACCATGTATATTTGAGAAGACCATGTATATTTGAGAAGAATATGACCTGCTGTTGTTGGGTGGAGCGTTCTATAGATGTCTGTCAGGACTTGGGCTTGACTTGCACAGCCGTGACTTTTATTAAAAGGAGACTACCTTGATAGAGGGTATTTCTGTCCCCGTCATAATAATGTCTCATTTTTGCCTTGTTTTAATAGAAGGGCTAGGAGAGTTTTCTAGGGCAGTGGAGCTGATCACAAGAATTTATCTAGATTTCTTTGGGGCACCTGTAGCAGTACTGTAAACCTAAAGTAAGACAATAGGAGCCCAAAGAGTAATAAGTGCCTCATCTATGGTTTCCTATGGGAGTTTGTCTCAAGGAAATTTCCCGGAAGAGGGACAAAGCTCCCTTATAGCAGCCAAGACCCATTAGGGGGGAAAAGCTGAGACCTTTTACTGTCATCTCAGAATAGATATAAGATTCGCATGATAGCCTGTAGAAAGGGCTGAGCTGTAAGATGACCCAGCTATTGCCATTCTTCCTTACCAAGCATCACATGCCCTGCCCCTCCTCTCCCAAGTGAGCCAGCAAAGTTCTAATGATTCATCTATTTTCTTGTCCATAGCAGTAATGAATTTCCCTCCATTCATGTTTAATATGTGTGTGCATCTCTGTAAATGCTGCCTGAAAGGAGGTGGAAACTTCTGTACTCCCAGGATGAGTATTTTTTTTTTCTTTTTTTGGCTGCATTGGGTCTTTGTTGCTGCACGTCAGGATGAGTCATTGGTTGTTACAATGGGGCAGACCTGGACTGTGAGGCGCTACCTTTCCACTCCCAAACCCCACCCAGAAGAGAGTAGTTGTCATGAGGAATAAATGAAAGGGAGTAAATGGGAGGATGAGTGTAAGGATCTTGGTGTCAGACAGGATAAGCTGCTGAGTGGATATGGGCCATTATGATGACACAGAAGGGTGCATCGAGAAATTCGGTGGGGGGTGGGGCGTGCTGGGAGCTGAAGATAGTAAGGACCCGAAGGGTCTGTGCATATAGGCTAGAGGCCAAGAGTGCCTAGTCATTTTGGCAGAACTGACCTGGTGTCAGGCCCTGAGTCAGGTACACTGCTGCCCAAGAGGCTGCTGGTAGATGGACAGAGTGACGTGGGGCACAGGGCTCTCCAAGGAAGCAGGAGGCAGGAAGAGTCAGAAAATGTAAGTTCCAGGGAGTCTATGTAGGAGGAAGATGGAGCCAGGAGGAGGGTACTCTATCTTCAGGTAAAACTGAAAGCATGTGCTGCCAGTCAGAGAAGGAGATTGCCGATGAGATTACGGGAGTCTAAGTCCTAGCTCCTTCTCAACTGACCTGGTGTACTGCCTTGAGGCACTGCAGGCTGCACATCTGGGGACTGCTGCCTGCTCCACCTGGCTTCTTCAAACCTACTAAGGGAGAGGAGGTGTATGGAAAAAGAACAAAGAGGAAAAAAAAAACCCACCAAGTCCAATAGTCAGGGAGCACTAGTAATTTTAACAGCAACGCACTCAAGAAGAGCATAACGGTCACAGGCATGTGTAATAAACCCCTCATCCCCACCCTCCAGCATGTATCACTCAGTTGCGGCTGGAACCGAAACTGCGCATGCCCAGCACAGCAATTTCCACCCCCACCCGCGGTCAGCTGGCTTTTCGAGGGTTCAAACTTCAACAAAACAAAATGTCTTCTTAAGGGCTGACTTTGAATCAGTCCCAGGCCTTTGGGTGGGGAAGACAGGGGGTGGGCAGACTGTAACACCGAACGTGCAGAAGGGGAGGGGTCTTGAAATAAGCTGAAAGGCAGCGAGAACGATCGCCGCCTGGCCTGCCTTGCCAGTTGAAGTGAGAAGGGAAGGACTGAGGCCCGAGGAGGCTCCACGCACGCGTAAGGGGCCGTTTGTTATCAAGGGTGTTGTGATGTTGCCACTGCCCCGCCTGCCCCGGGTCCTGCCAGTGCGGAAAGGGAAACTCCAGGGGAGGCGGAGGCCAGCGGAGATTTCTCAAGCCAACCGGTCCGCCCCCTCCGCGGCGGGCAGGAAGAGCGACTCTGAGCAGCCACTTCCGGGCCCTGCGACTTTGAGCTGCATTATCACGGAGACGCCCCTCCTGAGGCCCGGCCAGTCGAAAGTTCTTGTCCACAGGCTCCCACCGAGGGGCGCACCAATGGGACAGGGTCTAGTCTGCGGCAGGCACGCCCCACTCTGGGCATCGCGACGTCGGAGCACACAGAGCGTCATTTCCGCCCTCATCCTCGGCCCCACACGGAGGGGGCGGAGCCAAGCGGAAGGCGCGCTGCTTGTGCGTCACTTCCGGTGAGTCTAGCGGCGACAACGGTAACATGGCCCTGAACGGCTCTGGTGAGGACTTGGGCTGCGGGGGTTTGTGGCTGCGGGTTGCGGGATGCAGCCTGCTTCGGCAAGACCCCCTGGCCCCTTGTGCCTCTCTTCCCCCAGAAGTGGACGACTTTTCTTGGGAGCCCCCGACCGAAGCGGAGACGAAGGTGCTGCAAGCGCGGCGGGAGCGGCAGGATCGCATCTCCCGGCTCATGGGCGACTACCTGCTGCGTGGTTACCGCATGCTGGGCGAGACGTGCGCGGACTGCGGGGTGAGGAGAGACTCGGGACGTGGGATCCAGGATGGGGCCGCGGACCAGGCCACACGGCCCTTGACCAGCGCTCCCCTCTGGACCCCATCGCCCGGCGTCTCACCCCTGCCCCGTGTGCTTTCTGGTCCCTAGACGATCCTCCTCCAAGACAAACAGCGGAAAATCTACTGCGTGGCTTGCCAGGAGCTCGACTCAGACGTGGACAAAGATAATCCGGGTGAGGTGTCGAGTGTGCTTGGTGAAGAAGTGTGGTGAGAGAGGCTCAGGAACAGTAGGTGGGAGGTGACAGTGGTATTTGGGGGTGAGGCGGGGGTGAGTTGCTTTCTCCTTTCAGCTCTGGAAAGGACCATTCATTCAGTAAGAGCACCAAGCACCTACCGTGTGCCAGAGATCATGGAGGGTCTAGCTTATCCGGCATAGTTCTGATGAGAGAGATGAAGCAAGGGCATAAATAACTCTGATACAAAGAAGAAAATGGATAAATTGCCTTATACTGGGGCAGGGAAAACATCTCAACTAGAGAGAGAGTAGAACAGTAAAGAGTAGGGAAGTGGCTCAGGGCTGAGGTGAGCCAGGTATCCTGACCATTCCACCGGCTTTTTCCTCTTTTAGCTCTGAATGCCCAGGCTGCCCTCTCCCAAGCTCGGGAGCACCAGCTCGCCTCTGCTTCGGAGCCCCCCTTGGGCTCTCGGCCTGCCCCTCAGCCCCCAGTACCCCGTCCAGAGCACTGTGAGGGAGCTGCAGCAGGGCTCAAGGCAGTCCAGGGGCCGCCCCCTCCTGCTGTGCCTCCAAATGCAGATGTCGTGGTCTGCACACAAGAGGCTCTCCTGCAGAAACTGACCTGGGCCTCAGCAGAGCTGGGCTCTAGCACCTCCCTGGAGACTAGCATCCAGCTGTGTAGCCTTATCCGGGCTTGTGCTGAAGCTCTGCGCAGCCTGCAGCAGCTGCAACACTAAAGAACCCCTCCTGAGAAAATCCCTGTAGAAAAACAGCTGTTCCTCTTGTGTGATTTTTTCTTTTCTTGGTTCTGAGTGTGCATGTAAGCCCCAGCTCTGCTCGTCTTTTTCCTACTTTTGGCCTCTCATGCTGTCACAGTCTGGTCTCCTTGATGCCCTGAGAGATGAGTTGGGCTTGTTTCTGCTCAGTTTCCCCACTCAAAGGATGAGGCGGGAGAGGACTATGTGATACTTTTATTCTGATGAGGAGGCCACAGCCTCCTCAAAAGCAGAAACAGGCGTCGCTCTCTAAAGGAACCCTGCAACCTCCTCAGCCATCCAGTGCTCATTCCCCACCCTTGAGTGAGATTTGGGGTTCCAGTCCCCTTGGTAGCTTCCCCTCCTTCCCCCGAGCATCCCGACACCACCATCCTATCCCACCTCAGGCCCAGACCAGGTACTCAGATACTGACAGGGTGTCAGTCAATTAGGGATCAATTATGGACTTATCCTCGGTCTCCTGACCACCCCCCCCCCTTTTTAGATCCTTGAGAGTTATAATAAGGCAGAATAAATAAAGTGTTGTGTGTGGGGGTGGAGAGCCGCGAAAGAACCGCACGCTCCGCTTTTGCCCTCTTCCCTCACCCCTTTTTCCTGTTCCCCTTCTATTGGTGGCCAATTGCCTGTTCTCTGCTCTCTGCGACCTGGGGCAACGTGGGCGCATCAGCCGTTGCCCTTTTAAGAGAGGCCCTGCCCACACGGAGGGGTGGGCAGGGGGCGGAGTCGGAGGAATCGGGTAGGAACAAAGCACTCCCTGCGGGCGGCGGCCGGGCTCGGCTGGCGGGGCCGCGGGGTGCGGGGCCTGCGGGCGGCGGCCCGGGCGGAGCGTTGGAGGGAAGGAGGCGGCATCCTCCTCTGCCAGTCCGGCCATGAATGGGCTGCCTTCGGCCGAGGCGCCAAGCGGCGCGGGCTGCGCCCTGACCGGTCTTCCGCCGTTACCGCGCGGCCTCAGCGGTCTTCTCAACGCGAGCGGGGGCTCGTGGAGGGAGCTGGAGCGCGTCTACAGCCAGCGCAGCCGCATCCACGATGAGCTGAGCCGGGCCGCCCGCGTACCGGACGGGCCCCGTAACGCCGCCGGCGCCGCCAACGCGGGAACTGCCGCGGGTCCCCCCGGCCCGCGTCGCCCTGTTAACCTCGACTCGGCGCTAGCGGCGCTGCGCAAGGAGATGGTGAGTAGCCCTGCCTCGGTCAGCTGGGCATTGCGGGGTGATGGGGGCTGCCGCCGAGCTTGAGGGTCCTGGGGCGGGGCGGAGTACGTAAGGCAGCGCGCTATCTGGGTCTAGAGGATTGGCAGAAGCCGGTTGGGTCAGAGGGGATATGGTAACAATAATTAGTTACCGTTTATGGTAATAGTTACTATGTATTTTAAAATGCCTTACTAGTGTTATTTCATTCTATTCTGCTAGATAACTGTTGGCCCCATCTTGCAGATGAGGGTCAGTGGCTTTGCCTACAGATTCACAGCTTGTAGATGGCATCTGATGTCCACAAAAACCTGTGCTTGGGAAGACTGGCTAGGGGGGTGGCTTCGACCCCAACCCCAGCCCACTCTCAGTCTTTTGCAGGTGGGCCTGCGGCAGCTGGACATGTCCCTGCTGTGCCAGCTGTGGGGCCTGTATGAGTCGATCCAGGACTATAAGCACCTGTGCCAAGACTTGAGCCTGTGCCAGGACCTGTCATCCTCCCTGCATTCAGACAGTTCCTACCCACCTGATGCTGGCCTATCTGACGATGACGAGCCTCCTGATGCTAGCCTGCCCCCAGACCCGCCACCCCTCACTGTGCCCCAGACGCACAATGCCCGAGACCAGTGGCTGCAGGATGCCTTCCACATCAGCCTCTGAAGAGCTAGGGTGGTAGGGGGCATGTACCCATGCAAAAGGCTCAGAAACTCACCCCTCAGCAAGTATTCAGACTATAGTGCCTGCTTTCCCCCATACCACCTCACCTCACGGGAGGAGGGCAAGGCCTGGGCCCCCGGGAGCCAAACTGCCTACCCTTTCTCTCCTGTCTTGGGTTAGCTGGCCCTGGGGCAGGTACCTGCGCTACAGCCTCTGCCCATGGCACTGGACCTTCACTCCTCCAGCTTGGCCGACCTTCAGTCTGGCGGTGGGGTCCAAAGCATCTAGCACTCCCCTTGGCGTCTCTGTGACTGGGATGAGTGCCTGGCTCTTGTCTCTTCACCTTTTGCTGCTATTGGCAGCTGCTGGCTCAGGGGCATCCCACCTTTGGTCCCTGGGTTCCACGGCCCTAGACAAGGGCTCTCCAGGACCCATTCCTGCACCACCCACGGCCGGGAGGGCCAAGGCTCCGCGCTGGATATTTAAGTTTAGGGGCCAGCCTCCTGGGCGCATAGATAAATAAATAACTGTCTCAGCATTGTTGTGTTTTGACTGCCTGGCTCAGGGGCGGGAAGATAAGCAGTGATTCTGTAAAGTGCTGCCCCGCGCTCCGCCAGCAGGTGGTGCCCGAGACCCCGAGTTGGAAGAGGCTCGGCGGTGCCAGGGTGCGAACCCTCGCTCCCCGGGCAGAGTCGCCGATCTGCCGATCGTTCCAAGCTGCCGCAGCTTGGTCCCGCGGTTGGTTGTGTGAGTGCGGGCGAGTCACTTCCCCTCTCTGGCCGGAGGCCTGGAGCTCAACGCCCCTCCCCACTCGCTTTGGGCTTTCCTGGCCGGCCGGGAAGGGAAGAGAAGGAGCCGCCCTTCTCGAGGAGAGAAACTTTCCACCCCGAGGGGGGGCGGGGTTGGGGCGGCACAGGAAATGGGTGGGCCTGGGCTGGCGGGCCGGGCCGAGGGGCCCTAGGCGAGAGAGGGGAGGGCGCCTCCTGGAAGGGCCTGGGACGAATGAGTGACCTATAGGCGGGAGAAAAGAGTTGCGGAGGCAGAAGGGGGGTGAAGTCGCAGTGCTCCAGGGCTCCCCAGAGGCCAGACAAGCCCCGGAGGGGAGATGGGGGCAAGCCTCTGGGCTTGGATGCATGAGGCTCCCAGCGGCGTCAACACCCTCATTCTATGCCTGGCTTCCCCTCAACAGCACCTGGGACCTTCAGGGTTGTATGTAAAAGGCTTTCTCTTACAGAGGAAACGGAGAACCGCGATGCTGGGTCTAGGAGCTAAACCCGGTGTCAGGTTCCCTCCCCTCCCCCAAAGAAGCCTGAACATTTGCGAATGGTGGGTGCTAAGGCTTCCACACACACGCACAATATCCCACAGCTTCCTGAAACGAAGAGAAGAGGAGAGGACCTCAAAGTTGCGCACTTAGGCTTACCGGCTGCTCATCCCCATGCCTCCTGGACACAACTCAACTGACACTCCTGGCAGATCAGACGTCCTGTTCAAACCGAGTATTTATCAAGGACCAGGCTTCTGTCCATTCACAAACCTAGCAGAGCGTTCACACTGGCAGACGGAACAGGCTGATGTGCTGCTCTATGGCAGTTCTTGTAACTCTGCGCCTGACACCTGCAGCGGCTCATTACCAAGCAGGCAGCCGGGCGGGCTGGCGATAAGGGCTCTAATCTAGGTGTGAACAGAGCGGTTAACGCCCCGGGGCAGGCTTCCCAGGGGAGGGAGAGTAAACACACACACACTCCCGTCCATGATAACGGATTTCAATAAAACCGGCAAAATCAGCCAGGTTCTACACTAATGCTTTCCAAGCTTTCATTCTCAATGATGTTGTAAAAGATGGAACTATAATTATCCCTATTTCACTGAGGTGAAAACTGAGGCTCAGAGCGTTAGTACTTTGCCCAAGGTCACACGCTTGTTGGAAGTCATCTGCTTGTGGGATGTTGGCACCACCTTCCCACTTGACAGCTGGAGAGTCAGGTTCTGAAACTGGCAAGTGGGTGCTGCCCACAGGTAAGGCTACCCGGGTTGGCCGCTGACCCTGCTCCTTCCTGCTCTGGTTAATTCGTGGGTGGCAGCAGGAGTCTGCCTCTCCCCAGTGTTGAGGCCAGTTGGCTCTGGCTCAGCGCACTGTGATCCTTCACGTTTCTTCTCCTTTCTGGGTCTCTCTTTCCCCAGCCTGTGAAATGGGGCCACCAGTACGTACCTCCCAGGGCTGCGGTCAGGAAGGGAGGCGGCCGGGGCAGGGCTCGCGAGGGCGGTACCAATTGCTGATGGCTCCCTGCCCCGGCCCGCGCGCCCCCCACCCGGCCCGCGCCTCCACACCGCCTCGGCGCGCAACAAGCGGGCGCTGCGGTCCAGGCGCCCCCGTCGCCCCTCTCTCTCCCTCCCGCGCGAGGCCCCGGAAGCCGGGCCGCCCCGCCCCCGCGCTCTCACCCCGGCCCCCGCCCCCCGCCGGAGCCCCGCCCGCCTTCCGACGGGGGTGCAGCTCCAGGAAACGGCGCGCTCGCCGCTCAGCGCTCCAGCGACACGACGCGCCCCGGACGACCCCGCCGACGCAGCCAGACCACCCAGCGGGCCCCAGCGGCGGCGGCGGCAAGAGCGGCTCCGGGTCCCGCGCCTCGGACCCCTCCCCACGGACGGGGCGGGCGGTGCCGATAGGAGCCCGGAGGCCATGGGGACCTGGGCCAGGCCAGCGATCGCGGGCCAGCGGGAGCCCCGGGTCTGAGGAACGGGCGGCGGAGGCGGCAGGGCCATGACCTCGGTGTGGAAGCGCTTGCAGCGCGTGGGCAAGCGGGCCGCCAAGTTCCAGTTTGTGGCCTGTTACCACGAGCTGGTGGTGGAGTGCACCAAGAAATGGTGAGTGGGAGGGAGGCCTGGGGCACTCCCCAGACTGGCGGGGACCCCATCCGGCCTTGGGGCCTGAGAATCCTGCCCCCAGTCCAGTGACCAAAGACGCCGCCTACCCCAGCTTAGGCCCTGGTGACCCGGGCACAGAGAAGTGCCGCTGCAGCTGTGGCATCCCCGGAGCTGAGGGTGTGGGCAGCCTTTGGGGAGCGGAGGGCAGAACTTGCGACCGGAGAATCTGTCTGGGCCCACACTTGCCTCAACTGCACTCAGGGCTGGGGGAAGGGAGGCCTCCTGGTTTTGGCCAGAGGGATGGTTCAAGGTGGCATCAGAAAAGGGAGCAAGTTTTGCCGGTCTTCGGTCTTCGGGTGGAGGGGCTGGGACGGCAAACACCATGGCCCTAGTCCAGCTCAGAACAAGGATGTTGCCCCTTCCTCCGCTGCCCATTTGTTGAACCAGAGGAACCACCCGCCCCTTCAGCCGGAGTGGGCGCTGGGAGGCTGGATCCGTCTCCACAATATCCTTAAAAGGGGAAACTGAGCGCTGGGAGGGATGAGGAGGGAGGCGGGGAGCAGCTTAAAAGGGCCTGAGGACTTAGGAGGTTGTGGGTCGTGGAGGAGAGAGCCTGGGGAAGGCAAGGTGGTGGGGTGCAGGGAAATAGGTGAGGGGGTGCAGGACCCCCCAGCCCAGACTGCCAAAGGACCTGGGGCATCTCGTTCACATTCCCCCACCCGCAGCTGCCTGGGCCCCTGCGTCACACCCTAAATATACGTGCTTGCTAGTGTCAGCTTCCCCTGGCTGGATTAGGGCACAGCTGTGGGGGCCTCAGCCGCCAGGCGGGGCTAAATTTAGGCTCCCAAGTGAAAGCACAGGAAGGGACCAGGGGGTCCAAAGGGAGGGGAGTGAGCAGGAGGCCTGGGGTCCTTTGGGCAGCTGTCATATCCCTGACGTTGCCTGGGCCAGCCAGAGGGTGGTTCACACCACTCAGCAAGGCCCAGAAAGGACGGGCCGGCTGGGGTAACACAGCACAGGACTGGAACTTGAACTCTGGCCTATGGCTTCTGCCTTCTGCCACAGCATCCTGGGTGAAGACAGGGGGACGCTGGGCACGGTCCGGAGAGGTGGCTGAGGGTGTGGGCACTGTCAACGTGTCTGAGTCACAGGCGGTGGGCAGGGCCTCCTGAGCTTTTTCGCCTGGAGCCCTGGCTAGGAAGCTGCCTCTGCCCAGGTCACGGCTCCCCAGGAGGGCGTGCCCAGCCTGAGTCAGGCTGCCTAGCCAGGCCCTGCCCTCCCTAGGCTCTCACTGTCTTCTTCCCCTTTCTGGGAAGTCCCCATGGCTGCCCTTAGCCATCGCCTGCAGTCTGGGGTCCAGGAGAGGCACTTGGCTCCAGGCTGGAGGGCTCTAGACTCAGCTGTGTGCCCTTGCCTGGCCCCTAACCTCTCTGGGTCTCGGCATCCTCAGGGGCTGACAGGAGAGCCAGTTATCCTGGCTCGGCCTCCAGAGGGGCAGTGCGCTGGGTGAACCTGAACGTCCTGGCAAGGGACAGGGTACAGGCAAGGAGGACTCTTACGTTGCCATCTGCCTGATGATCCTCTAACCATCCCCACCCTCCTGGGCAGCAGTCGGCCCCTCCAACGCAAAGGGGCCCTCTTCCTTCCAGGCCCAGCCACGTGTCTGGGACTCGGCCCCGCGCAGCTGACACTCTCCTCTCGCTTTGTCTCTGTCTCCCCACATCTCTGCCTCTCCTCTGAGTCTGCCCTGGCATATGCTGTTTCGGCTTAGATGCCACCTTCTAGAAGTCTTCCCTGGTGCCCCTTGCGAGAATCGGGGGCCCTGCAAAGCAAAGGGCTGGGCGTGGAAGGTCCTGGGAGGGTATCGAATGACAAGCTGACCCTATGCCTCTCTGCCTACTTCCCAACCTGCCCTCCCCTCCCGACCTTACACCCACACCCCCATCCTGGGACCCTGGCACTTGCCATCCTCTCTGCCTGGAGCCTTCCTTCTCCAGACCCTCCTGACATGACCCATTCCCTGCCCCAGAAAGGTCTTGCCTCTCCTTTGCTTGGCTCTGCCCCCAAATTGGGCTGGGGTAATAGTATGCACTCTACAAATATTTGTGAGTGAATGGGTTTCTTTTACTCTGAGGCTGTCTCTCTGTGTCTCTGAGTCTGTGTTTCTTGCAGGGTACTTATGTTTCTGTTTGTCTCTGTGTGTGCCTGTCTCTCTGTATGACTTTTTTCATACTTCCTGCTGACCCACAGGCCTTTGCCCTCTGGCCCAGGCCTCACCCTGCCTCAGCAGCCCCACCCTACTCCCTGTGGCCCCAGATAAGGGGCTGTCTGGGCCCTGTCCTGGGGGAGGGGGATGTGGGCAGAAGGGAGACTGGAGGAGATAGAAAGGCCGGGTGGGCCTGACTGAGTAGCCCCCTCTCCCCGCTCCGCCTCCCAGGCAACCGGATAAGCTGGTGGTAGTGTGGACCCGGCGGAACCGACGCATCTGCTCCAAGGTGAGGGAGGATGTCAGCTGGGGGTCCAGGTTGGGGGTGGGGCCAGTTGGGGGGGGTAAGTGGGTCAGGGCTGAGGGGTGAGTGGAGTCAGGTTCAGGTTCAGATCAGAATCCATAGAAGGGAGAGAAAGATGGGGTCAAGGTTGGAGATAAGGGCAAGGGGTGAGGGGGAGAGTTAGGATTGGGGGGAGGACTCAGACTGCTCATTGTAGGCCCACAGCTGGCAGCCGGGCATCCAGAACCCATACCGGGGCACCGTGTTGTGGATGGTACCTGAGAATGTGGACATCTCTGTGACCCTATACAGGGTAAGTCTCTAGCCCTCCTGCACAGATGGGAATGAGCCGGTGATTGCGACCCTGGGCAGCCACAGGAGGCCCCTGGTGCGTTATCCATCCAAATAGAAAAGAACAGAGGGGTGAGACCAAGAATCATGGCAGGGGGCCTATTCAGTGTGAGTGGCCCAGGAGGTCTCCTTGGAGGAGGTAGCATTTAGCCACCACATGAAGAGAGCTGGGATCAGGAGAAGCCGGGAGCATACCTGCCAGGAGGGCTCAACATGTGTGAAGGCCCCACACAATCACCTCCGGAGCCAGCACAGGCTCTTCTCCCTGCCCTGTCCCCGCCGCAGCAGCCTCTGTACTCACCGGTGCCCCCTTTTCCCAGGACCCACACGTGGACCAGTATGAGGCCAAAGAGTGGACGTTTGTTATTGAGAATGTGAGTGGCTGGGGCGGGCTGGAGCCTGGGGTCTCGGGGACTCTGGGGCAGCACTGATGCTCCTTCTTCCTGCCCCCAGGAGTCCAAGGGGCAGCGGAAGGTGCTGGCCACAGCCGAGGTGGACCTGGCCCGCCATGCCGGGCCTGTGCCTGCCCAAGCCTCACTGCGGCTGCGGCTGAAGCCCAAGTCGGTGAAGGTGGTGCAGGCCGAGCTGAGCCTCACTCTCTCTGGGGTGCTGCTGCGGGAGGGCCGCGCCACGTGAGTGTCCAGCTGCCCTCCTGGGCCCTAGTCTATAACCTCTGACCGTAGCCCTCACCCCTGATCTCTGACCCCCAGGGATGATGACATGCAGAGTCTTGCGAGCCTCATGAGCATGAAGCCTAGTGACGTGGGCAACTTGGAAGACTTTGCTGAGAGCGATGAGGAGGACGCTAATGGCCCAGGGGGCCCGGACGCGAGGGTTCGTGTCCTCCAGCCAGGTGGGCTCACAGCTGTGGACTGAGATCGCCAAGACCTAGGGAGGGTGGAGGATGACCCGGGCCAAAATCCACTTGCTCTTTTGGGGCAGGGCCAGCTTGTGCACGCCCAGTGGTCGGAGCGCACTATTGCCAGGTGGTCCCAACCTGCCCAGCAGCCCTGATTGTCCTGCAGAATGGGTTTCCAGTACCTCCCTGTGCCCCTGGCCCTCTCCTCACCCCTGCCCACGTACCTGCCCCGAGACAGCTGGGCCAAAAGCGCAGAGAGGGGCTGCAGTCCAGGCTTGCCACCCCTCACTACCCAACCTCGTCCCTCCCTTTTGCTTGTTAAGGCTTTTTTTTCCATCTGTCCTTGTTGGTCCTGTCTCTCTTTTCCTCTGCACCTGTGGGCCTGTCTCTTCTCGTAGGCCGGGGCGGTTCCCTGAGGCTGGGGCGTTTCCCAGGTAGGCCCAGCATTCTAGTTGTGGGGAGGGGGTCAGACCTGCAGGGCCCTTCCCTGGGCTGACCTGCCCCCAACGCCCCACCCCCAGATACTTCTCGGGAGCTGAAGACACTCTGTGAGGAGGAGGAAGAGGGCCGATTTCGGCCCCGGCAGGCAGGTGAGGCCCAGGCTGGGGTTGGGACGGTGGAGACTGGACCTCCAGTCACAGGGCCCAGGCCTCAGCATCCCCCTTCCTTCCCCCCAGCTGCCAGCCCTTCTAGTGCCGAGGATACCAGCCCAGCCCCTGTGAGTGCCCCTGTGCCCCCAGCCAGGGCCTGCCGGGGCCAGGGGTCAGAACCAGCTCCTGTAGCAGGGGGCCAGGTGGGGCCCAAGGCCCCAAGGGCCCCCGGAACCCCACCAGAGACAAGGTGAGCTTTGGGGTCAGCCCCAGCACCCCGCCCTGTCTACTCTTAAGAAGTTGCACACCCCTTGCCAACCTGCCTTTCCAGGGTCCCAGCAATCTGAGAGGTGGGGGGCGCTGAGAGCGGGGGGCCAAACGAGCCCCTGCAACGCACCCTCCTGCTCTCTCCTCAGGTCCTCAAGACAGCCAGGCCAGGACGCGGCCCCCAGCCCGGCCCCTCGGCTCCGGAAAGGCTCTGATGCCCCCTGGCCCCCAGTCCCCCAAGGGGGAGATGAGGCCCCCAACGCCTCAGGGGCTCCCCCAACAGGCGTGAATTCTGCTGTGGAGACCCAGGCCTGGGCAAGCCCTCAGAAAGGGACAGAGGCCCAGGGAACCGGGCTGGGCCCAGGCATTGAGGACAGAGATTCCAGCAACTCTTTGGAAGGGCAGAAACCCAAGGTTGAAGAGGGGGGCATTGGGGACAGGCCAGAGGCTAGTGGGGCGGACACTGAGCATGGGTCAGGAGTCAGAGAGGTGAACAGTAAGAGGTCAGAGGTCAGAGCTGGGGAGGCTGAAGAGAGTTTAGAAGTTGGTCAGGTGGATGCTGAGCAGAGGTCAAAGGTGAGACATGTGGACACTAAGGGACCAGAGGCTACAGGGGTGACATCTGAGGCAAGATTCAAGGGAACTCCTGAGGCTCCTCCAAGGGGCTCTCAGGGGAGGACAGGGGTCAGGACCAGGGAAGAGGCTCCCACCATCCTGAGCTCACCCCCAGCGGAGCCGGCAGGGCAATCCAGGCATCTCAGTGACCTCAAGGGGGCCAGGGCTGCTGCGGGCCAGGAGAGAGAGGGTGCAGAGGTGAGGGGTGGAGCCCCTGGTGTTGGGGGGACAGGCCTGGAGCAGGGCCCCTCTGCTGGAGCAGCAAGCGCCAGGCCCCAGGTGAGCCAGTACCAGGGGGCCCCACCAGCAGCTGACCAGGGGGCGATGTCCAGGGATATGAGGGTCCGGGAAGTAGAAACTGGGGATTTGAGGGACCTGGGAACAGAAACTGGTGTGACAGAATCAGAGTTATTGGGGACCCAGAGAACAGAAGTGGGTGGGTCAGGGTTCCCCGAGATAGAGACTGAGACAGCAGAAGTGGAGATACTGGGGACCCAGGAGACAGAGGCAGTGAGATCAGGGGTCCTGGAGTCAGAGGCTGCTGAGATGGCAGAGTCTGAGGAACTAGGGACCCAGAAAACAGAAGTCAGCGTTTTAGGGGTCCCAGGGGCAGAGGCCGGGATGGCAGAGTGTGAGGTACTGGGGACCCAGGAGACAGAGGCTGTGGGTACAGGAGTTCTGGGGACGAAGACTAGGATATCAGAGATTGAGATACTAGGGATCCAGGAGATATCTGGGGGTTCACGGGTACTGAAGATAGAAGCTGATACAGCAGAATCTGAAATATTGGGGGCCCAGGAGACAGAGATGGGGTGTTCAGGGGTCTCAGAGATAAAATTTAAGATAACAGGGATGCAGGAGACAGAATTATGGGGTTCTGAGGTCCCAGGGATCGAGACTGAGACGGCAGAAGCTGAGATACTGGAGACCCAGGAGATGGCAGCTGGGGGTTCACGGGTCCCAGGGATGGAGACTGAGACACTGGGGACCCAGGAGACAGAGGTTGGGGGTTCAGGGGCCCCAGGGACAGAGACTGAGACATTGGGGACCCAGGAGACAGAGGTAGGGGGTTCAGGGGCCCCAGGGACAGAGACTGAGACATTGGGGACCCAGGAGACAGAGGTAGGGGGTTCAGGGGCCCCAGGGACAGAGACTGAGACATTGGGGACCCAGGAGACAGAGGTGGAAGATTCGCAGTTCTCAGGGCCAGAGGCTAGAATGGCAAAGGCTCAGACTTCTGGGGCCCAGAGGGCAGAGACTGGACTCTGGGAGACCCTCAGATATGAGGCTTTAGGGGCCCCAGTCACAAAGCATGGAATTTTAGGGTCCCAGGGAGCAGAGGCAGAAACTACAGTTTTGAGGGGCCAGGAGGTGGAGGCTGGGACTTTGGGAGTTTCAGAGGCCATGTCTGGGGTTTGGGGGGCCGAGGAAGCAGAGACGGAGGTTTCGGGGGCTTCAGAGAACCAATCTGGTATTTTTGAGGCCCAGGAAGCAGAGGCTGGGGTCTCAGGAACCGAGAAGGGAAAAGAAGCTGAGGGAAACCTCCCAGAGGCCAGCCTGATGGAGGCGCAGGTGGCCAGTGGGGCAGGGGCTGGGGTGCCCAGGCCCTCGGGGGCCTCTTCCCCAGAGGAGCCTGAAGAGGACAGGAGGCTGCCGGGCAGCCAGGTAGGGATGGGGGCCGCCGAGGGCCCAGTCTGCTGCTTCCCACTAACCTGGGCTGAGCTAACGGCGGCTCTGCATGGACCCACCTGGCCGACTGGGGTGGGGTGGGACAGGAGCTCAGCTTCAAGGAGCCCCTCACCCCCTCCTCTCCGAGGGTGCCCTGGCTCCCCCGCCCTGTCTTCCCTGGGTTGCATGGAGCGGGATGCCCCGAAAGCTGAGTTTCTGGGCTGACCTTGAGGTGTGGCTGCTGGGGGGCCTCTGATATCGCCTGGGGGCCACTGACCTTTTAGGTGACCTTGGTAGATAACACTGGAGCTGGAAACCCTTTTGCCTGACCCTAAGGCCCTGGCCAGTGGTCCGTGGTGACTCCTGCAAACCCAGAGCTGGAGCTGTTTTGTGCCCGAGGGGCAGAGGGCACAAGTCCCACGTCCACATTCCCTAAGCCCATCCCTGTGTCCCCAGGCACCACCCGCCCCGGTCAGCTTCAGTCAGTCCCTGCTGGAGTGGTGCCAGGAAGTCACCGCCGGCTACCGTGGCGTCCGCATCACCAACTTCACGACATCCTGGCGCAACGGCTTGGCCTTCTGTGCCATCCTGCACCGATTCCACCCGGACAAGATGTGAGCTGCCAGAGGGAGTGGAAATGAATGGGGGAGGCTGCCAGGAGGGGAGGGTGGTGTGAATCCAGCCTCTGATCAGCGCTCTCTCTGCAGCGACTTTGCCTCCCTGGACCCACTCAACATCAAACAGAACAACAAGCAGGTGAGACAGGGTGGGAGTGGTGCCTGGAGGGAAGGAGGATCCAGAGCCAGGCCTAAGCTAAGATTAAGTTCCTTGTCCCGTCTGTGTGTAGGAGAGGAATCTGTGGGCTTCATGGCCCCAGCTGTGGCTTTTGGAAGTTCTGCCACTTAGTTACCCTTTTGGTCTTTATATTTTTCGTTTTCCTGAGTTTAGCTTTGTTTTTTTTAAGCATATTTCCACCAGATGGTTTTTCCCAAAAGCACCCCGTTTGGTGTGCAGTTGCTGGGTAACGCAGGGGCGGGCCATGTTGCTAGATTTCCCCCAATAGGAAGGTGAAGGCGTTGGCAAACCCAGGCGTGCCAGTCGCAGGGACCTCCTCGTCGTTCCGGGGCGGGGCGGCAGGGTCGCTGGCTGACCCGCCGCCGATGACCCGAACGAACGCACCGTCCCTAGGCCTTTGATGGCTTCGCGGCCCTGGGCGTGTCGCGGCTTCTGGAGCCGGCGGACATGGTGCTGCTGTCGGTGCCCGACAAGCTCATCGTCATGACGTACCTGTGCCAGATCCGCGCCTTCTGCACGGGGCAGGAGCTGCAGCTGGTGCAGCTGGAGGGCGGCGGCGGCGCCGGCACGTACCGCGTGGCCAGCTCCCAGTCGAGCCCGCCCGACGAACTGGACACCGGCGGCCTGGCGCAGCGGCTGCGCGAGCACTGGGCCCAGGAGCCCCAGGAGGCCGCGACCCGCGCGGACGGGACGGCCCCCGAGGCGGCCTCCAAGGACCGCGGGGCCGAGGCGGCCTCCAAGGACAGCGGGGCCGAGGCGGCCTCCAAGGACCGCGGGGCCGAGGCGGCCTCCAAGGACCGCGGGGCCGAGGCCGCCCAGGAGCCGCGCTCCGTGGAGGCCCCGGCAGACGGCCCTGGAGCCCGGGCATCCGTGCCCCCGACAGAGGGGCTGGTGAACGGGATGGAGGCGCCGGGCGCCGCGGGCGGCGTGAGGCTGCGGCGGCCGTCGGTCAACGCGGAGGCCGGGCCCGTGCCCCCGCCCCGCGCGCACGGCTCCTTCTCCCACGTGCGCGACGCTGACCTGCTGAAGAAGAGGCGCTCGCGGCTGCGGAACAGCAGCTCCTTCTCGGGGGACGACCCGGACTCGGGAGCCGCGGGAGCTGCCGGAGCGGCGGCGGTGAGTGCCCTCCAGCGGCGCGGGGGTCGGGGGAGCAGGGCAGAGCAGGGGCGGGTCTTGAGGGACCCCAAGGGCAGGGCTGGCGCGGGGCGGGGGGCGGTGGCTTCAGGGCGGCCGGCCTCTGCAAGATGCGGGTAGGCGTCTGATTTGAGGCACCGGTGCTGCGGAAGTCCCGCTCGAGGACGAGATAGCTCTGCCAACTCCTCAGCGGGGGCTGAGTGCCCAGGCCGGCGACCCGGCGCCAATTTTTTTTTTTAAATGAATTTGTCTATTTATTTATTTTTGGCTGAGTTGGGTCTTTGTTGCTGCGCGTGGGAGCAGTGCGCGGGCTTCTCATTGCGGTGGCTTCTCTTGCTGCGGAGCACGGACTTCAGTAGTTATGGCTCGCGCGCTCTAGAGCGCAGGCTCAGTAGTTGTGGTGCACGGGCTTAGTTGCTACGTGGCACGTGGGATCTTCCTGGACCTGGGCTCGAACCTGTGTGCCCTACCCTGGCAGGCGGATTCTTAACCACTGCGCCACCAGGGAAGTCGTGCCGCTGGCTTTTGCTGCCAGCCTTGGCCAAGATGCAGGCTAGTGATTTTTAACGCACGGCAACCAGTTAGTGGAATCAGGCTGTAGCAGGAAGTTCCTAGAAGGTTCCGTGTAGTCAGCGCTCTTTATGGACTGTTAAGTGGGTTGGAGCGTTTCTTTCCCTGCTGGTGGCGCGGGGTCTACCGGCAGCCACCACTTTCCTGTAAGCTGGGAACAGGGTTTCTATACTCAAGGGAGCTCTCCAGGGCCTTCCAACCCCAAGATACTCTGACTCGGATCCTTCACTCCAGACACTGGAAACCAGTTTCCTCTCTTCTCTGATAATGTAAAGTTGGAGATGGGAGACTCTGCTGGGTGCCCATGTTCCCCCATCCCTTGCAGGTCTCAGGTCAGCCTCCCAGGGTGTCTCATGGTCAATACACTAAAGAGGAGATGGTTCCAGAGAGGGCAGGGATTTGCTCAAGGACTCACAGCCACTGAAGTCCCGGCCATGGGCTTTCCAGCAGCACCGTCCTGGACAGCAGGGGCAGCTCTGTCAGGCTGCTTCAAGCCTTCAGCTGTCCAGGCATGACCCCTAAGTTCTAAGGAAAAGAGGGAATAAATTGGGAGAGGCTTTTTGGAAGAAGCAGCCACTTGAGCCAGGCTGATAAGATGGGCAGCTTTTCCCAGGTGAAGAATCGGAGGGCTGGTTCTCAAGAGGTGGGACCTCACAAGTAAAAATGTGGCAGCAGGAAAGCTCAGGTCTCATTTAGGGAACTGCCAGCCACCTCCCTTAAGGTCCGCAGGCGGTGATGAGGCTGGCCTGGAGAGCAGGACCCCTGAGTGCAGGGTCAGAGGTGCAGCATTGAGCCTATGAATGAGAAACAGGAAGGGCATGAGAGGCTCCCATAGGAGCTGTGCTTTCCTGGCCTGTGTTGGCCTCTGGCCAAAGCTGCCTTAATGTGTCTCAGTGGCTCTTTATATGTTAAAACAGGAGGCTCCATCTTTCTGGGCCCAAGTCCCAGCGTCTGGTCCTTCCAAGCCAGGCCCCCCTCCAACCCTTGTCCCACAGGAGATATATGACCCATGGGGCTGGAGGGGATGCTTCCTCATTGGCCACTCCCATCCCCCATGCGTACAGTAGGAGGACGTAGGGCCTGCCCCTGGCCTTGCGAGCTCCCAGAGACCTGGATGGGATGAAGTCAGTCACCTTGAAGCTGGGGCAGGGCTGAAGCAATGCCATGAGGAGGGCAGGGTGCCTCTGCTGTGGCCCAGCAAGGCTTCCTGGAGGAGGGGCCACACATGAGGGTGTAGAAAGGGGAATTTGGGTTAGACATGAGGAAGCGTTGGAATTCCCATCAAGGCTGCCATGAGTAAGCTTAGTTGCTGCTGAGGTTGGGGCTTCTCCACTCCTGCATCCGCCTGCCCTATTGGTTGAGCACTTGCTTCATGCCTGGTCTGCCCCCTCAACCCCTCAGCAACTGCTCCTTCTAGGAAGGAACAGTTACCCCCTTTTGCAGGTGGGAATGTTGAGGCTCAGGGATATGAAAAGATAAAGGGAGTTGATACTGGTGTGAACCCCGGTTCCGACACTGAACTCTAAAATGGCGCCCTCTACTGGGCCCAGCACTATGAACTGGCTGTGTGACCTTGCACGAGCCACTTAATCTCTCTGTGCTCTTTTCCTGCGGATGAGAAGTAAAGACATGAAAGCTTTTTGCAAAGTGGCATTGAGGTACTCCTGCAGGGTGTTGTCAAAAGAGGGGAACTGTGAGGGACTTCCCTGGCAGTCCAGTAGTTAAGAATCCGCACTTCCACGGCAGGGGGCCCGGGTTCGATCCCTGATCGGGGAACGAAGATCCCACATGCCGCACGGTGCAGCCGAAACAAACAAACAGACAAACAAGCAAACAACAAAAAAGAGGGGTACCCCAACCTGAGTGTACTCTGTTAAAAAATTTTCTTTTAAAAAGGGGGGGGACTGTTTTTCCCCAGATGTCTTTCTGGAGCCCTGTGTCCTTTACGTACAAGGACACAGGCCCAGTGCGTGTGACTGGGCCAGAGGCAAACAGCAAATTGGTGGCCAAGCTTGGGAACAAACTTTTGGATTAGACAGCCCTAGGCCTGGGCCGGCCCTGTTTGAGTGTCATTTCTGACCCTCTGTTTCCTCATCTGTAAAGTGGGGATGGTAACCTTCCCCGCCTCACAGTGTTCTTGGGAAAACTAAATGAGTCGATGCACGTACAGCACCCAACACACAAATAGATGCTTAATGCACATCAGCCGTTACAGTTAACCGGTGCGCCCTGAGTGCATTCTCTGGACCCCAACCTGTCTGCAGGGGCCGCTGCTGCTTAGGGAGACAGGCGTAACCCACAGCTGTGACGAGGGAGGCCCTGGGGGCTAGGGTGGGAGTCGGGGAGGCTTCAGGAGGCCTGAAAGTTAGGGAGGGAGGAAGAAAGCCCCGTGAAGGGGCCCCTGGAGGAGGTGGGGCCGAGCTGGGTCAGGAAGGTCGACTTGGCGTCCAGCTGCCCAAGACAGAGCCCGCTCCAGGCTGAGGAAACAATTTGGGGAAGCGAAAGTCCACCACTGGGGCCGGAGGGTGGCATCTGGGTGGGGCCCGGGGCAGTAGGAGTTGAGGCTGGATCTGCCACCAGGCCGTGGCAACGAGGCTGGGGGCTGAGAGGGGGTGTGAAGAGAGTGACACCATCGGGGGCGAAGGTTTAGGGAGACCCTTCAGTTGTGGCTTGAGGGTAAAGTCAGCAGGCAGGGCGTGAGGGGAGGCTGGTGAAGAGGCCGCCACCTACCCAGGCCAGAGAGGAGGGCCCCTGAGCAGGGGACGTCCAGGGCTGCCTCTCAGAGTTGCAGGGTGGGGTGGACTCAACACTTTCTCCCCACCTCGTGACCTGGAAAGGTGGCCAGAGCAGAGCCATCAAGGGGGCCTGGCTATTAGCTGAGCTGAAACTTGGGGGCCCCCAGGGCTGACAGTGCCAGCAAGTTGCCAGGGGCGGGGCACATGAGGGGCCAGCGCTGCCCTTCCCGGCTGAAATTGGTAGGTGCAGCTGCCTGTTCTGCTCCAAGTGTTATTCGGCGAGCACAGCATTCTCTAGGTGTGGGGACTGAGAAGGTGGGAGGGTGCCCCGTTTGGCCAGGAGACGGAGGTACTGGTTGCCACGTCAGCTCAGCTCAGTGTCACTGTGCGGGGCCCTGGCCATGATGGGGATGCTGCCACTAGGTGACAGAGTCTGAGGTGACCTGAGGGAGATTCATGGGGGAGGGGGCAGAAGGGGGAAGGAGAGGCCCCAGCTGGGCCCCTCACAGCCTTTCACCCCCGACTCACAAAAGCCCTGTGAGGCCCCAGAAACGAGGACTGCGAGGCTCGGCCAGTGGGAGAGGACTGGCCCAGGACCACAGGGCCAGGGGTGGTGAAGGCCTTTGCTCTAGGAGGTGCTTCCCCAGAAGGGATGGAGGTAGAGTTCTGTGCATGCAGGACCTCGAAGCTGCAGGGCCTGGAACTGAGGTCCCCCCCTCCCCTGTGTGAGTGGGGCTCCGGCTGGCCCCAGGGCGGGCTGTTGGGGAGCCTCCAAGCCCTTACTGGCCTCCTCCTCCACAGGAAGTCGTGAGCCCTGACCCCAGCCCTGCCCCACAGCAGGCCCCTGGTGAGTAGTTTTGAAGGGGTGGCGACTCAGCTGAACTCAGGCTGCTCACAGATCCTGAGCTGGGGACCTTCTGGGGACAGATGTCAGTTGGGGGTGCCTTAGCCTGGTATCTGTCCACAGGTGGGAGTCCCCCATCGGAGGAGCTACCCCCAAGCCCAGCGGAGGAGGCTGGGCTGGTAAGGAGGGCTGAGGTGGGAGGAGTGACGGGTGGGCTTCCTAGGCAGGGCTTGGGCTCAGCCCACCCTGTCCCTTGCCCCCGCTTTCCACCCCAGCAACGGTTCCAGGACACAAGTCAGTATGTGTGCGCAGAGCTACAGGCCCTGGAGCAGGAACAGAGGCAGATAGATGGGCGGGCGGCCGAGGTGGAGACGCAGCTGAGGAGCCTCATGGAATCAGGTGGGGCGGGCATCTGGAGTCCACACCCCAGCACGTGCCACCACGGCTACCCCACCCTGCAGCTCTTTCTGACCCTGGGAGGAGTGGGAGGAGACAAGGCTGGGGTCATCTCCCCATTTACAGCCGGGCACCCTGAGGCCCCCCGGCCGGGAAGCAGCTTGCTGGAGGCGCACAGCTCAGGTTTCTGAGATGCCACAAGGGAGCAGACACCATCCCCCACCCCCAGCCTCCCTGCTGCTGACACAGGGGTCAGTGGCAGGCCTGGTGACTGCCCTGGCCCGATTCAGGTGCCAACAGGCTGCAGGAGGAGGTACTGATCCAGGAGTGGTTCACACTGGTCAACAAGAAGAACGCTCTCATCCGGAGGCAGGACCAGCTGCAGCTGCTGTGAGTGTTGGTGCTTCCCTGTCCAGGCCCCACCCCTGCCCACCCAGGGCCGGCAGAGCAGATGGAATCTTAACTACTCTAATTAGAACTGTTCACTGCTCTCTTCTTTCTCTGAATTTTTTTTTGAAGAAATTGCTCAACCATCTTAATTTTTTCCATAATTTCCTGTATAAAGTGTATACTTCTTAAATTGGTACTGTTTTTATGAATAAGAAAATCGAGGCCCAAAGAAAAATGTGGCAGGTCAGTGCTGAGTGCCCCAGCTGGACCCTGTTCCTTTACAGGAAGGAACACTGAGCCTGAGAGACAGCTGAGCTGCTTTCCTGGGTGGGCTCAGGAGCAGTTCTGGGCTTCATGGCCTTTGTAGCCCCGCGTGGTGGAAGTGGTTTTGCCTCCCTTTTACATCTTGGGTCATTTTTCAGAATAATTTTAGTCCAATACTTGCTGCTTATGAATAATATCCATCTGAATAATCCTTCTGGGTTGTTTCTTATTTGTTGAAAAGGGGGTGGGATGAGGGGAGGAGACAATATAAACTCCCAGCAGCTGGGGAACAGGTGAAACAAGAGGGACTTCCCTAGCGGTCCAGTGGTTAGGACTCCGTGCTTCCACTGCAGCGGGCCGGGCCGGGGTCTGATCCCTGTTGAGGGAACTAAGATCCCGCCTGCTGCCCAAAAACCAAAAACAGAAGAGATGATTCCAAGCTGGGACTAGGGTATAGCTCTGACCTCCGTCCAGCCATCTATGGGAACTGGCGGTGAGGTGGGGGGCGGGGGTGCCAGGGAGCGGTCCGAACCCTGGGCGCTCCCTGCCATTCCTCTCTCCCTGACCTGGCACCCCCCCCCCGGCCCCCAGCATCGAAGAGCAGGACTTGGAGCGGAGGTTCGAGCTGCTGAGCCGGGAGCTACGGGCCATGTTGGCCATTGAAGGTGGGAGATGGGGCCCGGGGGCCGGGGACCAGGACCGGGCAGGGGCTGGCGCCTCCTGACCCTCAGCCTCCTCTGCCCTCAGACTGGTTGAAAACGGCCGCGCAGCAGCACCGGGAGCAGCTCCTGCTGGAGGAGCTGGTGTCGCTGGTGAACCAGCGCGACGAGCTGGTCCGGAACCTGGACCAGAAGGAGCGGACGTGAGTGGGGCCGGGATGCGCTGGGAGCTGGGAGGCTCCAGGGGGGCTCTTGGAGGCGCGCTTGGTCTGGACCCCGGGGGTGGGCTGCCTGTGGGGCCCGACGCTGGGGCTGACTTGAACCCGTTCCCTCCCAGAGCCCTGGAGGAGGACGAGCGCCTGGAGCGCGGCCTGGAGCAGCGGCGCCGCAAGCTGAGCCGGCAGCTGAGCCGGCGCGAACGCTGTCTGCTGAGCTGAGGCCGCGAGGGCCCGGACGTTTTCGCCCCTCCCGGTCCGTCCAGACCGCAGCTTTTCTCCCCGTCGCGCCCGGTCACTGCTTCGGGCCTGCGCTCCGGAGGACCGGACCCTCCCCGATGCCGCGCGTGGCCAGTAGGGGCCGTCGTCACCCTTTACCAGGAGGGGACGCGCGGCCCTTCAGGCCCCGACGGACAGGGGCGGCTGGGCGGCCGCGCCGCCCGGGCGTATTTATTAGTCCGTGTGAGTGTGTGTGCGTGTGTTCGAGGTGGGCTGGGGGGTCCCAGGCACGGCCCCCAGAGCCCCTCCCCGAGGGCAGGACCCGGCCGGCCAGCACCGAGGGAGAGGGACGGCTCTTGAACTGCCACATCCCCGCCCTCCCCCTTCTTCCTGTTCCTCGCGAGCAATAAAGTTAGAAAAGGCCAAGCCAGTGCTCCGGGGCTTTCTCAGGACGACTGGGGCTTTCAATAGACGGAAGGGGGTGGGGTCTCGGCGGATAAGATTGTCTGCGATCCTTACTGGGGCTGTGTGGAGTTGAGGTTCTCAGATGCTGGAGAAGGCGAGACCAGAGGCTTGAACTCTGCCTTCGAAGGGTGATGGGGTTTGGGTTGTTGATCACTGTAGGGAAGTCCCATTTCGAAAGGAGACGAAAACAGTCGGAGGTGTTGCCCGTTTTATTTTTTATTAACACATTCCCTGAGGTCCTTACATCCATCCCTTCCCCTCCCACCCCCAGAGGCTTCCCCAGCCACTCCCGATGGCTTCCTCCTCAGGCTTCTCCACCTGAAAGGAGCTCAACTCCATCACTGACATCTGTCAGCAAGCTGGGGCCCGTTCTGGGGCTGCTGCTGAGGGTGGCAGGGTGCTCAGAGCCAGTTCATCCTGGCCTAGGATGCCACCTTCGTCCTCAGCGTTCAGAGGGCCCCTGGACCTGAAGAACTTCACCATGGCACGGACCTGGGGCAGCTCCAAGAACGTCTCCACGGTCAGCAGCATGGCCAGGAGCCCCAGGAGCAAGTACCCTGGGGAGGAGAGGTTACTAGGGCGGCGCTCAGGGTGCTGACGATGCTCCCCACTCCCCTCCCAGCAAGTGACCAGCCCTCACAATTCTCTTAGCACTTTGGACTAAACCTCCCACACCCTGCCCTGGGGCAGGGTCCTTCCAACCCGTGAGGCTCAGCCTCCCCAGTGGCTTATGGGAGTTGTAGTCCAGGCTCCTCTTCCCTCCTCTCCTCCCTGTCACGCTCCTTGGCAGCTGGACTCACCCAGAAGTGCGAACTGGCCAAGGTAGTAAAACACTGGGTGCAGGCCATTGTCATGGCCAGGCAGCAGGTCCCCCAGGCCGATGGTGCTGAGTGAGCTGAAGCAGAAGTAGATGGCCTCCAGCAGGCTGCAGTCGCCCTGCAGACCCCACAGCACCAGTGCTGGCAGCAGCACGAAGATACCAGCCACTAGCAGGCCCAGCCCAGATGCCTGCAGTAGCGCAGCCCTGGCCGGCGTCAGCTGCCAATGGATGGCTACCCAGGCACCCGGGCGGCTGAGCAGAGGCAGCAGGCAGTGGCGCAGTGCAGCCACAAGTGCTAAGGAGGCTGGCAGCCCCAGGGCCGTGTAAACCACACAGAAGGCCTTTCCACCTGCCGATAGTGGGGCCATGTGGCCGTAACCTGGAGAGGAGGGAGACAAGGGTAAAGAGCACCTGAGTGGGATGCCTGCCGGGTACCCACTTCCTCCAGCCTCCCTCCGGTAGAAGGCTGCCCTCTGGTGGCTGAGATTGCTGGAACTGTTCAGGCAGGGGCTCTGTCTGCCTCTGCTCTTCATTCACTTGGGGTCTTACTCAAGTCCCTTAACCTCTCTGGGCCACTCTTTTATTTTCTGGAACAAGAAAGGATTAAAAGAGACAGTCCCCTCAGGCCTCTTGTAGCTGGGACAGTTCTGAGAGCTGCTGTCCTACCCCAAGGCAGCCTGGCTTCCTGAGAGGTTCCTCAGCTCTGCCCTTGACTTCCACTTCCAAACCCACCAGGTGAAATGTTACCCCTTCTTTCATTCCCCAAAGGTATATCAAGTTATCCTGGGTGCCAGGCCTTGTGCTGGAATCAGAGTCTGCCCAGGCTCCAGTGGGGAAGGCAGGCAGGAAAAACAGTCAGGACACCTGACACGAAGGGCTGCAAAAGAGGCAGCGCACATGAGAGAAGGCATTCAAGGCTGGAAAAGTGTGTGCAAAGGCAGGGAGAGGTGAAAGAGCGGGGCATGCTGGGGGAACAGGGTCGGCTGGTCCAGGGCTGTAAACACAAATACCTAGAGGAGTCAGAAGTAAGACAAAAAGGAGTGGTGGGGACTGGGGTGGGCTGGAGAGCATGTGCTCTGCCCCCAGGGCAGGCCCTGTTCTACTCCACAAGGATTCTGGCTCAGTGCAAATAGGTTTCCCAATTTTTCCAAAAGAAGATAGATAGAAAATGGGGCTTCCCTGGTGGCTCAATGGTTAAGAGTCCTCCTGCCAATGCAGGGGGCACAGGTTTGAGCCCTGGTCTGGGAAGATCCCACATGCTGCGGAGCAACTAAGCCCATGCACCACAACTACTGAGCCTGTGCTCTAGGGCCTGTGAGCCAGAGCTACTGAGCCCACGTGCCACAACTACTGAAGCTCACACGCCTAGAGCCCGTGCCCTGCAGCAAGAGAAGCCACCGCAGTGAGAAGCCTGCGCCCCACAATGAAGAGTAGCCCCCGCTTGCTGCAATTAGAGAAAGCCTGCGCACGGCCAACGAAGATCCAACGCAGCCAAAAATAAATAAATTTTTTAAAAAGATGGAAAATGGCCTTTAAAAAATATTCAGACACTTTGCAGGACAAATCCCCCCAGGGCTGTGGGTCCCATTGCTTTATTCCTCTGGGCCTTCACACATGCTGTTCCCTCTGCCAGGAATTCCTTCGTGTCTATCTCTGTGCCCTCTTGCTTTGGCTACCATCTCATGGGGACTTCCTCCCCCGGGAGCCTTCCCTCACACTCCTTCTGGGATGGTGGTCCTGTATCCCCTGGGTTCACTCCATTTCCCTCCATCCAAGAATCCATCCCATAATTCATGTTCCCGGTCTTGCCTCAGGCCCGCAGGGTCTGGGCACCTCTCCTGGGTCTCAAAGGGTGCCTGGGGGTGGGACTGAGGAGCCCACACCCCTCCTGGCAGTTGAAGTTGAGGCACTAGTTGGGGTGTGTTGGTGTGGGGAGCCCCAGCTGTGATGACAGGGCTAATAAGGCCTGGGCTCTGTCTAGCACTTTGGGGCTGGGGGAAGGGCTGCACCCCCAGGGACCCCAGGTAGCAATGGCCTCAAGCGCCCCTTCCTGCCCGGCCTCCTGGCGGCCTTACCTGTGGTGGTGAGGAGGCTGGCAGTGAAGAGTAGGGCTGAGGGCAGATCCCAGTTCCTGGCCTGGGAGCCATTGCCCAGGCTGGAAACCCCGTGGGCCTGGGCTGCCAGGGCGGTGCCCAGCAGCTCTTCCAGTGCCCTGGGTGGCAGGCAGGCCCTGTACTCCGCCTGGAAAGTGGCCAGCTCGGCCCTGAGGTTGGCCTGGAGCTGGAGTGCTGGAGGCCCCTCCAGGGCCTGGAGCACTGCAGCCCCAAGTCCCAGGGCTAGCAGGTGGGCCACAACCAGTAGCCCGTATCGGGCCCAGGGCCTCAGAGCCCACATGGTGTGCCGCCCAGAGTCCATCAGAGGTGCCCTGGGAGCCGACTGCTCCACCACAGGCACCTGGGAGGGGCCGGGCAGGGTGGGGCTGGGAGGAGGTGCAGCGTGGGTGGCTGGCGAGGGAGGGAAGCCTGGGAGAGCAGCTGGGGTGAGTGGGGCTGGGAGGGTGAGGCGAGGAGGTGAGCTGGATAACTCCTCCCCATTTCTGGGGCAAGAAGTTTTTTGCCCAGTTCGCCAAAGCTGGGTGGTCGGGTGGTGGGTGGTCCGGGGCGGGATGGAGGAAGGCGAGACCCCGAGAGGTAACTTGACCGGCTCCCAGTCACACCGTGGTGGTTTATTCAGGGATGAGCTCACTCAGTCACAGACCCCATTCACCCGCTCAGCAGGTGCCCGGACCCAGAGGACGTTAGGGGAGAGGACAGACCAGGTCCCTGCCCTCCTGGTGTTCCCACAAGAAGCCTGTTGGCAAGGACGCAGGACAAGTTCACATCATCACAAGCTCCCTGAGGGAAACGCCCCGGGTGTTGGGGGAGAGTTCCGGGGGAGCATCACCTGGAAAGCTCCTCTGAGGAGCGGCATTTCAGCTGGGGAAGAGAAGAGGCCAGGCCAGGTGGGAAAGAGCTAGGGTGGTGAGAAAAACAGAGGCCTGCTGGGGTGGGGCGGAGTTGGGGGTCAGGACACAGGGCCTTGAGGACATGTGGCTCAGGGGACCTATGGAGGGGGCTAGTGCAGGCATCCCGGATGGAAAGGTGGCGGCCTGGGCTGTGGAGTGGGAGAGGGCAGGTGGGGCAGGGTGGCGAGGCGAGGACAGGAGTGGAGGATGCCCGGAGCTCCCTGGACAGATGATGCTCCCTCCACTCTCAGTGCTTCCTGAGAACCCTTCATGCCCAGCCCTCCTGAGTCCCCACCCCGGTGAACACTGGAGTCACAGTAGGTCTGGCTGCCATGGAGTGCGCAGGGGACGGGGAGAGGGAGCCTGGACCCCGCCTCCCATAAACCATGGAGGGGCTGAGCCCAGGGCCCCTGCCCTAGGGCGTGGTGTGGGAGGGGTAGTCCGCAGAACCCCATGGCATTAAGAGAAGCTTGAGTGGAGCCGGGTGTCAGGGTGGGGGCCCCCTCTTGTATCCAGACCACGGGATAGAAACAAACCCAGGACAAACCACCAAGATGCCACCCGGAGGGCTGTGGGCTCCTGAGTTCAGCGAGCTGCCTGGGGTGGGAGCAGCATAGCTGGGAGGGCATCCCAGGGGAGGTGATGTTGTTGCTGGGCCTTAAGGATGAGCCGGGACCACCCAGCAACAGGAAGAATCAGAGCAAACACAGTTGCTTGAAATGGTGGGAAAGGCTTAGTGAGGGTGGGAGAAGATGGGTGAGGCCCGAGCGTGTGGGTGCCAGGGAGGCTGAGAAGGGCCTTGAATGCCTGGTGATGAAGCGGACTTGATCCCAGGAGAGGGATGTGGTACAGAGCATCCCAGCCTAGGCCCATGCTGAGGGCATGAGGTCCCCAGGGTCATGTGACGGTTTGGATCCCCTGGTTACCTCCAAGAAAGTGACAGGCTGTGCATGGGGAGACAGCTTGGGGAGTTTATTTGGCTTCATTGGATCCCGAGGCCATGGCCCCAACCCTGGCCGGGGCAGCAGGAAGGCACCCAGAGAGCCCCGGCCCCAAATGACCCCCGGGGCAGGGGGGCCCAGGCACGAAGCCCTGGGGCAGGGGCCACAGTAGCAGGACTTGGTCAAAAGTGCTGGTGACAGCTAAGGCCGGCCCCTCTCCCCTGCACCTCCCCTCCTCCCTGCACCACCCCTGGGGGCAATTCCCTGAGTCAGGCTCTGGTCCTCCCAACCAGCTGGGTACAGTGTTGGGCCCCAGTGGGGCGGGTAAGTCGGGGGACCTGCACGTTGCAGGTGTGGAGGGGTGCAGGCCCCCCGTCCAGTGTGAAGGCTTCCTGTGCAGTGTAGTGTTCCTGACCCCCGGGGGGGGCGGGGTCCCTGGGCGAAACCAAGGCAGCTACAGAGGCATGACCGGCTCCTATTCCAGTGTATGCTGAGGCTCCTGGAGGGCGGTGGGCGCGTGGGGAGCAGCCCGGCCCACTCAGGGCCCTGCCTCTGGTGCCCACGGGGCCTGGGCACCCACGTCTTTGGTCTGCGCCCTGCAGTCCTGAGGGCCCCCTCGGAAGGGGTTGGCGGGTGGAGAGTCCCAGAAGGGGTCTGAGTCTGGGAACAAGGTCCAGGGTGCCCGGCGGGGTGCAGGCTGTGGCGAGGGCAGGGGTGAAGGCCGTGGCCCGGCTGACACAAAGCTCCATGGGTCGATGCGGCTGCGAAGGGGTGAGGGCCGAGGTCGACTGATGAGGCCCAGAGGCGGTGAGCGTGGGGTACCTGGGGTGCCAGGAGCAGAGCGTGATATCCCTGGTGGGGGCGAGACGGCGCTTCCTATGAAGGGAGGGGGAGAGGGCCGAGGTCAGGCAGTCACCACCTCCTGGGTGTCCCCGGGAGGCACTGCCCTGCTCTGGGCCTCAGCTTCCTCATCTGTACAGTGAGTTACGGGACTCATAGCTTCCACGGCCCTTCATGCTTAGGGGCGCATCTGTTTACTACGTAGCAGTTAAGAGTGAGGAGTCCTCTGGAGCAGAGGGACCTGGGCTTGGATCCCAGCTCGGCCACTTACTAGTGGGAGCCTGGAGTCCCTCGATATTTCATCTGAAAAACAGGTATAACCAGAGTACCTAGTTCACAGCCTTGTTTCCATAACTGAATGAGGCAACCTCTGTAAAGCACTAGCAACAGTGCCCGGCACAAGTAAGCAACCTGTAGGAGTTCGCTAGCGTCATCATCTTCATTTCTATTATCTCACAACTGGCCTGGCCTGGCCCCTGCCCCGCCATGGATGGCTGAACCGGGAACTCAGTTCCCTATGGTGCATCCTCATCGCCCTGAGGGGGCAGTCAGCAGACAGCTGTGGCCCCGGCTGTACTGCCCTGCGCGTCCCCACCAGTCCCTCCTCCCCTCTGTCACCAGGCAGAGGCCACTCACCGCGCCTCTCCTCTTCGCGCCGGGGACTCTTGGCTGATGGCTGGCCGGCGGGGACACCCAGTTCCAGCAGCAGGGGCGCGGGGGAGGGCGAGCCGGGGGCGTCGGGGCTCAGCGGGGAGGCCTGGGCGTCCGGCATCTCGGGGGAGAAGCGGATGAGCGGGGAGGGGGGCGGCTCGGCGGGGGACGGTGTGGACAGCGGGGCGCGGGGCGTTGGCGGGGGCTCCCCGCGCTCGCGGCCGGGTCCACCCGGGGGCTGCAGGTCGCGGCCGAGGCCCAGCGAGGCGAGCAGGGCGGTGCCGCGCAGCAACGCGCGCTGGATCAGCTTGGGCGTCCCGGAGCCGCTGCCGCGCTCCGCCGGGCCCGGCCGCCGCGGCTCCTCGGGCTCCGGGCTCGGCCGCGGGGGGTTACCTGGTGGCGGGTACACAGGTTAGGCCGATTTCGGGGGGACCCCTCGGCGGCCCTGGAGCAAGGGCTGGCTTCTGCTCCCCTCTGACGGCCAGCCCAACTCCTCCCAGGCCGCCGCGCCTCCCCCAGCAGACACACTTTCTGGCCTTTCAGAAGGGGCGGGGCCGGGCAGGGTGCGGTGGGCATCGCAGTTTGAGGAACCAGCAGGAGCAAAGCCTGGGAGGCAACCAGGTGTCCTGGAGCCCAGAGATGGAGGGTGGGCTGGAGGGCAGGCAGGGGATCCACCAGCAAGCAAGCTGAGGCCAGATCGGGGCCTCAGTGGCCTCAGTGGATATCTGGAGGGGTCCGGGGACAGGTCTGGGACCCGTGCTCTGTGCCCACCTCCTTCCTGGCTGGGCAGCCCTGGTCCTTCTGCTCGCCCGCCCCCCTCCAGCGGGAGCACACAGGTCAATTCCAATGTACACAACAGCCCTGAGAGGCACGCATCACTGTCCCTATTCCAGAAATGAGGAAGTTGAGGCTCAGAGAGATGAGCTGTTTGCGTCAGGCCTGAGCTGAATGATTTAGGGGCATTATGTTGTCTGATCCTCATGGCCCAGGCTTGGAGAAGTTAAGGGCTCAGCTAAGCCTGAACTGCCCTGGATTTCAGGACATCTGTGTCCTAACCTGTGGGCCTAGGGTTGGCCCGACTCCATTCTAGACCACCTGGGGTGGGTCTGAGGAACCTGTCATTGAGGACGTAGGGCAGTCTGTGATGGCTTCCCACAAACCCCAATTTTGTCAGGTCCTCCTTAGCTCTAGAACCTGCCATGGCTTTCCACTGCCACTAGAAGAAAGTCTAAGCTCCTTGTCTGGGTTTCAAAGCCTTCTCTCTCTTCCTTGGGCCTGCCTGGAGTGGAGCGCTGGGCTGGGTGTCCAGAGGAAGAAATGCAAAGCTGGGAAAAGTGAGTTTCTGCTATGAACCAGGACTTTGCTTGGGGTCCCTGTCCTCAGCCACAACCCTTACCTCATCTTTCTCTATTTTCTTTTTTTGGCCACACCATGCGGTGTGCGGGATCTTAGTTCCCTAACCAGGGACTGAACCCGCGCCCTTGCCAGTGAGAGCACAGGGGTCCTAACCACTGGACCGCCAGGGAATTACCCCCATCTCTCTGACTCTTATCCCCCCACCCCACCCCACCCCTGCAGTGACCACTGCCTTCTAAAATGCAAATCTGCTAAAGACAAGTCTGCTTCAAAAGTCCCCCATCAATTTCCAGGCCCTTCCTGAACTGGCTCCTGCCTGCCTTTCCACCTTCACTCATTCATTCAACAAACATCTGCTGGCCCATGTGCTGGGGCTGCACTGGGCTCCACAGACCGAGGGGATGCAGGCCTGAACCCCACTTGCTGCTTCAGGCCTGTGAGTCCCTGGCTCTCAGCTCTCCCTCCGAGTTCCAACCTGGATTCCTCTTCCTCAGGTGTGGTGGGCCCCACGGCTGTACACACACTATTCCCTCCGCTCAGCACACCTTCCCCACCTCGGCTCTCAGTGATCCCTTATTTACCATTCAAGACCCAGCTGAGATGTCACATCCTCTGTGAAGCTATGACATTCTGATTTATAAAAAAGTATATATTTTGTCTTCATCTCATACCTGGTACAGGACTCCCCAAACCCTTGGAATTTCCTAAGTGTTAGAATGATAAAGGTGAAAGGAGTGCCTTTTGTTATTCATAAGGAGATCTTTTAACCACATCTGAGTTCATATTGATGCAGTCATTTTTGGAAAGCTCCTAAGGATGGGGTCTGGTTGCCAAGGGAACGAACTATATGATTAGAGGGTTAGAACTTTCAACCTCCACCTGCACTGGGAAGGGGAGGAGCTGGAGATTGAATCCCATCACCAATGGCCAAGAATTTAAGCAATCAATCGTGTCCATGTAATGAGGCCTCCATAAAAACCCAGCCAAAGCGTTCCAAGCACTTCTGGGTGGTGAACCAGTGGAGGTGCTGGGAAAGTAGCGTGCCTGGAGAGGGCGTGGACACTCTGTGTCCTCCCACATACTCTGCCCTACACATCTCTTCCATCTGGTTGTTCTTGACCTGTAACCTTTTTAATAAACTGGTAATCTGGTAAGTAAATGGCTTTCCTGAGCTTTGTGAGCTGTTCTAGCAAATCATCAGATCTGAGGAGGGGGTCGTGGGGACCTCTGATTTATAGCTGGTTGGTGGGGAGCACAGGTGACAACCCGAACGTACAACTGGTGTCTGAAGTGGGGAGGAGCAGTCCTGTGGGCCTGAACCCTTAACCTGTGGGGTCTGACACAAACTAACTCCAGGTAGGCAGTGTTAGAATTGGATTGGATTGTAGGACCCACAGCTGGTGTCCCAGAATTGGTCGGTGTGGGGAAAACCCCCAGGCATCTAGTGTCAGAAGTGAAGTGAGTAGAATGGAGAGGAAAACAAGAGGTTTTTCCTCATTTAGAAGCTTTGCCAGAATCCCCTGTAACCTGTGCGGTTCTTGCTCACGTTATGCCTTGTACAGCCCTCGCCCCACCACGTACTACTCCCTACTGTCCTTGTTTATTTCTGAGTCTGCTTTTCCGCCAGACTAGGCCCTCCCCAAGGTCAGGGCAGCGTTGATCTCTAGCACACTGATGCCTGGCTCATAATATATGTCAATACATGTTTGATGGAAGAGTCCATTCTTACAATCCTTGTGACAACCATGTAAGGTGACTGCTGTTACGCTACTTTACAGGTGAGGAAACTGATCATTTACAGTGAGTTTAAACAGAACAGGGGAAAAACATGTTTAAAACAGGCAAGAAAAATGGAACAAAGTGAAGTGAAGCTGGAGGTCAGCACACAAACTAAGAATGGAAAGAAGTTCCTGAGGCCGATATTCTGAGAAACCGAGGTTCCCAAAAGTAAGCGACTTGCCCCAGGTAACTCGGCAAGGATTTTAATTTGCCTCTAAGCTCCCTGGCAGTAAGAGTTGGCAACCCTGTTGTTAAGGAGAAAGAGAAAAAACATGCTTGACCCAGAGACGAAGGTGAAATCGCTTCTGTGGGGCCTCACAGAGAGGACACGGCCACGTGGTAGTTAGCGGCTCCAGGGCAACAAGCTTCAGGCGGCAGTTGCTGTCAGTGCAGGCTGACTGCGCCCACCAATCTGCCACTCATTGCAACCAGTTCCCCAGGGGCCAGAACACCCAGGTGCGGACAAGGGGTGGGAGCTGGGGCTCCCCGGTGGTGTGGCTAATGCCTGGGACAGTCTCACAGGGTCTTTCATTCTTAGCCAGGTTTTTCACTCTGTGGGTGGTTGGGAGGTCAAGGTCATGCACTCGTAGGTGGGCCCAAGATGGCTGGAGGGTGGGCTTGCACCAGGGGAACCAAGTGCTCAGCCAGCAGCTGGGCTGGGACAGGTGATATCCTTTTAGGTAAGAGGGCAAGCCAGAGAAAGATGGGGTCCAGGCCATTGTGTCGCTGCTCCTGGGAGCTCAGGGAGAGTAAGGCCAAATGGATCTGCAGAATATGGTCAGGGGCTCCTTCAGACCACACACCCAGGTTGACAGGACCTCAAGTTCTCCATTGACCCTTCTGGCCTGGGGCGTTCTAGAGCAGGTGACTACAAGCAGCCCCCTTGGCCTTCCAATTCTCAGTTCAGTGCCTGCAGCACAGCCAGCTTGGGCAATGCAACTGCTGGAGCAGAAAATGGTGTGGCAGACGGGGCTCCAGGGCCCTGCCTCTGGAGTCAGACCTGGGCTCAAATCCCTGTTCTGCTGTATGCCCTATTTCAAACCACTTAACCTCTCTGTGCCTCAGTTTCCTCCTCTATAAAATGGCACACAGGAAGGACCCAATAAACGTTTGCTGTTATTGTTACTGTGAAATGTAGCTCAGGTAATGGTGGAGGTGACGCGCTGGGTGGGGTGAGAGGAGTGAGTCTAACTTGTTTGCTGAATAGGACTCTGGTCTGATAACAGTTAAGCCAGGTCCTATATTCTGGCTGCGAGAAGCAGGTACAGCTGGGGGCTCTAAAGGGACCCACGGGCAAGGGAGGCTGCAACTTTCTAGTCCCTGCCAATGCTGGGCAGTGCTGAGCTGAGCCCTTGTCCCTCTGACACAGGAGCCCCAGTTTCTGCTAACCCCCTAGCTTCCCAAGTAGTTTGTATGTGAGAAACCCTTTCTTCAAGTGAAAGTTTCTGGGAAAGCTCACTACGAGCATGAGAGTCAAAGTCTCCCTGGGTTCAAATCCTTAGCTGGGGGATTTAGGCAGATTACTTTACCTCGCAGAGCCTCTGTTTTCTCATCTCTCAAATGGGTATAATAATCCCTCGTGAGATTGTTGCTTGGATGGAATGCCTGACACACAGTAAGTGCTATTGCCATTATGGAAAACAGAAAAGTCCAGAACTGCCCCAGATGCAGTGAGTCGGCCCTAGATCCCCACCCGTTCAGATTTCTTATCCTCTTCTCCACCTACAGGCTCCCCAGAAGGGACTCTGAGAAGCACAGTGTGGCAGCCACTTTTCTAGCTCCACCCCACATGCACAGTTTCCTTCTCTTGTCTCGGCCCAGCTTCCCCTGGGTCCCAAATGCGGGGCACCGTTCCTTGTTTTCCTGTCTTCCCTAGAGCTTGCTGAGGGCACAGCAGCTGCCACAGGGCCAGGGGAGAGCCCTCTTGCAGGCCAGCCCTGAATAGGGTCCCTGAGGCCTAGGCTGGATCCAGCTCAGTTGTGGGCTGATGGGTCAGACCTGGGTTCTAGGAATGGCCTGCCTTGCAGGCTGGCTTCTTGTAGCCTGCCCATAGGACCCACAGGAGTGCAGCAACAGTCTGCTGGGGGGAGACAAGGCCACTCACCATTGAGCATGGGGGGTGTGGAAGGAGATCCTAAGGGGGATGAGTCATCTGAATCCAGGTACCACGTGGCTTCGTCCATGCGGGACCTTCTCCTGGTGAGGGGACGAGAGGGGAGTTGTGCTTCGTGAATCTCAGGACTGTTGGGAGGCAGAAGACACTCGGTGGGTGGCACTCAGGTACTCACCTCCCGTTCTGGGCTTCTCCGGGCTTGGGGGAACTGGGCCCCCAGGCCCAGCATGCTCGCCGCTCTCCATTGCTTGAGTCCTCTAGACGTCTTGGGGACTGTCGGCCCCATGCCTGGCCTGGTTCTGCAGGCTCCACTGTGGCGGGCAGGGGGAGGGGGGAATGGAAGGAGTCTGAGCTGAGGTCAAGAACCCTGATCCTTGTCCTCCCATCATGAGAATCAAGCTCCAGGGGCAACTTCTTGGAGGATTGGGGTGGGGTGTGGGTCAGGCTGGGCCCCATCCCATTCCCAGGGTGAGCTTTGGGCCACAGAGAATCTGAACAGAACTGGGGTAGGCGGGTGTGGGGTCCTGGGACTGGCAGTGAGGCATCTCATCTAGTCCTTCTTCACCCGGCATTTGCTGCTTAGTAGTTAGTACAGCCACTACAGCAAACTGCGTGGGTTTGAATTCTGACTCTGCCACTTGCTAGCTGTGCAACATTAGGCAGTTACTTTTCTCATCAGTAAAACTTATATAATAACAAGGACATCTACCTCACAGGGTCTTCGTGAGAAATTAATATTAGCAAAGTGTTTAGGAAAATGAATGGGACATAGTGTCATACAATTGCTAGACTGAAAAAAGTTGTAAAATGCATGCTGCTTGGGGAACTTAGAGGTACCAGTTTAGACAGATAGGGGAGGGCGCCTGGGAGCAAGGGAGAAGAGGAGGAGACAGTGTGTGGGATCTACTTCCAAGGATAAGGTTTGACTGACAAAAGGATAAGGTCTGGGGGTAAGGGCATGGGCAAGGGGAGGCGAAGTTTCTTACACTGGATGGCCCGGAACCGGGGGAAGGTGGGCGAGTCCCCAGCCCCGACCTCGAAGACGTTTCTCCTCCTGTCCAGGCCGGGAGAGGCCTGCACGGTGATGCGGTGTTTGAAGTCTGGGGTTGGGGGGGAAGCAGGGCGCAGGTTTGTGGTGAAGGAGAGACTGGATCCTAACCTGCAGGGCCCCTCGGCAGTTCCCAGGCCACGCAGGCAGTGCTGGAACAGGGCCTGGCACAGTGGCTGGGTGACTGGGGTCGGCCTCACTGCCTTCCTGGGCCCCAGGCTCTCCGTAAGGAAAGCAGACCTCTCACGCGGAGAAGCGCAGCGGAGTCGGAGATTCCCAGGAGGCGGCCCCACCCCACTCCCTCGGCTTTCTCAGAACTTTCATGAGCCCCGCCCCTTCCCGGCCGTAGCCATTCCCAGGCCGACATGCAAATATTCCCGCCAAAACCCGCCCACAAACGAAAACACACTCCGGGCCCCTCCCCTTCCAGCCTCGTCTTACAGGCCCACCCACCAACGCCCTAGACCAATCCCGGTGTGGCCAGCACACCCGTCTGACCCCACCCCTCCGCCCACGAAGCCAATGGCGGGCGGCGTGCTGGGACCCGCCCCTTACCGAGCGGCATGCTGATGCGCTCGCCGCCGTCGCGCGCGCGGAGTTTGCTGCGCTTGAAGGTTCCGCGGCGGCGGCGAACGTGTGGCCGTTCGCGATCAACTTGCTGCAATAGAAGCGTCAACTCGCGCTCGAACACCTCCAGCTCCCACTGGGCCAGCAGGTGCTCGCGCCGCCGCAGCTGCTCTGCCTGTGAACGCTGCTCACGCGCCGCGCGGGTCAGCTCCTCCTCGCGGCTCAGTAGTTCCTGTGCCCGGGACAATGGAGGCGGTGGAGTCAGTCGGGTACGGTCTCAGACGCTCACCCCCACCTTCTGCCCCATGGAACCCGGGGAGACATTCCTTCCCGGCGTCCCCTTCCAACCCTGGGACCCCGACTCCTCCCACCTTTTCTTTGGCCCGCAGCTCGTCAAAGAGGCCTTGGATCTCGCGCTTCCAGCCTTCCTGCATGGAATGGAAGGAGTCCCGCGGCATTTCCCGCAGGACCTGCGCCTCTAGTGCCTCCAACTGCTGAAGGATGGAGGCGAAGTCGGGCCTGCGGTGGGGATCCTGCGCCCAGCAATCTGGGGAAACGGAGTGGAGGGGGGACAGGATAAGAAGGGGTCTGTGAGTGGATATGTCCTGGGCCAAGGAGCTCTGCCCCTCACCCTCCTGCCCCATCCCCTTACCGGCCATGAGCTGTGCGAAGGGCTCGGGGCAGGTGGATGGGATGGGCAGTGTGAGCTTGTTAACGGCCACTCCATAGGCTACAGCAAGGCAGTCGATGCCACGGTAGGGCACCTCCCCAGTCAGCAGTTCCCACAGGAGCACCCCAAAACTGTGGGTGAGACAAAGGGTCTATGTCCCCTCCTCTACTTATTCGTTGCCATTTCATCCCAAGGCAACCAAGAGCTCAGTGGTCTGTGTCCCTCCCTCTGGGCTCTGCTTGTCTGCCCAGCCCTAGATTTTGGCAGCCACCTCTGCCCTCTGCAGCCCCATATCTGTCCAGCCTCCACCCAGCCGCACCTCCAGACATCGCTGCCCTTAGAGAAGGTGGAGGCCTTGATAACCTCAGGAGCCATCCAGGCATAGGTGCCTGCAGCACTCATTTGCGTGGTTTTGTGCCACTCGCGGGCCAGGCCGAAGTCAGTGATCTTCAGGGTCTTGTGCTCCATGTCGTCACCTTCAATGGGCTGCAGCAGCAGAACTGGGGAAGAGAGGAAGGGCTGTGGTGCTCCAGGCTCAGGTGGTGGGGACAAGGGAGGAGCTGGGAGCAAACTGTCATCTGACAGACATCCTGGCTGGGTACTGGGGGCACCGAGGTGAACTGGTCTCAATCTTGCCCTGGAGAGCTCATAGCTGGGGTTGGGGTAGAATCAGACAATAAGCACAAGGCTGGGAAACATTTACCAAGGGGTTACCAGAGGCCAGGCATTTTACACTCAGCATTAGCACTCACAAAAATAAAAGTCTATGAGGTAGACATCATTATCCCCATTTTGCAGAAGAGGAGACTGAGCAATAATTTGATTTAACCTAGGGCATATGCAAATAAAGCAGATGCCACGACCTGGTCTGTGTGCTTCCAAAGCCAGTGCTCTAACTTTCTCCTAACACTGCACGGAATAGAAATGGGCAATATGGGGACCTTCCTGGTGGTCCAGTGGTTAAGACTCCACGCTTCCACTGCAGAAGGCACGGTTCAATCCCTGGTTGGGGAACTAATATCCCGCATGCCACGGTGTGGCCAAAAAAAAAAAAAAGAAAGAAAGAAGTGGGCAATATGGCAGCCTCTCAGCATTTGTAACTTTGATTTCAAGAGAAACCTGTGTCTTGTCATTTTGCTGAGGCAGGAGTGTGAATCAGAACCTGCCTCGGGGTGGGGAGCAGGAGGGAACCCCCTCGTGAGAAAGGAAGCCCAGCAGGCATTACAGACCCCTGGTGTCCATGTCCCATTGTGGCTAGCGCACCCGCTCCCAGGGGAAAGATTCCAAAAGATATCCACTGATGCAGCTGGATGTGAAGAGAGAGAAAGGGGTCTAAGAAAGTGGTGGTTCTTGGCTAGAAAGGAGTTTGGGACAAATGTAGTAGTGGATACACGTGGCAAGGGCTGATGGCTTTGTCCCATATGGGGCCACCATACTCTGTACAGAGAGGAGAAGCAGCAGCTTGCAAATCTCTCACCAGGAAAAGCATGGCTCAAAGGAGAGAAGTTTTAGAGGAATAAAAAGAGGACAAAATTATAGAATTTTCAAGGTTCTGAAGAGGCCTCTCTACTTTTCTGGTTATAGCCAACTGCATTGTAGAGAAGTGACATCCAAGCCAATGACATTTCTGAACACACGTCCTTTCAGGGCACACCTCTCAGCAATCCTGCCCAGAGTGACAGCACCATAGTGGGGGCAGAGGACACGGGCACCTAATACAGCCCAGCGAGTCAGGGAAGACTTCTCAGAGGAGGTGACAGAAGCAGGGTATTCGCTTTTCTAGGTCTAAAGCCACAACTCCTGATCCTGCTGCTGGCCGAGCTCTCTGGGCCTCCTGGGGGCATCTGGCACTGCTGCTCAACCCCTCCCTGCTGTCCTTGGCTCCCAGGACCTCTGGCTGCTATTGCTGTTTCCTTCAGGGCCTCCCCACCCTTAGCCTTTTCAATGCTGGCGTTCCTCAGAGCCTGGCCTCCCCTTGACCTTGGCCCACTGCCCCCAGGCTGTCCTGGACTCTCCCAGGTGCCAGCTGCCCCCTCCTCACTGGCAGCTCCCACATTGGGAGCTCCAGTTCAGAAGTCGATCCAGCTGCCTATCAGCTGCCCTACCTGACGTCTTTATGCCCTCAACAACCATCTTCATCCTTCCACCATGCCTGGCAAATCTTCCCACAATTTCTCAAAATTCAGAGAATGATCCTGCAATCTACCCTCTCCTCTTAGCTAAACTGGGGCTGAGTACTGAACAGTTAAAGCTAGGCATGACGACAAAACCCATCTCAGAGGGTCATCATGAGTATTAAACAAGATCACCTTTTTTTTTTTTTTTTAGCGGCACCAAGCGGCATGTGGGAACCTAGTTCCCCAGCCAGGGGTGGAACCCGTGCCACCTGTAGAGAGGAAGCGCAGAGTCTTAACCACTGAGCCGCCAGGCAAGTCCAGCGAGATCACGCTTCTTAAAGCTTTAGCGCGGGATCTGACAGTTGTCCTAAAGATTCTGCTGCTAATCTCTCTCACATTGACTTTCTCCTCCAACCTCTAACATCTTACTCCCAGCTTCACAACAGCCTCCGGCCCGGCTGCTGAAGACTCAGAACTGGACCATTCAGTAAGCTCTGCGAAAGTTCATTCCAGAGAAGAGCCGCCGCAGGCTGGGGCAGGCAGCTGGAGAGGGACCAGGCAAAGGGATCCATGTACTGGGGCTGGGGGGAGGGACTCCCGCCTCCTCTGGTGCCAGGACCCACCCATCCTCTTGACGGCTGCTTCTCAGTCGGGTCTCTAGCCACTTGTGGTACCTCACAGACTGGTGAATCACCTTCTGCGCCAGTATCTCAAGCTGGGAGGCCAGCCTCCCTTTTTCGGTCAGGTAATCTGAAGTCCAGAGAGGGGCAGCAACTCACTCGAAGTCTCAGGACTTCTTTCTATTGGTGGCCTTTCTGCCGCCTCCTACCCCCCAGCTTGACCTGACACCTGTGAAGCCTTATCCTCACCTCCGTGTCCCCTGCTTTTCTCCAAGTGCCTTGAATTTGTTCCAACCCAAGTTGCTCTTCTGGTGTCTGATGTAGACCTTGGGGATGGGGCGGTCAGGGGTCACTCAGAGGAGAAGGGGCTAGAGATCCCCCTCCCAGCATCCCCTTAGGGCTCCCTGCCTCTGAAAGGGACCTGGCCCCCAGCCCCCTTCCTGGGCTGCCTCTGTGAAGCTCGGGAGTGGCCTAGGCAGCTTACGCCTCTTCCGCTTCCCTCCCATGGTCCCTACTTCTCCTTTCTGGGAGGCCTGGCTCAGGTCTCCAATGGGGGCGGGGGTCCTTTGGTGGAGAATTGGGGGAGGTCAGGCCCAGGCTGGGCTGGCTGGTCAGTCCTGTGACTCGTGGGCCTAGAGAATTCCCCCTCCTCTCCCTGCCAGGCTTCCTCACAAGGCCCCCATTGTCCAGGAAAATCACGCCATTGTTTCCTGCCTGCGCCCCCCCCATCCCAGGGACTCCCCCCGCCAATGCCGCAGACAGCAGCCCGGGCCTAGAACTGGGGTCTGCGAGGTGGGAGGCCAGGCTCAGCAAGGCTAAGGGCACCCTGCCTGCCTTTCACCACCACCCAGACTCTGGGAGGGAACTGGGGGGGAGTAGGGGCGCAATCCCTGGCTCCTTCCTCTCCCACAAACCCCCTACCCCCAGCTCTTTCCTCCCCTGCAGGCAGCTGGGCTGGGGAGAGAGCAGAGGCTGGAGCAGGGGCAGGAAGCCGGCTCAGGGGCAGCAGGAAACGCAGGAAGCGGTGGGGAGGGTGGGGAGCAGGAGCCTGGGCTATTGTTCCATTTTTTCTGGAAAGAAAACTGGAGGAAAAACAGAAGACGGGAGTCCCCTCCCCCCAGGCCTTCGGGGAATCCCCCTCAGGCTGGGGCAGGGAGTGGGGGTCCCTAGATGGCTAGGGCCCAGGAGGGAGGCTGAGAGGTGGGATCTGCCCCCTACTGTGGATGAGAGGAGTGGGTGGGGTCGCTGGCAGGCCTCCCCAGGCCCCTCTGGCCCTGGCAAGGACTTGGATATCACTGGGCCCTGGTGTTCTGCTCCCCACAAGCCGCTTATCCATGCTCAGCCCAGGCCAGGAGGCTCAAAATATCCATGCTCACCCCTCCAAGAGCCACCCGTGCCTCTCCAGTGACCTCACCGGCCCTTCCTTTTGCTCTACAGCTGCACCTCAGCCCCCAGCAGGCCCAGCCCAGGTACCCACTACCGTGCTGCGGCCTGCCTCCTTGCCTTTGCTCTTGTCAGGCCCTGCATCCAACTGGGTCCCTCCTGAACACTCCCTGCTTTGGGCTTGGTGTGAAGCTCGTCTGCTTCAGAAAGCCCTCCCAACCTGCCACTTGCTTGTCTTGGGCCCAGGCTGGGCAGCGTGTAGGACCTGAAATGGCTGGAGATGGAGTGCCTTACCGCTTGAGTCTTTCTTAGCCCCGCCACGCCCACTCCCAAGTGCTGATTCCAGGCAAAGCCCTCTTGGTGATCCAGCCTTCAAACATCCACACCCATGGCTGAGGACCCACTGTGTACCGGGCATCGGATGCCCAGCCTGTTAAGCCGTTTCACCCTCCCGATCACTCCCTTTTTACCGAGTCTGAAATCGAGGTTCTGAGTTGAAATAACCAGCTAGAGATCATGCAGCCAGGGGGGGAGGGGTGGGGCCAGAATTCCATCCCTGGCCCCAGCTTTGACCACCACGGGGCAGGGGAAGAGGGTGGTTTTTCCCCCTTTGAGATTTCTGTTCTGGAGGAGCTGCCCACCACAAGTGGAGGGGGGAGGAGGCACCAACAGGACAACGGTGAACTTCAGGGGAGTTCCCTGCAGATGAGGGGGCGCCAGCACCCAGCACTCCTCCTTCCTTGAGGTAGTGGCCACGGTTAGGCAAGCTGCTTACGGCCCACGTGAGAGGTTCCAATTTTTTTAACTTGGCAGCTGTGGGCTGGGATCAAGGACTCTTTTTGGGGATGGGGCGTGAAGGACTCTGTGGGGTGCCTGGAACTCCTGCTTTGGGGCTAGTGTGAGCCCACGGGCACCCCGGTCAACTCAGATTCCCCTAGGGGAGGAACTCCTGCCTCTAGTAGATCCCCAGGTAGGCTCAGCTAAGCGTTGTTAGTAGGTGTGTACTTGGGCCATGCCAACCTCCACCCATGCTCCCCAAAACTCACTGTTGTTGGACTTGAGGTCTCGGTGGATGACAGGCACCAGGGCCTCGCAGTGCAGGTAGTGCATCCCACGAGCAATTTGCACGGCCCAGTTGACGAGCACATGGGGGGGCACACGCCGCCCAGCCAGGGCGCGGCTGAGGGGCCCGCCGGCAGCATACTCCATCACCAGGCACAGGTTGGGCTCCTCCAGGCACACGGCCTTGAGGGCAATGATGTTGGGGTGTGCCAGCATGGCGAAAAGCCGGGCCTCCTGTCGCACGCTCTCAGCTGTCACGCTGATGTCTTCATCGGGGTCCTGGCGAGCTGCCTTCACAGCCACCAGCTCGCCTCGCCAGCTGCCGCGGTAGACCTTGCCGAAGCCACCGATGCCGATCACCTCCTCCAGCCGCAGCTCCTGGAAGCTGGCCATCTCGCAGGGGGGCGGGCCGCCGCCCCGAGACACATAGTTGGACGGAAAGATGCCCACCTGGCCTCCCACCTGGCCCGCCCACCAGCCCTCATCGCCTGAGATAGCTGCATCCCGGGACAGCACCTCCACACGGTCGCCCTTCCGCAGGGCCAGCTCGTCCTGCCCATTGGGCTCGTAGTCAAACAGGGCTGTCCACACAGGGTTGGCATAAGCTGCCGCCTTCGGGGATCCCTCTGGCCAACCTCCGCCGCCTCCCCCACTGCCCCCACTGCCACCGCTGTTCCATGACCCCAGCGGGCTCTTGAGGAAGAGGTTCTTCAAGGGCTCCATGGCTGGGAGCTGGCGTTGGTGGGTGTGGGGGACCTTCCCTGGGTGCCCCTGGTCCCCACCCTTGCTGACTGCCGAGGCCCTAGTCCCGGAACCTGGGCATCCGGGCCCTGGCCCTCAGCCCCAGACCCACGCCTCTCTGGGGAGCCAGGAGTGTCGCCTCCCGGCCCCCCGCATCTCGGGCTTCCGGGGGAAGGCGACCTAGGGCAGTGTGGTCAGGCTCGGGGGGTGGGCCCCCGGGGCCTCCGGCGTCTCACCATCGCTGGCACAGACGGGCCCGGGCGTCCCTCAGTCTGGAGCAGTCCTGGGAGTCTGGCTCCGGCACCCGCCAAGTGTAAGGTGGGGCCAGCAAGGGGCAGCGCCTGGACTCCGGTTGGGTCTCTTTGCGCAGGGGGTGGCTGGAGTGTCTCTAGCTGGGCCAAGCTGCCTCTTCCCGGCCGGGCTCTCTCAACCCGATGGCTCCAACCCCGTTCCCTTCTTCCTCCTCCCTTTGTACTTTGGCCCCGGGGGCGGGAGGCAGAGGTGGAGGGTGGAGTTTCACTTTTTTCCGCTGTTCTCCCTCCTGCAGGAAACAGCATCAGATGACGCGGGCGGGTAGCACCGCTCCCCTCCCAGAGGCTGCGGGGCGACTGGGCCTGGGAGTTCCCGGGTAGGCGGGCAATGAGAGGCAGAAGGTGGGGAAGGGTAGCCCCGATCCCCCATGACAGCAGGTTTAGGGTCCAAGTTGGTTTCTACTAAGGACGGGCCATCCCCACTCTCTACATCCGCATCAGCAAAATTGGGGCAAAGAACCGGGCTTGGGAGAGGGGCAAACCCGAGTTTGATCTTGGCTCCGAAGTTGCAGGGCTGTGTGACCCATCCTCTCTACGCCTCATTCTCTTCGTATGTGAAACTGGGGCCTGAAGCTCAGCTTTGCAGAGCTAGTGGGATGGGGGTGCGTAAGACAAGGAGGACGGAACTGGCTGCACCTCGAGCTCTTGGAACGAGTTGTCTAAGGCTCTCCTCTTTCCCTCACCTGGGAAACAATCCACTTATTCATGCCTCTTCCCCATGAAGGGGCGGAAACCTGAAACTGCGGTCAAGAAATTTGCTCAGTGATTGGATTCAGAATAGCTAAACCGCCCTTGTAACTGCTGGATTGACCCCAATTGCCTTGAGCCTGTCACTTTAAGAAAAACGACGCTATCCTACTTCGACTATTCCTGCCTGTTCTTGGAGGATCGCTCTCTACAATCTTAAGTCTGAGCTCTGACCTGGAAGTAGAGGTAGCACGTGAGGTTTCAGGTCCATCGCTAATAAGGGCGGACCTAGAGGGGCGTGCTCTCGTAGCGAACTGTCGCTTTAGCCAAGGGAGATCCGCGCCTCCATCCTCTACCCCGCCTCTTGTAACTCAGTGGGAGAATTTTGCGCCAGTTAACTCCGCCGTTACTCGATGGCCCCTCAACTATCCCTTGGGTTCCGCCCAGTGGTCTCCGCTAGATTGGCAACGTTTAGGTGTGCGCATGCGCCCAAGCGCTTCTGCCTTTCGGACCGTCCCTTCCCTTAGACCTGAACTTTGCGCACGCCCAAAGGACTCTCCCGCTTCTTAGCGCTCCACCACTTCCCTGCGCTTGCGCATTCAAGCCGCCAGGTTTTCCTTTTCCGGGTCCCAACTGGGCTCGTTGGGCGCATGCGCCACTGCAGGTTGGCGGCTCGCGGCTCCTTTTTCCGGCCTCCCCCTTGGGCCGGCTCCCGCAGAAGCGGGGCGAGCGCGGAGCCCAAAACGAGTGACCTGTGACCCCGGAAGTGGACCTCAGGGTACCAGGGCTTTCCCCGGGCCGGAACCGAGGGAGCCGTCGCCTGCACCCCCAGAGCATCCACCCCACGCCCACCTCTGGATGCCGCCGACGGGTGCCCGGCCCTTGCCCTGCGCCTGCCTGCCGGCCCGGCCCTTGGGAGCAGATCTGGGCCGGGGGTGGGGGCCCGGACCCCGCCTCTGATGCGTCTCCACCCCCGCGCCTGGGTCTCGCACCGCTGACTGCCCGGGCCGGCCCCGCCCCCTGCTCGCACCCTAGCCCCACCGACCTCTCTTCTCCGCTGGGGGAGGCCATGGCGTGAGCGCGAGGCCGGGCCCCGGGGCCCTCGGGCGCCACGCGGGGCATGGGCCGGGGGCCGCCCCCATGAGGGTCCCGGGAGGAGGGCGCGCGCAGCAGCGGCGGGGCCATGGGGTCGCAGGTATTGCAGATCCTGCGCCAGGGGGTGTGGGCTTCGCTCACCGGCGGTTGGTTCTTCGACCCGCACCAGAGCACCTTCTCCAACTGCTTCCACCTCTATGTCTGGATCTTCCTGCTCACCTTTCCTTTCTTGCTGTACATGGTGAGACGCTGCCGCCACCTGTAACTCCCGCCGGGGAAAGGGAGGGCAGATGTCACGGAGGGGTGCAACCTGGCAGGGATTCTGGGCTGTGGCTTGGGCACTAGGATGTAGGAAGAGGACTCAGTGCAGAGTTTGGAGTGTGTGGAGGAGAGGCCAAAATTTTCTGGCCTGGGTGACCTTGAGACCCTCACTTCGTTTCTTTCCAGTTAGAAAGAAGACAGGGCCCTCCGGCAGGGCTTTCTTACTAGTTGTGTGCAGGGGCGATGAAGTCCTGTTGTGAATTTGTGAATCCTAGCTTTGACTGTGGCGTTAGGTCCACCCCACGGGGGCAGGGCTGTGTGAAGAGGGACCTGACTTGCTGCCACCTCCAGGTCCTGCCCCCCAGCTTGATGGTGGCTGGTGTGTACTGCCTTGTGGTGGCTGTCATCTTCGCTGCCATCAAGACTGTGAACTATCGGCTGCATGCTATGTTCGACCAGGGCGAGATTGTGGAGAAGCGCAGCTCTACCATGGGGGAGCCAGAGGAAGAGCCTGCCCAGGGGGACGGCAGTCTGCCCAGGTGGGGCGAGGCAGGGCCTGTGTTGGAAATGGAGGGTCCTTGGTGCCTGGGCCTGAGCTCTGGAGGATGGAGAAGGGGCTTAGGGAACATTGGGTCCAAGAACGGTTGAACGTTCTATGGTTGGCCCTGGATTCATCAGGGGGATCTTTGTGGAGAGTAGAGCGATGGGGATGTTGGGAGAAGTACTATATGAAGAGGGGGGGTTAGCTGAAAGCTACTGTTCTTTTCCACTGCTAGGGATCCTGGAGTGGAAATGACAGTATTTCGAAAAGTGAGTTCCACACCCCCCGTACGCTGTAGTTCTCAGCATTCCGTGTTTGGCTTCAACCAGGTCTCGGTGAGTGGTCCTGGCCCTCTCCCTTCCCCACTCCTCTCCTGAGAGCCTGTCCCCAACATGGGTATGTCCTGAACCTACTTTTTGCCCTGTTTGCTCTTTCGTACTTTTTTTTCTATTGCTCAGGAGTTGCTGCCCCGGATGGAGGACTCTGGGCCCCTCAGAGGTAGGTGGCTGCTGTTCAGAGCTGAAGGTGGTGGTGTGGAGTAGGGGATGGCGCGTGGAGGCCTTGAGGTCCTGCTGACGCCTCTGGGGCTGTGGTTGCAGACATCAAGGAGCTGGTGCGGGAGCAGGGCAGCAACAACGTGATCATGACCTCTGCCGATCGAGAGATGCTGAAGCTAAGCTCACAGGAGAAGCTGAGTGAGTGGGCATGTTGGCGAGAGCCTGGGGAGAAGACTATCTGTCTTGTCTTTGAGTCACCCCAACTTTTACTTCCCTGGGCTCTCTGTGTTCTCTCAGATTGGATCTCCTCAGTGTCTTGCCCCACTGGGTTCTCAGAAAGTGGGGCCATAGGACCCCTTCAGCCACCGGTCCCTTTTGTAGAATGCCATTCTGTCGTCTTCTGTCTTCTTGTGTTCTGATAGTTGGAGACCTCCCCCAGACGCCTCCAGGGGCTGCCCCAGACCCATCTCTCCCCAGCACGGACTCCTCAGAACGTTCTCCCCTGGCTGGAGATGGCGCCCCCTGGAGTGGGAGCAGCGTGGCTGACACTCCCATGAGCCCCCTGCTGAAGGGGAGCCTCAGCCAGGAGCTGAGCAAGAGCTTCCTGACGCTGACCCGGCCCGACCGGGCCCTGGTGAGGACCAGCAGTCGACGGGAACACCGCCGCGGAGCGAGCGGCTACCAGCCCCTGGACCGGCGGGGCTCGGGTGAGCCCACACCCCAGAAAGCCGGCTCCTCAGATTCCTGCTTCAGTGGCACTGACAGGGAAACGTTGAGCAGCTTCAAGAGCGAGAAGACCAACTCGACCCACCTGGACAGCCCCCCCGGTGGGCAAGCCCCCGAGGGCAGCGACACAGACCCACCCTCGGAGGCAGAGCTGCCCGCTTCACCAGATGCTGGGGTCCCGTCAGATGACACACTGCGTTCCTTTGACACAGTCGTAGGAGCAGGGACGCCTCCGGGCCCGGCTGAGCCGCTCCTCGTTGTACGGCCCAAGGACTTGGCCCTGCTGCGGCCTAGCAAACGGCGGCCACCTGTGAGAAGACACTCCCCCGCTGGCCGTGCCCCTCGGCGGCCGCTGCTGGAAGGCGGGGGCTTCTTCGAGGACGATGACACCAGCGAGGGCAGTGAACTGAGCCCGGCCTCCAGCCTCCGGTCCCAGCGCCGCTACAGCACCGACAGCTCCTCGTCCACTTCCTGCTATTCCCCTGAGAGTTCTCGGGGTGCGGCGGGGGGGCCCCGGAAACGACGGGCCCCCCACGGGGCTGAGGAGGGGACGGCTGTGCCTCCCAAGCGGCCCTATGGGACCCAGCGGACGCCTAGTACCGCCAGCGCCAAAACGCACGCCCGCGTGCTGAGCATGGACGGGGCAGGGGGTGATGGCCTGAGGGGCCCCCTGGCTGGCTCCAAGGCTGAGCTGGAGGTCCAGGCGGGGGTGGAGCTGGCAGCCGGTGAGCCCGCTGTGCTGCCCGCCGAGGCCCGCCGGGGACCTGCGGCCAACCAGCCTGGCTGGCGGGGGGAGCTGCAGGAGGATGGTGCTGTGGGGGGAGGTGAGTGCCGGCTCCAGAGCTGGGGGGAGGCGAGCTCGGTAGGGACGTGGGTTTGGGCCAGGGGCAGCTGGAGTGGACCTGGTCAGCCTCTGTCTCAGGCAGCAGATGGACAAGGACGCAGCGACCTAGTGACGTTGGCTGCCAGGCGCCTCAGATGAGCAAGGCTGGAGTGGTGAGGAGATCGAGGCAGAGACCTCAGGCACCTGGCTCCAGGTCCTGCAGGTAGCACCTGGGCCTCTGCTCTTTGAGGACTCTGAGGAGCCACGCTCATCCTCCCGGGTCGCCAGTGGGGCAGAGCAGATCATGTCCTTGTTTCCGCATGTGGAAACTGAGGCCCGCGTGGTTAGGTGACCTGGCTGGGCCACAGAGGTGGGATGCGGTTGGACTAGGCCTGACCTTTAGCTCCATCCATGCAGGGGCATCTGTCTCCCCTCCTCCCCCAACCCTCCCTCAGGCTCTGTCCAAGCCTCTGTCACTTATGCTCGGGGGGCCTCTCTCTCTGGTCAGCTGCCGAGGAGACTGGCAAGCGGGACCGCTCAAGCAGCGTGAGGCGGGCACAGGCCATCCGGAGGCGTCACAATGCCGGCAGCAACCCTACCCCCCCCGCCTCGCTCATGGGCTCGCCGCCCAGGTGAGCACCTGCCGGCTGCTTGGACGGGAGTGGGGGCCGGCTGGCTCTAAGGGGTGCTGACCATGAGCCGACCCCTCCCCAGCAGCCTGCAGGAAGCTCAACGGGGCCGGGCTGCCTCCCATTCCCGGGCGCTGACGCTGCCCTCTGCCCTGCACTTCGCCTCCTCGCTGCTGCTCACTCGGGCCGGTGCCAACGTGCACGAGGCCTGCACCTTTGACGACACTTCCGAGGGTGCTGTGCACTACTTCTATGACGAGAGCGGTGAGCCCCTCCCCCGGTCCGTGGCCAAGCCTCTTTCTCTTCCGCTGAGGGTCGTGGTCCCAGCAGCTGTGCTCTTGGTGCCCAGGGGCTGGGCTGCCATCCAGGGGAACCCAGCAGAGGGTTTTCCTCACTTGATGGCCCTGGTGCCCACTTGGGTTGGGCCTCGGTGCTCCTGTCCCTGACAGGCTGCCTTGTGTCCCACACTTGTGCCCCAGGCGTGCGGCGTTCCTACACCTTTGGCCTGGCTGGAGGTGGCTACGAGAACCCTGTAGGGCAGCAGGGGGAGCAGGCAGCCAATGGTGCCTGGTGAGTCTCCAAGCTTGGGCTCTCCCGACCCAGCAGCCAATGGGCTGCCATTTCTGGGGAATTTTCTGTCTTCCTTCTTTGGGCTGGGCAGGGGCAGCTCAGACCTCTAGGAGGAGAGGAGGGTGGGCGGCGGTGAAGGGTGGACCTGCAGGGATCCCTGAGGTCTCTGGTTCCTCAGCACTTCCAAGCAGGAGGCTTCCAGGGTCTTCCAGGACCTGGGAGGGAGGCACTCCTGCCACCTGACTCCTCTGGACACCCCTGCGCTCCTGGGTATTGGAGCAGCTCCCTTGGGCCCCCAGTCATGGCCTGGCCTTGGCCTCGACCCCATTCCAGTCCCAGCCTCACCCACAGCCCCGACCCTCACGGCCGCTGTTCCCACAGGGACCGCCACTCGCATTCCTCCAGCTTCCACTCGGCTGATGTCCCAGAGGCGACAGGTGGCTTGAACCTGCTACAGCCGCGGCCCGTGGTCCTGCAGGGCATGCAGGTGCGCCGAGTGCCCCTGGAGATCCCAGAGGTGAGGAGCCAGCATCGGGGAAGGAGTTGCAGGGGGTGGGGTACAGACCACCAAGCATCCACCCAGGCACCAGGAGGGACAGGTCACCCTGAGTGAGGGCTCCAGGGGCCCTGAGATAGCTGTCTTGACCTTTGATGGCCAGCACAGGGTGCACAGGTCCTGGACCTGAATGGCTCAAGGAGTCGCTTATTTATTTACTCGTTCAACGTACATGCCTGGAATAGTTTTGTTTGCCCTGGAGGGGCCCACAGTTAGTGGGGACGGTGGGTGCTAGCAGTGGCACTTGCAGAAGGGGCAGTTGAGCTCGCCTGGCAGTGGCAGTGCTGCCTCCTGTGCTGGGCGCCTGACGTGGGGTGTCTTGAGACATGCTGTTCGAGCTTGTCCGTCTCAGCAGAGCTAGCAAGAGCGCCACCTTTTGTTCCTGAAAGCGTCCTGACGTGGGCAATAACTGATGTGGTTGGCCAGGGAATAACAGAAGTACTAGGGATGTGTGAGACACAGACTCAGAGTTAAACGACAGTCGTGAAAGTAGCACCCACACACCCAGGGCCACAGAGAGGCCACGGGCAGCGCCCAGAAGCCCCACGTGCCCCTTCCTGACGTGATTATTCTCCTGACGGTCACGTGGGATAGCAGTGTTATCCTTCCACAGCCGAGGGTCTCCACCAGAGGCAGGGGCCCTGCTGCTGGGCTCTCCAGAGCCCAGCACAGGGACAGGCTCGTAGTTGTATCCCGTAAACACTTGTTGAATTAAAGACACGAGAAGCCCAAAGAGGTTAAGAAGTTGGTCCGGGGCCTCGCAGTGCTGGCACCGGCACCGAGGCCCGTCCTCAGGGCTGGCGCTCCGTGTGCTCCAGGGTGGGGGGTCTGAGTGACCCTGAGGGCTCTGTCTGGGAGGAGGGTAGTGTTTGTGCTGGCTCCTGAAGGATAAGGTGGATTTCTCTGAGCCCAGGAAGAGACGGGAGATGCTGCCTGAGTGGGGAAGACAGACGCAGGAGCTAGTAATCCTGGCGTCCAGCAGCCCTGGAAGCCCCCACGGCCACTGAGCCCCGTCCTGGGAAGCTGTAGGAAGGAGTAGGCCCTTGGATGGAGGGTCAGGGCAGGCCGCGGGGCTGCTACATGGTGGGGACTTTCTGTGGTGACCAGCCAGTGTGTGCTGGGGGGTGGCAGTGGACCACGGGGGCGGGGGGTGCGGGGCTGATGGCCGCGGCCATGGGGACCGCAGTTTGACCTGCTGGACCAGGACTCCCTGCACGAATCCCAGGAGCAGACACTGATGGAGGAGGCGCCGCCCCGGGCCCAGCACAGCTACAAGTACTGGCTTCTTCCCGGCCGCTGGACCTCTGTGCGCTACGAGCGGCTCGCCCTGCTGGCCCTGCTGGACCGGTGAGCACCCACCCCCTCATCCCCCAGTCCTTGATCGTCCCTGGCCCCTGGCCTTCCAGACTCTGAACGTGTGGAGGCTGTCATGGCAACAGAGAACCTACCTGCTGGGGTCGCTGAGGGTGTGTGGAGAGCTGGAGTCTGCAGTGGGGTTTCTTCAGGTGCTTCTGGGTGCAGAGGGGCGGCCGAGGGGGTGGTGCTCTGGTCGCTCCTCTCCCAGAGCTTTGCTGGAGACGTTGTTCCTGTTCAATGTGTCGTTTTTTATTTGCTTCCGGGTGAGTGTCAAGTAAATTGAATCCTGTACCCTGAAAGAGCTAACGAACCATCTGTCTTAGCTTTCCGTGTTTTCGGGAGGAAACTGAGGCCCAGAAAGCGAGAGAGATCAGATGGCGTTTGTTGTCGGGGTGGATGGTTTGGGCCTGGAACCTGTCCCGGCTCCCTGTGTTCTGGGTTTCTCCCGGCGCTGTGACCGGTGTTTGGGGGGCATCGTCTGTGTGCGTAGCATAGCGAGTGGGAGCCGGAGATGGGCAGATGCCAGAGTGGTGGCACCTGAGGCCTCAGGGTCTGGAGGGGGCAAAGACTGGGATCGGGATGCGGGATAGCAGTGGAGTGGCTTCCTGGAGCGGGTGCCGCCTGGCCCTGGCCCTGAGAGGGCATAGCTTCACATACTCAGGATGGCGGCTGGCGTGGACACCGGCCTGGACATGGGCCTCTGTGGCTGGCTCCTGTTTCCCCCATCCCCTAACCCCATGCCCCACCAGCAGGTGAGGAGGTGGGTGTGCTCTGACCCTGCTGTCTCTCCAGGACTCGGGGGCTGGTGGAGAACATTCTCGGTGTCGGTCTGAGCAGCCTCGTCGCCTTCCTGGGCTACCTGCTTTTGCTCAAGGGCTTCTTCACCGACATCTGGGTCTTCCAGTTCTGCCTGGTCATCGCCTCCTGCCAGTATTCCCTGCTGAAGGTCAGGCCTGGCTTCCTGGGTCTCTTCCCTGCCATCTCTTCCCAGATGCACCCCCCTTCCCAGGACCCCTCTTGAGCGGGTTGAGCTTGAAACCCGCTCGAAAGCAGTTAAGATGCTTCAGATCCCCTGTAGCCACCCCCCATCCTACAAATGAGAGAACTGAAGCTCAGGACGGTTCAGGGGCCTGCCCTGGTCATTCATAAGGGCCCAGAAGTGGAATCAAACAGATCCTGGGGCCTCTGACCCTCCCGTGGGCGCTGGCTCTCATCAGCAGTGTCGCTCTTGTCTCTTCCAGAGTGTCCAGCCTGACGCAGCATCCCCCATGCACGTGAGTACCAGCAGAGCAGCACCTTTCCCCGCCAGGCTCAGGCCTGGGTCCTGGGCGGGACTGAGACCAGGTGGGGAGGGGGTCGGGTGGGGGAGAGGCAGGGCTCCCTCAACCACCCCCATCACCCCTAGCTCCTTGGTCCTTCTGCCCCCAGCATGCCAAGCTTTCTATCTTGGACCCAGGGCCAGGCACGGGACACATGAGCGTGCGTGTGTGCACGTACAAGTAGGGTGTTCAGTGGGGGAGGCCTGGCTCCTCACAGGCCCCCCCTCCCCAGGGCCACAACTGGGTGATCGCATACAGCCGGCCTGTCTACTTCTGCATCTGCTGTCTGCTCATCTGGCTGCTGGACGCCCTGGCCTCAGCTCAGCCTTTCCCGCCCGTCTCCCTCTACGGCCTCACGCTCTTCTCCGCCTCCTTCTTCTTCTGCGCCCGTGATGTAGCCACTGGTAAGGCCGGGCAGGGTTGAGGTTGCCCAGGGAGCGAGGTCCCAGGGGTGGGCCGAGGGGCAGCCTGCAGGCTGACCGGGCCTCCGCTTCCCCTCCCCGCCAGTGTTCACCTTGTGCTTCCCGTTCGTCTTCCTCCTGGGCCTCCTGCCCCAGGTGAACACCTGTCTCATGTACCTGCTGGAGCAGATAGATATGCACGGCTTTGGGGGCACAGGTATGGGGCCCACGGGTGGCTCGGGGGTGTGGGGGCCGTGCGGGGCCCAGGAGGGGCTGTGGATTGTGGCTGCGGCTCTGGCCGCTCACTGAGCCTTCTCCCGCGGCGACATGGTGGATTCCGAGAGCCCATCTCTTCCCCTCCCCTCCCCTCCCCTCCCCTCCCCTCCCCTCTTGTCTCCTCCGCAGGCAAGTGGTTTAAACCCAAGAATGCCAGGGGTTCCGAAGGCCTCTCCGGGCTGGGGGGAGCCGAGAACAGTGGGCTGGGGACGGGGTCTGGGGGAGTTGAGGGGCAGCGGGGGGCAGTGGGGTGGGCGGCCGGCAGGTGGGAGCTGGGCTTTACTAAAGGCTGTCGCTCACCTCGCAGCCGCCACCAGCCCCCTCACTGCGGTCTTCAGCCTCTCGCGCAGCTTGCTGGCTGCTGCCCTGCTCTACGGCTTCTGCCTCGGAGCCATCAAGGTAGGGAAGCCCAGGGGGTTGGTGGCGGGCATACTGGAGCCCAGGGCGTTGTTGGGACAGGGCTGTGAACTGGGCTCAGCAGTGGCTTCTCCCACGGTTGGGGGACCGCCCTCCGCCACCACGCATATCCTCATCCCCTCTGACCAGCATGGGTTCTCTTCCCAGACTCCTTGGCCAGAACAGCACGTCCCCGTCCTTTTCTCTGTCTTCTGTGGCCTCCTGGTGGCGCTGTCCTACCACCTAAGCCGGCAGAGCAGTGACCCCACCGTGCTCTGGTGGGTGCCCGCATGTACCTGTCCGTGTGCGCACGTGTATACGTGTTTGCGTGCGTCTGTGCGTGTGTGTCTGTGCATGTGCCTGTCACCACCTGACATGGCAGGGGTTGGGGGGGTGTCTGTGGGAGGAGGGGCAGCCTCCCCAGACCCAGGCCCCTGACTCTTCTCATGCCCCCCAGGTCTCTGATCCGGAGCAGGCTCTTCCCTGAGCTGGAGGAGCGGAGCTTGGAGACGGCCCGCGCCGAGCCCCCAGACCCACTGCCAGACAAGATGCGTCAGTCAGTGGTGAGGACCGGCAGCGTCAGGGTCTAGTCTTGGGGTGCGGGGGTGTGGTCAGCCACTGGGTGGCGGGGACACCCAAGCTGGTGTTTCCTGACCCTGCAGCGCGAGGTCCTGCACTCTGACCTGGTGATGTGTGTGGTGATTGCTGTGCTCACCTTTGCCATCAGCGCCAGCACCGTCTTCATTGCCCTGAAGGTTCGTGTGCCGCAGGCCACCCCTCCCCCTCCCCCACCTCAGTTTCCGCCCCTGAGGGCCTGGGCAGCCGTGGCCTCACGTCCTTCTCTGCCCCTGGCTGACCTGCACCAGGTGGCTCCGTGGCCCTGTGGCCTGGTTCCCTTGGCTGAGCCTTCCGCCTCTCCCTCTTGCAGTCCGTGCTGGGTTTTGTGTTGTATGCGCTGGCTGGGGCCGTGGGCTTCTTCACCCATTACCTGCTGCCGCAACTCCGCAAACAGCTGCCCTGGTTCTGCCTGTCACAGCCCGTGCTGAAGCCGCTGGAGTACAGCCAGTATGAAGTGCGCGGTGAGTGCCCCCCGCCCCGGGCTGGGACCCCTCCACCCCTCCTGCCCTGATTTCCAGTGGCCCTGCAGCCTGATGGTAGCACAGGCCTCGCAGCTCAGAGTGCCGGCAGGGGGCAGCCTCTGCCCACACCTCCCCGTCCGCTCTGGCACTGGCCCTGCGGCCCCTTCACTGCCCTCTGTACCCGCTCCTGCGCCCGCATCAGCCCATGCCTCACTTTCACCCTGCCTGCTTTGCCCTTTTCCTACCTGCCTCGCAGTCTCTGAGGAGATGGGAGAAGTAGAACTCCAGGACCTTAAAGGGACACGTTGTCGAGAATTACAAGCTGGCTACCAACGAACTACATCAGCCTGGCATGCGTTTTTACTTGGATTCTGCAACACAAACACCCCTGAGCCTATATTTAAACACCTGGATTTGTTTACTCTTTTTTTTTTTCTTTAATATTTATTTGTGTATTATTTTCGCTGCTCCGGGTCTTAGTTGCGGCACACGGGATCTTCACTGCGGCTTGTGGGATCTTTAGTTGCAGCATGCAGACTCTTAGTTGCGGCATGCATGTGGGATCTAGTTACCCGACCAGGGATCAAACCTGGGCCCCCTGCATTGGGAGCGCAGAGTCTTACCCACTGGACCGACAGGGAAGGCCATAAACATCTGGATTTGTTATGCAAAGGTCCACGTGCCTTTGTTTTCATAGACAATGAAGGATTTTGCCCACTGGGCCAGCATCTCCATGTGGCTGAAGTCAGCTCGAGCCAAGTGGCAGGGGCCCCTTCAGAAGGGCCCTGAGGCTGAGGATCACTGTGCACTTGGGCCTCACCCTGCCCGCCCTGGCTCCGGTGGGCACCTGGGGTGTCGTCATCAGCCTTTATTTCACAGACAGCCGACTGGGCAGAGCACCTGCCCTGAGCCCCCAACACACCCGACCTGGGCCTCATCGGCCTCATTGCCCTCATCTGGGCTGCCAGAGATCAACCACCTGCCCCGCAACCGCTCAGAGTCTTTAGGGACCCAGAATGCCACATCCCCACGTCCTGGGGTGTGCCGTCTGTCCAGGTTCCTTTGGAGAGCACACCTATCCTGCCCCGTGGTTGGAGGGGAATGCGGAGGACCCGGTGCTAGACAGCAGTCCCACTTTTCCACCTTCCGTTGCAGGTGCTGCCCAGGTGATGTGGTTTGAGAAGCTGTACGCCGGCCTGCAGTGTGTGGAGAAGTACCTCATCTACCCTGCTGTGGTGCTCAACGCCCTCACAGTGGACGCCCACACGGTCGTCAGCCACCCGGACAAGTTCTGTCTCTAGTGAGGACCGCCAGCCCCCTGCCATCCCACTGTCTACATCTCCGTGTGACACAGGGGGAAACTGAGGCCCAGAGAGGGAAGGACACCTGCCTCAGTTGCCCAGCAAGCTTAAGTAGGCCCCCAGCTCCTGACACCCTTTCCGGTGAAGCAGCTGCCTCTTCAAGAGCAGATGTGTCTCTCCAGTGTGTCTGAAGGGGGTGACCTCTTTAGAGAGCAGAGATGAAGAGGCACCGGCCCAGAAGAGCAGGGGCCTGCCCAGCAGAGCCCAGGCCAGGGCCAGCAAGGGATGGGCACCCACACCCACCGTGCCGAGTCTCCGCCCAGTGCCTAACGCCCACCCCTCGCCCACAGCTGCCGGGCGCTGCTGATGACCGTGGCTGGGCTGAAGCTGCTGCGCTCAGCTTTCTGCTGCCCACCCCAGCAGTACCTGACCCTGGCCTTCACTGTCCTGCTGTTCCACTTCGACTACCCGCGCCTCTCCCAGGGCTTCCTGCTCGACTACTTCCTCATGTCCCTGCTCTGCAGCAAGGTGAGACTGTGCAGCAAGACTCCAGGCTGTGCAGCGGGAGCAGGCCTCTCGTGCCTCGGTGCGGGAGACCTTCCCCAGCCCACGTTAGCCACGCTGGGGGCCTTCGCAGCGGCTCCTGGCGGGGCAGCGAGCATGCTGAGGTTTAAAGTGGGTAAGTGATTTGCCTCAGGTCTCCTGGAGCATTGGTGGTCAGCTGGGATTTGAAAAGGACCGTTCCCCGGCTCTGTGCTGGAGTCTGCAGTGGTGCCTGCAGGGCGACCCCAGCGCAGGCCTGAGCTTTCAGCTCACTCATGTGGGCGTTCTAGTCTGGTTTCTGGCCTGACCCAGGATGGTGGCGATCCAGACTGTGTCCCCCTCTGAGGGCAGGGCCTGTGACTGGCTCTTAACTCTTCGTACCACAGTTGAGGCCCAGCCTCATTGCTGAGAGTGGCGTGGCCTGAGCAAGTCTGCTCTACCTTCTCGAATCTCAGTTTTCCCATCTGAGAAATGGGACAGCAGTAGGGGGCTCCCGGAGTGGTTCTACGAATTAAATGGCTAACGCCCCCTTGGTTGCTTTGTCTGGAGCTGCTGATGGTATCAGGGGCTTTGAGGCAGGTCCAGAGTGTAAGAGCTGGGAGTGATCTTGAGCTTGACTCCCATGTAGGCAGCAAGTGGCGTAGCCCCAAGGCTCTGAGTGGGTACTTGGTGGACCCCCCCTCTCTGTGAGTGATCTGCGTATCTTTTACCTTCCCCCCTTCCAACCCTGCAGCTGTGGGACCTGCTGTACAAGCTGCGTTTTGTGCTGACCTACATCGCGCCCTGGCAGATCACGTGGGGCTCGGCTTTCCACGCTTTTGCCCAGCCATTCGCCGTGCCACGTACCCAGCCTGCCGCCTGCTGCCTGGGCGCGGGTGTGCAGGGAGGACCGTGGCCTGGATGGGGCTGGGGGCCGCCAGGCGGGTTGGCACGGGGTGGGGGGCTAGTGAGGGAGGCCGGGGAGGGTCCTGCGTGCCTGCCACCTCCTTGACTCGTGCCCAGACTCGGCCATGCTGTTCGTTCAGGCCCTGCTCTCCGCGCTCTTCTCCACGCCGCTCAACCCCCTGCTGGGTAGCGCCGTCTTCATCATGTCCTACGCACGGCCCCTCAAGTTCTGGGAGCGCGACTACAAGTGAGTCTCGTGGGCCACAGAAGCGAGTGCCGGGGGCGTCCCTGAGAGGGACTTGACAGGGGAGCGGGATGGCTGCACCGGGGGGCAGGTTGCTGGGAGACGGGAAGGAGTTTGGAGCCCAGGCTGGGTGGGGTGCCGTGGGCTTCGGCGAGGTGGCTGACCCAAACGAGGCAAAACTCGAGCCAGGCCGAGGCCTCGGGCTCACACCCTGCTTCCTGGCTGTGTGGTCCCGGGTGAGTCCCCTCATGTCCCTGAGCCTCAGCCTCCCCCTCTGTCACGGGGCTGTCGTGGCGTCTGCCTCGGGGTGCAGGGGTGCGGGTTCGGGGGGGAGGTGCTTGGGGCTGGCGGCAGCAGTCGTTAGCCCTGGGCAGCGTCGCCCTCTCGGCCACGCGTGGTGTCGCTCTCTCTGAACAGCACTAAACGTGTGGATCATTCCAACACCCGCCTGGTCACGCAGCTGGACCGGAACCCTGGTGTGTACCCGCCATCGGGGGCTTTCGGGCGGGGCCTTCCTGGAGGGAGCCTTGCTCACGTGTCACGGTGTCCATCTGTCCGTCCATTCTGGGTTCCAGGAGCTGATGACAACAACCTCAACTCGATCTTCTACGAGCACTTGACTCGCTCGCTGCAGCACACGCTGTGTGGGGACCTGGTGCTGGGCCGCTGGGGCAACTACGGCCCCGGCGACTGCTTTGTTCTGGCCTCCGACTATCTCAACGCCCTGGTGCACCTCATCGAGGTGGGCAATGGCCTCGTCACCTTCCAGCTGCGTGGCCTCGAGTTCCGGGGTGAGTCGCGGGGCCGAGTTTGACAGCGTGTCGGGGCTGGACTCTAGCCCTGCTCTGCTCCGGTTTGCTGGGGCCCTTGAGCAAGGGGCTCTCCCCGCCGGGCCTGGGTTTCCTAGTCCGAGCAGTGAGGTGGCAGGCTGTCTCCGGCCCAGCCCCGTCCCTGCCCTGACTGCGGCAGGTCTGTAGCGACCCAGTTCCACCCATCGCGGCCACTGGGAGTCAGGAGGAGAAAGGGGCTTGTTTGTTAACCGGTTCACTTAATAATGGTTACTTGCGTCGCATCTCGGGGAGGTGCCTGGGCACTGTCTGGGGAGGAGGTAGGCTGGGGTGTCCCTGTGGCCCCCTGACTGGAGCCCCCCCTTCCCCGCAGGTACGTACTGCCAGCAGCGTGAGGTGGAGGCCATCACAGAGGGCGTGGAGGAGGATGAGGGCTGCTGCTGCTGCGAGCCTGGCCACCTGCCGAGGGTCCTGTCCTTCAATGCCGCCTTCGGGCAGCGCTGGCTGGCCTGGGAAGTGACGGCCAGCAAGTACGTGCTGGAGGGCTACAGCATCAGCGACAACAACGCTGCCTCCATGCTGCAGGTCTTCGACCTCCGCAAGATCCTCATCACCTACTACGTCAGGGTACGGGGGCAGGTGGCTGGGGGGCAGGGGTCCCCACCGGTGACTGCCCACTGGCCAGGAGCATCCCGAAGGCCATCTTCTGGATCCCTGGGGGAAGCAGAGGCCTCAGAGAGTTTAATCAGCCTCCAAAGTGTCAGTGTGGGACAGGGGGCCTCAGAGGCCCATGTGACTCTCTGACGGTGGGGAGCCCGGGGCGGCGGGCCCCCTGTCACCCTCCTCCAGGAGGCTCACGTGGGGCGGTGAGTCCTGGGGGCCGGTGGGCAGCACGTGCACAGATCCTCTCTCTGGGAGGGGCATTGCTGATGCCAGCCTTCAAGACCACCAGCCCCGCCCCACGCCCCCCCAGTACAGAGTGACGATAACAGGAGCAGCGGTGGCGGGAACGACAGTCGTAGGAGCAGCCGCCAAGCAGCGGTGCTCACTGAGGGCTGGGCTCTGCCAGGCACCTCTCCTGGGCTGCGTGGAGCCCGCCACACCCTCCAGGAGAGGTCCCGCTGCCTCAGGTGCGGACAGCGACTTGCCTGAGGCCCTAGAATCAGGAGAAAGTGCCAGAGCTAGGCTTAGCCCAGGCCTGGTCCTCGCTGTCTCAGCCTGGGCACGCCAAGCCAGGCCTGGTCCTCGCTGTCTCAGCCTGGGCACGCCAAGCCAGGCCTGGTCCTCGCTGTCTCAGCCTGGGCACGCCAAGCCAGGCCTGGTCCTCGCTGTCTCAGCCTGGGCACGCCAAGCCAGGCCTGGTCCTCGCTGTCTCAGCCTGGGCACGCCAAACCAGGCCTGGTCCTCGCTGTCTCAGCCTGGGCACGCCAAGCCAGGCCTGGTCCTCGCTGTCTCAGCCTGGGCACGCCAAGCCAGGCCTGGTCCTCGCTGTCTCAGCCTGGGCACGCCAAGCCAGGCCTGGTCCTCGCTGTCTCAGCCTGGGCACGCCAAGCCAGGCCTGGTCCTCGCTGTCTCAGCCTGGGCACGCCAAGCCAGGCCTGAGGGTCTCGAGGCCTATGGTGATGTGGCAGGGGGTTGGTGAGGCACGGTGTGGGGTCCGAAGGCAGCCGTGGATTGGGTTCTGGGAAGCTTAAAGTATCGCCTTCTTTGCTGTGCCTGTCAACCCCCTTGAGAAGTGGGGATTCTCGCAGTTCTGTGAGGTGGCAGGGATGATGAGGGCGCTACAGGAGTGGGGTGAGTAGGGGCTCATAGGTCCCCTCACGCTCTCTTAGCATCTTCCCTGGGGCTTGTCGTGGGCCCAGACGGGGTGGCCTGTTGGAGTCCAGGTGAGCCTGCCCACCTGAGGTTCTCTCTAGGGCAGTCCTGTGCATCCCCTAGCTGTCCTTCACTGCCAGTGGGCACCCCATCTGTGTCGCTTGTCAGAGAAACTGCACTTTCTCTGCTGTGGATGTTTCCACCTGTCCACTCCTAGGGAAGGGCTTGTGAGCCTGCCCCATACTTGTCGTCACCAAGAAAGAGGCTGTGGTCCAGAAAAAGGCATTCCCAGCCGCAGGTCACCCAGGGGTTACGGTCCTGTCCACCTTCCTCTCCCCATCTCCTGAGAGGTGCTCCTGCCCAGGTCTCCCCACTTCCTCCCTCTCGGCCAGTGTAGGCTTCTCGTGGCGGTGCAGCAGACCCCAGCCAGGCCCCCGGCTAGCAGGCTGAGATGAGCGCCGCCCCTGTCCAGCTTCTTGAGGGGAAGCCGACTTGCCGCAGCTGCCTCAAAGGCTGGGCAGAATCACGGCCGTGTGGAGGCGCCTGGAGGACCCAGGGAAGGCTCTGCCCAGGATGGAGTGTGGGCTGAAGTTTGGAAGGATGAATGGGGGCTGCTGAGGCGGGGCCTGGGGGGAGGCAGGTGTGCAGGGCAGCCCCACGGGCCTGGGGCAGTTCAGGGATGTGTCCCATCCAGCCCTGGGCTTGGCAGACCAGGCGGAGCCTTCCTGTGCAGATTTAGCCCCCCTTGGCGCCTCCTACCTTGTCCTTCGTGGAAGTCACTGAGTGCAGTTGCGTGAGAGATTCAGTGCAACTCCCGTGGCCACGGAGACACTGGCCCTCACATCCACCTGCAGCCAAGCCTTGGGGTACTCTTAGCATTTCCAAGCCCAGGCACATTCATTCTGCTGTTTGATTCTTTTTTTTTTTTTTTTTGCGGTACGCGGGCCTCTCACTGTTGTGGCCTCTCCCGTTGCGGAGCACAGGCTCCGGACGCGCAGGCTCAGCGGCCATGGCTCACGGGCCCAGCCGCTCCGCGGCATGTGGGATCTTCCCGGGCCAGGGCACGAACCCGTGTCCCCTGCATCGGCAGGCGGACTCCCAACTGCTGCGCCACCAGGGAAGCCCCTGTTTGATTCTTTTAGTAACTCTTGGAAGAGGCAAGGTCAGTGTAACAGGTCCCTTTCACAGTTGAGAAAACTGAGGCTCACAGACCCATCCTTGCAGTTAGGTGGGATGAAGGCAGAAAAGGTGCCACAGTCGTGATGCTTATGAGGATTCAGTGAGCTGCCCCACGTGAGACACGGAGCAGAGCCACTGAGCTGCCAGCAAATGCTTGCAGGCGGGCGCTGTTACTCCTGAGAACCACCCTCAGGGCTGGGCCCCAGGATTGCTGGTTCCGTAGAACACCACGTGGTTGTGCAAGTGAATGGAGCACTTCTGTGTGCCAGGCCAGCTCCTCCCCCAGTCCCCAAAGTTTTTTTTTCTGGTTCTTCTTGGGGGCTGCGGAGATGCCCTCTGAGCAAGAAGGTCAGTCTGGAGCCAGTCTGCCTGGAGCCCAAGCTGCCCCACAGCCCTCCTGCCCCCATTCACCCCGTTAGGCTCCTGGTGCCCCTTCCTCTTGGTAAGGGGGCCACCCAGCCTTCCCCAGACTGCCCACTTACCTGCCACAGCCGAGGCAATGCTGGGGCCAGGCTCCCAGCTACCAGGCAAGCTGCTGTATGCCGGGAACCGAACTGGTGAGGCTCCACCTATAGCCATGGCCTCCAGGTGTCCCCACCATCACCACCCAGGGAGCTATCTGAGGCCCTTGGCTCTTCCTGGCTTGTACTGTGGCCGTTTTGCCCAGGCTCTTAGCCTTTCCATGTCCTACCAGAGCCACCCTGCTGGACTCCCGTACTGCCTAGGTGCCCTCTGTTCATGGCCAGCTGCGCCAGCCTCCCCAGCTCTGGACTTCCCACCCTTTCCCCAGGCAGAAGCCCATCCCGTTGGCTCCATCCCAGGGCAGCACACAGAATCCCAGTAACCTCACTGGCTGCCAGCTGCCGGCCTCACACTGCCCATCCATGCTGGCTGTGTCAGCTGCCTACTTCCAAGAGCTCCTCTGCATTTGCCCAAACCCCTGCTTAGAAGCCAGCAGAATCTCTTAAAGGGTCCAGGAGCCCCGGACTTTGGGCACAGATGCCGTGCCTCTGGCTTTTTTCTGAGGGGAAGCCCTGTGGCCGTCACACTTAAGCTGCCTCAAGGGGCCCAAGACCTAGGGGCACTTAGGCCCCACTGGCCTGCAGGCAGCCCCATGACCTTAGGCTGACCTTCCGGGGCCTCTGAGGTCTGGATGCCACAGCATCGTGGTATTGTGGTGCTGGCCAGCTCACCCTGCCCTGCTGTGTAATTGCGGGCAAGTCTGTCGTCTGTCTGGGCCTCAGTTCCCCTTACAAACAGGTCAGGAGGGAAGGGCAAGCGTCCGAGCACTTGCCACAGTGCACCACCCTCCAGGGGACGCTCCGTGAGGAGGACTGCTTCCTGTCAACTTTCCCCTTCCCCCTCCCTGGCCGAGAGAAGGGCAGCAGACTTGCCTGTGGGTCTTCAGGGAGCTGAGATGGGACACAGGATGGGCGTCCCGGGAAGCTGACTTCAGCTCAGTCTAAGGGAGAAACCTCTTTTTTTTTTGGCCACTCCGCATGCCTTCTGGGGTCCTGATTCCCTGACCCGAGATCGAACCCCTGGCTTTGGCAGCGAAAGCATGGAGCCCTAATCACTGGACCGCCAGGGAATTCCCGCGGAGAAGCCTCTTCACCCTGACGCTGTCTCCTTCAGTGGCCGGGGCAAGGGCGCTCCCCCAGGCACTGACCCCAGCCCTCTCCTCCCAGAGCATCATCTACTATGTGAGCCGCTCGCCAAAGCTGGACGCCTGGCTGAGCCACGAGGGCATCGCGACAGCCCTGCGTCCTGTGCGGGCACCTGGCTATGCTGACTCAGACCCCACCTTCTCACTGAGCGTGGATGAGGACTACGACCTTCGCCTCTCTGGCCTCTCGCTGCCCTCCTTCTGCGCCGTGCACCTGGAGTGGATCCAGTACTGCGCTTCTCGGCGCGGCCAGGTCCGGCCACCGCTACCCTGGGGCTGCCTTCTCCCCTCGGCCTCCCCCCTCCCCGTGCAGGTTCTTCTCACCCTCAGCCTCCCTTGGCCTGGGCCCCAGCCCCCACCCCAGGTTCCCTGTCCCAGGTCTGAGCTGGGCTCTGGGGACGGGGGTCCTTGTGCCGCAGCCTGTGGACCAGGATTGGAACTCGCCGCTGGTCACGCTGTGTTTTGGCCTGTGTGTGCTGGGCCGCCGGGCCCTGGGGACAGCTTCGCACAGCATGTCGGCCAGGTGAGTGCCCGCAAGTCCAGCCGGGCCTGTCGCTCTCCCCTCCTCTACCTCCATGAAGAGCTCTGGGCCTCTGGCCTCAGCCCCCAGGGGCCGCATCAGTCCTTCCTTCAGTGGTCTTTTATCCATGGTGACTTCGCCTGCTCCTCACCGCCCTGTGAGGGACATGGGCAGAGGTTGACCTCGTCAAGATGGCGAAACCAAGGCCCAGCATAAAGAGCCGACTCCGCTCTGACCACTGCACATAGAGGCAGAGCTCAGGAAGCCAGGAGCCCCCTGTGCATTCACCTCCCCCCCACCTTCCCCAGCCTGGAGCCCTTCCTCTACGGCCTGCACGCCCTGTTTAAGGGGGACTTCCGTATCACCTCCCCGCGCGACGAGTGGGTCTTTGCCGACATGGACCTGCTTCACCGCGTGGTGGCACCTGGGGTTCGCATGGCCCTCAAGCTTCACCAGGTAGGGAGAGGTGTGCCCAGGCAGGGTGGGGCGAGGTCTCTGCCCAGGCCAGGGGCCGCCGGCCTCAGCCCTCCGTCCTCCCCGCAGGACCACTTCACGTCCCCAGATGAGTATGAGGAGCCGGCCGCTCTGTATGATGCCATCGCAGCCAACGAGGAGCGGCTGGTCATCTCACACGAAGGCGACCCGGCCTGGCGCAGCGCCATCCTCAGCAACACGCCCTCGCTCTTGGCGCTGCGGCATGTCTTGGACGACGCCTCCGACGAGTACAAGATCATCATGCTCAACCGGCGCCACCTCAGCTTCCGTGTCATCAAGGTGGGGACGGCCGCTCGCCCGACCCGGCCCCCTTCCTGGCGCGGCCTCCTGACCCCCGCGTGTGGCCTCCGCAGGTGAACCGCGAGTGCGTGCGCGGCCTGTGGGCTGGGCAGCAGCAGGAGCTGGTGTTCCTGCGCAACCGCAACCCCGAGCGAGGCAGCATCCAGAATGCCAAGCAGGCGCTCCGCAACATGATCAACTCCTCCTGCGACCAGCCGCTGGGCTACCCCATCTACGTGTCGCCCCTCACCACCTCGCTGGCCGGCAGCCACCCCCAGCTGCGGGCATTGTGGGGCGGCCCCATCAGCCTGGGCACCATCGCCCGCTGGCTTCTGCGCAGCTGGGAGAGGTGAGCTCCGACCCCCCGCCTCTAGCCTGCAAGGCCGGGGTCACGGGGCAGGAAGCCGGGGCTCGGAGAGAGGAAGCGGCTCTCTCTGGGGTCTGACTGAGAAAGTGCTGGAGCCAGGATTGAGCCCCGAGAGCTGACCCCTTCCCCGAGCTGACCCCTTCCCCCGAGCTGACTCAACCGCACACCCCGCCCCCTCAGCCAGAGCTGAATGTGGCCTTTAGCCTGAAGCACCGTTGATGATGCTTCCCTTTTTTTTTTTTTTTTAAGGTTTATTTATTTATTTTATTTGTCTTTGGCTGTGTCGGGTCTTAGTTGTGGCACGTGCGATCTTCGTTGAGGAATGCGGGATCTTTTGTTGCAGCGTGTGGGCTTCTCTCTAGTTGTGGCGAGCGGGTTTTTCTTCTCTAGTTGTGACGCGCAGGCTCCGGGGCCCATGGGCTCTGTAGTTTGCGGCACTCGGGCTCTAGTTGAGGCGCGCGAGCTCAGTAGTTGTGGCACATGGGCTTAGTCGCCCTGCGGCATGTGGGATCTTAGTTCCCTGACCAGGGATCGAACCCGTGTCCCCTGCGTTGTAAGGTGGAATCTTTACTACTGGACCATCAGGGGAGTCCCCGATAAGCCCTCCCTTAAAAGCCCTGTAGGGACTTCCCTGGTGGTTCGGTGGTTAAGACTCTGTGCTTCCGCTGCAGGCGGTGCGGGTTCGATCCCTGGTCAGGGAATTAAGATCCCACATGCCACGCAGTACGGCCTTAAGGGGAAAAAAAAAAAAGCCCTGTGAAGCAGATGGCAAAAACCTTTTAGAAATAGGACTCTGGGTTCTGATATGGTAGGTGACCTGTCTTGGGTTGGGGACTTGTGCTTGTGAGGTCTTTGTATCTCCCACCCCCTACCAACCTCTTGTCCGCCTCCCATCCCCCAGGCTTCATAAGGGCTGTGGTGCCGGCTGCAACAGCGGCGGGAATGTGGATGACTCGGACTGTGGTGGAGGCGGAGGCTTGACCTCCCTCAGCAATAACCCCCCCTTGGCACACCCCACACCTGAGAACACAGCAGGTGAGCAGGCAGGGCCGCGCTGAACCGCTGAGTGGAGAGGGCAGCCTAGCCGACTGAAGTCTCTGCCTTCTTATCTGTCTCCCACAGGCGGTGGTGACCAGCCCCTCCCACCAGGCCCTGCCTGGGGCCCGAGGCCCTCCCTGAGTGGCTCTGGTGATGGGCGCCCCCCTCCTCTGCTGCAGTGGCCACCCCCTCGGCTCCCTGGACCATCCCCCGCTTCTCCTGCCCCCACTGAGGGTCCCAGGCCCTCAAGGCCCCCTGGCCCTGGCCTCCTTAGTTCTGAGGGTCCCAGTGGGAAGTGGAGCCTGGGGGGTCGGAAGGGGCTAGGGGGATCCGAGGGGGAGCCAGCCTCAGGGAGCCCTAAAGGAAGCACCCCCAAATCTCAGGTACGGTTCTTATGGGAAGGTCGGGTCCTGGGCAGCTCAGGTCTGCTCTCCTACCAACCTATCTCCCCTCCCTCAGGTGCCCCTAGACCTCAGCCTCAGCCCGGACATCAGCACCGATGCCTCGCCCCCCAGAGCAGTGCAGGATATTCCGTGCTTGGATAGCAGTGCTCCTGAGAGTGGCACGCCCACTGGGGCCCTGGGCGACTGGCCTGCCCCCGCTGAAGAGCGTGAGAGCCCAGCTGCCCAGCCCCTGCTGGAGCATCAGTACTGAGTGGCCTGGTGCCCTCTGGGTCCCAGCCCAGGATTCAGAAACTTGGACCCCCAGCCTTTGGCCCTTTCTGCTGGACCACAGAACTGAGTGGCTTTGGCTCCCACATGTGAACCCTGACCTCTGGCTGCCTTAGCCAGAGCACCAGAACTGAGTATCCCAGACCTCTGACCTTGGCCCCTGATCTCTCATCCTAATTCAGGGCCTGGGCTCCCCAAACTGAGGCAGGCAGCCTCCCAGCTGGGCCCTAAGAGCCAAACCCATGGGCTGGTCCTGCTTCAAGCCCATGGCCAGGACTGACTTGGCCCCTCGGCCTGCACTGCCTGCTGGGGTAGCCCCTTGGCCTTGGACTTGGGGCTGAAATGTGGGGAGGGGGGTTTCTTTTTCTTTTTTTTCTTTTTCTTTTTTTTTTTCGTGCTTCGGAGACACCAGAATTAATAACACTATTTTTGATTTTGGTTGGTAGTTTCTTCTTCCATCTGGGGGTGTTTGGGTGGAGGGTATATGAGCACAGAGAGGGGAATGGGCTATGATGAAGATCAAGGTTAGACCAGGGTGGGGTTCAAGTAGGACTGGATCCTCTTTCTCACAAGCCTGTTGCCTTTTCTATCCTTGATCTGAGGTTTGCAGTTGTTCCGTTTCTCACACCCAAGTGTTCAAAGACTTCTAGCTCCAGTGGCAGGTTCCTACAATTGTTAGCCTTGACCTTGGCCAAAGCCTTTCTCTGAACCTCAGTTTCTCCAGTTATAAGTAAGAGATGATACCTGTCTAAGGTGTTCTAAGAATACACGAGAGCGTGTGTAGGGCAGGGCCCAGTGCTTAGGAGCAGAGTGCTTGTAAATAGCGGCACTTCCTGAGCACTTGCTCTGTTCCGGGATGGAGCTGAGCACTAGTTGTCCCGGTCTAGCCCTCCCAGTTGGTTTGGAAGGCAGGTACATTTGTTCCTGTTTCTCAGCCAAGGACTGGAGGCCCGACAGTTTACTGGGCTGGGCCGGGCCTGTCGTGGGGCAGCCGTTCAGACTGCCCGCCGCCAGGCTTCCAGTCCCCGCCCGGCTTCCAGTCCCCGCCCGCTGCGCTTCCCGCCGACGGAGACTCCCGGGCCGGCCCCGCCCCCTCGCTGCAGTTCCGCCCCCGGCATAGCCCCGCCCCCAGGCGGAGCCGGCGCCCGGAGCTGTAGCGGGAGAGGAGGCAGCTGGACCCCATCGCGGGAGGAGGCGGCAGAGGTACCGGCGGGAGAGGGGGGAGCGGAGGCACCGCGGTCGGGCGGAACAGGGAAGAAAGTGGCCTGGCGTGGGCCCGGGTGGTGTGTGGGTGGGAGGGGTCCTCGCCGCGTTCGCCGTCTGCACGCTCCCAACCTCCCGTTGGGCTCCAATCTCAAGTCAGCACGTCCAGTCCCCTGCCTCTGGCCGGTGCTGCCCCCTACCTCCTTTGCGGGACGGCCTGGCCCGCCCGGTGTGCGGGTGAGCGGATGCGGTGCCTCCCGACTCCTCTCAGCGGCACTGGCGACTGCCCTTCTGCCTGTCGGCTGTGTGCTCCCCTTATTCTGGGTCTCCCCTTCTCCCTGGGCGGCCTCCAACCCAGCCTTTGCACACCGCCCCCTGGTCCCGGGCCTGGCCTGGGAGGAAACATCTGTCGCGCCCCCTGGCAGCAGAAACGGGGTCATGACCTCCAGATGTGCTGGGAAGTATCCAGCGCCTCCTCCTGGGGCAGCCAGGCCTTCCGGATCTGTGGGAGCGGGCCGGCCCCCTCCTCCCCAGTGACACAGGCCGTGAGGAATGTCCCGGCCTCAATGGACCTTGTGTGAAGCTGCCGGGTGGGGGGCAGAGCCCAAGAACATCCCCCAAGGCAGGCCAGAGCCCGGCACTGGGCCAGAGCAAGAGGCAGCCCATGGGCTGTGCACGCACAGATACACAGAGCTCAACCCACACGGAGCAGGGGTCTGCGCAGACCCCTTCCCTCATGTCCCCTGTCACCCCCATCACACACACTTCACACACACCACAGCCAAGGCCCTGGAGCTTGGCACATGGAGCCAGGGCCTGCATCTGACACCACACACTTAACACAAGGCCAGCTTCGCTCGCTTCACCTTCCTTTCGGTCTTCCAGCAGTGTTGGGAGGGGACAGGGATAGTTAACCCCATTTTAGAGGTGAAAGAACAGAGACTCAGGGTCAGTGTCACGAACTTGTCCCAGGAGAAGCCAAGGGAGGAGGCACTCTGAGCCTTACTGGGTCCTGGAGCTTTAGCTGAGGGGTGCAGAGCCTCTGCTCCCATCCCCTCCTCGCCCAGCCCTACACAGTGTCACCGGATGATGCACAAAGACTCACCAGCAGGTGCCTGCACCCCTAGTGGGTCACCCACATCCCTGTCCCAGCCACCCACTCCATCCTGGGTTCACCTGAGGGTGACTCCCCCTCACGTTCTCATACCACCCTTTGCACCTGCCCCTGGTCTCGACACATTTTTCACACTTAAGCTGGTCCCTGGGGCCTTGGGTGTCTCACTCTTACATCCTGTGAGACCTCGAGCCTTAGCCCAACCCCCCACCTGCCCCACACCTACTCACACAGTGTTAGGAGTGGGGAGGTACAGCACTGTTTAGGCCCTGGAGATTGGCAGGCCCAGGTTCAAATCCTAGCTGATATGGAATTGCTTCAGTCAAGAGCATCCCCTTATCTGGACCTCAGTTTGTTTGTCATATGGGGTTCAGATTCTCCTCTCAGCATCAGTGGGGCCAGGTAGGCAGAAGTCCCCATGGGTCCCAGTTCCAGCAAAGGGGCCTGGTCAGCATGACTCCCTCCCGTACCCCCAGGTATGGCTACAGAGGCCTGCAAGAGGGTGAGCCCAGGCCTGTCCTTCAGGTTAGGTTGACTTAGGTCCCATGACTGAGCTAATGTGATCCCAGCACCTTCCTCAGGATGTGGGGCCGGGCAGGGGACTGGGCCCAGAGTTGGGGCCACTTCCCGTGCTGAAGGAAGTGCTCTTGCTGTTCCTGCTGCCCCGCCAGTGCCCCCTGGGAACCCCTGTGTCCTTGAGGTACTGAGGCCGTGAGGGCCAGGGCATTGAGACCCAGCCTCTGGGTGCTCAGCTCCTCTGGGATCCTGGAGGAAGTGGGAGGAGCAGGGAGGAAGGTCTCTGGGGACAGGACGTCCTCCCTTTGTCAAGTGGACAGGACCCAGACACCAGTAGCCCCATGGGTTTTCCGTCGGAGCGGAGACAAATCATCTGTCCGGTTGGGCCAGGTCTTGGTGGGGACTCTCACTCTGGGCCCAGACCAAAGCCAAGGTGTGTGAGTGGGGACTGGGGAGCCCTGGCAGTCCCAGGGCCGCCCAGGCTCCAAGACCCTCAGGGCCAAGGCCCCGACAGCCCTGCCCAGCACTAAGCTGGAGGAGGGGGCTGGAAACTTCAGCCCCAGGCAGACGAGGAAGTGGCCAGGAAAGCGGAAGCGGCTTTGATGGTCGTGGAGGGGGCCGGAAGTCAACCCGCATGGTGGACCAGGCTGGGGGCCCGGGTTCCTGTTTTCTCCCCAGGCTCCTCTGAGCAGACCCCTCCTCCCTCAGGGCAGGAACCGGGCTGCCGGCTGGGCACCAACCACCCGTGCCTGCCAATGCGGCCCGGCACCCGGAGAGCCAAGTCCCCAGGTCCGAGGCACGCCCATGTGGGCCGGCGGCGTGGGGAGTCCTCGGCGGGGCCCAGCCCCTGAGCCCACCGATGACCTCTTCGCCCGCAAGCTGCGCCAGCCGGCGCGGCCCCCGCTGACGCCACACACCTTCGAGCCCAGGCCAGCCCGCGGCCCGCTCCTGCGCAGCGGCAGCGATGCGGGCGAGGCCCGGCCCCCGACACCGGCCAGCCCTCGCGCCCGCGCCCACAGCCACGAGGAGACCGGCCGCCCCCCCGCGCCCCCCGCCCGCTTCTTCTCCGACCCGCTGGCGCTGCTGGGGCTGCCGGTCGAGGAGCCGGAGCCCGAGTTCCCGCCCGTGCCCGAGCCCCGCTGGTTCGCCCACTATGACGTGCAGAGCCTGCTCTTTGACTGGGCTCCGAGGCCCCGGGGGACGGGGGGCCACGCAGAGGCGGGCTCTGGGACCCCCGCCTCGTCTCAGGACCAGACTGCCCGCTCCGACCTGCTGCTTGAGGCGCCTGGCTTCGTGAGTGAGCTCGGGGGTGAGGGCGAGCTGGGACTGGGTGGACTGGTGTCTCCACCTGTGCCCCCCTCACTGCCCAACGCGGCCGTGTCCGTCCTGGAGGAACCACAGAACCGAACCTCGGCCTACAGCCTGGAGCATGCAGACCTGGGCGCTGGCTACTACCGCAAGTACTTCTACGGCAAAGGTGAGGGGAGGGCCGCTGGGGAGGGGCCAAGGTCCCTGTCACCTGTGGTGAGCTGTCCTTTCCCTGTCAAGTCCCTGGCCACGTGAAGGGTCAGGCTCTGTCTCTGGGCCGAGGCTGCCCAGCTTTACCCACCTCCCTAAGACCAAGCCCAGCCTCCACCCAGCCAGGCATGCTCCGCTGCCCCCATCTGGTTCATCCTTTTGCTCCTCCCGGCTGGGGAGAGATTTCCTATGGACATTTCTGTGAGGTGAAAACTGAACCCCTGCACCCGGCAACCTTGTTCTCATCAGTGCCCACAAGGGAGGGCCCCAGACATCCTGGGGAAGAATATGGGCATGGTGGGCGAGGCCATGCAGGATCTAGGTTTTGGAGCAGGCAGGCATGGCCCCCCTGGGTCTGGGGCAAGATATATCATCGGTGAGGCTGCAGAAGGGGTGAGGCCTAGGGCCAAGGGTATAGGTGCCGACAGGAGTCAGGATCTGGGTTGGTAGAACGTGGGCAGGGCTGACGAGGGGACTGGACTTAATCTAGGATCTGAACTAGTGTTGTGGTGGGACCTGGAGCGGGGACTTTGGTGGACGTGGTCGAGCGAGGGTGGGACTGCTCAGGGGGGTGGATCTGGTCACCCACCGCCTGCTTCCCCCAGAACACCAGAACTTCTTCGGACTGGACGAGGTGCTGGGCCCGGTGGCAGTGAGCCTGCGGCGGGAGGAGAAGGAGAGCAGCGGAGGGGGCACTCTGCACAGCTACCGCATCATCGTGCGGACCACGCAGGTAGGCCGAGGTCATGGGAATTAGACCGTGGATTGCCTTCTGAACGGCCTGCACGTATCCTGAGCGCCCCTTATCCCCTCCTTAGCTCCGGACCCTCCGTGGCACCATCTCGGAGGACGCGCTGCCGCCAGGGCCCCCGAGAGGCCTGTCCCCAAGGAAGCTTCTAGAGCACGTGGCATCGCGGCTGAGCCCGACCTGCCTGCGCCTGGGCTCAGCTTCACCGAAGGTGCCCCGCACGCTGCTTACGCTGGACGAGCAAGTGGTAAGTGGGTGGGACAGCCCTGCCCTACAGCTAGACCTGGTCTGAACCCAGCCTGCCCAGCTCCTAGCCACCTAGCCTTGATCCTGATCCTGGACTGGACGGGGACCCCAGGAGAGCTGCCTTTTCAAAAGGAGGGCATCAGAGGTCATCTGGAGACTTGCCTCTCAAAGTAAGGTCTGTAGACCAGCAACGTCCGTAGCTTGTTAGAAATGCAGATTCTCGGGCTCCACCCCAGACCTACTGAATCTCAGAGCCCACACTTTAAGAAGATCCCAAGGTAATTCCTATGTACATTTCAGCTGAGGAGCGCTGATCTGACTGCCACCCCCTCTTCCTGCAAGTCCCTCTCCTTCCCTGTCAGTTTTCCCTGCAACGCCCTGCTTGGTCTCCTGCCAGTCTGGGGTGCTCACTCCTTCCTGGGGCTGCCCATTCCACTGTGGGACCACTCAAGCCCGCTGAAGGTCCTTCCCTACCCTGTGCTGAAAGCTGCCTGTGGGCCCCGATTCTCCTCCTCTGTCATTCAGTCTGTTAGTCATTCAACAAACATTTCCTCATACCTTGGTACCAGGCCCCAGACTGGATGTTGGAGACCTGTCTAGACCAGATGCTGTCCTTGAGTAGCTCACAGACAGGTGTGGGAGAGAGACTGCAGAGAATCATGGATAATGATGGAGCAGGATAACAGGGACAGGGCAATGTTGAGGGCTCTATGGGGCACCAAGGTAGCGCTGACAGCCCTTCCTTGGTTCAGCATCATGGAGGAAATGCAAGAGCCCAAACCAGGAAGAGCAGGCATTTTCCGGACAGAAGGAACAACTTGGGTGAAGCTTAGAGACTAAAAACTGTCACGTCAGGGTCCTGTGGGCAGTTCAGCATGACTGGAGTAGGACTTGGGGGGAAGGGGTGGGAAAGGCTGGCCTTTGGTCCTGAGGGCACCGTGGAGCTGTGGAAGATCTGAGAGGTTGAGCAGCCCTCTGGCTGCAGTGTGGGGGCTAGACTGGAGGCCAGGCTGAAGGCTGTCGCAGTGATCCCAGCCAGATGTGGTGGTGACGATGGCAGAGGTGAAGAGGAGGTGACAGTCCAGGGACAGAGTGGATAGCCTTCGTGGCCGACTGGAACGGTGGGGGTGTTGTGAGATTGCCCTGCTTCTCGGCCGCTGGGAGCGGTAGTTTATGGAGGCAGGGACCCTGGAGGACGAGTGGTGTGGGGGGGGGAGTCATAGTGAGGAGGTGAGGTGCCAGGGGCTGGAAGGACATCTGGGCAGCTGCAGCTCGGGAGAGGGGTCTGGGCTGGAGGCAGAGTTGGGGGTATCATTCCGTGGAGATGGCTGCTGTGGCCACTGAAGGTGAAGGGCGTGGCTGGGGAAGAGGCCCAGACATGAGAGGGTGAGGTCCCTGGGGTCTCAGGCAGAGTGAAGTTCCAGTTGTCCCAAGTGCCAACTAAGGTGAGAGGGTGCCAGGATGAGGCCGTGCCCGTGGCCGTAAGAGGGGCTTGGGGTTTAGGAGCTGGGGTGGAAGTGGGGCTGTAGTGTGAGGAGGGATGAAATGAAAGTGGGGACTGTGGGTGTAGACGCGCTTAGCAGGAAGACGGGAGGCCAGAGCTGGAGGGGCCCTGGGCTTGTTTGCATGGTGGCAGAGCGCCCTGAGCTGTGCACAGTTAACCCCAGATGCAAAGGAGCCACAGGAGCCGGGGGCAGAGAGTAAGCAGAGGTGGTGCAGGGCTCCAGGCCTCCAGAGGCTGGGCTCAGGGTGCCTGGCATTTGAGGGAGGGGAGGACAGGCTGGCCTTGAGATAAGGAGGATGACAATGTGGCCATTAATTGGGATCGAGCGCACTCTGTGCAGGGTCCTTTCCGTGAATCACGTCCTCTGTGGTCATATGACAACCAGCCCCCTCCCGGTTCCTTCTCACCTTGATCTCCTCTGCCCTCCTGAGCGCTGGGAGCAGGAGAGACAGAACCCACTTGATAAGCAAGGACACAGAAGTGGCTTAGAGAGGGCAGAGCTCAGGCCACACACGGAGGCAGTTCTGCCCCCAGGCCAGTGTCCCGGTCCATTCCCCAAGGCCCAGGGGTGCTGCTGGGCGACTGAGGCCTGTGCCTTCTGCCTGTGCCCTCCCCCGCAGCTGAGCTTCCAGCGCAAGGTGGGCATCCTGTACTGCCGGGCGGGCCAGGGCTCGGAGGAGGAGATGTACAACAACCAGGACGCAGGACCCTCCTTCATGCAGTTCCTCACCCTGCTGGGTGACGTGGTGCGGCTCAAAGGCTTTGAGAGCTACAGGGCCCAGCTGGACACCAAAAGTGAGGCCCAGGGGGCCCGGGGTGGGGGCAGACCCACGCTGAGGGGCAGGCTGCCTTGGTGAAAACCAGCTGCCTGCTCGCTTTTCTGTCCCATCTTGTCCTGGGTCTGGGGCCGGGGGTGGAGAGTTCTTTGGGTAGGCTGAGGACGTGGGTCTGGGGCTGCAAAGGCCAAGCCATGGCTGGGAGGAGGGGCTGGGACTATCCCCCAAGGCCCCGGTGCCCTACTGTCTGAGCGGGGTCAAGGGGGTTTGTAGGTACCACCCTCGCCATCAAACACACATATTCCACCAGCCCAGACTCTGCCTCCCTGGTTGGAAAGGTCCCAGGGTCCCTGGAAGATGTTTTTATCCAGCACCTCCTGCCTGCCTTCCACTCTCTCAGCTGCTCCACACATGCTGGTGCCTGGGCCAACATCTGTCTTCTCCTGGGACATCCGCCCCCGACTCCCTGTTAGCAGGCCATCTCTCATTTCTGTCTTCATTCTATCTCAGCATCCCCCCATCCCAATCCCAGGCTGGAGGCTGGATTCTGTGGGGGGAGGGGAAGGGGAGCAGCCAAGGCTGAGGCCCTTGGAGCTCATGGCCTGGACCTTGGCTGGTGGCGGAAAGGGGTTGTCCACCTGCTGGCTGGGGGTACAGAGGCTCCAGACTGCAAGCAGGATGGCAGGTTCAAGCCATCCAGATTCCCCTTGCTCTCCCTCGGTGTCCCCAATTAACTGGCCACAGCGGATTCCACGGGCACGCACTCCCTCTACACCACGTACCAGGACCATGAGATCATGTTCCACGTGTCCACGATGCTGCCTTACACCCCCAATAACCAGCAGCAGGTGTGAGGGGGCCCTGGGGATGGGGGCTGGCTATGGGCTTCTGGGGACCATGGAGGGGTGCTTTGTGGGTGGCAGTGTTTGAACCTTGGTCTGAACTCTGCTGACCCCTAACTACGCTCCAGGCTAGTGTCCCTCCCCAAAGACAAACACCCCAGGCCTTCACCAGGGGCAGGTGGGGGGAGCCACTGGTGCCCAGGCTCTTAGGTCTCACTCACATCCCCCACCTTCTAACCCCCAGCTCCTGCGGAAGCGCCACATTGGCAACAACATTGTGACCATCGTGTTCCAGGAACCCGGCAGCAAGCCCTTCTGCCCCACCACCATACGCTCGCACTTCCAGCACGTATTCCTAGTCGTGCGGGCCCACGCGCCCTGCACTCCGCACACCTCCTACAGGTGGGCGCCCGGAGTTCCAGTTCTGCCAAGGGTAGGTCTTCCTGGGCCCTCCCTTTGCCCCTGACTACCGCCTCCTTCCCCATAGGGTGGCTGTGAGCCGCACCCAGGACACTCCGGCCTTTGGGCCAGCTCTGCCCCCTGGCGGAGGCCCCTTTGCGGCCAACGCCGACTTCCGGGCCCTCCTGTTGGCCAAGGCGCTCAATGGCGAGCAGGCGGCGGGCCACGCACGCCAGTTCCACGCCATGGCCACGCGCACGCGCCAGCAGTATCTGCAGGACCTGGCCACCAACGAGGTGACCACCACGTCGCTGGACTCGGCTTCCCGTTTCGGCCTGCCTTCCCTGGGTGGGAGGCGGCGGGCGTCCCCCCGGGGCCCGGGCGCTGAGCTGCAGGCGGCAGGGGCGCTGGTGTGGGGCGTACGCGCGGCGCCCGGGGCGCGGGGCGCGACCGGAGCCGAGGAGGGCGGCCCTGACGGCGCAGAGGTGCCATGCCTGCTGGGCATCTCGGCCGAGGCGCTGGTGCTGGTGGCGCCGCGCGACGGCCGTGTAGTCTTCAACTGCGCCTGTCGCGACGTGCTGGCCTGGACCTTCTCCGAGCAGCAGCTCGACCTGTACCATGGCCGCGGGGAGGCGATCATGCTGCGGTTCGACGGGCCCCCCGGCCAAGCCGTTGGCGAGGTCGTGACGCGCCTGCAGGTGAGGCGCGGGAGTAAGGTTGGGGTGCAAGGTCCTTGCGCGCGCGCGCAGCGGGGAAGGAGCCTGCTTTGGAACCCCTCGTTCCCGCCACCTCTCCTGCGAAAGGGGAAGTCGGGGTGGTGGGGCACACCGGGAGCCTCGCAGGGATGGAACTGGGGGTCCCCAGGCCCTCTTTTGCGGGGTGGGTGGCTAATACCCTCCTTGGGCGTGTAGAAGGGCCCATGTGACCTGGGACGGTCCCCGGGGCTGGCGCTGGGGCGGCCCCTCCTCCGTTAGCCCCCGCTCACTCCCCGCCCCGCCCCGCTCCGCCCCAGCTGGTGAGCCGCGGCTGCGAGACCCGCGAGCTGGCGCTGCCCCGCGACGGCCAAGGCCGCCTGGGCTTCGAGGTGGACGCCGAGGGCTTCGTCACGCACGTGGAGCGCTTCACGTTCGCGGAGACGACGGGGCTGCGGCCCGGGGCGCGCCTGCTGCGCGTGTGCGGCCAGACGCTGCCCAGTCTCGGCCCCGAGGCCGCTGCCCAGCTGCTGCGCTCGGCGCCCAAGGTCTGCGTCACCGTCCTGACCCCCGACGAGAGCGGCCGGCCCCGCAGGTCAGGACGTTGGGACGCAGGGAGGTGGGAGGACCGGGCAGCTGGCCACCACCTAGCCCGTGCCTCCCGTGTGGCCATTAGCGACAGGAACCTCGCGGGGAGGCCTTTCCTTCTTGAGAGAATCCCGCGTCTCTTAATCTCTCTGAACTGCACTATCTTTATGGGTAGAATGAAGACTATTAAGCTCGCGTCTTCACCGCCCAAAAGATCCAAGAGCAGCCCCCGCTGTATTTCTCACAGACACCCAATACACACTATTGGTTACTTACTGCATTAAACCAGGGATATGCGGACTCTTTATGTAAAGAGCCAGAGAGTAAATATTTCAGGTTTTCTGGGCTATCTGGTCTCTGCTGCAGCCACTCGGCTCCATCACGGGAGCACAAGAGCATCCAGAGGTGACATTTAAATGATGACTATGGCCTCGTGCCATGAAAACGAGTTATGGACCCTGCAACGTGAATTTTATGTGACTTTCACATGTCATAAAATATTCTTTTTATTTCTTTCAACTGTTTAAGACTGTAAAAGCCAACCTTAGCTTTCAGTACAAAAACAGGCACATCTGCTAAGAAAGAAAAGACAAAGGCAGAGGCTGGATTTGCCCCCAGGCAGTACTTTTTGGATCTCGATGCTAAGTGGTTTTCCCACGTTATTTAAATCCTCACAGCAAACTAGGAGATCAGTACTATTATCCCCATTTCACAGATGGAGAAATTGACATTCAGCGTCATTTGCTTAGGATTCACAAGGGCAGCACTGCGATGTGAACTGAGGTCTGGACAAATGGCCAGTAGCCAGGCAAATATTTTTCAGTGTTGTCAGAGTTTGGAGAGCTCTCTTCCTCCTGGAAGCGAGCCTTGGGCACAGCTGGGAGTGGGGCTGGTGATGCTGGTGTTCCTGCCTGACCTACTCCTTCCTCCCCCCAGGAGCTTTTCGGAGCTGTACATGCTGTCTCTGCAGGAGCCCAGCCGGCGGGGGGCTCCCGAGCCAGTGCAGGATGAGGCCCCAGCAGTGGCCCTACTGGCCACCACGAAGCAGCTGCTGCAAGTGTGCCTGAAAGATGGCAGTGGTCCTCCAGGGCCCGGGGACCTGGCCGAGGAGAGAACCGAGTTCCTGCACAGCCAGAACCCTCCATCACCCTGCAGGTACGCCCGCTCGGCCTTCCCTCTCTTCTAGCCCACGAGGCTGGACGGGAAGGCCTCTGCAAGCAGGGTCCACGGGTGGGGGCAGCTTGCAGTGCTGAGCCGTCCCTGCTCTCCCCAGCTCCCTGTCCGACGAGGCCCCAGTCCTGCCCAACACCACCCCGGACCTCCTCCTTGCCACCACAGCCAAGCCGGCAGCACCCAGTGCTGGCAGGGAGACACCCCCCACCCAGGTGAGCAGAAGCAACTCTCTGGAGCCCAACCAGCAGGGGTGGGCACCGTGGTGATGGTGGGCATCACTGCATCTATACCCACTTCTGCCCCCCAGGACGGGCCAGGCAGCCCCAGTGGCTGTGAGGACAGGGGTGACCCAGCCCCGGAACTGAGGGCCTCCTTCTTGCCACGAACCTTGTCTCTGAGGAACTCCATCAGCAAAAGTGAGTCTGGAGCAAGGTGGGGGTCTAGGAGCGGGGCAGGAGGAGGCCTGGCCTGCGCTTCCCTAGCTGAGCCCAGCTCCGGTGCCCACAGTCATGTCAGAGGCGGGCAGCGAGACCCTGGAAGATGAGTGGCAGTCCATCTCAGAGATCGCCTCCACCTGCAACACCATCCTGGAGTCGCTCTCCCGGGAGGGTGAGGCCACCAGGGCGCTGCGGGCGGAGCCAGGGTGGGGCTTTCTCCCTTTACCTCCCTGCCCAGACGGTCCCTCTGTCCCCACAGGGCCACCCATCCCAGAGAGCAGAGATGCCAAGGGAACTCCAAAATCTGACGCTGAGTAAGCCTCACATCCGATCTACCCCTTCACCCCATGCCCAGTGTTCGTGCCCACCCATTGGAATGAAGCTCTGTCCCAGGGCTCTGCTGTAATGTACACCCCAGTCAGAAGACAGGGGGTGGGCTCCTCTCAGGCGGGTGGGTCTGGGAACCAGCCCATGGTGCCGCACCCTGCCCTGGTCTCACTGAGTTCTGAATCCCATGTTCTCAGGCCAGAACCCGGGAGCCTGTCTGAGAAGGTCTCTCACCTGGAGTCCATGCTCAGGAAGCTGCAGGATGACCTGCAGAAGGTGACACGGTGGCTGCGGGTCATGGGGAGTCACAGGGCTGGCCACGCTGGCTGGCCACGCTGACTCCCGCCTCGCTCCACCTCCCCCCAGGAGAAGGCAGACAGGGCGGCCCTGGAGGAGGAGGTGCGGAGCCTGCGACACAACAACCGGCGGCTGCAGGCCGAGTCCGAGAGCGCGGCCACCCGCCTGCTCCTGGCCTCCAAGCAGCTGGGCTCCCCCACCAGCGACCTGGCCTGAAGCTGTCGGGTCCAGCCTCAGCCTGGCTGCGGACCTGCTGGAACTGCCCGGTCGCTCGCTCGGGGCACCTGGGCCATACCAGGCCCTGGGCCCTCCTCAGGGACTATCCCTGCGCGAGGCGCATCTTAGCACTGCCCCCGCTCCCCGGCCCATTATTTGGTGGCATTTTGGTGGCGAAGTTGCCCCTCTACCCCATCCCCGTTTGTAAATATTCTGTGGAGAAAAGGGGACTTCAGGGAATAAAGAAGCCACCGTTATTTGTGTCCACACAGGTGTTCATGACGTGATGGGGGAAGGGGCTTTGCCCCTCAGGCCCCGGCCAAGCTCCCGGGACAGTGGCTCAGAGTTGGGCTGGCACAAACTGAGGGGTTCTCCGAGGCTAGGCCACCCTTGGCTTCTGTCCCACAAACATTGGTTTGGTCTGTTGGGAAGCAGGTGGCCACACCCTGTACCTATTCTGCTTAATCGTTGGAGCCAGGCCCCTGCCCTAGAACCAGACCTGCGGGGCTGAGATCAGAGGCAGAGCCCCTCTGGGCGGGAGAGGAAAGGCGCTTAGGGGCCAAGGGGCACCTGCCCATGCCCTCTTTAAAGGCCCTGTCCCCAGTACAGGCCCCGCTCTCCTCTCTGTAGACACTGAGCCCCCAAGCCTGGCACTCCCTCAGTCACCTGGCCAGATCTGGCAGGCCCCAATTCCAGAGGTAGTAGCTTCTCTGCCTTAGTTGCCCGAGAGGTGTTTCCATGTCCCAGAGGAAATCAGCCCTTGACCCACTTCTCTCCTCACCAGCCCATGACCCCTTGTTCCTCAGCAGGCTGGGCCCTTTCCTGTGAGTGGCATCAGCAGGTCCAAACTTGAATCGTGTCTAAACTGTTTTCTGGATCTGAGGCCCAGACAGGGCACTGACTTGCGCAGCATCACATGCCTAGTTCAGCCCTGCTGAGACTCGGGCCCTGGGGTCCATAAACTCAGGCTTTGGCAGGATGAGCTTGGCTCTGAGAAACAGCTTCAGGGGCTCAAGCTTCGTGGAGGAGGTAATGTGAGGGCTGAGGGTTCTTTTGTTTTTTATTTGTCTGCCCTGGGTCTTAGTTGAGGCACGCGGGATCTTCATTGTGGTGTGTGGGATCTTTAGTTGCGGCATGCAGGATCTCGTTCCCTGACCAGGGATCGAACCCAGGCCCCCTGCATTGGGAACATGGAGTTTTAAACCACTGGACCACCAGTGAAGTCCTGGAGCTGAGTTTTAAAGGTTCAATGTGGGGACATTCGATCCCTGGTCAGGGAACTAAGATCCCATGTGCCGCAAGGTGTGGCCAAAATGTAAAAATAAAATCAAGGCTCAGTGTCCTGTTCACCAGGTAGAGAAGGCAAAGGGATCCTGGGTAAAACCAGTCTGGGGGGCCTGTTGGACTGGAGTCAGCCTACGTAGGGACCCAGGGTCAAGGAGGCTGGAGCTGAATCAGAAAGGGCTGTGAATGGGTGCACTAGAGCTCCTGGACTAGCAGTTCCCAGCACTGTGTCCCAGCTTTCACCTGGTGGACTGTAGTGAGGAGCCCTCACAGTGCAGGGTGGAAGGCTCTGGTGTGATAGATGTTCAAAGGGAGGGTGATGTGATTTGGGTGTCAGAGCCCTTCGGCTACAGGGAAGGCAAGGCCAGGGAGGAGGCTGTAGTAGCAGCCCCAGTGGAAGAGGTGGTGGCTGAAACTAGATGACAGCAGTGGAGATGAGAGAAACTGGGCACATTTGCCAGGACCCAGTGAGGAGGTGGACTCGAGTTGCTAGGGGAGAAGATGCAGAATCCACGGTGGTGGCCAGGTTTCTGGCTGGAGCCCCTGAAGGATGGTAAGGCCAAGGCTGAGACGGGGAGGGGGAAGGGCAGCCTGGGGCTGGCTGGGGTTCTTTGGAACACGGAGAGTTTGAGAGGCCTGAGGGATGTCAGTGTGAGATGTCCAGTGTGCCGGCGCACTGGAGAGAGAAGTCTGGGCTGGAGACAAGGATTTGGGACTGGTGAGCCATGAGCATGATGAGGTCACTCAGGGAGTGTGGGAAGGACCGTGAGAGGGCTTCTGGGGGTCACGGGATGTCACTTCAGGACACTGGGAAAGCCAAGAGCGAGGCACAGCCTGGGCTGGAGGACCTGGGCTCGCTCATTCCCCTCTAGGTCTCAGGTTGGCCACACTGCGGGCAGCTCTGCCATCAGTTTCCTCTGGTTAGCCTTCTCACCCTGCCAGGTCCCTCCTGGCGCTCGCCCTCGCCCCATTTACAGCGCCGTTGCTCCATCAAGCCCCACCTCCCTAAGCACCGCCCCGCCCCCTCCCCCCCCCCCCCCCCCCCCGGCAGGTTCGCCGGGGTCCTGACCTGGCCACCATGCTCGGGTTCCGCCCCTCGCGCGTAAGTACAGCTTGGCCTGGTCCCAGAGTGGTCCACCTGCTTCAGACCCTGCCCCCTGAACAAGAGCCTGGAGCAAAGCACGAGTCGCTCGATGCTTTCCGGTTCGCCAACATTCCGCCGCCAGCTGGCATCTTTCCTCGTAGACACCGTCCATCGGAGTCTGCACCCTGGGCCTACTGTGTTCCCAGGGGACTCAGTAGATTTGCAGCACGTCCCACTGAAACCCGGTTGCTCCTGCCTTCACCCTCCCGCAAAACCCTGCGACGCCACCGGCCTCAAGATGGGTTTTCCTGAAGCGCATTACCTGGCGTCCCTATTGTAGACTGCTATCCTTGCGCATGCGCACTAGCGACGCAGGCCCTAGCGGGCCACGGCCTCTGGCGACCCTGCTTTACTGCGCGTGCGTCGGGCCAAGCCGGAAGTACGTCCAGTTCTAGTCCCTCTGGAAGTCGATTTGTTTTTGTTCAGGACTCCTGGGCGCGCGCGGTGGTGGAACGGCGGCTTCGGATTTAAGATTTCCTCGGTGCTCCCAGGGCAAGGTGTCAAAGCATAGACCTTTACCTGGCACCTCCCCTTCCCCAACACATGCAAACACTCCCTCATCCATTTAAGGGATGAAATCCAAACCTCTTAGTCCCGCGTTCTTTATCTTTCACAGAATGACCCCATCGAAACTTTCAACGTCGTCTCTCTTACCCCGCTCACCTACAAACGCTGGCTAGTCCCTCTGCGAAATCCACCCTCCTCTGTTGATGTAAGACCTGAAGCTAGCGTGGCCTCTGTGAAACCCTTCCTGAAAATGCTCCATCCCCACAGCTGCTGGGCCCTACCGGGCTCTCACTAGGCTGGGACCTCCACCCACTCCCACCCCCTGGCTGACTGCTCTCATCCACCGGCTGGTATCCAGGGGTTTCCACAGGCATCCTCGGACTGCAGGCTCCCGGATGGCAACGTATTCATCCAACTCTGTATCACCAACGTCCAGCCTGAAATGACCAGCAAAGAGTGTGCTGTTTGCTGAAAGAAGGCAAATCTCTGGCCAGCTTGGCAATGAATTTATTAGCTCAGAGTAGAAAAAGCAATAGTCTATAAACGCTTTGATTCTTCACTAAAAACTGAGCCTTTTGACTGGAGAGCAGTCAGCCTGCTCTCCCCCTGACCCTCCAAACAACTCGCCTTACTACTAAGGCACTTGAGAAAAGGGGGAACAGAGCAGTCTCAGAGAGAACCTCCCTGGATCCTGGAGAAGGCCAGTGCTATCCCACCAGTTCCCTTCAACCACAGCCCAGCAAGGAAAGAGCTGGCAGAGCCCTCTGCAGGGTAGGAGGGCCAGCCCCTCAAATGCTGGTGGTTTGGCACAAAGAACGCCAGCACCACACAGGGGCTGGTAACAGGGGCATTATTTTGGCTCAAGGTGTAAGTGAACCCACGATTTGAGGCAGACACTTGGTAATAAGGCTTTGTGGCCTCAAAGGCCATAGCTCCAGCCTGTCCCTCTCTCTAGGAGAGTACTAGAAGCTGGAGGGTGGGGTTGAGGGACCCCAAAATTCCCTATAGAGACTGGAGCTGAATATCAGGATAAGGGAAGGAAGAGTTTGAGTTTTCCCAGCTCTCCCCTTTCCAGAGAAGTTAATGCTTCTGCTTAAGCACCTCCAAAAAGAGAGAGACAGCTACTGCCAATAGAAGAATAAAATGCACCCCCCTCCCCAGAAAGACATCACCCAAAGAAGTAGGGGGCAGCTGGAGAACACCCCCCCCCCCCAGAATCCGTAAGTGCTTGCTTTGGGAGGGCTTGCAACCCAGTGCTCTGGGCAGGGCAGGGCAGGTCCCTGCCCTTTAGGAGCTGATCTGACTCAGAAGGGCTGAGAAGTCCATGTCCGCAATGGAGGAGAAGTCTTCATCCCCTGAGAGGAGGCCGTTGGTGAGGCCAGAGGCTCCCAGGGGAGTGGGAGCTGGGTCAGGGGGCCTCTGGGACCCTGTCACCAGACGAGTTATAGCCTCAGGGTACTCCATCAGCATGGGCTCAGCTGTATGGGGGGCCATGGGTACACCCTGGTTCAGCAGCTGCTGAAACTCAGAGTTGTCGACGGATGCCAGGTCTGTGAACACGGCTGGATCTGTGCTATTGCCGAGCAGGGCCCCCAGGTCTTCATCAGCGTCAAACTGCAGCTGCAGCAGAGCCTCTGTCAGTGTCCCTTCCCCAGCCGGGTTAGTCTTGGGGGCAGGTGGGGTCACAGCCTGAGCAAGGCCTGGGGCTAGGACGGGGCCAGGGGCTGGGGCCTGGGCCAGGGCTGATGCCATGGCTGGGGCAGGGGCTGGGGCCTGGGCCAGGACTAGGGCAGGGGCCGGTGCCAAGGCCGAGGTCTGGCTTGGGATCTGCCCAGAAGGAAAGACCATGGGGGAGAACTCCTCAAAGTTGATGGTGCTGAGAGATGGTGTAAAGGGATAGGGCTGGGGAGCTGGAAAGAGAAACAGAGAGGCAGGGGTCACAGAAAGCCTCAGAGGCCCACCCCAGCCTCTGGACCCCAGCTGCTGTCAAGACTGCTTAGGTCAGTCCTTCTCTGTGCGGTCACGGCCAGCACCCTAGCACCCTCCTCTTAATGCAATCTGCCCTCGCCTGTAAGGTCCAGCTCTAGCCGCAACTCCTTGGAGCGTTCCCTGTCTACCCTAGCCCACAAAACTCTCACAGCCTTTCAGAGGAAGGGACGCTTTCAGAGCTGGCGAAACCTCATCATACAGCTGAAAGACCAAGCCCTAAGTGGGCCTGCGCCCAAGCAACACCCAGTAAGCAGGGGGTCGTCATTCTTCTTTGAGCCACGTTTTGCTACTTTAGAGGTGATTTTTTTTGTTGCCCCACTTCAATGGAGAGCTGAGGGCAGAGACTGTGCATTTTTGAAACTTCTTTATCTCAAGGTCTCCAAAGTCTCCAACGTGGGGTTTAACTGGCATAGGGGTTCTCATCCCCAAAAGGTTGCTGGTTCCGGGGCCACACCTCCAGAGCCTCTGATTCCACAGGTCTGTTAGGGGCCCAGGAATCTGCATCTTCACTGCTTCCCTGATGGCTGTGACACAGGCAACTAGGCCTCAGGCCCTGAGAAACAGGAGCCCAACAGAGAGCAGCCTTCAGACGTCTGCTGCTGAGACTGACTGCTCATCTCCCTCCCAGAATGGGTCTAAACCACGCACTGAACAGATTTGAGCCTATAGTTCTGGTGGGGCAACCTTAAGGAAATCCTTACGTGGCTTGGGGACGGAAGTTGAGCTGCGGGAAGGCACAGCGATGCGCCGGGTCGGAGGCCGGTGGTCGGTGGGTCCTGTGAGGCGAAGTCTGGGTCAGTTCATGGCGCCCAAGGTCCCCATTCCCCCGCCTTCTCTCTAATTCTCCCACTGCCCCTCTTACCATTGAAAGGGCTCTTTTTCATGATGCTCTTAAAGGTCTCATACGTCCTTTTGCGTTTCTCCTCAATCCGGTGACGATCATCTGGGAAAGTAGTGGAGAAAAGCGGGTCTTACTCTCCCCAGTTGGACCCCCAAAGCTCTCAAAGGACCCTTGGGAGGTAGGTGACGGGACAAACTTCCCGAAGACCCTTTCTCCAAACCTTCTCAGCCAATGAGAAGAGCTGTGTGACTCTGTGACACTCAACAATTGTAAGAATGGGGACTTCCCTGGCGGCGCAGTGGTTAAGAACCCGCCTGCCAATGCAGGGGACACGGGTTTGATCCCAGGTCCGGGAAGATCCCACGTGCTGCGGAGCAACTAAGTGTGTGCCCCACAACTACTGAGCCTGCGCTCTAGAGCCTGTAAGCCACAACTACTGAACCCATGTGCCACAACTACTGAAGCCAGCGTGCTGCCTAGAGCCTGTGCTCCGCAACAAGAGAAGCCACCACAGTGAGAAGCCCGCGCACTGCAATGAAGAGTAGCCCCGGGCTTCCCTGGTGGCGCAGTGGTTGAGTCTGCCTGCTGATGCAGGGGACGCGGGTTCGTGCCCTGGTCCGGGAAGATCCCACATGCCACGGAGCGGCTGGGCCCATGAGCCATGGCCACTGAGGCTGCGCGTCTGGAGCCTGTGCTCCGCAACGGGAGAGATCACAACAGTGAGAGAGGCCTGTGTACCGCAAAAAAAAAAGAGTAGCCCCTGCTCGCTGCAACTAGAGAAAGCCCGCGCACAGCAACGAAGACCCAATGCCGCCAAAACAAAACAGAACAATTTTAAGAATGCCATGGCTTTGTGAGAAGACCTCTGTTAGCTCAATCTGCCCTCTGAAGGCCACACAGGTACTCCCAAGTCAGGGGCACAGCTGACATCCCTATTCCTTGATCAAGCCTGGCACTGTGCCCTCTGCTCTCTGGGGCAGCCCAGGCATGACAGACCAGCTTAAGACTTCAACAGACTCTTAATCTTCTCTCTGATGGTTTCAGAGTTCAGTCTGAAGCTTTCAGAACTTTCTAACTACTGCTGCACTTGGATAACCCCAGAGGAATCAACGCCAACAGTCCAAAGCCAACCTCACCATCTCACCTCAGACACCTGGTTCTGGTTCTTTCTCCTTCTGTGTTCCCTCCCTACCTCTCTGCCCTGTCCCCAAACCTTGGACACATCCTCAGCATCTTCCTCTTTCTCACTCCCTACCATTCAGCCCCTAGACACGTATTTACCAAGCACCTACTGCGTGCCAGCCTCCGTTTGAGCCACTGGGATGTGGCCCTGAGTAAGCAGACAAGGTTCCTGCTCCCAAAGGTGACATCCTGATGACAGAGGGGCGAAGACACAACCACATACAAGTGATAGGAGCTCTGAGGGAGAGGCACAGGGTGATGTAACACCACCAGAAGATCAAGGAATCTAGTTTAAAGGTGTCCAGGGAAGCACTGGTGTGAGCCCATCGCGTGAAGATCTGGGGGCCGAGCATTCCAAGCAGACGCAACAGCTAGAACACTGGTCCTGAGGGGGACTGGGCTTGCTGTGTGTTGTACACAAAGGGCCCGTGGGGCTGAGAGTCCCCAAGGAGGCCAGCAGTAGGTGAGACCGGCTCGCTTTGCACTCCCTCTGCAAGGTTCACATGGCGCCTCCTCTCCCAGGATGACCAAAACGTCTTCCAAAATGGCCTCCCCACCCCGAGTCTCCCGTCTCAGATCCTCTGCACGCTGCTGCCAAAGCAAGCTTCCAGATCTGCTCGTGTCACTTCTCTGCTCAGAAACCTTTGGTGGCTCCCCACTGCCTTAGGATGCAACCATGGATTAATGCCTAGAGTCCAACCTTCAAGGCCCTTCTGGGGCTTCCCTGGCAATCCAGTGGTTAAGACTCTGCACCTCCACTGCAGGGGGCAAGGGTTTGATCCCTGGTCGGGAACTAAGATCCCACATGCCACGTGGCACAGCCAAAAACAAAACAAAACAAAGAAAACCAGCCCTCCTGCCGGGGCCTGCTCACCGCCCACATCAGCTCCCACCTCGAAGCTGTCCCCAGATGTGCTGTGCCGGGCACCCTCCAACACCCGTGCCCTTCCAGATGCTGCGCCACCTGCCTAGAAAATGCACTTCTGGGTCTTTCTCCAACTCAAATGGCAACTCCTCCACGCAGCCGGCTCCAGCTCCCACGGTATTTTGCACACACCTCCATTTCGCACGTTACTCTGTAACTTAAGGCTCTGTTTTGCATGTGTCCTCCTCATGGGCCTGAGTTTCCAAAGAGCAGGGCACATGTCTCATTCATTTTTGTATTCAGATTACTTGGCACAGGCCCTGGCACCAAGTGGACACTCAGTGATTATGTGTGGAATGAACTGATGGCCGTTTTGGGGGTTGTTTTCTAGACTCTATTAGACAGTTCCCAGGGCAGGAAACACTCTCAGGCTGGATGACGGACTTTGAATAAAGGATCACTCCAGCTATTCCTATTTGATCAGATACCCGAAAGCCTTGACCAAACCATGGCTGTGTGGTAGTGATGAGAGAGATCCGGTGTGGCAACAGGACCCTGGAGCCAGATGGCTTGGGTTCAAATGAGGTCTGGGTCTGCCGACTCAGAGTACGTGACCTCAGGCAGGTTAGATGCTCACTCCCACCTCAAAAGGTTCATTAGAGAATAAAATCAGGTAATTCGCTGATATGCCTGGAATAGGGCCATACCCGTAATAAGAGCTCAGTAAGTCTTGGGTATCGTTACTATTAAATGAGGCAAGAAAGATAATCTGATTACTGTGTAAATCCCCGCCCGACTCCAGCTTCTGACCCTCACCTACAGCTGCCACATCCAGGCCTGGCCTCACTCCATTGGCTGGAGCCCAACAGCCCTGCTGCTACCCTCCCCAGCTGGGTACCTGTGTCTGGCAAGTACTGGAATTCCATGGGTTCGCTGAGCTCCCGATCAGAAGGCCGCCGCAGCTGCATGGAGACGCGCACGGGGGCCTGCAGGCTGGGGTCCGCATAGGGGGGCGTCCGGAACACAATGGCCACTTGCCGGTGCACATCAGCTTGTGAAAAGGAGCCTCGGGCCTCCCAGCCTGGTCCCGTGAAATACACCTCGATATCCTCTGCCAGAGATGGGGTGGCTTCATGGGTCACCGCGCTCAGCTCACCCAGCCCGCCACCCCCTACAATTGCTGCTACTTATCTCTGGACATACATCGCCCTACTGTCCCCAAGGTGTTGGGGGAGTGTCTACACCAGTTCCCTGACACTCACCCCATGTCTGCTCAGCCCTGCCCTTCACCTCCTGATCCAAAGAGCACAGCCCTCCTCCCAGGTATGTACCTTTCTGCACCTTGTCACACAGCAGGAAGATCTCATCCCCCCCAAGGCAGCTCCCAGAGTTCCGATTCACTCGGCAGATCTTGAGCTCGGCAGTGTTGGGGGCGCCTGAGGGTGTGGGAATAAGGAAGGAAGCCCTGAACCACCGGAGGTCTCCTGGGCTGACTTGCAGGAAATGCAAGGCTCCTGCCCAGCCCAGAGCCTAGGCTGTCCAGATCTTGCTGACTGTACCTCTGCAGCCAAGGTCCGACCATTCCCACTGGCTCCTCACCCCAACCAATTCAGCAACTGTTTATCTACTAGCACCTACTCTGTCCCCAGCTCTGTTCTAGGCCTGAAGGATATAACCACGCACAAAACCTAAACGTCTCTGCCCCCATGGAGCTCACAGTCCAATGTGAACCAAGGGGATCACAACTCCTCTTTCTCCACCTGACCCAAGTAATCTTCAAGGCCCATTCATACCCACCCTGGCAATGAACCCTTCCCTCCTGACCCCCCGGTTCATCCTGGTTTCTGGGCCTCGGGGCTCCAAAGGCCTTTTATTTTCACTCATCCTGCTGGCTACTTAATTAAAGACTGCAGTTGATCTACGTCAGCCCCATTCATCTGTGAACTTCCTGTGAGCTTTCATCATTGAATTATTACTCTCTAACATTATCTCATTTCTGGGAGTTCATTTCCTGGAGTCATTAGTACAGTTCTGGGCATACCACCCTCTTATCACGTATTGGAAATGCCTGTCTCCCATCTGACTCCCTGCCAGCCTGGAAGCTGCACCTCGAGGGCAGCTCTGGGTCTTCTTTGCCTCGTCTCTCCAGCCAGCACAGTTCTGGGCACAGAGGAGATGACGAATCCGCTGGATGACCGGACGAAGCCAGAGCAACTTTTGCAGGCCCCCGTGCCCGCCCCCACTTCCTCCTCACAGGTCCACCCCTCCTCCCTGCCTGCAGCTCCCTGGCCACTCACGGTTGTCAAAGATGGGATGAGAGAGGGCAGGCGACAGGCGTAGGGGCCTGCCTGCCGGGTCCCGCACTGTCACCTGGAAGCAGAGCCGGACAGCATTCAGGTCATAGTCCCCACGCTGCTCTTCTACGGGAACTGCCAGAAAAAGAGATGGTCAGGCGAGCCTGGGCAGGGGATGGAGCGGGACGTGTGTGTGTGCAGGGGTGAGCTCTGGGTTGGGAGGGCTGTTTGAGGGCATGTGAAACGGTAGGAGCCCTAGAAGAGGAGGAAGAGAAGGTTCTAGACCCATCACTGACTCCACTTGTGACCCTGGATGCCATGTTCCCTATGTCCCCTCTCCGGGTCTCTCTCCCCAGTGGTAAACAGCAAGATTCCATCTGTACTGTGGGTCCTGGCCAGCGAGGGACAGATGAGGGGAAGGTGGCCTCGGGGCGACAGAGGCTGGAGGTGCTCCACGCAGGTCCAGGCCTTTGCCGCCGCCGCCCTCACCTTGGAAGGGGTTGTTGTTGGTCTGGATGCGCTGACTGATGGCCTGCTCCAGGTCCCGCTTCTTTACACACTGGATCCCCAGGTTCTGGAAGCTGAGGCCCCCCCGGGCATCAGTCCCACTGTCTCCAGAAGAGCATGGGCCCTCCTGCCTTGCCCACTCTGCCCGTTCTCCCCCACCCACTCGCCAGGTGAGCACTTCGTGCTTAAGCCCCTTGAATGGTCCCCAACCATGCCACCATGAAAGCCACTCCCTACTCTGGCTGACAAGGCCCTGTGCCCTGGCACCTGGCCCCAGCGGCAGTCCCTGCCGGCTCCCTACCCTCTGCCACAGGGGCTTCGTTCCCTTCTCCAAACACATGAAACTCATTCCCACTTCAAAGGCTTTTGCACCCGTTCATTCTGCTGGACGTGTTCCTTCGGTGCTTCTCTGCTTTCCCACATTTAGGTCTTACCTGCGAGAGGCCCTTCTGACCTCCCAATCCAAAGAAATGAGACCGGCTCCTTCGCCTCCCCCACCTCGGGCTCTTCTTCCAAACTATTACTGCTTTACTTCCATCACTGAAATGGTGACTCCCTAACAGTATCTTGTTTAGTTATTTGTATATTTATTTATGGCCTGCCTCTGTCAACTAGTATGTAAGCTTCAGGGGAGACCGGTGGTTCAGTGGTTTTCTTTCCCGCTACGAGAGATGTGACACTGAGCGACTCGCCTTTCCAGCCACAGGGGTTAGGGGTTCAGAGGTGAGCAGGGACCCATTTCTTTTCCATGGAGCTCACAAGGAGCTCCTCTCCGCTTGAGAGAGGAGACACAGACAATTTCAAGACAAAGGAATCTGCTTGCAGAGCTGGGGACAGAGCAAGGAGTGAGGAATTCTGTCCTCCCTCCAGAAAGGAGTAACACTGTAACAGCTACACAACTGCCCCGCCTCTCCGCCTTCCGTCTCACCACCACCCCTGCCACCCATGACAAGCTCACCTGTGGATGCAGCGGTCCGGGCAGAGCTCAGCCTCATAGAAGCCATCCCGGCAGTCTTTCCCCACAAGCTCATGGGGGTGAGGCCGGTGAGGGGGGTCCTTGGTCACCAGGGAGATGCGGACTGTCCCTGGCCCCGTGTAACCATTGATCTGTCCAAAGTACAGAGAGAACCCTAGAGGCTCAGAAATTCCAGGCTCACCTCCCAGACACAGACTGTGTGGGCCTGAACGCAAGTCCCTCCCATACTGACTCAATGTCCCCCACCCGGGCGCTGTGCTGACCTTGATGGTAGGGTGGGTCTTGGTGGTGTCTGTGCTCCTCTCGCCTGGGATACTGCCTGCTGAGCGGCCCTCACACTTGTAGCGAAAGCGCATGCCCCGCTGCTTGGGCTGCTCGATGATCTCCACATAGGGGCCGGAGGCCTGGGCCGGCTCTGTGGGGGACACGCGGGCCAGCCCCCATCAGATGGCTGACCCCATTGCCCCTGGCCCTGGAGAGCTCGTCCCAACCCACTGAGAAAGGATGGCCCACTTACCCGCGGGGAAGATGAGGGGGAAGAGGTCTGAAAGGAGAGGGAGACAAGGGTCAGCACAAGCCCACATCCTGCCCTTACCAGGGAAGGCCTGCTTCCCCACAGCGAGGAGATGGAGCCAGGCCCCTTCCCAGGGACACGGAGTCGGGGCCTGACACCTGGAACCTGCAGGGAAACTAAGGGGCAGCGGTAAAGGAGCCAGAAGCACCTGCTTCCTGAGGGAAGCCGGGGATGGGGGCCTCCCTCCACCAGGGGAAACTGAGTCAGGGTCTTTTCTATTTTCAAAAGTTAAACCAAGGGAGGGCACCCTCACCCCCCATCCCGAGAAGAAACTGAGTCATATACATTCCCCCCTAACGAGGAAACTAAGTCGGAACTGCCCCCCCCGGACCCCGGGGGGAAACCGAGTCAACGCTCCCCCCACACCCCACACCCAGAGGGGAAACTGAGTCAGACCCCCGAACGCCCAACCCCGCCCCGCGCCACCATCCGGCCGGCCGCTCCCTGCGCAGCGCCCATCGGCGTAGGAAGGGTCGGAAGGCGACGCAGGGGCTCCCGCCGCGGTCCCGGCGGCCCCAGCGCCGCCACCCCGCGGGGTCAGAGGTCGCCCTCACCGTCCATGGCCGGGGTCCCGGGGGCGGGGCCGGGGTCGCAGCTGGGCCCGCGGCGCGCGCTACAGCAGAGCCATTCGCCAGAGGCGGAAATGCGCTGCGCGCGCCCGCCGCCGCGTCACTGCCGGGAATCCGACCGCGCTTGCGCGCTGGGTCGCCGCCGCCGCCGCCCCCGCCGCCCCTCGCGAGGGTAAGGGGCGAGAGAGCGCCACGCGGAGGACCGGGAGGCCGTGCGTGGCGACGCTGTTGTGGACCGGGAGCCAGTGCGCGCTGCGCGGGGCACCGAGAGGCTGCTCGCTTGGGGCCCGCTCCCGGGGCTGGCGGGGCGGCTCGGCTCGTCCCCGAGTTCGGGCCCCGCCTGGAGGGCGGGGCCGGCGATTACTCACAATGTTTTTAGGGGATTTCGGGGCCCCCTTCCTCCGATCCGAGGAGTTTGGTGATGTCACCCCGAGCCGGGTCTGGAGCAAAGCCAGGGCTGCCGGGCTTCGACCGCCCGCCTTGCGCAGGGAAGGTCTCGGGCCTGCTTTGCCCTCAAAGGCCAGGTGGCTGAACTCCTCACGGTTTCCTAGTCGATAAAAGTGCTGCTCAGTGCTTCTCGGTGGTTGTTGCCGCAGAAGCACTTTTTAATTTCCCGTCCTCCCCAATCTGGCTGCAAGGAGGGGAAAGGGAAATGCCCGGGCCTTTCCACCTGGCGGTGCTTGGATCGTGGGCTTCGCGGATCCTGCTGTCCGCGCCGCGTCCGCTCCCACAGGCGAGCCGGGCCCAAGCTCATCTGTTTAAGATCATCCACACTGCCGGCCCTCGGGGGCAATGGGAGGGCAGGGGGCACCCAGAGGTAAATCTCTGGAGCCTCGTCTCTGCAACCTGCCGCCTCTGTTTTAGAAGGTACGGGACCCCCAGGGGCCCCTTGAACCCTCAGGGTCACGTCCCGCCCCCTGTCTCCCCAGGGCTTCCTCCTGGGGTCCAGCCGTCTCCCAAAGCATTCCCACTAATTAAACGTCCTGTAACTCCTCGCCAGGGGTGCAGCGGTCCGGGCAGAGCTCAGCCTCCCCCAAGGCCAAGCCCAAGGCACGTTCGAGCGGGGTGAGGGTGGGCCTGGAACACCGCGCCCCCCCACCCCCCAAGGCGGCTTCCTCATCCCAGAGTGAGGGTGCTCCATGGCAGGCGGCAGAGTCTTCCCCAGATGGAGGAAGACTTTTTATTTTCTCTAAGTTCGTTCTAAATTAGGGAATCATGTGGGAATTGGAAAAGATTGGAAATTCTGACTTTCTTTCCCAGGCTCTAAAAAAACAGGAAGAGAAAAGTGAAAACAGTTACCACCCCTCCCACTCATTTCAGTTTCTCATGTGGCTGCCCGGATTAGAAAAGTCACCTTACTTTTTATGAGGAGGCAGACGTCAGGACGACAGAATGGATTAATTATAATCCTTTTAAAATTATTTATTTATTTATTTATTTTTGGCTGCGCTGGGTCTTCCGTTCCTGCGCGGGCTTTCTCTAGTTGCGGCTAGCAGGGGCTACTCTTTGTTGCGGTGCTCAGGCTTCTCATTGCAGTGGCTTCTCTTGTTGCAGAGCACAGGCTCTAGGTGCGAGGCTTCAGTAGTTGCAGCACTTGGGCTCAGTAGTTGTGGCTCTTGGGCTCTAGAGCGCAGGCTCAGTAGTTGTGGCACACGGGCTTAGTTGTTCCAGGGCATGTGGGATCTTCCCGGACGAGGGCTCGAACCCTTGTCACCTGCATTAGCAGGTGGATTCTTAACCACTGTGCCACCAGGGAAACCTATAACCTTTGATTAATGATCATTGATCAATGATCATTGATCCTGGCATGATCCTCTTTTAAAAATTTATACATGTATAACTTTTAACTTTTAAATTAATATGTTGAATTCCAGTGTACCCACTGCAAAACTCAAGAGGCTGGATAGAGCACCAACAGGACTTAACATCTACCCACGTGTCCTCACCTGTTCATCCCCTCCTTATCCCTGTGTCTAGCATGCCATCATCCAGAATTCTGTATTTGTTATTCCTTTGATTTTTCTAAAGAAAAAAAAATTTAAGAAAAAAATTGTACTCACGTATACATGCCTACACAATGTCATGTTTGGTTTTGCTTAGTTTTGAACTTCCATGAAGAGAGTATCATGTTATTTGTTGTTCTTTGTTATTTGCATATTTCACTCAACACCTTACTAATATTTGTCTGTTTCATAGTTTATTCAGTTTTTTACTGCTGTATACTATTCTGTAAATGTACCACAGTTTTTTATTTATTCATTCTGAGGATGGCCATTTGGGTTTCCAGTTTGTTGCTATTATAAACAGTGTTGTTAAGAACATTCCTGTGAATGTCTCCTGTTACACATGTATCCAGAATTTTCTTGGATATATACCTAAAAATGATTTTTTTAGAGTATAGAATTTCTCTTTATCAGTTTTCAGAATAATGCCTTGGTTCTTTAACATCCTCTAAAATTGATTAGTAAGCATTTAAAAATATCTTAATGAATGCATGGATTTAAGCATATTTGATGTGCTTTAATCTATTACAATTTTTATTGAACTTCAAATTGTTCCATCTTTGGCCAGAATACATAAATAATTCCTAAAATTCAACAATCAGAAAAACCAAACAACCCAATTTAAAAAATGAGCAATGGGACTTCCCTGGTGATGCAGTGGTTAAGAATCCGCCTGCCAATGCAGGGGACACAGGCTTGAGCCCTGGTCCGGGAAGATCCCACATGCCGAGGAGCAACTAAGCCTGTGCATTACTGAGTCTGTCTGCACTCTAGAGCCAGCAAGCCACAACTACTGAAGCCCGCACGCCTAGAGCCCCTGGTCCGCAACAAGAGAAGCCACTGCAATGAGAAGCCCGCCCACCACAACGAAGAGTGGCCCCTGCCCGCCGCAACTAGAGAAAACCCCAGTGCAGCAACGAACACCCAATGCAGCCAAAATAAATAAATTTATAAAAAATAAAAAATGAACAATGGACTTGAATGGACATTTCTTCAAAGAAGATGTAAAATGGCGAATAAGCACATGAAAAGATGCTCAACATAATAGCTATCTGGGAAATGCAAAGAAAAGTCACACTGAAATCCTACTTCATACTCATTAGGATGGCTATTATCAGAAAAACAAAACAACAAGTGTTGGCGACGATGTGGAGAAAGTGGTTTCTTTGTACATCACTGATGGGAATGAAAAATGGTGCAGCTGCTGTGGAAAAGAGTAATCCTCAAGAAATTAAACAGAATTACCATATGATCCAGCAATTCCACCTCTGGGTATATATACAAAACAATTGAAAAGAGGAACTCAATGTTCATAGCAGCATTATTCACAATAGCCAAAAGGTAGAAGCAACCCAGATGTCCTTGAACAGAGAAACAAAATGTGGTATATACATACAGTGGCATATCATTCAGCCTTAAAAAAGAATGAACAGCAGAAACTAACACAACATTGTTAGTGAATATACTTAGTGCCACTGAACTGTACACTTAATCATGGTTAAAATGGTAAATTTTGGGCCTTCGCAGGTGGCGCAGTGGTTGAGAGTCAGCCTGCCGATGCAGGGGACATGGGTTTGTGCCCCAGTCCGGGAGGATCCCACATGCCGCAGAGCGGCTGGGCCTGCGCCTCCAGAGCCTGTGCTCCTCAACAGGAGAGGCCACAACAGTGAGAGGCCCGCGTACAGCAAAAAAAAAAAAAAAAAAAAAAAAAGGTAAATTTTATATTACGTATATTTTACTACAATAAAAACAAATCTCTCAGTGATACCAGACAATTACTCATTTGGTCTGTCTCATACTATACACAAAACACTCAGAATAATGATACCAACTCTACCACCAATAATGTGATTAAATACAGAGTATATTTTTACAGTTCTTGTCCTTAGGTTACATTCAGTTTTGTTTTTGTTTTGTTTGTTTTGGTACATATCTATTACCAAGTTAAGGACGCTCCTTTCTAGTTCTAGTTTACTGCATTTATGATAAATGGGTGTTGATTTTTTTTTTTTTTTGGCTGCACCGTGAGGCTTGCGAGATCTTATTTCCACTACCAGGGATTGAAACTGGCCCCAGCAGTGAAAGAGCTGAGTCCCAACCACTGGCCTGCCAGGGAATTCCCTGGGTGTTGATTTTTTATCAAATGCTTTTCCTGTATTTATGGAGAAGATTCTTCTTTATCTGTTAATGCCAAGTATGACATAGATTTCCTAATAGTAAACCGTCCTGTATTCTTGGGATAAACCTAACTTGGTCACAGTGTGTTACATTGTAGAATTTGATTCACTGATATTTTAGGAGGAAATTTTACAACTGTATTTGTAAATAAAATGGCTGTAGTTTTCCTTTTCTTCCCCATCCCCCTGGCCTTGCCTAATTTTGGTATGAAAGTTGTACCAGCCTCATAGAATGACTTGAGGAAAAATCCCCCCTTTTCTATTCCCCAGAAGAGTCTATGTAAATTTGGAATGATATATTACTTGCAAGATTGGTAAAACTCACCAGTAAAATTGACTGTGGCTGTTGATTTCTCTGCAAAAGATTTTATTTATTTATTTTAACCTTTCATTATGAACATTTTCAGACACACTCAATATTAGAGAGAATGGTGTAATTAACCCCCATATAGCCATCCTTCAGCTTACATAAGTTATCAGCTTTGCTATTTTTGTTTCATCTCTCTCCCATTTTTTGGGGGGTGGGAGAGTATTTTAAAACAATCATTATATTGACTCATAAATACAGAATTACATATATCTCCATATAAGGATTTCTTTAAAAAATAACTTCTTTGTGGGAAAATTTTAAACTACTATTTCAGTTTCTTCAATATATTGGAATATTTTGTATTTATAGGACTATTCCACTTTTCCGGAGTTAATTTTGAAAAGTTGTGTTTTTCTTGGAATTTATTTTACCTAAGTTTTCAAACCTATTGGCATGAGGTTGATGACAGTTTTCTTATCTTTTTCATATGTGCTGTAACTATAGTTATGTGTCCCTTTTCATTCATTATGCTATTTATTTGTACTTTCTATTTCTCTGTAGAAGTCTTACCAGAGGTTTTTCGAGAATCTTTTCATATGCTTATTTGCTATCCATATATCTTATCTAGTGAAGCATTATTCAGATGTTTGCCTTTTTTAAAAAATTGGGTTATACGTGGTTTTCTATAGTCTAAATACAAGTCCTTTGTTGAGTGTATGCTTTGCAAATATTTTCTCCCAGTCTGTGTCTTGCCTTTTCATTTTCAAAATAGTATTAGTTGCAGAATAAAACATTTTCATTTTGCTGAAGCCCATTTTTTTTCTTTTGTACTTCTTACCTTTTGTGTCATGTTTAAGAAATCTGAGCCCATCTAGAGATGAATGGATAAAGATGTGACATATAATGGAATATTACTCAGCCATAAAAAGGAATGAAATCTTACTATTTGCAACAACATTGATGGACCTGGAGGGTATTATGCTTAGCGAAATAGGTCAGACAAAGACAAATACTGTATGTTTTCACTTATATGTAGAATCTAAAAAATAGAACAAATGAATAAATATGACAAAACAGACACAGATTTACAGATACAGAGAACAAACCCAGTGGCTACTAGAGGGGAGAGTGGTGGGAAGAGGGTCAAAATAAGTGAAGGGGATTAGGAAGTACAAACTGGCAGTTATAAAATAAATAAGACACAAGGCTGTAATGTACAGCGCAGAAAATAGTCAACATTTTATAATAACTTTGTATAATGTGTATTCTATAAAAATATCAAATCACTATGTTGTACACCTGAAACTAATATAATATTGTATGCAAATACACTTCAATAAATTTTTTTTAAAAAGAAAGAAATCTTTGTCAAACCCAAGGCCACTGTGATTTTCTTCAATTTTTTTTTTCTAGAAGCTTTACAGTTTTGGCTCTTACATTTAGGTCTATCCATTTCTTTTTCTTTTTTCTTTTTTGGCTGCCCTGCGCAGCATGTGGCATCTTAGTTCCACGAACAGGGATGGAACCCATATCCCCTGTTTTGGAAGTGCAGAGTCTTAACCAATGCACCGCCAGGAAAGTCCCATTTTTTTTTTTTAATAATCCATTTCGAGTTAACTTTTGTAGATAGTATGAAGTATGGGAATGCTTCTTTCTTTTTCTTTTTTCCCTGTTTTTCATACAGTTATTGAATTGTTTCAACACCACTTGTTGAAAAAATTATCCTTTCTCCATTGAATTACTTTGACACCTTGTGAAAACCAACTGACCATATATACATGGGTATACTTCTGGACTCTTTATTCTGTTGCATGTATCTATATGTTTATCTTTACGCCAATACCACAAAGTCTCAATTACTGTAGCATTAAAATATATCTTGAAATCAGGTACTGTAATCCTTCAACTTTCCTCTTCTTTTTTTTTCAATCCTTTCCATTTTCTTATAAATGTTAAGATACAGCTTGTTAGTTTCTACAATTGGGGGAGCATTGACATCTTAATATCAAGTCTCTCCATCCATGATCTCAGGTATATCTCTACCCTTATTTACGTTTTCTTTAATTTATTTATGCATTTTGTTTTGTAGTTTTCAGTGTATAGGTCTTGCACATCTTTTGTTAAATTTATCCCTAAGTATTCAATATGTTATGGTATTTTAAATGTTTTTAAATTTATGATTGTTGCTAGTATATAGAAATATAATTTATTGTTGAATATTGCAACCTTGCCAAACTCCCATTTTAGTTCTTGTAGCTTTTTTTTTTTTTTTTTGAGTGGAGGGTAAATTTCTTAGGATTTTCTACATAGATGATCATGTTGTTTATAATAAAGGCAGCTTTGCTTTTTGCTTTCCAATTCAGATAGCTGGATACCTTTTAATTTCTTTTCTTTTTTCTTTTTTTTTTTACTTTATTGTACTGGCTGGAACTTCCAGTACGAGTTTGATTTAAAGTGGTAGCAATGGACATCCTCGCCTTTTTTCCAGATCTTGGGAGGAAAGCATTCTTTTTCACTATTAGTATCATGTTTGCTGCAGGTTTTTCCTCTAGATGCCTTTAATCAGGTTGAAGAAGTTCCTTTCTATTCCTACTTTTCTGAAAGTTTTTATCACGCTGATCAAATTTTTAAAAATTTATTTTATTTATTTTTGGCTGCGTTGGGTCTTCGTTGCTGTGCGCAGGCTTTCTCTAGTTGCAGCAAGCGGGGGCTACTCCATTGTGGTTCATGGGCTTCACATTGCGGTGGCTTCTCTTGTTGCAGAGCACAGGCTCTAGGTGCACAGGCTTCAGTAGTTGCGGCACGTGGGCTCAGTAGTTGTGGCACACAGGCTTAGTTGCTCCATGGCATGTGGGATCTTCCCGGACCAGGGCTCAAACCCGTGTCCCCTGCATTGGCAGGCAGATTCTTAACCACTGTGCCACCAGGGAAGCCCAGGGGTTCTTTATATATTCTGGATATAAGTAGTTTTTCAGGTGTTTGTCTTGCAAGTATTTTTTCCTTGTGGTTTATCTAATCATTTTATTAATAAGTCACAGAAAGAACATATGGAAAGCATGGAGGAGAGGTAATATATTAAGAGATAATGGGGGCTTCCCTGGTGACGGAAGTAACAAAATCCACACTGGCAGAAGTAACAAGGTCTGATTATAATGAGGAGGTAGGATTCTGTTTCACAAGGAGAACAGCGGAAATATATCTGGAAATCAAGAGATTCACTGACAATGCCTATTGATAAGTATGTATGGGCAATTGCAGCAGCCACAGGAAGACAAGGCTGAGGATTGGGTTAACCCACTGGGCTAACAACCAGGTTCATGGATTGGATGATTCAATATTGTTAAGACATCAGTTCTCCCCAAATTTCTCTACAGATTCAGTGCATTCTCAATTAAAATACTGGCAGAATCTACAAAAGATTCTACAAGTTGATTCTATAATGTATATGGAAATGCAAAGGACCTATAATAGACAAAACATCTTTGAAAAAGAACAAAGTTGGAGGAATTACATTACTTGATTTCAAATTTTATTTTAAAGCTAAATATTGGAATTTGATTAAAGAAGGTTTTTTTTGTTTTTTTGTTTTGTTTTTGTTTTTGTTTTTGGACTTCCCTGGTAGCGCAGTGGTTAAGAATCTGCCTGCCAAGGCAGGGGACACGGGCTCAGTCCCTGGTCCGGGAAGATCCTACATGTTGCAGAGTAACTAAGCCCGTGCATCACAACTACTGAGCCTGCACTCTAGAACCTGTGTGTCACAACTACTGAGCCCACATGCCACAACTACTGAAGCTCACGGACCTAGAGCCTGCATTCCGCCACAAGAGAAGCCACCGCCATAAGAAACCCACGCACTGCAATGAAGAGTAGCCCCCACTCGCAGCAACAAGAGAAAGCCCGGGCACAACAGTGAAGACCCAATGCAGCCAAAAATAAAATAAATAAGTAAATAAATTTTTTAAAAAATAGCAGGGATTTTTTTGAAGGACTTCCTTGATGGTCCAGTGGTTGAGACTCTGAGCTTCCACTGCAGGGGGCGTGGGTTCGATCCCTGGTAGGTGAACTAAGATCCTGCATGCTGCGTGGTTCAGCCAAAAAAAAAAAGAAGAAGGGTTTTTTGAAGTAAAAAAAAAAAAAAAATGCTGCAGTAACCAAGAAAGTGGGATATTAGTATAAAAATATAGATAATGATATAAAGATATAGGTAAGAGAGACCAGGAAGGGACCTACATATACATGGTCAATTGATTTTTGATAAGGGTACCAAGAAAATTCAATGTGGAAAGGTGAATCTTTTCAAAAAATGGTGCTGGAACAATAGGGAGGGAGAAACAAAACTGAATCCTTAACCTCGCACCATATACCATAAGTGGTTTCTTGTTTCTGCTGATATTCACTCACAGTAGTTTACTTTCATGTGTTTGGTGGTGGTTGTGAGATCAAACAATCCTGTAGGCTTACTTGGAAAAGCTTCCCTCCGTGGAGGGTTTGTTTCTGCTTCTGCTGTTAGTTCAGTGGGGGCGGGAGCCATAGGAGCATTAAGTTCATTTTAGGACTAATTCAGCCTCTCTTGTGGGTTTAGCTTCAAGTGGGAGTCTCCAAATCAGTGTTTTAACCTTGTTCTTGTTCTGAGAATTTTTAGATGTTGGTCTAATGTTAATCATGTTTGCTAAATATTTTAAAACTACAACTTTATTGTCATTGTTGATAAAATTTCTGTTTCTACAGATGATTCACTTTGTATTAACATAGATTTTAATAAAAACCATTTAAATATTGTCTACAAAACAATCTAAATATTTCTTTTGTTAGATCCGGTTGTTCTAACAGAGAATAAAACTAGTGCCTGAAACTCCCTGCTTAGGTAAAGCACTTAGAACCAAGTTATCTGTCAGTTCTCTGACATGTATGAGAAATCTCTGCACGAGTTATGGACTTAGTATCTGTTTCTATAACTCTCCTAAAATGACACCTTCCTTACCTCTGAATATTGTCCTTCCAGTGATAACTTTAGTGTATGAATTAAAATTCTATCAAACTAGAAAAGTGCACTCAGATAGTTAATGAAGTCACTGTCAGACACTTTTCTGGCCAACCACCAGTTGATTTACTTTACATGTGTTCTGTCCTAGTTCACTGGGCCCTGGGCACCAGCTCCCCCTCACTTCACCCGGCCATCTCCGGCACAGTAACAATAGCTAACGTTTGCTGAGCATTGGCTGTGTGCCACATGTTGAGCTAAATGCTGTATATGGCTGATCCTTTGAATCTAATGCGTATAGCCAGCCTTTGAGGTGAGTGTTTTATCACTAGGATCTCCATATTACAGATTTGGTAATAGGTTCAGAGACATTGGGTAACCTGCCCAAGGTCACACAGCTTAATGGAGGGGCCAGGATTTAAATCCAATTCTGTCTGACTCAAGAGCTGACATCTTGTTGCAGGAACCTACCGCAACGTGACTCGGGAGCCAAGTCCTAGATGCAGTGGCTGGAAAGACCCACAGGGACCCTTCAGTTCTGCCTTGAAGCAAGTCATCTTCCCTTCAGGCCCACCTCTGGCCTCAACGTGGTCACTTCAGGCAACGGTATGCTCACAGCAGCTCTGTTTTTTCAAGGTCCTTTGTGATGTAGGGTCAAAATCTGTCTCCCTTTGGTTTCCATGAGATGGTCAGCCATCTGCCCATAGAGCCTTACAGAAGACACTAGCCTGCTCCCCACCCTAGGAAATCCCCTCAGACCCAATCCCCTTGACCCAAGCAAGGTATTTACTGTGGACCCACAATGTGCCTGGGACAGAACAGTGAGAAAGACAAAGTTCTAGCCCTGGTGGAATTGACATTTTAAAGGGAGAAATAAAAAGTTCCATTTTGACAGTGACACACTCACCCACCCACCCCTTCTAGCCTTTCTGGATCATTGCAGATTTCCAGATTCGAGACCCTTTGGAAATGTGGTCCTTGGTGAGGTAACCACACAAGGGACAGGGCCATGGGGCTGGCTGTGCTGATCCGGCATGAGATGCCCTGACTTGGGGCTTGGAGTGGCCATAGGTCCAGGGCAATCCCAGAGCTTCACTCTGTTCAAATCTTGGCAAAGGAGGAAAGAAAATCCTGCTGCTTCACTGCTATTCACCAAACAAGCAGGCAGCAAGACAGGCTCGATCCACTGCCCTCTCTACCCTCCCCAAACTCCGAGTTCCCCTTTCCCACCCCTGCCAATGTGTCCTGCACCTGCCCCACCTTCCCTAGCTAGAGCCCACACGCACTTGTGACTAAACTCATGTTCTGCTCTTCTCCAGCCCAAAGTGTGCTTGCTGTTCTCACTGCACTGGCTCCCCCCGTCCCCACCCCCAACTTCTCAGTTCCTCCCCCACATTCTGGCCTCTTCTACTTCCAAAATCTCTCTCCAGTCCAGCCATGACCCAAAACCAAGTGTTAGTGCCATTCCCTCGGACTGCACCCTTCCTCCTTATAGCTATTTGGAATAGGTGAGCACTTAAGAGAGCATCACAGGTCAAACACACACACACACACACACACACACACACACACACACACACACACTTCCTTCTATCCAGTGACACTCCCTCTCTAGTCACAGACTCAGGACACAGTGGAACAGAAGGAGCCACGGTGCTGGTTTCCGGGTCATAAACAATAGATGTGGAAGAACAAATGCTCCGCTATTGAGCCCATCAACTTACCACCCTCCCCAAGGGAGATAATGAAAGGAGAGGAGAAGAGAGGAATAGCAGAGGCTTCAGAAAGGAGCGGAAAAGTTGGGGTGTCCCCAGGAAGAGCCTGTGTCCCAGTCCCCACTGGCCTGCACCCTGGCTGAGGTGTAGAAACGAAAAGAGAACCCTGAGAGATTGAGTTGCTCACAGCCCTGACGCCTGTGCTGTGCTTCTGGGATGGAACCAGGGTCAAGGGTGTTCTCAAGGCTGATGGCCAATGGGAGGCCAAGAGTCAGTCTGAGGGGCTTCAAAGAGTCTCTGGGCATCATCAGGGATTGGGGCACGAGAGATGGGTTCCCCTGGCCACCAAGAGTTGTGTGATCTTGGCATCAAGAGCTGGTCCAACTGGACCAGCTGGAGTGATCCTGCTCTCAGGGTAGCGGAGGCCAAGATGCAATTGAAGGGAACAACTGGGGTTTACATAGGTGCCAGGAGGGACTGGATGGCTCTCCCTCAGTAATATTATCTCGCCTTTGTGGAGTGCTCATAACATGACCCTTCATGTGAATGAATCTCATTTAAATCTCTCAAAACAACCCCGTGAGATACTATGATTCCCATTTTACAGATGAGTGAATTGAGGTACAGAGAAGAGAAGATACCCATTCGAAGACACAGTACAGAAGTGGCAGGGCAGGTATTTTCACTTGTTTTTTTTAAGTCAATTTTATTAAGATATATTTGCCTACAATAAATGCATATGTTTTGAGTGTACAGTTCAACGAGTTTTGTTTCTTGGGTTTTTTGTTTTTTGTTTTTTTTTTGGCTGTGCTGCAGGGCTTGAGGGATCTTAGTTCCCTGACCAGGGATCGAACCCAGGCCCTGAGCAGTGAAAGCGCAGAGTCCTACTTTAGATGAATGTAAGCTGGTTCTTCAAATGTGTGGTATGGTGGAGGGCATCCATTTAGTCACTCTAGATTTGTGGTAGAAGGTCTACTGATAATACTTCTCATTTGGATGTGAATGCTTCTCAGATAATGAAGATTATCAATACGACTGCTGTTAATGAGATGAATGAACCTATTGATGAAATAGTATTTCATGTTGTGTAGGTGTCTGGAGAGTCGGAGTATCGTCGAGACATGCCAGATAAGCCTAGGAAATGTTGTGGGAAGAAGGTTAGGTTGACACCCACGAATATAATCACAGTGAATTTTTGCTCATGTTGAGTTGAGTGTATATCCTGAGAATAGTGGAAATCAGTGTACAAACCCCCCTCTAATAGCGAAAACAGCTCCCACTGAGAGCATGTAGTGAAAGTGTACGACTACATAGTAGGTATCATGAAGGACAATGTCTAATGACGAATTGGCTAGGACAATACCTGTCAGTCCACCGACTGTGAAAAGGAAGATGAAACCTAAGGCTCACATCAGGGCTGGGGATCATTTAATATTGCCTCCGTGAAGTGTTGTCAGTCAGCTAAATATTTACTCCTGTAGGGATAGCAGTAATTATAGTGGCTGATGTAAAGTATGCTTGCGGGTCAACGTCCATACTTACTGTGAATATATGGTGAGCTCATACGATAAAACCTAAGAACCCGATTGATACCATAGCTCATACCATACCTATATATCCGAAAGGTTCTTTTTTTCCTGAGTAGTAAGTTACAATGTGTGCAATTATCCCAAACCCAGGTAGGATTCAAATGTATGCTTCGGGATGTCCAAAGAATCAAAATAAGTGTTGATATAGGACTGGGTCTCCTCCTCCTGCCGGATCAAAGAAAGTTGTATTCAAGTTTCGGTCGGTTAACAGTATGGTAATCCTGGAGGCTAGGACAGGTAAGGACAATAGAAGTAATAGTGCTGTGACTAGGACTGATCATATGAAGAGTGGTGTTTGGTATTGGGTTATGGCGGGTGGTTTTATGTTGATAATAGTAGTAATAAAATTAATGGCCTGGGCTTCTCTGGTGGCGCAAGCGGTTGAGAGTCTGCCCGCCTGCCGATGCAGGGGACGCGGGTTCGTGCCCCGATCCGGGAAGGTCCCACATGCCGCGGAGCGGCTGGGCCCGTGAGCCATGGCCGCTGGGTCTGCGCGTCCGGAGCCTGTGCTCCGCAACGGGAGAGGCCACAGCAGTGAGAGGCCCGTGTACCGCAAAACAATAAAAAAATAAAAATTAAATTAAATTAAATTAATGGCCCCGAGAATTGAGGATACGTCAGCTAGGTGCAGAGAGAAGATGGTGAGGTCAACTGAAGCGCCTGCATGTGCTAGGTTTCCGGCTAAGGGAGGGTACACAGTTCAGCCTGCCTGCGCCGGCTTCAACTATTGATGATGCTAGTAGTAATAGGAACGAAGGAGGGAGCAATCAGAAACTTATGTTGTTTATACGGGGGAAAGCTATATCGGGTGCCCCAATTATTAAGGGCACTAGTCAGTTTCCAAATCCGCCAATTATAATGGGTATGACTATAAAGAAAATTATTACAAACGCGTGGGCTGTTACTAGTATGTTGTAGATTTGGTCGTCTCCGAGCAGTGTGCCGGGTTGGCCCAGTTCAGCGCGAATTAATAAGCTTAGGTCAGTGCCCACTATTCCTGCTCAGGTGCCAAATAGTAGGTATAAGGTGCCAATGTCTTTGTGGTTGGTTGAAAATACTCAGCGATTTATGAACGTAGGTAAAATGACCGAGCAGGCATTAGACTGTAAATCTAAAGACAGGTTGAACCCTCTTTTTGCCAAGTCCCCTGGTGAAAGATCATTTTGAATTGCAAATTCAGGGAAGCAGCTTCAACCCTGCCAGGACTTCTCCCGCCTTTTTTTTTTTTTTTAAAGGTAATCAAAATTTTTATTGATTAACTTTTCTTCTTACCTGAAAGATTAACACATGCATGTGATGAAAAATTTAAGTAGTACCAGAAGAGTCACAGTGAAAAGAAATCTTCTTCCCACGTATGATCCCCAGGGTGCTAGTTTATCTCCCCAAAGGCAACTGTGCCATATTCTAGGGTACTAACCTCAAATTAATCTATGAATACACACATATATGTATCTTCTATATTGCATATCTTTTACACAAATAGATACCTGCTATACATGCTGTAGTGCATTTTGCTTAAAATGTGATTTTTTTTAACATCTTTATTGGGGTATAATTGCTTTACAATGGTGTGTTAGTTTCTGCTTTATAACAAAGTGAATCAGTTATACATATACATATGTTCCCATATCTCTTCCCTCTTGCGTCTCCCTCCCTCCCACCCTCCCTATCCCACCCCTCCAGGCGGTCACAAAGCACCGAGCCGATATCCCTGTGCCATGCGGCTGCTTCCCACTAGCTACCTACCTTACGTTTGTTAGTGTATATATGTCCATGACTCTCTCTCGCCCTGTCACAGCTCACCCTTCCCCCTCCCCATATCCTCAAGTCCGTTCTCCAGTAGGTCTGTGTCTTTATTCCTGTCTTACCCCTAGGTTCTTCATGACATTTTTTTCCCCTTAAATTCCATTTATATGTGTTAGCATACGGTATTTGTCTTTTTCTCCCGCCTTTTTTTCTCGTGGCAGGAGAAGTAGATTGAAGCCAGTTGATTAGGGTATTTAGCTGTTAACTAAAAATTCGTGGGAAATGTATCCCTCCAATCTAGTGAGGATTTAGCTTAATTAAAGTGTTTGATTTGCATTCAATTGATGTAAGATATAGTCTTGCAGTCCTTATTGGGCAGGAATTAAGTAAATTGTACTTGCTTAGGGCTTTGAAGGTCCTTGGTGTGGTCTAACCTAAATTCCTATTCTAGGATTGACAGTATTGCTGTGAGAGGTAGAAGTATTGTGGATATTACGACTATAGTTGGTAGAAGGGTTATTTGTTTCGTGGTGTCAAATTGTCATTTTATTTTCATGTTGTTTGTAGAGGGGAATAAAGTTAGTGCTGTGGAGTAAGTGAGCCGTATGTAGAAATACAGGTTGAGTAGTGCTGTGATGGCCATGAGTGTGGGTAGAATAATGGTATTATTTTTTATTTCTTGAATAATCATTCATTTAAGCATGAATCCTGATAGCGGTGGGAGCCCTCCTACTGAGAGTAGAGTGAGTATGGTGAGGGTTGTGGTAATAGGTGTTTTGTTTCATGTCTGTGATAGTGATAGTGTGGCGGTAGTTGAGTTTTGAGTAAATAGCTTGAGTGAATGAATATGGTGAGGATTGTTATGATGTAGATCAGCAGGTTTAGGATGGTTACGGTTGGGTTGTACAGTAAGATGGCCGTTATTCGCCCCACGTGCGCGATTGACGAGTAGGCCGTGATTTTTCAGAGTTGTGTTTGGTTTAATCCACCTCAACCTCCGACTAGGATAGAGAGTGTGGATATGGTTACTATTAGGTATAGATTAACTGATGGTGAGATTTGATAAAGGATTGACAGGGGTGACAGTTTTTGTCATGATAGTAGGATTAGACCTGCGGTTAAGGGTATGCCTTGTGTTACTTCGGACACTCAAAAGTGGAAGGGGGATAGTCCTAGTTTAATAGCTAGTGCTATTGTTGTTGTTATGGATGCTGTTGGGTTGAATAGCTTTGTGATGGTTCACTGGCCAGAGTGCAGTAGATGAATGATGACTGCTATTATAAGTAATATGGATGCGGTGGCCTGTGTTAGAAACTATTTAGTGGAGGCTTCTATAGCTCGCGGGCTAAAGTTTTTTATTATGATGGGGATGATAGCTATTACGTTTATTTCGAACCCAATTCAGGCTAGCAATCAGTGAGAGCTAGTAATTACGATTGTAGTCCCTAAAATGACGGTTGTTAAGATAATAATAAAGATAACGGGGTTTATTAGTACGGGAAGGATATAAACCAACATTTTCGGGGTATGGGCCCCATAGGTTGTTTAGCTGAACTTACTGTAGATGGTAGTGTAATGTGGTAACACGAAGAACTTTGAATTCTTAAGGGTAGGTTCAATTCCTATGATTCTAGAAATAAGAGGGCTTAAACCTCTATTATTCACTCTATCAAAGTAACTCTTTTATCAGACATATTTCTTATGTTTGTGGAGGGATACTTGCTGTTATGATGGGTAGTGAGACATGTCATATACACAAGGCTAGTGTCAGAGGTAGGAAGTATTTTCAGAGTAAGTGTATTAGTTGATCGTATCGGAATCGAGGGTAGGATGCTCGAATCCATAGGAAAGATGTTGTTAGTAATAGTGTTTTAACAATGACATTTGCTGTATAGAGTTCTGGTGTGTAGGGGTTGTGGAATGCTCCCAGGAATAGAATAGTTGTGAATATATTTATTATAATGATGTTGGCGTATTCCGCTAAGAAGAAGATGGCGAAAGGGCCTGCTGAGTGTTCTACATTGAAGCTGGATACGAGTTCTGATCTGATTCTCCTTCTGTTAAATCAGATGGGGCTCGGTTGGTTTCTGCTAGGGTAGAGATGAATCATATCATAGCTAACGGTCATGATGGGCAGAATAGCCATAGTTGTTCTTGTGCTGTAGTTAGTGTTGATAGGGTAAAGGATCCATTTATCAAGAGTACTCATAGGAGGATCATTGCTAGTGTTACCTCATATGAAATTGTTTGTGCTGCTGCTCATAGAGCTCCAATTAATGCGTATTTTGAGTTGGAGGCCCAGCTGGATCATAGAATGGAATATACAGCTGGGCTTGATATTGCTAGTATGAATACTACTCCTAAGTTTATGTTGATGAGGGGGTATGGTACGGGCAGAGAGATTCACACTGTGAGGGCTAGGGTCAGGGCTAGGATAGGTGCAATGATGAATATAGTGGTGGAGGACGTGGCTGGTCGCAGGGGTTCCTTAGTGAACAGCTTGACTGCGTTGGCAAAGGGTTGGAGCAGGCCATGAGGGCCTACAATGTTTGGTCCTTTTCAGAGTTGCAGGTAGCCTAGGATCTTACGTTCTACTAGTGTCAGGAATGCTACGGCTATGAGGAGAGGGATGGTGAGCATTAAAATGTTAATAATAAACATTTTTTTCGGGAGAGGGTTTGAACCTCTGAGTATAAAGGTTTAAGTTTTACGCAATTGGCGGCCTCTGCCACCCCAACAAAACCCTGGTCTCGGGTAAATTAGTCTGTGCTTATTAAGTTGAGATTAGAATCATTAATTGCTTTGAAGGCACTTACTTAAAGTGGGCCTTATTTCTCTTGTCCTTTCGTACTGGGAGAAATGCATGATAGATAGAAACCGACCTGGATTGTTCCGGTCTGAACTCAGATCACGCAGGACTTTAATCGTTGAACAAACGAACACTTACTAGTGGTTACACCATTAGGATGTCCTGATCCAACATCAAGGTCGTAAACCTTATTGTCGATATGGACTCTAGAATAGGATTGCGCTGTTATCCCTAGGGTAACTTGTTCCGTTGATCAATTTTTTTGATCAATAAGTGATACTATGCTTTGGCTAGTAGGTCTAGGCATTAATCATTCCCACCAGGGAATTCCCTACTCAATGAGTTTTGACAAACATATACAAACAGCCATGTATACATCCCCACAATCAAGATAAAGAACATTTCCACCACCCCAAAATGCTCCGTTGTGCCTTTTCCCAGTCAATCCCACACCCACCCCATGCCCCAGGAAATCAGTGGTCTGCTTTCTGACACTATTTTCCTTATTATTATTTATTTATTTATTTTTTGGCTGTGTGGGGTCTTAGTTGCGGCACACAGGATCTTCGTTGAGGTATGCGGGATCTTTCATTACGGCACGCCATCTCTTCATTGCAGCGCTTGGGCTTCTCTCTTGTTGTGGTGCATGGGCTCCAGGGTGCATGGGCTCTGTAGTTTGTGGCACGTGGGTTCTCCAGTTGAGGTCCTCAGTAGCTGTGGCACGCGGGCTTAGTTGCCCCGCAGCATGTGGGACCTTAGTTCCTCGACCAAGGATGGAACCCGCATCCCGTGCGCTGGAAGGTGGATTCTTTACCACTGGACCACCAGGGAAGTCCCCTCTGACACTGAGTATAATTGCTTTACAATGGTGTGTTAGTTTCTGCTTTATAACAAAGAGAATCAGCTATACATATACATATACATATATCCCCATATTGCCTCCCTCTTGCGCCCTCTGACACTATTAATTACATTCTTCTTTCCTAGAATTTCATAAAAATGGAATCATACAATATGTACTCTTTTGTGTCTGGCTTCACATGTCATCTATTGTGAAGTTTCCATTCAAATGTTTTGCTCTTCTTTTTTGTCTTGTTATTGAGTTTTTAGAGTTCTTTATACATCTGGATACCAGTCTTTGACTTTGCAATATGTGTATTGAAAATATTTTTTCTCAGTTTGTGGCTTGCCTTTTCATTTTGCTAATGATGTCTAAGAGTAGATTTTTATTTCATCACTTTTTTTCCTTTATGGTTCATGCTCCTTCTGTCCTATTAAAGAGATCTCTGCTCATCCTAAAGACACAAAAATTTTCTCCTGCGTTTTCATCTAGAGAGCTTTATAGTTTTATAGTTATAGTTTAATAGTTTTAGTTCTACATTTAGGTCTATGATCTATTTTTTTAATTAATTAATTAATTAATTTTTGTCTGTGTTGGGTCTGCGTTGCGGTGCATGGGCTTCTCACTGCCGTGGCTTCTCTGGTTGTGGAGCACGGGCTCTAGGTGCAAGGGCTTCAGTAGTTGTGGCACACGGGCTTAGTTGCTCCGAGGCATGTGGAATCTTCCCGGACCAGGGCTCGAGCCCGTGTCCCCTGCACTGGCAGGCGGATTCATAACCACTGCACCACCAGGGAAGTCCCTATGATCTATTTTGAATTAGTTTTTGTGTGGGGTATGAAGTAAGGATCAAAACCCATTTTTTTCCCAAATGGATGTCCAGCTGTCCCAGCTTCATTTGCCTAAAAGGCTATCCTTTTCTCATTGAATTCTCTTGACCCCTTTGTCACAAGTCAATTGACTATATATATGCAGATCTATTTCTGGGCCCTATTCTGTTCCATAGATCTATGTTTTGACATATGTTTCTATTCTTTTTTTTTTTTTTTTTTTGTGGTACGCGGGTCTCTCACTGTTGTGGCCTCTCCCGCTGCGGAGCACAGGCTCTGGACGCACAGGCTCAGCGGCCATGGCTTACGGGCCCAGCCGCTCCGCGGCATGTGGGATCTTCCCAGAGTGGGGCACGAACCCGTGTCCCCTGCATCGGCAGGCGGACTCTCAACCACTGCGCCACCAGGGAAGCCCCTATGTTTCTATTCTAATGCTAATATGATCCTGTCTTGTAAATCCTCTGATCGCATTCTTCATTTTCAAAATTGTATTGGCTATTCCACGTTGCGCTGGTGAGGATATGGAGAAATTGGAACACTTGGGCACTGTTGATGATACCAGGGTAACACCAATCACTTTACAAAGTGAGTTGGGAAGTGTCCCCTCTTCTGTTTTCTCTCACCACATTAAAGATGTTGCTTCATGTCTTCTTGCTTGCATTGTTACCAACAAGAAATCTGTTGTCATCCTTATCTTTATTTCTCTGTATGTAACATGTCTATTTTTTTTTCCTGACTGCTTCTAAGCTTTTCTTTTTACCACTGGTTTTGAACAATATGATAATGATGGGCTTTGATTTTTTTTCATATTTTTTGTGCTTGAGGTAGGTTGAACTTCTTAGATCTGAGGGTTTATAGTTTTCATCAAATTTAGAAAAGTTTCTTGTTGGTGGTGGTGATAGTGGTGGGTATTTTTTTAAATAAATTTATTTATTTTATTTATTTATTTTTGGCTGCATTGGGTCTTCGTTGCTGCGCGTGGGCTTTCTCTAGTTGCTACGAGCAGGGGCTACTCTTCATTGCGGTGCGCGGGCTTCTCATTGTGGTGGCTTCTCTTGTTGCGGAGCATGGGCTCTAGGGCACGCGGGCTTCAGTAGTTTTGGCACTCGGGCTCAGTAGTTGTGACACACAGGCTCTAGAGCGCAGGGTCAGTAGTTGTGGCTCACGGGCTTAGTTGCTCCGAGGCATGTAGGATCTTCCCAGACCAGGCCTCGAACCTGTGTCCCCTGCATTGGCAGGCAGATTCTAAACCACTAAGCCACCAGGGAAGACCCCCCCTTTTTTTTGGCCTCATTGTGCGGCTTGCGGGATCCCCAACAAGGGATCCAACCCATGGCCTCTGCAGTGGAAGCTCGGAGTCCTAACCACTGGACCACCAGGGAATTCCCAGCATCTTTTTTTTTTTTTTTGAGGTACGCGGGCCTCCCACTGTTGTGGCCTCTCCCGGTGCGGAGCACAGGCTCCGGACGCGCAGGCTCAGCGGCCATGGCTCATGGGCACAGCCGCTCCGCGGCATGTGGGATCTTCCCGGACCGGGGCACGAACCCATGTCCCCTGCATCGGCAGGTGGACTCTCAACCACTGCGCCACCAGGGAAGCCCCCCAGCATCTTCTTTCTTGACTTCTAAACCACTCTTTCCAGAACGCTCTCAGACTCTCTTGCACACCCTCTTCCAGGCAGGTTTTCCATACTCTGCCCAGCAAAAATCCCTACTCTCTCCTTGATCTCTCCGTCTGCTGAGGACCTCAGAAGTTCCACGGCTGTCACAAGGAAAAAAATTTGCATCCTGATCTCGGCCCATCCCTTGGGCAGCTCCCTTTCTGGTCCCCATTATCAGCTATTCCAAACATGAACCTCCATTTTAAAGCCTCTACATCCATCCACAGCCTCAACAGAGCACCTGGTCTCCTGCTCCCCCCAAAAATAGAGACCAAGGAAGAGGTTCTCAAACCTCAGGACACCTCAGCAGTGCCAAAGCCCCATGATATCGTAAGATAAACTTGCAGTCTTTGATTCAATAAAATGTATTTTAGTGACTATTTATTGTACACTTACTCTGCTGGGCCCTTTATGTTCAATAGTTATTTATTTCTCACAAACACCAATTAAAAGAGTTGTTGTTATTCGCATTTTATAGATCAGGAAACTGAGATTGAGAGAAGTGAAATTACTTGCCCAATCATATAGCTAGTAAGTGGCAGAGTAAGGATTTTTTCTGGAGCATTAGTTTTATTCAGTGGTATGTTAAAACATTTTTAAGACAGACATAATTTCTTTAAACTTAAAAAATAAAGAAAAGTAAAGAAATAGCAATGTAAAATAAATTCTACTTATAAAGCAATATTGAAAGAATTGAAAGTACATCATTCGTTACACTAAATGTGAGGGACTGGATACTTGCAATAAAAGGTAAACTGCCAGATAAGGTTAAAAACACCAAAGCAGGGCTTCCCTGGTGGCGCAGTGGTTGAGAGTCCACCTGCCGATGCAGGGGACATGGGTTCGTGCCCCGGTCCGGGAGGATCCCACGTGCCACGGAGCGGCTGGGCCCGTAAGCCATGGCCGCTGAGCCTGCGCGTCCGGAGCCTGTGCTCCGCAACGGGAGAGGCCACAACAGTGAGAGGCCGACGTACCGCAAAAAAAAAAAAAAAAAAACACCAAAGCAGCCTAAAAATATTATATTATAACCATCAGACTTGCTAAGAGAACTTAATGATTCCAGCCACTAAAAAGAGAGGATAATTATGTAACCTGATAGAGGTACTAACTATTGCTGCAATGGCAATCATATTATACTACATAAAATTATCAGATTAACATGTTGTACACCTTAAATTTCCACAGTGTTACATGTCAAATATATTTCTTTTTTGGTAGATTTTTATTTTATTTTTAAATTTTTATTGGAGTATAATTGATTTACAGTGCTGTGTTAGCTTCAGGTAAATATGTTTCAATTAAAAAAAAAAAAGACCTGCCAAAAACACTGTGATATTGCCATAACAACAGATATATGGACTAGTGGAATAGAATTGAGACCCCAGAAATAAACCCTCACATTTTGTTTTTGTTTGTTTTTTTTTGCGGTACGCGGGCCTCTCACTGTTGTGGCCTCTCCCGGTGCGGAGCACAGGCTCCGGACGCGCAGGCCCAGCGGCCATGGCTCACGGGCTCAGCCGCTCCGCGGCACGCGGGATCTTCCCGGACCGGGGCACAAACCCGCGTCCCCTGCATCGGCAGGCGGACTCCCAACCACTGCGCCACCAGGGAAGCCCAAACCCTCACATTTACGGTTAACGGATTTTAGACAGGAGTGCCAAGACCATTCGATGGGGAAAGGACAGTCTTTCAACCAATGGTACTGGGAAAACTGGATATTCACATGCAGAAGAATGAAGTTGGACCTTTACCTTACACCAGACACAAAAATTAACTCAAAATGATCAAAGATAAATCTAAATTTATCAAGAAAAGCACAGATCAATATGAACAATCATATTCTCAACATCATATTGAAAGATATTTTAAAAAATGGAACAAATAGAAAGCTATCCCAGGTTTTGGCTGGTTAGACATGATAGCATAAAACGGTCCCTTGTCCCAAAATTAGTATATACATTTAATGCAATTTGAATTAGCATTCTAATAAGTTTTCTCTTTTAATTGGTTTAAATGATCATAATGCCTGTCTCAAATAATACAAATCTAGGAATAGTCAAAATATATGAAAAAGAATAATGAGGGGGGCCTTGCCTTCCAAGAAAGGAACCATTATAAGCACACTGTAATCAAATCAACATGGTATTGGCAAAGAATTAGTTAAACAGATTCATGAAGCCAAATTAAGAATATAAAGCTGGGTCCCAGTCCATTTTAGGATTTCATATATAATACATGTGGAATGTTGATTTAGCAGAAAAGGAGGGCCTTATTACCTAATGAGAGGTGTCAGCACACAGCTCACTACCCATCCAAAAGAAAATACAGTTGGGCCTGTTTCTTCCACCAGTCTCCAGAATAAATTCCAGAAGAATCAAATTCTTAAATGTAATGAATAACATAATAACAATCTTGCAAGAAAATTTAAAAGATGAGAAGAGGCCCGTGAGCCATGGCCGCTGAGCCTGCGCGTCCGGAGCCTGTGCTCCGCACCAGGAGAGGCCACAACAGTGAGAGGCCCACGTACCGCAAGCAAAAAAAAAAAAAAATGAGAAGACCCTCTTAACCAAGACTGGAAACCCAGAAGTTATTACAGGAAGGATAGGCATATTTGACTAAATAAAAAATTTAAACGTATGTATGCCAAAAGATGCTAGAGAATAGATTTAGGAAAAAATATTTACAAAGCAGAAGACAATAACAGGTTAATATTGCTCTACAAATCAAGGTGGAACAAAGAACACAACAGAAAAATGAACTAAGCATATAAAGAGGCAGTTCACAGAAGGAAAATTCCAAATGGAAAACAAAGGAAAAGATGCTTAAACTGACTGAAAGATTGGGAAATGCACATTAAAATTATAATGCTATGCCACTTTACTCACTGGTCTGGCAAAAATTTTAAAAGACTTTAGCATCTGTTGGCTGGAGAAGATACAGGGAAACAGGAATTTCCATGCATTTTTTGTGGAAATGAGATATGTTACTTAAAAAAAAAACACTCAACTAATATTCAGCAAAATAGAAAATTCTTGTATCTTTCAACACAGCAATCCCACTCATGGGACTCCAACCCTTAGATCCTATAAGAGACTTACTGTAGCAATATTCATGTTGGCATACAACCGAGACCAAAGCAAAGACCCACAGGTAGCTGAATTCCACTTGTAGAAATATTATAGCCATTAAAAAAGAGTGAATTAAAGCTGTAACAGTTGACTTGATGAGAGTCCCACGAGGTATTGCTGAGTGAGAAAAGAAAAGTGCATCTGGTACAGCACTTCTAGTAACTAGAAAACCAAACAAAACCCACATCCTGTGTATGTACATTTGCACATATTTACAATTATATGTAGGTTTATTCTTGATTATGAGAGTATTGGTAAAATACGGGAGATTACATAGCAGGGTGTTAATCTGTGTTATGGGGGGGTATTGGTGGTAAACATGGGTGAAGGGAGGGAGAGGTCAAGCAAAAAGGACAAAGGAAAATTAGACTGCATAAAAAACATGTATTATGACCATGTATTCATCAGGTTCTCCAGAACCAATAGGGGATATAGATATATATTTACATATATTTTATTATATGTATGTCTCTTCCTCCCTTTCTCTCTCTCTATTATAAGGAATTGGCTCACATGATTAGGGTGGCTGGGATGTCCCATCATCTGCAAGCTGGAGGCCCAGGAAAGCTGGTGGTATAGTTCCAGTCCAAATATGAAGGTCTGAGAACCAGAAGAGCGAATGGTGAAAGGTCCAGTCTGAGGCCGAAGACTGATGTTCCAGCTCACACAGTCAGTCAGAGAGCAAATTCTCCTCCTCTGCCTTTTTGTTCTATTCTGGCCCAACAGATTGAATGATGCCCACCCACAGTGGGGAGAGCCAACTTCTTTACTAGGTCTATTGATTCAAATGCTAATCTCATCCAAAAACACCTTCACAGACACACCCAGAAATAATGTTTCATCAAATATCTAGGTGCCCTGGGACTTCCCTGGTGGTGCAGTGGTTAAGAATCCGCCTGCCAATGCAGGGGACACGGGTTCGAGCCCTGGTCTGGGAAGATCCCACATGCCGCGTAGCAACTAAGCCCATGAACCACAAATACTGAGCCTGTGCTCTAGAGCTCGTGAGCCACAACTACTGAAGCCCGCAGGCCTAGAGCCCGTGCTCCGCAACAAGAGAAGCCCCGGCAATGAGAAGCTTACGCACCACAACGAAGAGTAGCCCCCACTTGCCGCAACTAGAGAAAGCCCTCACACAGCAACAAAGACCCAAGACAGCCAAAAATAAATAAATAAAATTTAAAAAAAAAAGACTAGTAAGTATCTGAAAAAGAATTTATTGCTGGCTCTCTGTAAGTGAATCAAGTGGATGTACAGCAGCAAGTAACACAGCATTGAAAATCAGCTATACACCATTATAAAAATAAATTACAACAACAACAAAAAGACAGTGAGAGAGAGAGAAATTCTTACAGAATTCCTTCAGAGGCTGTGATGCAACCTGGACTGACCACATCTAGACCCACAGCTGGATGGGGCCTAAGGCTGGACACTCGTGGGGCTGAGAGGCTCGGCAAATGCAGCCCCTTTAGAGTAATACTGCCTGGTCCCCATTCCATGGGTCCCAAATCTCCAGGTGCAAGGGACCCTTCCTAGAGCTAAAACATGCATGGGACACCCAGAGGATGGTACACCATCTGATCGGGAAGAGTTTGGAAAAGGCACCTCATCTCCTTATCTCCTGGTCATTGGGTTCCCCCCTCTCCAGCCTCTTTCCTAACCATCTCCCCACTTGGGGAAGTCAGCACCTTCAACTTCCTGTTTCGCACAGTTTGGAATTTGTCCGGATGATGAAGTGGAAGTGGGGGAACCAATGAGAGACTAGCCCTAGGTGTTTGGACAGGCACATGCCACTCTAATTTCCAATCAGGAAGAGGAATTGACCAAAGGCTCAGCTTGCCCCGGAACCAGAATAGGGCTTGAAGCAATCCTGCTGTTTTGTGGCCAGTTCCCAAAAAAGCAAGTTGAAAAATGTAGCTCGGGGGCACTGCAATTCACAAACCTGCAGGGTTGTAAATGATACCTATCCTTGAAAAATGTCTTGAGGTAAGTCATCGAAAAGGACTTGTAAGCAAGGCAGAATTGCAGGAAAGGGATTTCAAGAGGTAGATTGGACTCGCCCTTAAAGTACATGATAAGCGGGTGAGCCTCCCCATGGATGCAGTTGGCCAAAAAGGGCGTATGCGTTTTTCCTGAATATATTCAGGAAAATATATTTGGCCAACCAAACAGGCGAACAATGCAAATCAACACTACAAAGAGGTGTCACTTCACATCAAAAAAGTGAAGAAAAAGAAAGAAAAAAAAAGAAACAAAAGAACAAAAAAAAAAGAAACTGCCAGCCAATGCAGGGGACACAGGTTCGAGCCCCGGTCCGGGAAGATCCCACACGCTGCAGAGCAACTAAGCCTGTGCACCACAACTACTGAGCCTGTGCTCTAAAGCTCATGAGCCACAACTACTGAGCCCATGTGCTACAACTACTGAAGCCTGCACGCCTAGAGCCCATGCTCTGCAACATGAAAAGCCACTGCAATGAGAAGCCTGCACACAGCAACAAAGAGTAGCCCCCGCTGCTGCAACTAGAGAAAGCCTGCACGCAGCAACAAAAACCCAAAGCAGTCAAAAACAAATAAATTAATTTTTTTTTTTTTTTTTTTTTTTTGCGGTACGCGGGCCTGTCACTGCTGTGACCTCTCCCGTTGCGGAGCACAGGCTCCAGACGCGCAGGCTCAGCGGCCATGGCCCACGGGCCCAGCCGCTCCGCGACGTGTGGGATCTTCCCGAACCAGGGCACAAACCCGTGTCCCCTGCATCGGCAGGTGGACTCTCAACCACTGCGCCCCCAGGGAAGCCCAAATAAATTAATTTTTAAAAAAATTTAGGTGCCCTGTGATCCAGTCAAGTTAACACATAAAACTAACCATCACAGACCGTATATTCATTTATATAAAATTATGTATAAGGGATACATCTAAGAAACATTTCAAATTAAAAAATCTGCCCTCAATTGGAGCCGTCTCACCCCAGGGGCAAAGAGATGGGTGTTTATCTTCCCACTCCCATCAGGCATCGGTTGAGAGGAGCTTCTGAAGGTGTTCGTTTCCCCAACTTCCGGCCTTCCCTGTGCATGGGCTGGATACATCCCTGTGGTCTGAGGAAACCTCTATCAGAGCTGCAGGTATATGCAATGAGAGACCTTCCCTGTGTACAGAAGAACGTGGAGGGGAGAGCGGAGGGGCACGATAGCATCTGCTCCAGATATGTTGCGTTTTTGCAACAGCAGGCCTAAGTGGGGTATTGAAAACACTTACCCATGCTAGTTGTGGTTAAGGCCTATTGATTTTTGGATGCTTACCATGTACTGAATATGGTACCTGACCTGCACACACATCACCTGTAGGTGTAACCATTACCGTCCCTGTGATACAGCAACCAGTATCTCTCCACTGCTTCAGCACAGAAGCTCTTCTAAAGAGATGGAATGGAGATGGGGGTCCTCTGTGCTGGTGACATGCAGAATCGAAGGCAGGTGCCACATGAAGGAGATTGCTCAGCCTGACCGGAGACCCATTTCCCCTAGCAAACACTTTATTAACACCTTTCGAGCCCAAATCCTTGAAGCTGATGTTGAAGGGTGGACAATGGCTTTTTTCTCTGCTAGCTACTTTGTATGTGGCCCATAAGGATGGTGACACTGCAAGAGATAGGGCTTTATAATGGTTGTGTCTAATCTGAGAATAGAAATATTTTTAAGCAAAAAAAAATATATATATATATATATATATTTGCAGTGAAACAAAAATTCTGAAAAGCCTTCACGAGCCCTCCATCTTCAGGATGGTTCTAGGTAGAGCTCAAGTTAACCCTACAGCTCACAAGACCACCTGACTTGCAAAGTGTGTTTATTAGGACAAATGGAGCAAACACCAATTGATGCTACCTGACAACAACAATGCAAGTCCACTACGGTGAAGTAGAATAAGAAAATGTCACATAACCTTTAAGGTGGCGCACGGTTCTTAGAGGATCACCTGCTCAGCAGCACTGCTGTAGCCACGCAGACCACGGCCCCAGTCTCTCTGCTGAGGTGCAGTCTGTGCTCCTAGGGTCCCTGCCCCACTGGCTCTGGGTTTCCAGGAGCAGGGCTGGCAGGGGTTTGGATAGTGGATTGGAAGGAAGGGTCTGTGTTTGAATGGTGTCTCTGCTAATGCTTGGCTCCGAGGCTTGGTTAAGTCCTCAGATTTCTGAGCTTTCGTGGTTCACCTGTCAAATGGGTACAGCACCTAACCCATTCACAGGGCGACTGTGGGGTCAGATTCATTCCTCCAGCAAATGTTCACTGAGAGCCTCTTTTGTGCAGGCACCTTTTTGGGCACTGGAGAAATTGGGGGCTTCCCTGGTGGCGCAGTGGTTGAGAGTCTGCCTGCCAGTGCAGGGGACACGGGTTCGTGCCCCGGTTCGGGAAGATCCCACATGCTGCGGAGCGGCTGGGCCCATGGGCCATGGCCGCTGAGCCTGCGTGTCCAGAGCCTCTGCTCCACAATGGGAGAGGCCACAACAGTGAGAGGCCCACGTACCTAAATATTTAATATTTAGAAGTTATCATTCTTAAAATGACAATGTAGGGCTTCCCTGGTGGCGCAGTGGTTGAGAATCTGCCTGCTAATGCAGGGGACGCGGGTTCGAGCCCTGGTCTGGGAGGATCCCACATGCCGCGGAGCAACTAGGCCCGTGAGCCACACTACTGAGCCTGCGCGTCTGGAGCCTGTGCTCCGCAACAAGAGAGGCCACGATAGTGAGAGGCCCGCGCACCGCAATGAAGAGTGGCCCCCGCTTGCCACAACTGGAGAAAGCCCTCGCACAGAAACGAAGAATTTAAAAAAAAAAAAAAATGACAATGTAAAACATACAAAGCTTTCATTGCCCTGATACTCTTTTTTTTTTTTTTTGCCCTGATACTCTTGATAACTGTTTCATAACTAGACCAGATGTAAAGACCTTCGTTTCAGTTTGCATTTACCTTGGTCAAAATGGTGTCCACAAACATCTTCAACAATTTGGGTGTATATGTTCCTTTGTAAAAGCTCATCTCCTCATCTTCTTTTTTTTTTTTTTTTTTTTTTGGCCATGCAGTTTGCGGGATCTTAGTTCCCCGACAACCAGGGATCGAACCCCTGCTCCCTGCAGTGGAAGCTCAGAGCCCTAACCACTGGACCACCGGGGAAGTCCCTCATCTGCTTTCTTAATGAGGAAAACATTTTATCTGCTAGTCCTGATTTTGGTTTTGCTGTTGAAATCAATACTGTTAATTCAGATTTCAGATCAGTTTCTGGTTTCCTGTTGGAGTATTACATAACTTTCACAACTATTTTTTCTCCTCTTAAAGCAGGGGTCCCCAACATTTTTGGCACCAGGGACTGGTTTCGTGGAAGACAGTTTTTCCACAGATGCGGGGGGAGGGTGGTTTCAGGAAGTTTCAAGCGCATTACAACTATTGTGCATTTTATTTCTATTATTATTACATTGTAATGTATAATGAAATAATTATACGACTCACCATAATGCAGAATCATTATGGGAGCCCATAAGTAGAGCCCAATCACTGGGAGCCCTGAGCTTGTTTTCCTGCAACTAGATGGTTCCATCTGAGGGTGATGGGAGACAGTGACACCCGAAGTGCATTGCTTATGTCCAATCTACTCTGTAAGATGCAGCTTGTCACTTGCCACTCACTGATAGGGTTTTGATATGAGTCTGCAAGCAATTGATTTATTATGGTCTCTGTGCAGTCAAACCTCTCTGCTAATGATAATCTGTATTTGCAGCCGCTCCCCAGTGCTAGCATCAATGCCTCAGCTCCACTTCAGATCACCAGGCATTAGATTCTCATAAGGAGCGCACAACCTAGATCCCTCGCATGCGCAGTTCACCGTAGGGTTCGCGCTCCTATGAGAATCTAATGCCGCAGCTGATCTGACAGGAGGCGGAACTCAGGCGGTAATGCCAGTGATGGGGAGCTGCTGTAAATACAGTGAAGCTTTGTTGACTTGCCCGCCACTCATCTCCTGCTGTGTGGCCTGTTTCCTAGCAGGCCACGGACGGGTACTGGTCCATGGCCCAGGGGTTGAGGACCCCTGTCTTAAAGTATTCACAAAGAACTGTAGCCTATAGTGAATATTTAAAATACTGGAATACTCCTGTGAACATTATTGGGTCGTATTTGAATAATGTAACATTTGAATCTTCCAGCAAGATTAGCAGTACTACACAGAATCCCTTGGTGAAATGACCAATTTAAGAACTTATTTTACTTCCAAAAGGCGTTATTTTTTGAACACCATTCACAAACTTTGTATAAAGAATACTTGTATACAAATTTATTAACTTATATTTTAGTTGCCAGAATGACTCATTGATGTGGTATATCCATGCAATGGAATATTATTCAACCTTAAAAGGGAATGAAATTCTGATACATTCTACAACATGGACAAATCTTAAAAACATTATTCTAAGTGAAATAAGCCATATGCAAAAAGACAGATTTGTATGATCCTATTTGTATGAGGTACCTAAAGCAGTGAAATTCTTAGAGAGAGAAAGTGGAATAGTGGCTACCATGGTCTGGGAGGGCGGGGTGGGGAGTTAGTGTTTTAATAGGTACAGAGTTTATGTTGGGGATGGTGAAAAGATTTGGAGATGGATAGTGGAGATGATTGCACAACACAGTGAATGTACTTACTGCCACTAAACTGTACACTCAAAAATGGTTAAAATGGTAAATTTTATGTTATGTATATTTTACCATAACTTAAAAAAAAAAAGACTGACTCACTGTTATCAGGGCCACAAACGTACACTTACAAAATGGTAACAGCTGCAAGAAGCAAGACTAATTTCATCACGATGACTTCTGGCTTTCACAGTCCTATTTCTGCTTTTGCTTTTAACCTGACATCAGTGAGTTCTTTTGAAGCAGTAACGTCTCCACGTGGATTGCTAAGCCTTAACTGTTGAGGGAGAATTATAATCCTTTTTTTCTTGATTTTTTTCAGGATCAGGTCCAGCCATGAAACTTGTGGGGCCTGGTGCAAAATGCATATGCGGGGTCCCGTGTTCAAAAATTAAGAATTTTTAAGATGTCAACAATGGAGCATTAAACTAAGTGCAGGATCCTTCTAAGCTCTGGGCCCTGTGCAACTGCACTGGTCTTACACCCATGAAATCAGCCCTGCTCAGGATTCAGCAAAACACAAATTTATGAGAGATGCCAAGAAGGCGTTTATGCCTGGAAACAGGAGGTGTGAAAGCAGAAGCGTGTGGCCCAGCGGCTGCGGCGGGCACTGGGCCACCCTAAGGGGAATCCCCTTGAAAACAAAGCCAACCGACTGAGCTGGTGGATAAAGATGCCATCTTTGAGCCACAGAGTTGACCAGCTTTGGAGCTGCTCCAGCTCCAGGGAGGTAAGAACTCCAGTTTATTTGGAGTTTATTCTTTGTTTTCTGTTATTTACAACCAAGAATGTCCAACTGATGCACGTCTTATAGAAACGTCCTTCCTCATCCTTGCAGCCCCCTCTGGTTCCCCTCCAATCACTCTTCTTAAAAAAAAAATGGCTTCCCTGGTGGCGCAGTGGTTGAGAGTCCGCCTGCCAATGCAGGAGACACAGGATCGTGCCCCGGTCCGGGAAGATCCCACATGCCGCGGAGCGCCTGGGCCCGTGAGCCATGGCCGCTGAGCCTGCGTGTCCGGAGCCTCTGCTCCACAACGGGAGAGGCCACAACAGTGAGAGGCCCGCGTACCGCAAAAAAAAAAAAAAAAAAAAAAGGTGGAACTCCCTGGTGGTCTAGTGGTTAGGACATGGCGCTTCCACTGCAGCGGTCTGAGTTCAATCCCTCATCTGAGAACTAGGATCCCAGAAGCTGCGAGGTGTGACCCCCCCAAAAAAAAGCTAAAAAAAGTTTTTGTTTTCATTTTAACTTTTTTTTTCTTTTTTTAACATCTTTATTGGAGTATAACTGCTTTACAATGGTGTGTTAGTTTCTACTTTATAACAAAGTGAATCAGTTATACATATACATATATCCCCATATCTCCTCCCTCTTGCGTCTCCCTCCCACCCTCCCTATCCCACCCCTCTAGGTGGTCACAAAGCACCGAGCTGATCTCCCTGTGCTATGTGGCTGCTTCCCACTAGTTATCTATTTTACGTTTGGTAGTGTATATATGTCCATGCCACTCTCTCACTTTGTCCCAGCTTACCCTTCCCCCTCCCCGTGTCCTCAAGTCCATTCTCTAGTAGGTCTGCATCTTTATTCCTGCCTTGCCCCTAGGTTCTTCATGACCATTTTTTTGTTTTGTTTTTTAGATTCCATATGTATGTGTTAGGATACAGTACTTGTTTTACTCTTTCTAACTTACTTCACTCTGCATGACAGACTCTAGGTCCATCCACCTCACTACAAATAACTCAGTTTCGTTCCTTTTTATGGCTGAGTAATATTCCATTGTATATATGTGCCACATCTTCTTTATCCATTCATCTGTCGATGGACACTTAGGTTGCTTCCATGTCCTGGCTATTGTAAATAGAGCTGCAATGAACATTGTGGTACGTGACTCTTTTTGAATTATGGTTTTCTCAGGGTATATGCCCAGTAGTGGGATTGCTGGGTCGTATGGTAGTTCTAATTTTAGTTTTTTAAGGAACCTCCATACTGTTCTCCATAGTGGCTGTATCAATTTACATTCCCACCAACAGTGCAAGAGGGTTCCCTTTTCTCCACATCCTCTCCAGCATTTATTGTTTGTAGATTTTTTGATGATGGCCATTCTGACTGGTGTGAGATGATATCTCATTGTAGTTTCGATTTGCATTTCTCTAATGATTGGTGATGTTGAGCATCCTTTCATGTGTTTGTTGGCAATCTGTATCTCTTCTTTGGAGAAATGTCTATTTAGGTCTTCTGCCCATTTTTGGATTGGGCTGTTTGTTTTTTGATATTGAGCTGCATGAGCTGCTTGTAAATTTTGGAGATTAATCCTTTGTCAGTTGCTTCATTTGCAAATATTTTCTCCCATTCTGAGGGTTGTCTTTTCATCTTGTTTATGGTTTCCTTTGCTGTGCAAAAGCTTTTAAGTTTCATTAGATCCCATTTGTTTATTTTTATTTCCATTTCTCTAGGAGATAGGTCAAAAAGGATTTTGCTGTGATTTATGTCATAGAGTGTTCTGCCTATATTTTCCTCTAAGAGTCATTTTAACCTTTCACGCAAACTCAAACTACCCTAAAGAATTGTGTATTTGTGCTGCTTCCAGTCCCTCGAGCCCTACAGAGTCTGGCTTTCTCTCACCCCCACCTCTGTGAGAGTGCCCCCTGAAGTCTGGGAGGGCCAGCCAAGTACCTAGCCCAGCGGGCATTTTCTTGCCCTTGCTGCCATCCATGCTGAGGATTCCCAGACCTGGGCCTGCAGCCTTGGACTCTCTGCCAAGCAGTCTTTACCCCCACTTTGATTTTTTGGTTTTTTTTAAAAAATTAATTCATTTATTTATTTTTGGCTGTGTTGGGTCTTCGTTTCTGTGCGAGGGCTTTCTCTAGTTGTGGCGAGCATGGGCCACTCTTCATCGTGGTGCACGGGACTCTCACTGTCGTGGCCTCTCTTGTTGCAGAGCACAGGCTCCAGACGCACAGGCTCAGTAGTTGTGGCTCACGGGCCTAGTTGCTCCATGGCATGTGGGATCCTCCCAGACCAGGGCTCGAACCCATGTCCCCTGCATTGGCAGGAGACTCTCAACCACTGCGCCACCAGGGAAGCCCTTGGGTTTTTTTTTAACACAAATAATTTTTTTTTTAAAGTTACAACCTACCGAGAAATTAACACCTTGTCAATCCAGAACAACACCGGCAACCATTCCTCATGCACTTCTCTGAGAATAAAAGTCCCCTCGGCTGGTAGGATGAGGCTTACGCTATGGAACCTTCTCTCCCACAGCCACGACCCCCTTCTATGACAGGCCCCTGCTACCCTTGTTCCCCCCACATCCCCACAACAGCATTCACCTGTCCCACCCCAGAAAGTGCCGCTCATGGTAACCGTTTGTAGAAAATGATTTTAATGGGTACAGCAAATACACTTTTTAAAAAGCCGTCTCTGAAAACCAGAGATGATGAAAATGAATTGTGTTCTTGAATTGTTTTTTTTTTAAGCCTTCACTGGGCCGAAAAGGTGTCATTCTGAATATTTGACTTTTGTCTTGGGTACTTGTTTTCCTTTAGATCCCCTGAGATATAAAGGAGAGCACAAGTCCGTTTTCCCAAATGAGTGAGCTGTTGAGCCCAGTGGGGCTCAGCTTCCGGCCCCTTTCCTGGCTCGGGGTCTTTCCTGGGAACCAGTTATTGCTTCCACGACACTGTGACAGGGAATGTTCCACAAAGGTCATGGGCCTGGTCACAGCCCACCTGCAATGACAACCCTGCGCTGAAAAACACACCAGCCCGAGAGCTCTTACCCAGAAGAAACATCTTCAGCCCTCAAGGTCACGGGCACATCATTAGTGCAGTTTAGAGGAAATGCTTGTTTACCCCCACCTTGAATTCAGCCAGCATTTTGATGAATCTGGATCTTTTAAGCACAAACATAGCACATACATTTGGAAAACAGAAGTCCATGTTCCTTCCTTCTTCTTTTTTGAAAATATTTATTTGGCCGCATTGGGTCTTAGTTGCGGCATGCGGGATCTTTCCTTGCGGTGCACAGGCTTCTCTCTAGTTGTGGCATGCAGGGTTTTTTTCTCTTCTCTAGTTGTCGTGCGCAGGTTCCAGAGCACATGGACTCTGTTGTTTGCAGCTCGCAGGCTCTAGTTGAGGCACACAAACTCAGTAGTTGTGGCATGAGAGCTTAGTTTCCCCACAGCACGTGGGATCTTTGTTCCCTGACCAGGGATCGAACCCGCATCCCCTGCATTGTGAGGCAGATTCTTTACCACTGGACCACCAAGGGAGTCCCAGTTATCCATTTTATTTATTTGTTTGTTTTTTTATGGTTCCATATGGTTATTATGGACCATATGGTTATTTATGGTCTTCGTTGCTGCACGCAGGCTTTCTCTAGTTGCGGCAAGTGGGGGCTACACGCAGCCTTCTCATTGCGGTGGCTTCTCTTGTTGCAGATCACGGGCTCTAGGTGCGTGGGCTCTAGAGTGCAGGCTCAGTAGTTGTGGCGCACGGGCTTAGTTGTTCCGAGGCACGTGGGACCCTCCCGGACCAGGGCTGGAACCCCTGTCTCCTGCGTTGACAGGTGGCTTCTTAACCACTGCGCCAGCAGGGAAGTTCCAATTATTCAGTTTTAATGTGGATGGAGTCATAGACAAAACGTCAATGAATGAGTGTGGCTATGCTCCAACAAAACATTGTTTACAGACCCTGAAATTTGAATTTCATAATTTTCATGTGTCATAAAATATTCTTTTGATATTTCCCCAAGCTTTAAAAAATATAAAAACCATTCTTAGCCCACTGGCTGTAGGAAAACTAGCAGAGGGTTGGATTTGGCCTGCATGCCACAGTTTGCCTACCTGCCCATTTCCTTCACCTTGCAGGGTTTTTTTTTTTTTTTGGTTTCCCAAAACACTTATCACTCTTTTTTTTTTTTTTTTTTGCGGTACGCGGGCCTCTCACTGCGGCCCCTCCCGCTGCGGAGCACAGGCTCCGACGCGCAGGCCCAGCTGCCATGGCTCACGGGCCCAGCCGCTCCGCGGCATGTGGGATCCTCCCGGACCGGGGCACGAACCCGCGTCCCCTGCATCAGCAGGCGGACTCCCAACCACTGTGCCATCAGGGAAGCCCATCACTCTTTAATAGACAAGATAATTTATTTTTAAAATATATTTACTGTTTGTTATCTATACCCCTCTTTTTTTCTTCCCAACCTCCAAGAATGCAAGCTCCAGGAGGAGGAGATTATTTTATTCACTGATGTATTCCAGGCTCCTAGAATAGGGCCTGGCACATGGTAGGCGATAACTAAGGACTTGTTGAATGTATAAATGAAAAATGTTGTAATTACTCTTATAATTAGCAACCTATTATGCAAAACAACAAACCCATAAATCTTCCGTGACTCCCAGCCCTAAGGAATGAAGTCCACAACTTACCGACGCGTTGAGTCCTTCAAGTCCCGGCCACTTCTCCAGACCCGCCCCCCAACTCCCGGCCGAGCACGCGCAGTTCACTCCCCGCGACGCATCGTTACGCCAGTAGGAGACGCCCCAGCCCGGCCTCCCTCAAAGCACTAACACCAGTCCCACGTGACCGGCGTCGCACCCAGTGAGCGTCACGTGACGGACTCAGTTTTCCTCCAATCGTTGTGCACGTTGTAGGGATTCCACCCAGGACCTGGCCTGAGACTTAAAACACACCATTCCCCCAGCAGCCAAACGGGCCGGCTCCGTCAGCAAGCTGGGCGGCGATGTCTCGCAAGTGTCCTCTCGTAAAGCCGCTTCGGGGAGGCCCGGGCCTACAACGTGTTCAGTCCCGGAAGTGACGTCTCCCAGAGGGGCCGGAAGTGGCAGTGGAGGGAGGGAAGATGGCGGAGGTGGTGAGTCCGGTGCCCGGGGCGGGGCGGAGGGAGCCAGGGGAGGTGGGTAGAGCCCGAGGCCCCCCAGTAGCCGACCCTGGCGCCGCGCTGTCTCCCCAGGGGGAGATAATCGAGGGCTGCCGCCTGCCCGTGCTGCGGCGGAACCAAGACAACGAAGATGAGTGGCGTGAGTGACGTCGGGGGGCGGGGCTAAGGAACCTGAGGGCGAGGGGCGGGGGAGAGTCAACCGAACCCAGGGGAGGGGGTGGGGCCTCTAGAATCCTGGAGCGGGCGGGGTGCAGATACTCAGGAGGGGCGTGGCTTTTAGCCGTTTGTGAGGGACCGGGCAGGGCTTGGAGAGGGGATGGCACTTGGTGACTAACGGGGGCTTGAGCGAGCGGTTCCAAGTGCTGGGGCTTAGGAATCGGGCCTCGTGGTGGAGTTCAGGTCGTAGGAGGGTGGAGCCTCATGGCCTGGTCTGTCTAAGGCCCTTGCCTCTGCTGTTCCCACAGCCCTGGCTGAGATACTGAGCGTGAAGGACATCAGTGGCCGGAAGCTTTTCTACGTCCATTACATTGACTGTGAGTTCTGGGCCGGGATGAGGTGGGGCCGCAGGGTTGCGGGGCAGCCTCTGGCACTCCTTCCTGAGCCATCCCCACTGCTGCAGTCAACAAACGCCTGGATGAATGGGTGACCCACGAGCGGCTGGACCTAAAGAAGATCCAGTTCCCCAAGAAAGAGGCCAAGACCCCCACCAAGAACGGACTTCCTGGGTCCCGCCCCGGCTCTCCAGAGAGAGAGGTGGTGAGTAGGTCCCCTGCTTCACCTCCTCTCTCCTGCCTCCTACTTTTCAAATCTCTTGGCCTCAGTGGCTCCTGGATGGGCTGGAGGCTGTGCCCTCCCACCCTGGCATCAGCTTGTGAAGGATGGGGGCCAAATTGCAGATGTAGTTTCCAGAGTCCAGTGGCTGTTCCTGTGTCCTTGAAAGGGCAGAGGGTGGGGTTTGATCACTCCATGCTGAGGGGGCCCTACTCCCCTTCCTGATCCCACCACCAACCCCGCCCCAGAGGAAGACCCTGGACCTATCTCTACAGCCGGCCTCCGCCCAGGCCAGCGGGAAGACCTTGCCAATCCCGGTCCAGATCACACTCCGCTTCAACCTGCCCAAGGAGCGGGAGGCCATTCCCGGCGGCGAGCCCGACCAGCCGCTCTCCTCCAGCTCCTGCCTGCAGCCCAACCACCGCTCAACGGTACCCTCAGCAATTCCAGGGACCTTGCTTTCCTCTCAGGTCCCACCTTCTCTACCTTCTGACCCACCTGTCCTGGTTTCTTTCTGCAGAAACGGAAGGTGGAGGTGGTTTCACCAGCGACCCCAGTGCCCAGCGAGACAGCCCCAGCCTCAGTTTTTCCCCAGGTGAGTCCCCCAAACCATCTCTTCTTCCCTCCCCTTCTTCTAACCTCTGGTAGCCCCTTTTGGGCTCATTTCACAGCTATGTTTTCTGTTCCTACTTTTTCATCGGCAGAATGGATCAGCCCGTAGGGCAGTGGCAGCTCAGCCAGGGCGGAAGCGAAAATCGAATTGCTTGGGCACTGATGAGGTAGGTCTGAGGAAGAGGGAAGCTGGGTGAAAAGGAGGGAACATAGGCAGGGCGGAGACTTTAGTGACTAGTTTAAAAATGAACAAGGGGTGCTGAGCAGAGATGGCGCTGGTGGGACTGGGAGTGAGGCGGAGCTGGTTCAGATCAGGCATTGGGTGATTTTTTCTACATTCCAAATGAAAACTGTCCAAGTCTTGGTTTCTTTAACTGGAAAGTGGGGATTTTAGTACCTCCCCCAATAGGTTTGCTGTTAGGTTTGAACAAGGAAACCTGTGGAAAGGCTGTGAGCTGTAAAGTGCCCTGCTTGAATTGTCTCCTGTAACCTGGTGTCTTCCACCGGCCTTGGGCAGGACTCGCAGGACAGCTCAGATGGAATACCGTCAGCTCCTCGCATGACTGGGAGCCTGGTGTCTGACCGGAGCCACGACGACATTGTCACCCGGATGAAGAACATTGAATGCATCGAGCTGGGCCGGCACCGCCTCAAGCCCTGGTACTTCTCTCCATACCCACAGGAGCTCACCACGCTGCCCGTCCTCTACCTCTGCGAGTTCTGCCTCAAGTACGGCCGAAGCCTCAAGTGTCTGCAGCGTCACTTGGTATGAGGGGTCCCAGGAGGCCATCCTCCTAGCAACCCCCCGCCCCCGCCCCTAATTCTCCTCTCTTCCTCAGACCAAGTGTGACCTGCGACATCCTCCAGGCAACGAGATTTACCGAAAGGGCACCATCTCCTTCTTTGAGATCGATGGACGTAAGAACAAGGTCAGTGGCTGAGGGGCAGCGGGGAGTCCTTGTTGCCGGGAGTCTGAGGGAGTCGAGTGAGCAGCTTCTTCCAGCTCAGGAAAACACTGACCGTTGTGGCTGACAGATCTGTTCACCCCATTTACTGCATTCCTGCTGTAGGGCAGGTAGTGGGAGATACTGTACAAGGTGAATTGGACAAAATCTCTGCTGAGAGCTCACAGGGGAAAACAGACATGCTAATGGCTGCATAGATCCCAGTGTGATACGTGTCATGAAACACAAAGGGTGGGTTATCAGGATCCAGAAGAGGTGGACAGCAAAGCTTCACAGAGGAGGTAACCTTTGAGCCGTGACACAGGCAGTGGGTTCTGAAGGGCAGGAATGGATGCTGACTCCAGAGATACTGCGGGTTCAGTTTCAGACCACCACAATCAGGTGAACATCGAAATAAAGCAGTCACACAATATTTTTGGCTTCCCTGAGCATATCAAAGGTACATGTACGCTGTGCCGTAGTCCGTTAAGCGTGCAGTAGCATTGTGTCTAAAAAAACAATTGTAGTGGTAACGTTGAGAATCACTGGTCACCATAACAAATATAATAAGGAAAAAGTTTGTAATATTATTGCAAGAATTATAAAAATGTGACACAGACATGAAGTGAGCACATGCTTTTGGAAAAATGGCAGTGATAGACTCAATGCAGGGTTGCCACAAACCTTCAATTTGTAAAAAAAATGCGTTATCTGTGAAATGCAAAAAAATGTGCAGAGACGGTGTAAAAGGCGAAGATCCTTTCTTCTGGCCGGAGGGCAGACAGGAGGAGGCAAGGCTGTCTTACGTGGGACAGAGCTTAGGTGGAGGGCAGACAGGATGAGGCAAGGCTGTCTTACGTGGGACAGAGCTCAGGTGGTGGGATTGAGGTCAGCTGGGAAGTGGGGACACTACAGGTTTGGGGCTTCAAACCTGCCTTAGTCTGGCTGTGGGGAGGAAGAAGGGCATAACTTGGAGGGACTTTAAAAGTGAAATGCCTCCATTCTTGGGGCCTGGAGGGCGGGGAGGGAGAGGCAGTCACCTAGACTGCCAGGGGACAGCTCTTGCTTGGGTGCTGGGGGGACTTGAGAGGAAGATGCTGCTTTAACCACTGTTAACTGTATTAAGTGTGTGGGCTTGGGTATCCAAATGGTCGTGTCTAGCAGGTGCTTAAAAAGCCAAATCTGAAATGCAGGAAAGTTGTGAGACTAGAAGTAAAGTAGCAAGATTAATAATTTTGCTGAGGCAGCCCTTGAGGCAGTTATTTTGTCAAATTCCGGAATTCTTTACCCCTGTTGTAGAAGAGCAGATCAGTTCTCAAGAGATGTGACTGGGGGTTGCAGAGTGTTGTTCTTTTGACAACCAGTTTCCTAAGACTGTCACACAGGCAGAGCTTTTCTCATAATCCTTGGTCAGTCTTTCTTTGTAGGGACACATCAGTTTCTTGACTGGTAACTGTGGCAGAGGGCAGTGGAGGCTTCCAGGCCAGAGTTAGATGGGGTATGGAGAGCACGAGTAGACCTGCCCAGCTCACCGGAGGGCGGGTGCTTGAACACCATCACACAGCTGAAACGTGGGCTCCTGGACACTAAGAAGGGCCCGTGCGCCGGACACACTGACCAATGGACTGGTTCAGGCCCCAGGGAGGAAGGCTTCTCACCTATCAGCCTGGGGGACAAAGAAGCTTCAGGCTGACCCTGGCCCAACGGCCATGCTCAAGGCTGGGTACCCAGGGTGGTGACAGACCTTTTCGTTTGCAGAGTTACTCCCAGAACCTGTGTCTCCTGGCTAAGTGTTTCCTCGACCACAAGACGCTGTACTATGACACAGATCCTTTCCTCTTCTACGTCATGACGGAGTATGACTGCAAGGGCTTCCACATCGTGGGCTACTTCTCCAAGGTGAGTGCTCTTCCAGGCTGTCCTCAGTCCTGCCCTGAGCTAGGTCCCTTCCCTCACACTCACCTGCCCCTCTTTTCCAGGAAAAGGAATCCACAGAAGACTACAATGTGGCCTGCATCCTGACCCTGCCTCCCTACCAGCGCCGGGGCTACGGCAAGCTGCTGATCGAGTTCAGTGAGTACCTGTGCTGCTGGCCGGGGGCTGGGGGCAGGTCCTGGGAGGCCCAGGCCCCATCGCTGTCTCACGCACAGATGCTGCACACAGACATGTCGGGTTGCTGTGTTCTCAGCCCTGGCTGTGCAGTCCAGTCACCAGGGGAACTGGCTAGAAATAAAGATGAGACTCTCCCAAGGTTCTCTCCGTACTGGGGTGACTGCCCTGTTCGTCTGGACTAGGTTTTCAGCCCCTCATAGTTCCTTGGCTAAGGTTCTAAGTACCACTCAACTTTTCCCAAATCTGACTTGTCTGCTCCTGCCCAGGGCACGGGCAGAAGCCGAGTGAGCCACTCCCGCTCAGCTGTCTGGTCCTGTGCGGTTATACACGTTCCTGGGCAAGGACCTGTGGTTTATTTTCCTACTTGTTCTCTGAGCCTTGGGGACAGCAGATGTCACGTCAAACGTGACTCACAGGGATCTGGCCTCTGCCCCTCATCAGACGTGAACTCTTCATTAGCCCCCAAGGCCCCCTCTTGCTTCCCAGCCTCTTACCGTCATTCCATTCAACTCACCACTCACTGCACCCTTGGGATAACCAAGCTCTGACCCGGGAGATGAGGGAGGCTTAGCTGTCTGGTGAAGACTTGCAGGCTTGACTTGATCACCGACATGTTCTGAGAAATTTTATTGGTATAGAAATATGCCAAGATGTGGTCACATCCTCAGGAAACCTTCTGCCTGAAGAGCAGAAGGTTGCTGAAAGTCAGTCTAGCCTTGGAGCTCAGCCCTCAGTGGAGATGGGATGTGTGCGGGGCCACCAAGGAAATGTGCTCAGTTGTGCCCGGCAGGAGCAGACAGGGCACTAGAAGCACCATTCCAGGCAGCTCCAGAGGGTGGGTCGGTTGTTGACTGGGGGGGGCTGGGAGCTCCTGCAGCTGAGGAGGCAAGTGTGGCCTCCAGTTGATCTGTCAGGACTCTGCATGCACTCCCCCCAAAGTTGAGTAAGAACTCAAGTGTGCCCCTTCCCTCTTCCATGCTTCCTTCCTCCAAAGCACAAGCCTCTCTGTCCTCCCCACCGGGCTGCTTGGTGAAAGTCACAGGAAGTTGGGCAAGAGGGTCAGACTGGCTGATAAAGATGAATCAAGGGGGAAAGGAGAAAGGGCTACGATCCGACACAAGGCTCGTTATGACTGAGGATAAAGAAGGGCTTCTAGAAGTAGTGGAGACATCTCAGGGCCCTGACGGGGAAATGAATACTGTCCAAGAGATGTGAAACCGCTCAGGGTTTTGCATGGCCTGAGGGTCTCACCAGGAACTGCCTGCCAGTGCCCAGTGGTCAGCAGGGTAGAGGAGGGCACAGCAGTCAGAATGGGAGGGAGAGAGCCACTGGAGAGGTAGCTACTGCTGAGGAATGGCCTCCCTCTGACTTGGGAAGTGCTTTGGCGCCCTTCTTCCTTCCTCCCAGCCATCCAGTCAGGCCAGCCTGGTCTTAGAGCAGCTGATGCTTCTCAGGTCACAGCTGAGGAACTGATTTGACTGAGAATGCAAGCATCCTCAGGCCTGGACCAGAGGTGGGGTCTTCCCCTCTTCTCTCCTCACATATCCAGGTGCAGAGAGTCTGGTATGACTGAGGCAAGTTGGAGGCACGCACTTTCCACAAACCATTTTCTCTGCACTCCCCGCATCCCACCTGTAAGCCCTCACTGGCTTCTAGTTGATTGTAGCTACTTCTCTCGGTGCCCTCAGCACACAGGTGAACAGTACGCTCACTAGTCCTTTACAAGGAAACTGAGGCACAGAACTACCACATGGCAGGCCCAGAATGGAAGCCATGCAGTCTACCTCTGCAACCTGCATTCCTAAACGATGGTTGCATAACGCTGTGATTGCTTACCCACGCCCTCCTGCTCCATTGCTTTAGGCTATGAACTCTCCAAAGTGGAAGGGAAAACGGGGACCCCTGAGAAGCCCCTCTCGGATCTTGGCCTCCTATCCTACCGAAGCTACTGGTCCCAGACCATTCTGGAGATCTTGATGGGGCTGAAGTCAGAGAGCGGGGAGAGGCCGCAGATCACCATCAAGTGAGCCTGGCCCTGCCTGCCCCGGGGGTGCATGGCATGACCTGTCTGTTCCCGGGCTTTCTCACTCTTCGGGCTACTGGGGGCCTGGGGTGGAGATGTAGGCCCCCAGGGGACCTGATCTTTGCCCTCCCACAGTGAGATCAGTGAAATTACCAGCATCAAGAAGGAGGATGTCATCTCCACTCTACAGTACCTCAACCTCATCAACTACTACAAGGTAGGGAGACAGGCAGGGGGAGACACGTGTGTGTAGGGGTGCAGAGAGCAGGCCCCACGTGGGCTGACCTGCCTGGCCCCGTCTCCTGTCCAGGGCCAGTATATCCTCACACTGTCGGAGGACATCGTGGATGGGCACGAACGGGCTATGCTCAAGCGGCTTCTTCGGATCGACTCCAAGTGTCTGCATTTCACTCCCAAGGACTGGAGCAAGAGGGGAAAATGGTGACCAGGCACTGCGTGTGGCAGTGCCAGCAAAGCCAGCAGAACTGCGGCTGACGGCCCATCCCTCCCCCACTGGGGTCTCCAAGAGGCGCGCCAAGGGAGAGAGGGCGGAGGACAACTCCACAAGAAGAGGACAGGCCTGGTAAAGGCCTGCTGGTGCCTAGCACCAGGGCGAGCTCAGGGCTCAGGTCAACTCCAAGGTCGGCTGGCCGCAGGCCCAGGCCTGCTGTGAACCAGGGACCAGAGGGAGCCAGGCAGCTGTGTACAGTGAGATGGGGGGTGCGGGTGGCTTGTATAGAGGACTGGTGGCTGTACAAATTTCTTTTGTAAAGTAGAAGCTGGGGGTGGGGTGGGGTGGGAACTGGCTGCAGAATTCTGGCCTCTCTTGCCCCACTGCCCCCTGGCAATAAATTGTTTCTATAGGTCAGAGCTGTGAAAGGTCCTTGTGGGAAAATGGGCAGTGCTGGATCCAAGGTGCTGGCGAACTTACAGGTGTTCTGTGAAGAGCTCCTTTATTGGGGTGATGGAATCAGGCTCCAAAGTGAAGAAGGGTTTACTGGGGTGAAGGGATCGGTGGCTTTCAGTTTCAAGCTCTGGTTCTCAGTCCTCGGGTACCTGTGCGTGAATCTGCAACAGGAATCACCTCTACTATTGGATTTCTGCAGTATAGTGACTGGGTGGCCCAGATCCTCAGGGGAGAGACCCAGCTGCTCAAAATCATAGCCCTTCTAGAAGGCCAGAGAAGAATGGTGGGGAAGCCATGCTGCCCCTACCCAGTCTAATCCTCCAGTCAGATCCAGGTTCCATCTGCCCCATTGTTCTCCCCAGCCCCGAAGCCCCCAGATTCACTCAGGGACAAGATTCTGGACAACTTAGGAAACCACCTTGAAGGGGCGGGGGGGGTGGGGGGTTGGATGGGGTCTGGGAGGGAGGGGGCCCATCCATGTACTCACCGCTGCAGCGAGGCTGGGCCAGGTTAGGGCCCCACGCACTTTGGCATCGGGACCGGGGATAGTCTCCAGGCCCCACAGGGTGAAGCTGCTGAAACTGGCTGTGGCTCCAATAAAGCGGTCCTGGGGAAGGGGCCCCGGCTCAGCATCGAGGCCGCTGCTCCCACCCGCGCTCCCTTGCAACCCTATACCCCCGTGCTCACGAAGTCGCGCTCCAGCGCCTCCGGGGGCTCCACCAGTTCCCGCTCCTCTTGCTCGTCATCCTCCAAACCCTCCGAGAAGTCCTGCTTCCCCAGCAACACCTCTCCCTTCTCTTCTGTCATCACATATCCCACGAGACCGGGCGGCACCACCACCTCCTCGCCGCGTAGACTGCGGCCCCGGAACGACACTTCCAGTCCTGGAGGAGGCAGGCGAAGGGCCCCAGTGAGGGTCTGATCCAGGCCTACCGGAGCAAGCCCGGTAGCCGCCCTCCCGCCACCTTCGGTGGACCACGATCCCCGGGAGCCCTCGCGCCGCTCCTCGCGGAGGAGAGCGCGGCGCCGGCGCGGGGGCTGCCGGGAGCCGTAGTCCAGCCGAGAGCGCTCACCGTCGGGACCCTGGCGGATGGCCGGGGTGAAGAAGAGCCCCACGGGGGCGGGCCGGTTAACCAGAACCTCGCAGGGCAGAAGGTGCAGCAAGATTGGGGCGGGATCGCGCAGCGTAACAGGGCGCAGGTGGACGCGGCGCTTGTCGACGGCTTCCCCGTCGCTGCTTTCCATTGTCCGTCGCGACCCCGTTGCTCGCAGGCTAAGGCCAAAGCTGGCGCGTAAAGCGCGCGGAGCCTGTCGGGAGGCCTGGGGCAGTCAGCGCAGAGCCTCCTGGGAAACGTAGGCTTCTCTGACGCTCCTCTGCAATACCGCCTGTGTTCGAGACCCAGATTTTTTTCTTGAAAATTTTTTTCCAATAGTATATTTTTATTGTAAAACATCAACACGATCCCTAAGAGTTCACTTTTTATATATTGACTGGTAGAGAGTGTTTTGTTTTGTCTTGTTTGTGTGTAACTAGGGATATCAACCCTTCCTCAAATGTGTTGAAGATACTTTACCCGAGTTTGTCTTACAAACTTCTGTATTGGTCATTTTTATTAGAGAAGACTTTTATTTTTTGTAGTCAAATATATAAGCCTTTTCGTTTCATGTCTAGTTTTCGCAGTACTCTTTCCCTTTTGATTTCTTAACTCTTCTTTAATGTTTATTTGTCCTGATACCCAACTTAAATAGATTTTGGGAAGTACTCTCATAAAACGAACCCATACATAACTGGTAATTAACATTAAAATTGCATTTAATTTATAGATTTGAGAAAGAGAAAAGCATCCTCGGACATCCAGGAGCTGGCCTTGGTGTTCTGTTGAACATGAACAATTTCACAGAACATAGACATCAGACAAGGTCACTCTGTGATGTGAAGGATCAAAACAAAAACAAGATCATTCTGTAATCATGTGAACACTGACAAAGACACAAATATTGTCCAACACACAAAAATAATGAAAATCCCTCTATCTTGGATAATATAAGTTTCTGTTGCTACTTCACCAATTGCAGCTTTAGCCTCCGTATAGTTAAGATCTGTTAACATATCCCATCACAGAAATACTCCCACTTGCTGACAGCATCCAATCCAGAGAAAAGTCCTACTTCTTTAAACCCTCCCTCATATCCCCAACACAAGCCCAAATCCTAGAAATCCTTCCTAATCCCTTCTTACTGAGATACCCCACACTGCAAAACTAGTAACTACAGATGTGTGCCTGGTGGTCTTTGGCTGGAGGGTATTGACAGATTGAATAGAATTTTGCTTTCATTTTCTACCAAGCATAAGATACATAATACCATTTATTTATGTCTCCTTTTATGTCTTATCCGTACGGTTGTGAGGTTTTCTTCTTTTATACATATTTTAAAGTTTATTCCTAGATAGCTTATATTGTTTCTATTACAAACAAGATCCTTTTTCTCTTTTTTTCCTTTTACATTCTGATTATTATTTATCTATAGCAGAGGTTGGTGAACCTCACATTTGTTCTCTGACACAAGTACTCAGCTTTGTCATTGTAGCCATAGAGGGCTTCCCTGGTGGCACAGTGGTTTAGAGTCTGCCTGCCGATGCCAGGGGACACGGGTTCGTGCCCCGGTCCGGGAAGATCCCACATACCACGGAGTGGCTGGGCCCGTGAGCCATGGCCGCCGAGCCTGTGTGTCCGGAGCCTGTGCTCCGCAGCGGGAGAGGCCACAACAGTGAGAGGCCCGCATACCGCAAAAAAAAACCAAAAACAAACAAAAAAAAAACATAGACAATATGTAAATAAATAAGCATGGCTGTGTTCCAATATAACTTTATTTGCAAAAACACAGTGGGCTGAAAAAAAGAAGTGGACTGGATTTGGCCTGTAGGCCATAGTTTTCAGGAAAGCTATTGATTCTTATTTATGGCTGTACTGGGTCTTCGTTTCTGTGCGAGGGCTTTCTATAGTTGCGATGAGCGGGGGCCACTCTTCATCGCAGTGCGTGTGCCTCTCACTATCGCGGCCTCTCTTGTTGCGGAGCACAGGCTCCAGACGCGCAGGCTCAGTAATTGTGGCTCACGGGCCCAGTTGCTCCGCAGCATGTGGGATCCTCCCAGACCAGGGCTTGAACCTGTGTCCCCTGAACTGGCAGGCAGACTCTCAACCACTGCGCCACCAGGGAAGCCCTAAAAGATTTACTTTTACTTTATGTGATTATTTACATTTCCAAAATCAAACTACAAAGTAAGATCTATTTAGAGAAACCTAGTGTCTATTCCTGTTCCTTGCAAACAGTTCTCTCCTGCCCTATGTGATCTTTTGAATATTTTAGTTCATCTTTCCATTGTTTACTCTTTTAAAGTGTTAGCATACATTTATGTATATTGAATTCAATTTCATAATATTTTTTTGTGGAGGATTTTTGCACCTATGTTCATGAGTGATATTGATCTGTAGTTTCCTCTCTCGTGATGTCTTTATCTGGTGTTGGTATTAGGATAATGCTGGTCTCATAGAATGAATTAGGAAGTGTTCCCTCTGCTTCTATTTTCTGGAAGAGATTGTAAGGAATTGTTATTCTTTCTGAAATGTTTTTTCACAAGAAGAATTCACCAGGGAACCATCTCGGCCTGTTGCTTTTTTTTTTTTTTTTTAGGAGATTTTCACTAATTTTTGTTGTTCATTTTAAGAAATTTTTTTTTCAGCTTTACTGAGGTATAACTGACAAATAAAATTGATATTTAAAGTGTACATCATGATGATTTGATATATGTGTCACCTCATATCTATTATTATGTTAACAATATACAGTATTAACCATTATAACTATTAATTATTCACTTTCTCGAGATATAGCTCTATTCAGATTATCTATTTTCCTTTGTGTAAGTTTTGTTACTTTGTGTCGTTCAAGGAATTGGTCCATTTCATTTAAGTTATGAGATTGTGGGCATAGAATTGTTCATAATATTTACTATCCCTTTAACGTCCATGGGCTCAGTAGTGATGACCCCTCTTTTATTTCTGGTATTAATAATTTGTGCTCTTTTTTTCTTAGTTAGCCTAGCTAGAGGCTTATCAATTTTACTGATATTTTCATAGAACCAGCTTTTGGTTTCGTCGATTTTCTCTGAATTCCTCCTTTCGATTTCACTGATTTCTGCTTTAATTTTTATTTATCTTCCTCTACTTGCTGTAGGCTCATATTACTCTTCTTTCTCTAGTAACCTAAAATAAAAGGTTACACTATTGATTTTTATATCTTTCTTCTTTTCTAATATATTCATTTAATGCCACAAACCTCACTCCAAGTATTGCTTTCACTGAATCACACAGATTTTGACAAGTTGTATTTTCATTTGCATTTAGTTCAGGATATTTTAAAATTTCCCATGGGGCTTCTTTGACCCATGTGTTATACAGAAGTATGTTGCCTGATCTCCAAATATTTGGGAATTTTCCAGCTGTCATTCTGTCATGATTTCTACTTTAATTCCATTGTGGTCCAAAAGCAGACTCCTGTTCTTTTAAATTTGTTAAGGTGTGTTTTATGGCCCAAAATGTGGTCTGTCGCAGTGGATGTTCTATGTGCACTTGAGAACATGTATTCTTCTCTTGTTGGATACAATATTCTATAATCCTTTTTTTTTAATGAGTAATGTTCTTTCTTTATTTATTTATTGGCTGCGTTGGGTCTTTGTTGCTGCGCGGGCTTTCTCTAGTTGCGATGAGTGGGGGCTACTCTTCATTGTGGTGTGTGGGTTTCTCATCGCGGTGGCTTCTCTTGTTGCAGAACGCAGGCTTCAGCAGTTGTGGCACATGGGCTCGGTAGTTGTGGCTCACGGGCTCTAGAGGAAGGGGCCACCAGGCCACTGCAGCCTCCTCTGTTTCTGCCCATTGGTCCCTCGTCCTATCTAGCCTGAGCTCCCTGTGCAGAGACCCTGCAAACCTCTGGAGTTGAAAAGCACTGGCTCACAGGTCAGGAGGCCCAAGTCCAGCTTCACTCTCATTCCTAAATTGCTGGGTGGCTTTGAGCAAGGCTTTTCCCTCTCTGGGAGGCAAAGATGTGGATATTTTTTCTCCTGCCTCTTGGGCAGGGATTCTAGAGAATCCTAGTATATCCGGGCAGGAAGGAACTTTCATGCCCTGCAGTCTGCGGGTTCCTAGCTTGGAAGCTTTCCTGGAGCCTCTGACCCCCATCCCACTGTGCCTTCCCCCAACCAGGGCCCAAAAGAAAACAAACCAGTGAGGATTCTTAGCAAATATAGGGGCCTTTTGTTTTGTTTTTACAGAAAGGAGCTACGGGGCTGTATCCTGGCTCTCAGCAGCACTTCTTGGGCAAGAGCCTGCAAAGGCCGCAGTCCTGCTCCTACCTGTGCCAGCCCTGGGGCTCAGCCAGCCGCTGACAGCCCCCGGAGGTAGTCCCCCACCAGAGGCAGCACGGCCCAGTCATCAGTCCGCAGGGCCACAGGCACTCCGTCTGCCTGGGCTGCTTCCAGCCGCAGCAGCAACCGCGAGTCTGGGGGCAGACGGATGGCTATAAGGTAGCTGGTTGGGGGTTGGGCCACCACCACAAAGGGCTCCAGGTGGCGGGACACCAAGGCCTCCAGCCCATGTGGCCCTAGAGGGCACCACAAGCGACTCTCGGTGCCCTTTGGCAGGCAGGAGTCCCAGAGCTCCTCGAAGAAGCCCAGCTTGGCCCCCTCGGGGGGCTGGGGGAAAGGCAGAAAGAGGTCAGCGAAGTTCACAAGCAGGGGTGGCAGGTGAGCATGGCAGGTGAGGCCGCTGGGTGTGGTGTACAGGGCGCGCACAGCCAGCCTCGCGGGAGCCGGGCGTCGGGGCTGCAGAGGCAGCAGCAGAGGGCGGGTGGGGCGGCTGGGGCACAGGCACGGCACGTGCACAGCCCCCAAGGGTGCATAGAGCTGTCTTTCCACACGGAAGCGCAGTTCCAGAGAATACACCTGCTCCAGCACCTCCACCTGGAGCTGCAGCACTGGGACCGGGCCCTTGGCTCTGTGGGGACCCATGCTTAGCCGAATCGGGGCCGGGGCCTCCTGCACCATCAGCGCTGCAGCAAAGCCCTGGTTCTCGGCCACCAGTGAAGAGGCCAGTGCAGGTGCGGCAAGGGAGGGGCCCAGGGCCACCCCCAGCTTGGGCTCTTCCAGGTGGGCCAGGAGGATGTAGTAGAGGCGCGCGTGGTCCCGCCCATCAGGGTCCTCCAGCTGCCTGGCCAGGGCCTGCAGCAAGTCCGCCAGGCCTCCTCCAACACCTGCCCGCAGCAGGACCCGGCAGACCTGCAGGAGGGCCTGCTGGAGGCCCCAGTCCGTGCAGCGAGCAGCTGCAGCCTGCAGGAAGCCAAGGGTGGCACTCTGGGCATCCCCATCTGCCACCCTTGCCAGCATCTGCAGGTGCCAACGAAGGGCCTCATCCCTGCCTGGCCTGGACACCACCTCCTGCCGCAAGACCACCTTTAAGGGTTCCCCCAGCTCAGGGCCCACCCGATCCAAGAGATCCACGAAATGGGGAGCCAGTGCAGGCCGGGCTCGGTACAGCTGGGCCAGTCCGTGGGTCAAGGGTGTCAGCACCACAGGCTGCCCGGCCAGGCAGCGAGCAACGAGGTAGGAGGCCTGGAAGCAGAGAGTGGCTAAGGCCCGGGGGCCACCATCCAGGGCTGCCCTCTGCCGCAGGCCAGCCAGTAGCTCCTCCAGGTACTGCCGGGGGCTCTGATCCTGGCCCTTTTCCTCCTTTTCTTCGTCTTCCACACAGAGGAGGCACAGCAGATGCAGGCGGGCCAGCAGGGCCATCGGGTCATGCAGGAGACTGGGCAGGAGACCACGGCATAGCTGGAACCCCAGCAATAGCGGGGCAGCCTCCTCGCCTGCGGGGCCCAGCGGCCAGTTCTCAGGGAAGTTCAAGAGGCAGTGCAGGTAGAAGAGATGGGCGGGCAGGGGCAGGGCCGGGTGCTGGGCAGCCAAGGTGAGCCGGCGAAGCAGCAAGGCCTCATCCTGGGCTGTGAACAGTGCCTCACCAAAGGCCGCCTTCAGAGCCAGGACGGCGTGCAGCAGCGTCAGCTGTGCTGTGCCCAGCAGCCGTACCAGCTGTGGCTTGAAGAGCACTGGTGGCTGTCCCCGAAGACCCCGCAGGGCCCAGCCCAGCAGCCACAGAAGCTGGGCCTGGGCCACAGGAGTGAGCAGGTAGGAGATGTCCAGAAGCTGGGCCACGGCAGCCCGCAGCTCCCGGGCCTCCTCAGGACTGAGCTCCAGCGTGGCAAGGCAACACTCCCCCTCCTCAGCTGCTGGCCAACTGGGTGCCTGGGGCTGAAGGTGGGCATCACCCTCCTCAGCTAGCATCCAGTTCCAGGGACCACCCTCGGTGGGACAGCCCCCAGCCACGAGCAGGCCCTGCAGGCCAGACCTGGCCCTGGCCTGTATCACCAAGGCGTTTCGTAGGGCAAGTGCCAGCAGCAGGCTGAGTGGCTGTACAGCGGCCTCCTGCCCCAGCAGGCCCCGAAGCAGCCCCAGACAGCCCCCCAGCAGCCCAGGCTTGCAGCTCTCCAGCTCCCGCAGGCACTCCCACGCTGTGGCCTGCAGGGGGCGCTGTTCCGAGGCAGGACCGAAGCTTCTCCCCAAATCGCGGCCCGAGGCCAAGCCCAGCAGCAGGGGCAAGAGCCGGCGGGAAGCTCTCGAGGTGGGGCCCAACGCACCTCCTGCCGCCAAGGCTGTGGTGGCCGCCAGCAGAAGGGGCCGCCGCAGAGCCGAGGGCCGCGGGGGTAGAAGGACCAGGGTATCCAACAAGGAGGTGGCGGCTATTTCGGCCGCAGGAGCGTCCGGCCACAGCTGCGCTGGGTACTCCAAGCTCAGAGCCAGCAAGGAAACCTGGGGATAGGGGATTCTGGGTGGGAATCACGAAGCTGAGGTTCACGGCACGGCAGGCTGAAGGGACCACGTGGGCCAGGACACAGGTCACGCGCAGGGCCTACCTTAGTTGGCTCGCTCAGCTTCTCACTCCTCAGGTCGCTCAGCAGGTGACGACCCAGATCCTCACCCTCAGGACCTGCCATGAAGGCGGACGGGCTGGCCCGGAAGGTGCCCAGGCGCTGGGCCCAGGTTTCCCGGCTCCTGGGCCCCATGGTCAGGCACGCAAGTCCCTGCAGAAGAGCGAGGGAGGATCAGACGTGCGGCCTGGAGACGCGCGGGGCCCCAGGGCCGCCAGAGGGCGCGCCAGCCCCTGCGCCAACCCCGAAGGGGCCACTGTCACCCCAGGGCCGCCTAGCAGATCCCAACCGCCCTCGGCCACGCGCAGAGGCCAGCGGGGACCCCGCACCCGGGTCCCGAGATGAAACCCAGAGGTTTCGGGGGTGACGCTAGGGCGGGCCGCCAGGGTCCCCGGGGTGAGGAGGGCTGGAGAGCAGGGGCGGGGGTGCCGGGCAGGCAGCTAGCGCAGGGGTGCGTGCCGAGAGCTCATTAGGCCGCCTGCCTGCAGCCGGTACCGAAGCCACAGCACCGCCCCGGCGCCCGCGGTAACGGGTTGACCGCTCTCACCCTGCCTGACCCAGCGGCCGCTGGCGATCTGGCCGGCCGGCTACTTCCGGGATGGCGGCGCTGGGCGGGGTGGGGCGGGGCGCGCGGCGCGTGGGCGGCCGAACTGAGGCGGGTCCCTCTCGGGGGCGGGGCCGTAACGGGGCCACCGCCTCCCCCGCCCTCCGGGCCGCCGCCCCCCCGCCCTCCCTGCTGGCAGGTGAAGACCTGTTGGTTTCGCTGGGGCTAACTGTCCCGCTGTGCTTAGGCCCCCCTTTCCCGGAACCGCCGCAGGCCCAGGCGGAGGCGGTGGAGTTGGGTGGGCCTGGGCTCCCGGATGCCAGGGTCCCCACTGCGTGCGGACTGCAATCTCAGGGCGCTCCGGCGGACAGCGGCCCGGGCCCCGCCCGCGCCTGCCAGACTGCTGAGGATGGCAACCAGCGCGCCCCGCGCCGGCGCCCGGGCGCGGCGCACCCTGCGCCAGCCGCCCGCGGCCCCTGGGGGTGACGCGGATTGGAGTCCTTGGGGCTCCCCTTGTGGCCGCTGGGGGGTGTACAAGGTGCGGTCCCCGGGCGCCCGCAGGAACTGCGCGCCGTGGGCCCGGCTAAACCGGTCGGGCGGGCGCCGCAGGGCTTGGCTTCGCTTCCCCGACGCCGGCCCCGGTTCCCCACCCGCTCGGCTTGGGGGCGCTGAGCCGGCGCCGGGGTCGGGGCAGGCGGAAGCTGCTGACTTTGGCGGAGGCCGCGCCGACGGTCGGCTAGGGTCGCGGCAGCCAGACCAGGGTAGAGCTGGCGGGGCCAAGTCCCAAGCTGCGATGAAGCCGGAAAACAACGGGATGCAGACGTGAGGACTGGCAGGGTCTGTCCGGTCACGGGGCTCACAGCACGCTTAGCACGGACCGGGAAACTGAGGCCTTGCCGCCGCAGGAGATCTGGGGTCTGCAGTGCCCGAGCCCAGCACTCTTGACTTCCAGAGGGATGGAGCAGGGCTGTTTGGGGGCACTCAGAGGGCTGGGCCTGGGGCTCAGCTAGCAGCCCCTCCTGGGTCTAGGGTCCAGGCTGCAGACGCCCCACTGATTGCAGATTTCCAGGGTACAGAACCGCGGGCGTCCAGACCCCACACCCACAGCCCGCCGATCTGAGTAACGCATCTGGCTCTCATTAGCCCGCTCTGAAGATGAAACAGGCCTGAGCCCCCATGCCATCGCTGCCAACTAGTTTCTCACCTTTCCCAGGGCTTGGCAGGCCCCTCCCCACCCCCTCCTGCTGCCCTCCAAATGGGAGGTGGTAGGGAGTGGTGAGGTAGAGAGACCTGGAAAAGAGGCTGTCTGTGTACCCAGGGTGCCAAGGGGATGGAGACAGGGATCCACCCCAAGGGACAAGTCCAGCTGGAAAACCCAGTCCCAGCTCCTCTGGGCCCTGGCTCAACAGTTGACTCACAGGCGGCAATCCCAAACTACTTCCCTCTAGGTGCCTCAGTTTCCCCACCTATAAAATGGGAGTGATGACTTCGGCCGGAAAGGCTGTGGAGTGGGGCTGCCTGGCTAATTAAATCTAGGATGAAAGAGGCCAGGATGACAGCAGCCCTGGGAGGGAAGGCAGCTTGGAGGTAACAGGAGCCTGTCTGGTTTCCCTGTCTGAGGCCCAGAGGGTGCTGATAACTGCACATCCCCAGCCCTTATCACTTACAGGGAGGGAGGAATGATTATTAAACCCCTTTTACAGTTGAGGAGACAGGCTTCAAAGGGTCAGAAACTACAATGCTGGCTCCGGCCCCTGTTCAGCCTCTGACAGCCGCCAGCCTTTCTGAGCCTTTGCTCCTTGGGGCCCACGGTCTGGAGGGAGGGAACCCACGTGTAGTTCTCGATGCTGTGGTGGGAGCATCCACATGGATTCACTGAGGCTTACAGCACCCTGAGGTACCTGAGGATGGGCACCATTCACAGAGAAGGAAAGGGAGGCCCAGCGGGGTGCAGTCACTTGCTCACAGTCACAGAGCTCCTAAAAGGTGGAGCCTGGGCTTCAGGCCACAACCCGTTGCTATCCCTGACTTGGCCCTCCACTCACACAGCTACCCTCAGCCTTCACCTGCCTGCCCAGATGTCTGCTCCCCTGTGGGAGGGTGGTGCTGGTACTGTCCCTGGCACAGGCCAGGCATAACATTGAACTCAGACCACCAGCACTGAATCTGCAGTCAGCAAGCCCACCCGCAAGAGTGACCTCCCAGCCGAGAGGGCCCAGGTGTGGGCTGCAGCAAGTGGCTGAGCAGGGAACTCCCCACTCAATGCCCACAACCCATTTCTTCTCTTTCTGCTGAGTTTCCATCCTCCCCAGGGCATCCCAGTTCTGTGGAGACACTAGGCACACTGAAAAAAGGGAAAGTCAGTTTCCTGAGTCTCAGTTTTCTCATCTGTAAAATGGGAGATACCCACCCTCACAGCACTAGGCACTGGGGATACAGAGATGCTTTAAAAAGAACACATCAATATGCAAATCCATAGAGAGCAGAATAGTGGGTTCCAGGAGCCGGGGGTTGGGAGGAATGGAGAGTGACTGCTAACGGGTACGGTCTTTCTTTTGGGGTGATGAAAATGTTATGGAAGACAGGGGTGGTGGTTGCACAGCTCTGTGAAGATACTAAAAACCACTGAATTGGGAATTCCCTGGCAGTCCAGTGGTTAGGTCTCCATGTTTTCACTGCTGAGGGTGCAGGTTCAATCCCTGGTCAGGGAACTAAGGTCCCACAAGCTGCACAGCACAGCCCAAAACAAAAAAACCCAAAACCAAAACAAAACAGAACACTGAACTGTACCCTTTAAAAGGGTGAGTTTTATGGTATGTGAACTATATCTAAATAAAGCTACTAAAAATGATGTTAAAAGAGGTCCCTTATGTACAGAACTTACACTAGGGAAGAAAGGAACAAACAAGACAAATCAAAATTTCATGGAATAAGAGATTCTGTAGGGACTTCCCTGGTGGCGCAGTGGATAAGACTCTGCGTTCCCAATGCAAGGGGTCCAGGTTCGATCCCTGGTTGGGGAACTAGATCCCACATGCATGCCACAACGAAGAGTTTGCATGCCACAACTAAGAAGCCCGCGTGCCACAACTAAGGAGCAGACGAGCCACAACTAAGGAGCCCTGGAGCAGCAACTCAGGAGCCAGGCTGCTGCAACTAAGACCCAGTGCAACCAAATAAATAATAAATAAATAAATATTTTTTTAAAAGACAGATGCTGCAAAAAAGAATAAGAAAATAGGGTAATGGGACAGAAGTGACTGGGGGGACAACGATTTAGCTAGGGCAGTCAGAGAGGACTCTTGGAAGAGGGCACATCTGGCTGAAACCTGAGTAACGAGAGAGCCAGTCATCAAGTGGGGAAAAGCCTTCCGGGCAGAGGGAGCAGCAGAGGAGAGGCATGAGCTGGGAACAGGATTTGGCCAGTTCAGTGGACAGAGGGCCAGCAGTGTGGCGGGCACACACACAATCAGTGAGACGGAAGAAGCACGGGGTCAGGCCAGCTGGGGCCAGAGCACGCTGGGCCCCAAGGACTTTATTCAGTTGCGAAGGATCAGGGTGGTAAACGTGGAGACGGAGGTGTGGGAAGATTCCAGATGCTTTGGGAGCTGACAGGACAGAACTCAGCAAGAGATGGAGGTGTCAGTGTCACCCACAGCACGTCACAGTTTGTCAGGGGCTTTGCAGCCTCCACGGGGCTACTGTCAAACAGAGCTGGAAAGGCCACTATTTGAGCCAAGCAGAGGCCTCGGTGGCCAGGGGCACTGTCGGCCTGCTTTAAGGCTGAGTCCATTTTCAAGGGCTGCTAGCCTTCTGGGCAAAAGTGAATCAACAGCATCTCTTGACAGCTCTGAGGAGCAGAGCTGGAACTCAGAGCCCCCCGTACAGATGGGGCTTAGCCCAAGTCCCTGGAGACTAAGAGTCTGGGGCAGCCTGACTCTAGGTCCAGTGCTCTGTTCTGCTTGTCCTCTCAGCACAGCTCCCAAAAGCCTTTCTGCCCCGAGCCGCCATGCTTCTAAGCCCCTGCCCCACCCAACCTCATCCCGGCTCTCCCCAGAAGCCTTCTCTGAGAACAGGTAGGAGTTGTTCCAAAACCTCTCCATCCGACTCCTGCCCTAGCTCTCCCTGGGCTACTTGGGATGGGAGCCGAGCTCTAAAGGCGGCTGCCAGCCACCAGCCTTCAGGGGACATGGGCCTTGCCTGCCTGCTAGGGTTCTGCTTCCTTCACACCCCTGTCCACTGTACCAGCGGCATGGCTACTATGTCACCTGGAATTAGCACTCATGGCTCTGCCTGCAGCTGGCCCAGGCCACCATCCCCTCCTTCTTGGACTATGACGGTAGCCTCCTCACTGGTCTCCCTACTGCCACCCTCAGCACCCCTCCTCTGGCGACACACTCCTCTCCCCATAGCAGATCCAAGGCTTCCCACCACACTGAGCCTCACATGACATGACCGACCTGCCTCTCCAGGGTCAGTTCCTACACCTTCCCATCCCCTCATGATCCAGCCCCCTCGCCTTTCGGTTCATCACACACACACACACACACACACACACACAGGCGCTGCTCACTCCTGCTCTGGGGCCTTGGGGCCGCCTGATGCATTTACGGACCAGCCTCTTCCCTGCCCTGCACAGCTGGCCCCTACCTCTCATTCAGATCTCAGCGCCCCCTCACCACCCCATCACTAGTTAAATGTCCTGCAACACACTAATCATTTCCTTATTCTTTGTTTGCCTTGCATCACAGGATACCCAGTGCTAGCATAGAGTAGGTGTTCAATGAATATTTGTTGACTGAATTAAGGAGGGAGAGAACGATATCGAACTGGCACTGCGTGAACAGAGCAGAAGGCGCCTGCCCTCATGGAGCTCACAGTTCAGCTCAGTGTTTACCCAAGTTCACACACATTGTCTGGTTCATGAACCACAGGCCACACGCTGGCAGCCCACGGGTCAAATCTGTCACACGAATGTATTTTATTTGACTCATTCCATGTTTTAAAAAAAGCTAAGTCAACATTTAAAAACTGGTAGATTTCGGAGAATTCCCTGGTGGTCCAGTGGTTAGGACTCTGCGCTTTCACTGCTGAGGGCCCGGGTTTGATGCCTGGTCAGGGAAGTAAGATCCTGCAAGCTGTGCAGTGTGGCCAATAAATTAATTAATTAATTAATTAATTAAAAATTGGTAGATTTCACACATAAATCTGGATTTCTGGTTTCCAAATGGACAAAAGTGGCAACGTTGGGTTTCTGTGCTTGGATGACATGCTTGTCACTGGCCCTTTAGATAGTCACATTCTCCATGCCCCAGCCCCCATCTCTGAGAGTTAGTTGCCCTTTATCACACTGAACTTGCAGTATAGCTTTCCTCATAAGAAAGAAATTTGCTTCGTATTTATGTCTCTAGCAAATTTGGAGCATAAAAGGCTGAATGGGTCACATGAGTCAAGAAACATAGGATATTCATTCATTCAGCAAATATTTATTGACAACCCACTATGTGCCAGGCACAGCTGTAGATGCTGGAGATATAGCAGTGGGCAGCGTGGACGAATATCCCTCCCTCCTGGGGCCTCGATCTGTACACTGTGTAACTTTCTTTCCACAAGTGGAGACATTTGAGTTGTTCCCCCGATGAGAAAGACTGCCTGTGTCCAGCATCATCTACGAAACTTCATCAGAGTTTCCACGAAGCCCCTACTGTGTCCCAGCCCCTGACAGGGTCTGGTACAAGCAAAGTGCTCAATAAATATTTGTTGGGTGAATGAACTAAATTCACCTCTCTCCAAGGCAGTGTTAGTCAAACTTATTTGCCCAGGATATATTCAAAAGACAAGCAAGGGACTTCCCTGGTGGCGCAGTGGTTGAGAGTCCGCCTGCCGATGCAGGGGACACGGGTTCGTGCCCCGGTCCGGGAAGATCCCACATGCTGCGGAGCGGCTGGGCCCGTGAGCCATGGCTGCTGAGCCTGCGCGTCCGGAGCCTGTGCTCCGCAACGGGAGAGGCCACAACAGTGAGAGGCCCGTGTACCGCAAAAAAAAAAAAAAGACAAGCAAGTAGCAGGTGCTCGCTTAATGTCAACTGAACAGAAGGGTCCAGGGTAAGAGTGGAGGGTTGACAAGGGAAGCAGAGCCTGGGAAAGGAAGAGGAAGGGGGCAAACATTAGTGCCCCTGCCAGAGCTCACACCATCCTCACCGTGGACCCAAGAGGTAGATGATGGGATTCTCAGGTGACAGACGAGGATACAGCCTGGAAAGGAAAGCCCCTTGGCCAGACTCACAGGTTCCAGGAAGGAGCAGAGAAGGAGCCCCATCTGCCCCCAAAGTCCACACCTTCCCCACCCACCCAGGGAGTGGTCTACGGAAGGCCAGTGGGGGCATGTAAAGGGCCTCTGGAAGCCTCCCCCTTGAAAAACTACCTTCTTCCACTAGACGCCTGAAAGTCCACCATGAGCAGGCTGCTCCCTTCTGACTCCTGACTTTTGAACTGTGTGAATTCACTTATCAGATTCATTTCCTCCTAATCTGTCCCAGCAAACATTTAATATGTGAGAAAGGTGTATGTGTGGTAGGGACTCCACGGGGGAAGGGGGCGAGCTAAAAAGAGGAAGGGGTCCCATGCCAGCCCTTACTAGTTCAGCTGGTAAGAGAAGCCCAGTGGCTGAAGTGGCACAGTCACTGTGCCTCATGGAGGCCAGCAAGTGCTCCGCAGCTTCTGAGGAGGATGGGGCCTCCGTCCAGGAGGCGGGTCCTGGGCCTGGGCAGAGCGTGATGAATGGCTGGAGTGAGGGGTCCCAGGCTGCGCCTCGGCCAGGGCTGGGCTCTGGGGCCACGACATGAGCTCCCTGACTGCCGTGGCTGCGGCCAGGCAAAGTAAGTTGGTCCTCTGCCCTCGGCTCACCTCCAGTCTTGCTGCACCTGAACTCCGGCCATTTGGGACAAAGATGAGGGCTCGCGGGGGGCGCGGGGGGCGGCGGTGTAAGCCCCAGTGACAAGGCGCTGGGGTCTTTCGGGGTCACGGTGGACTCGGAACGGTTTAAACGCCGTTTCCTCTACGAAACCTTCCACACTTGCCCGGCCAGAAGGCGGGCTCTCCGCTTTGTATTACGGCCCCGGAGAGGCCCGGCCTGCCCGCCCACCGGCCTGCGCGTTCCTGCGGCCCCGCGTGCCTTTCCGAACGGTGCCGGCGACCAACAAATACCTCCCTCTGGGCTGAACCACGAATTGCTCAGCCAGGCGTTTGGGACCCGGGGCCGCCTGGGCCCGGGCCCGGTTCAACAAGTGTGGGCCGGGCCGCCCAGTCCCGCCCGACGGCTTCACGCCTCCCCAGGCGCCCGGGGCGCGCCGGGCCGGGCCCAGTCTGGCGAGTTCCACTTCATCGCCCTTAGAGCGTGCGAGCGCCGAATAACATTGCCCCTTCCCCTCCCTCCCCTCCTCTGCTCCCTTCGAAACTCCGAAACTCCGGTTGGCGAACGCTAGCACTCCAGCTGGGAGGTCCCCGGCGGGCAGCGGCTGGGCCGGCTGGGCAGCCGTGTGCTGGGGGCCCTGCGCCCGCCCCCTCCCGGCAACCCCGCCCAGCCCGCGAGGCCACCTCACCGGCAGCGGAATAGAAACCGGTTCGACAGGTAACAAATAGGTGGGTTGTCACCGTTATTTCCCAACGCATGCGCCGTCGCTCCCCGGGCCACTCCAAGCTAATTAGCTCAGATCAGCTCCCCCCCCTCCCCGCCCCAGCCACCAACACACGCCGCTGCGAGCCAATAAAGCGTGAACCCGTCCGTCCTGCTCGCACTTTAAGACTTCCCGAGCGGACGCGAGGGACGCCAGTCGCGCCGGGAGGAGCATACCTGCCGCTTCCCCCGCCGCCCGGTGCATCTGGCTGAAGGGGACCTCGTTCAGACGGAGGACGGCGACAGCTCCGCGGAGTTGAAACGGGCGCGCGCCGTCCCGGGCACGGCCTCCCGGCGCAACGCGGGACGCTTTGGCGACTTCTTCTCCGACCTGCTCCCCCACCCCCCACCCCCGTCCGCCTCCAGCCCGGCCAGGGAAAGGTGGGACGGCTCCGGCTCTAGTTACGGAAGCAGCCGGTACCCGGCGAGGAGGGTTCGAAAATGCCTCGTGCGTTTCTAGTGAAGAAGACGTGCGTCTCCACGTGCAGGAGGAACTGGAGCGAGCTCCCCGACGAGGAGCGCGGAGAGATCTATGTGCCAGGTGAGGCGCCCAGTCCGCGCGCCCCGAACCCCGCGCCGCCGAAAGGGCGGCGGGGCCCCGTCGAGCGGCCGGCGTGCGGGGCGCAGTGGCGCGGAGCCCGGCGGCCGGCGCAGCTGGGGCGCCCGATTTAATGTTTAAGCGGCCGCTGCCCCGTTAGCCCGCGGCGCGGCCGACCCCGGGCGCGGGTGGAGGGGAGGGCAGGGCCGGCGGAAGGAGCGGCCAGGCGGGGGCGGGGGTGGGCGCGGGGGCTGCCAGGTGGGGGCGACAGCCGTTCCCAGGACCCCGGCCTGTCCGAGGCGCGCGGGCCCGCGCGGTGCCGCTCTCCCCTCCACCGGTCCGAGCCGCGGCGCAGGGGAGGCAACGGGGTGTGTCACCGCTCAGGCAACCTTCCACTCTCGTGCAGTAAATCCCGAAAGCCGGGACTTTTATGAGGCGGGAGGAGGGCACTGGAGCGGTGCCACTTCAGGGGGCAGGGAGCGAGCTGGAGTTTCTGCTGAGATTTGTGTAAATGTAAGAGAAGACCCAGAGTTGAAGCCACCTTCATTGATCTCTCCCTCTCACCCACAACACTGGCTGCCAGAAGGTCCCTGTGAGGGTCGGGCAGGCAGGAGCTCCGAGCCGTGGGGAGCGCGAGACTGTGGGGAAGGCGCCGAGCTGCACCCCACTAGCCCTGAAGACAAAGGTGGGATCAGCTCTCACCTCTGTTAGAAACGCGCCTCCTTCGACCTTGCAGAGGACACCACTGAGCTGAGAGGGGTTTTAAGGAGCCCACCCCACAGCCAGGGAGCAGCCCCGGGGGAAGCTGGGGCACCCAGTTCATTTTCGGAAGACGCCTTGACAGCGTGGGAGTCTACTTTGGATGAGTAACCCCAGTTGTTTCTTCCTCCAGGAGCATCTTCCACGTTAGCTCCGAGACCTCTTCTGCGCCTTCGGTCCTCCCCCACCCCTAACAGAATCTTTGGTCGGGAGCCAGTTTCCTTCGGAACTCCCCTTCCCCAAGCCTTGGGGGTGGGGCGCGGGATGCGCTGAACACTCTGCCCAGCGCCTCCAACGGGGGAGAGGTTGTAATTAACCAACCGACTTTGACCTTTGATCTGCATGTTCCCCCTGCATCGCCCCGGGGCCCTGTAGGAGAGTGGTGAAATAAGGGCGGTGAGGGGCCCTGTGAGGGCTCTTGCCTCGGTTTCTGTCCTGAATAAATTGTTGGAGACTGTGGGTGTAGTGGTGGCCTGACGACCGTCAGGATCCTACGGCCTACAGGGCTGGTGGGGTGTTTCACAGCTTAGCCTTATCTCAAGTGCCTAGGCCCCTATCTACAGCCTCCTTAAAAGGTCGGAATGCGCCAGTAGTCCTGATGACCCCAATGGGGAAACTGAGACAGAAAGGGAAGTGTGCTGCCTCCACACCCGGAGGCGGATCAGGGTGTGGGCCCAGGATTCTGTGTATAGTTTCTTGCTTCTCCAAGTTCCCTGGGGAGTTAGTGATCGGTGTTCCACCTCCAGAAGGGCCATGTGAGGGGGTGAGGGACGCGAGCCCCCTTCCTTGCTCCTGCCTCCTCCCTCACCTGTGTCTGACTTGCTGCTTAGCTGCTCCTTGGGATCTGATAAACCGAACTTGGACTGTGTTAAAGGTGAGCGGAGCCTTGCTCGAGACTAGTGTGCTGTTATTTTTAGTTTTACTTCACATCCCAATCAGTAACAGATCATGTGTTGACTTTTACAAAGGACAAAGGAATTCCGTTGGTTCAAATCATTGACTTCCTTGCATCCTAGTGATTTTCCCCAGCACAGTTCTGGTGGCCATAGTGGGAGTGGCGGGGGAGACCTGCACCAGGGGCTGTCCCATCAGGGGCACAGGATGGTCTGTGCCACCTGCCGCTGCTGTCCCGGTGAGGGGAGCCGCTCACTCTGCAGGATCATCCCGGATGTAGGATGGGGTCTAACCTGGAGGTGCAGGTGACAGTTTGCCAGGGAGAGTCCTGTGGGCTCAGGCAAACAGTAGAAGTCAGAGAGCTTACTTTTGCCTCTCAAAGCCATGTGGCCCACTAGAGAGTTTTCCCACAGTTTTTGGAAATGAGAAAGGGAATGTTCTTGGGCCACGCTCGGGTGCCTCAGATGGCTAGAGGGTGGGGAGTGTGTTTTGTGGTGGCCTGTCCCCTGACTGGGCCATTCCATCACCAGCCGACCGTGACCCTAAGAGCCGGCTGGGCACGTTTCCTTCACCCCACCTCACAGACTCAGCACGTTGTGACCAAGTAAGCATTGACCCCATCCGGTCCCACTGGGAGAGGCACCGGGAGGGCTGGGGAATGAAGCGTTTGAGGTCTGACCTTCCCGCCAGGGCCCTCTGAGACCCTTAGAGCAGCAAAGAATGCCTGGAAGGAAAGTGTTTACTGACTGAAGATCCTGGGCCCCGGCCTGGCAGCTCTGACTCCAGGGCCCCAGTCTGACCAGCACTCCAGCCTCTTCTCTGAGGCACAATTCTAGAGGTTTCCCACCCTCAGTCCCCTGGGCCTCACTCTCCTCCCAAAGCTGAGGGAAAAGCCCAGAAGTGGGCACAGGGCCTGGAAGGCTGCAGGGGTGGGCAACGGCACCACTCACGCCGGGAGCACTGAAAGGGTTCATGGTTAAGTTGCCACCTGTTTGGCCTTCGAGCCCCTGCCCTCCATCTCCCCTGGCATTTCTCCTTGTTGTGTCATTATTGACTGTGGAGTGCAGGGACTGATGCTGGTTTCTTGACGATGAACCCAGGCCCCTGTACCCAGGGGCTAAATTCCATCTCCTGGACCTAAGGGGAAGCTCCAGGAACGGGGAGGAACGGGGATGAAGCGGGGTTCTCCAGGCCCCTGCTGAGAGGAATCTCAAAAGGCCAGGAAGGCACTGGAGGGCAGACCAGGCCTGGAAGCTGAATGACATGCTCCAGCCATGAGCATCCTGGGGCCTCTTCCCTACCCCCCATCAAAACCGCCCCCCCCCACCTCCCCACTTCAGACTGAGCGTCTGCAGTCCGTTCTGCCAGTTCAGCAGCACATGCCTACCCCAGGGGGGCAGCCAGGCTGAGGTGCGCGGGACCGGAGCGTCCTCAACCTGGCTCTGACTAGGCAGTGTGGGCACCTGGGCAGCTCTTTCTGGGCCGAGTTAAAAAGGCTGAGAAAGTCAGCTTTGGGCCCCAGAGTACACATGTAGGGGCGCGAGGGAGTGGAGTTGGGGAGAGATTATGCCTCTGACGGTGATCATTCTGATTCCTGGGAAGTGCTGGCAGTGAGGGACGCGTCTGCCGAGCTCTCCAGGGCAGCAAGGCTGGGAGGGTAGACAGCCAGCCCACGGATGGGTGCGGTGGGCTAGATGGGACTCCTAGCTGTCCCACAGGGTGCCGTCACCCAAGCTGCCAGGCTGTTTGTCCCTAGCTTGGGTGACCTGAGGCAGAATCCTGCCAGACTGTTTGTCCCAGAAAGAGAGCAGGTGAGGCCGAGTCCTCTGGGCACAGGGAGGACGGGAGCAAAGCACGGCCATTGTTGATGTCAGGCTTCTTCTTTAACTCTCTTCATGCTCAGCAAGTATCGTGTGGCGTCCCACAGGGGTGCCAGCCCCGTGCTGCACGGGAGGGAGGGAAGGAAGGACGCAAACTCAGTACGGCCCCGCCGGTTGCAGCGTCCACCCTGGTGTGAGGCTGAGGTGCACGGGGTTGGTTAACTTCACTGTGGACGCGGTATGAGGAACGGTTGGGAAAGGGGGGAAAGATCCTGCCTGAGAGAAGAACTTGGCGTTCACAGAATGGAAACGACAGGCTGAGAGATGGGCCCGTTGTGTTTCCAGGGCTGCCCAGCTCTGCCAGTTGGCTGGCACTGGCTCCCTTTCAGGCCCCTGTTAGCTGACCTGGGGGCCGGAGGAGACGGGCACAGGGGACCCTGCCCTTCCCGATAAGGGTGCAAGACCGCCTAACGCCAGCCTGGGCTGTGCTGACACACTGGGCTCCCCCGCCGCCCCCCTGCCGCTTCCAGGTCGGCAGCAGCCCCAGCCCGTGGCTAGGTGTCCTCACGTCTGCTTCACCCGCTCTCCCCAGAGAGCCTAGGGCCAGGCCTCGTGCCCAGCCCTGGCCTGAGGCCTTGGATAGGGTAGGACCTGGCACCCTGTCTGGTATTTGGGCCAGGAGCTTTCAATCCAAGAGAGAGGGGACTTGCTGAAGGCCTCGGGTGGGAAGCTGCTCTGGGCCCAATGCCCACAATGTCATCCAGGTGGAGGCATGTTGAGCCGACAGAAAGGGAACCCGTGCAGCCCCTGAGGGGGTAGGGAGAGGGCCTTGCCACACTCCTCAGCTGCGGGCGGGCGATGAGTAGCCACAGCGGCCGCCACCTTGCCGGAAACATCTAATTAGGGGACAGAGAGTAGCACAAGCAGGGCCCAGCCAGTTCTGCTCGCTGCCGCTCGGTGCCGCCCAGGGATAGGCGCGGCGGCAGGACCACGCTCCGGGGGTGGCAGGAAGACGGGTTTGGCGGGGCTGGTGGGATGAGGCAACCGTCCCCACCCTGACGGCCTCACCTGCCCCTCGCTCGGGAAAAGCGGCACAGGGGCAGAGCAGGCAGGCCCGCTCCCTGTCCCCGGTTCCCCAGCACTGTCATCTCAGGGCTTCTGCGGAACGGGAGAGGCAGGCCTGCGAAACAGTTCCCCCCCTAAACCTGCTTAGGTCCTCAGAACCCTCACCATGGACCCCACTCTAGTGGAGGCAGGGAGCCAAGGGTGACAACTCGTTTGAGCGCAAACCGGTTAACCCTCACCTGTTGTCACTCTTCCCTCTGCTGCTCCGTGTGCAGGCTCTGAGGCCCGGCTCCAGCTTTTGGGAGCCTTGATCTCGCTCTCTGATACTGAAAGACAGAAGCGGGTAGAGGTTCCTGTTTGTCTCTACCTGGATTGAGAAATGGAAATTGTCATCCAGTTTTGAATTCTCAGCCAGGATCTCCAATAGCTGGTAATCCGGCATAAATTGAAGCCGCCAACACTCTGACACGCCCACCCTCTGGCAGCCCCCATCCCTGTACACAGACGGCTGTCACTGTGGGAGGATGGGGGCCGGGGGGGGCCTCTGAGAGCTCCGGCCTGACGTCCAGCCGTCCAGGGCTTGGAGAGAGGCCAGGCCAGGGCCAGGTGCTGGTGAATCAACTCCCGGAATGAGGTGGCACGTTAGAGTCCCCGGACGGACAGACAGACGGCGCCAGTGCCAGCAGAACGGGTTTGGGTGGCGGGCAGGCGCATTCTTCCCGCCAGAACTTTGTTGTGTTTGAAGGGGGCGAGAGCGGGGCCTCTCCCGAAACTTGGGTGCCTTCATATTCGCCCTTCCTCCATTGGTGTGTCCTCTGCTTCCAGCCTTGCCCGCTGCATCCTGCTGGGGGCCGCCCCTCCCTGGGACCCCGTCCACTGTCGGGGGCTGCAGGCGCAGGGGCCGCCTTCATGGTTCTGAGACCCTAAGTCAACCTGCTAAGTCCCTCTCCCTGAAGCCCACTCATCCTTTCCTTCCTGTGCCCTTCTTGATTTTTCCTTCTGAGGCTTGGAAAATGTTCCTAGCTTAGCCTCTTCGGGAGAAAAATACTGACCAAACCGTAACATTAGATTGTTTGCCTCAGCTCTGGGGGTTTGAGACTTGTCTCCTCTGTGTCACTCGGGAGAGCTCCCCTCCTGTCTAGTCAGGACGAGGGCCAAGCCTCTCCGGCCCTGTTTAGCGTGAGGTGTCTGCCGTGGGGAGCAGCGTGTCAAAGGGCTGCCGGTATTGCTGGTATCACTGCAGCTGCCGTGCGAAGGGCGGGAGCCCAGCCCTCAAAGCGCCACAGCGACCAAGCAAGTGAGCGGTCCCTGCTCTGGGCGAGGCTTGCGTAACAGCCGGGCAGGCTGCCCAGGAGACTGTTAGGCTGCATCCACCTGCTGCTCCCTGACCTCCTCCCTGCCCTGCCCCACCCGGCCTGCTCACCTGCTAAGCTGGGCCAGCGGGAGTGGGGAGCCTGGAGCCCCAATGAGCTGCAACGTCAGGGACAGACCACCCGGAAGGAGAGAGGGGTTAGGACCACCCGTTCCCCACGGCCAGCAGCTAAATCTGCCTGGAAGAGAGGCTCAGAGTGGCGCAGACCACTGGGACCCTTCTGGGGCAGGGATGAGTCCCTGGGTCCAGGGCCTCCAGTGGTGCCCTTTGTCCCTGCAGGAGCGTGGATGAGGCCTGGAATCCAGAGGGACTGGCCCAGGTGGGGCAGGCAGACAGCTCGGGAAGAATAATTGGCAGGGCAGCTTTGGTCCTCCCAGTTCCGCTAAGACACAGATTACTCAGCGGGCAGGCCTGTGGGCCGTGGAGCTTGGCTGGCGTCACCTGTAATTACCTTAATGGGGTGGGGGGAGGGAGGTGCGGCATGCAGTGGGCTGGGGGCAGCCCTGCTCTGCCACATGCCTGCAAGGGGTGGGACAGCGGCTCCACGTTCCAGCCAGCTAACCGCCAGGGAACCTTCCGGAAATCCCGCGCAATCCCCTTTTCTCCACCAAGCCCCTCACTTGGCTGTTCTTCTCTTCCCAGTCAGCCTAGGCTTCTGCCCACCACAGCCCTACAGGGAGCCAGAGCCATCAGTGGCCGAACCCCCTTCTTGCCCCCTGGCTTTGGACATGAGCCTTCGGGACTCCAGCTATAGTGTGACCCCAGGACCCTGCGTGGTGGCCCAGCTGCCCTCTGAAGACATGAGCCGCCTGGCAGACCCACAGAGCAGGGACCATGGCTTCCTGCGCACCAAGATGAAGGTACTGACCCTCACGCTGTCTCCAACGGCCAGGGGCACGTGTATCCTCCTGGGTCCAGCCCACGAGACGTGGCACAAATGAGACTTAAGCAGAGATTGGCCTTGGATCTGGGTCTAGGTTTCTGCAGAGAAGTGAACCTCACTGGAGCACGGACGGGGGTGGCAAAGAAGAGAAGTGGGTCGGAAGTGAGAATGCCCGTGCGCTGGGAAGAAGCAGTGAGGTTCCAAAGACGCTTAACCCTTTGGAGTCCTCTCTGGGGGTTGTTTAGCTTCATTTCGGGTCTTGAGGGGAGGCACCTCTTTACACAGAAGTCCTAGGAGAAGCGGGGAAGCGTGAGCCTGGCTCTGCAAGCTGGCCTGGGCCTGCGTCTCCGCCGCCTGAGAGTGAGGTCTGGAGTCTGCTCGGTGGTCGACTCCCTGCGCAGGTGCCCGGCGGCAGTCTCCGCCTCGCCCAAGTGTGTGCTTCCATCCCGGAGCCTTGCGTCTGGGGCGGGGCCTGGTGAGCGCCCCCTGCTCAGCAGCAGAGGCAGGAAGGAGCTCACAGGAATGCCCCTGCTTTCCAGCGTGCGAACAGCAGGGCTGTCTCTGGCTGGGCCTGCATTCCTGAAAGCTCCGGGATCTGGAAGCAGTCATCTAGAGGAAGGGCTCCCGTGGAGCTTTCCTATGAGCCAAAAGACTGAAGAAAACTGGCCGTGCAGTGCTGTTCCCGCCTCTCTTAACTGCGGAGGCCACATGTTGTAACCAGAGGGGAATCGCCAAGACATGTGCTGGGCGGTTGGCTGGGGAGCTGACACAGTGCCCCTGATCCCCGAGGGCCCTTCCTCCCACCCCTTAATCCCAGTGGCTAGGGAGCGCGTGGAGAGAGCGAGCGGGGGGCACAGGACAGCAGATGTGCCAGAGGAGCGAGTCCTGGCCCCAAAGGGCTTGCTTAGTAGCAGCAAGGCATTTACCCGGTGCCCGAAGGCATGGGGTGACGGGGCGCCCGGTGCCCAGGGAGCTTGGGAGGAGTGGCCAGCGACAAGGCCACCACAAAGCACAAGTAACCTCTGAACATTCACAGAGGCAGGGCGTTGAGGCCACGTCTCCACTTCTGAACAGCTGTTCCATAATTACAAAGAAACTGAAAAATGTTTATAAGCAAGAGAGTCATCAGGGTGGCAAAGGGACTCAGACCAGACCACGTCAGGCTCAAGGAAGGCCAGGGGCGGGGCTGGCCTGCGAGGGGACTCCAGGCTCCTAGCGGTGGCCTCAGCCTGGGAAGGCTGCACGGAGACCGCGTCGTGGGCACTCTTCCCTGTCCTAAGGCTTAGAATGGGAACAGAGGGCAGAAACTACAGAGAAAGGTTTGGGCTCAGTGAAGGGAGGACTTTCTAACAGGTAGAGTTACCGAATCGGGCTGTTTCTGTGGGGAGATGGCCACAGATGGTAAGGAAGGGGCTGGGTGGCGGCCCTGCACAGAGACTCAGGAGCCCAACAGGAGGCGGACCTTCCTTCCAGCTCCACCACCAGACCTCTGGGAGCCAGCGGCACAGAGGTGTGGCCTCTGGGGTGGGCACCGCCCTCCTCACGTGGCTGGGGGCTGGTGTGTGTGTCCTCGCAGTCTGCCACCTGCAGCCCCAACTCCTGGGTGTCCGTCACAAACCCCGTCCTCGCCCACAGGTGACTCTGGGGGACACTCCCAGTGGAGACCTCTTCACCTGCCACATCTGCCGGAAGGCCTTCACGTACCAGCGCATGCTGAATCGCCACATGAAGTGTCACAACGACGTCAAGAGGCACCTCTGCACCTACTGCGGGAAGGGCTTCAACGACACCTTTGACCTGAAGAGGCACGTGCGCACCCACACTGGTAAGAGGAGCCCGCCCGGCGGAGGCCGCGGCCGCGGCCGCCGTGCTGCTGTCCTGGGCCCTGGGGGGCCTGGGAGCTCTGGGCAGACGTCCTCCGCGGTTCGCTGGGGAGCTGGAGTCGGGCGGGCCTCCGGGCGCTCCTCTGCCGCGGAGTCGGGTCCCTGACACAGGCACTGCCCTCCCCGCAGGCGTGCGGCCCTACAAATGCAGCCTGTGCGACAAGGCCTTCACGCAGCGCTGCTCTCTGGAGTCTCATCTCAAGAAGATCCACGGCGTGCAGCAGAAGTACGCGTACAAGGAGCGGCGGGCCAAGCTGTACGTGTGCGAGGAGTGCGGCTGCACGTCTGAGAGCCAGGAGGGCCATGTCCTGCACCTGAAGGAGCGCCACCCTGACAGCCCGCTGCTGCGCAAGACCTCCAAGAAGGTGGCCGTGGCCTTGCAGGACACCGTCACCTCCCTGCTGCAGAGCAGTCACCACCTCTGAGCAGTGGTGCCCTGGCTTGGGCAGCCCCGAGAAGGCGAGGGCCGCCTCCCTGCCGCCCGGCCAGCCCGCCCTCTGCGGCCTCCTGCCGGAGCGCCAGTGACCTGGCGTGGAGCCCGTGGGCACGCATGCTCGCTCGGGCCGGTGCTGACCTCTGCTCGCATTTGCGTCGGTGTTTGGGGGGCAGAGGCCGCTCTGAGCCCGGGCAGACATGTGTAACTGTGGGGCGGGGCGGGGCGGGCCAGGGCTGCCTTCGATTTGAAGCAGCTCGGGTCCAGAGACAGGACTTCCTTCCCAGAGGAGGTACGTGAGGGCGATCCTGTTGTCCTCTGCTTCTGGAGCAGCGGGGGGATGGGGGGCTGCTGGTCCCCCGTGGACGGCAGAGTCAGGCGCCCCGGCAGAGGGCACCCCTGCAAACAACAGCCGTGCAGGAGCTGGCGGCGGCCCGCCCGGCCATGTTCCTCGCGCTCAGGGCTGCAGGGGCGCTGCGGGGCGCTGCTCTTCGACAGGGAGATGCACGCGTGTGCACAGCCGTGGACGTGCGCGCACGCGGGAGGCCTTGCCATATATCACCTCATTTTTAAGAAATCAACTACAAGGTGCCAAGGAGGTTTTATTTCCTTTTTTAAAAGATGACATATGTACAGATAGTAATATATATTTTTGGTGCCGATGGCGACTGTTTTAAGAGAGGGTGGAGCTGGCTTTTCTCCTCCCCACGCAGTTCTATTTATCCTGGACGTTTCACGCCTCCTCTGCGCCTTGGCTCTGGTGTGGCTGCCCTGACCCACCCCTCATACCTCCTGAGATATTTAACCTAAGACTTTCCTCCAGCCCTGCCTGGAGGAGGCTGTACTGCTCTCTGTTCTCCCTCTGCTGCCGGGACAGCCGTCACATCTTCTGCTCTTCCCTCCCCGTGTCTCTGCCTCCCTCCCACATCCTTTGAAGGCAAGTCTCAGGGTGACCGAGAGCCTCCTGATAACAGACCTTTTGCGGAACAACTCACCATTCCGGAGATCCGGGGTGGGGGGTGTCCAGCTGCGGCCGCAGGGGTAAGCCGGTTGGGGTGACGAGTCTGTGATGCGCCCAGAGTCCACTACCTGAAGTAACAGCAAGAGTGCGGGGCCAGGCTGCGAGGCCTGCTCTTTTCCTGGGAGAGTCAAAAACCCTAGGACGGGAACAAAAAAATTGGGACAGAATAATAACCAGACATGTCAGAAACTTCTAGAGGGAGGACAGTATTAGATGGTTAACAAGTTACATTTGTAGCCTTTTTTCTGAATGTTTGGCAAATGGCGAGGCTGGGTCTTGCGCACCTAAGGAGGGAGCCACCCCTGGGCTGGTTGGCTCCACCTGAGGGACTCTGCCAGGCTCCCTTGGCTGGGCTGGGCTCCCTGCTAAGAACACGAAAGGGGTGTGGGTCGAAAGGGAACGACGGGCAGGGGCTGGAGCCAGCCTGCCGAAGAACGAGAAGGCACACTCGAAAGAGAACACAGAACAGAGCGGGTGAAGCCGCCCCGTGAAGCCAAAGCCCAGGCGGAACCAGCCTTGGCCTCTCCTGCCCGGAAAGAGCAGCGACTGCACAGTCCCCGGATGCAGGGAAGGAGGCTTCTCTGACCTCCCTCAGAACGTGTATGGATTGTTCTGGAAGACTCTCGTTTTAGTTTGCTTTAGAGTCTGTGGGAGCTGCTGTATTCTGGAAGGTGTATAGCATAAACTAACATTCTCTGGAAGCCTTGTCTTGTTTACATTTCTGTATCCCTGTGTTCATTGCCTGTTCATTGTTCATCTCTGTGTTCATTGCCTATCTGAGGCAGTCACAAAGCTCTGTGCTGTCTGTTTTATAACTTGCCCCTCAACTATCAAAATAAAGAACTATCATTTTCTGTGTTTCTGCTTTTTTGTTTAATAGACCTCGTTTTTCCACCTGCAGGGAAATTAATCAAAACAATTGACGCATTCTAGTCAAAGCTTTACCCTTTTACAGGTAGCGATGGCCCTGGTCAAGACAAGAGCCTGCTAGATCAAGTGGCCTGCCCACGGTCTGGGCGGTCAGTGCCTGCTGACCCCAAGGCCGCATGTTCTGCTCTTCACGGTGGCATCAGGCCCTCCCCTGGCTCCTGCAGCCTGACTGACTCGTGGCTCTCCTCCAGCGGGTGCAGTTACTTGGGGTCCAGTATCTTCCCCACACCCTGCCAGGACCACAGGAGGAAGAGCCACATTCCTAAATAGTAGGGCGCAAAATTCCCGTCACTTCTGGGTCAGACACCTAGCTGTAGGGATGGTCACACCTGCACAGCACTTGTTCTGGGCCAGGCACACTCGTGTTTCATGCATATTAGCTCCCTTGACCTTCCAGCCACCCTATGAGATGGGGGCTGCTCCCCACACCCGGCAGAGAGGTTAGGCAGCTGGCCCCAAGTCTCATGACTAACTAGTAGTGGAGCTGGGCTAGAAACCAGACAGCCGGGCTCAGGGTCTGTGCTCAGAAGCACGCGCACGCTGCCAACGGAGAGGCCGGCAGATGGCCTCGCACCTCTAGGCAACTCAAAGTAGAGGGAAACTTAGAGATTACCTGGCCATGCCCATCACCTACCCAGGATCGCCTGGGGAGACCTGATCACTCTGGGGACCCTGGTCCCCGAGTCCCAGTTCAGCATTTTTCCGTCACGCCCCCGCCAGGGGTGGAGGAGGGGCTGCCAGGCCTGGGCCCTTGGCAGATGTCCCGGGAGGCGTGAGAAGAGTTGGTAGTCCTGCTGCTGCGAGGAGAAAGGAAAACATTGATCTGACCTCTAAGACTCCCTGTGTGAAGCCAGAGGACTGGAAAGGGCCCCTACCCCTCCCTATGTCTCTTTAAATAGCCGGGCGCAGAGGATTTCTCTTTATCTCCAGAAGCCTCCCAATGTGAAAGGCAAACCAAATCCTATTTTTACATGTCCCAAGATGGGCAGAGCCCATTGTTGGGAACCCAGATGATTAACTGCTATGCAAACTTTAGGGGGAGCAAGCTTTCCAGGAAGCCAGGGATGGGGGTGGGGAGAGCGTCCCCGGGGCTCCCTCTAAGCCACTCCTCAGAAGGGCTCAAGGACGGGACACCACTCAGACGGGGTCAGGCCAGCAGTCACATTTTGAGGGCCCATAATGATCTCAGGACTCTGCAGGATGGGTGCCGGGAGGGAAACGAGAACGGTGTGGGTACCCTCCGCTGCCTGGGAAATAGGCGGCAGCCCCGCAGAGGGAAGAGATTAGCGCAAGTCAATGGATAACTAAGGGTAAATGGTGTGGCCAGACTACGAAGGCTGTGGAACCCAAAAAGGAGGCTTTTGCATTTGAAAGAATGAAGACTTCTTGGAAGAGGTGGGGTTCAGCTGGGCTGGAAAAATGGGAGAGTCTGAATAGAACAAAAGAGGAGGGGAGGGCTTCCCTTGGTGGTGCAGTGGTTGAGAGTCCGCCTGCCGATGCAGGGGACACGGGTTCGTGCCCCAGTCCAGGAGGATCCCGCATGCCGCGGAGCGGCTGCACCCATGGGCCATGGCCGCTGAGCCTGTACGTCGGGAGCCGCCTGTGCTCCGCAACGGGAGAGGCCACAACAGTGATAGGCCCACGTACTGCACAAAAAAAAAAAAAAAAAAAAAAGGAGGGGAGGTGTTTCAGGGAGGGAAAGAGGAGGATCCGACCCAGAAGAGAGGAGGTGTGGGCTCTGGGGCCGCAGGGGGCCTCACCTGTCCCACCAACAATCCGACAAGCCGGATGTTGTCATTCGTTCAGCCACACCACTGTGTCTTTTTGAGCCCTGCCCAGGTGCCAACAAGAACTGGTAACAAAATAAAATTCTGAGAGACAGGAGAGCTGGCTGGGACCTAGCAAGACGTCCGGCCGAATGGAGGATGGAAGGAGGGTCCTATTTATACAGCTAAAGGCAAAGCAACCAAGTGCACGGTGGGCAGAACCTTACAGCATCAGGAAGTGCTGTGAAGGTTTATACTTTATATTTTTATGTATTTTCTAATGTTTTTACAATGAGCATATATAATTTTTACAATCAGAAGAAAATCGAGTTATAAAACAATTCAGGGCTTTTAGTCAACTTGAAGTTCAACACGTCACTGGGGATGGGGCGGCCCAAAGAAGCACTAGTGTGACCCTGGATGACACCAGAAGCGTGGCGTCAACAGCCGAGACTGCCCTCTGCCTGCCTGGGCCCGTCACCAGTCCGTGGGTGGCAGGAAAAGAGCAGTGACGGGGCTTGAGGCGCTGCCCTGTCTGGGGCCACCTGTGTGGCCTTGGGCGAGTGACCTAACTCCTCAGTCTCCTCGTGTATAAAATGAGGTGGGTTCCCAAGTTCAAAGACCCCTTCTGTTCTAAAGGCTTCATGTCTCTACGCCCCCATCTCAATAACACCCTTGAAGAAACTCCCTGACAAACTGCAGCAGCGATGAGGAAGTGTAGAGGGCTGAGAAGGTGGCTGAGGGAGTGGGGAGCACCACCCACACGGCTGCCGGCTTGAAGCAGGGAGAGAGGCTCATTCCGGTGGACCCAGCGGGCAGAACCTGGGCGGAGAGGTGAGCATCAGAGGGGCACAGCCTCCACTGCAGGGAGCCCTGGCACAGCTTAACGTGGGGCAGTGGCTTGGGAGGGAGGCGCCCGGGCATTGTCACTGGGGGCTGCTGGCTGGGGCTGGGAAGCCATTCGTTAGGAATTTCTACAGGGACTCAGTAGCGGGGCTGGAGGCTGGACAAAATACAAGACTTTCCAGCCATGAAATTCTAAGGGGTCAGGCAGTGGCCGTGACTTCCAGGCCTAATCCCCACTCCCAAGAAGGCAGAGCCTGGGTGAAAATGCCAGTGAAGAGAATGGAATGGAAAAGGAAACCCTGGAAGGGGTGGACCAGTTGGGAGGCTGGGCTTGGGGGGTGAAGACCTGGTCTTGGAAGGGCTCCCCTGGCCCGTCCTCTGGGGCCACCCAGGACAAGTCCACTCCCTCAGGCGGTGGTGGTCTCGCCTCACCCAGGATGTCCCGCCCTCTTCATGTCCAAGACCAATCTGCCCTCCGCTCCTCATGCCAGCCCCCTTCCCCAGTTTCTAGAGTCTGTTTTGATCTTCCATCCCTCACCCCGCAGGCTAACAGCTCCCAGCTTTCTGGTTCCTGTAACCCATCAGTCAGGCCCTCTCAGTCCTCCTCTGGGACGGTCCTCCTTGCCTGGCAGCCCCACCCCCTGGGCGGCAGGCTCGCTGACACGTGGGGACTCAGGTCCGACACCGGCAGGTGTGGAGATTCTGGTCCTGGGCAAGGGTGGTACATTGAGAATTATAATGTGTCTTCCAGGTTCTGTTTCCTGAACGTAAGAGCTCCGTAACAAGGGACCGATTTCCTTTGTTCCTCACTTGTTCTCTCTACATAAAATGAGAATACTTCTACCCCATCAAGCTTTCAAAGTAGAACACAAAGCAGGCGTCTAAAACTGTGTTCAGAGATGCGAGGGGTAGGGAGGCAGCTGCCCTGTGTAACCGGCCTGAATCTCAAGCAGGAGTACCCGCCTGTCCTCAGAATTCGCCTGTGACTTAACGCTTGAGGGCGGCTGGCACGCCCCCTTCTCCCACCCCCTCCCACCGCCGCGGAGAGGAAGCCGGGGCAGGGCTGCTCAGGGCAGAGAGCAAGAGAGCTCTGCGTCCAGGCTGCGGGGCCACACGGCCTCTTAGGTGACAGCAGCACGGGCTCGTTCCACAGAGTAAAGGGACCACGGCATTCAGGGTGGGAGACCAAACCGAGAGAGGCAGTGAGAGATGGGCAGTGAGAGATGCCAGGGTCACTTACTGCTAAGCCCCGTGCTCCTGGAGTCGCGTCACTGGCCCTTTATATTATTTATTTATTTTTTAACGTCTTTATTGGAGTATAATTGCTTTACAATGGTGTGTTAGTTTCTGCTGTATAACAAAGTGAATCAGCTATACATACATATATATCCCCATATCTCCTCCCTCTTGCGTCTCCCTCCCTCCCACCCTCCCTAGCCCCCCCCCTAGATGGTCACAAAGCACCAAGCTGATCTCCCTGTGCTGTGTGGCTGCTTCCCACTAGCTATCTGTTTTACATTTGGTAGTGTATATATGTCCATGCCACTCTCTCACTTCCTCACAGCTTACCCTTCCCCCTCCCCGTGTCCTCAAGTCCATTCTCTCCGTCTGTGTCTTTATTCCTGTCCTGCCCCTAGACACCGGCCCTTTAATAGCAGCTAATCACCGCTTGCATTTACTGAGCTTCTACTACTTGTGGTGGGCAGGCACCAAGCTGCGCTTCCCTCTGACATCACTAATCCCCACAACCACCCTGGGAAGTAGCTATTATTGTTCTTGTTTTTAGACAAAGAAATTGAGGCTCAGGGAGATTAAATGTCTTGCTCAAGGTCACACAGGCTCCAGTCTGAGGACTCTCAGGCTGGGGCTCCCGTGTCTCAACCCTTCATGATCATGAGATGCGAGAGCCTTTCCCTTCACGAGCACCTACTCTGTGCCAAGCCCCGTGCTGAGGCGTTGGGGATGCAGAGACGAATGGGGTCCCTGCGCTCCGGGGTTTACCTTGCGGTGGGGGAACTGCACTAGTGGGTGAGAGCCGAGGAAGCAGGAAGGGGCCCAGGCTGCCCTGAGCTCTGCCCTTGAGCAGAGATCTCTGAAGCTCCCAAACGACCGACCCCACGTCCGCAGAGTTGAGGAAAGAGAAAGGAGGGAGAAACCCTGACACGGACGAGCCCCCACTACCGTCTGTCTGGTGATTTGTGCACTAGCCCCGAGGTCTAGACTCTCCAGATGAGGAAGCGAAGCCTAGACAGGTTAACAAGAGGCCGAGGCCATCGCGGCCACCTGGCAGAGCAACCACTGCGCAGGCACCCGGCTGGAGCTCCCCAGGCTCTCACTGACGGGCATCACATGGTCTTCGTGGGAAATGTGTGAAAATACAAGAAAAGAGGGTTCTGGAAACTCCAAAACTCCTCCGCGAGAGACCAAGGGGGCCAAAGGTGTTGGGGTCTAGCTCCTGCCACAGAAATGTTTGTGCCTGTTACTGTCCCAGCCACAGCCAGCTTCCAAACATTCCAAACCTGGAGAAAGGGCGGGAGGGGAGATGCGTGGGGCATGGAGGGTGGACCAGGACATTCCAAACCCACAGGAGCTCGGAAGTGAACTCCCAGCATCCGCCCCGTGCCCCCCGTCCTTCTCCCTGCAGTCCCAGCTTTCCTAGGAAGTGATCTTGCCGCTAAGAAACTCATCCTGTCCTCACCACCTCGGCCTGTCCAGTCCAGCCGGCTCCTGCCTGGCCCCTCCGGGCCTCTACCGCCTCTGGGGGGACTCCAGGTAACAGGCCCAGGGAACCTCCCCCTCCCCACGCACAGCAGTTAGTTGGTAAAGGAGGCCAGGGGAACTGGTGGGACTGGCGACCCTTCTGCCAGCGGTAGTAACGGGGCAACTGAGACTCAGGAAGAGGAGGGAAGGCTGGCGGCAGAGAGCCCTGCATTAGGGCCTTGCTCAGAAGCAAGAGGGGCCCTTGGAGGGTGGGTTCTCTGTTCCTGCTGTGACAGACCCAACCAGTACTTCCTGCCCTACCTGACAAGACAGTCTCCGCTGATGCTAAGACCCCTACATGGTCTCCTCCCCTGTCCTCCCAGGGGTTCTTTTTTTTTTGTTTTAATTACTTAATTTTTTTTTGGCTGCGTTGGGTCTTCGTTGCTGCGTGCGGTTTTTCTCTAGCTGCGGTGAGCGGGGGCTACTCTTCGTTGCGGTGCGCGGGCTTCTCATTGCGGTTGCTTCTCTTGTTGCGGAGCACAGGCTCTAGGTGCGCGGGCTCAGTAGTCGTGGCTCGTGGGCTCTAGAGCACGGGCTCAGTAGTTGGGGCGCATGGGTTTAGTTGCTCCACGGCATGTGGGACCTTCCCAGACCAGGGCTCGAACCTGTGTCCCCTGCATTGGCAGGCAGATTCTTAACCACTGTACCACCAGGGAAGTCCCTCCCAGGGCTTCTGAGAAGTTCACATTAGGGTTTTCTGATGGAACCTCTGGGAGGCCCACCATCACTCCCAGGGCAGTGGCCTGTGTAAGGGGAGCGGGTGATGAGGTCCTGGAAGTTGGGGTGGAGGGATGGGGGGCTTGGTGCCCAGGGGGAGAGGAATGACATTGCCTAAGGAGGCCAGGGTGCTTCTAGGGGTGAGCATTGGAGGAGGAACCTTCTACAGAGTTTGCTGTGTTTGTGGGGAATTTGTTAAAGAAAAAGTAGAGGAAAAAGAGCAAAGCATCCACGGCCTGGTCGGGAGATTTGGAGGAAAGCAGTGTGCACCCGCATTCAAGATGGTGCACGAACAGGTAGTATCAGGGACTTCCCTGGTGATCCAGGGTTTAAGGATCGGTCTCGCAATGCAGCAGACACCGGTTCGATCCCTGATTGGGGAACTAACATCCCACATGCCGGGGGGCAACTAAGCCTATGCGCCATAACCAGAGAGAAGCTCACAACTAGAGAGAAGCCCGTGCGCTGCAACGAAAAGATCCCTTGTGCTGCAACTAAGAGCTGACGCAGCCAATAAATACATAAATAAATATTAAAAAAAAGAGATGTGGTGTCAAAATTAGATTTTGGCAGATAAAATTTTAGCCTTAATATAAAGAGTTCTTCCATATCAGTAAGGAAAAGAAAACGCGGACCACTGAAAATGCAAATAGTATGAATGGGCTATTCACGAAAGAGCTTCAAATGATAAAAACCATATAAAAATAAACTTCAGGGCTTCCCTGGTGGCGCAGTGGTTGAGAGTGCCGCCTGCCGATGCAGGGTTCGTGCCCCGGTCCGGGAGGATCCCACGTGCCGCGGAGCGGCTGGGCCCGTGAGCCGTGGCCGCTGAGCCTGCGCGTCCGGAGCCTGTGCTCCACAACGGGAGAGGCCACAACAGTGAGAGGCCCGCGTACTGCAAAATAAAATAATAAAATAAAATTTAATAAATAAATAAAATAAACTTCACTCATAATCAAATAAATAAAAATTAAAATCAGATATAGAAGTCTATCATAAAACTGGTTACAACAGTGAAAAAGTAGGAACAATGCAAATGTTTACCTCTAGCGTCCATCCAAAATTATAATGAAATATTGTGTATCCACTAAGTATGATTTTATGAAAGTATTTACTAACAGGAAAATGTTTACAATATATTAAGTTTAAAAAGCAGATTCTAAAGCAATGTTATGGATAGGCACATTTTCCATTTCTGTAAACACAAGTAGGTCGACATGTACAACATAAAAGTTGTGGAAGACCAGACACCACGACGTGCACAATACTAAGTTATTCTTCAATTATTTTCTTATTAATTCTCCAGTTATTTTTATTAATTTCTTCAGTTATTTTTCTTCATCATTAATTTCTCAATAATTCTTCAGTTATTTTCCTCTGTTTCGTTTGTCTATATTTTGTGTTTTTCTACAATGATCCCATATTGCTTTCGTTATGAAAAGAAACCTTCTTGGAGACTTTGAAAGAGTTCTTGGCAGAGGGAATGTAAAAATCGTTGCTTTCTGTATACACTTTTCACCAAGAAACGGAGAGTCTTCTCCCATTTGGTGATCAGAGTGGGGGTGGGATGGGAATGGGTGGGAGGAAGGCTGAGGTCCAAGGTCAGCTGGGGCTGAGGAAACGGATCCAGGAATCCCAACTCTGATGTTGCTCTGAAGCCCCCAGGGGCCCACGACCTTGTATAGAAGGCACAGAGGATTTGAAGTCAGAGAATGTGAGCGGATCCCGGGTCCACCAGTTGACACAAAGGAAGCCACTTTATCTTTCTGAAACTCATTGTCTAGAAAGTGGAAGTAACAGTAATGCAGGATTATTATGAGGATCATATGAGACAATTATTTTCTTTGCAAGGTATAAAGCCCTAATCGGGGACTTCCCTGGTGGTCCAGTGGTTAAGACTCCACGCTCCCACTGCAGGGGGCATGGGTTCGATCCCTAGTCCATGGAATTAAGATCCTGCATGCTGTGCAGCACGGCTGAAAAAAAGAAAAGCCCTAAGCAAATGTTAGATGTTGTAGTTAATAACACTGATCAGCCTGGGCAAGAAAGCTGGCCATCTGCTGTCGTCAGGGCTGTGCTGGACATGCGGGAGTTGAGGGGTAAGTTCCCATGTGGTTCAGGAAAACTTGGATTTCCCAGTCCATAGTCATAGCATATAAAAATAAAATAAAAATAAAACGAGCTCGGAGGAAAGTGTTCGGGGACCCACTGTCTGCTCTTTGAGCAAAGAATATGTAGCCAGTGATAAGAGCTCCCTGGTAGTCCTGTGCTGGGCAGTGGAAAGGAGGAGAAAACAGCCCAAAATGCAGAGGTCTCTGACCCCCTTCACCCAGAGTTGTTTACTGATGTTCTGGCAAAATGCTTGGGGGCTAAGGTGGGTGGACCAAGGATGCCACAGTTTGTCATCTAAGGAGACTGGGAGAGGCTGGGTGGCAGTTCCGGTTAGATGGGTCCCCACCCTGCACGAGATGGGGGAAGCCATGGCTTCTGGGTGGAGGTGGCAGGCACACCCATGAATCATAAGCCCCTCTTGTTCAGAACCTGTGAGCTGGTTCTTACAGTGCCGCTCACGGCTTTCACGAGGGATGGGCCCAAAAGTTTCCAAAGAAACTTTTTTTTTTTTTCATCCCACTAGATGAACGGGATTTACTGATCAGATGACAAGCTTTCTAATACTGACCACATTCGAAGACTTATTCTTGACTGCCCCTCCCCAGCTCCTCCAAATGAGATGCTTCATCTTCACTCTTCTTCTCTTACGTTTTTGCTCCTTCTACAATGCCTTTCCTTCTGTTTACCCCCCTTTTCTGCTTCGGGGTCATTTTTTAATTTTTAATTTTATTATTTATTTATTTATTTTTGGCTGTGTTGGGTCTTTGTTGCTGTGCACAGGCTTTCTCTAGTTGCGGGGAGCAGGGTCTACTCTTGGTTGCGGTGCGCGGGCTTCTCATTGTGGTGGCTTCTCTTGTTGCAGAGCACAGGCTCTAGGCGCGCAGGCTCCAGTAGTTGTGGCACGTGGACTCTAGAGCGCAGGCTCAGTAGTTGTGGCTCGCGGGCTCTAGAGCGCAGGCTCAGTAGTTGTGGTGCACGGGCTTAGTTGCTCTGTGGCATGTGGGATCTTCCTGGACCAGGGCTTGAACCCGCGTCCCCTGCACTGGCAAGCGGATTCTTAACCACTGCGCCGCCAGGGGAGCCCCTCGGGCTCATTTTATTGCTCCTCCTCTCCTCGCTCCTCCGTTTCCTGCTCCTTCTCCCCGTGTCCATGTCTCTTTGGTTCTGGGTGCAGCCAGCATCTTCACCTGTGCTCTTGATGCCACAGACACTCACCACTCGGAGCCACCCGACGCCAGGGTGTCCTGAGCTACAGCGCAGAGGACAACTGTGTGATGAGGCCACGCAGACGGCCGTTGGTAGTAGCGGGTGGTGGGGGGCCGCCCCCTCCCGCGGGAGCCACCAAGCTGGCAGGTTCATGAGCTTCACTCCTCTCCTCCTCGCTAGTCCCCTCCTCAATTATCCAGCAAGCCTTTTAAAATCTTTCTGTAGCTGAGTTTTTCTCGTGATACTCCTGCCAACCCTACTCCCTGGCCCCCAGGCCCCTCCGCCTTCTGCGGGAGCCTCTGATGTACCCAGGCCTTGCTGGTGCCGACATGCCCTGGACTGAAAGCGCCGCTCGGCTGTGGTTTCGCCTGGTGAAGAGTCACAGCCTCCTGCCTCCCCCGGGGCAGCGGGGAGCGGCCAGCAAGGACAGCCCTGCGCTCCCGCTCAGCTTGGCTGCCTCAGCTGCCTCCCTCCCATTCTAGGCTCTTCTAGGCTTTCTTGTTTATCCCCGCTATCCAGCCAAGGGCCAGGATGGGAGTTTTTCCTGTCTCCTTCATCCCTTGGAAACTCACGCCACTGTATTTTTTCTAATCTGAATCTCTTTTTGAAATCTCCTGCCCAAGGGGTTTCCCAGAGCCTCCCAGTTTTGAATCTGCCTGAGGTTTACAGCACACCCAGATCAGGAATAGAGATGTCAGGGGGCGACCGGATCTGACACTGTGCCCTGAAGACACTCCTGTGCCCGCGACAGTCACTGGACTAGTGGCACCTGGACAAACAAATCTATTCCCTCCTTATCTCCCATGAAAAAAGAAACCAAGTAGGCTCCAAGCTGAGAACAAGGACTGGCTGGAAGGCTGACGCCAACTCGGCCACGTTCCTCCCCTGGGGAGACGTGGGGGACTAACCGCAGGTCTGGCCTGCATGCAGGGCGATGCTCTCCAAGCAGCCCCATGGAATTCTCTGCCCCCAAAGTGTCCAGTCCCTCTCAGGGGGCCATTCCTCAGGAATATGCATCGTAGCTCCCCATCCGTGACTGAATGGGGTGGATTTCTGGCCACAGGGATCCTAAGCCACGGGCAGCCTCAAGAACAAACACAGAGAAGTGGGTCAGTGTTTTCTTGAACAAGTGAAAACGGGTTGTTCTCTGCATACAAAGGTGACCCACCACCTGCCTGGTAACCTGAGAGCTCTCTGTCACCAGCGAAGAGGGTCAGCCTGTGGTCCCAGCCACGGGCTATGCTTATTCTCCAGAGGAAGCTGAAGGAAGAGTTCGGGGCTAAATTGGCAACCTGGGTCTCCGCATCATGTTCTAGCCAATTTTATTTTCAAAATCTATTCAAAGCCCCAGTTCTGCCTCTAATTCCCAGAGAGCCAATCCTTTTGTCCAAGTGAGCAGAGTGAGATCCAGACATCAAGCCAGCTTCCAGAGGCTCTCGTCACCCTCTCATTGAAGCGAACGCTGCCAACCGGAACTAAGCCTCTCTCTGCTCCTATAATTTGAGACGAGAAAACATTGATGCCACAGCAAGTTCCTGCTCTTAGCACCTGGTGTCCCTGTTGCTTCACCTTGGTTCAGTGCAAAGCCTTCAATGACTGGTGGCAGTCACACCACAAAGGAGAGAACTCTCTCTCCTTCCCTCCTGCACCCCCCCACCCCACCCAACCCTCGCGGGCTAGGGCAGGAGCCCAGCTCTCCTGGAGGAAGGGTAAGTGTCGGGTAAGGGTAAGGCAGAAGGATGATGGGAGTGCCCCCTGGTGAGGGGCTGGGAGGAGGGGCCTCCTTTCCCAGAGCACGGCCTGGGCGGAACATCAGATCCCAAAACTGTGGGTTGTTGACCTCGCCAACATTTTCTTAAAGCTCAGAATTGCTCAGAAAACGATCACACACATGCACACAAAAACACTAAGCGTCGCTTGACATCACATTGGCACAGTGGCAGGAACACAGGAGCCATCCACTCACGGCTGTGAGGCTTGCCATCTCCCTTCTTTTTTTTTTTTTCTTGCGGCATCTTAATTCCCTGACCAGGAATTGAACCCAGGCCACTGCAGTGAAAGCACTGAGTCCTAACCACTTGGCGGGAACTCCTCGTCTCCCTCCTTTTTAACACGTTGGCCATCACGCCTTTGTCAATCCCCAGTGCAGGACTTTGCAAATTTTGTCTGCTAAGAACACCTTTTGGCAACCCAATGAATGTTCTATTCCCTTTTAGTGAGTCTAATTAATTAGCATCATTAAACTTCTCCTGTCGTGCTCCATCTCCGCGATCTCTCTCAGCCTCTGCTCTGTCTCTCGTCAAACAGCTGCCAGGCTCCTCTCAGCAAGGATTTAATGAGCTCCCACTGGACTCTGGGCTTACTTCTGCAACCACCCCCCCTTTTTGTCTCTAGAAGATTCCTTTGTCCTTGAGGTTCTCCTGCGGGTGAATAACCCTCATGGGCTCAGTGATTCCTCCTCTGGGGACACAGATCTAATATTCTTCTCATAAGACACGCAACTCCTTCGCCACCCACGAGGGAAGGTGGTTCAGGAGAAGCCTGACAGTGACAGACCGCACAGGCTTAGTGGAGACGTGACCCAGGGAGCGCTGGCATGGGGAGGGCCACCTGCCCAGCACAGCTGCCCTTCAGCTGCCCTTCAGCCACGCTCCTGCTGCAGCAGGTCACAGTGTCGCCAGCCTGGAAGGGACAACAGTATCTCACTTACAAAGGCCTGTGGTTACCTTGATGTTGCCCGGTCCCTGGCTGTCTAACTGGCTGTGCTGAGTGAGAGCCCCCGGGAAGGTGGGGCGTCCCTGTGACCTCCTGCCAGAATTGTGACACCTCCACGCACAAGGGAGCGGGGCTCACCATTTCTCTGCCACCCCATCTTTGGAAACATCTTGTAAAAGTGCATCCGAGGAAACAAGCTTTTCACTCTACCTCTTATTAGTTCCTGGAACAGGGAACTGTGCAGCCCGGCAAGTCACGCCAGAGATGGTGGAGGGCTCGCATGATGAGGGGACACAAGGGGCCAAACTACCATTTATCCCACTTCCAGGGATGAGACTGTTGACGCCGAGGTCAGGAATGAGCAACACTGACCCACAGTACCATGGGGTGCTGTGTCCACAGCATGTCCTCCTTGCTCTCAGGCACCACCTCTGGGGCTGCCGACGGAAGCCCTAGACTGGAGACTGGTGAACTGACCCAAGTGTAACAGAGAGTCAGGTCATGCTCTTCTTGAAATACTTCCAAGTACTTTATGACAACGGTCTCATTGATCTGACCAACATCCAAGAAAGGAAAGAAAGAAGGGAAAGGGAAATGGAAGAATAAGCCTTCTCATTTCATCGAAACAAAAGTGAATGGTTGGGGGGACTTCCCTGGTGGTGCAGTGGCTAAGTCTCCACACTCCCAATGCAGGGGGCCCGGGTTTGATCCCTGGTCAGGGAACTAAGATCCCGCGTGCATGCCGCAACTAATAGTCTGCATGTCGTGGCTTCCCTCGTAGCGCAGTGGTTAAGAATCCGCCTGCGCATGCATGGGACACGGGTTCGAGCCCTGGTCCGGGAAGATCTCACATGCCACAGAGCAGCTAAGCCTGTGCGCCACAACTACTGAGCCTGCGCTCTAGAGCCAGTGAGCCACAACTACTGAGCCCGTGAGCCACAACTACTGAAGCCCGCATGCCTAGAGCCCGTGCTGTGCAACAAGAGAAGCCACCGCAATGAGAAGCCCATGCACTGCAACGAAGAGTAGCCCCCGCTCGCCGCAAGTAGAGAAAGCCTGCGTGCAGCAACAAAGACCAAACGCAACCAAAAAAAAAAAGAAAAGAGTCTGCATGCCACAACTAAGACCTGGCACAGCCAAAATAAATAAATAAATAAGTAAGTAAGTAAGTAAATAAATATATATATATATATATATATATTTTTTTTAAAGTGAATGCGGAGGGGGAGCTTTGGGGTGAACCAGCCACTAGTCACCTGGGAACTCAGTGAAGAAGTACAAATGAATTAAAAAACCCTGACCCCAGCCCCATGTTTCCAGCAAATCAGACAGATAGCTGATGACATGCGTGTGTGTGTGTGTGTGTGTGTGTGTGTGTGTGTGTGTGTGTGTGTGTGTGTGTGTGTGTTGTGAGAGAGGGAAAGGGAGGGAGGGAGGGAGGGAGGCAGGGGTCCTCTCTGGTAATCTGCCAGTTCAGACTGACTTTAAAAGATGGGCTGGGGCTTCCCGGGTGGCGCAGTGGTTGAGAGTCCGCCTGCCGATGCAGGGGACAGGGGTTCGTGCCCCGGTTCGGGAAGATCCCACATGCTGCGGAGCGGCTGGGCCCGTGAGCCATGGCCGCTGAGCCTGCGCGTCCGGAGCCTGTGCTCCGCAATGGGAAAGGCCGCAGCAGTGAGAGGCCCGCGTACCTCAAAACAAAACAAAAACAAAAACAAACAAACAAAAAGATGGGCTGACTTTGACCCCTCTGTGCTGGAAACGATACCAAAGCACAAATCCCCACCCCCCCCAACCCCCCTTCCCCAAACTTTATAAATAACAGAGACGCTCACTAGAGTAATTAGAAGAAACAACTGTCAGCCAAGTGGTTTAAGAAGGTGTGGCTGGAAGCATTCTGTGTGTTTTCTCTAAAGCAGGACGTGTAGACAGTCAAACACACGAGTTTAATGAGCTTATGAATTTGGAGTGACTCTTCACATCTTACAGTGAGGTCTGGGCTTCAGCTATTTCACCTCTGAAATCAAAGAGGCTGCCCTGGGGTTCTCATCCCTGAACAATGCCTCCAGAGTCTGTGCCGAGGATTTCTTCCTCAGTTTATCTTCTTTTCCAGGGTAACTGACACAAACAATTCAGCCCCCAGTGTTTTTGCAGAGGGAGGTAATAATTCTTGGTATTCAGAGATGTTTTCTGATGTTTTATCTCTTTCCTTCCCTCCTTAGTCTGCCCCGAGCTACCTAAAATACATCAATCAGCACCGATATCCTTTAGGAACTTACATGCTTCTTAGAAGAGACAGGTGCTCGTCCTCGGTAACTCCTACAAATGCGCAAGGTTCTCTAATGCTCAAGTTCCAAGCACTCTAATCTCAGTACTCATTGTTTACTACAGTGCTTTTCTAGCCTTTTCTATCTACAGTATTTCTAAACATTAATTTAATTGAATTTAAAAGACATTGTACATAGTGTGCTACAATTTGGCAAACAAATAATGTCAATGGTGTCCTGCTGACAGGGTGAGTCTAAGGCGGGAAACAATGCTGTCAGCAGTATTGTCTCACATATGACTCCAAGCCCAAAACAGCCACAGGGCTCCCTGTGAGGGAGGCACACGTGCGCGATGTCATTCATCTGGGGCCTCGCTGCCCTGGCTGGATCTAAAGGTGCTCTCCCGCTCCAGGTGGTTTGTTCTGCAGAATTAACACTTGGGGTGCCACTTCAATATTTTACTCTCTGTCTGGTGCATGCCGGCCTGGACACGAAGACAGAGCAAGCCTGTAGCTGAATACTTTGTCACCTCTTTTTTTCAGAGCCCCAGGACAGCATTGCTAATATTCAGGGCTACACATGACCTTGCTGCCCTCACCATGGAATAATCTGTTAACTAAACAGATAGACAGACAATCTCATAACCAGGGCCACTACATATACTCCGACTTACGCCCTTGGTTCCATTCCTTTCTTTTTATTTATTTATTTATTTATTTATTGGCTGCATTTTGTCTTAGTTGCGGCACGCGGGATCTTTCACTGCGGCCCACGGGCTTCTCTCTAGTTGTGTCGTGCAGGCTCCAGAGCGCGCGGGCTTAGTTGTCCTGTGGCATGTGGGATCTTAGTTCCCCAACCAGGGATTGAACCCACGTCCCCTGCATTGGAAGGCGGATTCTTAACCACTGGACCACCAGGGAAGTCCCTCCATTCTTTCCTAAGATTATTTAGAGGGAATTGCTCACTGGCCAATAATGCAGAATTGTTCTCCTTACACCCCAAGGTGGACTTTTCGTCCACAGCCACCCTCAAGTATCCCAGAGCTTCTGTCATCTGCCCCAATAGTCTGAGCCTCCTCTGTGCACTTTTGTTTTCCAGACTCTGTCATTCTCATGAGTTTTTCTGTGCTTCTGAGGATATAACCAAGACAAAAGAGATGCCCCAATCCTGTGCACACTGGATGAATGGGTAAAAACTTTAAGATAAGGGAACTGTGGAGAAACCTTGTAACATCCTAAGGATTCTTGGTGCAAAAGTTCCCATTGCCACTCTCCCCCTACCAAACCAGCTGGAGGCACAGACCTGCCCTTCCCCAGGCTGATTTAGCTCGAACAGAGAGCCGTCTAAAAGCTGTGCTATCTCCCTCCCAACTGAATCAGTGCACAACCGGTTACCTCCCTGGACTCCTCGGAGACATCACCAAGCAGAAATCCTTTCTAGGGGTGACAGCACCCTTTGGGAAGCCTAGCATCACCCGAGAGTGCCGCCCCAATCCCTCTGCCTTTGGCAGGTTCGTAGGTGGACTCAGAAAGGGTCCTGAGGAGTGTCCTGGGAGGTAGCAGCCCAGGTGCGAGTGAGGAACTGTGCCCAGGGGGCAAGGAGAAGGCCTGAGAATGAAGGAGCTTCCAGAGACGCTGCTGCACAGGTCTGAGCTGGAAGGCTGAGCTAGAAACTGAATGATGAAACAGAAACGCATTCTTAGTGACGATCAAACTCCCAGATTAACTCAGCTTGCTTGCTTTCTTTTTAAATTCATCTCTGTAGCATCTGTTTCCCTCCAGGCACGTGAAACTTTTGCTTTCTCTCTTCTTGTTCAGTCCACTTCCAGAGGCAAGAGGAGTGAGAAGCACTGGCTTCTGATTCTGCGCCAGATTAGGTCACAAGTGGATGTACCGTTCTCCTTACATGCATCAAATCTAACCGATAAACACGTTGATCTGACAGTCACTGAGTGCTCTGAATGAGGAACCACAGCGGCGAGGAGCTGTGAAAGGCAGTCTCTGCTTTGAGGAGCTCCTGTGGGACCGATCAGGCCAGCATGGCCATACCTGGCTTTAGGCACCTGCCCTGAAGTCTGCACGGGTCAGATTTTTCTAAATGGAGGTCTCAGCCCTTACTGCCTCACTGGGTAATCAGACCCTTTGTTTTCATATAAGACTCATCTTCCACTGATAACAACTTTTGATAGTTAGCCTCTGGTTTTTCTGTTCTCCCTGCTACTTACATGCCCCAGAAAAGTTTCATATTTAAATAAGTCTAAGCATGAATCTCTGGTAAAGTGAAGACTGTTTCTGCAAAAAGGGTAAGTCTTCCCAGATTTGTGTGCCTCAGCTGGGACTGCCACAAATCTTTTTTTTCCTAGAATTGGTCTCCATTGCATGTTCCATTTTCTTTTCATCTTTGATTTTTCTTTTTTTAATCAAGAAAGAAGAAGTTGGCCACCTAAACTGAAAAAAAGGTAGATAACCAATTTCTGTCTTGCTGCATCAGAAATTCTTTCAGGTCCTACAAATGCAGGTAATTATTACCAAAAGACTTGCAGTTTTAGGGAAGAGGAGGAATTCAGCATACCCCGACGAGTGCAGGGACTCGGGGCTTCACAGCCTGGGTAAGGTCATTCCTGAGGAGATAACATCTGTCACACTGCTAACAGGCCTCTCCAATGACCACATTTTCAGAACTGAGAACTGGTGGCAGTCTGACGCGTGGCCTGGCAAAAGGCCAGTGTCTTCTGTCTCAGAAGCTGAGATTGTCCCAGAAAGCTGGTGCCACATGGCTGCCCACAGCACAGCGCGAAGAAACCTCTCACTGCTGCACTCAGCTTAGTAGGTGGACCCGGGGATCTCTCAATCGTTTCGCCCCCCAGTTCTCTCCCGCTGCCCACTCTCTTGGAGTACGTTCAAACAGTACTCCAAACTGACCTATCCACAATTTTCATTTTTATTTTTTCCCATCAAATCAGCGCCTGTCCCCCCCCTCCCTTTAAAAAGAGATATGTCAGCAGTACATGAACATAACTTCGGCTACTGATTCCCAGCAGGAGGTGTTTCTGCTCTCTATCGGACTGGCTCTTTCCAGATTAAAAAGTAATTCTTCCAAAAGAAGGTTTTATGGTTAAAATTAAACCACAGTCAAAAAAAAAAAATTAAACCACAGTCCAAAAGCTATTAGAACCTGGACTTTGGACAAATGCCAAAGACGACAGTCCTGGCCATCTTCCAGACAGAAGAGAAAAGAGACCCACTAGAAGGAAGAAATCTTCAATGATCACATAAAAAGGCTAGGTAAAATGTTGGAACCTGTTCAACCACCTTCAGTTAGAAGGTACTTTTTAACAACATTAGGAAAGCGAAACTAGCTGTGGGTGGGGTGGAAATGCTGCCAGGTCATCCCGCTTCAAGAAACCCCAAGACTGTGCCTACATGATGGACGTGCTGCAGTGGCACCACGGTGGCACCGCTGCACCACGTGGCCATGAGGATCACACTAGCATTTTCTGGACTCCTGCCCGGGGGGCTCTACCAGTGTTTCGGTGACCACTAGCTCATCACTTGAGGTCACTTGGGTTACTAGCCCTGATTTGTTATTCCACAGCATGATTAAGAAACAATCATCTAGGAAAACACAGATGCACACATCAGTGTGCATGAAAAGGCCCGAGGGTGCTGAGAGCTTGCTGGGTCAGGCGTCTCGGTGGGAGGGTGGGAGGGGAGTGGGCAGGAGGGCGGGACCCGGGGAGGTCTGGCGAAATGACTCCGAGGCCAGCCTAGCAGCACCTCCCCTGGAAGGCTGGGAGCACGCCATCTGGGCTGGATGGATGCCGACCAACCCGGCGCGTGCCTCCACGTCTTCTTCCAACCAGGTGTGCGACTGCCCTCTATTGGACAAAATGCTTTTCCATTTTGCCGGACAGATGGCTGAAGGGAAACATTGGCTATAAGGGCCGCCAGTTGGCATTAGGCAAGGCAGGACCTTCTAAGTCTCAGTTTCCACATCTATAAAATGGGAGTCATGGTAACAGTATCTGTCCTTGAAAGGGTTGTTATCAGGAGGAAATGAATGAAGTACCACTGTTTTCTACCTTTGCCTGCCTGCTCACTCTCTGCCCTGACATCATCCAGGTCCCTTTCCTGAGGTGATCTTTCACTCCAGTGTCTCTGAACCAGAGGCACGATGATAAAAACAATATAGTCATGTTATTCTAAGCTCTAATAGCTAGTGGCATCTCACTTCTGGTAGCTTTAATAACTTCACAAATGTTTTAAACATAATTTTCAAAGCATTTTTTCTTATAAGCATTTATATCATAATTTAAATCAATTTTCTGATAATTTATGTTCATTGTCTAAATCCCCCAGTGGATTATGAGTCCTCCAAATGCAGGGACCTGTGTGTCCTCTGTAACCCCAGGACCTACCTACCTACCTACTGCACAGCAGATGCCTGATAAACAATCTGCTGAATAAACACATAGATGAATCATAAGAACTGGAGAAGGCCAGCCAGGAAGGGCAGTCAGATATGGGGAAAAAAGTCCTTTTTCAAGAGTGGTGACATAAACTAATATTAAAAATGAAAAGGCAGGGTGATGACAAAATTTTGGAACTAAAGAGAGGTAGTCGTTGCACAACAGTGTGAAGGCACTAAATGTCACTGGATCATACACTTTAAAATGGTTAATTATACGTTATATGAATTTCACCTCAATAAAAAATGATAGGGCGGAATCGTAATATAATAATTACGATCCCTGATGATTTAGACATTCTACAAATACTTGATAAGTCAATATAAAGAGAATAACTTTGATACAGTGCCTGATGGTTTACGTAAATGTTTCCACATAAGTGATTTCATCTGTTCCTCACGACAAGCCCGTGGACTTGCAGAGGAGGAAACCGAGAAGTGCAGAGGTCCCGGCAGTGACTTCTGTTCCTCTGACAGACCAGACGCACTCGCCACTGGGAGGCGCTGTCCGCGAGTCCTCCTGCCTGAAAAGGACTTCCTCCAAAAAGGACTTCTTCCAAAAAGGACTTCCTACTTCTCTCTCACCTCCATCTGGGCCCCACTTGGAGAGTCACTCCATCAGAAAGGCCTTCCCCAACCACCTTATCTAAAAGAGCAGCCCAAACACCCCACTCTTGTCATTCTCTCTCCCTTGCTCTGCTTGGCTTTTCTTCAAAACTCTTAGCTCATATTACATATTGACACGATTTTTCTGTCTCCCCCTTACAGTAGCGTAAGCAACAGAACAGGGATATCTGTCAGTTTTGTTCTCTGTTACAATCGTGACTTCTGGAATAGTGCCTGGCAAATAATCGGTGCTTGATAAATATTTGTTAAAGAATGAATAAGGAGTAGAATTTTACCATGAACCTGGCTGGCTCTTCTGGGGAGCCTAGGCTTTTTAAGCCACACCACGAAAATGAAACTGTCATGTGCCTGCGATACAATACCAGTTGTTATAGTGGAAGCAGCTGCATTGCATGGAGGGATCAGCTCGGTGCTTTGTGACCAACTAGAGGGGTGGGATAGGGAGGGTGGGAGGGAGACACAAGAGGGACGGGATATGGGGATATATGTATACATATAGCTGATTCACTTTGTTATACAGCAGAAACCAACACAACATTGTAACACAATTATACTCCAATAAAGATGTTAAAAATAAATAAATAAACAGAGAAAGGTTAGGGAAAAAAAACCAGTTGTTAGAGCACTATGACAAAGTGCTACGTTGTTCAGGAATGAGCCCCTTCGTGCTCCTCTTGTCTCCAAGGGTGGGGCACCTGTCTGTTGTATCTCTGGCTCAGCACAGTGCCAACCACCTAGTATGGGCACTTGTCCATACGATATCAATAAAACATGGTGGATTCTGGGCAATACAGTCGAGAATGGAAGAACTGACCACAACACGCGTCTGGGACCCACCCTGGGAGTGTACACCGGGGAGTCTCTGAGGAGGAGAGGAAGGAGGAAGGAGAACGTGCTAGGCAGGGGTCAGAGTCCAAGGAGCACCAGGGTACGGCCTCGCAAGCCTTGAGTAATCAGGGTAGAAATGGTTCCTGAGACCAAATTGATCTGCAATGCCAACCTTGTACAATTAATTCAGGCTCTCAGGGAAAGCTTGCAGGGCTGGCCTCTTGACAGTTGGGTCAGGGTGGTCTGACAGGATGGGTGACCCTTGTGAGATGGACAATGAACCTCTGAGACCCAGTGGCCATCCCAGAATGGTACCCAGTGGCCTCTGAGAGATTCGTGCCCACAGCAGCAGCTGCCTTTCTTCAGCCTCTGAATCAGGCAGCCAGGCATGGTGGAAAACTGTCTGGGCTCACACCGATTAGGGGCCAAACTCCTGAAGCTCTGGTGTCAGCTCTGTTCCTTGCACCTGTTTGAACCTGTGTCTCTAAGTGCAGTTTTCAAATTGCGAACAAACTCACACAAGCATAAAAATCTATCATTTGTCCAAACTGACTGCTGCCATGGGCCTTGTTGCATGTTAAATGGAACAAAATATTTAACATGGACAGATACCTGTTTGCCATCCTGTGCCTCACATTCTAACTTAATGGTATGGAAACATGTTTTCAACTTTTAGTAAAGTCGTAAAACCTTTTAAAAATGTTCTGAAATTGAATTTCTGCAGAGAATTCCAAGCTATGTAAGCTACGATACACACACACACACACACACACACACACACACACACACACATTTTCTCTAGAAGCTTCCTTATAATACGTCCAAAGTACACAGCTCAAAATTCAAGCAAATTATTAATTACAAAACAAATTAAACAAAATAATCACAGCATGATTTGTATAGCTGCCACTACTTTGGCCATTTTCCATGGGATGATTGATATTTCATTTTAATCGGTGCTGGTGTCAGGAACCATGACCATTCACCTTTAGCCTACACTGCCTGTATGTAACCCTCCTCCCTGTGGGCACTCAAGCATGGGTGGGTATTTAGTTTTTCTCAATTCCCACAGCATGAAAGACAAAACAAACAAAGCAAAACACGTTACTGTTTTTATCTTATATTCCCTAACATTCAAAAAGAGTATTTGGTCATCAATGGAGGCCTCAGCTTGACATGAGATCAAATGCACAAGCACAGCTTGGCATCAAACTGGACCGGCAAACTCGGGCACCTGCAAAGGTGGGCAGGGACCCCAGGCAGGCAGACAGGCTCTGCCCAACTGCAGAGCACAGGAATGCAGACAGGCAGCAAGGGTTGCCATATGGGCCCAGGGTGGCCAGATCTTCTTACTTTTCAAGAAAAACCAGAAACCCAGGTTTTAATATGAACTCTAGGGTTTTAAACATTAGCAGTTCATTCTAAAAACTGCTTTAAGAATATTCTATCCAAGCACTACACGTCTGTGGTTTGATATGGTGTTTGGGCAGCCTGTTCCTGAATCTGGGGAGTAGTAGGTGGTTCCAGTGGGTTCCAGCCCGAACCTGCCACTCATTAACTGCTCCCTGGTTGGTTGCTTCACGTTCCTCCCTTGGGTTCAAATCCTTAGGTTCAAAGTGACGTACCTGCCTAGTCACTGTGATTGACCAGTCCAGGCTCCAACTTCCTCATCTATAAAATGCAGATAATAACACAACCCCGCTCATATGGCGATTATGGGAGTAAAGGAGATCCTGCAGGCAAAGCACCTAACTGCAGAGTAAGCATTTGGTGATAGATATCAGCCACGATCAGCTGTAAGCTTGGTGCCTCCCTCCTCACTGTCACTCACAATTAATCAGCAAATCCTGTTAAATAGGTCTCCTAAAACCCTCTCCAGTCTATCCTCTTGTTTTCATCCCTACTTTCTGTGCCGTAGTTCATAGCCTCGTCCCCTCAACCCTGAACTGTTCCTTACATCGATCTAAGGAACATACCTCCTGCTTTACTGAGCAGGGGACTCTGTGCCGGGGAGCTACTTAGTGTCCCACTTTGACCCACCCTCATACTGCGCCCAGCTGATTCGATCTCTTGGCTCAGCAAATTACTTAAAGCAAAGATCTGCTGGCGTCATTCTCCCTGTCACCTGCAGAACAAAGGCCAACTTCCTTAGTCCTGCATTCAAGGTTGTCCCCAGGCTCTCCCCCAGCTCACATCCTACCAGTCTCTATAATGCTCTCTCTGCTCCGGCCACACCAAACTACTTTTCTCGTCTTTTCCAGAACGAGCCACACGGCACCTAGTCATCATACATCAGCAACACTATTCTTTCTGCTTAGAATGTCTGTTTCTCTTCTTCTCACCCAACGTCAATCCATTCTCACCCTTTGAAGTCCAGCCTTAAATGGTCATCTCCTCCATGAAGCCTTCTCTGATCAGCCCCCTAACCAGCCCCCAGAGTCAGGCCCTCCCTCCTCTGCGTTTCCCACCACACTTAGTACCTATGTCCCTTGAAGCCCATCACACAATGTGTGGTAACTGGCTTACTGAGACATCTATCTCAACGTGAGATAGACAGGAGGCCAAGGGCAAGAACCTGGTCCCTTATATTTGCTGCATTCCCAACTAGCACATGGTGAGTTTTCAGTGCTGGCTGAATGAATTAATGGGACCAAGAGGGCATTTGAACAAAAGCCAAACAATGGGGTCACTTTTAATACAACCTGTTGTTAGAAACAGGGATCTTTGGGAATATGCAAACAAACAATAATAAAAATACATAAACTCACTCAGGAGCTCTCAATTGCCTGTGATGTGTGCATTTTGGTTAAGCTTAGTAAAAAAGGATATTTATATATATATATATATATATATATATATATATATATATATATATGTAAAGTTGTAACTACCCAGGTGATTGAAAATATCTGCACTTACAAAGCGGTGTCACAGTTTCTTGATCTTCACTTTTTCTTTCTGTGGTCTTGGTGGAATGCATCTGATATTCCAGGAGAAAATGTAATCCAGCCAAAGAACAAGTCTGATTATTTGGCTCACAATTTATATACAGCGAGGCGCAATCTGAGAGACAGACCCACACAACCGAAAACTGCTCGTCTTGACCTGGTGCCTGTGCAGGCTTCTTACAAGAAAGGCAACAATTTCTCGGTACTCAGATAATCACCAGAGGAGGCCAGCAGTGGATGGTCTTGGGAAGGCAGAGATCTGGGAAAGAAAATAAACATCATTTTTTTTGGCATTTATGTTCGTAAAAACTTGTCTCTGAAGCGCTCATTCAACAAGCATTCACTGGGACTTCCCTGCTGGTCCAGTGGTTAAGACTCCGCACTTCCACTGCAGGGGGCGAGGGTTCCATCCCTAGTCTGGGAACTAAGATCCTGCACGCCTTGCGGCAGCCAAAAACAAAATTTAAAAAACAAAACAAACAAAAAACAAAACAAAAACAACAAACATTCACTCAAGGGATGGAAGGGTGGCTCCACGGCCTCACTCCCCGCCCCCCAAGCAGGATGGCAGACCTCGCTTTGGCAGCCTAGGAGAACAGGTTGTGGGGTTTGGCTAGTAAGAACAGAGGCAGCTCAGCAGAGTGGTTCCCCATGCGGGTCTGGGGTCGGGATGCCTAGGCTCAGGGCCTGGCCCGCGGAAGTTTCTAGTTGGTAGAGCTGACAGAGTGATAGTTTTATCTCAGAGAGTTTTTGGAAGGAATAGACGATAGAGAACATGTAAAGTGCTCAGCATGGTGCCTATGAGATGATTCTGATTATTATAAGAAGTCAGTAAATGTTAGCAATCCTCATTTGTTAAAAAGATCCTACTAATAGGCTTGAGCCTCTGCAGCTTATCTTTGCAACTCTGCCCACACCCAATATCTCTACTTTATTGTCTTAACTATGAGATCAGAGCTCCTAGAGAATGGAAAAAAGAGCAAGCTATAAACTTCTGAGCGATAACTAAGCAGAAATAATGGAGCCAAGGAGAAGAAAACAGCCCACGTACACTGAACACCTGGTTGTGTACAGTGGCTCAAGCATAAAATAGATCTGGATGCTTGATGGCCATACTTGAAGGGAGATAACGAAGGGACATGCCTTCGAACCGCTGAAGGAAATTCTTTACCTAGACGAGCCTAGGCAAGTGTGGAGTAAGACATTTTCAGGCATTTGAGCCTTCAAAAAGTCTGAGATATTCTAAGGAACAGCATAAATTATTACAGTAACTTCTCAATAGATGTTAAATAGTATTGAGACAGGTAAAGTCACTGAATGTGAAGGACTGATTCATACCACAAATACATGCTGAGTGCCTATGATGTGTTGGTTACACAGTGGACTAGAACAAGTAACCCAACAGACATATGTCATTCCTTCATGGAGCTTACATTCTAGTGGGGAGAGATAGTAGTAAACAACCACAGAAGCGAAACTCCGATTCAGATGAATGCTCCAGAGAAAGAAACTGGGCCAAAAGCCCCAATTTTGGGGTATACAAGAACTATAGCTGATAGAACATCCAGCTAAATGACATCATCTAGACGCAATCAGATAAATCCAGAATGTTGGCCATCTATAAGAATACAGGTCAGAATTCGTTAAAAAGTCAAAGTTGTTAAAAACAAGTGGGAGATTAATGTAGATTAAAGAGTTAACAATCACATTCAACATGTGAGCCTTGATTGGATCCTGGACCACAGGAAAAATTTTATAAAACATATTTTGGGGACAAGGAAGGACATTTGAATATAGATTGAATATTAGATGATATTAGGGAATTATTCTTAATTTTTTTTTTTTTTTTTTTTTTTTTTTTTTTTTTGCGGTACACCGGCCTCTCACTGTTGTGGCCTCTCCCATTGCGGAGCACAGGCTCCGGACGCGCAGGCTCAGCGGCCATGGCTCACGGGCCTAGCCGCTCCGCAGTGGGATCCTCCCGGACCGGGGCACGAACCCGTGTCCCCTGCATCGGCAGGCGGACTCTCAACCACTGCGCCACCAGGGAAGCCCTATTTTTAATTTATTAAATTAAAAAAAAATTTAATTTGCTTAGGTATTACGGGTATGTAGGAGAATGTCTCTATTCTTAGGAGGTATATGCTGAAATATATAGAGATAAAGCAAATAGGGCAAACTGTTATCAACTGCTGAATCTAGAAGAGAATATTTAATTGTCTATTGCTCTAATCTTTCAACGTTTCTGTATATATTAAAATGTCCAATATAAAAAATTGGATAGGTCTTCCCTGGTGGCCCAGTGGTTAAGAATCCGCCTGCCGATGCAGGGGACACGGGTTCAAGCCCTGGTCCGGGAAGATCCCACATTCCACGGAGCAACTAAGCCCATGCACCAAAACTACTGAGCCTGTGTTCTAGAGCCCGCGAGCCACAACTACTGAGCCCACATGCCACAACAACTGAAGCCCACACGCCTAGAGCCCGTGCTCCGAAACAAGAGAAGCCACCGCAGTGATAAGCCCATGCACCGCAACGAAGGGTTGCCCCGGCTCGCCACAACTGGAGAAAAGCCCGTGAGCAGCAACAAAGATCCAACGCAGCCAAAAATATATATATGTATATATACATATAGATATATGTAAAACTGGATAAAAAGGAATGGAGAAGTAAGCATAGATAACTTTTTGGAGGAATTTAGCTGTGAAGGGAGTGTATTAATTTCCTAGAGCTGCTGTAACAGATTACCACAAACTCGGTGGCTTAAAAGGACAGAAATTTATTCTCTCACAGTTCTAGAGGCCCAAATCAAGGTATTGGGACAGGCCACACTCCCTGCAGAGGCTCTAGGGAAGAACCTATTGTGTGCTTTCCAACCTCTTGTGGCTATTAACATTTCTTGACTTGTGGCTGCATCACTCCGGTCTCTGCCTCTGGGGTCACACTGCCTCCTCCTCTTCTGTGTATGTCTGATCTCCTTCTGTCCCACTCCTTATAAGGACACCTGTGCTGGCATATTGGGCTCACCCAGATTATCCAGAATAAGCTCCTTCTCTCAAGGTCTTTAACTTAATCACATCTTTTACCATATAAAGTAACATTCACTCTTCTGCCACAGGGGTAATATTCACAGGTTCCTGGGATTAGGAAAGGAATATATCTTTTGGGGTCACTTCTGTGCCTAGCACAGGGAGGAAGAAAAATGGGACAGTAACTAGAGGGGAATGTGCGGCCAGAAAAGGTTTGGTTTTGTTTTAAGATATGAGAAATTATAGCATATTTACAATAACTGATATGGAACAGCTTGTTGTACACTGCAGTAGCAGTACAATAATACAATTTATTTGTTCATCGTGTTAGCCACTTGCACACAGGAAAATTCATAAAGAAAATAGCAAGGCCATCATCAAAAAGCCTACAAATAATAAATGCTGGAGAGGGTGTGGAGAAAAAGGGACCCTCATACATTGCTGGTGGGAATGCAAATTGGTACAACCACTATAGAGAACAGTATGGAGGTTTCTTAAAAAACTGAAAATAGAGTTACCATATGATTCTGCAATCCCACTCCTGGGCATATACCTGAAGAAAACTATAATTCAAAAACATACATGCACCCCAATGTTCACTGCAACACTATTTACAATAGCCAAGACATGGAACCTAAATGTCCATTGACAAATAAATGGATAAAGAAGATGTGGTATGTGTGTGTATGTATGTGTATATGTGTGTGTGTGTGTGTGTGTGTGTAATGGAATATTACTCAGCCATAAAAAAGAATGAAATAATGCCATTTACAGCAACATGGATGGACCTAGAGATTATCATACTAAGTGAAGTAAGCCAGACAGAGAAAGACAAATTTCATATGATAATGCTTATATGTGGAGTCTTAAGAAAAAGAAGAAGAGGGCTTCCCTGGTGGCACAGTGGTTGAGAGTCCGCCTGCCGATGCAGGGGACACGGGTTCGTGCCCCGGTCCGGGAAGATCCCACATGCCATGGAGTGGCTGGGCCCGTGAGCCACGGCCGCTGAGCCTGCACGTCCGGAGCCTGTACTCCGCAACGGGAGAGGCCACAAGAGTGAGAGGCCCGCATACCGCAAGATGAAAATAACAGTTACTCTTTGAGAATTTGATTAAGAGCAATGAAAAGGTAACAGAGGAGAACTTTTGTCAAACATGGCAGATTGAACAAATATATATGTTTATCTCCAAACCCCACCAAGATGAAAATAAAGGAATAGATATGGTATAAAACCACAAAGACAAAAGGAGCAGGAGAGCAGACAACAGTGGATCAGAGAGGTCAACAAAATTTTGGAGATGGAGGGGGAACTAACTTAGCAGAGTGTGGGAAGCTGGGACTTAAAGAGGAGAATACAAACCAAAAGAGTAACAGTTCACTCTACTTGTCCCCCCAAAAGTTCAGGACCTGAAGGGACCAGATACTTCAGGTGGAAGGAGAAAGTCATGGAGCTGAAAACAGGGAAATTGATTAGAAGTCTGTATATAAATCAGTTAAACTCACAAATCCCCTCTTCAGGCCTTTTTAGCCTGGCAATGACCCCTTGCAGGGTATCAGAGGGTTTATTCTTTGGAGAAATTGAGTCTTCAAAACATTGACTCAGGGCCACTAGGCACAGCTGAAGGTAGTGGTGAGCACTGAGCTGAAAACAAAAGGACTGGGTGAGAATAGGCGCGCTGAATGTTGGATCCAAAACCCTATCCTCCTTGCCCTGCTGCCAGAACCTCAGCAGTGGTGGCCATGCAAATGATCCCCAGACAGGAGACTGGAGAACCTTCTCTGGAGAAACTGAAGAGTTCCTGCAATGTGATCTACAGATTCTGACATTTGAGGGTACCCACTAAAAAACCCAATTCTCCAGTCACCTTAGAATGAAGCGCATCAATTAACAAGCCCCATCTGTGCACCTAGAGTTTCCAATTAGCTCTGCTCAGCGTCCTGTTCTTAAATATTAATAGACAAATATCAAACATTTGAGGAAAACCTCCAACAACACACACACACACACACACACACACACACACACACTCACACACCAGAAAGGGTCGAAGGGAATTCAGAGCAAACAATGTGAAAACCAGAAGAAAACTTAAAACCAGGAAAATTCCTCAGAGAGCTAAGAGCACATGTACATGAAACAAAAACAGAAATGCTATATGTAAAATAAGAAGCAATCAGTGAACAAGAGAGTTAAAATTAAAAATCCAATAGAAAGGATAAGACAAAGTTAATAACATTTTCTATCCAGAGAGTAGAAGAAAAAGAGGGTGACATAAGTAGAAAAAAAAATGAGTATAATGCAGGCTCCCACACCCTGAAAATCACAGAACATGGGGTGAGAGTGCAGGTTGGGCCGTGGCGTGGTAGAAAACAGGTAATTTACATATGAAAGGAAAACAGATCACATCCATAGAGTTTAAAAAAGAAGAAGAACAAAACTGTACTTTTAAACAGCAGCACTTGGAAGTTAGAAGAGTGTGCCTGTGAAATTCTAAGGGAAAAACATTGCCAACCTAGAATCGCACACCCAGTTAAACTATCAGTCAAATATGAGAGAAGAGTCAATATTTTCAGATAGATAAGGTGTTACAAAGTTTACCTCCCGTGGTTACTTTCTTTGGAAGCTATTAGATGATGTGGTTGACCAAAATGAGGCTGTGAAACAAAAAAGGGGAAGAAGATCTAAGATCCATGCAGTAGGAGAACCAACACAGAAAAACAGAGAGAAGTGTTAAGAAGCTCAGGAAAGCAGCTCTGGAACAAGCCTAGAACGAGCCACCCTACACTAGACCCAGAGGACAAAGGACTCCAAGAAGGAAATTTCCAGGAAAAAAAAAAAAAAAGGAATTGACAGATTATCTGTTAGATTTGACTATACGAACAAAATTATGGCACAGAGTTTAACAGCACTTTTGGAGATGGGAAAATTAGGTAGGGGTGTGTAGAAAACTTAACAATTAAAAAACATGAGGCTATTATAAATTTGTGTTATGAGACTTATGATATGATGAAGTTTCTACCCCTTAGAAATTGTATAGACTTTAAAAAGTATGTGGAGGAGAAAGGGTGACGTATTCCTTTCATCCTAAGTATCCATGACTGCTTTTTGCCACCTCTTAGATCCCTACCCAAGAGTCTTGATATTGATGCCTTGACACTAGATACTCAGAGAATCTTCTCTCTTACCTGGGGTGACGATGGATGGTGGATGACATGTGGAAGACATCAAAGAAAGCCCCAAAGGAGACAGACACAAGGGGAAAAGTCCATGTGATTAGATGCATCATTAAAAGTCAAAGATGGAAATAATAATAATAATACAAAATAATTGAGACCACTTCAAATTCAAAGTTGATGTGGAGGTAAGGGGAACTTGTGGAAATGGTGATCATGGTGAAGTGATTAAAAAGGTGGAGCCCAGGGCCTTCCCTGGTGGTCCAGTGGTTAAGAAACCCAGAAGCGGGTTTGATCCCTGGTTGGGGAACTAAGATCCTACATGCCGCAGGGCAACTAAGCCCACACGCCTCAACTACTGAGCCCGCATGCTCTAGAGTCTGCGTACCATAACTAGAGAGCCCACGTGTTGCAACGAAGATCCCTGCATGCCACAACTAAGACCCGATGCAGTCAAATAAATAAATAAATAAATATTTTTAAAAAAATAGTAGAGCCCGGGAATTCCCTGGTGGCGTAATGGTTAAGAATCCGCCTGTCAATGCAGGGGACATGGATTCAATTCCTGGCCCAGGAAGATCCCACATGCCGTGGAGCAACCAAGCCCATGCGCCACAGCTACTGAGCCTGAGCTCTAGAGTCCGTAAGCCGCAACTACTGAGCCTGCATGCCACAACTACTGAAGCTCACGAGCCTAGAGCCCGTGCCCTGCAACAAGAGAAGCCACTGCAATGAGAAACCCATGCACCGCATCGAACAGTAGCCTCCACTCGCTGTAACTAGAGAAAGCCCGCGGGCAGCAACGAAGACCCAAGGCAGCCCAAAAAATAAATAAATAAATAAATAAATTTGTATATATAAAAAAAAATAGTGGAGCCCAGCAATTATTCTGGATACAATCTGGGGGCTAGTTAGAGGGAAGATCAGGGAGGCTGGGCTCAGTCCAGATATACAGGGCCCTGCGAGAGGCCTGTCCCATTAAACTATAAAATTGGCTACATGGGAGAGGAGGGTACAGAAATAGTAAAGGAAATAACTTTAAAATCCAACAAACATAATCACTATTATGGGATTTGGCTTCTTACTTTTTTTCTTCACTTCTTTATTTTCTTATCTCTGCTCTTGCCTTTGTCACTTTGGAGCCCTTCATTATTCTTTAGGATCCTCTCTCAGAAACTGCACTCCAGCCTGCATCTCTGTCCACAACCTCCATGACCTATCCTTACCCTGCTGTACCTTTCCATTTTTCTCACTGTGCATTCTCCTACATCTCATAAACCCAATCATGTGTTAAGCTAAATCCTTCTAGCCTAACCTAAATCCATTTCTCAAACATTTCTCTATAAGCTCCTCAGTCACAGTTCTTTTCCAAGAAACCAATGTCCACTCTTCCTCTACCTATCAACACATTAACTAATCTTCTCTTTCTTCTCAAAATGTTCCATTTCCCTCTTTATCACTCTTCTTCACTTCCTTTGGTCCTGGTCTCCACCTTCATCCCCAGGAGCTCTTCATTCCCACTCTCTCTTCTCTTAGGCAAAGATGCTCTCCTTTCCCTCTCATATTTACCCCTTCAGGGTCAGTAATGTTCTGCTTGTCTCTAATTTCTCCTCTCTGACTTGCAATACTTCCCCTACCTGCTTCTTTCCTTCTTTACCTTAAATCCTTCATCTGCCTCATTCACTGGTACCTTTGTCTATAATCTTTCTCTTCCATAGAAATGGATTCATCAGTATTATCATTCACTTCATCCAAGACATCCTCCTCAACCCCCACCCCTTCCTCAATCTCTTCATTGTTCTCCTCTACCTTTTCAAAAGGAATGTCCATCTCAGCATCAGTAATTTCTATCAATCTTTCATCACCAGTAACTTTCACTCTTTCAATTTTCTCTTCATTTATGCTCCCCATTCTTGAACCGTCCAATTTCTCTCCACTAGTCCCCAGCTTCTCTCCCCTGGATCCCCGCCTTTCCCCGCTGAACACCAGCTTCTCTCTGCTCAACCTCAGCTTCTCTCCACTCGACCTCAGCTTCTCTCCACCTGACCTCAGCTTCTCTCCACTTGACCTCAGCGCCTCCGCATTCTGCCCTAGTTCGTATTCTCTGGATCTCGAGTCCTCTCCACTGGTTCCCACTCCAGTAAACTTCAACCTCTCTTTAAACCCAGGTCCCCCCCTAGACCCCGCTGTAGTCCCTGCATTCTCAGATTCAGCCCCTATTTCGTGTCTGACTTCTTGCTTTCCCCACACCTCCTTGGAGTTGTCTTTCCGCAAACCCGCGGAAGCCTGTAATGCACTTGCTACACTGAGCACTCGTTTCACATCCATCCTTCCCTGACTCCGGCCTGACTTTCCTCTCAAGACTGCCTTTTCCACATCTTCCAGTCTCCGGTCCTCAGACTCAAGCTTCGGGTCCCACATCCTAGGCTTTTGCGTGTTTCTACCCAGGAGCTCCATTCTCTTCCCGATCACGAAGAGCCCGTTCCAGGGCATCCACAATTTTTCTCGCATCGTCTGCGCCCCTCTGCTTCCAGGCTCCAGTTGCGACCGCCCGAGGGTCCGCGCCTGGCCTCGGGCGCCCTGGCCGCGGGCCCTGTCGCGCCCCCTCGCCGCCCGTTGCGGCTTACCCAGCCACTCCCTCATGTCCCAGAGCGGACGTCCAAACGGAACCCCTTTCTCCAAAGACATTAGCCCTTGTCCTCGTCCCCAGTCCGCCCCTCCAAACCAGCTCCCCCTTCCCCTCACCCACCCCGCCCTTCCCCCCAGCCCTCTGGCCTGCCGCCCCGCCCACCGCCTGGAGGGCACGAGACTAGGGTAGTGCGCACGCGCAGGCCGCGCCAGGCCGTTAGAAGGCGCGGCCCAGAGGGGCGGCGGGCGGGAGTCAGCCAGCCTGGGGCGTGGGCTGACGCGACAATAGACCTCTGCGATCCTAGAGCCCCCCCCCGGCCCCCGACTCCATTCTCCAAGCTGTGGGCTGTTCCCGGCCCTCTCAGTTCCGCGCTGCCCCTTAAAAGCTGGGGCCCAGGCACAGGAACGACAGGCGTTGCAGCCAATGGCGTCCCGCACGGTAAACCTGCTACCCAATCAAAAGGCGCGGCTGCGAGGGAACGGCGTGGAACCACGCCCGGCTCCAGGTGACTCCTTGGTAGGGAGGGGAGAGTGCCTCTGTCAGCTGATAGGATCCCCACTGGGTCCGTTCCTCGGGGCGATTTACCGGGGACCAACCTACGGGAGCGCGCGGGCAGTAACCCGCCGCGGAATTCTTGTGTGCTGTAGTCGAGAACGAGAGTGATGGAGGAGCACCTAGAGGCTGGGAAGGAGAGCAAGGTACAGAAAGGATGCAAACACCCTCCCAACCTTCACCTCACTCCATGATACCCAGTGATGCCCAATCAGGGAATGGTGTGTGTGTGTGTGTGTGTGTGTGTGTGTGTGTGTGTGTGTGTGTGTGTGTGTGTGTGTGTGTGTGTGTGTGTGTGTGTGTGTGTGTGTGTGTGTGTGTGTTCGTGCCCACGCATGAGCTAGAGAAAGGCGAGACCTGAGCAAGGGGGTGGGGCGCTTCCGTGGCATCAGCATGGGGGCTGGTGAGGATGTCAAAGGAGGCAGGGTTTACCGTGGCCCCGACAGATGGAAAAGGACCCGTCACTCTTACTCATCCCCTTCCCAGGACCGACTCATGCTGGTTTGATGGGGAAGAAGGAAGGATGTTAGGGATTGAGAAGGGGCTGGAGTACCCTCCTCCTTTCCCAAGGTGGGGGAATACTGTTCAGCACTAATGGCTTCACTTGTGTATCTATGTTCATGTAATCATGAGACCATTCATTCTTTCCTCTTGACTTCATTCAACAAATAGTTTCTGAGCATCCTTGTGCCAAGGATGGTTAGGGGTGGGGCATACAGAGGTGCACACTTTTAGGGGTAGGAGGAATGTGCCTAGTGGACTGTGACTGAGGATAAGGATGGAGCAGCTGTGGTTCATCTTTGAAGTCCCATCTCCCTCAAGCAGTTACCAAGCAGGAAGGAGACAGGGGACTTGGGGACCTAGTGCACCAATGAGCCAGACTTTGGGGGTGGGGGCAGTTGGACAGAGGCAGGGCCTGCCATGGGGGTGTCGGAGAAGCCAAGAAGTGAGGAATGGGGATCAGTGGAATTTGAAGAAGTGAGAGGGGTGAGAGACCAAAGTATGGAACAGAAAGCATCTGTTTCAGTGTTTATCTATGTTCATATTCATCGTTAAATTAGTTAACACAGGGACTTCCATGGCGGTCCAGTGGTTAAGACTTTGGCTTCCAATGCAGGGGGTGCAGGTTCTATCCCTGGTGGGGGAGCTAAGATCACACATGCGTTGTGGTCAAAAATCCAAAACATAAAGCAGAAGCAATAATGTAACAAATTCAATAAAGACTTTAAAAATGGTCCACATCAAAAAAAATCTTTAAAAAAATTAGTTAATATATATAAAATGCTTAGACCAATGCCTGGCATATAAGTAGAGCAAATATAAGTGTTAGCTATTATATTACTATTACTGTTACCAGTAATAGTGGATGCTATGTGTTCTAAGGATATACTGGGCTGTCAAACTCATGGGTGCACCCCTAACCTTTGTAGATGCCAGACTCTTTGAAAATCTGTTATTAGACCATGTCCTCCAGAGTAATCATTGGCTTCTTCAAAATTCTCCTATAAATATAGAGAAATGAAAAGAGTAATAAATGAATATGTAAGTAAAAATATAACAGAGAAAATGAAATAACATAAAATACTTGAGTAATCTAACAGAAATCAAGAAAGAAAGAATAAAGCAACTATACTCCAATAAAAATTTATTTTAAAAAAAAGAAAGAAAGAATAAAGGAACAAAAAACAGATGAGATGAAGAGAAAACAAAAAGTAAGATGGCAGGTTTATAGCCTACTATATCAGTAATTACAATAATAATGAATGGAACAAAAAGTACAGTTAAAAAACAAACATCTGGGCTTCCCTGGTGGCGCAGTGGTTAAGAATATGCCTGCCAGGGCTTCCCTGGTGGCGCAGTGGTTGAGAGTCTGCCTGCCGATGCAGGAGACACAGGTTCGTGCCCCGGTCTGGGAAGATGCCACATGCCGCGGAGCGGCTGGGCCCGTGAGCCGTGGCCGCTGAGCCTGTGCGTCCGGAGCCTGTGCTCCGCAACGGGAGAGGCCACAACAGTGAGAGGCCCACGTACCGCAAAAAAAACAAAAAAAAAAACAAAAAACCTGCTATAAGGACATAGAAATATTGAAAAACTGATGGAATATGTACACTATGAACACACTAACCAAAAGAAAGCTGGTGTGGCTTTATCAATTTCAGACTGGAAGACAAGAAAGAAGTATTACTAAAAATAAAGAGGAACATTTTATAATGATTAAAGAGTCAATTCAACAGGAAAACACTCCTCAATTTTATGCACCTAATAACAGTTTCAAAATATGCAAAATAAAAAATTACATATGCCGCAGAGCAGCTAAGCCCGTGCGCCACAACTACTGAGCCTGCACTCTAGAGCCTGCGAGCCACAACTACTGAGGCCTGCACACCACAACGAAGAGTAGCCCCTGCTCGCCACAACCAGAGAAAAACCGCACATAGCAACCAAGACCCAACACAGCCAAAAATAAACAAATAAATAAATTTATATATATATATATAAAAGTACTGAGAAAAATTAAAGAAGACCTAAATCACTGGAAAGATATTCCATGTTCATAGACTGGAAGATTCAGTATTGTAAAAACATCTGTCCTTCTCAATTTGATCTATAGATTCAATGTAATCTCAATCAAATCCCAGAAAGTTCTTTGGGGGTAGAAAATAACAAGCTGATTCTAAAATTTATGTGGAAATGCAAAGGACCTACAATAGCCAAAATGATTTTGAAAAAGAACAAAGTTAATTCTACCTGATTTCAACGTTGCCTGTCAATTACAGTAATCAAGAGAGTGTGATATTATCAAAAGTATAGATATATAGATCAGTGGAACAGAATAGAGAATACAGAACTGATCATACTTATGAGGTCAATTGATTTTCTACCAAAACAAATCAATAGTGAAAAAATAGTGTTTTTAAACAAATAGTGGTAAAATCACTGGCTATTTATAGGGCAAAAATGAATCACAACCCATACCTTACACTGCATCCAAGATGAATTAAATGGATCATAGACCTAAAACTGTTAATTTCTAGAAGAAAACAATAGGAGAATATCTTCATGACCTTGGGGTAGGAGTGCTTCTTCAAGAGTACACAAACCACAAAAGATTGATATGTTGAGCTTGTAAAATTATAAGCCATTAAGAGAGTGAAAAGGCAACCCATAGAGCAGGAGATATTGGCAAAACATATAACTGACAAAGGGCTTGTCTCCAGGAGATTTAAAGAGTTCCTGCAAATCAATAAGAGAAAGATGATCTGATTTTTAAAAGAGTATGGCAGGGAGGAGCAAAAGACATGAATAGGCACTTTACAAAAGAAGATATCTGAATGTCTAATAGGTACATGAAATGGTGTTCAATATCATTTCTCACCAGGGAATACAAGTTAAAGCCACTATGCACTATTTTTTTAAAAAAAGATTATTTATTTGGTGGCACTGGTCTTAGTTGTGGCACATGGGATCTTCGTTGCCGCGCGCGGGATCTTTGTTGTAGAATGTGAGATCTTTTTTTTTTAGTTGCGGCATGTGGGATCTTTCAGTTGTGGTATGCGGGATCTAGTTCCCTGACCAGGGATTGAACCCGGGCCCCCTGCATTGGGAGCATGGAGTCTTAACCACTGGACCACCAGGGAAGTCCCCACAATGCAGTATTACTGTACCTCCACCAGTAAGGCTAAAATTAAAAGGACTAACAGTTCTAAGTATTGGCAAGGATGTGGTGCAATTGGAACTTTCATTCAAAGCTGGAGGGAGTGTGAATTAGTACAGTCACCTTGGAAAACTGTTTGGCAGTATCTATGAAAGCGTTTTAAACACATGCCTACCCTCTGACGAAGCCATTCTCGTACCCAACAGAAATGAGTACTTAGGTCCCTCAAAAGATATATGCAAGAATATTCATGGCAGCTTTATTCATAATAGCCCCAAACTTGAAATAATCCAAAAGACCACCAACAGTAGAATGGATAAACTACGATACGGTCATATGATGGAACACTACACAGCAATGAAAAAGAAACATTGCACTCAATGACATAGATGGGTCTCACTGAAGAACATGGACACAAAATAGTATATACAGTGTAACTGCATTGATATGAGGCTCAAGGCCAGGTAAAATTAATCTATGGTGCTAGAAGTCTAAGAGTGATCCCACAGTGTCCCAAATAAGTGCTAAAGCCTGTGAGAGGAGAGAGGGAGGCGTCTGGGTGTGAGAGGTGGGCAGGTGTCAGTTTATATACTGGTGAGTAGTACTTGAAGGGAGAGTGGCTTTTGAGCCTCTGCCTCTCTCCCTAGTACCTCTTGGCACAATGGTGTGGACATAGCAGGTGTTCACTAAATGCTTGTTGAGATAGCTCAGTGTAAGGATGAACTAGTAACTTGGTGCCTCAGGGATCTTTTCACTTAGAGAAAAAATACAAGTGCTTGGCCTCCAAGTCAGTGCCTCTTGGTACCAAACGTAGTGAATGGAATGGTCTCAGGAGCCCCTCAAAAGGGGTGGGACCATCTTATCCAGCTCACTTTACACCTGGTGAAAGGTACCTGAGGTAACCAGCTGAGAAGGGGTGGGCCGGTAACTGAGGAAGTGCATGGGGTTTGGAACCGAGAAACTGTTCAAATCTGGCCCTGCCGCTTTGCACCTGTGTGATCTCGGCCAAGTTATTTCACCTCTCTGGTGGTCACAGCTTCCAGGCCTATCAAACAGGGAGAGTTCTGCCTACTTCAGAGGATGGCAGGGTGGGAAAGTGTCATTGTGAATCCCTGAGCAGTGACTTATCAGGATCCCTCGGGGGGTGGGGGGGAACAGCCAGCGACCCCAGGGCGTGGTGGGAGTAATGCTGCTGAGGTGGGCTCTGCAGGAGGACCAGAAGCCTGCGGCAAGGATGGGCGGGGGGGGGGGGGGGGGGGGCGTGGTCAGTCATGTCAGGGACCTCCCTTCCCCCACAGCCCTCCTCCTTGTCCCCGGACCTGCAGGGAGACAGCTCGTTACAGGTGGAGATCTCTGATGCCGTCAGCGAGCGGGACAAGGTGAAATTCACTGTTCAAACCAAGGTGAGGCTGCGCCGGAGCAGGGGGGGTTCAGATGGCTGCTTCAGGAGCCCGGCGCGGATGCCCGCGTAGCCTCTGGGCCCGGCTCCTCAGCCTGGCTCTTGGCCCCTGGCCCTCTGAGAAAGAGGGCATCTTGTCTAGTCTCGTACAGCCTTTGCCTGCCTAAGGCCCCAAGTACTACCATCCCCTGTCCACCCTCCTGAGGGTAGTCATGGACGCGTGAGCCCCAACTTGGGCCTCCCCTGGGATGTGGGATTGGGGAGGCCCAAAAGTGGGTGCCCAGGAAGCTTGGTGGGTGTAGGGTTTGGGCAGGGGAGGAAAGACACCTCAGCTAGGTTCCCTGGCTTCCAGAGCTGCGTCCCTCACTTCGCCCGGACCGAGTTCTCAGTCGTGCGACATCATGAGGAGTTCATCTGGCTACACAACGCCTACGTGGAAAACGAGGAGTACGCCGGTCTCATCGTGAGGAGGGGCCGGCCTGGGCACCGGGGGGCGGCCGGGAGGCTGGGCCAGGCTTCGGGGTGCGGGTGACGGCCTTCTCAACGACGAGAGGACTTCCAGCTCTGTCCCTCCTTGGAGCAGATCCCCCCAGCCCCTCCAAGGCCAGACTTTGAGGCTTCAAGGGAAAAACTGCAGAAGTTGGGTGAGGGAGACAGCTCTATCACGCGGGAAGAGTTTGCCAAAATGAAGGAGGAGCTGGAAGCGTGAGTGCCGCCTCCCGTTCCTGTCTGTGACAAAGCCCCAGCCCAGCCTCTCCTGACAGCCCCAGGGTTTCTCCCCTGACTGTCCCCCGTGGACGCTTAGGACCCTGCTCCTCGCTCCAGGGCTGCCGAGGGGGAAGGGGGCAGGAGGGGGGAAGGAGCCAGGGAGGGCCCGCGAGCTGCCTGCCGTCCTCTGCAGGGAGTATCTGGCCATCTTTAAGAAGACAGTTGCGATGCATGAAGTCTTTCTGCAGCGCCTGGCGGCCCACCCCACCCTGCGTCGAGACCACAACTTCTTTGTCTTTTTGGAATATGGCCAGGATGTGAGCTGGGCCACAGAGCTGGGGTCCCCCCGGGGGTGGGGGGCAAGGTTCTAAGTGGGCTCAGGCCTCTATCTCATCAGCTCGGCGAGTGGTATATGCCCGGGGTGGGAGGTGCAAATGCCCACCCTGACGTCACACCCTCCCCACGTGTGCCTCAGCTGAGTGTCCGAGGAAAGAACAGGAAGGAGCTCCTTGGGGGGTTTCTGAGGAATATTGTGAAGTCTGCAGATGAAGCCCTCATCACTGGCATGTCAGGGCTCAAGGTGACTTGGGGGGCCCCCTCTCTGGATTCAACCCAGGGCCTCAAGTCCCCAGCAAGGATTGAGACCCTGGGTCCCTGTGGGAGGGAAGCCACTGATGGGGCCCTGCCTAGAGGGAGATTGTGCCACGCCCGGGAGCCCGAGACTGCGCTGCTCCTGGTGACTCGGTGTGAGTGGGTCCTGTCTGGCTCCCTTAGGAGGTGGATGACTTCTTCGAGCATGAGAGGACCTTCCTGCTGGAGTACCACACCCGCATCCGGGACGCCTGCCTTCGGGCAGACAGAGTCATGCACTCTCACAAGTGTACGCAGGGCCCCAGGGGCCCTGGATTCCCCCCAGTGGCCCTACTCCCCAGGGGAGAGTAGAGAGCAGGAAATGCCCTGTGTCTGTCCATGGCCACAAACACCAGGGGTGGGACTTGACGTGCAGACCAAGGGGCTCTGATAGACGGCTCTTCCCCAACAGGCCTGGCAGATGATTATATCCCTATCTCAGCTGCACTGAGCAGTCTGGGAACACAAGAAGTCAACCAGCTAAAGACGTGAGGACACCCTCTTGCCCCTCTGCCCTCTTTCTTTGCCTGTAATACTGTGTCTGTCCATGAGGGGTCACTCCATGGAAGCCTACTATGAGCTCTAGTGGGAGATGCAGAAGCTCCTCTTGGGCTTTGGGAGAAAAAGAGAGGGAAGGTTCACCAGGGCAGGGAAGCTTTAAGCAATCCCTAAGACCCCTGCCCTAACTCCTCCCCACCGCCTCCTAGGAGCTTCCTCAAATTGGCAGAGCTCTTTGAACGACTAAGGGTGAGTACTGCCTTCTGTGTTGAAAGGCCACCCAATGATCCTTTGCAGGGAAGAGAGTGTCCCGGGAGAGGGGAAAGCTCCAGGGTCATTTTGGATTGTTCAGTGATAACTTGGGCTCAGTGAGGCCCTGGACTCACTCTGCAGACTAGTTTAATAAGAGATGGAGTGGAGACAGGGAATCCAGCCTCAAGTGTGGGTGTGTGGTGATGGGGGAGGAGGTGGGAAGTGGGCTTGGCGAGGCACTTACAAGGATGTGCCACGTGCCTCTGGCAGACTGTTCTGTGCTGCCAGCATCCTGCCCCAGACACGCTCTTTCTGAACTCCTCTCCAAGGAAGTCACCAGAGTGTGCCCGTCTTCCTAAAATGTCCGTTGGACCCCATCTCTTCCCTGCTCAGGGCCCTTCAGTGACCCTATCCCTCCTTGAATCTATCCAAGACACAAAGCCCCAAGTCTCTAGCTTGCATCTTAAGCCTGTTGTGATCTGGCCCACTGCTGCCCAAGTGCCCCACTGAACTTATGGTTCCCTGAAAACATACCAGGCTTGCACACCTGCAAAGCCTTTGGCTGTCGTCTAAGCCCTGCTCAACCCCCAAGATCCAGATCAGATGCCACCTCCTCTGTGAAGCCTTCCCTGGCCTGCTCCCCTGAACCACGGGGCTTGACATAGCGTGGGTATCAAGTGACCCTACTTGGTATTTAGATGAACAGCAGCACTCCCAGTCCTTAGCTGCCCCCCCACCAGCTCCCTCCCCAGCCTCCACTTTCCTGATTCAGAAACTGGAGGGCCGAGTGGCTTCTGACGAGGACCTGAAGCTGTCGGACATGCTGAGGTACTACTTGCGCGACTCACAGGCAGCCAAGGTGAGAGGTGGCCCCAGAGCAGACCTCAGGGCTGGAGCCACCAGGGAGGGCGGGCAGGTAGGCAAGGGCCTGGGCCAGGGATCCTGTGCCCCTGCCGGCCCCAGGACCTGCTGTACCGGCGGCTGCGGGCGCTGGCAGACTATGAGAACGCCAACAAGGCACTGGACAAGGCGCGCACCAGGAACCGGGAGGTGCGGACCGCCGAGAGCCACCAGCAGCTGTGCTGCCAGCGCTTTGAACGCCTCTCCGACTCAGCCAAGCAGGGTAAGCCCCACGGCCCTGGAGCCCCTGCCACTGCACTGCTGACTCTGCCGGGGTCCCCATTCCTCTCTTCTCCAGAGCTCATGGACTTCAGATCCCGCCGCGTCTCCTCCTTCCGCAAGAACCTCATCGAGCTGGCGGAGCTGGAGCTCAAACACGCTAAGGTGAGCCCTCCAGCCTCACCGAGCCTTCTTGCTGCTTTCCTGGCCTCCCACCACTGGGCCTCTAGGCCCTTATCAAGTGTCTTGGCGCGTGGAGGGTGCGGTGGAGCTCGGGGGGAGGTCAGGCTGCCAGGAGCAGCCCCAGCTGTTCAGGACCACAGTTCCCCATTTTGGATCAGGACCATTCCCTTCTGTCATTGGTAGTGAGGCCTCAATAAATGGTAGCTGTTATTGCTGAGAACAGGGATGGGGACAGAGGGGCTACCCAAGGTGGGGAAACAGAGGGGGTAGCGGCAGATGGGAGCCATCAAGAACCTCTCCTCTGCAGGCCACCACCCTGCTTCTACGGAACACCCTTGTCATCCTCAAGGGGGAACCTTAGAGCCACCAGAGTGCCCCCCGACCTCCCACCCCAGCAAGATGCCTCCTTCCCCACCCCAGGAGCCACTCACCATGCCCCGTGACTTCTCGGGGCAAGGCCTACCCCTACCCCAAGGTGCCAGGCCCTGCAAGATAGGGCAGCATGGGCACCACACTTGGCCACAGGTAAGCAGAGCCCTAACCTGGGGAAACCCAGGGGCCCTGACCTCCCTCCCCAGAGGCTATGGGGCAGCCTCAACCCACCTCTGGCCCCTGAGTTCATTTGTCTCCAGCTTGTTCACAAATAAAAAACCTGGTTCTGTAGCAAGGAGGCTTGCTTGTCCTGACTTCCCAGTTGGAGGGCCCACCAAGTACATCCTCTATCGGGGCACCATGGTAGAGACCAGATCCTGGGGGAACACGGCGGGGGACACCCCTGCAGGGTCTTCAGCCACTTTTCAGAGTGCCAGTGGTGCTCTCTGTGGGAAGGTACAAGACCCAGAACTTGGAATCCAGGCGCAGTCTTCAAGGCCACCACCCCCACAAACCCTGGCACAGACCACGCATAAAACGAATTATAAACTCTCTACACCCATTTCCTGATCAGTAAAATGGAACTACCCCTTCCTGCCTCCCTACCAGATACTGGCCAGCTCCAAGGAACTAAGGAACCAGCTCTTTAACTCCAGGTTTTTTTAGTTGATGGCGGGAGGGGGGGAGGGGGCAGGGTATAAATCCTCCATCACCACCACCCCTAGGGCAACACTTCCACCCTACCTGCAGGGCAGGTGAAAACCCAAAGCACAGGGCTGGAAAAGAGCCCACAGCAATGCCAGGAAGAAGCGTGGGGCTCCAGCCAACACTCTCTTGGTTAAACACAGGAAGGTGGAGCCCAAGACACCTGGGTCTGAAGTCCTGGACTCCACCTGGCTGGCCCCACCCTGGCCCCCAGCCACATCTGCAGAAGGCCAAAGACTCAACCTGGCTTTGGACTCACAGCAGCCACTGGACCCAGCCCTTATAAATGAGTCAGCCATCCAGGGGAGAGAGCAGAGCCAAAGACCAAATACTGAAAGTGGAGAAAAAGGTCAAGAAGCAACCAGTAACTTGCAGTCTCGGGGCCCACATCTGGGCAAGACTGCACAGGGGATCACAGAATGGGCCTCACTGTCCTACTGCCCACCTGGGTCAAGGCAACAGAAGAAACCAGTTCAGGGATTAAGCCCCTCTGTTCAAGGAACCCCTGCAGCCAGTAGCAGACACACCCTGGCTCAGCTACCTTCCAGGCTGGTGCCAACTATGACGCCAGGATATAGAGAGGGAACTGTCAGAAAGGAGACTCAGCTAGTCACTGGCGCCAAATGAGGGTGTGTGGGGCTGGCTGGAAGGAGGGTTAGGGAAGAGATGCTACACATTCTCCCAGCCTACCCGCCCCCAAGGTCCCCTGGGCCCCAACCTCCAAACAAACATCCCATTAGTGAGCCTTTTTATTGTTGTGTGTTTTTTTTGTTTTTTTAATTGAGGGTCCCTTACTGGTCCTGCTTCCATGAGTGGCTGTGACCAGGGGCAAGGGGGAGGGGAACCAGGTGGCGCAGGGAGGGGTCATCTCCACAACATTCCATTTATACACAGAACTAAACAGACAAGCACAGAGTCACTATTGTGGTTAGAAGTTGGCAGCATGGGAAAAGGGAGGAACAAGGGGGGAACTGGGGTGTCGTTAAAAAAAATACAGGTCCCCCCCAAACAGGGGTTCCTGGGGGGAACTTGGTCTGTTTCAACCCAAGAGGAATCAGAAGATCAAAAGCGGTTTGGGAAGGCCAGAACCGTCAGGGATGGAGGAAGAGGAGGAAGGTCCAGGGGGTGGGGGGGCTGTTTGGCAACTGGGGTGAAGGGACTGCCCTCCCCCTGCTGGGTTCCCCCCAGCCCCTCCGGTCTGGCAGGAAGGGGGCAGCCTGCAACCCCCATGGGCAGGTCTGGGGCTGCCAGATGCTCCAGGCAGGGGGCTGGAGGGGGCTCACAAAGGCTTGCCCTCCAGAGAGATGACGGCGCTGCCCCCCAGCTTCTCTGCCAGGGTGCAGCGGTCCTTGACCTCCTCATAGCAGTTTGCTTGCAATTCATGCTTGATCCCTGTGGAGGAGAAGGGGGAGCATCTGTGAGAGGGAGCCCTGGGGCGGGGGTGGGTGTGCTGCAGCTGGGAAGGAGCCAGCAGAACAGATGGCGGGATAAGGCTACATCCAGCAGGCAGGGAAGAGGAGACAGAGAGAGAGGGCTCTCCTCCACCATGCCGTCCACCCCACCCTGCAGCCAAGGCCTGAATGCAAGGGCTTACGGCACCACTAGCGCTGGCCCTTACCCGTCAGCTTCTTCTTGATGGCGTCCTTGGAGCTGGCGTAGATCATTTTGCTCTTAAGGGGTGCACACTCAGGGGCCCTGGAGGGAAACAGAATCAGAGAACTTACCGCAAAGTCCCCTCCTCCAAGTCCAGCAAGTGCCCTGAAGCGATACAGGACTTCCAGAAACCCCTGAGCTGGCCCCTAACATTCAAGCTTTTATCAAGTTCCTCACTGACAGGCATTTTATTACAACACCCTCCCCTGAAACGCACACCTCTGCGTTAACAAGGAGCCACAGACCTTCCTGTCCCGGGAAAGCAGGGTGGGGCAGAGCTACGGCAGGTGACAGGAGAAGGTGCCTGCAGGAGAAGCTCACCAGAAGATGAACACCAGGTCCTCCTTCTTGCTCTCCTTGGTCTCATAGGTTGCGTCATAGAGGGCGTAGCGGCAGTCCTTGTCTGGCAGCATCTTGACAAAGGTGGTGTAGGGGTCGTCTACAGTCTGGCCCACATCACCTACCAGGATCTCCTTGCCCTCCTCCAAGATGATGTTCTTCTTGTCCTCGCTCAGGCAGAAGAGCACCGCCTTCTTGCGCTTCTTCACCTCCTCTGGTGTCGACGACTTACGCACCTTCATGTCGTTGAACACTTTGATGACCCCATCAGAGACAGCCACGCCAGAGGCCTAGAGGACAAGCCACACGCACCTCATAAGGAACAAGTTTCTGGGACGTGCCCTGAAGTCCCTCCTTTGCTTTCTTAGGAAATCTGTCTAGATGTCAACAAATATAGTCCTCAGCCCCAAGAGATCATTAATCCCCTTCCCAAGACAAGTATCACTAGTTTCCCACCCAAGTCACTGTCAAAGGATCAGATGTGACACAACCCCAGAAGAGCCGCCACAGAAGAGACCTCTGATCACATAACTCAACACCATTCCTCCCCACTCCGACATCCTGCAGGCTAGATTAAAGACCTGTGAAAAGCAAAGTCTTGGCCAAGATGTGAACCCAGAATTAAAAGAACCTACAGACGCACGGTACTCAGTCTCAGCTTTTGCATAGTGCTGACTCAGAACTTCACAGAGAGTAGAAAGGGACCCAGACAACCAGGTCATAGTCATCTACGAGAGAACCAGGACCCACAACGCTAGAGGAGTCACCAACGGTACTCAACAGTTCTAGCAAGCCCATCAGAACTGTTCAACGCAGTTATCACACAGGTATCCCTTTCTCTGCTGGAGTCTTCCTAAACCAAAGGAAGAACAAACCCCTAATTACGGCCCTACCCGACAACTCCCTGTTCTCCGGAAAAAAATGCAGGCCCCAAAGGTCGCTGATAGAAGTTAGCAGTCCAAACTCAAAGGCCCAAACTCAAAGAGCTCCGTGAGAGCTCTTTAAACTTCTATTCTGGGTCGTATTGGGGTCCACCCTAGCCAGGAATGGGGGTGAGACTGTCCACGGTGAAATCGGCCCCCGCTCCCGGAACTGCAGAGGAAGCCGGCCACGTGATTGAGCCGCTTCCGGAGTAGGCGGGGAAAGGAGACCGGCTAGACTCAGCCCCCTCCCCGAAAAAAACCCGAACCTAGAGGAAGCAACACCTCCAGGGCCTCAACCCTAAGGAAGCGCCCTTACCGACAAGCTTATCGCCCCCCTGCGCTGCGGGCCTGGACAAATTACCCAACCTTCGGCTCTCGCAGCCCTCGGGCCGAACACAGGGGACGGGGTGGTTTCCGGGCGGTGCCCGCCTGGGTCACTTCCCTAAACTCGGCTCCACCCTCAGGCCCCATCCTGGAAAGCCGACAGCCCCGCTGGTCCACGGCTTCGGGCCCAGCAGCCAGGCCGGACCGTGTGCGCACGCGCCGGCCGACAGCGCCGTTCCAGCCTCCGCCGGGTGTAGTCTGCGAACCCAGCTCGCCTTGTGGGCTCGCTAGCTCCCGAGCACGGCCGTGATCTCCGCGCTGTCCGCTCTGTGCTGCGCGGTGCAAGTCTCTAATCCCAGGCGCCTGCGCTCGGACCCGGACACCCCCGCATCCCCGCCGCCCCCGCCCCTTGCGAGCATCCCTGCCACCTGCTCTCGAGACAGACCCGCCTGAGAGGGAGGGTGACGCGGAGATAGGAACAGCCCCTGGGTGGGGCGCGCGCGCCGAGACCGCTCGCGCGCTTTTCCTTCGCCGCCCCCGGGCCAGGTTTGGATGCCGCGTGCTCCCGTCGAGCGCGCCCCCGTGAGCCGACTCTCTTCGGCCCCGCCGCGACGCGCGACACCGGCTGCTCAGCGAGGGACGGGCGCGCGCGCCCTGGACCCCTCCCCCACGGCCCTTGTCCGCGCGGGCGCAACAGCGGGGTGGGGGAGGGGAAGGGAGTCCAGGGGGCGCGCGAGCGACGTCCAAGCCGGCCCTCACCGGCGCCCGCGGGCGCGCACGCGCGTCCCGGCGCCGCCCGCCCCTCAGCACGAGACCCTCATCCCGCCCGGGGAGCTGGGGGAGGGGATGCCAACGTCGCTCCCCCGTTCCCTTTAGCGCGCGCAGATGATCGACCCGCAGCCGCCTCCCCTCCGGCGCCATGGCCTGCCGCTCACCATGTTTCCGGAAGAGAAAAGGAGATAGCAAGGAGAGCCAGAAAAGACAAGAGCCGCTGCAGCTGCTGCCGGGATCCGACTGAACGCGGCCTCTCCCGGCCCCTTCCGTTTAGTACGAGCCGCACAATGAGGGGCGGGGCGGGCTTCCGGCGCTCCCCCCGCGGGCCGACGGGAAATGAAGTCCGACGGTCCTGCGCCGTCTTCGGGCTCGCTGGGTAACAGAGTCTTTTTCACCTGACGGCCTCCCTGCTCCACGTTGCATACTGGGAAATGTAGTTCAAAACAGCCGAGAGAGGCGGGGCTATGGCACGGAGAGCGCACCCGTTGGTCGAATTTCCCAGGAAATGCTCGGAGCTGAGCGAAGGCCTCGGCGTTGGGTAATATGACCTGAAAATGAGCCCCGACTTCGCGCTCTCTACCTCGGAGGGAAACGGTTTTCCTAAGATCCATCTTGGCACTATCTGGATCCTTTGGTCTGAAAATTTTCAGTGAGTTAGTATTTTGGTTTTCCGAATTGAAGCACCTATTCATTGGCCTGGAATCCAGCCCTAGAGCAAGGAGAATCGCCAGTATAAGGCACCTTCTATCCAATAAACATTTGTTAAGCATCCTCCATGTGTAAAGCCACTCTTGTCTACTGAGAAAAGGCCATATGCAACGTCAATAAAATAAGAGAAAAAAACGCAAGGGAAAGGCTACGAGGAAATCTTTGAAAATAGAGATTTGTACTTGTTTTTAGGGTGTTTGGCAAAATCATGAGGTAATAAGCCAAAATCATGAGACAGGGGTTTGTGCATTCAATTCAAGGATTATGTGCCTTTTACTAAACAGTGAAAAGCGGAAATAGATATTAAACCAAACTTGAGTCTCATTCTCGAGTTGGTAACCAGGCATATGGTTAATTAGTACCGGCAGAAATTGAGACAGAAACTCTGTGGGAGCATAACCTTCAAAAAAAGAAACTGGGGTGGGGGAGTCCGGGAAGATTTCTTTGGCCTCGAACAAAGGCCATGCCCTCTTTCTCTGCAGGAAGAGAAGACAGGGTCGCAAACAAGAGAATTGGGGGCGTTGATCCCATATGCAGAATAAAGGGTGTAAATGAAGAGCCAGAAGGCTGGGCTTCAGGACCCGGGGAGCGACTCCCGAGAGTGGGGTACGTCGCAGAGCATGCCGGGGGTTGTAGTCGGGGACCTTCCGCCGCATCGCCCACCAACCGAGCTCCCGGGAGCCTCAGCCGGGGGCCACAGCTCAACCGCCTCGCGCAAGCGGCCCTGCCTGGAGAGGAGGCTGGCTCCACCTTTTTTGAGCTTCGGAGTTTCCTAGAGCAACGACGAGGGGGAGGGAGACTTCGCAGTTACCCTGGAGACGCGCTCCCGCCCGCCCCTAGCTGCGGGATGCCCTAGATGTCCTTATTAGGACATGAGGCTAGAGGGGGCGGGGCCAAACCGAACGCCCGCTGGAGGCTCCTTATAAGGCAGCGTCGGGCGGGAGGCGGGAGTGTGGAGCAGGCTGGGGGGGGGGGGTGAGGGATCGAGGCGGGGCGGAGTTTGAAGGGGCGGGCCTGGAAGCTCTGGCGCCCGCCTCTCCGCTCCAGTAAGGCCTCAGATCCGCACCTCGCCACTTCCGGTGTAGCAGATGAGGGCTGCTCTCATTTGCTGGCGAGACTCTCGTGCTCAACTGGGACCCCTCTGCATAGTTCCCATCTTAACCTCCCTGAGGGTCCCCCACCTCCAATGAGTCTCAAAAACGATGAAGTGGGGCTTCCCTGGTGGCGCAGTTCTTGAGAATCTGCCTGCCAATGCAGGGGACAAGGGTTCGAGCCCTGGTCTGGGAAGATCCCACGTGCCGCGGAGCAACTGGGCCCGTGAGCCACAACTACTGAGCCTGCGCGTCTGGAGCCTGTGCTCCGCAACAAGAGAGGCCGCGACAGTGAGAGCCCCGCGCACCGCGATGAAGAGTGGCCCTCGCTCGCCGCAACTAGAGAAAGCCCTCGCACAGAAACGAAGACCCAACACAGACCCAAAAATTAATAAATAAATAATTTTTAAAAAAAACAAAAACGATGAAGTGTTTTCCCCTTGTCCGGGCTTCTTACTCCCAGGCTGCTACCCCGAATCCAACAACGCGACCACTTCAGCCCCTCCCACATATTCCGATGTCCAGTACCTCCTATTTGTTCCCTCTCTACTTGTCCTCTGTCCCCCTCTCCCCGTCCTGCAAGCTTTGGCCTTCCCTGCGTGTCCCCGACTTCGCGCCCCTCCCCCATGGAGGCCCCAGCTCGGGATCACCATTTCCTCGGAGGGTCTTTCAGCTGCTCTCGCGTTACCTTCGTGTCCTCATTCCCTGTACCCATTCCTAATGTCCCTCCGACGAAACTACCTGCAACCCATTTGTTCCCCCACCCCCCCGGACTCTTCATAAGCCCAGTCTCTATACCGTCCTCCGCTAGAGCGAGCCCGAAACTGACAGCCTTAGGTTACTCGGTATGCACCGCCCCAACCAGACCTCCCAGCCACAGGGCGACGCTGTCCATCTTCCTCTCTCCCGCACAAAGAGGACCCCACCCCTCCACCCCCGCTCTCGAATCTGGGGTGGGAGGAAGGGGCGGGTCAAGGCCTGGGGCGGGCGGGGCGCGTCCGAAAGGCTCGTCCTGTCCCGGGGCGGCGGGAAGGCGAGAGGCGGTAGAGACTGTGCTTGGCACCGACCACTTAGAGTAGTACAGGGGCGGGGAGGGCAGCAGAAATCAGTCCTCTTGGTTAGTTCCCCGCATGGGACCACGTGATTGGAGAGGTCCCGCCCTCCTCCGCCGGAACCAGGTGTTCGAATCCCGTCTCCAGAACTAGCGGCATTTCAGTCCTGCCGGCGTGAGGGCTGGGGCTCACGCCCTGGGGCTCATGGCAGCGCCGGTCCGCCTGGGCCGGAAACGACCGCTGCCCGTTTGCGCCAACCCGCTCTTCGTACGCTGGCTGACCGAGTGGCGGGACGAGGCAGCCAGCAGAGGGCGCCGCACGCAATTCGTGTTTCAGAAGGTGGGTTCTGGCCGGGCCTGATGGGGGACAGGTGCTGGCCGGGCCAGACAGCCAGGTCCACCCTGACCCGGTACTGTACCCCTACTCCGCCAGGCACTGCGCTCCCTACGGCGGTACCCACTGCCCCTGCACAGCGGCAAGGAAGCTAAGATCCTACAGCACTTCGGAGACGGGCTCTGCCGGATGCTGGACCGGCGGCTGCAGCAGCACAAGGCATCAGGTGGTGAACGCTGGGAGCAGGGGTCTGTGGTCCCCTGAGCCTCCCTCAGATGCAGCTTCTGTAACCACCTGGGATACTTTGGCTTCAGGCTCCCTGCTCCTGTCCAAGTTGCTGTTTGACGTCGGGCTAGTGGTTGACTTTTTCAGAACCTAACCGCTCTCACCAACCACTTGAGCTGGCCGCGTCACAGACCATCCTACCTGCTGGATTCCAGGGTCCAGGGTTGACTCTCTTCTACTCCCGCAGGTGACCACGCCCCATGTTCACCACCTGGAGCGAAGAGTCCAGCCCGGGAAAGGCCTGCCAAAGTCCAGGATCCTTGCATGCCAGTGAGGAGAGGGCAGGGGGGTAGAAGGGAAAGCGGGAGCACCAGGAGTAAGATTTTCTGGCTTGGGGGACTTAGCTGGGCTGGGTCCAAATCCCACCAGTGACACCTGGCTCTGGGCAAATGACTTATTCTGTCTGATGCTTAATTTTCTTATCTGTAGGTGTAGATAGTGAGTTATAATAGAGTCAGTTGAGAGAATTCCATGATCAAGCTATTTAGGGGGCCAAACCCAGTAAGTTATGGGATTTGCTGTTGAGTCTTCTTGTCTTACCTTCTCTGTCCTGTGCTAGAACTGAGGCTGGGCCAGGCCGATTACACCCCTACCCCACCCCCCACCCCCTGAAACTGTCCACCGTCTCATCCCAAGTTTGCAGGAGATCATACTATCACATGGCCTATTTTACAGATACAGAAGCTAGAGAGGCAGCTGAGTAATTTGCTCAGGGCCGTTTAGTCTGCTGAGATAGAACCTGAACCTCAGCTTTGCCAGGGATTGCGTCTGCAACAGCTGGCTGACTTTTGGCTTCAAAGGCCCCCTGTACCTTTCAGGGTCCAACCCAGCTCAAAGCAGGAGGCTCTGGCAAGTATTGGCCAGCTCGGCACTCGGGAGCTCGAGCAGTACTGCTGCTGCTGTACCGGGAACACCTGGTGAGCGCCTGACCAAATCGGGAGTCCGGGGAACTGAGGCCACGGGCCTGCAGCTCCTGGGGCAGGCTGCTTGGGCGCTGAACCTAAGTTGGTTACATTTCTGCCTTGGTTACAGAATCCTAATAGCCACGGCTTCCTAACCAAGGATGAGCTGCTGCAGAGGTGTGCCCAGAAGGCTCCAAGGGTGAGCACTGAGAGGGGGAAGGAGGGAGCCAAGTGGCTCTGGATCTGACCCTGAGCCCACCACAGGCTGCCCTTCTTGGGAGCAAGCAGCGGGGTGAGACAAGGGGGTGGGCAGGTGGTAGCCCTGGGAGCTCTCTAAGGGTCTCCTCCCGTACGAACAGGTGGCCCCTGGAAGTGCTCGGCCCTGGCCAGCCCTCCGCTCCCTCCTCCACAGGAATCTCATCCTCAGGACGCAGCAGCCAGCTAGGTGGGGAGAACAACGTGAGATGCAGGAGGCAGGGCCGGGGAGTAGGCGTGCCGTGCTGAGGTGGCCCTGCAGCCTGATGTGTACTTGTTGCCGACCAGAGGAGTGGCCCTGGGCAGGTCCAGAGGCAGCTGATCTGAGGGGCGAGAACGTGGCTAGCAGGAGGGGTATTGGGCAGCCACTGGCCTTGTTTGTGAAGTGTCGCCAAGGCTGGTGAGACCAGCCTAGCTGGGGGCAGGCAGGGGAGCCCGCCAAGTATGAGTGAAGAAGGGAGATCTGTGTTCTCTTTTTCCACCCACCAGGTACTCACTGACCCCAGAGGGTCTGGAGCTGGCCCAGAAGCTGGCTGAGTCGGAGGGCCTGAGCTTGCTGAGTGTGGGCAGCGGGCCAGAGGAGCCCCCTGGGGAGGAGCCTGCGGTGCCAGGAGCGGCCTCAGCTGAGCTGTGAGGAGGGGGAGGGGGGAGAACAGGGGAGCAGGAATCGTCCCCAAAATGAGGCCAGGACCCCACCCTGTCTCCATCAGCTCCAGCTGAGCTGTGGCTGCCCCACCTCCTAGGGGTTAGAGGAGCAGCAGCCCGGGCCTTGCACACACCGACTTCCACCCCTTCTCCCCAGTAGTGGCGCCAGCGAAGGGAACGTCCAACAGCCACCGCTGGAGCTGGGGCCTGGAGAGTACAGGGTGCTGTTGTGCGTGGACGTTGGCGAGACCAAGGGGTGAGTGAGGTGGGGGGAGGTGAGGGAGAGGACGCGGCGAGGGCCCTGGCCTGCCCTCCCTCAGGCCTCCCACCGTGCAACTCCAGGGCGGGATCCAGGCCAGAGCTGCTCCGAGAGCTGCAGCGGCTGCACGTGACCCACACGGTGCGCAAGCTGCACGTCGGGGACTTCGTGTGGGTGGCCCAAGAGACCAGTCCCAGAGACCCGGGTAAGGGGTGTGGATGGGCAGGTGGGGGGCAGAGGCAGGGCCTGGAGGGTGAGGGGACGCGAGCCAACGGGACACTTCTTGGCCTCTCGGCAGCACGACCTAGAGAACTAGTCCTGGACCAAATCGTGGAAAGAAAGCGGCTGGATGACCTGTGCAGCAGCATCATCGATGGCCGCTTCCGGGAGCAAAAGGTTCCTTCACTGGCCTCGCCACCCTCCCTGCCCCGGGCCCACTCAGGGGCACTTCTGGGTGGTATCCAGGCAGAGCTCCCACACCTCCAGCCACACCCCCTCTAGAGCTGCTCCAGGGCAGCCCCGAGATCAGACTCCACTCGGGCCCCTCCAGGCGCACAGTAGGTATGCAGGGTCTCTGGGCAGGGCTGAGGAGCATGTTAAGACCCCTAGGGTGTCCAGCCCCTGCAGCCTGGGGTAAACAAGGCTCACCCCTCCAGGAGTGGAACCGCAGCAGCTATGTGTCAGTGCCGGCTGCTAGGCTGACCCCATAGGCCACGTATAGGCCAAGGGAAGCTTGAAGAATGGGCATCGCTCAGATGGTGGCAGGGCTTTCTGTGCAAGAGTAGCAGCGTGAGCAAAGGTGTGGAGGCCGCTCTGAGGCAGGTGGAGAAGCTAGGGAGGATGAGGAGGCGAACTGGTGGGACCAAGGTCTTGTGACGGTTTTGAGGGTGACTTGATGGACACCTAGCATATGAGCATCCAGGTTTTGACCCACCTCACCCTCCCCAACTGCCTGCCCAGTTCCGGCTGAAGCGCTGCGGCCTGGGCCGTCGAGTATACCTGGTGGAAGAGCATGGCTCAGTGCGTAACCTCAGCCTTCCCGAGGGCACGCTGCTGCAGGCTGTCACCAACACTCAGGTGAGCCGGGAGGGCAGGGCCAGGCTGGCAGGGACCCTGTGGTCTACGGCTCCGCTCGGGAGCCACTCTCTTTCCCTTGGATCCTCTTCTCCAGGTCATCGATGGCTTCTTTGTGAAACGCACAGCAGATATTAAGGAGTCAGCAGCCTACCTGGCCCTGTTGACAAGGGGCCTGCAGAGACTCTACCAGGTGAGCAGGTGCATCCATCCGGCACTGGCCCCTTACTTAGGTCGCGTGTTCCCTCAGGGAAGGCGAGGTGAGTGAGATCCCTGTTTCTCAGGCTGGCCCACTGAGGCCTGGGATGGGGCAAGGCCTGGCTGGGGGTTGTCCCCTAGAGCTCTGGCCTGGCCTCAGTTCCCTCTTCCCTCAGGGCCACACCCTCCACAGTCGCCCCTGGGGAACCCAAGGGGACCCTGAATCAAGGGCTGGGCCCTCCCCAAACCCTCTCTGCTCACTCCTCACCTTCAACGACTTCAACGCCGGAGCCATCAAGAACAAGGTACTGCCTCTGCCCAGCCCCTCCTTACGAGGTCCAGCCCTGGGCCGCTCCTCACATGGTCCTCCCCCGACCCCAGGCCCAGTCTGTGCGGGAGGTGTTTGCCAGGCAGCTGATGCAGGTGCGCGGAGTGAGCGGGGAGAAGGCGGCAGCCCTGGTAGATCAGTACAGCACCCCTGCCAGGTAGGCGGCCACAGAGCCCCTGTCCTCTGCCCCCGCCCACACTGCATGGACGTCAACTCAGCCAGTGCCTTGCGGGTAATCTGGCTCTGTGAGGGCTGGACAGACCCAGCTGATACCTGAGGAGTTCACGGAGGTCCGGTGGTGAGGAAGACAGAGCCAGCCAAGACCAGACAGAATCTCAGGCATTGGGAGGAGGGGGAGAGAGACATTCTACAGTTAAGTCCTCTACATACGAACAAGTTCCATTCCAAGAGCACGTTCATGAGTCCGATTTGTTCGTAAGTCTAACAAAGTTAGCTTAAATACCCAACTAACACAGTCAGCTATATACCGCTGCTTTTACGCTTGCTTCTGGACATCCTGGGCTTGAAGTAAAGATACTGTACTACTGTACTCTGTACAGTACTGTAGAGTAAAGCACACCCACCTGTAGAGGATGCACGTGAGTGAGCATGTACACCAGACACATGAACTAACTTCCGTGATTGGACATGCGAGCATATGTTCATATCTTTGAAAGTTCACAACTTGAAGGTTCGTATGGAGGGGACTTCCTGTACCTGGTGCAGCAGAGAAGGCTTCCTGGAGGAGTGGGCGGGCCATGAAGACTGGGCCAAGAACAGCCATACTTGGGAAACATTTGCAGAAGCATGAAAGGAGGGTGAGCAGGATGGAGCAGGGCCTTGAATGCCAGGTTCAGGAAGTGCGGCCATGGTCCTGACTCCTCTAACCCATGCCAACCTCTTCCGGCCCGCCTCCCGTGACACTGGCCTGAGCCACTCGGGATGGGCCAGCAGTCAGCCATTGCCAAAACTTAGAAACTCATACTCCCCACCCCACCCTCAGCCTGTTGGCCGCCTATGACGCCTGTGCCACGCCGAAGGAAAAGGAAATGCTGCTGAGCACCATCAAGTGCGGACCCCTGCAGAGGTGAGGGCAGGAGACAGAACCTGGAGAGAGTAGGTGGGGTGCGGTTACCCTCACCCAGGCCTGACCCTTACGTGCCTTTCTCTTTGTGCAGGAATCTGGGGCCAGCTCTGAGCAGGACCTTGTCACAGCTTTACTGCAGCCACGGCCCCCTGACCTGAGCTATGCCACAAGACAGAACCCCGCCCCCATCTTCCCAGGCTACGCAGCCTTTTAACCGGGATCTTTGGGCTACAATAAAAATCTTAAGTGTTTGCAGCTTTATGTGTTAGGAGGAGATGCCAGGCCCCAGGGGTCTTGTAAGATATCCAGGTAGGAACTGGGGAGACCATTGGGTCCAGTTTTTAAACTGAGCTCCTCAGGACCCGTGGGGTCCCCTGGCAGGGCACTGAGACTGCCAGGGAGATGAAGTCAGTGAGGCGTTGCAACTTTGAATCTAGTTTATGTCATCAGAGTTCTCTGATCAAATAAAGTTTCCTTTGAGAAGAAGTTCTGTAGCTAGGAAAAGAAAAGTTTATAAAGCGCTGACAGTCCAGTTGCCTCATTTTATGGATTGGAACACTGAGGCTCAGGGAGCGATCGTTTGAGACCAAGCTAGGATTGAAACCCAGGGCCTCCTGGCACTGTCTAGAGCAGGATTGTTTGGGCCACTGCAGAGCAGCCAAGCCCACGTTTCTGGGCTGTGGCCTGGAGTCTGCAGCCTCATTACCTCTTCCCTCCTCAGGGTGATTCTGATGCCCATGGTATATAGGCCAGTTCCAGTCTTGGGGATGCAGCTCCCAGCTCCTGTGTATGGAGCCCTTCAGCCTGGACAGAGACACCCCCCGCCTTTAGGTGGACGTGGCCCGCCTCCCATGAGCCTGCCCTTTCCCCACTCTGGGGTTCACTGCAGTGTGACCCACCCACCTCAGCCACCAGGACTCCTTCTTTCTCCCTTTATTGCCTTTCTCTCTCTACCCTTCACAACAGCGTCTTCCCTTTTTAGCAGAACACAGTCATCCCTGAGCCCCAGGCTCCTCGGCTACAGGGAACCTCCCCCTCCCTGAGAGCTCCCCCGCCCACTCCTCAGAAGGTGTAGGCCCCCACGAAGACGGTGAGTCTCAGTACAGAGCTGGCCCGGTAGCTCATGAGGGAGTTCATGGTGACCATCTCGAGGTCCAGCACGTACTCCCGGGGGCCTGTCACAGGGCGCGCGAGGACCAGCATGGCGCTGACATTGTTGATTTGCTGCAGGGTACAGTGGGTGGGGGGACATGTAGATCGCGTCAACCTACGCACCAGGACCCTACTCCGCCATCACCTCCCTGCCCTGAGTCTGGTATCCACGACCAGTTGGCTGTGAAGTGGAGAGAGCCCTGGTCAGCCTGGGACCCCAGGCGCTCATCCAGACCTGTGACTCCCTCGACATCTGCACCCGGGCTCCTGCCCTCAGAAACATCCCACTGGTGCTCTTCCCACCCTTTCCAGCTAGTTCTTCTTTTGTCTAACCACGGTCAACTGATTCAGGACCAGGTGTGAGACTCGGGAGCAGTGGGGCCTTTGGTAACCTGGAGCAGGCAGACTCCCCTTCAAAGCACTCAATTCCAGAAAGAGAAAACCAGCACTGGTACCAGACAAACCCTTAACACCCCTCTCACTGTGTCACATCCAGACCCTGCCCTCCTCCCACCTCCACCAGCAGAGAGCTGGATTCTCAGACCCCAGGCCCCTGTGCCAACCCCTGCTGCCTCTGTCTCCAAGATCCAGCTCCACTTGTTTGCCCTTCCCAGACTCTGCTGTGTCTGTTACCTCCAGCCTCTCATGCTAGTCCTTTGTCCTAAGGGTGAAGCAGTTGAAGCCAGATACGCAGACCAGCACAGGGACTCAAACCCCAGTGTCTGAGTGCCTTGCTAGAATTGTATTTAACAATCTGTAGTTTGTACCAAGGGAATTTATAACACTTCTACCTTGCTACAGAAATTCTGACCCCTGTGGGGAGGGACACAGAGAAGAGGCGGGGCATGGTGGCATAGTTGCGTCTCCCATTTAAGGTTTCCTGGAATTCAGTTTTGGATTATGCAAGTCAGTTGAGGGATGGGGTTAAGGGAAAGCCTTACCCTAATGTAGAAGTCTCCCTGCGAGTTTCCAGCACGGATCTGAAAAGCATTGTAGGCGCCAGGGTAGACGGACGTCGCTTGGATTTGGAACACGTCGGCTGGTACGCTCCGCTCCGAGGTGATGCTCATGTAGCGGTGCACGATGGACGAGGGCTGCTCCCGGCACAGGGGGTTGGAAGCCGGACAGAGGCAGCGACTGGAGACCCCGAGATGGGAACACGAATGAGGTCATAGCCCATCCTCCAAATCTGGCCCACCCCCAGAATTAGGGATCCCAAAAGGATCCTCCCACTCCTGCTGTAACAGCATGTGTGGTTTAGTTGGACTACAACTCCCATCGGCCCTCAGAGCACTCGGCAGCCCGAACAGGCGCCAGTCAGCCGCAGAGCCCTCTGGGAGTTGTAGTTTCTGCTATGGCCTGGTGTCGAGTTGACTCACTTGTCCGACACCTGGACATAGGGCTCCACGCAGCGGTTGGTGTCCACGCAGCGGTAGCCCCCGTGGAAGTTGACACACGTTTGGGCCTCAGAGCACTGGTGCGCACCCGACTCACACTCGTCAATGTCTGTGCCGGGGGAGAGGGGCTTGGAACCCGGATACCAGGCCACCAGCTCCTGACACCACCCTGCCCGCTGCACCGGGGCAACCTGTACCTTGGCACAGGCGCGTGGCCAGCAACTGGTAGCCCTGCGGGCAGTGGCAGGAGAAGCGGCCTGGCTCGTTGACACAGCGGTACTGGCAGAGGTAACTGGAGTAGCTGCACTCATCGATATCTGAGGGGGGAGGGGGAGGGGGGCGGGGCTGAGGACTGGGCTGCCGCAGTCCTCCAGCTCAGCCCCACACATGCTCATCTCATCGACTGAGCCTGGCCCCAGGTTAGGCTCAGTGTAGAAAGAAGCAGAAGAGACAGGCCCTGCGGAACTCAGCAGCGGACAGAGGGTTCAAGAAAGAACTGCACAGGGGACTTTCCTGGCGGTCCAGTGGTTAAGACTCCGCGCTTCCACTGCAGGGGGCATAGGTTCCATCCCTGGTCCGGGAACTAAGATCCCAGAAGCCACATGGCAAAAAAAAAAAAAAAGAAAGGACTGCCCAGCTCACAGATCTCTCTTTGCCCCAGGACTATAAGGTGATACTAAATGAGAGCACTGGGAATCTAGAGGTTTGGCTTTATATCCTACTGACTGAGTTTGGGGAACCTAAGTTTTCCTGTCAATAAAATCAGTGGCTTAGACTGATGAGCCCTCGAGGCATCCCAGCCTGCTCTGGGTTTCAGTACTTTGCCCGAATCCTGCAACCTACAATCCGCCCAATTACAGTCACCTCCTGCCAACTGCGAGCAGCAGAGGCAGGAGCCAGGTTTTCTCCTCTGTGCCCCTTATGCTGCCCGGCACCTAGCCAGGTACCAATGCGGCCTTCCTCGCCAGCAAAGCACAAAGCATAACAGAAACAGGGCACGTGGCCGGTTGACATGGAGTGAGACAGAGCCCTGGCCCCATTGGGCAAGTCACTCAATCTCTCTTCACTGAAGTATTTTATCTTATTTTTTGTAATCCTCCCAACAAAACTTGAGGGAAGTATTATGTCAATTTGCAGAGGAGGAAAAACTGCTATTTATCTCATAGGATTGTTGGCAGGATTAAATAAGGCCAAATATGTAAGGAAAGCATACTGCACAGGGCAGTTTCTCAATAAATGCTAATTCACTTTAAAGCGTTGCTGCTTGGGACTTGAAAAAGTCTGTCGTCGTTTTCTCACTTAATTCTCAAGACAACCTATTCTACAGAAGAATAAATGGACTCAGAGAGAAGAGTGACTTGCCCTGGTCCAGGATTCGCACGCACATCAGCCTGATTCCCAGGGAGGGGGGCACCTACATCTTCGTTCAGTCTCCCTACTGAGCTTCGGTGGGGATCTGACTGCTCCCCTCTGTGCCTTCCCCACCAGGTGGGCAGCTCTGTAGGTGCCCAGCCACCAGCTGGGGTGGAGTACCAGGAGGCACATGGGTGCAGGATGGACGGGACGTGGAGGCATCAAGGGGAGGGCTGTGTGGCAGGAGGTGCAGCATGACACAGGGCCTGGGGGACCAGTGGAGGGACACGCGGCAGGGGTGGAGCTCTCACCACTGCAGGAGAAGCCATCCCGGTGCAGCTCATAGCCCTGGTGGCAGCGACACAGGAAGGTCCCATAGGAGTTGAAGCAGCGCTGCTCACACGGAGCCCCCATGTCACATTCGTTCACATCTGGGGGTGCCAGGAAGAGGGGGAGGGGTGAAAGCCGAGGAGCAGCCCAGAGCCCCCGCTGCCCCTGGGCTGGTCAGGAAGGGAGCTCCCCACCCACACACCACCCTGCGCAGGACCCAGGAGCCTGGCCCAGCCCGGCCTCACCCACACAGGAGCGGTTGTTGGGCCCCAGCTGGAAGCCCGGCTCGCACTGGCATCGAAAGGAACCAGGCAAGTTCACGCAGCGGTGCTGGCAGTAGCGGTAGCGGCACTCATCTATATCTGGGATGGAGGCAGGGGAAGGACAGCAGAGGGCAAATGTCAGGTGCGGCCCAGGCCAGCTGGGACTCATCACCCGTAGTCTTGCTTGTGTCTGGGCTGGGCCAGATCAGCCAGGACTCACACATACATGCACACAGTCCTGTGTCTGGGGACAGTAAGGCAGAGGTGGCAGGGGACTGGGGTGAAACCTGGGGGTGGGTTGGAACGGGGATCAGGTGCTAGAGTGAGAGCCAGGTCATGGGCACAGAGCAGGGACCAGAAAGGCCGCTCCCCAGACTCACCCACACACTCGGGCCCGATCTTGCGGTAGCCGTCGGGGCAAGTACACTGGTAGGAGCCAGGCAGGTTATGGCACTCCTGGCTGGGGCGGCAGTCGTGCAGGGCCTGGGCACACTCGTCCACGTCTGCAGGAGACACCACTCAGCCCCCGCCTGGCAGCCCATGCACCACCCGACACGACAGACACCTCAGTATGGGAGCACACAGGTCAGGTACCACTTACATGGATGTGTGGGTGACTGATGCACCCACAACAGGAACACGTGGACCCGCCCAACAGCACAAATAAGAGTTTACCAGCTTGGAGCCAATGAGAATGGCACCCCTACGCTGGGAGACCTCATGCCAGGGAAGCATAGGATAAGGCCCTGCCCATACTCCCAGGAGCACAGATTCCAGGGCCTTCCTCCAAGGCCCGAGGCACCCACGGGTGGGGTGCAGACCAGGAAGGGGCAGGGGCAGAGGCTGAGAGGCAGAGCTCTTGCAGTACGTCTGCAGCAGTCAAGGCGAGGGTCCCAGAGGCTGGCTGGGCAGTGTAACAGGAGCTGGGGCCCCCTGCAGCAGGCCCCACGCAAAGTGAGGGTCTGGACAAGGGTCTGGATGTTATCCTAGTGGCCCTGAGGAGGCTCTTGAGCAAGGGAGGAACATGAGGTGTAAGTTTTTAAGATGCAGTGAGAGACGCTCGGTAGAAGGGTTGGAAGCCTCAGTGTCAGGGTGACCCTTACTCACCCGTGCAGCTCTCTTGCTCATCGGGCTCATAGCCCGGGAGGCAGGGGTTGGGGTGCTCAGCAGGGGGCACTGGTGGTGGTGGTCCCTCGCCATGCAGGTCACTGATGACAGCAGCAGAGCGGGGCAGGCACAAGTAGCCCCCATAGTGGTTGATACATTTCATTTCCCCCTTGCAGGCCTCCGGGATGGTCAGGCACTCATTGACATCTGCGGAGAGGGGCCTGCTGGGCACAGCCAGTCTCCTGGGCCGGCCGTGGAGGGGGTGGGAGGCAGGAGCCCATCTCAGCCTTCTCTAAGCTGAGTGACCCGGGCAGGGCCTTCCCTCTCTACTCAAGAAGCTAAGGCTGCCTGCCCAGGACCCCTTCCCAGGGCCTGCCAGGGCTGATGGTGGAGCAGTTGTTCCTATAGTCACCCCCATTTTCTTGCCCCCAAGAGGGTCTCTGTCCCTCCCCAAAGCCCTGGCCCTGACTCAGCCTAACAGTGATGTGCAGGCCTCCTTACCCACCCCCGCAAGCACTGCTCTCCTGGAGCCGTGATAGGACAAAGCTGGATAGGACAGTGATTAGAGGAGGTATCCAGGACAGCGCCCTGTTGCTCTCTAGACTCCTGAGGGGGTGGGGAGGGGGGCGGGCAGGGTGTCCTGGGTTTCTCTGAGAGGGAGGGGCCTGGATGGTTTCTCCACCCCTAGCCGAGCTGGCCCCCTGAGAACCAGAGCTGGCCACGGCCAGGCAGAGCTGGGCAGGAGACAGAGCAGCTCTTGGAGGTGGGGTTGCAATCCCCTTCCCGGTTCTCGGGGGTGAGTCAGTCCCCCAAGCATCCTCACCCCGGCAGTGCTGGCTGTCAGGGTCCCACTCATAGCCGTCTGTGCATTCCTACAAGGGGACCAGAGGTGGCCAGTGGTCACCCCTGGCCGCCTCTAGCTGACCAGGCCAAGACCAGGGCCCAAGCCTGGCCACCCTCCCCGCCTGCTCCAAACAATGGCCCCAGCTGCTCCACCAACCAGGGGAGGGGAGAATCTTCCCCAGCAGCAGCCACCCCAGGATCCTGGTCTCTGTGTCCCTGCCCTGCTCAGCCCAGCCCAGGCCAGTGACCCCACTGTCCCCACCGTGTAGCTGTCGGGCTCCTCAGAATCCTGGGGAGACGCTGCCCCCAACAGCAACAGCAGCAGCGCCCAGAGCAGTAGAGACGCGGGGAGGCAGGAGGCGAAGGGGAGCATCCTGGGGCTGGGGGATGGTGGGCGGGGGTCAGGGCGCCTCTGCCGCAGCAGCCCGCATTCCCGGTACCAGGACTCAGAGCCGTGGCCCCGGTCGCCTCCTGCCCGGAACCGTGCTTGGGGCACCGGAGCCTCCCAGGGCCGAGGGCCGACTCCTCACGCAGGCCGGGGTTCAGGGCCCACCCGCCCGGGGCCGCCCCGCCCCCGCCCGGTCCCCCCGCGGCTCCGGCCGAGGAGCGCGGGCCTCTCGGCTCCTTGCTGACGCGACTCGGCCGAGACTCTGGCTCGCGCCCTCCCCCCATGGACGGCCACTCACTTGGGCCCGCGACGGCCCCGCGGCCCGCGGCTCCGGCGGCTCGGCTGGCTTCGGCACTGCCTGCGGCAGACGGACAGGCGGACGGCGCAGCTCCCTGGACGCGCGGCCCCAGGAAGCGCCCCCCGCCCGCCCGCCCGCCGCGGCGCGGCCCACCCCGGCGCCTCCGCCCGCCCCTCAGCGGATTCCTGAGCCCGCGCCAGGGGGAGGGACCCCGACCCCCCACTTCTCCGCCCCCAGCCGGCCGCAGGCCCCCACCCGGTCCCCCGCGGCGCCTCCCGGAGCCGCCTCCCGGCGCCGGGCCAGGGTCCCCTAGCGCCCGATCCTGGGGGCATTGGCCCTGATGCCAGGCCCCCGACTCACTTAGGAGCCCCCACGCTTTCACTTTGCGCACCCCAAAATGTCATCCTGCGCACCTAGACCCTACCTAATCTGCGCCCCCAAAATTCCTGTGCACTTAAGGCCGGGGCCCACAGACTCTTTCTGCGCCTCCCAGAATGTCATCCTGGGGACCTAGACCCCACCTAATCCTGGGACTTCCAGATCCTCACTCTGCAGCCTCCAGAATGTTATTCTGTGCACGCGGACAGTCACTCTGGAAATACCAGAACTTCGTCCAGGGTCACCAGACCCTCGCCCTAAGAAGAGACGCTCCCAGGTCCAGAACTGTCCATCTCGGTCCCTTCTCCTCTCCATCCCCAGGGCTGTCTTCAGCCAGGCGGTCCCTTCACTCCAGAACGGCCTCCTGCGAGCCCTCAGTCCGAGAGGCTACCTCAGTTTGGGGCGGGGGCGGCAGTTCACTTCTGGCCCAGAATGAATGGAAGCCCCTGAGAAGGCGGGCAGGGCCGAACTCGGGCGTGCAGGACGCCAGGGTCCGGTGCCATCGCCTTCCTGGCCATCCTCCCACCAGCGTCCCCCGACCCCACACACACACCCCGCCCCCAGTCCCCGGGTTTCTGCATCCTCTCCCAAGCAGAGGGAGAGCCCTAAGGGGAGGAGTTTGGGCGGAGCTGGCTCCCAGGAAGGGGTTGGGGGCTTGCCCTGGCCACGTCTCAGGGCGGGGCCAGACGGGAAAGGGCTGCGTGTCTAGGGGTCCCCTGCCTGGAGGCAGACAGGGTGTGGGAACTGCCGAGCCCTCGGTTCCCTTTCCCACCCCTGTTTATCTTCACTATCGCCCCGCCGGGGGAGAGGAGAGGACTTAACGGTGGGTCCTGGGGTGAGCCTTCCGGGTGCAGTGTGAACTGGAGAGCACCTCGCCACCCCCAAATCCTTCCCAGCACCATCCCCCAACGTGCGGGGAAGGAGCCTAAAAATAATAGTTCTTTAAAACCAAAAATACAGACAGTAACAAGTGCTGGCGAGGAGATGGAGAAATTGGAACACTCATACACTGTGGGTGGGAATGTAAGATGGGGCAGCCACTGTGGAAAACAGTCTGGCAGGTCCTCAGAAATGTTACCACGTGACCCAGCGATTTCACTCCTAGGTATATACCCAGGGGGATTGAAAACACAATCCACACACACACGAAATCTGTACAGTGTTCATAGCAACACTATTCATAAGAACCAAAATATAGAACCAATCTAATGTTCATCAACTGATGAAAGGATAAGCAAAAAATGGTAACACGGTGGAATGTTATTCAGCCATAAAAAGGAATGAAGTACTGATATATGCTACAACATGGATGAATCTTGAAAATAGTACACTAGTTGAAAGAAGCCAGACACAAAAGGCCACATATTCCACTTACTTATATGACATACCCAGAATAGGCAAATCTGAAAGACAAACTAGATGAGTGTTTGCCGGGGGAAGGGGAATGGGGAAATGACTTCTAATGGGTATGGGGTTTCTTTTCGGGTGATGAAAATGCTCTGATATTAGACAGTGGTGATGGTTACACCATTATGCAAATACATGAAAAACCGCTGAATTGTACACTTATAAATGGTGAATTTTATGGTATGTGAATTATACCTCAATAAAGCTGTTATGTGAACCTCCAGCTCTGAGGGCTGACATGGGGCTTTAGCCATAGGTCACACACAGCCAGAAGCAGCTTGGGACACATGCCTGGGATCTAGAATCATGAAGCCAGGTACCCCTCTGTGGATGGTCTGTCTACTGTATTTTAATAAAGGCAGCATCACTCTTTTTTCCAAATAGAGGAGTCCCTTGGCTTACTATCCGGGGTGTGTGGGTGGGGGGGGCGGGGGCTGGGTGCAGCAAAACGGGATCTCACAGCTTTGGGAAGATTCCTAATGAATGAAAAAAAGAGGTGGTGAGCTCATGAGTGGATGGATCCCTTCCCGTCGCTCCCATCCCCATGGAACCCCGAGAAAGCCAGCTTTTTTCTCACCCATCTCTTGTATTGGGTGCTGGTTGCCAGCCTGGAGGCCCATATGGGAGCTCCCTAGCCCAAGGACCCACTTAAAACCAAGGCAGAAGTAACAGGTGTGAACACCCCTGCCCAGCCCTTAGCCTCCGGCCTTACTCTGTCTGAGATGCCAACCCTGCTATCCTTCCGCCCCCTCAGGCCCACCCACACCCCTCATCCCCATCCCCAGACTGATAGGAATGAAGAACAGAAGGAGGTAGTAGATGCCACTTGCTGTCCCCCGGACCCTGAACTTTTCTATTTAAAGCCCATGACGACCAATCGCTCAGTCAACAAATCCCCACTGAGCCAGCTCTGTGCCCAGCCCCTTCCTGGGTGCTGAGGACACAAGCAAGGCAGATACCTCCGGTGCGGTTGGGACGCAGATGCCCAGTAGGCACAGGCACAGCAGGGGCTCAAGGAGCTGCAGGTTACACCACAGGATGGGTGAGCTGCTTGGAGGTGACTTCTGAGCCGACTGAGCTTTGTAATAGGATGAACAAGAATGCTCTCCGGGGGCCACTGACCACCACCCATCCCCCCAGTCATCAGGGCCTGTGGCTTCCATAGCCCCCTGTTTCCCGCTCAAGGCACTGATGGCCTTACATTGTCACTGCCCACTTAGGATCTGTCTCCTCCTGTCCCCTTAAGGACAGATCCATCTCCGTATCCCTAGAATCGCCCAGAACAGCATGGGCAGAGAGCCTCTGTTGAATAAACGGGTGGAGCGGGGTACAGGAAGGCAGGGGGCCATGTAGGGACAAAAGCCTGAAGGCCTCTTGTGCTCGGGGGTCCTCCTCCCCCTCGCAGCCTGGTTTCCCCTTTGTGGTTTCTCCAGCTCCACCCTCTCAGCCCCTCCACCTTGGTCTGCATAGCTTCCTGCCGCTGACACTCTGGTCTGCGGCGTCATGTCACTAACTGTCCATCTCTCCTGTCTCCTGGCCCTGTTGGTGGCAGGCCTGGCCCAAGGCATCAAGAGCTCCCTCAGGGGCCAGGTAAGCGTCCCCAGCCTGCTCCCCATGCCTGGGGCTCACCCCCTCAGAAACAGTGCTTTGCTCCTACTTCTCGGAGCAACTGAGGCTGGAGAGGTGATTGACGCGTCCAGGCCCACACAGGGAGAAGAGGGGGTGAACCGGCTGCTCCCCTAACCCAGTCCTGGCACATCTGGGAGCTGAGGTGGGGTCCCAGCAATGACTCCTCACCTCTCCGCCTCCCCACTGCCCTTGGTTGTTTTTCCAGGACCCAGGTCCCCAGCCTCTGGAGCTGAAAGAGGTCTTCACGTTGTTCCAGATCCAGTACAACCGGAGTTACTCACACCCAGCAGGTATCACGGGGCGCAAATGTCTCCGGTCCAACCCCCCTTCTCCCATTTAAGAGACAAGGAAATCAAGCCACAGGGTGGGGAATGTGCTTGGCCAAAGCCACTCAGCAGGACAGTGACAGGGCTGGGGGTGTACTCCCTGGTTTCCCAAATGCACAAGTGGGGACAGGATCATCCTTGGCTACGAACCTGGAGGGAGGCAGCAGCTCTTGGGGGTCTGACTGGTCCAAGAGGATCCTTCACCTCCAGAGCCACTTTCCTGTGACTGCAGGCAGCAGGCAGGAGGCCGCCATCTAGTCATGAGTTAATTCAGCAAACACCCAAGGATACCCATTTTGTCCCCAAGCTGGGGACTCCCTCTCCACCCCCAGGAGTTGCCAGCCCTGCCCCTGCCCTCTGGATCTCATCTCCCATAGGGGGATGGTCTGTGAGCACCTTTCAGCCCAGACTTCCTGTGCCATGGACCTGTACCCCACCCTCCCCCGCCTCGTTCCAGCCACAGACTTGCGGTCAGAGATGTGAAGTACAGAGAGCGATGACCTGGCAGGATGCTGATCTCTAACCATCCACTTTTCCCTTGAGTCACTCTGCCTTCCGACCCTTTACTTGGCTTCTCCCCCAGGTGGGCGGAGATACCCCTCTTCTGGCTTCCTAGGAAAACCCAACCCTAGGGGCGCTGGGGAGCCACTTCCTTGGCCCAGGTGTCTGTAGCAGGGCCTGCAAGGACCACGGGAAACACAGCCAGTGCTCACCTGGGCGAGTGTGGATGAGAAGCCAAGCCAGTGACCACTTCCTACCCCTGGGGGCTTGGAAGCCAGCCTAGGACAACCTCCTTTTGGTCTAGAGCATGCTCGCCGCCTGGACATCTTTGCCCGAAACCTGGCCAAGGCTCAGCAGCTGCAAGAGGAGGACTTGGGCACAGCTGAGTTTGGGGTGACTCCATTCAGTGACCTCACAGGTACCGGGACCCCCTCCTGGCCCCTAGGTGGTAGGTGGGGAAGCAGAACCTTCTCCAGGGATACTAGCAGATGGACAGGGCAGGTTTTTGGCTTTTGTTTCCCAGAGGGACTCTGAGGACCAGAGGCCTGGGTGCTTGGCCCAAATCAGAGATCAGGGGCAGGAACTCCGGAGGCCGGGGTCGCAACCCAGCTCAGGGGGAGGCAGCAGGTGCAGGGGAGTGCACCCCAGCAAGGAACCTGGCCTCTCTCTAGGCCTCAGTACCCTTGCCTTTCTGTCTCCCAGGGTATTAGGGGGACTCAGATGGCTGAGGATGTGGATGGCTGAAGTGAGAGGCAGACTGTGGGGGAGAGGGGGTAAAAACTGCAAAATTTGGGGGCCCCATCTGTCTCCCAGAGGAGGAGTTTGGCCAGCTTTATGGGCATCAGAGGGTGGCTGGAGAGGCCCCCAGTGTGAGCCAAAAGGTAGGGTCTGAAGAGTGGGGGCAGTCAGTGCCCCTGACCTGTGACTGGCGGAAGAAGGCTGGAATCATCTCACCCATCAGGAATCAGGTATCTGCCCCCTTGCGGCCTGGCCCAATCCAGTCCTGGTGGCGGGAGGGGGAGGGGAGGGGCAAGGCCTGCATTCCCTACCCCCACCCCCATCCTTCTACCACTAGCAAAACTGCAACTGTTGCTGGGCCATGGCAGCAGCAGGCAACATCGAGGCCCTGTGGGCCATCAAATACGATCAATCTCTGGAAGTCTCTGTGCAAGGTATGGCTGGGGGAGGGGACCTGTGTGACTGAGGCGGGGGTGCCTGAGGCCCGGGCACCCACACTGTCCCTGCTTGCACCAGAGCTGCTCGACTGTGACCGCTGTGGGAATGGCTGCAAGGGCGGTTTCGTCTGGGATGCGTTCATAACTGTCCTCAACAACAGTGAGTGCCTGTCTCTCCGGGCAGCTGTGTGTGTGTGTGTGTGTGTGTGTGTCGGGGGGGTGGGGGGTGGGATGTTCCGGAGCTGAGCCGAGTCTCCTCCGGGGCCTTGCTCATGTCCAGGTGGCCTGGCCAGTGATAAGGACTACCCATTCAAGGGGAACAGCAAACCCCACAGATGCCAGGCTAAGAAGCACAAGAAGGTGGCCTCGATCCAGGATTTCATCATGCTGCAGCCCTGCGAGCAGAGTATGGGCAGGATGGAGACACATGGGCGGGCCCAGGGGGGAGAATGACAGGGACAGACAGACCAGGACAGACAGGGCTACAGACAGAGATGGAGGGATTTGGGGGCGGGGGGTTGGGCGTGGGAAAGAGAAAGAGATAGAGACACCCATGAGCCGAGAGCAGGGGGCACAGGACAGGCAGGGCCTGACGGCACATTCCACCCCCAGGCATCGCCAGGTACGTGGCCACCCAAGGCCCCATCACTGTGACCATCAACATGAAGCTACTGCAGGTGGGATAAGGTAGGGAACTGGGGGGAGGGGTATATAGGGGAGGTGGCCCCCGACTCAGCCTCTCTGCCCCTGCAGCAATACCAGAAGGGTGTGATCAAGGCCACATCTACCACCTGTGACCCCCAGCTTGTGGATCATTCTGTCCTGCTGGTGGGTTTTGGTAAAAGCAAGTCGGTGGAGGGGAGGCAGGCAGAGGCAATCTCATCCCGGTCTCATCCTCATCCTCGCTACTCCAACCCATACTGGATCCTGAAGAACTCCTGGGGGGCCAACTGGGGTGAGGAGGTGAGTGTGATCTACTGGGGGCGGGAGGACAGGGCCGGACAGACCTCTCCCCGCCGACTGGCCCTGATGTCCCCTAACTTCCTAGGGCTATTTCCGGCTGCATCGAGGGAGTAATACCTGCGGCATCACCAAGTACCCACTCACTGCCAGAGTGGACAAACCCGTTAAGAAGCACCAAGTCTCCTGCCCTCCCTGAGCCCACCTGGCTGCCCCCCAGCTCTCTCCTGCTATGCCAGCTACCTCCCTGCCCACCCCACCCCAAGGTTTTTGCCTATTCTCCCAGTGTTTCTGCTACGGATTGAATAAACCTAGACAAGACCCCTGTCTTCGGAGTGGACTCAGCTGGGGTGGGGAAATAGATGGGGAGTACATAGATAACATTCTCTGACATGTCCTAGTCCCTGCGGGGCCAATGGACACATACATCCTTAGACACTGTGACACTCAGAGACACACGCGTGCAACCTGCACACACTCCCACACGCGGACCCATAATTGTACCCACTCACAGCCTCCTCCAAAGTCATGGCAACTTTATTGTCAATGTGGGCAGGGCAGGGGGAGGGGGCCTCAGTCATGACAGAGTCGCAGGAGGCAGCCACGGAGGGTGCCCATGTAGCGGTCCCAGAGGGCCTGGTGCCTGCAATGGTAACAGTAACGGGATCGGCTGACGTTTACTGTATGCCCCTCGTGTCATGACACTGCTCTAAGTGCTCTCTACACCCTCACTTGTTTGATCCTCACAATATTCCTATGATCCTCATTATTATCACCCCCAGCTTATGTACGAGGGGACTGAGGAAGGGAGAGGTTAAGGAACCTGTCCAAAGTCAGGGTCACAGCTTCCAAGAGGTGGAGCTGAGACTCTAGTCAACACAGACTTCCACCTCCAGGGCGACAGAACAGGGAACTCTGAGTCTGCAGGAGGGCTAGGCCCCAGAAGGAGGCCAGCAGAGTGAGGAAGCCTGGGGTGTCTCACCGGAAGCCATCCAGGGAGTGGACCGATGCCGAATACTGATTCAGGAAGAGTCGCACATCATTCAACGGCCAATGGTCGGAGCGGCAGGGTTCCACGAACTGTGGGTCCGAGGTAACATCTAGCACTGGTACAGCCCAGGGACAGGCCAGGATGGGGATCAGAGGGCAGCGGGCAGGACAGCTCACCTTCTCCACAAGGTCCACAAACAGGTCTCTGACATCCTTATTGTGGGTCAGCTTGGCGGCCACATTCACCAGCCCCCGGGACAGGTTCTGTGGGGCAGGGAGCCTGGGAGTTCTGCCTTCTGCCCAAGAGGCTGGTGGCTGAGCCCAAATCTATCCACCTCCCTCCATCAAATAACTCCCCATTGTTTAAGAGCTGGCTCCCCCTTCACAGGCAGGCAGAGGGAGCAGCAGCGCCACCTGCCGGTCAATCTCAGGCATGAGCAGAGCTGCCCGGAGGGGACAGTGCTCTGGAGGCTGACGATGCCAATGGGACAGAGGCTGGATTGGGCCACAGACCTTGAAGTTGGCTTCCATCTCAGAGAAGACCCCGAGCTTTCCCCGGAGGGCAGTGCACACCAGGCTGCAGGGAGACAGGGTCAAGCCCAGAGTCGCCTGGGCCCCCACTTCAGGCCCCGCCCCATAGACCCCAAGGGTCACCTCTTGTGCAGGTCCAGAAGGTCCTTGTCAGCCACAAGCACCTTGAGCTCCTTCAAGTCCTGGAGAAACTCCTTGTCTAAGTCCATGTCCATGTCATCCGCCTGGGGGTCTGAGTGAGGTCCATGAAGGGAGTTGGGGTGGGAGATAAAAACCCCTCCTGTGACATCCCGAGCCTTCCTCCCCCACCACCTCATTGCGCCCCATGAGACAAAAGAGCAAGTGGAGTGTGAGGGACGTGAAGTGACTGGCCCCAAGCCATAGGGAAGCCGTGGGCCCTTTGTCTGCAGACGTGTGGGTGGGAACACCGGACTGGGAGCAGAAGTGGCTGGGGAGGGGCCCTGAAGAAGAAAGGATGCTGGGAACGGGGGCCTACAGGAGAAACCGCTGGTGGGAAGCCAGGCCCTGAGAAGGTGAGGAGGTGTCCAGGCACCTGGGTCGGTGGGGGCCTCACCGACGGCTCCAAGGGTCCAGTTCTGGATCATGAGCTCAGCACAGAAGGCAAAGTCCCCAAAGCTCAGATACTGCAGTTTTTTCTTCCCTGTCTCAAAGCGATTGTTGGCAAAGAAGACGATGGCTGCATAGTCCCTGCAGGGAGGGGAGAGTGGGCCCATCAGGGCTTGAAATTCCTTCTTAGCGAGCAGCTCCCACCTGCAACACTGGCTGGGCATCCGAGTTCTGGCCTCTCTCTACCCTAACTCACTGTGTGATGTGTTTCAAGTCACTTTTCTCTGGGCCTCCTCATCTGGGGAAAGAGAAGGTTTCAGCCCAGGTCTCCTAAGGGACACAGTGGGAGACCACAGGGTAACAGCTACCATTCACTGAGTACATACTAAGCCCCAGGGGCTGTGCCGTCATGGGCTTTCCATGTGGCACCTCGCAACAGCCCAGTTGGTGAATGGCCGGGCTGGGATTCAAACCCAGGCCAGTCTGATCCAAAGTGCAGACCAGGAGTGGGATAACCATCCCCCCAGCCCAGCCAAGGAGGTCAAGTGGGTTGGTGTGGGGAATATGGACCAGCCTCAGGGGGCAAGGAAGGAGTGTGCAGGAGGGGGAGGCAGCTGGCTCCTCATCTAGCCCCTCACCTGGCCCCTCACCTGGCCAGCCGGTCGGACAGGAGGAAGTGTTGCTGGATGTTATCGACCAGGGAGCCCCGCATTTCCTCCACCACCTTGAAGACTCGCTTAAAGTTGTCAAACTGCAGGGCAGTTAGAGGAGGAGAGAGGACTGGTCAGAGGTTGCTCACCCAATAAGCTGTTTAGTGAACGTCCCTCTATCACCTACCCACCTATACAGTCAACAGACACTGAGGGAGCATCTGTTATTCCTTCAACAAACTATTAATTATTAATACCTGTTATCAATTCAACAAGTGTTCACCAGCTTCTGCCATCTTGCCTTGGATACATGTTTACTCACTCTTATCAATAAATTCACCCCCATTTTAGCATCATGCTCTCCAGTTCTTCACTAATTTGTGCTGAAACTGACCGTCCTGGCTAAGCCCCAGGAAAGCTAAGGTCAGATCTGGGCTTCTGAGAGGCCACTCTGGCTGAAGAGTAGGGAATGGCTTGGAAGGGCCAAAAAGAGAGCAGAGTGGATATGAAGCCACTGCCACCGAGGTGCTGGAGGAGCCTGGAGGTGGGGCAGTGACCAAAGGGATGGTGTGAAGGGGCGGGCTGCAGATGAGTGTAGTGTCCACCTGTCTCCGGCAGCTCTTGAGGGTGATGCCTGTTTTGGTGCTGATGTCATCCAGGTCTTTCTTAGTGCCCTTGGACAGCTTCTTGCCCAGCACCTCCCGCACAAAGGCCTCGTCAAAGGCATAGTACCTGTGAGGAGTCAGGGGACACTGCTGACTTTCCATAAAGGAGGCGAAAGGAGAACTGGCAGGACCTGGGTTTGGCCCCTTCTGCTCTCAACTTTCTCCCGGCCTAGATAAGCCCCGTCCCTCCCTGGGCCTCATTTTCAGCCTGCAAAATGGGTATATGGCCAGAGTGGTTGGCGTCCCCACCATCCCGCCAGGTGAGCACCTCTCGATGAGCAGCGCCTGTCGAGAGGGCGGGATCTGAAAGATGAGCTGGTGCAGCAGCTTGGGCGGGGCGTGTAGCAGGCGCTCAAGCATTTGGAAAGTACGGTAGTGGTCCATGGTGTCGCTCTGCAGCACCGCTGCTGTGGCGCCGGTCTGCTCCAGGATTCCCGAGCGCACCCTCAGGGCCACCGCGTCGCTCACTAGGAAGTGAGCGCTAGCATCAGGCTCCGCCCCGCCGACCCCAGAGGCCCTTCAGGGATTCCAGCCCCGACCCCTAGGTATTCGGTACTCCCAGGCCTCTGCCCACTGCCCTATAGGATGCCTACTCCTGGCTCTGCCCGCTCTCCCATCCAAAACAACAGCTCCGCCAAACCGGCACCCACAGACGGTCCCCCACAGACCCGAATAACCGTCCAGCCAGAGGCGATACACGTCCTCGTCGATGAGGGTCGTGTTCCCCACGAAGATGTCCAGCTCGCTGGCCATGGCGACGCCGGGACCCGGGCGCTACCGCAGCGCCCCAGCAGGAGCAAGCACTGCCCGGGCCCGGCGCGCCGCCGCCGGGCCACTTCCGTGAGCACAGGCATTCGGCTCCCGGCACCCGGAGCCAGAAAAGGACCACTTCCGGGACAGAGCGAGTCGGGGCAGGAGCGGCGAGGAAAGAGGCGGAGACGGAGGCAGTGGAGTAGCCCCGCCCTCCTCCCAGCGGGAGGGGGAATCTCAGGCTCTCAGTCCCCACCCCACCCCACCCTCACCCCGGCCAGGTTAGCGGGAGGGCGTCCAGAGTCAAGGTCTCCGGCCAGTTTGACCTATCCCGGCAACCTCTACCCTCACATCCTTCTGGTTTTTCTCTGCCCTTTTCGGGGCCTCCCTACTTTGACCTGTATCCTAAATTTAGGGGCTCCACTGGGCTCTATCCTAAGTCTTTTCCCTGAAAAAAAGGTGTCTGGCTCATCCTCAAGGGCCCTTGCTGGGTGGGAGCCCCTCAGTCCATCCTGCAGACGAGCCCCTCTCCTGAACATGGGGCACCTGTTCCTATGGTTTTAACCACCTCCCCCCCCACACTAATGACCTCTCTTATTCTGCAGCTTAGAGCTCTGTCTGCAAGTCCACATCCAGACGGCCACCTATGTGTGACTCCACTCTGTCCCCCACAGGACCTTCAAAAGCCAGACAGACCTGTCGGTCTCCCGAATCTGTTTCTTTCCTGCGTTCCTATCTTGGTGACAGCCCCACCATCCACGCGGTTCTCATACCAGAAACCTGGGCTTTCTCCCAGACTCCTCTCTCCCTACATTCAGTTCTGCCGATTTGCCTCCTGAATATTTCTAGTATCTGTTCTGTCCTCTCCACCCCCACTGGCACTGTCCCAGCCCACTCCTTCTGCATAGCTCTCCTTGCCCATTGACACAGTGTTCTTAGTAATCTCTCTGCCTACATCCCCTCCCTGTGGTCCATCCCACACAAAGCCGTCCAAACAACCTTTTTTACAAAATGCATATTTAAAAATGTTACTCTCCTGCTTAAATTCTTACTGGCCTGTGTAAACGCTCCAGCCTAGTATTGAAAACTCTTAAAAATCTGGCTTCTGATTACCTTTGTTACCTCCCTTCCTCTCTTACCACTTTCTCTAAGCACCTGCCTTTCCAAAACAAACAAATAAACAAAAAACCCAAAAAACAAGCTACTCTCACGGTTTCCAAAGCAGCAAGCCTCTTTCAGACCCCAGCGATTTTCATCATGCTATTCCCTCTCCTTGAAATAGCTCTCTCATTACTTGCCAAAGTCCTATGCATCTTTCAGGGCCCCTCGGATATCACCTCTTTTGGGAAACCTTTTGCAGGTAGGGGGCGGTCCCTCAAAATGTGCTCTTCTTCCATTTGCTTTTTGTTTAACGCAGCTCGTCTCCTCTGCCAGATTACGATCTCTTTAAGGACAGTATAAGGATATTGATCAAGTTTGTTTCTCTATAAGCCTTACATACAATAATAGTTTATTGAACAAAAGAATCCCTTGTATGGCCCTCCCACTGGGCAGGACACGGTCCGTGAGAAGGAGAATAGGCTGATGGTGAGCCAGGACGTTTGGACTTATGTTTCCGTGGACTGGGAGCGATGCTCAGTGAGCCGAGACTCTTGAGTTCGAGCAAAGCTAGGAAGGAAGAAAAGGCGATCCGTCTGGATTTCGCCCGGGGGTGGGCAGGAAAGTCGGGGGCCGACCCCCGAATCTTGGTTCTCAGAGGGAGCTCGAGCTTGAGGAGGTTTCGAATTGGAAGATACGAAGCTTCTAGTTGGCTGTTGACTGCCGCGGAGGTCGGTGACGCGGGTACCGAGTGTCCGCGAGCGTCGGGGACTCCGCGGTCCAGAGTGGGCGGGGAAGGGCCTTGCTCCCGGCTCCTAGGCACCGCCCCTTCCGAGGGAGCTGGCTCGGATTGGCTGTTCTTCCTTGACGCCCTGCAGTCCCGACCCGGCGCGCGCCCCGCCGCGTGCCCACCCACGCGCGGCTGCTGCAGCCTAAGCTATCTCTACCACAGCCTGTCCGCGGAGCGGGTGCCTGAGCCCCAGCGGCGAGGAGCTCGTCGTGGGGCTCCTGGGCCGCGGCGGCGGGCAGGCGATGCTCCAGAGGCTTGAGCAGCCATGGAGGCCGAGACGGGCGGCCTGGAGGAGCTGACGGATGAAGAGATGGCGGCTCTGGGCAAGGAGGAGCTGGTGCGGCGCCTGCGGCGGGAGGAGGCGGCGCGTCTGGCGGCTCTGGTGCAGCGCGGCCGCCTCATGCAGGAGGTGAATCGGCAGCTACAGGGTCACCTGGGCGAGATACGCGAGCTCAAGCAGCTCAACCGGCGCCTACAGGCCGAGAACCGCGAGCTGCGCGACCTCTGCTGCTTCCTGGACTCGGAGCGCCAGCGAGGGCGGCGAGCCGCTCGCCAGTGGCAGCTCTTCGGGACCCAAGCATCCCGAGCCGTGCGCGAGGATCTAGGCGGTTGTTGGCAGAAGCTGGCCGAGCTGGAAGGCCGCCAGGAGGAGCTGCTGCGGGAGAACCTGGCCCTTAAGGAGCTCTGCCTGGCGCTGGGCGAGGAGTGGGGCCCGCGCGGCGGTACCGGCGGCTCGGGGGGCTCTGGCGCTGGGCCGACACCCGAGCTGGCCTTGCCCCCCTGCGGTCCCCGTGACCTGGGCGATGGAAGCTCCAGTACCGGCAGCGTGGGCAGCCCCGATCAGTTGCCCCTGGCCTGCTCCCCAGATGATTGAGGGCACAGCTTCGCGCCGACGCCCGCCCGGATTGCTCCTCCAGCGCGGAGATTGCGGTGGACCTCGGCACCCGGACGCCGCCCCCGCTGCGCACGAGGGGCCGATGGCATGGACTTAGAAACCCTAACACTGAGGAGGGCCCCTGGCGCTCGCTGGCGGGGCAGGAGGGGGACTGGAGGCTGGAGCGGAGGGACTTGCTGGGGGCTGGGTGGAGGCTAATAAACTGAGGCGGAAGCAGAGCCCATGGCTGGGGCAGCGTCTGTTTGGGACTCGCCGGCGTTGGGACGAGGGCGGGGACGTTGAGACTGGGTACCATTCCCATCTGGAGGGACTGCAGAACTAAGGTGTCTGACTCCCCCATTACTTGCATCCTGGGGCGGGATGTGGGACCGTGGTAAGCCACTGGCTCCCCCCATCAGGCCCCAGGACAGGCCGTAATCCAGCCCCTGAAGTGGCTCCAGCTCCCTTCCCGGCTCCTTCCTGTCCAAGACAATGGGGCAGGAAGCAGGTGTTGGGGGCCTGAAACCCACTCAGCCGCCTCCCGGGAGGCTGGAAGGGGCATAACAGTGCCCTCCTGTGGGAGTACTGTGGGCCCCCACCAGGAGGAGGATGGTAATCCTCTTGGCTTGGCACCTCATAGCACTTCTGTGCCTCCTCTCAGTCCTGGAGCTGAGGCAGAACAGACGTAGCCTCACTTGTCAGATAAGAAAATCAAGGTCCAGAAATATCAAAGAATTTGTCCAAGGTCATGTAGTGAATTGGTGGAGCTGAAATGGGAGCCTAGGGCTTCTGGCTCCAAATCTTCTCCCTTTAGCCTCTGGGTCCAATGAGAGCAGGCTAGAGCTGCAAGCCTTTTATTCCATTTTGGCAGGTTTGTATAAAAATACTCTCTTTAGGAAAATAAATAGCAGCTGCCCACGCTGTGGAGGCTTGGAGCTAAAGTCTTCTCAGAGCTGGGGCTGCAGGTCAGCTCATCATAGAAACCTCTGGCACCTCCTGAGCTGTTCCACTTATGAGGGGCTGGCAGAGTGTCCTGGTTCAATAACCTGGTGCTGCTGGCAGTGGGGCTGGGTGAGTTAGTGTTCTCGGCGGGTAGAGCATCACCTCCTGTCAGGGTAGGGTTGGGTGAATCACAGGAAGAGGGTGATGGTGACTATAGGGGTGATCTGCAGGGATTTAGGGCTCCAGAGGACCTCTGAGAATCTACAAAGTCCCTTGGGAGCTGCCCGGAATTTTCTCCAACAAACAGGAACCACTTTGTCTCTGACTTAGTGCAAATTGTGCTAGAGAGGCCAGCTCTAGAGAAAGAGGGGGCAGCTTTGGTAGCCCCAAGCTGGCACTACCAGGAAGCAAAATATGCCCAGTCTCATCTGGAGGGATGGAGAAGAATCTGCTGGGGTTGGACATGAGATATGGTCCAGGCCAGCTGGACCAATGGGCAGGGAAATATTGGTGAGGGTAGCACCCGCAGGGAGTGGGGGCTGGAGTGCCTCATAAGGCCAGGAGGGTTGGGGAGCCAAGGGGGTCAGAAGAGGGGTCCCCACTGCTGCTGCTACTCCTGCGGTGGGCTGAGGCACAGGGCTCCGGTGTGCTGGGGTAGGTGAAGACCAGACTGGGGGTGAAAGGAGTCAGGGAGGGTGTGGTCATGAGCGTGGGAGTGTGCAATGCTTCGGGTTCAAGCACAGGCCCTGGGGAAAGGGAGATACGAGGCACAGAGCGGGAGGGGGCTGGTGGGCTGCTGGTGCCACTGGTACCGCCTGTGCCGCTGGTTTCGCTCTCCTTGGCCCCTTCCGGGATTTTGCAGATGGGGCGGTGGGCTTCCAGCACCAGCTCCAGGCGCTCCTTCTGTTTCTGCAGCTCCTCAATCTCTCGCTGCAGCCCGGATTTCTCGTCCTCCAGTTTGTCGGTCTCCTGTGGACGATCAGGAGAGGAGTCAGGAGGATGAGGGCTGAATACCGCGGAGCCTCCCACTGTGGTAGTGATTGGAAGGTTGGGGCGCGGAAGGTGGGTGGTGGTGGCGAGGGGGCGGGGGGGAGTGGGGAGTCTCCAGCAAGTCTGGACTACAACTCCCATGAGTCGATGGGAGAAAATGGGCACGACTCCCATCAGGCTCGGGGGGCATCTTCGAAGGACATTGTCGGTCCCAGCTTCAGCTCTTCTCTGTTCAGAGAGAGACCCGCTGCAATTAATTTTTAATCACATTTTCCTCGTCGGAGTGCGCCTCCGACAGGGAGCCGGGGGTGGGGCAGGGGACTTCATATACCGGCGCCCCCTGCGGCCCCGCGGGCTCTTGGGAACTGGGGGCCTTCTGAGGTTGGGTGGGCCGGGACCTGGGCACCCTCCGCACTCGCCGGTGCTCACCGCCTGCAGGAAGTCGGTCAGTTCTTTCCTCCGGTTCCTGCACTTGGCCGCGGCTAGCTTGTTCCTCTCGCGCCTCACTCGACGGCGTTCCTCCTCCTCGGGGCTGATCTGGGGAGGGTAGAGAGAGCAGTGAGGTGGACCCTGTGCTGCTGGCCCAGTGGTAGGAGCCTGGCCGAGGGCATGGCAGCGCAGGGGCACCCTCAGGCTGCGTTTTGGGACCTCTGCACCCCGACCGGTTCCCCGCTTTAGTAAGCTTGGATGAGTCATATTTCCTCCTCGCACCCAGCTTTTGCCTCCTATGATTCCTCTCGGAATGCCCTTCCCGTCCTTCTACAAACCTTAACCCTCCTCCTCTCCCAGGCTCAGCTAAGATTCCCCACCCGACCCCGGCCGTTCCTGGAAGCTTCTTTCATTCCGCAGCTATAAGTGGCCTTTCCTCCCATGAGCCTCTGGGACCAGGCCACTCTTTTTAAAAGGACCCTCATTCTTTTCAGTCTCTTGATAACCGAGTCTCCTCTTCCCCAGGGGCTGTAAGCACCAAGAGGGGCTAATGAGAGCTGCTAAATAGTTGTTCATCGGGAATCTACTATGTGCCAGCTAAGAGCTTTACACAGATTCCTTTTAATCATTTAAGTTTTATTTATTTTTTTTATACAGCAAGTTCTTATTATCTATTTTATACATATTAGTGTATATGTCAATCCCAGTCTCCCAGTTCATCCCACCCCACATGCCCCCCCACCCCGCCGCTTTCCCCCCTTGGTGTCCATACGTTTGTTCTCTACATCTGTTTATAAAGATTCTTAACCCAACTTTTCGTGTAAGGAACTGAAGCCCAGAGAAGAAAGAATAACTTGTTTGTGGTTCCAGGGCAGAAATTAAAATCCACTCACTCTATTTAACATTGAGAAAGAGGCCAGCTGATGGAGACCACCTCCCCCGAAAGGACCCCACTCACAGCTCACAGCCTCAGTCTAGGAGTACCCAGGATCATGGCTGAAGGAAGTCCAGGAGCCTGCCTCTGGGGCTTACACCATGGTCTCCTTCCAGTTGGTCACAAAAGCCAGCCATTCTGTTTCTGGGGAAGTCACCCCTGGCCGACGGCACATCTTTGTTAGGATCCTGACGTCTTCCCCATCCTCTACCCTGCTGTCAGAGCAAGCTCCTTAACGTGCAGACCTCACCCACTATAGTCTCAGATACCAAAATGCCCCAGGGAGAGGAAAGTGGAACCACTCCCTAAAGACCCTCTAGCTCTTATTCATTTATTTTGGCACGGACTTTATTAGCAGTGTGCTGCTAAGAACCGTGGTTTGGGAGGTAAGAGTTCCCAGCTCTCTAAGCTTCAAGCCTTCTCTTAACCTCCTGGTGAGACAGTGTGGATTAGTGGTTACGATCTGACTTTAGAATTGGACAGACCTGTCTCATTACTCACTACTTGTGTGATCTTGGGCAAGTGACTACCTCTCTGTGCCTTCATTTCCTTGGCTGTAAGATGGGGAATACCAGAGTTCATTCCCAAGAGGGTTTTCGTGAGGATTAAATGAGATAGAGAAACAGAGCCTCAGAGAGTAGCTGAAGAGAACCCTCCTCTTTCTGTTCTCTTCCCAGCAACATAGACAGCATAAGCCCGCCCTCTCCATACCTGTCAGCAGCTGGAGACCCTCTACTGTCCACACAACTTTCCACACATACACCTTGCATGTTCTCACTGCTACCTCCGTTCCTTCTCCTGCCATCCCCTCTTCCTGGAATGTCTTTTCTTTCATCTTTCTCTCTATTCAAATCCTACCCATCCTTCTAGGCCTGTAGGAAGCCTTCCTTGATCCAGAAGTGACTGCTTTGCCCTCTGGGTCTCCCCAGGGGGTCTCATCACTTTCTGTCTTGGCCAGTAGTCACCAATGGGTCTGTTCTCCCCATGCCCCTTCTAAGCCTGCGTTCTGGGCAAGAGCTTATGCTCTGCACCTCAGCATCCCTGTGGGCACAAGAACCCGTGCAAACGCCACTGCTTCTTACCTGTTCACAGGGCCGGCGACGCACTGCTGGAGTTTGGCCCAGGGCCCGTATGACTCCTGGCCGGGGCTGTGGGGGACTGTACTGGGGGTAGGCCAGAGGCCTGGGGTAGCTGCTGGGTCCCAGGAAGTGAGGCTGAACCATCCACTGCAGCTCCTGGCTGCCACTCACAGTGTTGATGCTTGGCACGAGGTGGAACTTCTGAGGGATAAGACATGGAGGGCCAGGGATAAGGTCTCTGTGAATTGAGGGGCTTCCAGTAATAAAGTGTGAATTCCAGGTGCTGTCCCAACCACTTTACAAATACTCATATACTTTGCACAAGAGTATCTTCATTTTCTGACAGGAAAACAGTTGTCCCTAGACACACAGCCAATAAGTGGGAAGTGGGGTTTGGATCCAGGCAGCCAGGCTCTTCTTACCCACTTTTGCACCCTGCCTGAGTCCCATCTACATAAAGAGGATAATGACAGCCCCTAACTTCGAGGGTGACTGTGAGAATCAGGTGAGAGAATGTGTGTGTGACAGAGCCTGGTAACTGGCAGGTGCCCAACACACAGGGGCCATGGTGGGCAAGAGCCACTGCTCTGAGTTCCAGCTAGCCCAGTTCTAATCTTAGCTCAGCCATTTACTGGCTGTCAGGGCGAATTATTTAACTTCAATGTGCCTCCGTTTCCTTGTTTTTAATATTGTCATAGGTGAGGATTACAGCATTTCACTGATGCTAACAAGTTCCCTTCAGTAGCTCTGAAATCATAGTTGAATTGGCAACTTTTAAAAAAAAATTAGTGGCACAAAATAATGGTGGGTTTTAAAATCAGTGGGGTCTTGGATTCTGTGAGGTGAAGTAAATGAGGTGGAAACTGCCCATCACAATGCAAGGCTGCACAGTATGCGCTCCAGGTATTACCTGTCATGATACTTTCAGCCAGAAACGTGAGGAATGGGTTGAGATGGGGGCTCAGTGTTCCGGAGGAGAACTGGGTTCAAGCCCAGGCAAGTCTGGACAGCAGTGTCCCCGGCTCAGCGCTGCGGGCCTAGTGACCCAGTGACCCCAGTTCCGGGCCGAGGTGCCGCCGGCGGCATCTCCCGGTCCCGAGGTTGTCCGGGCCCGGGACGCTCCGAGCCAGGAAGGGAGGGGCGCTCCGGGTGAGTCAGCCACCGTGACTCGCCGCCGTGACTCGGCGGAACGGACGCCGCTCCTTCCCTCCCCTAGCGACACGTGCTCACGGCCCCTCGACAGGAAATGGGCACCTGCAGCCTCCCGGGTCCCCCCTCAACCCTCAGCGGACGCCGTTCGGTGCCGAGAGTCGGGGGCGCGGGAGTTGCCGCTGCAGGACCTCGCGCACTTCCGGCACCTCGCGGTTTCCACCGGCCCCAACCCGTAAAAGGGTCAAGGGCCAGTCTCCCGGGGCCCACCAGGCTCCACTGCGCCGAGATGGGGATGAGGACTTGGCGACGGGGTGGGGAGGGACAAACAAACGGTCAGGCACACGGATGATCACAGACAGACTGCCGAGGATTCGCAGTCTGTCGGGGCTAGCCTGGCGGTGGATCCCGTGCGTAGGGACGTCTCGGCGGCCGCGGCTCAGACTCCGGACCTCGGAAAGTGAGTCCGAGATGGATCAGACCCTCTCTGATCCTGTCGGGGCTAGGACTAATCCCGGACTAAGGGGTCCCCTTCCGACGTAGATGGGACAAAGAAATTAGCGGTGAACAGGAAGAAGGAAAGAAGGTAACGGAGACGGAGGGACAGATAGACAGCAGACAGAGACGGGAAGGGGTACGAGCGCGAGAGGGGATGTTCGCAGATGTTTGCTCCGCCCGCCGCGCCCGTTCCGCTGGGGAGTGGGGGAGAAAGTGCCCTTAGACAGCGGAGAATGGGCATAATCCGCTGCCACTGCTCCGAGACCCATTCCCTGCTCCTTGTTCCCGGTCCCAGTCCCCGAGTGTGCGGGAGCGGCCCGCACAGTCCCAGGCTCTGTCCACCTGGGGATCCCAGGCGTCGGGTTCCTCTCACCTGCTGGCCTGTCGCCGGGGGCTGCGCCGGGCCGCCGTACGCACCACCGGCCCCGGAGCTCGGCCCGGGTTCCCCGTAGTCTCGGAACATGCCCTGGGCTGGCTGCTTTGTGGGGTCCGCGTCGGCGGCTTCGGTTCTGACTCACTCGCTCCTAGCGGAGTCTTTTCTTTTTATGAATGAGAAGTCCTCGGGCTGAACCACTTCCACTGGGGGTGGGAGCGGAGAGCGGGCGTATCGCAGCGGCTCTGGACAACTCTGGGCTCCACCTCTCCAGACGCACTGCCTTTTGTCAGTCCGCCCTGAACTTTTCATCGCTTCCTACGATCCAGTAGCCGACTTTTGTTGGGCAAAAGGGGAGGACTTGGCGGCCCCCAGAGACAGCGGCGGGTCCGCCCCCTCTGACGTAGCTGCCCATACATGGTGCAATTTCCTCGCCGCGCCCAGGTGGAGCGAAGGATTCCCCCGCGGACAGACGCACCTGAGAGCAGCCGGGCGCCCCGCCCCACCCAGCCCCTCCCAGGCCTCAAGCGCAGACCTAGACCTCCGCCGCCAGACTCCAGAGCCTCTCCACTGCTTGGTCTGGCCTCAGTGTTTGCATCCGTAAAATGGGACGAAATAATCACATAGCGAGCTTGCCACGCGTGGGAAGTTGGAATGAAGAATGTGAAAGTGGTCTGGAAACTGTAAATCGGATTATAAATGTGATTGATGTAATTATTGTCATCATCATCATTTACTGCCAGGGACCGTGCTACTGCCATTATTTCATGCCAGGAATCGTGCTAATACCATCCAAGTCTTGGGGTGAGGCCCACTCACTTGCATTGTTTTAGGGTTCAGGTATACTAAAAAGTGAATAAATGACAAACCAGGGTTACCAAAATGGTGTATATTTTAAATGCTTACAATGACATATTAATGCGTTGAACTACCCACAAATGCAATGCAATATAATTGCACTACTCTCAGGATAATCTCAGGAGCTATAACAAATTTTAATTCAGAGCCCCTATTAGCAGTGAGAGCCTGTGGTGGGACACAGTTGTCCTGTGCTCTGATAAACGCCATCTTCTTTAAATACTGTAACTGCTCTTCCAGGACTGCATAGTCACCACCCTTGTTTGGGGATTATGTCAAAGTTCTGTGTGAATGTGAGGCCAGGACCAAATGTCAACAACCAAAGACCAACAACCATGGGAGGTAGGTGTCGTTATCATCCCCATTTTACAGATGGGGAAACTGAGGCTGAGAGATGTTGAAATGAGGTGCCTAAGATCACTAAGCTAGTGGCTGAAGCAGGTTGCCAAATCAGGGCTGTGGGAGCTCCAAGCCCGGGCTCAGGCAAGGGTTTTCAAAGCCCTCACAGACAGACATGTTTTCACACATGCACAATATCAGTGCTGAGAGAACCACCCTGAAACTTCTTCTTTGCCTCTTCCCATTCTACAGATGAAGAAACTGAGGCCTGGAAAGAACAAGGAGCTGCCAGTGTCACACAACTATACAGAGAGAGAGTTGGGCTCTCCTGCTTTCCACTGGTACCTCCTTTTTAAAAATTTGTTTATTCATTTATTTTTGGCTGTGTTGGGTCTTTGTTACTGTGCGCGGCCTTTCTCTAGTTGCAGTGAGCGGGGGCTACTCTTTGTTGCAGTGCGCAGGTTTTTCGTTGTCGTGACTTCTCTTGTTGCAGAGCACGGGCTTTAGGCACGCAGGCTTCAGTAGTTGTGGCATGTGGGCTCAGTAGTTGTGACTTGCGGGCTCTAGAGCTCAGGCTCAGTAGTTGTGGCGCACGGGCTTAGTTGCTCCGCGGCATGTGGAATCTTCCCGGACCAGGGCTCGAACCCGTGTCCCTTGCATTGGCAGGCAGATTCTTAACCACTGTGCCACTAGGGAGGCCCTCCATTGGTACCTCCTTTTGATCAGCTCCAGTTTTGTCCTCAGGGAGGGAAGATTTCAGGAAGGTGGGGACCTGGGCTGCCTTCCTTGGGGACAGACGTCAGGGTCAGTTGACACATTCAGGACTTAGAGCCAAGAGGCCAGCTTGGCCCTGCGCTTCCAGTCTCAGTGCCACCATTTTCTGTCTCTGTTACCCTGGGCGGGTCACCTTCCTGCTGAGTCCCACTCCCAATGGGAATAATTGAGCCTCCTGCTGACCTCATGGGGTTGCTGTGGGATCAGATGAGATCACAAATGTGAAAGTGCTTTGTAGGCCGTAAAGTGATGTGCACTCAGAAGGTGGTTACCAGCCTGGTGCCTCTCCCTTGCCCTTATTCTACTCAATGCTTGTCATTCTCTGAAAAGAAAAGGAACCACCAGCAGTTTACCAGAATGAGAAATATATGGGTGTGTGTGTGTGTGTGTGTGCACGTGTGTGTGTGCATGTGCGTGCATGAGAGAGAGAGAGAGAGAAGAGAGAGAGATTTTTTGAGGCAGTGTGATTCACGGAAAAGAACAGATATGCTGGAATCAGACAAGCCTGAGGTCTGAATTCGAATTCTGGTTAGGCTGCTCACCAGCTGTGTGCTCTGGATGAGGCATACAGTCTCTCAGAGCCTCATCTGTAAAATGAAGACATAACGATAACTATATAGTGATAACGTCTCAGGGTTGTCGGAGAATAGATATAAAATGATGTCACATGCTTCATACAGCATATAGTAAAAATTTGACAAATAGCAAAAATAATTACGTGTTAATAAAAAGCCCCAGGGCTGGGAGCTCTGGGGGATCTGATCACATGCTAAGGTACTCATGCGCATGCACACACACTAACTGATATCTGAATTCCTCGGCTAAGTCCAAGCAGGACAGGTCGGAGTGACACAGGCAGCCAGGTTGGGGCACATGCGAGGCTTAACACAGGTCAGCCTTGACTGCATTCGTCTGCCGGCTCCAGAAACACCACCCTACCCCCACTCCCCAAGCAGCCTGGGACAGTGACTGAGCAGGGGCTCAGGTTTCGTGTGTGTGTGTGTGTGTGTGTGTGTGTGTGTGTGTGATTACGTGACTCTGAAAGTCCCTTCCTGCTCTAACCGTCAGTGGAGCCACAAGGAGGTCCTTTCAGAGGCAGCACATTCCAAGCTCCTCAGTCACTAACGCCCGCCTCGTGGCTGCAGTAACGTTCCTGGCCCCTGACCTCACCGGCTCCCACCCAGGGAGGCCTGGTGAGAATCCCAGGGGGCCACAGTGGTTTCAGGAGTCTGGGGGCTGGGAGGTCTGAAAGATCCAGGCATTGTCCCTTGGCAGCTGTGTGAGACTGGCTCAATCACTTTCCCTCTCTGAGCCCCTGACAATCCCCACCTCCTGGGGCTGCAATGAGGTGAAAGGAGGTGGTGGATGAGTGTGCCTTGCGCCCAGTAGGTTCTGTCAATGCTCCCAGGGCATTGTAGGTGATGTTTATGTTTTCCAGTTTCCGTTCACTTTCTACATTGAAGTTTATTTAGTTTTAAAATTGAGGTGAAATTCATATAACATACAATTAGCCATTTTTAATTAATGTTTTGTTAAAGTCTTTTAATTAATTAATTGATTTTTATTTTTGGCTGCGTTGGGTCTTCCTTCCTGCACATGGGCTTTCCCTAGTTATGGCGAGCTGGGGCTATTCTTCGTTGCAGTATGCACACTTTTCATTGCGGTGGCTTCTCTTGTTGCGGAGCACGGGCTCTAGGCGCGTGGGCTTCAGTAGTTGTAACTCGCGGGCTCTAGAGCGCAGGCTCAGTAGTTGCAGCGCACGGGCTTAGTTGCTCCGCGGCATGTGAGGTCTTCCCGGACCAGGGATCGAATCCGTGTCCCTGCATTGGGAGGCGGATACTTAATCACTGCGCCAACAGGGAAGTTCCTTCCTAGCCTTTTTTTTTTTTTTTTGCGTACATGGGCCTCTCCCGTTGTGGAGCACAGGCTCAGCGGCCATGGCTCACGGGCCCAGCCGCTCCACGGCATGTGGGATCTTCCCAGACCAAGGCCCGAACCCGTGTCCCCTGCATCGACAGGCGGAATCTCAACCACTGCGCCACCAGGGAAGCCCCTTCCTAGCCATTTTAAAGTGTACACTTCAATGGGATTTTGTGCATTCACGATGTTGTGCAACCACCACTTCTCTCTAGTTTTAAAACTTTTAAATTATCCCAGAAAAACACTCCATATCCATTAAGTAATGACTCCCAATTAGCCCCTCCTCCCATCCCCTGGTATCCACTAATCTGCTTTCTGTTTCTACAGATTTGCCTCATATGGACATTTCATATAAATGGAAAATTTATTGTACAATTTGTGACCTTTTGTGTCTGGCTTCTTTCACTTAACATAATGTTTTCCAGGCTGATCAGTGTTGTAGCAAGTAGCAACACCTCACTCCTTTTTATGGCTGAATAATATTCAATTGTATGGCTATACCACAATTTATTTATTCATCAGTTGATGGACGTTGGGTTGTTTCTACTTTTTGGCTATTATGAATAATGCTTCTGTGGACATTGTGTACAAGCTTTTGTGTGAACATGTGTTTCCATTTATCTTGGGCATATACCTAACAGTGGAATTGCTGGGTCATATGGTAACTCTCTGTGTAATCTTGTGAGAACTGCCAGACTGTTTTACACAGTGGTTGTACCCTTTTACATTCCTACCAGCAGTGCCTGAGGGTTCTAATTTCTCTACATCCTTGCCAACACTTATTATTTTCTGTTTTTAAAATATATCCTAGAGGGTGTGAAGTGATTGTGTCTCTTTTTCTTTTTTGAATTTTATTTTATTTATTTTTTTATACAGCAGGTTCTTATTCGTTATCCATTTTACACATATTAGTGTATATATGTCAATCCCAATCTCCCAGTTCATCACACTACCCCCTACCCCCCGCCCCCGCCGCTTTCCCCCCTTGGTGTCCATACATTTGTTCTCTATTCATTGTGTCTTGATTTGCATTTCCTTAATAACCAATCATGTTCCTTAATGACCAATGAACATCTTTTCATATGCTTGTTGGCCATTTGTATATATTTTTTGGACAAATGTGTATTTAAGTCCTTTGCCCATTTTTAATTAGGTTGCTTTCTTTTTGTTGTTGCTGAATTATATGAGTTCTTTATATATTCTGGCTACCAAACGCTTATCAGATATATGATTTGCAAATGTTTTCTAACATTCTGTAGGTGGTCTTTTCACATTCTTCATAAAGTCCTTTGATGCCCAAAAGTTTTTATAATTTTTTTGAAGTTCAGTTCACCTATTTTTCCTTCTGTTGCTCATGCTCCCAGTGTCCAATTGAAGAATCCATTGCCAAATTTGAGGTCATGAACATTCACCCCTATGTTTTCTTCTAATAGTTTTATAATTTGATTCTTATATTTAGGTTGTTGATGAAATTGAAGTTTAACATAACTACAGTAAAGTACACTCATCCAACATGTTCAGGTCAGTGATTTTTTACATGTATGTAAACGCATGTAGCTACCACCCTGATCAAGGTGTAGGGTATTTCCAACAGCCCAGAACCTCTTTGTGCCTCCTCCCACTCACCATCCCCCATCTATAGGTAACCACTATTCTGACTTCTAGAGTCATAGATCAGTTTTGCCTGTTCTTGAACTTCATGTAAATGGAAACATACAGCATGTACTCTCTTGGGTCTGGTTTCTTTTTTTTTTTTTTGGCCGCACCATGCGGAACGTGGGATTCTGGTTCCCTGACCAGGGATCGAACCTGCGCGCCCCCTGCATTGGAAGCACGGAGCCTTAACCACTGGACCACCAGGGAAGTCCGGGGTCTGGCTTCTTTTACACAGCATGTCTGAGGGATTCGTCTACATTGTTGGGTAAAGCAGTAGCTTGGTCTTTCCCATTACTGTGTAGCATTTCATTGCACAAATATCCCATAATCACTCTCTACATTCTGATGATGATATTGGGGGCTCTCCAAGTTTGGGGCTCTTCTGAATAAGGCTGCTGTGAACATTTTTTTTTGGCTGTGCTGCGCGTGACTTGCAGGATCTTAGTTCCCCAACCAGGGATTGAACCCGTGCCTCCTGCAGTGGAAGCACGGAGTCCTGACCACTGGACTGCCAGGGAATTCCCTCATGAGCATTCTTGATATGTCCTTCGGTGGCCAATTGCACTCACTTCTCTTGGATATGTGCCCAGGGTGGATTTGTGGGTCATAGGGTACCTATAAATTTGGCTTTGATTCTCTCCAACAGTTCTCCAACCCACCAGCAGTGGGTCAGAATTCCAGTCTCCCCACATCTGGAGGTGACATTTCAGTTCATTTCAACAAAAAGATTTTTTTCCCTTGGTCCTAGTCCCCTCCCATCTGTTCTGGACACTCTCCACAGCCTCCAGCTTGCTCCCTCCCCTCCACTTCCCACAAGCAGCCTGAGGAATTTTTAAAATCCTGACAATGTTCACAGAAAAATCTCTTACAATTCTGACCATTTCACCCTCAGACTTGGACCCTTCCGAGCCACCATGCTTCAAATTGCTACACAGGAGGGTCTGAGGTTTGGGAAGGGGTGGGGTCAGGATGCTTGATACACTCTGTGTTCTTTTTGGTTGTCCGTTGATTGGGGGACTTGGAGGGCTAAAAGGGTCACACTAGTGGCTCACGCTCATGTAGCTCTTATGAACCAGGCACTGTTCAAAGTAATTCATTAATCCTCACAACAACCCTGTAGAGACAGATAATAATATTATACCCATTTTACAGATTAGGGAATGGAGGCATAGAGAAATTAATCAACTAGCTGAAAGCCACACAGCAAGGAAATTGTGGAGCCAGGATTTGAACCTAAGCAGTCAGTCTCCGGAGCCTGAGCTCCTCACTGCCTTACTGGTCTGTCCTTTGAAAACAGCCAGAATCCTTAACATGGCATCCCAGGCCCTTCCAGGTGTGGGCCACCTGCCCAGGGTCCTCCCTCAGCAGCACCCAGTTACTCTCTCTGCACCAGGCTTACTACTGGACCAAGCTTCTCACCTTTGCAGAGGCTATTCTCTCTGCCCACAATGCCCTCCCTCATCCCCTTGCCTGGGCAACTCTCATCTTGCAGGTCTCAGTTTCCCCATCACTTCCTCAGGAGGCCTTCCATGAGTCCATGAGTCCTTTATTTATTTATTTATTTATTAGCTGCATTTGGTCTTAGTTGCGGCATGTGGGCTCTTTCTTTGTGGCATGTGGGCTCTTCTTTGTGGCACGCGGGCTTCTCTCTAGTTGTTGCGTGCAGGCTCAGTAGTTGCAACGCTTGGGCTTAGTTGCCCCACAGCATGTGGTATCTTAGTTCCCCGACCAGGGACTGAACCCGCGTCCCCTGAATTGGAATTTTGATTCTTAACCACTGGACCACCAGGGAAGTCCTCATGAGTCCTTTTTTTTTTTTTTTAATTTTTATATATTTATTTATTTTTGGCTGCATTGGGTCTTCGTTGCTGCACTCGGGATTTCTCTAGTTGCGACGAGTGGGGGCTACTCTTCATTGTGGTGCGCGGGCTTCTCATTGTGGAGCACGGGGTCTCGGTGCACGGGCTTCAGTAGTTGTGGCTTGCAGGCTGCAGAGTGCAGGCTCAGCAGTTGTGGCACACGGGCTCAGCTACTCCGCGGCATGTGGGATCTTCCTGGACCAGGGCTCGAACCCGTGTCCCCTGCATTGGCAGGCGGATTCTTAACCACTGCGCCACCAGATAAGTCCCATGAGTCCTTAACCTAGGTTAAATCCCTCATGTAATAGAGTCCCATAGCACTATGCAGGGTATTACATTTTTTTTTTTAAACCTGCTCAGAATAATTTTTAAAGATTTTCTGTTTGGGGGAGACAAACACAAAACACTATATATATATATATATATATATATATATATATATATATAGTGCATGTAAGAGAAAAAATTATTTTAAAACATGATTTTTATTTTTTACTTTGCCTTATGTTTTAAAATTTTTCATTGCATTTGTTTTTCAACTAGGTAATACATTTACATGCTTCAAGATCCAGAAGCTACCCAAGGGTGTACAGTGAAAAGCCTCCCTCCCTATTGTATTCAGTCTCTTGCCTATCTTTTTACCCAGAAGTTAGCCTGCTCTACACCCTGTTTTGCTCCTTGCTTTTTTGTTTTCTTATATCTTGGAAATCCTTCCACTGAGTATATGTAGACCTGCCCCATCAAACAAAAATCTACTTCGTTGAGGTATATTTTACATTCAGTAAAATTTACATTTTCAAAAATGTGCCGGTCTTATGTCTGACCATTTGTATTCACTCATGTAAGCACATTCCAGTCACGATATAGAATATTTCCATCCACCAGCAAATTTTCTCCTGCCCCTTTGCGGTCAATCCTCCCTACCCCAGAAAGTCACTTATCTCGGTTCTATCACCATAGATCAGTTTTGTCTCTTCTAGATTTTCACATCAGTGGAATCATACAGTGTGTACTCTTTTGTGTCTGGTTTCCGTTTCTCACCATTATGTCTGTGAGATTCATCCAGGTTGTGGGTAGCAGTAATTCACTTCTTTTGATTTCTGAGTCTGGTCCCGTTGCATGATGGACAAGTTTATCCATTCTCCTGAATTAACAGAGTTAAAGTCGAATGGAACCAGCAGTCGGGGAGGTAGGGAAGCAGACTTGGTCCTGGCCCCAAGGTGTTTACAGCCCAAAAAAGGGATCAGCTGCTGAGGAAAACATCCCTGGTGGAAGGTAGAGAGTGCTGGGGCCGGGAGCTGGAGAGCGCCGGGGGAATTACAGGAGCGCCCAGGAAGGAAGGATGCTTTCCTATTGTGAGGGTAGGGGCAGCAGGTTTCCTGGTTGAGGGGTATCTGAAGATGGAGGAGATATTTCTGGATTTGGAGTCAGTAGGCTTTACAAAGGCCCGGGGGGTTGGGAGAGGCGAGGCCTGGCTCCCTGTTGTCTAGGGCATGTGGTAGAATGTGTATTGGGACCATGATGGGAAGGGTGGGCTGAGTGAGGCCTAAGCCAGGGCCCTTAGTCCCGTGTGAGGGGCTTGACTTGGGCTAGAGGACAAGAGGACCCCTGAGTGCTATTTGAATGGGGAAGGGACCTATGCTCACTTTACTGAGGCTGGAGTCTGGGGAGGAGGGGGCTGGAGTCCCTTATGGGAAGGTCTTCTGGCCCGTGGGGTGGAGGGAGCCATTTGGTGGGGCCTGGGCCGAGGAACAGGGTGGGATGAGAAGGGGCTGGGCTGCTGCTTCCAGGGCCTAGGTATCACCCTCCTCATTCCCCAGATGCCACTGAGCACTGGTCCCTCTGCTGTCCTTTGAGCCTCATGCCACCCTGCTGTGAAGGCAGTCCTGTCCCCATGATGCAGAGGAGCACATGAGGCTCCAGAGAGGGAAAGGAGCTGGGCTAAAGGGTTGCAGGGAGTCTGTGCGGGGGCAGACCTCTCCATCCCAGGGCACTGGGGAGAGTGTTAACTACATGGTCCCAGCTCTGGCTGCACCTCTGATTTGTTATGGGACCTCAGGCCAGTCTTTTTCCCTCTGGGAGCCTCAGTTTTTCCTTCTTGCAGATTAGTGGTTTACATACAGTGATCCCTAAAACCAGAGGTTTCCGCAGAGTTGCGCTGGGGGAAGGGGCAGGGCAGAATGGGCCGTCATCCCTCTTCCAACCAGCGCGGCTCAGGGAGGCAGGAGGGATAGCAACGTGAGCTCTGGAGTTGGATGGCCTGGGTTTGAGTCCTGGCTGTGTGACCTGGGTCATTCTCTTCTTTATGCTTGTTTCCTCACTTTTAAGACGGAGATCATAATGATTGTACGCGCCCTTCAGTACATGAGGCAAGGTATGGATGGCACTTAGCACAGGACTGGTACAGTAAGCGATCAATACACGTTAGTGAGGGTTTTCTTGCTGTTATGTTTTGTGCCACGTGGACCATTTCCTCTGAATGCAGGACATCGAGGGCTCTGCTGTTGGTGCCCGTGATGGCGCTCTGCCCGCTCAGCCTGGCCTCTTATTTCTTAGAGTAGCTGCTGTTCCCTGCAGACCCAGGCCCAGGGAAGTTGGGGACTGTCACTCAGTTCTTGGACTCTCCTACCCTCCCAGGCCTGAGGCTTCCCGCCACCTCCAGGCTCCAGGCTCCGGGTGCCGGCTCTGGCTGTGGGCCAGGAGGGGGATGAGACTCTCATCCAGGGGTGAAAGGCTGGTAGGCCTGGGCTGGGCTAATAAACCGCCCCACCCTCGCTGGGAGGACCTCTGGGCACCCGTGTAAACTGAGTCATGGGGGACAAGGGGGTGAGTCATCCGCTTGTGAGTGGGAGCCAGATGGGCAGAGGTTGTCTGCGTGGGGCCCTGGGCTACACTCCACAGAGCCACACCCTCAGCTCCCCTCGAGTAGCCAGCGGGCCCCTGGCCCAGGACAGAGGGCGCAGGGCCGGCCTGCTGAGGGGCAGTGGCCTGGAGGCTGGACTCTCTGTGTGCACGTGTGTGCCTGTGTGTGCGGGCATGAGTGTGTGTGGTGTCAGGGCCGGGGGCAGGCAGACAGGAAAGGGAGGCTCTGACGCAGGGATGGGGGGGCGGGAAAGGATTGGTCTTTGGAAAGGAGTCAAAACCCTCCAGAGGAAGATTTTGGCGGGAACGCCTCGCTGCCCTCTCCTGCCCTCTGTGGGTTTGGCTGATTTTTTTTTCTGCAGGAGCCAGCTTTCTCCCTTTAGCCTCGGAGGAGCCAGGGTCCCGTGGGTGACCTGCCTGTCCTCTAGGGTTCCCAGGGGCCTGAGTTGGGACGTGAGGATAAAGGGTCCCCAGAGACCACTTCAGACTTCACCCCAGGGAGGTCTCTGGCCCCTGGGGCCAGAGGTGCTCAGGGAGAGGGGGGAGCACCCTGCCGTAGGGGTGTGCACAGTGCTCGGGCGTTGTGGAGAGCCTCCGGAGCATTTCCAGCCTTGACTGTGGCCTTTACTTACCCCCTTTCTGCTCAGTTTACTCCTCAGTAAAACGAGGGCTGTGAGGACCAAAAGGGGTGAATGCGTACAAACTGCTTAGAGTAGTGTTTGGAACAGAGCAGGTCTGCATGTGTGTTTGTTCTTGCTATCTGAGCCTCAGTTTTCTCATCTGAAAAATGGGTAAGGGGGGGGAAATGCCTGAGGTGCCCCTTGTCCAGCCGTCGCTCTGGTTCCAGTCTCTGCCTCTATTCCCTAGGAAGCTGCCCCGATGCCCTGCCACCCTGCCCAACTCTGTCCCTCTGTCCAGCCTGGGGGCGTTTCAAGCCCTACTAGGAGGCCAGTAATCAAGGAAAGGTAGGTTTCTGGGCTAGGTGCCCTCAGGTTACTCCTCAGCACCTGGGGGATGCGCGTCAGAGAAACGGGGAGTTTCCCTCCTCAGATGAATCAGCTGTGTGACCCAAGCCTGGTCTCTGCCAGGGCCCCTCCCAGTGGGCGGGAGTGGGGTGCAGTTGCTGGGAAAATCCCCCAAACCTCGCCAAAGCTCTGGCTGAAGCTTTCTCCCGACTCAGCTGTTTCCTGTCCTCCCCGATTCAGCCCCTCACCCTAGCCGGAATCAGGAGGTGGGTAGAGATTCTCCCCATTCACAGGCTAGCCCCTCTGGAGCCTCCTGCCTGGGGGCTGGGGTTCGCGGTGCATACGAGCGGGAGTAGATGCAGTGCAGGTGTCCTCCTTTTCCTGGCTCAGTCATCCTTCTGTGGTTTTATAAAAGGGAGCAGAGCACAGCGGCTTGTCCAAATTTATCCAGCCTGGCCTACCCCGGGTCAGGGCTGCTCCCTGATGCCTGTATGGGAACGGGCCAGACAAACAGGACACAATTCCCTGCCAGCCTGAGTGGGTGTGTCTTGGGAGCTTTTGCCCTGGCAGGGGAGCAGTCCCCGCTGTAGGCCCGGGAGATCCTTCCTGCTCAGTAGGCTTAGTCACTCTACTCTCTGGGCCTCAGTTTCTCCAACAGTAAAATGGGAATCTTAGTCTTGGCCCAGCCTCTCTCTCAGGTGGTTCTGAGGGCCGAACCTGTGTGCTTTACAAATCAGATCCTAAGTCGTTGCTGGATCTCAATTACCTCGGCAGCCCCCCTCCCCACAGCACTTTCACATAGTGGGGGCTCAACAGTGCGCTGGGTGCTGTGGAGCTGAATGACCGGGATTCAAATACTGAACTCTGTAACCTTGAACCAATTACTGAACCACTCTGGGCTTCAGTTTCCTCTTCTGCAAAATGGCAATAATAGTAGAGCTGGGTGAGGCTTAGATAACGTAGGTACACACTTAGCACAGTGCCTTGCTCTTGTTATGAATGGAATGAGGAAACTGAGGCCCAGAGACAGAGGGCAACTTTCATTCAGTCACTCAGTTATTCAATCATGTTTATTTGGCACTTATGCTAAGCCAGGTACTATGCTGGATGCTGAGGACACGCTGGGGGATAAAGCACAGCCACTGTCCTGGAGGGGCCTCGGATGCACAGCTGAGAGCCACAGGTGCGTGTGCATTACGGGAGCCTGGGGTGTGCATGGCTGGGGGAGGGGGAACCTCTGAGTGGATGACACCTGAGCATGTGCATCTGAGATCTGGAGTCAGCCAGGGAAGCGGGTGAGGGTCAGGTATACCAGGCAGAAGCAACAGCATGAGAATAGGCACAAAAATGAGGAGGCCAGCGGGTGTGCAGGAAAAACACAGGCAGCTCATGGTTCTGGACCCAGAAGCAGTGAAACAGGGAGTGGAGGAGATGAGGCTGCAGGCAGTGGCAGGGGATGGACTTGAGTCACTCGTTCATTCATTCAATAATTTATGAAAAGGTTGCTCTGGCCACAAACTGTGCTAGGCCCTCTGGGGACAGGGCTGAGATTTAGGCATTGTTCTGCCTTCACTGAGCATAGTCTGGGCATGTGGCTTAGGGGCCAGCAGCGGGAGAGAGACATTAATCCAGTGGTTACATAAGTAACCCCTCGATCCTCACTGCAAGGCAGGTGTTCAAGCAGAAGGAAGAGCCTGAGGTCCAGGGCTGCGTGCCAGGGGTGAAGGGAGAGCCAGTTGGCTCCGGGCTGGGGGGCGGGGGTGAGCACGGGCAGAAAGGGACGCCTGAGGGAAGCTGGGGCAGCTGGGGGCGGGGGCTAGGCCATACCGGGCTCAGGAGAGTGGACTCTAAGTTGCAGGCTGTGGGGAGCCACAGAAGGGCTTTGAGTAGCAGACGGACACAGGCCGCTCTGCAGGACAGCTGGCAGTGGGGGGAGGGAGGGGGAATGGGGCAGAAGAGGCAAGTTGTAATGGTTTGGGAGAGAGAGTGAGGAAGGGGCTAAAGCAGGGCCATGACGATGGAGGACAGGCGCTAAGTGTGTGAAATGGCTACTTATGGAAGAAGAACCAGGTGGTGTTGACACCACTTGGGCATCTTTGTGGGACCCACAAGGGCCTGGCCAGGATCCTCCCACACCTTGGCCCCATTTGGGTAAGTGCAAGGCACTGCCAGTCTGAGGGGCACCAGGCTTTGACCTGGAGACCACCCAACCCTGGGAACTTCCCAGGGCTGGGCTGAAGGGGACTCAGCCCCGGGTGCGGAGGAGGCTGGGGAGGGGGCCAAGCCAGCATCTTATGACTCACCTACTTCCACCCAGTCAGCCTGGTGGCATCTCCGCTCCCCTGCTCCAAATTCCAATTTGATGAGGCTGCTGGAGGCTGAGTCAGCTCCAGCACGGCACGAGAGCAGCGTCCCAAGGGGCTCCCTGCCAGGAGCCGCCAGCCAAGCCCAGGGCCCTCCCAGAAGCTATAGCAGCCTCAGCTGAGCGGTATGGCCCAGGGAGGTCATGTTGAGTGAATGTGCCTGCTGGGTTGCAAAAAGCTAACTGCAGGTGAGGCCAGGGACGCCACTCTGCCTGAGGAGAACTGGGGTGCAAGTCTCAACTCTGCCCAACTCACTGCATGACCCTGAGGGATCATCTCTCTCCCCTCTTGGCCTCAATTTTCTTGACCATAAATTGGGCCCAAATCTTCTCCTGTTAGGTTGCGAGAATTAAGTAATCCATATGGAAGTGATGTGCAAACAGTCCAGTGTCCTCTGTGATGGTCAGGGAGGCGGGAGAGGTGAGTAGAAATGGGAGGACTTCCAAGGCTCCCTGAGGTTGTGCAGGTTGTTCACTGCACAAGGATATCCAGCCTAGGCGGCTGAAACCCAACCCATCCTCTGTTCACCAGACCGTGTGCCCTGGCCTAGAACTGCCAGGACCAAGCAGGTACCTTTCTCTAGTGGGCACAAATATACCCTCTGAGCTAGCAGTAGCCCCTCAGACTTTGCTGGGCCAAATCTCTGAATTTATGGGAAGTCACTGAGAAACTGATTCTGATTCTTGGGATGGAGGGGAAACAGGGCCGGCTTTGCAGAGGCTCTCAGAGAGGCTCCAGCCTTGGCTGTGAGGCATATCTTACTACTGGAGGCAGTTGGGGGGGCCCAGTCAGAACAGAGGGGCAGTCTCTCCTGGCCCTGCCTCTCTCCAGCAACCAAAGCAGGTAACCACCAACACAGTGTCTTCAAAAACACTCAAGACACAGACCCAAGCTGGGTTTTATTGAAATGCCAGGAGCAGGCATGTGACAAGGTAGCTGAAGAAAGGAGGAAGGTGGTGTGGGCTATGAGATGGCAGGGAGGGGCAGGCCCCGTATCCATGGCCCTGGCAGCCCCTGTCTCTGCCAGGAGCTGAGTGGAACAATCACCCACCCACCCCCAACAAAATGGCATGCTCAGGCCTGCAGGGCCTCTGCCCGCTGGACTGTGAAGGCCCCAAGGAGAGGGACTGGAAGCACTAGGTTTTCTCTCCTGTGAGGGAGGAAGAGAAGGGGAGGATGCAGGAGGAGGGGGAGGTACAGCCAAAACTGAGGGTGTGGCCAAGGAAGGCTCTCCTGCTGGTGTCCGCGCCCAGCCTGTAGTCCTGGATGACCAAGGGGCGCAGCAGCGAATAGAGAGGCTGAAGGTCTGGCACTCAGGGAGCCAGAGCCTCCAGCCAGTGGGGACTTGAGTCAGCCCTGAACACAGGACAGAAGTTCAAAGGGTTCGTAGATGCAGGCAGTTCCCGAGTGACCCAGTCCTCAGAGCAGGGGACGCTCAGCCTCCTTGGGACAAGGAGGGGAAGACAGACAGGAGGATCCATCCCTAGCAGGGGCGGCAGAGGGTGGTCTCCCCCATTTGGCCCCACTAGGTCAGTTCCACATTGTTGGCACGGTCCAGCACACGGGAACCACGGGTGCTGCCCCCAAGCTGGAAACGGCTCTCATAGAGAGTGGGGCAGAGGTGCCAGCGGTTGGCCCGGTAGATGCCCAGGTAGGTGTAGACGTCAGGTTTGTAGGTGAGCAGACACTTAACGCCTGCTGCACGGATGGCTGCATCTGCTTCCAGTACACCCAAGCGGTCCGTGAAGTCGTCTGTATAAACACAGATGACCTGCCGCCCACCCTCCTTGGCCCGTGGGCTCACCTTGGCCACCTGAAGCCGGCCCTCGACCACGGCTCGAGCAATGCCAGCCCAGGCGTGGTCCAGCTTGAAGCCAGGTGCCAGGTGTATCAGCCATTTGCCAGAGAGCACCTGGTGGGTGATGGCCAACTGGCGCAGGGTACCTGGCGTGATGGGCCGCCCGCTGGTCTGCAGAGCCTCCCAGGCTACCTGCAGGCCCTGCACATCACCCGAGTTGGGGACATAGCCCTGCCCGTATGCTGCAATCCAGCCCACGGGCTCAGAGTTGGGCGAGCCAGGGTCCCCGTAGCGGGTAACTTGGGATGGTGGGTACTTGGCCAACCAGGCATCCAGCTCTGTGGCAGGTGTGGTGCGGGCATCAAACACCAGCCAGGGGTCCATGTCAGCTGCCATGGCCTCTGCAGCCAGGTGCTCAGCAGTGAAGCCATCTTCACGACCACCTGGAGAGTCCTCGTCCTCCAGCTCCTCACCTGGTTCCATCCTGCCGTAGGGAACTGAGTTAGGGCAGGTCCACGACAGACCCAACTTGCTGGGCCCTAGTGGGTGCCAGACACTGAATTAACTGTGTGGCCTTGGGCAAAATGTCGCTGTGCCTCAGTTGCCTCATCTTTACAATGGATAACAACTGTTCCTGTCTCAAACAGCTGTAGAGAATTAAATGCCTGAAGTGGAACAAAAGCTGTGAAGATGTTGTTAATGTCATTACTACTCTCCCTGACCTACAGACGAGGAAACCGAAACTCAGAGAGACTGGACTCACCCAAGGTCACACCTGCAGTGAGTGACAGGGCCGAAATGTGAATTCAGGCGTGGGAACCTCCCGGCCCTGCCAGAGGATGGCAGCTTTCCCGGGCGCCGGGAGTTAATGGAGGAAGGCAAAGCACACGTTCGCGCAGCACCGCGGCAGGCCCCATGGCGCCAGGCCTCCAGGTGGGCGTTATCCAGCCCATTTAACGACGAGGACACTGAGGCCAGAGACGGCAGTGACCGATCCGAGGCCAACGGGGCGGTGTCCGGACTCGAACCCACAGTCGATAGAACCTGCAGGAGGGCCAGCCTCCCGCCCCGCCGCGCCCGCCGCCATTAGCGCCCACGGCCCTAGCTGCGCCCCCGCCCCGCCCCGCCCCGCCCTACCCCTTCCCGCCGCCCGGGGTCACCTCCGGCCTTCGCTGCGCTCGGCGCCGGCCCAGCCCCGGGCCCGGCTCCGCTCCTGCCTGGGATCTGCGCCGCCGCCGCCGCGCCCCGCCCCCGCCACGGCTGCCGCCGCCGCCGCCGCCATCTTAGCGCCCCGCCGCTTCAACAACAACTTTATAGACAAGCGCAGCACAGGGAGGGGCCGGGGAAGGGGCGGGGCAGTAGGGGGCGGGGGCAGTAGGGGCGGGGCAGTAGGGGCGGGGCAGTCAGGGAACGCGAGGAGAGGCGGGCCTGCGGGGGGCGGGGCTAACGCTCTCTCTTCTGGCCTTGGGGGCGAGCGGGAGTGGCGGTCCAGTCCGCGACAGACGCGCACCGCCTGGGAGGCTCTAAGGCGAGGGCGCTCGGGCCCTGCGGCGGTGTCGTGACCGGCGGCGCTAGGACCCTGTGGGCAGCGGCGGGGGCGGAGCGGGCGGCACCAGGACCCGGGGGAACCGCGGCGGGCGGGCGACGAGCAGGCCCGTGGGCCGGGAGGCTGCGGGCGGCGGCGCTGGGCCCGGTGCGGCGAGAGAGGCCCCGAGATGCCGAGCAAGAAGAAGAAGTACAACGCGCGGTTCCCGCCGGTGAGCACGTGGCCAGGCCCCGGAGGAGCGGGCCGGGCTCTCGGGAGGCTCCGGCCCAGGCCCGGCTAGGGAGTAGGGCGCATCGCGATGTTCGGGGGCCCGGACGCCCCGCCCCCTTCCGTGCCCTCTCAGCGTCGGTGCCCCCCGCCCCCTTTCTCCTGGGATACTCCCTTTCTCTCCCCCCACTTAAGCACCCCTTCCGGGACGGAGGCGACGGGGTACGAGCTCTCTACCCCCTCCCCAGGCACGGATCAAGAAGATCATGCAGACGGATGAAGAGATTGGGAAGGTGGCGGCGGCTGTGCCTGTCATCATCTGTATCCTGTTGGGGGCTGGTCGGATTGAGGGAGGTGGGGGAGGCCGGCAGCCCGGGGTCGCTTTGTGTGGGCTGGTACACCACCGGGCGTTCTCCTTGACCCCCCTGAGCTCGGGCGCTCGAGCTTTTCCTGGAGTCACTGTTGAAGAAGGCCTGCCAAGTGACCCAGTCCCGAAACGCCAAGACCATGACCACGTCCCACCTGTGAGTGGCTCTGCTCTGGGAGGGCCCGGTTGGGGTCCTCTTCCAGGAGTTCACACGCTTAGGAGAGGCTGTGCCCTGATAGTGCGGGAGGTAGGAGGTGCTGGGAGATCAGCAAGGCCTCAAAGACTAGTGGGTTTGAACTTGGGAGGAGGGGTTGAGTGTTCTAGCAAAGGGGGGGATGGTTGGGATTGAAATTTTCCAGGCTCCATTCCCCTGACATCCAGAGAGCCCCTTGCTGAGGGTGCAGATGGCTGTGCCCTACCTGAGTGCCATCCCCTCCCCACCTCTTCCAGGAAGCAGTGCATTGAGCTGGAGCAGCAATTTGACTTCTTGAAGGACCTGGTGGCATCTGTGCCTGACATGCAGGGGGACGGGGAAGAAAACCACATGGATGGGGACAAGGGTCCCCGCAGGTGGGGAGCCAGGGTCCAGTGTCCAGGTGGGGAAGGCCAAGGCCCTTGGGGTTGGGGGTGGCTGGCGGGTGGCAAAGGAGGGGAGAGACCTCTGGGCAGATGCACTATACTTTCCTGAAGGGGCCGGAAGCCAGGGAGCAGCAACCGGAAGAATGGTGGGATGGGAAGCAAGGGCAAGGACAAGAAGCTGTCGGGCACAGACTCGGAGCAGGAGGTGAGTGTGGCCCCAGCCCTCTGTCCTGCCCCGCAGGGCAGCCTTGCATCCGGCCAGGCCAAGCTGGCTGGAGGCCTGGTCCCAACCTCACCTGTGACCTTTTCGTTTTGGTTTGTTTGCTTGTAAATTGGGACTACGGAGGTCCATCTCCTATTTCTGCTTTCCAGTGATGAGCCCATGCCTTTCTGGTCATTTCTCATTCCTGCCTTATTCGCAGGATGAGTCTGAGGATACAGATACTGACGGCGAAGAGGAGACACCACAGGCCCCACCCCAGGCCAGCCTCCCCCCTGTCCACTTTCAGAGGTAAGCAGTTCAGTGGCACCAAGAGAGGGCTAGCCGACCCCAAGGCTGACTTGTCCCTCCTGGCCTCCCTGGCCACTTGGTTCTGTTGGTTGTAGCAAATTTCAGGGATAGGAGGGGAGGAACTGAGGAGACCTTAAAGGCTGAATACTGTGCTCTCAGAAGGTCCCCTCCCCCTGGGTGAGGCTGTGTGACCTGCCCTGGATCCTTCCCCTCTCTCGGCTTGGCTCCGTGTTGGTACAGAGGGCGCTGGGCTCCAGGGCTGCCTGTGTGGAGGACCGGGTGGGGCTGAGTGGGCAGGAATCTGCACCAGAGAGTGGCCTGATCTTCCTTTCCTGCTTTCTGCCCTGCAGCCCCCCGACACCCTTCATGCCCTTCACCTCGACTCTGCCTCTACCCCCAGCACCCCCAGGCCCCTCAGCACCTGACGCAGAGGATGAAGAGGATTATGACTCCTAGCGCCCTCTGCCCCCCAGGCCCCACCCCCTTTTAGTTGGTTTTAGTTGCTCTGGGGGGAGAGAGAAGTTAGAGCTGTTCTTAAATTTATTAATAAAACAACAATAAAAGGGAGCACCAGTGTCTGTCCCAGCTTGTGTCCAGCGCTTTGTGGCCTCCTTCCCGTCCATCCACCTCCTTCCCCACGCTGAGCTGGGGCCAGGAGCCGTGGTGGTCTGGACAGCAGCTGACTGAAGGGAGGGGCCGGAGGCCACGGTTCTGCCAGAGCAGGACCGGGGGGCTGATGGAAGGAAGGCGGATCAGAGTGGCAGAGGGCCTGAGCCAGCTGGTGCCAGTCATGCTGGGAGACAACCTGTCTCATTGTGCTGTGTGAGCCTGGGCAGGTTTCTGCTCTTCTGTGAGTGGCCTCTTCTTGTCTGTCTAATGGAGACCATTCTGCTCACTCTGGGCTGCTGCAAAGGGACAGACGGGACAGGAAACGGCAACAGTCTTGTAAACAAGAGCTTGGGCCAGTTGCCTTGCAGGGCGTGTGGGGAGGGGCAGTGGGAGCAGAGGTACTTGGGGTTGTGGCGGCCTTGAAGGCTGGCTTGTGAGCGAGCAGGCTGTGACCCTGAGCAGACCCTGGAGCTGCGGGCGCGAGGTAGATGTGTGTCTTCAGGGAGCAGTGGCTTGGTGAGGCGGGCGGGGAGGCATGGCGTGCTGTCGGGAATCCTGGACGCTGATGACTGACTGCATCAGGGGCAGGGGATCCTCAAGGACTCCCAGGTTTCTTTGGGTGGGGCTGGGGGAGAATAGGAAGAAGAGGGTTAGCAAGATCTCGAGTTTGGCTGTGATGGGTTTGGGGTGCCTGTGAGGCCACTGAGGAGAGGAGTGAAGTGGGCGCTTGGACATAGGGGGCTAAAGACAGGTGTGTGAACCTTGAGCATCGGGGAGAGGGGAGGGCTGGGGCAGACCACCAAAATAGACTGAAGAGCAGCCAGCCCAAGGGCCCCCCAGGAGCCACTGCGGTGCCCACCCAGGGGCATGTGGGAGGAGGGAGAACTCAGCTGTCGGATGCCTCAGTGGCTTGGGGGTTGTGGACGGGACAGCGAGGTGAGAAACTTGGAGGTGAGTGGAAGCAACACTCAGAACCGTGGAGGGGAGGTGGGAGAGGGCAGTGGCTCAGAGTGAGGACGGAGGAACGGATTGGGGTTTATTTATTTATTTTAATTTTATTTTTTTGTGGTATGCGGGCCTCTCACCGTTGCGGCCTCTCCCGCTGCGGAGCACAGGCTCGGGACGCGCAGGCCCAGCAGCCATGGCTCACGGGCCCAGGCGCTCCACGGCATGCAGGATCTTCCCGGACCGGGGCACGAACCCGTGTCCCCTGCATTGGCAGGCGGACTCACAACCACTGCGCCACCAGGGAAGCCCCGGGGGGGTTATTTTTTAAGATGGCAGAAATGCAGACTGAAGGGGCTGAAGGGATGGGAGGGGGGACTGATGGAGTGAGGTGGGGTTGCCCGAAGCCAACCCCAGCCTAACTGGGGAGAGGGGTTGAGTAGGTTTTGGTGGGGGACTGAGGTATTCGGTTTTTATCTGATGGCGTATGACTTCTTTGTGAAGTGGGAGGCACCATGGCAGGCCTGGGTGGGCCCAGGGCAGCTGGAGCCTGAGGGCACATGGGTCTTGTCTGCTTCTCATCTGCTCCTGCTCTAGGTGTAAGAAAGGAAAGCCCCCGGTTCCTTTTGGGGAAACATCCCTACTCAGCCTGTGGTGTGTGCAGCTGACTGCACTCCGTGGGGTTGAGGCATGGGAACTGCCAGCCTGGCCAATCAAACAGGCTCTGACCGCCGTGAGTACGTAGGCAGTGTCATGACCCCAGTGGGCAACACACCTGAGCCCTGGGACTTTAGGTGGGACCCTTGGGAAAGGGGTTTGACAAGATCGCCGCTGGCTTCCGCGTGGCTCTGGTGGCAGCAGGGAACCCTCTCAGGAGTCCAGGTGAGGATGACAGTGGCCACACTGGGGTAGCAAGGCTGGCGGAATGGAGGCTGGTGGGTGCTGAAAGCTGCTTCCCACCCCAAAGGGTGATTTTGACTGAGCACAGGGCCAGCACAGCAGTGCCCGGAGGCTCAGAGGCACCATCTTCTGGTAACATCTGATAACCTGGACCCTGATGCCTGTATACCTTGGACTTCCTAGTCACGTGAGCCAATAAAAAAATTTTTCTCCCTAGAAGCCAGCTGGCTTTCTGTTACTTGTAACTAAGAGAGCTCTGGCTGGCAAGGACTGTGCATGGGAGGTGCTTCCTGTTGGCCCCGGAGAGGGAGCAAGCGGTTTTCTCCAGCAGCAAGTTGGGCACAGTCCCAGGGAGGGTGAGCTTCTGGGGTCCACGGAGCCGAAGGCCTGCCAAGCCATGCAAGGCACGTGGGTGGGAGACAAAGAGACCCTGGGAGCCCGTTGCTGGGATCTGTCCAAAAGGTGAGATTTTGCACGGAGAGGGTGGGCGATGGCTGGGGAAGGCGAGGAGGCAAGGGTGCAGGGAGCAGCCTCCCTTCATCCAGGAGGTGCAAGTGGGAGTGAGACGCCCAGGAGCCGCTGCCCTGGGTCTCTGCATCCTCAGCCTGTTGACTCAGTCTTGACAGGGTGCTTATGAGTAGAACCTCATTAGTCCCGGATTCAGATCCTGGCTTCTCCACTTATTAACCTTGAACGAGTTCTCAGCTTCTCTGTCTCAGTTCTCTCATCTGTAAAACGGGGCCTAGTTATTACCTGTGTTAGTTATATGTACTAAACTCTATGTACGAGTTATACCTATTAGTTAGGGTAAAGGGTAATGTAACAAACTCAATATGTGTAGGTTGAAATACAATAGAAATGTATTTCTTGCCCACGTAAGGTTCATAACGGGTTTTCTCTGCTCAGTGGGCCGTGCTTCTCCAAGAGGAACTTCTGGGCCCAGGCTCCTTCCATCTTGTGGCCCCACCACCCTCAACTCATGGCTTTCAAAGTCACTGCGGAACGGGGAGTCTCAGCCTGCGGAGGTTTTCCTGGGCCAGGGCTGGAAGTGGTCCCATTGCCTCTGTTTACTTTCCCACTGGACCTGTCACAGGGTCCCACCCGAGGGAGGCTGGGGAAGGTGGTCTAGCCAACCTGGGTGACCAGCCAGCTTCTGCCGCAGGACCTCATGGGCCATTGGGAAGGGCCTGACCCAGCCTTTGACGAGTGTTAGGAGTGTGGCCTCCTGAGGCAGAGGGCAGGGGCCCCAGGGAGACAGTGCTTCTGGCGGGGCCTGGCCTCTGGGTGCCTCCTGGGAATGGGAAAAGATGGCTCTGCCCTGCCCTCTGGGTACCACTGGGCACAGGGAGAGGCAGCCTGTCAGTACCCCATCTGCAGAGCTCTTCCTGGGAACCAGATGATTGTCATTCTTTATTGTCTGTCCACTGGGGAGCCTTGAGCCTGAATGCCTCAGCCCGGCATCAACTGTGCCCCAGGGTGTAAGTGTGACCAGTGTGTGAAAGAGGGAGCAGCTGTGACCTTCATGTGAAGAGTACAGACCCACCCCTCCCTGCCAAGTGGAAAGCCCCCCCTCCACAGCCCATTTAAGGATCCATTCAACAAACGTTTATTAAGCACCCAACATCATCACCCAGCAGGGAAATGAGTTACCAGTCACCCACCAGAAGACAGAAACTAAGAAGTCTGGGAATTCCCTGGTGCTCCAATGATTAGGATTCCACGCTCTCACTGCTGCAGGCCCGGGTTCAATCCCTGGGTGGGGAACAAAAGTAAATAAATTAGATAAATAAACAAAAAGCTCTTTTATTAAATAAATAAAATCTGATACCACCTATGCTAGGGTAGAGGTGGCGACACCAGAACTCACACTGCTGGGGTGAATGGCAGTGGGTGCAACCACCTTAGAAAACGGTTTGGAGGGAAAAAAAGAAGGGACTTCCCTGGTGGCGTGGTGGATAAGACTTCACACTCCCAATGCAGGGGGCCCCGGGTTCGATCCCTGGTCAGGGAACTAGATCCCACATGCATGCCGCAACTAAGAGTTTGCATGCCACAACTAAGGAGCCCTCCTGCTGCAATTAAGACCCTACGCAACCAAATGAATAAATTAAAAAAAAAAAGAAGAAAGAGAACGCTTTTGCAGATTCTCATCGAGTCTATCAACATACGCTTCCGTGTGACACGGCGATGCCACTCCTAGGCATACGGCCACCAAAAGACACGTACAAGAATGTTCATAGCCCCCAACTGGAAACAATCCAAATCCGATCAACAAGAGCATGAATAAATAAATGATAGGATAATATATAATAAAACAGAAACACAAAAGAACAAACCACTGTGACACGCAGTATCAGGACGAATCTTATAGACATTATGTTGTGCAAAAGAAACCTAACAAAAGAGTGAGTGCACGCTATGACATAATTCATTTAAATAAAGTTCAGGGACAGGTGAAACTAACCGATGGTGATGGAAGTCAGTATAACAATTACCTTGGGCTGGGGGCTGATGGGGGTGGTCACTGGGAAGCCTTCTGGAAATGTTCCATAGCTTGAACTGGGTGATGGTTATATATAAAAATATACTAAGCTGCACACTTAACGATACACACACCTTTATGATACAACATAAAAACTTTATTTTATCTACATGGCCATTGAGAACCTACTGCACACCAGATACTATTCCAGGCAGTGGTGATTACACGAAGAAAGCGTTTCTTGGAGTTCGTTTCTGATGGAGAGAGACAGACAATAAAGAAGATAAATAGTATGTCAGATGGCGATAATGTGTACTGGGGAAAAGGAAGCATAATAAAGGAGTGGGGAATCCCAGGCAGGACAGGACGGGTGGCCCCAGCCATTCTATGCAGCGTTCAGGGGAGACTGATAAGGTGAGATTTCAGTAGAAAGCCCTATTAAGTGAGGAGTGTGCAGGCCACAGGCTATCGGTGGGGAAAGAGCAGAGGGGACAGTGAGAGCAAAGGCCAGGATTGAGATTTGATCCGCTCAGCTTTCCCTGTGGTCTCCCCCAGCTCCCACGTCCTCATCCACCACCCGGGACCCAGATTCAGGAGGCACCAGCACTGTACTCAGCCCACCTTGGCTAAGGGGTGTCCTTCTGGCATTGACGGACCCTCAGGGTCCCAGAAGCTTCGTGGAGGGAGAGAAGGTAGTGGTGTGGGCTCCTCCCCGACACCTGCCCCCCCCCGGGGCTGGCACACCTGGAGTCCCCAGGGGCTGGAGGAGGAGGTGAGGGGGAAGGAGGGAGAGAGAAGGGGTGGGAGTGACCTCACCCACCGCCCACTGGCCTGGTGGACTGATCTGCAGCGCTGTGTATCTGAGTGCAGCACGACCCAGCGTTGTATCTGAGTCCACTCTCTCGGAGAGGTGTTCCCATCACCTCCCATTTTACAGAGGAGGAGACTGAGGCTCAGGAAGTGGGACGAGTGCCCCGAGTTTGCTCATTGGCACAGAGATGGGCAGGGGCTTGTACACTGGCCTGCCTAGGGGTCCAGAGTGTGGGGAGGTGGAGTTCTGAGGTCCCCCCATTCCTTCTTGGGTGTGGTAAGCTTGTCTCCAGGACGTGGATGGGACCAAGTTCCCACTCTTCTAGGCTATAGGAACTGCGGCAAGGGAGTGACACCTGTGATCCAGGTGCTCCACCAGGGTCCTGGTCCCTCCTCTCCTTGGCAGAGTGTTTGGTGAGAGTGGCAGGTAGCTCTGGACTCTCTCAGGGGGTTCCTTGAAGCTGGGGAGTGGGGCAGGACCTGGGCGACACTCACCTCCCATCACCAGAGTGAGCTTTCTTTATTCTGAAATCATGTCCTTCCTATTTTGTGTGCTTGTGTGTATTCAAATGTTATTTTTAGAAATGGAATAAGCGCTAAGATTTCTGCACCCACCCCAGTAATCAGAAAGCTACAAAGGAAAACACAGGGTCTCACATGAGACCCGTCAGATTGGCAAGAACAGAAAGTCAGATAAGGGAATTCCCTGGCGGTCCAGTGGTTAGGACTCCACGCTTCCAATGCCGGGGCCAATCCCTGGTCGGCGAACTAAGATCCCACAAGCGCCAAAAAAAAAAAAAAGGAAGAAAGATAAAACTGATGGCTGGTGGGGAGGTGGGTACACAGAAGTCAGGTGCTTCTGGCGTGTTTGAAAGGTCAGTATGATGGCTAAGTGACTTCCGGAAGTTCCACTCGTGGGTAAAACCTCTCCCAAAGAGAAAGACATGCCCTAGGCATGGTTAGAAGTGGTGAAGTATTACAGGCTGCCAAGCTGTCTGTCACTGGGGTGCTGCATGGCAGGTAGCAATGTGGACAAAGCTTCAACGTATCAGAAAAACAGAAAAATGTAGAACAAGATCTATAACACAGCAGTTTTTATGGAAAGTCAAAACACAGACAAGCACAGCAATGCCGTATATTTCTGCCATTTATTCTGTGACCTTGGGCCAGTGACTTAAGCTCTCTGTGCTTCAGTTTCCTCATCTGTAAAGTGGCGACAATAATAGCACCTCTTGGGCTTCCCTGGTAGTGCAGTGGTTAAGAATCTGCCTGCCAAGGTAGAGGACACGGGTTCGAGCCCTGGTGGAAGATCCCACATGCTGCGGAGCAACTAAGCCCGTGGGCCACAACTGCTGAGCCCGCAGGCCACAACTACTGAAGCCCACGCACCTAGAACCGGTGCTCTGCAACAAGAGAAGCCACCGCATTGAGAAGCCCCTACTCGCTGCAACTAAAGAAAGCCCGCGTGCAGCAACAAAGACCCAACTCAGCCAAAAATAAAATAAATAAATTTATATATAAAAGAAAATAATAGCACCTCTTTCAGGGACGTATGATGAATAAATGAGACGTGACATATAAAGTGCTTAGCACAGTGCCTAGCACATGGTAAGCACTCAATAAATGGTGCCTGTAATTGACACAGATGGAAATCAATGCCTGGAAGGCAGACTGGAAGGACATGCTCTAGACGCACAAGAGTGGGGCGCTGTGGGGAGCAAGAATGGGATTGGGGATGGGCTGAAAGGGAAAGTCCATTTTATTTAATTAATGTATTTATTTTGGCCACGCCTCGCGGCTTGCAGGATCTTAGTTCGCTGACCAGGGGTCGAACCTGTGTCCCATGCAGTGGAAGTGCGGAGTCCCAACCACTGGACCACCAAGGAATTCCCAAGCAAAGTCCATTTTAAAGGAAGGCTTTTCAGGACCCTGGTGGTGCCTGAAGTGCTCAAACCAAAGAGATGAACAGCTAAGTCTATGCATGCCATGTTTAAAGCAAAACCAAAAAATATTGTCAATTGTCATCTTCAGAATGGGCCAAACGAATTGATCCTCCTAGACAGTGTCCTATAAGGACAAGTAAACAGTGGCCCTGCAGTGCTCTTGGGGTCATAGGTATTTCCTTCCTTCACTCACTCGACAAATATTTCCTGAGCACCTACTCTGTGCTAGGCACTGCTCTGGGCTCTGGCGAGAAGAGCACAAAAGAAAAAGGTCAACCTGCTCCGATGAACAAATGTGCAAACAACCAATTTGGGTGGGGGGTGCCAGTGAGGCCGGTGTGTGGAAGCAGCAGCCAGCAGGTATGCAGGGACTCTGGCCATTGGAGTCCTCACCCTTCCTTGTTCCTGTGAGGGGCTGGGGTGCTGCCCTTTTTTCCAGCCACTGATTCTCTCCCACCCCTGCCCTGTGCCCAGGGCTGGTTTCACTTTCCCCTTCCCCTAAATTCTCTGAGTTTTGTTTCTGTCTGTGGGTTCCCCGCCCCCGCGCACCACCTTTGTCTGAAGTTACATCTGAAGTAGCAGGGAAGCCAAACAGTTTCGGGGCGGGGGACGGAGGATGAGGTAGGGGCCGGGGCCTCCATTGCTCCTCCACAGGCCCCACTTCATCACTTACCTGGTCCCATCTCCCCGTCAGGATCCACTTCCCTACCATATTCCAGGGAGCAGAGCCCTCACCCCCACCAAGGAGTCTGGGCTCTGGGCTATACTCCTTGTATGTATTGTGGTTCTAGCACCACCCCTTACCAGCCTTGTGGCTTTGAGCAGATAACCCCACCTCTCTGTGCCTCAGTTTCCTTAGTATAAAATGGGCCTCATAAAAGCGTTGTTAACAGAGATATTTATAGAGATCTGCTGACCACCTGCTTAGTGCCAGGCTGTGCTAGGTGCTGGCCTTAGGCTGTGAGCAAACCAGTTCCTGGTCCCCGTGTACCTGACCCAGTGGAGGCGCGGAGTCCTAACCACTGGACCGCCAGGGAATTCCCTTAACCAGTTTTAAGTGAACAGTTCAGTGGCATTAAGTACTGTCACATTGTGCAACCATCACCATTCTCCATCTCCAGAATTTATTTCATCATCCCAGACTGAAACTCTATTCTCATTGAACACCAACTCCCCATTCCCCACTTCCCACAGCCCCTGGTAACCACTGTGCTGCTTCCTGTCTCTATGTCATCGACTATTCTAGGCATCGTATATAAGTGGAATCATACAATATTTATCCATATGTGTCTGGTTTATTTCACTTAGCATAAAGTCTTCAAGGTTCATCCATGTTGTAGCATGTGTTAGAATTTCTTTTTAAGGTTGAACACTAGTCTATTAATGTATATACCATATTTTGTTGATTCATTCATCCCTCCACGGACATTTGGGTTGTTTCCTACTTTTTTTTTTTTTTTTTTTGTGGTACGTGGGCCTCTCACTGTTGTGGCCTCTCCCGTTGCGGAGCACAGGCTCCGGACGCGCAGGCTCAGCGGCCATGGCTCACGGGCCCAGCCACTCCACGGCATGTGGGATCTTCCCGGACCGGGGCACGAACCCGTGTCCCCTGCATCAGCAGGCGGACTCTCAACCACTGCGCCACCAGGGAAGCCCTTGCTTGTCTTTTGAATATATCCTGGGCAAATAAGTTTGACTAACACTGCCAGGGAGAGAGGTGAATTTAGTTCATTCACCCAACAAATATTTATTGAGCACTTTGGTTGTACCAGACCCTGACAGGGGCTGGGACACAGTAGGGGCTTCGTGGAATCTCTGATGAAGTTTCGTAGATGATGCTGGACACAGGCAGTCTTTCTCATCGGGGGAACAACTCAGATGTCTCCACTTGTGGAAAGAAAGTTACACAGTGTACAGATCGAGGCCCCAGGAGGGAGGGATATTCGTCCATGCTGCCCACTGCCCACCTGTGAATGGCTGCAGAAAAGAAGAAATTAACACGTCCCCTCCCCGATGCTGGCCAAGCCACGCAAAGCTAATAGCCTTTTTACTTTACTTCCTCACTTGCTCCCCATCTCTGTTCTATAAAAGAAACCGGCATTCAGACCCCGATAAGATGGTTTTTTGGGCACACTAGCCCGTCATCTTCTCAGTCTGCCGGTGTTGTGAATAAAGTCACTACTCCTTGCCTCAAAGAAAAAAAACAAAACAACAACCACCTAAATCAGGGACTTCCCTGGTGGTTCAGTGGTTAAGACTTTGCCTTCCAATGCAGGGGGTGTGGGTTCGATCCCTGGTCAGGAAGCTAAGATCCCACATGCCTCGCAGCCAAAAACAAACAAACAACCCCCCCCCATAAAACAGAAGCAATATTGTAACAAATTCAATAAAGACTTTAAAAAAAATGGTCCACATCAAAAAAAATCTTAAAAAAAAAAAAAGGCCCTGAATCAGCCCCCATCACTTCCTCCCCTCAAAATCTTCTACTGTGAGGCTACTGTGACAATACAAGATGCGCGGGATATAATAAAGGATAATTTGTCTCCCAATGTCCCTCTAAAATTCCAAAGGAAACTTCTCTCTATGCCCTCAGATGAAGTCGTGACTTTCTGTGCCATGTTTCTCCACAGTGCTGGCCAGTTCCCACCGTGGCTCCGCAGCCTTTCTGGAAGTCTCCTGTACCCTTGATCCACTGGGCTGCCACGACTTCAGGTAGCCCATCTCAAGCTCTCCAGGCAGCTTTCTTGAAACACCTCTCCCCAGATTTGGGATTAGAAGGCAGACCCCAGCCCTAGTCCCTGAGGGGAGTGTTGGGACTCCCTTTCTAAATCAATCTCATCACAAAATTCTCCTTCCAGAATCCACCCTCCCAACCCTTTATAATCTTCAAGTAGACCGGGGGTTTTGCGTGACAAAATGGGTCTTCTAACATCCTCTCACACTTTCCATCATGCTTAGGACCAATCCCAAGACCTTCCCGTGGCCACTGGGCCACATGACCCGACTTCCGAGCCCCCAGAGAATTTAAAATGCCATAATATCAAAGAATATTACAGAAACTGACACAGCAGTGTAAAACAGCTGTACTCCAATTTAAAAGAAAAGAATGTTACAAATAATTGTATGTCACCCAAAATAAAAACTTAATCAAAGTGAAGGCCTTTTCAGAAAAGTGTGAAACGCCAAAATTGGTACAAAACTATCAAAAACTTCAATAGATCAATAACCAGTAAAGAAGATTATAATCTAAGACTCCAGTGCCAAAGGTTCCCAGTGGAGCCCACCAGACTTTCAAGGAACAGAGAGATGGTCCTTATCTTATACCAGTTGTTCCAGAAAACAGAGAATGAGAAAAGGCTGCCCACTTCCTCAGGTGACTCCCAAACCAGAAAAGAACAGTATCAGAAAAGGAAAAGTGTAGAGCATTTCACTCTGAACACAGATGTTAGATTATGATCTAATAGCATAAAATAGAGAAGAATGCCCCACCTAGGGGTAGGGAAAGGACTTCTTAAGACATCCAGAATGCAAACCCTCATTCAAAACATTTATGGATCTGAGCACATCAAAATTAAGTATTTCGGGCTCCCCTGGTGGCGCAGTGGTTGAGAGTCCGCCTGCCGATGCAGGGGACGCGGGTTCGTGCCCCGGTCCGGGAAGATCCCACATGCCGCGGAGCGGCTGGGCCCGTGAGCCATGGCTGCTGAGCCTGCGCGTCCAGAGCCTGTGCTCCGCAACGGGAGAGGCCACAGCAGTGAGAGGCCCGAGTACCGCAAAAACAACAACAACAAAAACAAACAAACAAAAACAATTAAGTATTTCTGCTCCACAAAGGCCATCAGAGATAATGTTGATAGATAGCTGGTTGCAACCTAGTGAATGAAGAACTCCTGCAAGTCAATAAGAAAAAGCCAAGAAACACAATAGAGAAATGGCCATGAACAGAAACAAGTACCCCTGAACTGAACTGAACTGAACTGGCCCAAAGGCAAAAAATTAATGAAGATGGGGTCAAAGAAGTAATCAGCACAATTCAGTTAAAATTACAATGAGATACCATGTTTTTAAATTTATTTTTTCATTCATTTTATATATACATATATGTATTTTTCTTTTGGCCGCACCGCGTGGCATGTGGAATCTTAGTTCCCTGACCAGGGATCGAAGCCGTGCCCCCTGCATTGGGAGCACGGAATCTTAGTCACTGGATCTCCAGGGAAGTCCCTAAAATTTATTTTTTTATTGAAGTGTAGTTGATTTACAATGTTGTGTTAATTTCTGCTGTACAGCAAAGTGACACAGTTATACACATATATACTTTAAAAAAATATTTATTTATTTATTTGGCTGCATCGGTCCTGGTTGTGGCACACGGAATCTTCGTTGCAGCATGCAGGATCTGTTGTTAGGGCGCATGGGCTTCTCTCTAGTTGTGGCACACAGGCTCAGTTGCCCCATGGCACGTGAGATCTTAGTTCCCCCACCAGGGATTGAACCCGCATCCCCTGCATTGGAAGGCAGATTCTTAACCACTAGACCACCAGGGAAGTCCCATATATACATTCTTTCTTGTATTCTTTTCCATTATGGTTTATCCCAGGGAGATACCCTTTTATAACTATCAGGTGAGTAAAAATTCATCAGGTGAATACTGATGTTTGGTGAGGGTGTGGGCCGACAGAACCCCTTATCACTTTTGCAGGCATATAAACTGGTACAACTTCTTTTTCAAGCAATCTAAAAAGAGATATACATTTGTTTCAAGATCCCACACTCTCAATCCTTGGTAAATAAGCCCCAGAAATTCTCGTGCAGATGTACAAAGAGGCATATACAAGGGCGTTGACTGCAGTGTCCTGTGTGGAAACAGAAGTTGGGGGCAACGTTGGCATCCAACCTCAGGGGAATGCATAGTAAAGCGTAATGGAAGCAAACTACAGAACTTTAGGCAACAGTCAGAAACAACAGACAGCTTCTCAAAACGTGGCGTTCAGAGAGAAGAGTAAGGAACAAAAATGAGGTCAACAGCATAATACATTTATATAAACTAAAACCACCAATGCATAAACATGATATTAGATACTTCACAGAGCCATTCCTATTTAAGTGAGATGGGAATGAATAGCAAAGATAAAGGAGAAAAAAATGCTAAACCAAAACAAGAGATTGACCTTGTATCCATTGGTGATTCTCATACACTGTGAAATAAGGAACATAATCAACTCAGCGCCCTGTGTCCGAGGACCAGAAGAGAAATGTGCAAAGGACGCGAACAGGGAATTCACAAAGGAAGCACAAATGGCCCATAAAGATAGGAAAATATACGAATCTCACAAATAATGAAGGGAATGCAAGTTATAGCAACGAGTTCGTATTTTTTCACCTATGAGATTAACAAAGATTTTTTTTTAATATGGAACGCTTCACAAATTTCCATGTCATCCTTGTACGGGGTCCACGCTGATCTTCTCTGTGTCGTTCCAATTTTAGTATATGTGCTGCTGAAGTGAGCACAGCAAAGATTTCTTTAAATTATACTACGTTTTGCTGGCGAGGGTGTAAACACTGTGGATTGAAATCTATATTGATTGAGCATTTGGGGACAGTGATTAAGCGTTATCAAAATTAAATTGCTGACAGCCAGCAAGTTTGCTTAAAGGAACTTATCTTGCAGAAATACCTCACGTGCAAAGGCGCATTTCCAAGGACGTCACTGCTGCAATGTCTGTCCCAGGGAAGCTAGCAGAAGCTGTGTGCGTGTCTGACAGGAGGAGATGAGTTTAGTACATCATGTCAGACATATGGTGACAACCAGTGTGAAGGCTGAGGTAGCTCTGCATGTACTGACATGGAAAGATAAGCATAATATACTATTAAGCAAAAAAAGTATGATGTCACTTTTGTTGAGAAATTACACACACACACATGCAAAATCACAAGACATTAAAAAGGTCCACGGTTTCAGGTCTGTTTTGGCATCGAAGGCCAAGCATAAGTCAACAGTTCAACGGCTCCCGTGTTCCGAAGCAGGTGCTTGTGGTGGGACCTGCAGGTAGATGGGGCAGATGGATCACACAGGACCTAGTAGGCCATGGTAAGGACTTCTTCTTTTACTCCTCAAGAGATGGGATCCCGGGAATTCCTTGGCAGTCCAGTGGTTGGGAGTCGGCGTTTCCACTGCAGGGGGCCTGGGTTCCATCCCTGGTTGAACTAAGATCCCGCAAGACGTGCGGCGCAGCCAAAAAGAGAGGGGGTGGGAATCCATCGGAGGGTTTTAAACAAAGGCAGGACAGACTCCGGTCTTAACAGGATCACTCTGGCTGCTGAGTAGAGAACAGACTTGGGGCAAGAGCAGAAGCTGGGCGCAGGGGCTACTGCAGTGATCCGGATGAGAAAGGGTGGGGGCTTGGGGGAGCGTGCTAATGGTGGTGGAGGGGAGAAGTGGCTGGATTCTGTGTGTATTCTGAAGGCGGCACCAGCAGGGTTTGCTAGTGCTTGGGGTGTGGAGTGTGAAGGAAAGAGAGGAGTCCACAATGACACCAGAATTTTGGCGTGAGCAGCAGGAAGGATGGATGTGGCCTTGACTGAGATGGGGCAGATGGAAAGTCTGAATTTCAACATGTCAAATTAACTAATATGCTTATTCATCATCCAAGTGGAGTTGTCGAATGGGCCATTGGATACGAGTCTGGACTTTGCGGGAGAGGTCAGTCCTGAGATATGTAACCTCGGGCAGACCTGGAAGGTGATAGATGGCTTTTAAGGCCAGCAGACTGGAGGAGCTCACTTGAGGAGTGAGTGTGGCTGGAAAGGTCTGTAGACACCTCGTGAAAATATTTACCTGAGGAGCCCAGACCTGTCCTCTGCCAAGGAAGGAAGTAGCCCAGAGTTTGTCCAAAAAATCAGTTCGATGGGGGTCTGGAGGGGACTTGCTCTCTGAAAATGGAGCAGCCCACACACTTGCCCTCCACCTGGGGTCCCACGGGTGACATTCAGCAGAGGAGGTGGATGCGCGGGGCTGGCGGCCCACCAGAAAGAGCAGAGTTGACCTATTTTGAATGGAAAAGATCTTTCCCTGGAGCGTTACTTAGGTTGTTCAGTGAAATGTGCTCATTGCAGAGGTGCTACTGGGATGGAGTCTGCAAGCAGACAGGGGTCCACAGCAACAAAGCTCTGAGCAAAACACGCCCGTAGGGCATCTGCTGGGATTTACTTCCACGAGCAGTCTCACCGGGGCCGCACTGTTGGCTGATTAATAACAACTCTCACCTGGCAGTTGTGACGAGCTGTGGAAATGTTCCATGATGCATGTGTGTATATATTAACTGATTTAATCCTTGCCACAGCCCTAGAAGGTAGACACTGTTATAACCAGCCCCATGTTGCCCATGAGGAAACAGAGAAGGTACGTGACACGTGGAGGGGCTGGGATCTCAAACCCCCGTGCTTCCTCTGTTTTTTGGGGTTTTTTTTTTGGCCATGCCCCGCAGCTTGCGGGATCTTAGTTCCCCCAGCAGGGGTCAAACCCGTGCCCCTGCGGTGGAAGTGCGGAGTCCTAACCACTGGACCGCGGGGAAGTCCCTTTCCTCTGTACTCCTGACCATCGTACTCTGCTGCCTACCAATAGTCATCAGTGATTTTTAGCAGTTTTAACCAACATTTACCGAGTGTGTTGCCTTTGTGATTTCATCGAATCCTTGCAACAAACCTACGGGATGGGCCTCTGATTCCAGTTTGGCAGAGGGGAGAAGTGACTTGCCCAAGGTCACAGACCGGTGAGAGGCTAAGCCACGCTACTCCATCTCCAGGGCCTCAGCTCGGCACCACGTCCCTATACTGCTGGTCATAGTGGTCAGCTCCCGGCATCTCACGGGGATTTACCGTGTCAAGGCTTTTTGGCGATGCTTAGAACTTTGGAATGAGAGCTGCATGTTCTCCTTCCAGAGCCTCCTCAGTGCTCTGGTTTGCCTGCTGCCTTGTTCCTGGACGTGGTATTCAACTTCCTGGCCTTTCCTGTCCTGTCAGGGCCTCGGAGGGTAAGTGGTTTGAACAAGATCTTGTTGTGAGGGTTCAGTTTGCCCCTTACATGGCCTCAGCAGGGGCTGAGGGGCAGCAAGGAGGCAGGCAGAGGGAGAGGGACGAGGCAGGCAGAGGGAGAGGGACACGGCAGGCGCCATCTGCCATCTTCATAGGGTGTGAGAACCCTCTGAGATGGGGAGTCCTGAGACCCCTTTGATAGATAGATGGTGAAACACAGGCTGAGCAAGGGCAGGGGGGAATTGTACTCGGTCAACGGGGAGTCCTGCAGAGTCAGGAGCAGAGGCAGGCCTTGGCCCTGGATCTCTGGACTCCCAGGCCTGGACTCTTTCTCAGCATCCTGCCCAACTCTCCCCTCCGGAAGGAAGTAGGACTTATATATATACCCTTCCTGGCCTGCTTTTGCCAGAGCCCTTGAGACTGGCTGAGGACTGGTTGCCATAGAGACGGTCGGACAGGGAGTTCCAAGGTTGGCAGATGTGGGGCGGGGTGGGGGATGGGACAAGACACCAACATGCTAAACGCCCACCAACAGTTGGTAAGGACCGCATCGGGGAGACCAGGGCAAGACACACCACAGCAGGCTCCAGGGACGGTCCCATGTCTGCTCAAGCTTCTCTCAAGCATCCCCCAAGCTGAGCAGGTGAGGGGGGCTCCTTGGGGGGATAGCCAACGGCCCAGAGGCAGGTTGGCTCTCTGGGGTGGGGAGGCTAGGGCTGAGGGAAGCCCTTGAGAAGCCACAAGACTGGAGCTGAGGCCCAGGTGAGAGTCAGGGAGGCCCCAGGCGGGCAGGGACTACAGGGAGGCCTGCAGGATGTCGGATGAAGAAAAGGATGATGCCCAGGGATGACTCCCAGGCTTCTGATGGAGCAACTTCTGCAACACTGCGGGAGGATCAGGATTTCGGGAAAGACAATGCATTTTTCCCACTTTGGCTTAGTAAGTCCAGGGCCCTGTGGGGCATTCAGAAGAGCTATCCGGAGCCCAGAGGCAGTACAGTGCAATGGTGACAAATCTGGGCTCTGGAGACAGACTCAACACACTCAGGTCCTGGCTCCACTTACCGGCTGTGTGACCTTAGCCAAGTGATTTCACCTCTCTGAGCCCCAGTGTTCTCATCTGCATGACAGGGGTGATAGCGAATATCTACCTCATGGATCCTTGGGAAGGTTAAACGAGTTAATACTTGAAAGTCCTGAGCACCCAGTAGATGCTCAGTAAATAGCAGTTGTTGCTATTTTAATATTAATAATTCAGGTCATGATCAGTCAGTTTCAGTGGTAACAAGGGCCCAGAGGGGCCAGCCTGACAGAAAAGAATGGTCCTGGGACTTCCCTGGCGGTCCAGTGGTTAAGACTCCGAGCTTCCGCTGCATGGGGTGTGGGTTCGATCCCTGGTCAGGGAACTAAGATCCCACATGCCGTGTGGCACAGCCATAAAACAAACAAACAAAAGAACAGGAGGGTCCCCTGGGGGAGCTACTCAGAGCTGGGCCTCCTCTCCTGTCTTTGCCCAGGGGAGTCTTGGGAGCAGTGATGGTGTAATTCAGGGCCAGCAGCAGAGGTCTGTGAGCGCAGGGCAGATGGCAAAGAAGGACCGGAGGCCCAGGGACCGGAACAAGAAGGGGCAAGGCTCCGCTGAGGCTGAGGAGTAAGCAGCTGCGGAGGGGCCGGGGGGCTGCTGGGTGCCAGGCCCCAGTTGGGGCCAGCGCACAGACCCTGACCCCTGCCCCTTGCCCTCTCCCTCCTCAGTCTGGTCCCCTCTCCTCCTCGGAAACCCTCCTTCCCCTTCCAGTGGGTCTGGGAGAGCTTCACCACAGATGGCCGGGCTCCGCTTCAGCCGGGCTCCGCCTCGGCCCCTGGCCACCAAGCCCTGCCCTTGCCCCCAGCGGTCCACCGGCACAAGTCCAGGCGCAAGTCCACGGCCAACAACCCAGAGGCCCGTGGCTCCTGCTGGAAGACAGAGGCGCCAGATCCGGAGAGGAGACAGCAGCTCAGGGCCTGTAGATGCATTCCCATCCCTCCTGGCAAAGCGGGGGGCCAAGAGCCGGAGTCGCCTGGGAAGAGCTCAGGATCGGGGCCGGAGGCCGAGCCAGAAGGCCTGGGCGCTGAGGTGGCCGAGAGGGCTCTGAGCCCCGGGGAACCGCCCCAGCTCCCCAGAAGGGGGTCGATCTTGGAGGAGGAGCCATTTGCAGAGGCCACAGACGAGGCCGAGGAGGGGGAGCACAGGGTCCCCCAGAGAAGGAGGGCTAGTTCTCCAAGAAAGGGGCGGAATTCTGGCGAGGAGGCCTGGGACGAGAGTGAACTGCGGAGCCAGGGGAGTGGCTCTGGCTCCAACAACCTCCGAGGACCACAGAGGAGGAGGCCAAGGGCCAGGGAGCTGGAGGGGCCGAGGAACCTGGAGAAGCTGCAGAGGCAGCTGCAGCAGGACTTGGACTGTGGTGAGCGTGGGGCTCAAGGCCCGGGTTCCCCCACGAAGCCGCACAGTGCGGAGAGGGGCTGGAGCCAGCCACCTGGCTGGGCTGGGCTGGGCTGCGCTCCAGGTGCGGGGAGGGATTGCCCAAGGGGCCAGGAGAGACGGCAGTGCCTGATTTGTCCCTCTGTGCACAGATCCCGAAAAGCTGCCCTGGGAGCCATCGCGGGCTGCTGTTCAGGCCTCCCGCTGGAACAGGAAGCCCCATGCCTTGGGAGCTGATGAGACTTGCCTGTTTGCACACTTCCCTAACCGCACCTTCCACAAACGACAGGAGGCCACCAGGTGAGGTGGAGACGAAGAAGGGTGGGAGCAAAGCACAGGGACTAGAGAAGGAGCTAGTTCTTCAGGAGACAGTCATTCATCCTCTCATTCATTCCTTTATTTATCCATTCACCAGTCTTTCTGATCATCCAACCATCTGTCCATCCATCCACCATCCACCATCCATCCAGCCAGCCAGCCACCATCCATGCATACATCTGTCTGCTTGGCCAACTGTTTATTGACACAAGCCAGTTTTCATTCACTTCCCATCTTCTATCCATTCATTAATTTATTAGCTAAGTGATTAATGCGACATATATCAGGTATCTGCTCATGGGTCCTCAGGATATAAAGGTAAAAAGACTTGGTTTCAGCCCTAAGAAGCTCAAGGTCGGCTGGAAAAGGAGACAGATGGGCAAAACAGCGACAATGGCAGAAGAGTTAGATCATTACTATACTTAGGGCTTGAACGAGAGACAGTGGGAGCAGAGGGGAAGACAGATGGGGGCTGTTGACAGTGTCTAGGTGAGGGTTGATGAGGGCTTGGACCGGGTGGCCATGTGAGTAAAGAGAGGGGGATTTATTTAAAAGATATTTGGAGGCTGGCTCAGTGGGCCTTGGTGACAAGTTAGAAGTGGTAGGTGAGAACCCATTCAGCATCCTGATATCACCCTTCAAGTCTTATCCTGTTATCCTTCCTTGAGACCTTTCCATGCTTCCCAGTGCCCTTAGGACAAAGCCCAGATTCCTTGGTAAGGTGTTGGGCTGTCTGTCCATCCCTTTGTACAGATTGAGGGCTCCTCCACGGACAGTGTCAGTTCTTTTTTTTTTTTTTAATATTTATTTTATTTATTTATTATGTTTTTGGCTGCATTGGGTCTCAGTTGCGGCATGTGGGATCTTCTGTTGTGGCGCGTGGGCTGCTCTCTAGTTGTGGTGTGAGGGTTTTCTCTCTCTAGCTGTGGCGTGCTGGCTCCAGAGAGTGTGGGCTCTGTAGTTTGTGGCACGCAGGCTCTCTAGTTGAGGCGCCTGGGCTCAGTAGTTGTGGCACGTGGGCTTAGTTGCCCCGCAGCATGTGGGATCTTAGTTCCCCAACCAGGGATCTAACCCGCGTCCCCTGCATTGGAAGGCAGATTCTTTATCACTGGGCCACCAGGGAAGTCCTGGTGCCAGATCTTTTTGATCACAGCCCCCGTCTGGCATCCTGAAAGGACCTGGCACATAGTTGGTGCTCAATAAACATGTGCTGAGTGTATGTCTGCCCATCTGTCCATCTTTCTATCTGACCATGATTCAGTTGTGCATGAACTCATCAATACTGAGTTTCTGTCTGTGTCAGGCACTGTGCTAGGTGCTGGGGATACATTGGTGGTGCAGAGGACAGACAAAGGATCCTGCTCTCATGAGGCTCACATTCTACTTGGGAAGGAGGATAATTGATAAAGAAATGAACAGAATGTACAGCTAGAGATAGACAGTCCCTGGGAGGTAGATGGGGTGCTGAGGTCTCATTTTCTCTGACCTTTGAGCAAAGACCTGATTGACCAGAGGAACTGACCATCACATCTAGGGGAAGAATGTTCCAGGTGGATCTAGGTGCTGTCTATTCAACCGTCCACACCATCCATCCATCCTTTCATCCTTTCATCCACCCACTGATCACCATTTGTTTCTTTTTCCCATCCATTCATCCGTCTGTCCCTCAAACCCGTAGGCATTACCCTAGCTCCTACCAGATATAGGGGTCAGAGAGAAGAAAAGATCTGGGCCCTCCCCTCAAGGAGAGCTGCTTTGCAAGGGGAAGTTGGCGATACAGGTGAGGTCATGGGTGTGTGTGCTGAGCTCCACAAGGCTAAGGACTGTCCGAGTTGGGGTACACCCCTGGCTGGAGTAGGCAGGAAGCTTCCAGGAAGCGTAGGGAAAGACCTTGAGCTAGGCCTGAGGGCTGAGCCCCCAGAGTCAGCCTGCATCCTGTCCAACTTCCACAACAAACCCCATTCCCCAGGCCCCTGGATCTCTGGGCTGCAGCAGTCCCTCCCTCCAGGCCCCCGGATCTCTGGGCTGCAGCAGTCCCTCCCTCCAGGCCCCCATACGCCCCTACCTGCCCCTGGCCCTCCATGAGGCTCCTGGTTCCCTGCAGACTTCTCCCACCCCTCTTCCTTTCCTCTCCCCACCCAAGAAACCGGCTGCAGGCCTGGGAGCAGCAGCAGCAGGAGAAGCGGCAGCAGGCCGAGCTGCGGCGGGCCCGGGAGCAGCGGCTACAGCAGCGGCTGGCTCAGTGCCTGGCAGCCTACATACCCAGAGGGAGCCGGGGGCCGGGGGCCGCCCAGCGCAAGCTGGAGGAGCTAAGGTAGGCCGGAGCTGCGGGGGGCCTGGAGGGGAGAGGGCAGGGAGGCGGTGCTGGGTGTCAGACCAAAGGACCAAGGGGAACCTGCCCTCACCTTCCCACGGGCTGAGCTTCCAGGGCCAGCCTCCCCACCAGGTGGGCAGGTCGGGCCGCTTTACAGATGAAGACACTGAGGCCTGGGAGGAGAAGGGGCTGGGCCAGGATCACCTTGTTAATAATAACAATTCCTGCAGCTGTCGAAGGCTGAAGTTTAAAATGTTCTTCTTGCATTATCACACTTTCAAATCTTGTTTTCTGATTTCAAATGCCAGGCGTGCTTACTATAAAAATTCAAATATTACAGAAATAGTTCATGGAGAATGTGAATAGTGCCTGTGATCCGGCTCCTGGAAACAGCCATTGTTCGTGGTCAGGGGAAGAGTCATCTGTTTCATTTTCTTCCTACATTTTGATCATAAAAAAGCAAATTCATATTTAAAAGCAAATCTTTCTTAGACTCATAAGAGGAGAGTGAAGTAGGTATCATCAGCACTCCCATAATTTTACAGATGAGGAAAGTCAGGCTTCAAGCGCTTAAATAATTTGTCAAAGGTCACAACAGAGGGGCAAAGCTGGGATTCCAACCCAGGCAGCCATTCATCTGCCCTGCTATGCTGCCTCGGAGAGCTCAAATGCCCAATCTTCAGATAAAGTGCACGAGGATCTTGCCCCCAAAGCCCAAGCTAGGGAAGGAGATAACTCAAGTAAATATGATGACCGATGCCCTTGACACTGCGGACCTACGGGGTGCGGCTGGCACCAAGGCAGCCCTTTCATCCAGGGAGAAGCGCTAGGGCAAGGTGAGTTGGGCGCTGCTGAGAGACTACAGGGTTCCTGCCCTGCGATGGGGCCCCTGAGGACTCCGGGGGGCTCTGATCACCTACTCTTTGAGGCTCAGCCTCATCACTCCCAACTTTACAGATGAGGAAACCAAGACTCGAGAGGTCGCGTGTACTTTAAAGGAATCCTTGGCCAGTGATCGGGGAGATGCCTTCTCCCTGCCGGACCTCAAGTTCATTGTTTCTTCACACGGCAGGAAGTGGAAGGCCAGACTCCAGTGGCAGATGTCAGTGAGAGGAGCGTTCCAAACGCACTCCTTTCATTTTCGACTGGGGAGAGGATATTTCCCACGGGGTGTCTCAGCCCTTCCAGCACATGAACTTTGCTCTGAGCTTCATGGGAGACTCTGCCCTTCCCGGGAGGGTGGGCACAAAAGATATCTCCCTGTGGTAGGGAAGCTCCGTACTTTACTTTTATTCTGAGACAGGGCTGACATCCACTGACATCACTTCCTTTCTCGCTTAGAGCTCCAAGACATGGGCTTCCTCTCAATTCTAACAGAAATAGCATCAAGAACCAAGCAGGAAAAATGTACACAACCTCACGGGCAAGACCGAGACTGAATGCAGCTCATGCTTCCCCCACTCCCCACTCCTTGTAACTGCTGTAAAATCCCCTCTTGAACAGTGAAGACTTCTCTTTGCAGTGACTTCTGTTCCTGGCCATGGTTTTCAAGTCCATCTTTTTCTCGAACGGAGGAGGTTTCCTTCTCTGGCACATAGCCAAGGGGCCTGGCCCAGCAAGCCAGTGTTTTCCACAGGGCTCAGCATACTTGCCGGAAGTCCCAGCATGAGTTTTGGAGTCTTGTGTGCCTCTCCCCTCCCGTTCTGTCTGTGGGTGCTGCCACCATGCCCTTCGGCCTCTCTCGTGTGCTCTGCAGAAGGATGCCCGGTCCCGTGTGTGGTGTAGCCAGAGGGCCCCTCACTGCCAGGATGCACGGCTTGCGAGCAGACAGATTTCCGACAAGCGCACAGACTGGGTTTTTGTAAATGGGATTGTGCTTCTCCAGTGGAACCTAGATCTTTCTGGGATGTGTTCTTTCATTTGCAATACATTTCTTAAGTTCCTCTGTCCCATTTTCTAAACTATCGGCTTATAAGAACCACAGAGAATGCTGGCAAGCTTGTCCCATTCGGGCTATAGCACAGAGAAGAAAACTGAACCCAGAGCCCAGACTGGGATTTTGCCCAAAGCCACAGCCAACAGTCACAGTGTCTCCTCACAGGCAGAGTGTGAGAGGGTGCAGGGGTGGATGCAGAGAGGGGAGGGCTGTGCATGCAGATGTCCAGTTGCTCAAAGTCAGTGCTGGCCCCTCTCCCTTGGTGATGGCTAGGAGGAGGGGCGAGCCTGGCACCGCCTGCAGACCTGGGTTCAGCGCTCAGTCCCTCACTTCCCAGCTGTGCAACCTTGGACAAGTCCCTTGACCCTCCTGAGCCTCAGGCGTGTCATGGGTAAAATGGGACAGATGATTCCCGCCCCACTGACCTCAGGAGAAATCCAGGGCAAGGATGGAAATCAAATGGTTTTGTAAAGCTAAGGGCAGGAGGACAGAAACCGAAAGTTCTTAATGAGGACAAGTGGGCTCAGGAGGGGGCCGGCTCATGTCCACAGTTAGCCGCCCAGAGGCCCGTCTCCCCGCAGGCGCCAGGAGCGACAGCGCTTTGCTGAGTACCAGGCAGAGTTGCAAGGTATCCAGCAGCGGGTGCAGGCCCGGCCCTACCTGTTCCAGCAGGCCATGCAGGTGAGGCTAGCACCTGGGCAAGCACGTGGCTCCCCAAGACCAGAGCTTCTCACTGGCCGAGTGGGTGGGGAGATGAGGTGGGCGTGGGCCCCCTTAGCGGGACCCCTGGGCTGCTGCCCATCTGGAAGCCCTGGGACCCCCTCGGTAAGCAGAGGCTCACTGTGTCCTCAGCAGCCCAGGTGAGAGAGGAACCCCGCTTCTCTCTCCTCAGGCCAATGCCCGGCTCACTGTGACCCGGCGCTTCTCCCAGGTGCTGTCGGCACTGGGACTGGACGAGGAGCGGCTGCTGGCTGAGGCAGGAAAGGGGGATACGGAGGGCACCCCCAGGAAACCCAGGTGAGGCCCAGCTGTGGGGAGGAAGGGCATGGTCACCAGCACTCTGCCCTGCAGGGCCTCATCCACCTGTCACCCTGCCCTGGGGAAAGGCCGAGGGGACTCCTTGAGCAGCCAAATGGATCTACCGTGAATTCAGTCCTGCCCCGTCCACCCCCTGGCCTGGAGGACTCTGTCTAGCTTTCGCAGTCAGCAGGGCCTTCCCCAGGCGCTGTCCTCCATGTCACCCAAGGAAGGCGGGGCCAGGGTTATTTTCCCCACTTCCGATGAGGAAACTAAGGACCCCAGGGGTAGGGTCTTGCCCAAGGACACAGGAATGAATAAGCAGCAGAGCCTATCTGGGAACCTGCAGCCACCTGACTGGCCACACATCAAGCCCCCACTGTGGGCTGGTGCCACGCTGGTCACTCCACCTACCCTTATGCTTTAGAGCAACTTGGTGCAGAGCAGGGGTTATGAGGCTTGAGGAGGGGAAGTCACTTGCTCAGGGTCACACAGCATAGGAGCCAGATTTGAATCCACAACATCTGTGATGATGGCCTTTCCCCTTCTACAGCCCAGGTCTCCTTGGTTATGGGGGTGGGGAGCTGCACAGCCCAATGGCCTCTATCTGTGTCTTTATCTTTAAGGAGCCACAGGTCAGTGGGAGTGAGAATGGAGCACTCTTCTCAAGAGTCCCCCAAAGAAAGAACCCACTGGCAGCCAGCCTGACAAGCACTCCGCCCCAAGCCCAGACCGAGAGTCCAGTCCCTGAGATAAAAATTAAATGCCTTATGGAATATACAGCGTGGGATTCCTGGTGGTAGTGGAAAGAGGCTGCAGGTTGGGAGTAGGTGGTGGCAGGTGGGTATGCAGCGCTCTTGGCTGGTTCCCAGGACGAGGAACTCTGGCTGTTCTGGCTGCCCCCTCCCAGCACACACGGCTCTGCCTCTGCCCTGAGGACTGAGTGGGGCATCTCCAAGAGCGAGAGCTGCAACTCCTAAAAATGCTGGGTGCTGGAATTCAAGAGTGAATAGGACACAATGGCTTCCGCCTTTGGGAACTCCCAGTCCTGTGGGGGAGGGGGTCGGACCATTAAAGGGGCGCACGGTGTAACAAACGGGCCGCCAGAACGAGCAACTGTGAGGCGGGGGTGTCAGGAGGGATTGTGTGGTCTGAGCTTTCACATTTAAGCAACTTCAGGTTAGAGCCCCTCTCCTCAAGGGGGAAAAAAACCCCTCAAACACACGGACATGCCAAATTTTACATTCAATTTCAGGGGACTCAGACACCCAGAAGTTCATCTCGACCTCCGTAGCAGTCACAGGGCGCAGGTTAAAAAATCCGATCCAAGGAACGGGGGAAGGCAGCGTTTGCAGACAGTACTAGTTGTAGGGATTGGGAGGAGGCTGGAATGTGGAGCTGGGGGGGTCTCAGGAGAACACGCTCGTCGTTGAACACCTGATGGAGCCACGACCCCAGGGAGTTCACTAGGAGGACGCCTACTGGAGCGGTGGGCGCTGCCCACGGAAAAGTCCGTGAGACAGTGACTGTCCCGTGACTGAGGGTGTGCAAGCGGAGAGAAGCCTGAGAGGGGCTTTTCTGTGTCGGCGGTGCTGACTTAGATGGCCCCTAGGTCCTTAAAGTTCTGGGATGCCGTCTTACCCAGACCCAGTCGCACAGCACCTTGAGGCGCGCATGCGCAATCGGGCGACCTGCTCAAAGACTGCACCACGGCCCGAGGCGGCCGCGACTGCGCAGTCGGGCTCCGATCCCGGCTTTCCCATGAACCTTTGGGGCCGGCCCCGAGGCAAGCGACGGAAGCAGCCGCTCTTGGTTTCCGGCAATACGACACCGGCTGTCTGGCGACCCGGAAGTGTTCCCATTTTGCGTTGTCGGGGCTCGGCGGTAGCCGGGCTCGGGGTGCACACACCACCATGGGGTCGTCAAAGAAGCACCGTGGGGAGAAGGAGGCGGCCGGGACCACGGCAGCGGCCGGCACCGGGGGCGCCACCGAACAGCCGCCTCGGCACCGGGAACACAAAAAACACAAGCACCGGAGCAGCGGCGGCGGCAGCAGCGGCGGCGAACGACGGAAGCGAAGCCGAGAGCGTGGGAGCGAACGCGGGGGCGGGCGACGCGGGGCCGAAGCTGAGGCCCGCAGCGGCGCGCACGGGCGGGAGCGCAACCAGACAGAGCCCTCCGAGCGGCGGGTGAAGCGGGAGAAGCGGGAGGACGGCTACGAGGCCGGTGAGGGGCGGGGCCTGTGCAGGGGGCGGGGCGATGGGGGGTGTCTGGGGGTGGTGGGCTCTGGGTTTGGAGGCCGAGCACACCAGGCCGAGGCATCGCCACACTCTCTTCGTCAGTACCGTAACAGGTCTTCCTGTGGTTATTTGGAATTAAAGGTTGTTTTTCTCTGTTAAACTTCGTGAGGGTAGAAATTTTCTGTTTTCCTCAATTGGCATATCTCAGGCCCTCCCTAAGCGTGTTGAGTGAGTGAATGAAGTGGTGCCAGCACGTGCAGAGGCAAGAAGAAACCTGATATTGTGCAAGTTGTGGAGTTCACAGCAGAGACACGAGGCTGTGAGATAGGCCCTGTTAAGAAATTTGAACTTTGTCTTGAGAGTCGTAGGGAGCCATGAGTTTGAGCTGAGGAGTGCGCTGATTATATTCATATTTTGCAAAGATCATTGTGTTGAGAACTGGGTCAAGGGCAGTGAAGATTGGAGGTGAGGTGAAGGCTGATGGTGGCCTGCACCAAGGCAGCAGCAGTGGGATGGAGGGGAGATTGGAAAGGTGTTTCGGAGGACGATGTGACAGAGCTTAGCACTTGGAAGAGGACGGGAAGGAGAAGAAGGAATTGAGGATGCTCCTTGAATTTTGGCTTGAGCGATTAGGTGGGTGGGAGTGCTGTCGACTGAACTTGAGGAGTTTGGAAGAGACGCAGATTTTTGGAGGGAGACAACGAATTCGCTTTTGCAGAGTGTTGCATTTGATGTGCATGGAGCAACCCAGCTTTGGGGCCAGATAGAGCAATTTGGGAATCATGAGAGTTCAGGTGGCAAATGAAGTCCCTTGAGAGACTGAGGAGTGAGAAGCCAGGGTTGGGAGTAGAACCTGAGAGATGCCAATGTTTTAGTAGTAGGCAGAGCAGGAGACTAGAAAAAGGAGGTAGGCTATTCTCCAAAGCAGGAAAACCGTAGAATCTTGTGTCATGGGATCTGTGGGAGTGATCAACAATGTCACACACCACAGGAGATCAGGCGAAAACCAGAGCTGAAAAGAATCCATGGGATTTCGCATTAAGGAGGCTGGTGACCTTGGAGAGAGCCTAGAAGGGTTGGGATGCAGGGTCCAGGTGGGATAAAAGGGAAAGAGGGAAAGAGGTAGGTTGTGAGGTGGGCCTGCCGGAAGGATGAGCACGTGGTGGCAGCTAGTTGGGGCAGCTCCGCCTGATGGGGTCTGGCTGTTGTCTCTGGTGTTCGGTGAAGTTATTTGCTGTTTGTGAGGTGGGTGGAGGAGGTCCGAAATGCCCCTTTATCTCTGTGACCCCGGTATCATCATAGAACAGGCACCAATAAGTGTGTTTCTTGATTGCACGAATTACATAGAGGACACAGTTATGTTGCCAAGGTGGTTCCTGCCTTGTGAGGAGAAACAGACCCAGAAATGACTGACCGTACTATGCAGTGCAGGGGAGAGCAGTTCATGCTGATCAATAATCGAACAGGACTCCACGAAGGAAGTGGCATTTCATTGTTGCATTCGGATAGGATTTTGTTAATCAGGGTGAGGCCAGAGAGGGCAGTGCAGGTTGAAAATACAGAATGTACAAAAGTGAAGAGGCGGCAAAGTGAAGGATGTAGAGAGCTGGACCTTTTGGATCAAGAAAGGAAGGTGTGTGGAGAGGTGGCCTTCTCAGAGCCTGGGACTCAGGTAGAAGGAGCTCCTGGGGAGGAGGAAGCAGGCCCAGGTGCTGGTGAGGGCCTCTCGTCTTCGGCCCTGCAGCTGGAGCCAAGGCTGTGGCTGCAGGCCCTGTGTTCAGCTCCTGAGCCTTGCTGCTTCTTGTTCCAGCTGCCAGCTCCAAAGCAAGCTCAGGTGATGCCTCGTCACTCAGCATCGAGGAGACCAAGTAAGTACCGTCTCCTTTATGTTTCTGTGTTTTCTTACAAGCAGTTTCAGGGGCAGCTGTTTCGGGTGGCTTTCGCACAGTAACACGTTCTGATTGAAGTTGGAAGTTGCCACGTAAATCATCTTAGCCAACCATTTGAGTTACAGAAGTGGGCAATTAAGAGCCAAGAGGAAGGATGGCATTTCACTGGTTAGAGGCAGGCCAGGCCTTCCGCCTGATTGGGAGGCCAGTGCTCTTCCCAATGCTGGGTCAGGCCCTAGGTTTGGGACCCTTAGGACCACTCAGTCCCCTCATGTTTTCACCCCGTCTGTCCAGAAATGCATTCGGTGCTCTTTCTTTGACAGTTCCTAACACTTGTATCTCTTGCCTTCAGTAAACTCCGGGCAAAGTTGGGGCTGAAACCCTTGGAGGTCAATGCTGTCAAGAAGGGTGAGTGTGGGGCTGAGGGTGGGGGAAGGGAGGGCATTTGGGACCAAGGAGAGAGGCCATCTGAAGGGGTCTTTGAAGAAAGTGGACACAGGTTCAGCACCATTCAGCGGTCCTGTGTGTGTGCTGGCAGTGGGCGCGGGGCCCTCCTTGCTGTTGTGTGGCAGATCTGGGACTCAGCTGCTTCTTGTAGTTTGAGCAGTTGGCGTTGCATCCTCAGTCTGGCTGTGAGGTAGCATTAGATGGGCTGAGAGATGTGCACAGTTCCTGCAAACGGATCTGGGCTGTGCAGGTGCTAGTTTTTTCATTTTGTTTTGTTTTTGAAGTATGATCAGAGGGACTCTGGAAGGCATGGAGGGTCCCATTGTGCCGTGGGGAGACATGGGAGGGTGGGGTCGCGTGGGAGTAGGGAGGCACGGATTCTTCCCCCACCCCTGGCCCCTCTGGCCCCCTGAGCTGGACGGGGGCAGCGTGAGTGGCTCCCTCCTCTCCCCACCAGCCTTGGGCAGGCATAGCCTCACGCCTGGGCCTCCCTTCCAGAGGCGGGCACCAAGGAGGAGCCCGTGACCGCCGATGTCATCAATCCCATGGCCTTGCGACAGCGAGAAGAGCTACGAGAGAAGCTGGCGGCTGCCAAAGAAAAGCGCCTCCTGAACCAAAAGCTGGGGTGAGGGTCCCAGCCGGGCAGGCAGGGGGAGGGCCCGAGGAGGCGCCAAGCAGCTCTGGAGTTGGGGTGGGGGAGCAGGAGCTGGCTCCCGGAGCATCACTGTCTTCCCTCCTCAGGAAGATAAAGGCCCTGGGGGAGGATGACCCCTGGCTGGATGACACTGCAGCCTGGATCGAGAGGACCCGGCAGCTTCAGAAGGAGAAGGACTTGGCAGAGAGGAGGGTGAGGTGCTGGGAGCTGGGGTGTCGTTCAGTGCCTCTGGTGGCCTGACCGGCTGGTGAGGCAGAACATGGACCCTAGGGAGGTGAGGCTGGGCTCGGGGCTGTAGGAGTGGTCAGTAGTGCCTGCGCTGGGTTTTCAGCAGCGTGCCTCCAAGTCCTGTGCTCTTTGCACTCACATTTAGTAAGGCCCCGCACCTTCTGCTGATCCTGAACAGCCTGAGGTCAGACGTCACCCCCTCCCTGTCCCATAGGCCAAGCTGCTGGAGGAGATGGACCAAGAGTTTGGTGTCAGCACCCTGGTGGAGGAGGAGTTCGGGCAGAGGCGGCAGGTGAAGCTGCAGCAGCTGGGGGGTGGGGGCGGGGGGTGCTGTCCTTGGTGCTGGGATCCCAGGGCTTGGTGGGTCAGGCTCCTGACCCGGCTGGACCTTCTGCCTTCCTTCTAGGTCCTGTACAGTGCCCGGGACCTGCAGGGCCTCACTGTAGAGCATGCCATTGACGCCTTCCAAGAGGGGGAGACTGTCATCCTCACCCTCAAGGACAAAGGTGGGTTGAACTGGGGTGCTCTGGCTGGGGCCACAGGCACTGCTGAGTTGAGGGCAAGCGTGACCGGCCACTGCTTCCGCCCTGGCTCCAGGAGTGCTGCAGGAGGAGGAGGATGTGCTGGTGAACGTGAACCTGGTGGATAAGGAGCGGGCAGAGAAGAACGTGGAGCTGCGCAAGAAGAAGCCTGACTACCTGCCGTACGCAGAGGATGAGAGTGTGGATGACTTGGCACAGGCAGGCCGGCAGTGTGGGCTCTGGGCGGAGACGGTGGTGGCTTTTCAGGAGCTGGGTTCGGTCCTAACCTGTACTTCTTGTCTTGCAGCAAAAACCCCGCTCTGTCCTGTCCAAGTACGATGAGGAGCTCGAGGGCGAGCGGCTGCAGTCCTTCCGTCTGGAGCAGGGCGGCGTGGCCGATGGCCTCCGGGAACGGGAGCTGGAAGAGATCCGGGCCAAGCTGCGGCTGCAGGCTCAGTCCTTGAGCACAGCCGGGCCCCGGCTCGCCTCCGAGTACCTCACGCCTGAGGAGATGGTGAGCCCCGAGGCCTCCACCTGCACCTGTGACTAGGGTGGTGACCCTCCCTCCCCTCGGAGGTCACAGGCTGCCAGAATGAGCTAAGGAGGGGGATCAGGTGATCATGTGGTGCTTGGTCCCTGGGGATGCGCAGTCACTGGCAGCCCCGAGGAGGAGCTGTGGGCAGGCAGTTGGTGTAGACAGAACAAGGACCGTGAGCCAGGTGGCCCTGAACTGGTGTTCAGACCCTGCCGCTTAGCCAGCCTGTGCCTGGGGTGAGTGATGTAAGTACCAGGCGCCCCATCTGAAATAGGGATGGCGGGAGCCAGCTCTTGGGGGATGATACAAGGATGGGTGGTGATCTGGTAAGTGGTCATTCTACAGCTGCGCGTGGCTGTCGCCTTTGGGATGGCTGTGTGAATTCGCAGGTAGACCACTGGCTCAGTAGGTTGCTTGGCTCTGTGGTTATGAGCAAGACTCTGCAGCCAGACTCCTGGGATTCACAATCCCGGCTCTCCTGCTTAGGAGCTAGATGACTTTGGACGAGATACATAATCTCTCTGTGCCTCGGTTTTCCTCATCTCACAGGCGGGAGAATAATCGCCCACACCTCATGTCTTGCCCATGTACGTAAACTACGTAGGACCACAGCCAGCGCAGAGTAACGCTAAGGCAGCATTCGCTCTCATGGGCTTGTGCTGCCTGCTTTCCCCCCACCGCCACCCTGGCCTTCACATTTCTCTTTTCTCTCTCCCCTTCAGGTGACCTTTAAAAAGACCAAGCGGCGAGTGAAGAAGATCCGCAAGAAGGAGAAGGAGGTGGTAATACAGGCTGATGACCTGCTGCCCCTTGGGGACCAGACTCAAGATGAGGACTTCGGTTCCAGGTGGGTGTGGGGCCAGGGGTCGGTGTTGGCGCTGAGCCAGCCCCGGGGCCAGGGCTCACACAGAGGCCTCTCCACACAGATTGCGGGGCCGCGGTCGGCGCCGAGTGCCTCAGGCAGACGAGGAGGCCCAGGAGGAGGGGGAGAAGGAGCCTGTGTCTCAGCCCCTGCAGTCAGATGACCCCCGCGTGGAGAACATGGACATCAGCGACGAGGGTAAGGGCCCAGCCAGCCCGTTTCGGGGGGTGGGAGGGCAGAGGGGGAGTTGGGGGCAGGGGTGGAAAAGCAGGGACAGGAGCCCAGGGCCCCTGGAAGTGATCTGAGCCGGCGTCTCCCGTGTTTCCACCAGAGGAGGGCAGAGCACCGTGGTCTGGGTCACCTGAGGTGCTGGAGGAGGATGAGGCGGAGCTGGAGCTGCAGAAGCAGCTGGAGAAGGGGCGCCGCCTGCGGCAGCTACAACAGCTGCGGGACAGCGGTGAGAAGGTAGGGGGGCTCCTGAGGCGTGGGTGGGCGCTGGGCCCTTCGGTGACAGGTGTGTCTGTAGTGGCCTGTCCTGAGGAGCACGTGCTCCCGCGCCATTGTAGGCAGCACCCGCATTTCAATTTGCATCCTCTCTTTTGTTTCATATGGTGTTACTGGTAGATATTGGTAGATTTCTAGGTTTCTGCAGCGTTTCCACTAGGGGATGCTTTAGTGGTTGGATCTTTCCCTCCTTTCTTTCCTTCTGGAGTGTGTATTGCATGCCTTACTGTGTGTGAGGCATTGTCCCAGGGCTGGGGAGTCATTGGAGAACAGGACAGCCAAAGGCCTATGCCTTTCATGGAGGCAGAATTGGCGGTGAGCTTGTGAACACGAGCAAATGGTAATTTCTGATAGTGACTAGAGCTGAGCAGACCAGACAGGAGTCACCAGAGGGTTGGTCTCTTGGTTCGGGTGTTCAGGAAAGACCTTTCAAGGGGAGACATTTGAATTGAGACTGAAATGACACAAAGGAGCCGGTCTTGTGCAGATTCAGTGTGGAGGTCGCGTAGACAGACGCGCAGACAGACAGCAGATGTCCTTTGGATAGACAACTTTAGAATGTTGGAGGACCAGGTAGGCTGGAGCAGAGTGAAGGGCTGGTGGTGTGAGCTGAGGTGGAGAGGTCAGCGGGGCCTTGAGGCCGTGGTCATCGCTGACCCTCACGGGGCACTGGCACGTGCCGGGCACTGCTTAAGTGCTTTATGTGCTGCTTCATTTAATTCTCACAGCAACACCCTATGAGGAAGGTTCTGTTTTCTCCATTTTACAGTTGAGGAAAACTGAGGCACAGAGGCGTTAGGCAAGTTGCCCAAGGTTACATGACTGGTAAGTGGCCGAGCTGGAATTTGCACAGCTTGACTCCAGAGCCCACACTTGTAACCCTGCACCTCCCACCGAGGGAGAAAGTGGGGCTGGAGACAGAGGCTTCAGCAGCGAACCTGGGGTGCCTACTGTGTGGGGTAGCGTAGGAGGGGAGCCACAAGAGTGAGGCCTCCCTGAAGCCGAGGAGGGGTTTCGAGGAGAGGGAGGGTGGCGTCATCTAACACTGCTGAGGGGCAGGTCAGATTTGGCACCAGTGGAGACAGTGCCCTGGCAGAGACAGTAGCTTCTGGAGGATTGAGGAGAGATGGGACTCAAGGAGGTGAGGGCAGCAGCTGGGGATGATTCCTCAGCGCAGGAGCGTGAGGGCTTTTTGTTAAAGGGCCAGAGAGTAAACGTCTGAGGCTTAGATCTTGGTAGCAGCTGCTCAGCTGCTCAGCTGCTCTGCCAGTGTAGCCAGTGGGCATGGCTGCATGCCAATACAGCTTGCTTTACGAGGACAGGCAGTGGGCCCCAGTTTGCCCAACCCCACTCTAATAGAGGATGGGAAAATGGGGCAATAGCTGAAGGGGGCGCGAGTTGAGGGAAGTTTTTCTCTTTCATAGTTAATGCGGAATAGCGTTAATATTTAAAAATTATGTGCGAGTGTCCCAGAGTCTACGGCTGAAAGGATTGTAAAGGTTACGTGGCCCGGTGGGATTAATCACGATTGGGTTTTCTACTGACTGGGCCATTTACTGAGATGGGGGAGACTAGGGGAGGAACAGGTGTGGGGAAGAAAAGCAAGTGTTTCCTTTTGGTTTAGTTAGCTTTGAGGTGCCTCCTTATTGGAGGTGATTGATATTGAATAGGCAGTTGGATATATGACTTTGAACTTCAGGGGAGAGGCTGAGATGAGAGATACAAGCATGGAAGTCTTTGTAGCTGGGATTTAAAACCAGAGGACTGGATGGAATCACCAGGAGAGTGAGTATAAATAAGGAAGAGAACGTAGGGCTCCAAGCGAGGAGGGTAAAGAGGAGAGGGTGCCGTCCTGGAAGCATGTGAAGAAAGGTCTGGAGTGGAAGCGTGTGAGCAGCTGTGGCGCATGCTCCGGAGAGTTTGGGTATCAGGAGGATGGGAACTGACCTTGGGATCGGGCAGCACGGAGGCCACTGATGCTCCCATCAGGTCAGCTCTGTGGGGTGGTGGGAAATGGGGACTAGATCATGCAGGCTTTAACAAGGTTGCTGGACACAAGATTAATAGATGAACGTTGATTGTGTTTCTGTACACCAGCAATAGGTAGAAAATGTAATTTTAAAAAGGACACCATTTATGAAAGTGATATAGATGGTGAAGTAATGTGGATAAGCAAGAGAAGGCAATGTGAGAAAGGCGTAATCAGCATAGCAACAAAATAAAAAGGAATGAATGATTTGTAAGATCTATATGGGGAAAATTATAGTCCATTTTCGGAAAGCATTAAACAAGACGTGTTGTTTTAGTTACCAAGGGCTACCATAACAGAATACTACAGGCCGGGTGGCTTAAACAACAGCAATTTATTCTAACACTTCTGGAGGCTGGAAGTCCAAGATCAAGGTGTTGGCAGGTTTGCTTTCTCTTCAGGCCTCTCTCCTTGCCTTGAGATGGCCATCTTCTCACTGTGTCCTCACATGGCCTTTGTGTGTTACTCCCTGACATCTTTCCTTCTTGTAAGGACACTAGCCCATTGGATTAGGGCCTACCCTTATGACCTCATTTGACCTTTTTTATCTTCTTAAAGGTCCTGTCTCCAAATACAGCCACACTGGAGATGAGGGCTTCAACATACAAATTTTGGGGGGGACACATTTCAGTCCATAACAACCATGTTAATGGATACCACTAATATTGTAAAGATGTCTATCTCCTCCAATTAACCTATAGATTAAATGCTGTTCCAACAGAAGTCCCAATAGAGATTTTTGTGGAAGCTGGCAAGTTGATTCTAAAATTTACACAGAAGATCAAAGGGACCAAAATAGCCAAGACGCTTTGGAATAATAATGTGGTGGGATTTGCTGTAACAGATATCAAGTCTTTTTAGAAAGTTGAAATTGAAACAGCATGATATTGGCATAAGTGTGGACTAATAGGGCTGAGATTGAATACAGGGACCCAGAAACAGACTACTGAGCCAGGACACGTGGTGTCCCAGTGTGAAAGGTGCTCAGCTCAATAAGGGGTGGTGGGACAATCAGTTACCTATTTGGAAAAATGTGAAATTGGGTTTGTACTTCACACCTTATGCAAATTCACTTAGATTAAGAACTTAAAAGTAAAAACTTAATATTTGAGGCCAAAGTAAAAGAATTACGTTTATGACTTCGTGGTAGAGATTCTTTTTTTTATTGTGTTAAAATACACATAATATTTACCATCTTACCCATTTTTAGGTGTATGGTCTGTGGTATTAAGTATATTCACCTTGTGTGCAGCCGTCACCGCCATCCATCCCCATAACTCTCTTCACCTTGTGAAGCTGAAACTCTGTCCCCATTAAACCCTAACTCCCCATTCTCCCTTCCCCCCAGCTTCTGGCAATCACCATTCCACTGTCTGTCTCTATGACCTTGACTCCTCTAGGGACCTCCTATAAGTAGAATCATAGAGTATTTGTTTTTATGTGATTGGATTATTTCAAGAGAAAGATTTCTTACAATATAGACGTAAAGCATAACCCATGAAGAAGAAAACAGACATTTTACTTAGAAATAAAAATTTTTAATTTTTTTTAAAAAATTTACTTATTTTTGGCTGCATTGGGTCTTTGTTGGTGCACGTGGGCTTTTTCTAGTTGTGGCGAGCAGTGGCTACTCTTGGTTGTGGTGCGTGGGCTTCTCATTGCAGTGGCTTCTCTTGTTGCGGAGCACGGGCTCTAGGTGCACGGGCTTCAGTAGTTGTGGCACGTGGGCTCAGTAGTTGTGGCTCTTGGGCTCTAGAGTGCAGGCTCAGTAGTTGCGGCGCATGGGCTTAGTTGCTCCGTGGCATGTGGGATCTTCCCGGATCAGGGCTCGAACCCAAGTTCCCTGCATTGGCAGGTGGATTCTTAACCACTGTGCCACCAGGGAGGCCCCTTAATTTTAATTTTAAAACTTTGTTTTATTTAAAATACATTATGAAGGAGAATTCCCTGGCGTCCAGTTGTTAAGACTCCGCGCTTCCACTGCAGGGGGCATGGGTTCCATCCCTGGTCGGGGAACTAAAATCCCACATGCCTCGATACGTGGCCAGGAAAGAAGAAAAACGACATCATAAAGAATGTAAAAAGACAGGCCAGAGGGAGAAGATGTTTGTCCGTATGCAGAATGGCATTCAGAGAATTAGAAGGATAAATGACCACTAGAATCCCCCGCGAGGCCCAACCTCAGTAGTGATCAAGGAAAGGTGAGCTGAAACAATGACAGACTGTGTCACACGTGCATCATTTGGCAAAAATGTCAGTCTGACAACATCAAATGTCAGTGAGGATGTGGAGCAGCCAGAATTCTTAGCCACACTTTTCATGGACGTGTAAATGAGTCTAATCAGTGGGAAGACACTGACGAACCTTGCAGAATGAAAGTGAGTATGTTCCGTGCGGCTCACCGGTCCGCACTCTCACGTGTGCCCCAGAGAAATGCTTGCATCAGATTGCTTCAGCTGCGTTACTCGTGGTAACAGAAGAAGAACATCCTTGGTGCACTAGAACTAAATTGAGGTATGATCGTGTCACGGAATATGATTCTGTAGTTAAAAGCTAATGAACTATAGCCGCTCGTGTCAAGATTAACCTTAAAATACATATATACTTACATATATATAAAAACAAGTCATAGTAGAATCATACAGTACGATTCAGATTGCATAATGTTTGAAAAATGCACAACAAAATAACAGACTGTTCGTGGATAGGTCTTTATGTGGTAAACTATAAAGGAAAGCCAGTGAATCATGACCACGGATATGTGGGGAAGAGACACTTGAGGTTAATAATGTTTCTCAGCCAGGTGATGGGGACATGGGTGTTTGTTTGGTGGTTGTTATTTTTAAAAATATGCATGTATTATAAATAACCCTTTTTTGTGTAGGATGACATTCATTTAAAAATGTAACATAATAAAATGAAAAGGGTTGCAAAAGTGGACATGGAGACTAGAAACTTCTCGGAGGAGTTTGCCGTCAGGGGGCAGAGCAGGAGGGCTGCGGTATTGAAAGGAGTTTTTTTTTTTTTAATTTATTTTTGGCTGTGTTGGGTTTTTGTTGCGCGCGGTCTTTCTCTGGTTGTGGCGAGCGGGGGCTATTGTTCGTTGCGGAGCACAGGCTTCTCACTGCGGGGGCTTCTCTTGTTGTGGAGCATGGGCTCTAGGTGCACAGGCTCAGTAGTTGTGGCTCGTGGGCTCTAGGGCGCAGGCTCAGTAGTTGTGGCGCACGGGCTTAAGTTGCCCCGCGGCATGTGGGATCTTCCCAGACTAGGGTTCGAACCCGTGTCCCCTGCAGTGGAAGCACGGATTCTTAACCACTGTGCCACCAGGGAAGTCCAAGGAGGAGTTTTTAAAAGAGGGGAGAGCGACTTCAGGGAGAAGTAGAGACCGGTCTGGTCTGCCGTGAGCAGTGGGAATGGCTTGTCATACTGCCACCACGGAGGGTCTTGGGTTCCTGGGTCTCTGTGGCCCCACCCCAGAAACTTTCGGGTTTGCCCACAGCCACTCCCTCCCTCAGGTGGTGGAGATCGTCAGGAGGCTGGAGTGTCGCCAGCGGGGCTGGGAGGAGGAGGAAGATCCGGAGCGGAAGGGGGCCATCGTGTTCAACGCCACATCAGAGTTCTGCCGCACGCTGGGGGAGATCCCCACCTACGGGCTGGCCGGCAACCGGGAGGAGCAGGAAGAGCTCATGGTGGGTCCTCGGCAGCCCAGCGCCCACACGCTCCCCTGGCCTGCCCTGCTCCGGAGGCGGGGGCAGGGGCAGGGGCGCGGCGTGGGCGGCAGTGCTGAGCCCCAGTGCTCAGGTGGGACGGGCCGGCTGAGGGCTGGGCCGCCTGGGCTGAGCCTGATCTGTCCTCTAGGACTTTGAACGGGATGAGGAGCGATCGGCCAACGGCGGCTCCGAATCTGATGGGGAGGAGAACATTGGCTGGAGCACAGTCAACCTGGATGAGGAGAAGCAGCAGCAAGATGTGAGGACAGGGAGGAACGGGGCTGGGGCCGGGAGGACACGAGAGTGGAGACCCCGCTGCCTTGGGGTCAGGAGCTGGGCTGGAGGCCCAGCTCTGTGCCTTCCTAGCCGTGGGGCCTCCATGTCTCAGAGCCTTGGTCTCCTCATGCGTACATGGAGTGTATAAACCTCACGGGGTTATTGTGGATTAAATGAGACGTCTTGTCATGCAGGGCCTGGTGCATAGAGAGGTCCACAGTCCAGTGGGGGGTGACTGTTGGGTTGGAGGGTCAGAAGAGCCCGTGTGGCCCGCTTACCACCCCCATCATTCTGTGCCACCCCCAGTTCTCTGCCTCCTCCACCACCATCCTGGACGAGGAGCCCATTGTGAATAGAGGGCTGGCAGCCGCCCTGCTCCTGTGTCAGAACAAAGGTAAGGGGCTCGGGGCAGCCTTGCTGGGGCCTGGGTGCTGTGGCGGGAAGGGCAGGCGAGGCAGGTGCTGGCGCGGCTTCCCCTGGTCCCTTCTGCTGCCTCTTCCTCGTTTCTGATGCCATGAGCCACTCCTTCCCCTGCACCCTGGTTCCAGGGCAGTCTTAGTAGCAGCTGGCCTTCTGTGCTGCATCACCCCATTTTCAATGCCCGTGCTCACGTATTCCCCTGCAAAGCATCCTTTGAGGCTTGGTGTCTCCTCTGGGGAGGAGTGTGGGGAGCTGAAACAGTCCAGGCTGTGGCACAGAGGCCTTGGCATTAGGATCCCAGTTCTGCCTTTTACTTGGCCAGTGGCCCCTGACAAGGACCTGACTCTTGTCTCCGTTTCCTCTGTCTGCACAATGGGCCTGATGTCCGTCCACTCCCACAGCACAGCTCTGAGGGTCTCCCAGTGGCCCCGTGCTGTTGGTGGGTGCTGGGCAGCCTGGAGTCTCATAACCCCTGTCCTCAGGGCTGCTGGAGACAACGGTGCAGAAGGTGGCCCGGGTGAAGGCGCCCAACAAGTCCCTGCCGTCAGCCGTGTACTGCATCGAGGACAAGATGTGAGTGGGGCACCAGCCGGGGCCGCACTGCCTGGAGCCTGGGCCGGGGGGGCAGCAGCTCACACTGAATCCCTATCCGTCTCGGGCAGGGCCATCGATGACAAGTACAGCCGGCGGGAGGAGTACCGAGGCTTCACCCAGGACTTCAAGGAGAAGGATGGCTACAAGCCTGACGTCAAGATAGAGTACGTGGACGAGACGGGCCGGAAACTCACTCCCAAGGAGGTGAGCGGGGCCTCTGAGGCGGGGCCACGAGGCAGAGCCGCACCCCAGGGTCTGGGCTGGGGGCTGGTGGTGTCTGTGTCTCTGGCAGGCCCGGTGGTCCCCCTCGCAGGCCTGGCGGAAGGGTGCCTTTGCTGGCCTGACCCTTCACTCTCACCGCCGGCGGCCCTCGCGGGGCGGCCGACTCTCCCATCTTTTCTTTGTCTTCCAGCCGCCAGCATTCTTCCCCACATGCTCCCTGGGTGTGCTGCCCCCTCGCTCCAGCCCCAGCCCCGGTGCCCCGACAAAGTCCATCCCCCCCACTCTGCTGGGGGCCCCAGAGGGTGCTGGGGCCGCTGGCCTTCTCCCATCCCCTCCCAGCCACCCCACCCCACCCTGGGCCTAGCGCTGCCCCTCCCCTATCCCGTGCGGCTTGGGCGGCTCCAACACGGTCCTGCCCCCCTCCCCCATCGCAGGCTTTCCGGCAGCTGTCCCACCGCTTCCATGGGAAGGGCTCGGGCAAGATGAAGACGGAGCGGCGGATGAAGAAGCTGGACGAGGAGGCGGTGGGTGCCCGAGGAGTTGCGGGGGGTGCCTCGGGATGCGTGGCGGGCAGCTGAGGTGCCGAGGCCCGCTCCCACCCGTGTTGACCAACCCTGCCCCCGCAGCTCCTGAAGAAGATGAGCTCCAGTGACACGCCCCTGGGCACCGTGGCTTTGCTCCAGGAGAAGCAGAAGGCCCAGAAGACACCGTACATCGTGCTCAGCGGCAGTGGCAAGAGCATGAACGCGTGAGTGGGGAGGCGGGGCGGGCACAGGGCCTCGCGGTGCACGCGTGGGGTCGGGGAGGCGTGCAGCCGCTCTGCAGCCTCACACCCCTCTTCTCTCCGCAGGAACACCATTACCAAGTGAAGCCGACCTCCCTTCTGATCCCCTCCCGACTTTAATATTAAATAAAGTTCCCTCCTTATTTTTTCCCCCCCTGGTCATGGTGCAGATTCCAGGGTTAGACCTGGGAGGAGGGCAGGTGGAGGAGCATCAGTGACACTGCCCTCCGGCTCCATCCATTATCACTTTTGTGACCTTGGGCAAGTCACTGAACCTCTCTGGGCTTTAATTCTGCCATTTTGTACCATCAAGACACCTCTGCTTCACAGGATGTCTTGTGACAATTAAATGAACTCATTCGTTCGTTCACCTGCAGTGCGAAGGTGAGCAAGACCCCTCAGAGGTGGCTTAGAGTGATGGCCTCTGCCAGGTGAGACATGGTCATAGGCGACACAAATAACTGAACGGAGATGCAGGGCGAAAGCTAGCCTGGATCCTCTAAGGCGGTTCTCCAGCCCACCCTGGGCCCCAGCCAGCTAAAGAGAAGCCAGCTGGTTCATTTTCTCGCCCCCTCCCCTGGCCTCCCCGGTGTGGTTGCATGGGTCCTGGCCGTCTGTTGAAGGCCGTGCCTTATCCTCTGCAGGGCTAGCTTTTGGGTAAGAAGTGGAAGGTGTTTTAGAGGCTCAGTCACCCTGGTCTCTCCCAGCCTCCAGAGCCACAAGTGGCACTGCCCTCCCCGGCCAGGGCGGGCAGGGCAGGGACTGGGGGCAGCGCAGGGCGGAGGCGCTACCCGAGGCTGCTCCGTGATCCTGTACCGCCTTGGTGTGTGTGGAGTGAGAGGCTGAGAGTTCCTTGGAGCACCTCCTGGGAGCTGTGTCCAGTTAAGCAGGGAAGAACTCTGTGAGGGGCGAGCAAGAGCCTGAATCAAGGGAAAGGTGACAGCTGGCTCCCATGGGAGTCCGACCAAACCAGCGCCCACCCTGACGTACACCTGGATGCATTCCAGACGCTTCACGGATTTTTTTTTTTTTAATGAAACGAAGAAAAGAGTGGATAACCTTAGGGTGAGAGAAATGTAAGCAAGGGACAAAAATACAGTTGCTTAGCACATTGCCTTTGATGACAGTTTTTGCGTGGCAGACCCAGCAAGCACCAGCGCCTCGTGCTTTCTTGCGCTCATCTCCTCGTTTTGAGGTCTGATTCTGATTTAATTTTCATCTGGGCTGCTTCCTCATGGAGGGTCCCCGTAGGATGCCTAGCCCAGATCTGGGATTTGGGGAATCTCAGTCCATTTCTCCTGGAAGCCTCTGAGGCACGTCCGGTGTTACGGATGGGCAGTCCAGTGTCCCTGGTGGCATAGCACCAGCTCTGGCCGAGCTCTTGTCAAAGTTCACACCGTACGCTGTGCAGCCTGTTAGGAGGCTGTCACCATCATCAGAGCCAGAAACGACCAAGGCCTAAAGCAACGGTGGACCAGGGTCAAATTGACCAGGTTTGGCCCAGGATGCCTCCCAACGCTGACCCTGTGACTGAGGAGACAGTAAATAGTGCACCAGGGGCTAGGAGGGGCTTCCAGGGACTCGCAGGGGCCTCTCCAGGAAGCCTCCCTGCTTGGCCGTCTGCTTCCTCTGAGACATCCTGTGGCCTCTGGTCCCCAGGCCCCGTGCTTGCCCTTCCCGGCCCGAATGCATGCTAGCTAGTCCCCTCCCCAGGCTGTGCTTGCCCCTGCTGGGGGCTGGGAAGCAGCAAGGCGTCAGTGCAGCTCCCTGGAGGTGGGAGGGGCTGGGGGCCACCAAATCTTTTGAAGCCTGAGCCCCCAGCACAGACAGAACCATGGGAGAAGGTGGGGCCCTGCCAGCAACACCTTCCCTCTCAGGAACTGCAGGCAGTGATGCCTCCGCACAGGCTGGTGTGAGGGTCACTGAGGTCTTAGCCAGGGCCTGGGGGCAAGCTGGCTGGGGCACTAACTCATGTGGACTGCTTTTCTATTCACAAGCTGTCTGACCTCGGGCGAATTACCACTGAGTCCGTGTTTCATCTCAGACTTCCAGGGCTGGTGTAAAGCAGAGTTAAGAACGTTCATCCTTACATTACTTCAGCAAATGTTTACTGAGCATCAGGGCTGCTGGGCCTGAGGGTAAGGAGCAGGGCCAGACTGGCTGCCTGGGCCCGTGAGGATCTGATGGGTGAGCAGCCGTCGAGCAAGGACACCACCAGACGTGAAGGGGATGGGGGGAGTCCATGCCCTTCCACGTGACACAAGGCCTTCAAAGGGGCTCAGAGAGCCCAGCTTTAATTTACAGAAGCCCATACATCTGCCTCTCTGCCACCGGCCCACGTGGCACCCTCACCAAGGTATAAAGGCCTGCCCAGGACCCCTTCACCACTCCCAGCAGCTTCATTCCCTGGCCAGCCCCCAAGAAGGCCCTTTCTTCTGGGCCTGGTGATGGGAACCTCGGTCCAAAAGCTGATTATCCGGAGTGGGTGTGGCCTGCAAGTGAAACGGGCAGGATGGGTCCCCTCCTCACTCAGGTGGTCCTCCTTCTGAGCTGTGCCCACACCCTGCCCAGGTCCACTGAACCCCTTCAAGCCCCAGCAGCCATACCCAGGCTGTGGCTCCTGTCAGCTCATGGTCCAGTTCTGTCGTTTCCCCGCAGCACTGGGAAGCAGCAGGGTGTCCCCTGCCTTCTCCCCTCCCCCTCCCCAGGGCTGCCTGATGAAGCCTCCCCAGTTCTTACCCTGGAGGCCCAGGTAGGGCCCTGCCAGTTCAGGCACCCTTCCGAGATTTGTTCTCTGACCCCCTGGGATTCTGTGAGTGTATCAGAGTTCTCCAGAGAAACAACCGTTAGGATATGCACATATATGAGGAGGTTTATCATAGGAATTGGCTCACGTGATTATGAGAAGCCCCAGATACGCCATCTCCGAGCTAGAGACCCAGGAAAGCCGGTGGTGTGAGTCTCAAGTCTGAGCCTGAAGGCCTGAGGAGTGAGGAGGAGACAGGTGTCCCAGCTCAAACGGAGCAAACGCCCTCACCGCCCCCTCCCCGTCCTCCTCAGGCTCTCGGGGCGCAATGGGTGAGGCCCACCAGCATTGGCGAGGGGGCCTTCTGTACTCAGTCTACTGCTCCAAATGCTAATTTCCAGAAACACCCTCACAGACATACCAGAAGTAACGTTTTGCCAGCCATCTGGGAATCCCTGAGCCCGGTTAAGTTGACACACAAAATTAACTATCACAGTCACCTAAAGTGGTCTAGAAAATCCCTTTTCTGCTTAAACAGAGTAGTTTCTGTTCTATACAAGTAATACTTTGTCCTGTTTCTCTTGTTTTTCTCCTTTGCTTTCTTTTTGAGTGATTGAGTGTTTAACACCTTTTCTTCTTACTGGCTTGGAAGTTATCCACTCTTCCTATTCTTTTGGAGATTACCCTTAACGTTTCAATGTGTGTATTAAAGTCTAAACTTGGTCAATAGATCTATCTCCCTTCAAACTATACAGGCCTTTAGAACCCTTTAATTAGGATTGCTCCCTCTCTATCCTTACATGGGTTTTGTTTTTTTTTTTTTTTAGTTTTGGCCACATGGCTTTCGGGATCTTAGTCCCCAACCAGGGATGGAACTGGTGCCACCTGCAGTGCAAGCGCAGAGTCCTAACCACTGGACCGCCAAGGAAGTCCCTATTCTTAGGTGTTTTTATCCTCCAGGACCTTATCTTGACTTTCTAAGAACCACCCCCTAGTCAGACATCATCATCATTAATGAACTTGTTCCTCGTTCCTTCTTGCCTCTCAGATCTCTCCTCTGGAGTCATTTTCATTTTTTTCTGAAGTTTGTCTTCTAGAAGTTCTGTCTGTTGGTGATAAACTACCATATTCTGCTGCTCTGAATGTCTTCATCTTGGTATAGGATGGAGATGGCTGTCCTCGCTCACAGGGCCGAGGTGAGAGCCAAAGTCACTCCCCCACGGCCATTTCTCCGAGGCCCTAATGCCCTGGGTAGTCAGCCTCACTCGGGGTTTTCACTCTGGTGGGTCCCAGCCCTTCCTGCGACACCCATTTCCCCCTCTCTGACTCCTGACGCACCAGGTCCTGCCATCTCAGGTGACTCCCATCAAAACCCCCTAGGCTGGCACTCCAGGCCTGTACCTGCCAGACAACATGGCCCTGCCCAGTGAGACCACGTTACCTGCCCTTCCTCAGACCCCTGCCCTTCCCCTCCTCTGTACACCTGCTCTGGGGACACTAAGAAAAGCAAAATTGCCCTCTGTGTCAACATATGCTCCCCTGCGGGGGTGGGCGGAGACAGGAGGGGGTCCCAAAATGTGTCTGACTTGTCAGCCTTCGACAGAAAGGGAAACTGAAAAAGGGGAGGATTTCCCTGCAGAGGCCCCCTCCCGCAAAGCTCTGTGTGAGACAGATCAGTCAGGGCAGATACTGCTGTATGAGTTCCTCTGCACCCTGATTTGGGTCCTTTAGAACTGAAAGAGGACTAGGGCAGCTCCCCACCACTCTCCAAGTGCTCTTGAGCACATACTCCAGTCTGTGTGCTGAGGGTTGGGAGACTAACGCCTGGGTAAGTGAACTCCCCTCTTCTGTTGTGGAACTTGTTACCAGTGGCTAACCAGTCGCAGTTGCTCTTGGGGCCCTCGCACCCTATGCTTGGACTGAGACTGCTACTGTGTTACTGGATTGTATCATCCGAGTGGACCGTTGGGCTCCTGCAACCCAGGGCAAGTGCTGACTTACCGGTGGACATGCTTATTGTGACCCTGCTGGCAGCTTCTATGAACGTTGACTGAATGTGGAGCCAGGAACTGATTACACCCCTCTCACTTTGGCCAAGGTCATGCAGTTCGAACCCCAGGAAGAAAAAGAGTACCCTTCTCATACAGAAATTCATGACAACGGAGTGATACACAGCGCTGTCTCCATGCTCAACAAGCTGCACTGGCTAGAAACAAGCGTTTCGGGTACTTGGCACCTCACTGTGAACGAGCAAAGGTTACCTAATGAAGTGGATATTTTAGCATCACCAGATTCTATCGTAACAATAACTGAAGAAATTGCTGCCACCTGGGAGACAGCCTTGGGCACTGCTAACGGTTTATTCCTCTATGTCGCCAGGCAAGGTGCACAATGGGCCTTGACACATTCCATAGGGATTCTGGATTCCCCCAAGTATGTCATCAATGCATCACACGTGAGCACATGAGCCACTGTTGGCGTCCTGACTTTCCCTCACATTGATGATATTCTGAGTGGTTCCTACTGAGGAAACCGCCCATGCTGCTTTACGTGCTCCTCAGACACAGGTAAGCAGAGTTGGTTGGGCCTTGAATGAAGACAAAATCCAGGGTCCCGCAACCCAAGGAATTTCCTAAGAGGATATCTGGGCAACTACTAAGGACAAATTGCTGTCCTTTTCCTCAAACTACAAAGAGGCCCTACACCAATTTGGCTTCTTTGTACATTGAAGGCAGCATATTCCACATTTAAAGCCTTTAAACTGGGTCACCAGACGAGACCAGTGTGCAGGGGCCCTGACACTCAGCCCCATGGAATTCGTCTCAGCTTTGGAAATTATATTCCTCCAGTACTTATTGGCCCCAGGGCTTTTGCATTTGTGAACTTCTTCCTGCTGCTGAGCAGTGCACACTCCAGAATTTCACGCATATCCTCTCAGAACATGATAGACACGTGCGTGCTGGCCAAATTTCAGTGGCCTTGAAGCCTGGTCTACTCACTCCCCCAGGGGGCTATTGCTAAAGTGTATTAGACACTGGATCCCAGAGTTCTCTATAAAGGAAAATTCCAGTACAGTCACTTGTAGTTTAAACCTGCTAGAGAAGTCATCTTGAGCTGAAATAAAGAACACAATAGACAGGATACACAATAGAAGGGACACAGTTTAGGAATCAGTCAATTGGAAGACCAGATTGAGAAAATCTTCAAAGAAGGACTGCGAATTTTTAAAATGTAAAAGAAGAGCTAAGAGATATGGAAGACAGAAGTAAAGGTGCGGGGACTTCCCTGGTGGCACAGTGGTTAAGAATCCACCTGCCAATGCAGTGGCCACAGGTTCGAGCCCTGGTCCAGGAAGATCCCACATGCCGCGGAGCAACTTAAAGCCCGTGCGCCACAACTACTGAGCCTGCGCTCTAGAGCCCACAAGCCACAACTACTGAAGCCCGCGGGCCTAGAGCCCGTGCTCCGCAACAGGACAAGCCACCGCAATGAGAAGCCCGTGCACCGCAATGAAGAGCAGCCTCCGCTCACCACAATTGGAGAAAGCCCATGCACAGCAACAAAGACCCAACACAACCAAGAATAAATAAATACATTTATAAAAAAAAATTTAAAAATTTATGGATCAAAAAAGGCATCATGATGGAAATTTAAAAACACTCAAAACTAAAGTATAAAATACTAGATATTTCACACCTGTCAGGATGGCTACTAGCAAACAAACAAAAAATAATGCATTGGCAAGGAAGTGAAGAAACTTGAATTGGCATTGCCAATAATGCATTGGCAAGGAAGTGAAGAAACTTCCTGGGCCTGTGCACTGATGGTGGGGAATGCAAACTTGTGCAACCACCATGGAAAACAGCATGGCGGTGGGTCCTTAAAAAATTAAAAATAGCCCTGTGATCCAGCAATTCCACTTCTGGGTATATATCCAAAAGAACTGAAAGCAAGGTTTCAGAGATATCTGTACATCCATGTTCATAAGAGCATTAGTCACAACAGGTAAAAGGTGGAAAGAATCCAAGAGTCCACCGACTCTTGGATAAAAAAAATGTGGCACATACAAACAATGGAATATTATTCAGTCTTAAAGAGGAAGGAAATTATGGCATATGCGATGACATGGATAAACCTTGAGAACATTATACAAAGTGAAATAAATAAAGCAGTCACAAAAAGGCAACTATTGAATGAGCCCACTTATCTGAGGTATCTAGTCAAACTCATAGAAACAGAAAGTAGGGAATTCCCTGGCGGGCCAGCGGTTAGGATTTTGTGCTCTCACTGCCGAGGGGCCGGGTTCAATCCCTGGTCAGGGAACTAAGATCCTGAAGCCACGCGGTACAGCCAAAAGAAAAGAAAAACAAAACAAAACAAAGAAACAGAAGGTACAATAGAACTGTGGTTGTCAGAGACTGGAGGAAGGGCAAATGGGGAGTTGTTAACGGCTATGAAAAATTCATACACAAAAAAATTTCAACACACAAAAAAAACAAAACCGAATACAAATACTTATAGAGCTGCATTAAGGGAAATTTTAGCCTTAAAAGGTAAGACTGTCCCACAGATTACCTAATTACAAAGGGAAAATAATACCTTCATAAGAAAATGACCTAGAAGCCATCCCTTTAACCAGGTGATCAAAATTGGCATCACCAATAGTTGGACATCCTGTATCACGTGCCTTGTGATCTGCAATAGATGAACATCATCTCTGTACCTGGTGATGTGGTCAAAGCACATCAGCTCTAGGTTTTTGCTAAAATTGTTTAACTCAAATCTAAGCATACAAAAATAATCACACAAATCCAAACCCAGGACATGTGTTATAAGAAAACTGGCCTGAACTTGTTAAAAAGTCTATTTTATGAAAAATAAACCAAAAAAATGTTAAGAAGTCTATTCTAAATTAAGAGGCTAAAGAGATGTAACAACTAAATGCAAAACCTATGTGTTTTGTATGTATAGAGAAGTAGAACATGACAAAATGTTATAAATTAGTGACCCTGTTGAAGGGTACACAGGTACTTATTTTATAATTATTTTACTTTTTCTTCAGATTTGAAAATTCCCTAACTAGTTTTGTGGGGAGGGAGGAGGTAGAGCTGAAAATCAATGAGTTAAGGACCAAACCAAAAGGGTTAGAAAAAGAACCACAGAATAAACCCAAAGGCAGTATAAGGAGAAATATGGTAAGAGCAGAAATTAATGAAATAGAAAAAAAACTAACAATGAGGAATGATAACAAAAAAGCCAGTGCCCTGGGCTTCCCTGGTGGCGCAGTGGTTGAGAGTCCGCTTGCCAATGCAGGGGACACGGGTTCGTGCCCCGGTCCGGGAAGATCCCACATGCCGCAGAGCGGCTAGGCCCGTGAGCCATGGCCACTGAGCCTGCGCGTCCAGAGCCTGTGCTCCGCAACGGGAGAGGCCACAACAGTGAGAGGCCCGCATACCGCAAAAAAAAAAAAAAAAAAAAAAAAAAAAAAGCCAGTGCCCTGAAGAGAGTAATAAATGAACTTCTGCCAAGATTGACAAGATTAAAAAAGAAAAAACACAAAAAAATAGTATTAGATATAAAAAAGGGGATATAACTTTGGATACAGTCAAGATTATGAACAAAAGGCAATTCTACAAATAACTTTGTGCCATAGATAAAATAAGAAAATATTTTTTCTTGAAAATATCACTGACTCAAGAACAGAAACCCGAGCAATCCTACACTCAATAAAAATCTAGAGTTAAAAACCTACCGCGAAGATGCCAGGCACAGGCGGTTTTACCAAAAATTTTAGAAGTGTAAAATCCCAATCTCACACAAACACTAATAATGAGAACATTCTCCAATTCACTTTACGAGGTCGGCATAACCTTGACAAAACCAAACCAAACCACCCAGACAAGGGCAACACAGGAAAGGAAAAGCTTAAACCATCTCACTTATGAACCTGGATGCCAAAATCCTCCCAAACATCAGAAAACCAAATCCGGCAATACACTGAAAAATGTATCATGGCTATTTTATTCCAGGAATGCAAAGATGTCTTAACATGAGAAACTGTGTCAAGATATCTCACCACGTTTACATATTACAAGAGAAAAACCATGCGGCTAGCTCAGAGTGCCATGGGTGCTCCTTGGCACACATGTACGTGTGGCTGGATGACAAGGGAGGAAAGCGAGCTGGGCTGCATTGGGGGGGCTCCGATGGACATGACCTGGCTGTAAAGGTTGGTCGTAAAGTGATAGACGTGTGGAGTCTGGCGGGCTACAAGTCTTAAACCTAACTGCAGCAGGGGTCAGTACTATTAGGCAACAGATCACATGGACTGGCATTGGCATTGGGGAAGGAGGGCTCCTAAAAGCCAGCTCATTCGGGGACATCTATTCATATATGGTTGGACTCCACTACTAAGTTGGGAGAATAGAGGTGGAATTCAACTTTGGAGAATGACAAAGGGGAACAGTATACAGAATACAAGGACTCTACCTCCATCAGAATTCCTAGGTATGACCCCCAGGAGTTGAATGGCTGATGAGAGGAAGTCGAGATTAAAAGGTTTTAGGAAGAAAAAAGAGGTTATTAGGTAGATCACAGAATCACTGAGGGCTGGAGAAAAACAGAAGGCCATGCTTAGATACAATGCCCCCCCAAATCACACAAGTACACCCGATAAAATGGGAAACAGGGAATTCCCTGCTGGTCCAGTGGTGAGGACTCAGTGCTTTCACTGCCGTGGCCTGGGTTCAATCCCTCGTCGGAGAAATGAGATTCCCGCAAGCGATGCGGCTCGGCCAAAAAAAAAAAAGCAGGAAACAAAGGAGTACTTAAAAGAAGATTCTTAGTCCTAAATGTACTAGAAAACAAGTCTGAAATTAATTAAGCATACAACCCAAGAAGTCAGAATGAGCACATAACCCCAAAGAAACAGAAGGAAAAGGCTAATAAAGTAGACAGGTATCTTGCAAAGCTAGTCAAAGAAAACAAAATACACAGAATTCAGGACAACGTTTGTTGTTTTGGGAATTCCCTGGCAGTCCAGTGGTTAGGACTCCGGGGTGCTCTCACTGCCCTGGGGTTCAATCCCTGGTTGGGGAACTAATATCTCACAAGCTGCACAGTATGGCCAAAAAAAAACCCTCCCCAAAACAAAAGCCACAAATGTTTGTTGTTTTATCTGCTCTCACCCCTTGCCCCCTTTTTGGGTAAAAGAACCTCTCTATTCCCTGGGAAACGCATGTCATATGGATCAGGGAGGTTCATCTCGCCTCCCCTTATTCCCCCTACTCAGCCCTGGCCAGAGTGGTTGCCAGGAGAGGGCAAGTGACCAGAGCAAGACCAGTCGGTCTTCCCTGAAGTTCATGGATCCTGAAGAAGTAACTCTTTGTCTGTCAGGACCAAGTGCAAACTGGAGCTTCCTGAAGAAAAAACCTATAGGGAGAAAGAGATTGCTGAACCAAGAGGAGCACAGACAATCCAAGAAATAAATGAGAGCCCTGACGAAATTATGCTGGCCTAGGTCAGCTCTGCCTAAAGCTCTGCCCTGAGACTGCAGAACAATGAGCTCTTGTTTGCTTCTGCTGGTTTGAATTAGACTTTTGTCACTTTTAAGTAAGACAGTCCCAAATGATACAAATAGTACGCATGATGTTTTGCAAAAAAAGGCTTAAATATACAAAAAACACACAATTCTAAAAATATATACATTATCAAAACTGACTCAAGGATAGAAAACTTGAATAAAATGCCACAGAAAAATTACAAGGCAAAGATCTACCCTTAAAAAAGGAATCAAGCACAGATTTTATAATTAAAATTCAATCAAACCCTGAAGAAACAACTCCTTTTCTTTAAAAAAAATACTTTTTTTAATAAATTTATTTTTGGCTAGATTTGGTCTTCATTCTTGCACACAGGCTTTCTCTAGTTGTGGCGAGGCGGGGCTACTCTTCATTGCAGTATGCACGCTTCTCGTCGCAGGGGCTTCTCTTGTTGCGAAGCACGGGCTCTAGGCCCACGGTCTTCAGTAGCTGTGACACGAGGGCTCAGTAATTGCGGCTCGCAGGCTCTAGAGCGCAGGCTCAGTAGTTGTGGCGCATGGGCTTAGCTGCTCCGCGGCATGTGGGATCTTCCTGGGCCAGGGATTGAACCTGTGTCCCCTGCACTGGCAGGAGGATTCTTAACCACTGTGCCACAAGGGAAGTCCCAAAACAACTCCTTTTCTATAAATTACTCCAGTCCAAAGAAAAAGATTAAATGTCTCCAAACCCATTCTACAAGGCTAGCATAATGCTGTTGTCAAAATGGGACACAGAAATCATTAAAATAAAAAATGAAATTGGCCCAAGGATAGACACAAAAATCCTAAATAAATAAATATAAAACTAAGCAGAGTTTACATCAGAATTCAAGAATGGTTCAACACCAGGAAACCTAATCATGTAAATCAGTGCAATAATAAAAAAAATCTTTTGACTATCTCATAAATGTCAAAATTCATCACTGTTGAATACAGGAAAAAAACACTCAGTAAGTTGGGTACAGAAGGAAACATCTTCAGCCTAATGAAGTTTATCAACCAGAAACTCAAAGCAAGAATAATATTTCATGATGAAACATGAGAACAATTCTCACTAAGAGAGGAACAAACAAGGGTGCCATTCAACATTATACTGGAAGTCCTGGCCTCCACAATTCACAAGGAAAAGAAATGAGTGTAAAGGACAGGATGAAACTGCCGCTGGTAGAATATGATTTGACACTCTATCCAGAAAGCCAAGAGAATCAACTGAAGAACTCTTAGAACTAATGAGAATTCAGTTAGATAAATAGGTGGGCACACAGAGACGGACAGCTTTCCTACCTGCCAGTGATAGTTGGAAATGTAATTTCAAAAGAACACATTGATAACAACAAATAGCTCTAAAATTCTTAAGACTACATTGAACTAGACCCATATGAAGACAACATTTTTTTTTTTTTTTGGCCGCATGGCTTGCAGGATCTTAGTTCCCCAACCAGGGATCAAACCAGTGCCCCCTGCAGTGGGAGTGTGGAGTCCTAACCACTGGACATCCAGGGAATTCCCAGAAGATAACATCTTATAAAAGAACACACATAACTAATTTCTCTATAGGAAGATCAAAAACAACCGTTAAGTACCACTCCTCTCCAAATCAAACTATGAGATTTAAAACCACGCCAATGGAAATTGCAACAGAACTTTTAAATGCAATGACCAGTTCATCCTAAAGTTTTTATGTAAAAGAAAACAGGAAAATTCCCAGGAACGATGGGGCAAGGGTGAGGGAGAATGAGTTATCAATCATGCTATAAAATATGGCGCGTGCACACACAATCAGTGTGCCAGATTCCAAAGAGATCCATATATATGCAGGAATTTCATTTATTTTAAAAAAGGTATTTTGAACCAGTGAGCAAAGAACGAACCACTCAATAAATGGTACAGGGACAAGTGGCTAGCCCTTTAGGGAAAAAAATTAGCCATCTTCCATACAAAAATAAACTTCAGATGAGTTAAAAATACACTCACATCTTCAACTTACCTGGTTAATTTTTTGCTCACGAATGTATATACACACATTTCTATACGTGCGTTTGTACACATGTAAGCATACACACACGTGTATATACGTATTTAAGACTACACTAAGCAAGCGTAAGAGAGTGAATGAGGAGCAGGTAAATGAAGTGGTAGCTGGAGAGGATGTGGGATCAGTGACAGGTTTTTTTTCTGGTTGTTTTTCAGATGGGAGATTGTATAGCACCTTTGATGCTAACATACCCAGTACACAGGATGACAAAAACCAAAACTCACAAAAACTCCTTAAGTAAAGAGAGACAGGCTCCAAAGCACGAGAGGAAAGGCTTAAGTCCCACTGGATTACAATGGGCAGTAAAATGACAGGAAGATCCATGAGCACAGTTGTAGGGTTGGTAACAGAGAGGTAAAAGTTCCCTCCAATGGTTACTATTTCTTAATGAAGAATGAGCTGCAGTCTGTAACTATCAGGCTAAGAGGGATTTGGTAAAAAAAAAAAAAAAGTTTTCTAATACGACATCCCAGGGTAGATCTGCCAGGCAGTGCTGCATGGCCATCTGAGGTTTGTAATTACGAATTTAAGGTAAAACTAATGAACCAGGTTGGCTATTTTCTCTAACAGTTACTTGCGTACAGGCACAGAGGTGAATGACTGGGTTGACCCAAGGTTAGGTTTTACTAGATGAACACGATGGAGGAAGAAAGGGAGTACAGGGTGTAGACCACGGAATTGATGCTGCACAGGGAAGGAAGTGAAGATAGGAGAATGATGGTGAGAATGTGGCAGGGCTGGAAGATGAAGATAAAGAATTTCTATGGGGGGCGGGCGGGGTGGTAGTTGAGCAAGGAGGCCTGGAGGTGGTGATTGTACAGGTTTTTGAATTCAAATGGCGTTGCAATTTCTAGTGACGTCAGGGGTCCAGAGAGTGACTACAGATATAGGCAACAGGCCTGAAATAGAAGACAAGGGCATTAGTGATGGGGACATCAAGGACCTAGGTGGCCATAGCGTTGAACGGGCCCATCCATGGGATGTAGAAAAACAATGATGGAAGCAAGAGTAGAAGACTTTAAGCCAGGAGGTAAACTTCAACGTCTGAGCAGTGACTAAAAGGTGAATGCCAGCAATGAAGAGGGAGAATGTACAGTCAGAGGTAAAAAGCTTCCAAGGAGAAATGGGATGATGTGGTTTGCACGAGGGCTGAGGAGTGATGGTCTGAGTAGCCATGAGGAGGCCACCAACCAGGGGATGTACATAGCAGCATGGAGGTGGGCGCTCCTGCAGTCACAAGTGACTAGAAAGGCAGGGAGAACAGCTTACGAGGCACTGTGAAATTCATCCTGAGGGTCTCGTAAAGGCAGATGGGCACTAAGCCCCACTGTGATCCTGAATGCCTGAACCGGTACTAACTGCAAGCAGGCAATGAGGTGGAAATGCTCCCAGTTACTAAGTACATGCAAGGAAGCACACATGGCCTGGCACTTACTAAGTGCCCGACGAGAGAGGGAGAAACTAGGAAAGAGTCCAGCCATTTCCCATTTCCTGCCCATTCAGCCCACCTGCCCATAAGGACACCACCTAGGAGCAGTTTTTAACTTTACCACATGTCCCTCCTTCCTCCAAAGAGCCACTCCGACACCAGCGTAAGTCACCACCCACCAGGGGTTTAATTCTCCTATGTCAGAAAGTCAGTTCAGAGAAGGGCCCTGCCTTGTCCCCATCCAGGGGGAAAGATCCACAGAGGCTCCTGGGCATGTCCAAGCTCAGAGCAGCCAAGGACTATTCCCTGAGCAGGAGGAGAAGAGGGTCCCGGGGTCTCAGGCTGTCTCCTCTTCTTCACTCTCCTCCTCACTCTCATGACACTGTCTGCGGTTGGTGTTAACAAAAAGGTCAGCATCACCTTCAGAGCTGGACTCTTCTCCCGATGACTGTGGCTCAGCTGGGAGTTCTGGCTGAGCCTGTCTGCATCGGGGTGGGGGGAAAGGACAATTAGCCCAAGGCCTTCTGGGAAAACCAAGAAGCCCCACAAAAAGGAGGACCATATGGCCAAGCAGTCAGGGCTCAGCGAGTCAGACACAGAGAGATCGCAGGAAACTTGGCCAAGAAAAAGCGGCAAGAAACTACCTCCTCCTCACCCCCACCTCAAAAATTTGCTAGAAAAAAAAAAAATTTGCTAGAGCTACTGACTTTAATAATAATGATTCTACTACAACCAACACTCAATAAACCCACACTGCTCACCAGGTACTATGCTCAGCAATTTTACAAGCGTTATTCTCTTTAACCCTTACAAAGTTCCCATTTTATAGGTTAACCTGCTTAAGGTCACTCAGTTATAACTCACAAGGCCGAAACTTTAACCCAGGGGATCTGACTTTTAAATCATACTTTCAACCACAAATTTAGAAGCTCTCACCAGGGACCCTATGTAGGAATGAAGGAAGGTTCTATTTCCCCTCAAGGTACCAAGGCCTGAAGCCCCATTTTCTGTCTTCCCTACCCCAGGACTTGTGCCTCACCTGTTCTGGTTGTTGTGTTTCTCAGCCACTTCGGAGAAGGCCTCAGGCCTGTGCCAAGAGAAGAGCCGAAGTCAGAAAGGACAGAGAAACTCCTCAGCAAAAAAGCTGTTTCCAGCTGTTCCTGCCTGAGATGCCATGATCTTCCCTCCCCCAAATCCACAACTAGGAAGTAAATCCTCCAGAGAAGTAGGGCAGCCAGTGACCAAGGGGACCATCCTACCAGAGCCCCTCCTTCTGCAAAGAGCGCACGTGGTCTTTGCAGAGCACAAAGGAGATCTCGGCCTTCACCTTCTCTCCCTCTTCAATAGGGTCAACAATGAGAAAGTCCCCTGCAGGTAGAGAGGAGAAAAAGCACAGTCAGTCCTGCTTGCAGTGGTGGAAGCTGAGGCCATAGGAAACGGTTCTGTCTCCAAAAGGGCTGCCTCTCTCACCTCTCTTGATCCAGATGTTCTTGCGGTATTTGGAGGGCATGCTCACCAGGAAGCGCTGCCCCTCGGCTGTCTCCACCTCATGCAGATTGTTCCCTGGGGTCCTGAGTACCTGGTCCAGGAGAGACCAATTACCAGTCAGCCTCATCAGCCGGTTCCAACACCCACTGAGCTGCGGTGCACCCTGCCCCCACCCCAGGGGCCCAACAGGAGTGGAGAGCGGGGGCAGAGCAGCTGGTCCCCAATGTCACTTACCCTCACGATCTGCTGCTGGTCGGAGGGCACCATGTGCTCCCCCAGCAACTCCTTCACCACATGCTTCCTCTTGGTGGCCTGAGACATGTTGGGTCCTGTTCCAGGGCGGTGAGGGATGCAGAGACTATCAACTCCTCCTCCTGAGTTTCTTGGATGGCAGGCTCAGAGTGCACGACTGTTTTGAAGATGGGGAGAGGCCTTTTACTGAGGAGTGACACAGTGTCCTGGTTAAGAACATGAGCTCCGAAATCCAATTGCTTGGATTCAAACCCTACCTTGGTTATTTCCTGGCTGTTCAATTTCTCTAGACCTCAGAGAAAAGCAGTAGCTAACTCAGAACACGGTTATTAAAACAAAATAATCGTAAGCAAAACACTTAGCACAGTGTGAGGCACGTAAAAAAACTCGTATTATTCTTAAGTACTGACATAACCACAAAAACTAAATACGTGTTCTAGAAAAATCAATCATTCTGGCAACCACTTGGGGAAGGAGTAAGATAAACCATTTCTTCCTCAACATGCTTGTACATCCCAGGTGCAGCACAACCACACAACACAGATGCTCAATCTCTCAACACAGTACAGACACAGACAAGTTAGGAGAATCCAAGTCAGGAACGAGTTAATTAAAGGTCAGGGTAGGCTGGCTTGGTCTTCGACATCTACTGTTTCTGACTTGGGTACTGAAAAAACAAGGACTAATGCGTACTCAGGAGACTGATGGCTTCCAAAGGAAACTCCGACGTGTCATCCCTAGCTGCCGCCCCCTGCCCTCCTGCCTCCCTATTACGGAGGAAAAACGCTCAGAGAGAAAGCCCCATACTTACTCTCTGGCCCTCGAATCCCACGGGCGCTGCCTGAAAAGACCCCGCTCTCCAGGCTGGACGCTGAGATCGACTCGTCCACGACTCACTTCGCAGCTGAGCCAATGAAAGCCCAGAAAAAGGACTTGTCGGCGGTCACGACAGTGGAGTCGTCTTGGACTCGGGTCTCCTACGCCTCCGGTTCCCGTCAGACTTTCGCAAGTCCGACGGCGAGGAGAACGGCGCGTGTCAGCCTGAGTCGCACACCGTACTTCCGGCGCTCTCCCGGAAGTCTCCCGGCCACGCCTCTCTCCTTGTCCGTCCCTCTAACTCTTCCCACCATCAGGTTGGCCAAGGGTAAGTCCTTTAGGTTCCGGATGCCGTGCAGGAGAGAAATAAAGTTTTCTTATCACAGACCTCTGCTCCCTGAGACCGGAAATGCTTCCCGAGAAGCAAGACCACAGAAGGCAGCCCGGCCTCCCGCGAAGGAACCGGAAAGGAGCGCCTACTAAGGGCGCCCTCGAGGTCCGGGGGTGCCTCAACTCGGTGATTCTAAGCGGCTAGAAGTGCCCAATGTAGATTTTTTTTTTTTAAGGCGGCCCTTGAAGCGACCCGGAAGCGGAAGTGGAAGAAAGTTCTAGTGGGTTGAGGGATCGGCGGGAGCAGCCGGGTGGCGGGAGAACCCGTTACGGAACCGGAGCTGTGGGTGAGTGCGAGCCGCGGAGCAAGGCCCGGGCTGGAGGTCGGAGGAGGCGTAGGGAGGAGGGAGAGAGGAGGGGCCGCAAGTGCTGCGACGGGCCAGAGGATGCGCTTTCGGACGTGCCCTGTGGGAGGGCTCGGCCGCGGCACGGGGAGGGGGCGGGGCGCGGCGCGTTTGGGGCGGGCCCGGCGGCGTGGGACGCGGAGGGGGCTGGTGGCGTGGAGCTTGAGGGGCTGGCTGAGCGGGTGTGTGCGCTCCCGCTGCGCCTTCGCTCTGTGAACAGCCTGTGGGGCGGGTGGGAGAGCCTTTCATTTGCTTTTCGGACCAGGTGGTCGTTCCATTCTGGGTCAGTGCCGCCTTTGCCCAGCCAAGGTCACAGAGCAGTGACAGCTTTAGGATGGGCCCTGGGTACTGAGCGACACTCTTTGTCCTGCGTGCGCCACCTGTTAGGGCAGGATAGTTTCTCCTGTGGGGCGGTACCAAAACGCAGCTCCCGCAGGGAGTGGCAGAGACCTTTCTCTTGAACAGTGAGGAAAAGACTTTTCTTGATTCTGTTTTCTCATCCGTAAACTGGGGGAAATCGAGAAAGCCTTCTTAACGGATGCTCTAGCTCTCTCTTACTGTGAGATTGCCAGTGGGCCTTCGAGAGTTCCCGGGTTTTTAGCCGTAACTTCCCTTTTCTTAGGATTCCCAGATTAAGCTTGATCAAGATGACAACCTCCCAAAAGCACCGAGACTTCGTGGCAGAGCCCATGGGGGAAAAGCCAGTGGGAAGCCTGGCCGGCATTGGCGAAGTCCTGGGCAAGAAGCTGGAGGAAAGGGGCTTTGACAAGGTGTGGGGCGGCTGCGTGCAGCCGGGGAGGGCTGGGGGTGGCCGACTACAGTGCATCCCCGCAGCTGGGGAGTGAGGAGAGTGCGTGTACCTGTTGGGGATGGGCGGTGGTGTGAGATCTGCAGAGCCCGCAGGCTGGAGCCTGCCCCGTCTCCTGGGCTCCTGTGCTGGGAGCGGCACGGAAGTGGCCTTCTTGTCTTAGTCCCACAGAGCGCTCAGCAGCCCGCCTTTGCTTTGCCCATCTTGCAGGCCTATGTGGTCCTTGGTCAGTTTCTGGTGCTAAAGAAAGATGAAGATCTTTTCCGGGAATGGCTGAAGGACACGTGCGGTGCGAACGCCAAGCAGTCCCGGGACTGCTTCGGGTGCCTTCGAGAGTGGTGCGACGCGTTCTTGTGATGCTCTCTGGGGAGCCCCCGACCCCGAGCCCCAGCACTGCGTCTCCAGAGTTTGCAGCCAAGTGAGGACTCCTTCCCCGTCCTCTACAAAGGAAAAGATTGCTGTTGTCGTGCGCACGTCCCATGGACTCCAGGGTCTTTTGGGAGTTCTCTCCCCTCACCATTTCAACTTTTTTGGAATTCTTATCCTTGCATGCATCCCCCTTTTCCTTTCCCTGCCAGTTTCGTGACAGCAGTTACCAGCTTTTCTGAGTGATTCCTGGCCCTGTCCCCGCCCCCCTGCTCCCACCTCTGGTCTGTTTTATGCCATTTGGCCCTATTTCTGGCAGAACAGTCACTGTCCTTGTAAAGTTTTTTAAATCAATAAAGTCAGTGGCCTTCATGACTGGGCTTTGTATATGAGAAGCAGGCGGGCTGGGAGTGGCCTATTCCTCCGGGAGTGACCAGGTTTGCTGCCCTTCTTATCAGTGCACATCAAAACTGGCAGCTTCCTTCCCACTCTGGAGGGCAGCCATCCTGGCCACACGGGCCTTGGGCAGGTGGCTTGGCATGTCTCAGTCCTTTAGTAATGTGGGAGAGAGTGTGGGTTGATCCCTTCCTGGGATCCAGATGTCCATGTGGTCAACAGCTGGGCTAGGTAGCACCTGGTGGAAAAGTCAGTGGCAGTCAGAGCTACTAGGAAAAGGGTGGCTGGGATGTGGGTGAAGGTTTACCTGCCAACTGTCCTGTGCTCTCCTGGCCTCTGGGAGGAGTGGGCAGGGCTCTTGCAGTCTGCCCTGTTCTCTTAGGGAGGCAGAAAGAATGTGAGCATCACAACTGGGGTAGGGGCTTGAGTGAGATACACTTTTACCTGGTATATTTTCATCTTTATTTCGTTGAAGATTTGGTATGAACTAGGTCCAGAGCTAAGATCTTTGCAAACACTTGTTTCTTTCACAGTAACAAGTGACTGTTTCCTCTTCTACGGGTGAGGAAGACTGGTCCTCAAAACATAATATGGAAACCTGAGAGCCCTGTGTTCCTTGGTCATGGCGCTTGGCCTCTCTGAGACTCAGTTTCCCCTCCCGGAAAGTGATGCTGTAAGGATCAGATGCAGTGCTGGAATTGTTCAGGACACCGGCACACCTGCACTGGCACCTCAGCGAGTGTTCACAGCAGCTTTGTTTATCCTCAGAGGGTTTACAGTCTGGTGAGGAGAGAAATGACAGATAATAAATACAAACATTGCGATAATATGAGAAGATTTTCATGATCTCAGGGCAGGGAAAGATTAAGAAAAAGTTGATAAGTTCAACTCCATTATAGAAACTTCCATCATCTAAAGATACCATAAAGCGAGTGAGGAGCCTAACCCATGGTTGGAAATATTTGCAACACACATCGACAACAAAGGACTCTCTAGAGCAAGTTCAGAGCTGCAGTCAAGAAAAAGCAGACAACACAACAGGATAATGGGTAAAAGACGTGGAAGGCAGCCACAGAGGAATCCCCAAGTGGTAAATAAGCCTTTTAGAAGGTGTTCAATGACATTTGTAGTCAGAAATGCAAACACGATGCCATTATACGCTCACGTATAGTTGTAAGTCAGACGATACCAAGTGCCGATGAGGAAGTGGAGCAACAGGATCAGATACCCAGCTGGTGGGAGCGTAAATTGGTATGAACAGTTGGGGAAAAGGGTGTTTGCCAGTAAAACTGAAGACCCACCCTGTGAGCCAGCAATTCCGCTCCCAGGGTTGTGACTGAGGACACGCACGCCTGCACCGGCACTTGAGCGACTGTTCACAGCAGCTTTGTATATAAGGGCCCCCAGCTGGATCCCTATGTAGGGATCTCCGTGGGTGGTAAAACTAGAGGGAAAAAAAAATGCTTATTGCAAAAGTCGTTGGTAAAGAAAAAGAAGTTGGGAGTGATTGCCTTTGGGGGAGGGAGGCGGGTGTAATGCCTGGGAGCACTTGGGGCCGGGAGTGGCAGTTTCCACTTTTTGACCTGTGTGGTGGTGATCAGATACGTTCTGTGTACTTCTCTGCACATTAGCTACGTCTCAGAACAGTAGAAGAAAGATAAAAGGGAAACCAAAAAGACCTGAGGATAGAGCAAGTAGGTGATTACTCAGAAAGTATGATGGTTATTAGTACAGATGAAGGTTCAGTGCAAGTTTGGGTCTGGGAAGTGTGAGAAGCCCCCCTGGAAGGTCACCAGGTGGCCAGACCTGGGCCCAGCTTGTGTTAACAGGCTGCTGCCTGGGAGGGTGCCAGTCTGAAGACCAGACTGAGGTGGTAATGTGGGCCGTCCCTGGAGTTTCAGGCCATACTGTGTTTCTGATGTTACTCTCGTTGGGTCCAGGGTCGCCTTGGAGTCCCCTCAGCCTTGACCCATGTGCTGTGATGCTGTCACACAGGCCTGGTGTGCTTAGGCAGGGGCTGGGCAGGGCCACGGCCTCTCCCTGCTCAGCCTTGGTACTGCCACATGGTCACTGGCACTCTGAGGTAATGGAGACTCCCTCCTCTTCCACGACACCCTTCCTGCGGCTCCTGTCCCTGCTGGTTGCTGGGGGCCGCCCAGCGGAGCCCTGTGGGACAGGCTTCCCTGCCTCATGCACAGGCTTTGTCTGAAGGGGCTGAAGCCTGCCTTCTCACCTCACCCTCGGGCCCAGGCAGTATCTGTGACAGGTTGGTGGGTCTCAATCCGGTCGTCTTCGTGCGTCGCACCCAACTTCCCGCATCAGTCCTGGAGCTGTAGGAGACCAATGGCATCTGGAATGTTCCTGTGACAGCAGCCTCTCAGAGACCCAGCCCCACCTCGGCCAGCAGGACAAAGGGAACGAGGCCTGGAACGTTGGAGAAAGCAGACCTGGGTGGGGATGGGTAGGAGGTGGGTTATCTAGATGTCAGCCCACACTGCCTGACAGGATGTGCCTGGCCGGAGACATGGGTGGGCCTGGAAATCAGCAAATATTGACCCGGTTTTCCTTCTCCCTGCTGCACCCGAGCCAGAGCTTGACGCCCTGAACCAGTCTATCACGAGTTCTCAGATCTGCCCCAAAGCTTGAGGTGGACCCAACCCATGAACTCCGGGGTCCTGAAGGGGTCCTGCTGCCCCTGGGGAGGAAGTAGGGAGAGGCTACAGGGCAAACCCAAGCCCAAGACTCACCTTGCCACCTGCCCCAGTAGCAGCCCAGAAGGTGTGAAGTACGTGCTCGTGACCGTCACACGCGTACGTGTGAAGTACGTGCACCTCCCTCCCATGTTGCCTCCTCCCTGCAGGGACCCAGGGCTCTCTCTACTGTCACTTCTGGCCTTGAAGGATGGTAGCTTGAAAGAGCCCGCCAGGCCTGGCTCTGTGCTCAGTTCCTTCCGTGCGACCTGGAACAAGTTGCTTCACTGCTTTGAGCCTCAGTCTCCTCCTCTGTCAGCTGGTGCAGGTTTGTGAAGATTCAACCAGCTAATGAACGCAAAACCCAGGGCACGTGGGAGAGCTTCTCCCCAGAGGGCAGCTTTAATCACGGTCGGATCGCAGCTTTCCTTGCCACACAGCCCCTTTTCCAGGACATGATCCATCAGGAAAGGGGAGACGAGCCCTGGGCAGGGAATAACTGCGGCCCAGCTCAAGGTTCAAGGAAGAGGGTTCTGGGAGCAGCGTGAAGGCCCAGGGTAACATGATCCTGGGGTGAAGGGGATATCGAGGGCCCACCCTGGTCAGCAAGACCCATCAGCCAGGGACAAGAGAGGGGTGCCGTGGGCAACCCGGGTTGGGATGTCTGGGTCACAGCAAAACTGAAAGCCGTGTCCTGTGGCCAGTGGGGATGGCCCATCCGAGCTCAAACCTGGCCCAGGCCTCCTTCTGGAAGCCAGAGTGGTCCAGACTAAGCATGAATGGAGTCCAGGCTAAGACTCTTTTCCAGATGAGACCCAGCCCTGGGAAAACCCTTCCCGGGGCACCCGCACCCCCAGGGAGCCTCCCTCTGCACAGCAGACCTCATATCCCTGTGGAGTGGTCCAGAACTCACACACTAGGATGCTGGCACATGGTTGCCCCCCAGCGCCCACCCCTGACCCTTCCCCTTTGACCCTGCATTTCCTCCTTGTAAAAAGTAATAATCACTGCTTCTGCAGAGCTCTTATGAGGATGAGAGAACATACGTTGAGTCCCTGGTGCAAGGCCCGGCTCATATCAGGAGCCTGATAATTGTTAATTTCCCTTCCCCATCCCTCTTTTCTCACCAGGACACCACATCTAGTTGAGTGAGTGACCTTAGACAAGTGTCCTGACCTCTCTGATTAACTTTCTTCATCTGCAAAATGAGGATGATGCTTACTCAGGGTGCTTACGAGAACAGACCAGTGGGTGAAAAGTCTTTGAAAATTGTTAGGTTGGCATGCAAAAGATTTGCTGGTGTCAGCACAAAGGAATAACAGGTAGAGTAGGGGCAAGTGAGCTGGGGACCCACTGGCCCTTGGTGAGTCAGAGACTGGGCCTTGGCTTATTTCCCAGGGAGCTGTTGGAGTTTAAGTGTGGGCCACAGCTGAGTTCCAAGTAACAGGAGAGCAGATCCGGGAGAACCCAAGGAGACTGCTAGCCCCCTGGGGCCACCTCTCCACCTCTCCCCTGGGCTGTGGGCTTGGGCCTCTTACTCCCCCACTCCCAGCTTCTCTCGGGTTGGGCTCCTGCCTGACCTTGGCCTCCTCATCAAGCCAAGCTCTTGCCAGCTCTCACACAAATGGGTCTGTCCCTTTAAGGCAGACACCTGAGCCCACAACAAACTTGAGACTGTCCCTTGGCATCCAAAGATTGTTTTTCACAGCTGGGCTGAGGGGGTGGGGTAGTAGCTGGACTGGGCAGTGACCACACTGGTCCTGGTCTCCCTGGGAGAAATCAGTGCCTTTCCTGGCCCTGGGATTCTGAGAGGCCGAGAATTGGTGGGGGTGCCGGGGGGCATGCTGGATGCTTTCTCATAATATTCATCACAATCATAGCTACCACTTATTAAGCACCAACACTTTGTTGGGTACTGAAGACCACAGCCTGTCCCAAACCCCAGGTAAGATCCTTGGAGGCCCTAAGCACTAATAAGATCTTTGTGTCCCAGGAGCAAAAAGCCCCACCTCCCCCTGGCAACAAGTGATTAAAAGTACAAACGACCCTGAACTCTAAAATACTAATTCTAAAACATCCCAACAAAAGCCACACTTTTCCCGTGTTGACTACTTCAATGCTGTTTTTTATAGATTGTCAGATTATTCCAAAAAACATCATAGCCCTATATTGCTGGTACCTCCAGCACAGGCCCAGTTTACCTATGGGTGACCCAGTCTCAGGCCATTATTGTCAGCACAACCTTAGAAGACAAGAGTTGTCACATTTCTTCAGATGAGGACACTGAGGCTCCCAGAGGTCCAGGGACTTGCTGGAAGTCCCCCCGGCAGTAAACGGCAGAGCTGGGACCACCCACACACCTCCTTCTGGCCAGTTCTCATTCTTTGGGTTCAGTCTGGCTTGAGAGCACAGATTTGGGTTAGACTGCTGGGGCTCAAAAGCCAGTGTCACCGTTTACTCTTTACCAGTCGGTGTCCTTGGGCAAAATCAGTTGTTCCCTCTTTCTCCTGTTCACTCCTCTGTAAAGTGGAAACATTACTGATCCCCACGTCATGCTGGTTGTGAGGGTTAAACAGTGCCCCGCTCGGCGCAGTAACATCTCCTACTTACCTGCTGTTTATACAGCTCCTGGCCTCCCCTAAGCCCTTTACTTATTGAATCCTCACAGCAACCCGTTTCACAGAGGCGGAAATTGAGGCCGTGAGAGTTAAGTAACTTCTCCAAGGCTACACAGTGGAGACAGTTAAGAGCTTGCTGGTAGCTGTTGTTGGTATTTCACACGTGATGGGCCTCTGTGAACTGTCCCACTGGTGGCACTTGTTGCTGGGGGCTGTCCTTGCCCTTTCCCTCACCGGACTAGGTGTGCCTGGAGGGCACGCAGCGTCGTGATACACAGGTGTGCTCGGGGCTGTCCGCTGTCCCCCTCGGCGCCCGGAAGGCGGCCTTGCCCAGGCCCGGCGATCCCTCCCCGCCGGTGGAGGCACGCGGCGGGCGGGGCCGGGCGGGGCCGCGCAGCCCGTAAAAGCGGCGCGGGCCCGCGGCTGGACACCGACGCCGGCAACCATGGCGCGTCCGAGCCTTCTGCTGCCGCTGGGCCTGGCGGCCCTGCTCGCGCTCTGCCTCCTGGCGCTGCCCCGCGACGCCCGGGCCCGGCCGGGGGATCGCGAGGTCGGAGAGCGGCAGGACCTGTCGCCCAACGACCCGCAGGTGCGGAAGGCGACGCAGGCGGCCATGGCCAGCTACAACATGGGCAGCAACAGCGTCTACTACTTCCGCGACACCACCATCCTCCGGGCGCAGAGCCAGGTGCGCCCGGCCGGCGGGGCGGGGCGGGGCCGGGCCGTGGGAGGCGAGCGCGAGCCCAGCCGGGCAGCAGATGGAGGGGGCGACACAAGAGTGATCAGCATGGCATTTTAATACAACATATTTTTCAAAATCCAATTAATGCCAAAACTTCTTGCGGAACAGAATATCTAAATTTCGAATAAGATCCAACCCTGAATTTGCATGGCTACCTCACTAGCCTCACACTAGTCCCTGCCGGGATGGGCGAGTTGGGGAGGGGGGGAGAGGGAGATGGGGCAGTTGTGTGGACTTGGGTCTCAGCCTCCTGCGTGGCCCAGTCTCTGCCCCTCTCCCCAGGGCTCCCCACCAGAACTGCCTGCCGCCCCCTCCCCATCCTTCCTCTCCCCTCCTCCCAGACCTGAATCCCAAAGGCAGTGTGCCGGATATGTCCTAGGGAAGGTAATGGGAGATGGGAGCAAATGGAGGGAGGTGAGAGGTCCAGGTCAAAGGTTGTCCCCCGGCACCCCTGACCTGCCCCCACCTCTGCCTCAGTTGGTGGCGAGCATCAAGTACTACCTGACCGTGGAGATGGGGAGCACGGCCTGTCGGAAGAATGCCATGGCTGGAGACCACATAGACCTCACCACCTGCCCCCTGGCCACAGGGGTGCAGCAGGAGGTAACAGCCCTGCCCCCAGCCAGGCATCAGCTCACCCAGTGGCCAGCGGCCGGGCCCTCAGGTTGTACAGCTCGAATCAGTCTGGCTGGCCCTGTCCCTGCCTCCTGGATGACTCAGCCTTGAGAGCAGTGTGAGGTGCAGAGAGGAGCAGACTGGGCTCCCCCTGGAGTGAGGGGCTGGGCTGGAAAGATCTGGGCTCTGGTCCTGGCATCTAACTTGATGTTCCTCCTTGCATCCTGGAGCACCGCAGGCACAGGGCTGACTGTGGGCAGCAGGCGGCCTGGGGCCTGGGCTCACCCCTCCTCCTTTCCTCATGATCTATTTGCAGAAGCTGCTCTGTGACTTTGAGATCCTTACGGTTCCCTGGCAGAACTCCTTCCAACTTCTAAAGCACGACTGTGTGACCCTGTAGTAGACCCCTGTGGGCTTGGGTGAGGGAGGGAGCAGGCGGGTCTGGGCAGGAGTGAGCGCGTCGGTGGAGGGCATGTCAGGTTCCTGGACCATATATGTAGCAATAAATCGCTAGCACTGCTTCTTGCATTGGTCTCTTCTGAGTGCCTCACTCTTCCTCCCTCTCCTGTTCCCCAGTCCCACTCTCGGCAGCTCCCAACACCCCCCTTCAGCTCCCAACACCCCCCTCCAGCTCCCAACACCCCCCTGACAGGGTGCCCACACCACCCACAGCTGAGCTTCTGCTGTCTCAGCCCAGACGGTGCTAAGGGTGCAAAGTTCAGCTCCCAAATTTGGGGTCCCCCGAACACCCCAGCATCACAGACGTAGAGGAACGAACCTCTAGAGACTCCCAATATTGGCAGAGTTATGGGTTCGGAGACAAAGTCACAGGAGAGGGATGATGCCCCAAGACTGGAAAGGGACGGGAGCCAGTGAAGGCTCTGAGCCGCACCTGAGTTCTGCTTCCTCTCAGTTGCCAGGACGACTCAGAGTGGCGCGTGAGAGTTTTAGCCAGCCTGGCCCCAGTGCACTGAGCTCTCAGCCTGTGAGATTCTTATACCAGCATGTGGCCCAGACATGGCAGAGCCCCTGCAGGGCAAGAGACCACGAAGGCTGGACCCTGTGGACCACATGCCGGAAGGACTCCCCAGTGCTTTGTCCTGAGCAAGACGCCTGCAAGGGGCTGGCAGGGAGCGCGAAGGGGACCGAGGTCAAATCCACTGTCCGTAGGAGGGATAAGGGGACAGATGCAATTCAATGTCATTTAAAGAAGAGATGGAACATTTTTTGCGCACCTGAATTTGTGGCTGGAATTAATGCTCACTACACATGCACACACACACATCCAGAACTTCGCAAGACACCAGACAGACACATAAACCCACCATGCACCCTCAGATTGCTCCCAGACACCACACATATACCCAGAAAAAGACACACATAACCTAGCAAACCGGAAACACACACACACAGAAGCAATACCCCCATCCCGAGGATAACCTGGAGAATACACCCCAAAACACACAGCCCCAGGTACACACCTGCCCCAGCCGGAGCTGTTCCTCAGCTGCACAGACACACACCCACGCCTGAGACAGGATGGGCAGGAAGCAGATCCCGTGGGAGCACGAGGTGTGGGTACCCCTAGGCCCAGGCGGCTGGACAGGGTGGCTGTGGAGAGCACCCTAGGGCCCGGCCGGCCTCGTGCCTGCCTGGCTCCCTGCCAATGCTGGCACTTACTGAGGCACAGCCCCAGCTCCCAGGCCCTGCCCTCTAGAGCCCTGGGAGGCCATATGGGGTGGCGATGGGGAGATGGCAAATGAACTGATTCCCACCTGGAAGCTTGAGGGGCTGAGTGTGACAGGAATGAGGGATGGAGGGAAAACTTCCAGCCTCCCAGCGGCTCAAGCCTGTCGGATATGGCCTCGCAGACAGCCCGGGGGCCTGCGGTGGGGCAGCCGCTGGCAGAGCTCCCATGTGCCACCCAGCAGGAGCCTCCTGAGTGGCTGCCACGGGGTGAGAAGTGGCAGGAAATGCTTGTTGAATCAGTGTGTGAGGTGAGGCCAGGTGGCCTCTCCACCCCCGGAATCTGTGCCCAAATCCCAGATGGCATTTCCTCCGCACAGTCAACGCCCGGGCCCCGGGCCAGCCCGCACCCTCGGCCGGGCCAGGGAGGAGACGCGCTGCTTCTGTCCGGGGGCCCGTAGACGTCACCACTGTCTGGTCCGCACTGGAGGTAGGGGGGTGGCTGGCAAAACTGTCTGTCACCTCTCAGCTCCCACTCCTGCGTTCCGTCCCGATCCCCTCCAGCTTCACTCTGCCAGCTTCACTCCCCATCTGGCGGGAGGCCTCCCTCCCTCTGGCTGGGCTTGACTTAGTGCTCAGTGCCCCGCCGCCGTCTTGGGCATCCTGCCCAGGCTCAGGCTAAAAGCAGGGGAACTCATCCCTTGCTTCCCTCTAACAGAGGCTTGTCCACTCCACACACACCCGGCCCCCCACCCCGAGGCCACAAGGACTTGAGCAGCCTCCACCCTCCCTCCCCTCACTGAGGCTCTTTAGCCTGACCCCAGGCAGGGCAGGGCATGGCGATGGCCTCTGCCTTCCGAGCTCAGGCTGCCCGCATCGAGCTGGCGCCCTTCTGCTGGATGCTGACGGTGCCGGTAGCCCTGGGCTCTGAGACCTCGTTTCTGGAGCATCCTGGTCCCTCGGGCCCTGACAACCGTCCTGTTCTTGTTCTCCTGTCTCCTGGGCCAGACGGGCCTCCCTCCCCAAAGCAGGGTGACCGCTCCCTCTCCCTCCAGCACTGAGCCTGGCCCACATGCCACGTCACCCCGCTGGCTGCTGTTAAGGCCCTGCCAGGCCAGGATGCCAGGCCCCAGTGGGGCAGGGAGGGATCCAAGGACAGAGCCTTTCACCTGAAACACTCGCACACACATGCTCGAGGATGCACGTGCGTGCAGGCCCACAGGTTCCCTTGCGGCTCGGGCCCAGCCAGGGAGGACACGGAGCCACCTGGGGTTTTAAAGCTCTGTTGGGGCCCAGCCCTGCAGGCCCAGTGATCTTTCCAGCAGAGATGGGGACTTGGCCCGACCCGGGGGAGAGCCTGCCAGAGGCTGAAGCCTGGACTCGGGCTGCCGCTCTGGGGATCACTTCCTGAAGTCCTCCTCTCCAGCCTGCGGGGTGGGTGACAGGTGATGGCGCCAGCCCTCTGCCTCCCAGAGGCCCACACCACTGTTACTCAGGGCGGCTTCCAGGCAAAGCCCCCGAGGCCCGGCCTTCCAGTGCCCTCCCCCTCCATCTGGCTCCTCCCAGGTCCTGCCTGGTTCACCTCAAACGTGGTGTCCACAATCTCATCGATGACAGCTGCCTGGGAGCGGAATTTCTGCTGGTAATGCTCCACCCCGGACACCAGCTGCAGGAAGTGGAACAGGAGCTCCCGCTGCCTGAGGGCACGGGGGGGGGGGGGGCGAGGGGGGAAGTGGGAGGGGGCAGGGGGGAGGCAAGGCTGGGCCATCTCAGCCCCCAGAGCCCCCTTCTCCCCCCACTCACAGCACCCCATGCCTCCATTTCCAGCCACGGGCGCCACTTCTCTGTGTGTGGCCCTCCACGGTATATTTCCTTTTCCACATATCCGCGCCCCTGCTGCCACCAGCTGCCGGTACCACAGAGGGTTCTGACGATTAAACTGTTCACCTCCAAACCGCCCATGCCTCCATGTGTCCAAGCTACCCCATGCTGACTCCTGCACCCGCTCAACCACCTACCCGCATCCCCGCCCGTCTATCTAGCCATTCCTCACCCATGGGGCCGCCCCGCCCTTTCCCTCACTCACCTATCCCTCCATCCACCTGCTTTTCCCCGGCCCCGCCCCCCACCCCTTTACAGTCAGCCATCCACCTAAACCCCCAGCCCCACCCACTACCCATTCATTAACTCCTTCACTGCCAGCCTGTCTTATCAATCCAGCCATCATATAACCCTGAAATCAATGAACACTGCACGGTGCTCCAAGGACATAGAAACAAATAAGAAACAGCCGCTGCCCTTAAGAAGCTCAGTCTGTGGCAGAGCCAGGAAAGCAAACCAAGGGTGTTTACACTTGTGATAAGTATAAACAGAGGGCATCGAGGGGCCCAGAGGAGGAAAACCTCACCCAAGTACTGGGGATCAGGAAAGGCTTCTGGAGGAAGTGTCACTGAGCTGAGCTTGAAAGACACCTGAGGGTTCGCTGAGCTCAGACCCGGTTTCTGGTGCGCCAAGGTCTGTGAGCAGCAGGGAGTGTACTGGGGGCCGGAGTGCGCCTCGGGACGGATGAATTCAAGGTGGAGACATCCAGGGGAGGTCAAAGCAGGGCGCCCGGACCTTAAGCTAAGGGAGACAGGAGGCCTTGTAGGGCTGTAAACTCGGGGAAGGCAGGGAAAGCCAAAACTACTTTTAACAAAGATCAGTCTCTAAATCATTAAAAAGAAAAAGGAAGGAAGAAAAAAAAGATTCAAACAAACAAACTAAACAACAAAAACAAGACCACTCTCAGTGGAGGTGGAGGTGGGCCAGTGGAGAAGAGTTTGGAGGCCGAGAAACCCCCAGGGAAAGCATCACAGAGGAGCCCAGGCAAAGGTACCAGGATCTGGAACGTGGAGGGCAGCCGGGAGGGCGGCCGGGAGGGCGGCCGGGAGATGAAACGAGCAGGATTGGATCTCAGCTTTTCCGGCTCTTGATCACCTGAGCCTGGTGTTGGCAGCCAGAGAACATTGCAGGCAGAGAGAACAGTGTGGGCAAAGGCCTGAAGGTGGAGAAGCATGTGCTGTGCTGTACGTAAAGCCAGGATGTGCTGGAGGTGTGGGGTGGGGCCGTGATCATGGAGGGCCTGGCGCTCAAGCTCTGTCGGTGGCCAAGAAGAGCCTGGAAGGTGCCAGCAGTCAGGCTGGTTCTCTGGGGAGCCAGGCCTGAGAGCCAGGGCGCAGGAGTCTGTGCCAAGGACCCCTGGCCATGAGCACAGCCACTAGTCCCCAGCTGTCCTGGCCCAGCCGGCCACTCGGCTTGACATCTGCCTCCCAGGCCTTTACCAAGCTGTTTCCCGACCCACCCTCCCCATCCCTGAAGCCAGCTGAAGTCCAGCCACCCTACGTGGCCCCGCCAAGGTCTTTAGAGGGGGCCCTCACGGGCAGGTGCTAGTCTGTGTCCGCTTTGGGCCTCTGGAGTCCTCGCAGAACCTGGCCCAGAGCAAGGATCAGGGATGCTTCTGGAGCAAAAAGATGAGCAGAACCCCTGCTCCTGCAGCCTCTGTCCGCTGCCCCTGCCCTGGGCCCTCAGCCTCAGAGGGGCTCTCGTGGCCCTTCAGGTGCTGCTGGTGGGATTCTCTTGGTGGTACCAGGTGACTCTGAGTGAGCAGAAGCCACTCAAGGCCTCCACATCCCACCCACAGCCTCTACATAAGCCTTAGGGCTCTACCGCCCTTCCAGAGATGCCCCTTTCCCACGGCAGTCCACCGGTCTGGCCCCCAGACCTCTCCCCTTAGACCTGAGGCCTCCCCTCCCTTTGCATCTCCTTACTTCTCAGTCATGCCTCCAAATTTTTTCTCAATGAGCTGCTTCTGTATAGTGTATCCACTTATCACCTCTTCAGGCTCTGCATGTAGGGAAAGAAGGGGGAGGTCAAGATGCTGCCTGGATTGAGAGAAGGTGGAGGAAACCCCGTGTGTCATGGAGATAGTCAAACAGGAGCTAAAGGGGTTTTTGTCCAGGATGACCCCAAAGAGATTGTTTCTCCGGGCATGGAGTGTGTTTTGTTTGTTTGCCCATCCAGCATGCGTTCCCTCTTCTTCTGGTAAAAGTTTCCCAATTTTCCTGGGGAACCACTCCCACCCCTTTCGGTGCACGTTGCCTAGCTGGGGTTGACCCCACCCCCCAGCTCTAAGGACATATGACTCAAGCCTGGCCAAGCAGAATAGCCTATCCTTTCAGCCATAGCGATTGGTTCAGAAATAGGCAGGTGACCAACCTGAGCCAAGGAGATTCATTTCTGGGATGTTGTTCGAACCGGTGGGAGAAGGGGACCCCTGCTGGGAGAGCTTGGGATACTTAAACTGTGAGGATTTGGGACTAGAGTTGCAGGTGGTCACTTTCCCACCGCAAAGGAAGAGCACCCTAAGCACAAAACCACACAGAGAGCCACAGAGCAGAGAACTGGAAGGAGACCAAATCTCAACCATCATTGGGTCCTGGATCCAGCCGTTCCTGAAAGCCCATGAACTCTCAAGTTGCTAATAATTTAAGACAGTTAATTCGTCTTTTTGCTTAAGCTTTTCTGCACTGAGTGTTCATGATGGAGAGGGCAGGTGGGGGTCCAGGTGACCCCTGAGGGCCCTTAGTCCTCTGGTGTTGATGATCCTGGGATTCTGGAGCTCAGATTCTAAAGTTCTGAAGGTCTTTAAGCAGGAGGCAAAGCAATTGGCTCAAAATCTATTTACCCAGAAAGTCAGGTGTGTAAAGATGAACATGTACAGAAAACTTCATTTTTATAGACTCAATTTTTATAGACACTTTGAGTGACTCTGGACAAGTGGATATAACACCTTGACAAAAGCCTCAAAAACAGTTGAAGCCACCTCATATAAGACCAACTGCTACAAACTTTGTAAGTTATTAACAGAAACGAACGTTTGGTGAATCATAATTTGGCTAATTAGCTGTTTTGCAAATGGGTCTTTCAAGAATTGACTATCAGTTTAATTGGTTGTTGACGGTTAGTAGTGGAGCTTTTTGGACCGAAGTTCTAAGCTCTGAAAGTTCTCCTGAGTGTCAGGTTCTAAGACTCTAAACCTGGGCGTCGGGAATTCCCTGGCAGTAGGTCCAGTGGTTAGGACTTGGCGCTTTCACTGCCGGGACCTGAGTTTGACCCCTGGTTGGGGAACTAAGATCCCTCTAGCCGCGCAGCATGGCCAAAAATAAATAAATAAATAGGTAGATAGGTAGATAAATAAATAAGGCTGAGCCTGGAGCTCTGTGCCTGCCTGGGAAGAAGCAGGCTGCTGGTACCTGCTTCCATGAGCTCTGTCAGTGAGTCATCCAGTAGCTTCTCATGGATCTGGGAGGCCTTCTGCGAAGAAGAGGCCTCAGTTCTGCCAGCGTCCCATGTCTGCCCATCCCTGGAGCACCTTCCTTCCTTCCCTCCAGCTTATGTGTCCCCCTCCCCGTGTCTTCCTGATTCGTCCCCCTGCCCCACTCCCTCACTACCTCCTGCTTCACTTTCTCCAGGCCTTTGAGCAGGGCCATCTGGAAGTTATCCACCAGGACGGCAATCACCAGGCTGGGGCGGGAGACAGGAGGAGGCTGGAGGGGAGGCCCTGAACCCTCCTCTGGGTTCATCGTGGCACAGCCATGGTGAGAGGGGAGGGGAGGGGATGCCCCGGGGTTAGGCTGGGGGAAGTAAAGCTGGGGAGCACAGGTGTGGGGGCCTCACTTGAGGAAGATGAAGTACTGGATGATGATATATATCATGAGAATGGGGATGATGTACCAGGCGCCTGGGAGAGAGGGGGTCGTTCGAGCTGTGAGTTCCTTGCCGGTCCTCACCACACCCCTGCCAGCAAGCCTCAGAGGCCCCACTTTGCAGATGGGGTAACTGAGCCCTCAGGGTCTGCCCACTCAGCCAGCCCCTGCCCTCCACCCAGCCTGAGGCCTGCCCTACCCTGGGCTCGGCTGTCCAGGTAGATGAGGGACCAGTCGTCCAGGGTGAGCAAGGTGAAGAGGGTGAAGATGGTGGTGAAGATGTTCTGGAAGCGCTTGGGGTCAGAGTAGCGGAACAGTGCCCGGAACACCACAGAGAACAGGACTGGCTGTTGAGGACCAAACCAGGCTCACAGGGTCCTCTCTCCCCTTCTTCCTCTCTCCCTGCCCCCCCCAGTTCCTGGTCTCTCCCCCCAACTCCGTCCATTGCAACATCTCACTCTCCCACCCCAGCCCCCGTGGCACAGGATACAGAGACAGGTGAACATGAGGATGAGGATGGCGGTGATGGACGGCAAGGACTGGGCCAGGGTCCCGGTCACTTCCTGGAGGCTGGTCAGGAAGCTGTGGACAGAGGTTGAGAGAGAGGCTGAGTCAGTGGGGTGGGGATCAGTGTCTAGCAGTCGGAGCTGATTACAGCTTTCAGACTGCTGATTACAGGGGTGGGAGGTCCCTGATTTGCTAGTGACTTGGGGCAGGGGGTGTCCCAGACCCTCTCTGGAAAATAAAGAGATTGATCCTAGTGGATGGCAGGAAAAGCAGGCTGGAGTCTGCAGCCTCCTTGTGGGCAGCTGTGGGTCCGCTGACCTGAGCCTCCGCAGGACCCGGATAGCTCGCAAGGCTCGCAGGCTCTTGAAGACCTTGAAGATGCGGAAGATGCTTTGGTTGTAGACCACGCGCATGGAGGAAGAGTTGATCTGCATGAGCATGAACTCCAGCACAGCCATGATCATGATGAAGAAATCTACAGAAACAGGGGCACCTGGGTGTAATGGGCTCCTGCCCAGGCTCACAGACCTCCCAGTGCCAACACCCCCTGCTCCTGTCGCCCCTGGGCAGTTCAGGGGCTCCCACTACACGCACACACACACACACACGCCCCATCCCTACCCACCCAGGTTGTTCCAGGGGTCCAAAAAATACTTGAGGCCCAGAGCAATGATTTTGAGCACAGCTTCCACCACGTAGATGCAGAGGAAGATGGAGTCCAAGGCCATGAAGTACCACTCTGTGGGGGACACGGGGGAGGAGGGTCTCACTCAGGGGTCTCCCCAGCAACCCAGCCTCTCCTTCCTCCTCCCCACTGGAACCTCACACTCAGCCATTTAGGGAGAAGCTGACTCTGCCCAATGGCTGTGTGTTTTAACTGCTCTGTGACTCACTCTTCTTGCCTATAAAATGGTGATAATAACAGTCTGCCTGATAGAATTTTCACAAGCATTAAATGCTTTTCACGGGCTTCCCTGGTGGCGCAGTGGTTGAGAGTCCGCCTGCCGATGCAGGGGACACGGGTTCCTGCCCCGGTCCGGGAAGATCCCACGTGCCGCGAAGCGGCTGGGCCCGTGAGCCATGGCCGCTGAGCCTGCGCGTCTGGAGCCTGTGCTCCGCAACGGGAGAGGCCACAACAGTGAGAGGCCCGCGTACGGCAAAAAAAAAAAAAAAAAAAAAAAAAAAAAAATGCTTTTCACATAGTAAAGGGCTTAGAATGGAGCCTGAAACAGCTTGCAAGAAACATCACTCTTCTTCTCTCCTTAGTTTATGGGCCCTGTGGCAGGTCCTTACCTTTACTTTGCTCCCCAGGGTTTTAGGGACCATCCTCCCAGGTTTCCCACCCTCATCCCTCCAGGGCCTCCTGCTTGCACAGTCTCCTGGCCCTTCCAGCTGACCTGGGTTCTGGGCATCCTTCCCGCAAAGCAGCGTACTTAGAGCTGATGCGCCACCTGGTGGCTATAGTCCAAAACAGCAAACCTCAAATTTATTGGGCTTTTCTGCCTCTGGCGGGCTGGTTGACTTCAGCAAAACTCTCTGAGCCTCACTCTACTGCTGGGCAATGCCGCTTACTTCCCAGGGTGAGGATCAAATGGGATAAGCGATATAAATCCCCCGGCACTTGATCCGGCCCACGGGAGGCTTGGGACAACATCAGTGGCCTTCTCCATGTGAACAGGGCTCCCTGGCTCTTACCACCCCGGACCTCGACTTCAGCGAAGGTCTGGGCCACGAGCATGATGGTGTTAAGGCAGACGATGAAGACGATGAAGGCTTCAAAGGCCAAGGAGTCAGTCAGTTTCCTGAGCATTCTCGAAAGGCCCCACATGAGGTGGCTTAATTTTTCCCACAACAAATAGAAGAGGTCCACAGTGTGCAGCTTCTTGTGGGTTCGTGGGGCTCGGCCAGCTGTGAAAGGGCCAGAAAGCCAAGTCCATGGGGGAAAGGGACACGGCGATCCTGTTTCCCTCCCAGACCTGCCTGCCATGAGCTCACTCAGGTGCCTCCGTGCTAGTCCTGCGCTGGTATAGGAGCCGCAGGCTTGACCCCTTCCCCGACAGGTGCCAGCTTGCTTGGGATTTGAGGTCTGCTTGAGCTCACGCTCCTACACCTCCATGCTTTTCTTTAAGTCACATGGCAACTTACACACGGAAGACCCCATCCTCCTCGCCACCCCATCCTCTTGGTAAACTCTCCCTCTCCCTCCAAGATTCTGCTGAAACATCACCCCTGTTGGCTGACTTTTCTGCCCACAAACAATTAGACACTCATCCCTCACTGCTTGTTTGTGAAGCTGATGCCGTGTTTACGGAACTACCAGGGGCCAAGTTTGGGGGATCATATGTTAACAGCCAAAGTCCCTCCCTGCCCTCTAACCAGGCCCTCATTCAGGCACTGGTTCCAGCCTCTGGCCTCAAGAAGCTCACAGTTCAGTGGGGGAAACATGGACAAACAGAATCCACGGTGGTAAATGTTCTGATACGGATGCTAGACCCCTCTCACTGGGTAGTCTGGGATTGGCTGTATAAGTGATCACCCCCAGCTTTCATACTAGAGAAGAGGAAATGTTCGAGAAGTGAACATGCGAATGAATAAAGCAGTGACTGCATGAACCAACAACCGACAGTCTGGAGAAGTGCCTAATCCCAGGAATAAAAGATTGGATGGTGAACAGTCAGGCGAGTGAATAGCCAATGGGATACACCTGCAGGTGAGAGCAAGCCTCGTGATCTGCGGAAGGACGTTCAGGACCTGACTCAGGTCTGGAATCTGGGCCAGGCAGCTGGAGTTGGGGGGTGGGGGGCAAGCCAAGACTCACTTTTGTGCTTCTGAATCTGCTCGTCTTCTTCGGGCCAGCTTTCCGAGGTTTTAGAGGAGGAGCCCTGAGGATGGACTTTGCTGGATGTCTGGGCAGGGTGTGAGTGCGCTGTGTTCAGGGAACGAGCCAAGCTGAAGGCTGAGCTCTGTCTATCTGGCTTGCTAGGTTGGGGGGCTACTTGACGAGAACAGGCAGAGCCGAGGGAGGCTGAGGCCGCACTGTGGGACGTGTGTGGGCCAAAGAGTTGGGAGCTATCACGACGGTACTCCCCATAGTGGTGCTCTCGGTGGAGGTAGTCACGAGGATGTGCACCGTGCTGTTGCTCTCTGTGCTGGTGCTCGTCATGGTGGTAGGACCCCATGGAGGCAGGCCTTCTGTGGTGATGGGCTTCATGATGGTGGTGCCCGCCATGGTGATGGGCCTCACTGTGCTGGGCAGGGCTACCAGAGTGGGAGAAGTCTCTATGGTTGTAAGGCACACCTTGGTGATAAAGCCCACTATGGTGGGAAACCTCACTGTGGTGGTGAAACCCACCATGGTGGTGGGACTCCCTGTGCTGCTGGAGTCTCCCATGGTGGTAGGACTCCCTCTGTTGGTGGGGCCTCCCGTGATGTCTCCTGCTACTGTGGTGGTGCTCGTCATCACAGTGGTCCTCACCATAGGAATGGTGGGAGATGAAAGCGCCACAGGAAGTATCCGGGAAGAGGGATGAGGAGCGGTGGAAGCGGTGGGAATGGCGGGAGAAGGCATTGTCCTGGAAGTCTTGAGATCCATCACGATGAGGGGATATGCCATGATGGTGGGACTCACCATGGGGACGGGACACCCTTTGGTGATGGCGGTGGACTCCACCATGGCCTGGACTGTGGTGTGTGGTTGGTGAACTGGGGTGAGAGAACACATCCGAGTCATCAGTGTCTGCCTCACTTTGAGCCTTTTCAGCCATCGAGGGTTGATCCATGACTATGCTGTGAACCCCGGATTGAGGAAAGCTCAAGATGTGGGCCTAAGAGCCCTTCCTGGATTGCCTTTCTCACCTAAGCCGTGGCACTGGGGCTTCTAGGAAAACCTGACTTCTCATGGAATTCTCCCCTCTATGATGTCACAAACAGGCCCCTTAGTAGACCTAATTCCCAAATGCCTCCTCCTGGGCTACAGTCCAGAATCAAGAATCGGTGTGTCTAACCTCCTCAATGTAAAAGGATGAAACTGAGGTCAAGAAAGGAGAAGGGACTGGCCCAAGGTGACCCAGCAGGTCAATGGGAAAGCTGGACAGAGAATTCTGGGGTGACACCATAGGCCCCAGCAGTTGCTTTAGCAAGTTTAGCTCTGTTACTGGAAAAAACTTCAAGAAGCCAAATGGTCTAGTCCCCAGTTGTACCTAGATACCAACTGGCTCTAAGGTTCAAACTGCCCAACTCCACTGTAAGTAGGTGTGTGGCCGTGGGCTAGCTGCTTAATCTTCCTATGCCTCAGTTTCTTCCTCTGTAAAATGGGGATAATAACACCTACCTCAAAGGATCAAAAAAGTTAAGATATGTAAAACTTATACTTGCAGCACAATAAATGTTAATTAGTATCGTTATTCTCTCCTTCATCATTGACAGGGATGAAGAGGAAATACCTCTCTTGGGTTATTACTAAAATAAAACCGTCAGCCATTATTTACTGAGGACCTACATTAAGAACTTTTTTTTCTTTTTAAATCTATTTATTTATGGCTGTGTTGAGTCTTTGTTGCTGTGCGCGGGCTTTTCTCTAGTTGCGGCGAGCAGGGGCTACTCTTCGTTGTGGTGCGCGGGCTTCTCATTGCGGTGGCTTCTCTTGTTGAGGAGCACGGGCTCTAGGCACACGGGATTCAGTAGTTGTGGCACGTGGGCTCTAGAGAGCAGGCTCAGTAGTTGTGGCGCACGGGCTTAGTTGCTCCACGGCATGTGGAATCTTCCCGGACCAGGGCTCGAACCCGTGTCTCCTGCATTGGCAGGCAGATTCCTAACCACTGCGCCACCAGGGAAGCCCACAAGACTTCATTTAAAGCAATGTAAGGTTCACAGGAAAATTGAGGGGAAGGTACAGCGATTTCCCATATGCCTTTGCCCCGACCACATGCATAGTCTCCCACATTATTAACATTCCAACCAAAGTGGTACGTTTACTACAATTGATGAACCTACAATGACACAGCAGCATCCTCCAGATTCCATAGTTTACATTAGGATTCACTCTTAGTGGTGTATATTCTATGGGTTTGTATGCACTTTTAATATAATCCTCACAATAACCTCACAGGATGGATATTATTTACCCCCAGTTTACAGAGGAAGGTACTGTGGCTCAAAGAGTATAAATGAGCTGCTCAATCTTCTGGAAGCTTTCAGGTCCCTCGTTTGACTACAGCTGCTTCCTGAGTGCTTGGTCACAGCCAAGTCCATAGCAGCGTTGGGTATCAGGTTCCCAGTGATGAAAGCCCTCAAAGGGCTCAGTGTCTGTCACCAGTAGCAGACAAGGCAAAAGTTTGTGATAGGACTACTAATTGTTCCACAAATCCATTCTCCTCTTCCTGGCATGTGGCCTCCCAGCTAGAGATGACATTTCCCAGGGTGCCTTGCACCTAGGCTTGGCCAAAGGGTGAGAGCAGAAGTAATGTGAGAACTTCCGGGTCTTGGATTTAAAGCACTGGGCCAGGAACCTCTGTTTCCCACCATTCCTATAGGCTAGAGCATGGATCAACAAGCAGACAGGATCGATATTCTAGGGCAGAGATTTCTGCGTTCTGCAAAACCACGGAATTAGCCTTGAGATCTTTCTAGTTTACGGATTCTGTCTTGTGATGAGAAAAAAAAACCTCAGCATTATTTTTGAAACTCATGTGCTGTGTGATGCCAGCGCTTTCAGTGATGGACAGTAATCGAGCAGCCTCGGAAACCAGTTGTGAAACGTTGTTCAACCCCATCTGCAGTGCTCATTGGGTGGGGCCTTGCTCAGTTTCCAGCGTGAGATGAGGATGTCTGTCGATCATGTGTGAACATGGTATTGCCCGGATAGGAGGTGGTAAAGAAGGTGACCTCAGCCTCGCCCTCCTGGTTACCTCCCTCCACCTCCCCTTAGGCACAGATGACTGACTTAGGGGCGCAAACACTCTGGTGTGATAGAAAATCAGAGGAAATTTTTCTTCTAAGGAAATCATTTTTGCCTCGACGTAGCGGCCTCCCTGCCACTTTGCTGTTGATGCGAACACTGTAAAACATGAATTATGCAGGTTAGAAGTGAATTTCAGCATGATTTCATATCTTGTTGCAAGTTTCCTGTTTAGTTATATATGATGCCCTTCTATTGTATGTCTTATTAGTGTTTGTGTTTTACAAATGTGTCTAGCGATTCCATGTGATGCTGTTTTATCATCAGGTGTGAAGTGAAAGAGGAGGAGCTTAGGACTGTGGACAAATCTGGTAGGGTTAGCGATGAAGAATTACAATTTACAAGTGTAGCAATGGCTTCAGGAAAATCGAAGAGAACTAAATTACAAATTACAGCCAATTGACAAATAAATGTGCTAATTTTTAACCTATCGTATCTCAAAACAAACAGGGTAAGGCTTTTATAGGCTACATTTAGTACAAAGGCTCAAAGAGCAAGTTATTTGTAACAGACCAATTGTCCAGAAAAAGAACCCAATAATGCTGGCATGTAAAATTATATGAGTGACGTGTTAGCGCAAGATGCTCAACAAAAGAGTGTAAGTGTTCTACTCTCAGAGAGAGTGACAACACAACGTGTTGATGTCACGTGATGCTGAAGAACTTTTCTTTTTTTCTTGGTAATTAGCTGAAAAATAACAGATTCTTTATCCAGGCTGATGAGTCAACAGATTTCACCGATAAATGCCATGTTTTTAGAAGTGGCACTGATAAATGCCACTTCTAAGATTTGTAAATGATGCTGGTAATCAAGACTTTTTTTTTTCTGCGGAAAACAGCTTTTACATAGAAACAGCCAAGATATGATCAATGTTTTCTTCATATCTAGAATCAAAAGGTCTGTCTTGGAAGAACTGTCTTGGCATTTGAACTGATGGTGTTTCCATCAAAAGTTGGCTCCATAAGAGTTTTCACTGCTGTTATAAAAAAACAAAACCAGGACTTCCCCAGCGGTCCAGTGGTTAAGACTTCACGCTTCCACTACAGGCGGGGGTTCAGGTTCGATCCCTGGTTGGGGAAGATCTTGAATGCCCCGTGGTGTGACCAAAAAAAAGAAAAAGAAAAAAAACAAAACCAATCAAAACCCAACAAACAAAAACCTGTTGTTGCCACGTACACTACTTTCCTTACAGGGAGGAACAGGCGTCACAAACTCTTGGAGATGAAAAAAAGAATGATGCTGCAAAATGGTTAACTTGATGAAACAAAGACTTAACTTGAGCATGTTTAAAAAACTGTGGGCTTCCCTGGTGGTGCAGTGGTTAAGAATCCACCTGCCAATACAGGGAACACGAGCTCAAGCCCTGGTCTGGGAAGATCCCACATACCATGGAGCAACTAAGCCCGTGCGCCACAACTACTGAGCCTGCACTCCACAGCCCGCGAGCCACAACTACTGAGCCTGCGTGCCACGACTACTGAAGGCCACGCACCTAGAGTCCATGCTCTGCAACAAGAGAAACCACCGCAATGGGAAGCCCGCGCACCACAATGAAGCGTAGCCCCCACTCTCTGCAACTAGAGAAAGCCCGCGCACAGCAACAAAGACCCAATGCAGCCAAAAAAAATTTTTTTTAATAAAAAAAACACAAAAAACTGTGATTATGGGGAATTCCCTGGCAGTCCAGTGGTTAAGACTCCACACTCTCACTGCTGAGGGAGTGGGTTCCATCCCTGGTCAAGGAACTAAGAGCCTGCAAGCCACGTGGTATGGCATGCGTGGCCAAACCACTCCCCCAAACCAAAAAAACCCCTGTGATTATGATCCAACAAGTCCACTTCTGGGTATGTGCCAAAAGAATTGAAAGCAGGGGTTCAAACAGGTATTCATACACCCCTGTTTGTAACAGCATTATCCACAACAGCCAAGAGGTGGAAACAACCCAAATGTCCATGGACAGGTGGAGAGATAAGCCAAATGTGGTCCATAGATAAAATGGAATATTACTGAGCCTTAAAAGGAAGGAACTACTGATAACATACCACAACATGGATGAACCCTGAAGACGCTATGCTAAGTGAAATAAGCCAGGCACAAAAGAACAAATATCATATGGTTCCACTTAAATGAGGTACCCAGAATAGGCACATTTATAGACACAGAAGGTTACATAACGGTTACCAGAGGCTGTGGGAAGGGGATGATGGAAAGTTATTTTTTAATGGGTGCAGAGTCTCAGTTTGGCATGATGAAAAGTTCTGGAGATGGACCGTGGTGAGTGTTACACAACAGTGTGAGTGTACTCAGTGCCCCTGAATTGTACATTGAAAATGGTTAAAATGGCCAATTTTATGTTAATGAATATTTTACCACAATAAATGTTTTCTTAATTAAAAAAAAAACTGTGTCCGCAAAAAAAAAAAAAAAAAAAACTGTGTGAAAACCTGAACGAAGAACATAGACATCTCCTATACAGACATATAGAAATCTGGTGGCTTCCCACTTTGTGATAGGTCCATTGAGAAAGCACCAATTTAGTTGAGGAAAGAGGCTGGCTGAATCTATAGAATGGGTCATCTCATCCAATTAGTGAGGACTCCTGCGCTGACTACCTTACATTGCATTTACATGGGACATGAGTAACTTTCCATTTTGTGAGCATTTTAAGAAGCCATCCACAGACCTCTTCCCTAGACCATCATATAATCAAGTTCCCAGTTGTGTTCTTTCCAAGTCTCTGTAAATGACCAGCCCATCAGATATTGCTCAAGAGCCCATATGAATCTGCACCTTAGCCCCTCTTTCCTTCCACACAAAGTGGATAATATATGTATTGCCCGAAGTTCTGCCTACTGGGAGGATTTTTCTTCACCACCGTCTTTCAGGGCCAACTCTGAATGGGGCTGTCGTGCAGCAACTGTCCACTTCTGGCTGTCGCTGGCTTACTGTGCAAAGTCTTCCATAAATCAGGTCTGTCCTTTTTCCTCTTCCCCTTGAAGCCTTTGAGTGTAAACAGAGGGAAAGGAGATGAAGCATTAGAAACAGACATCACGGTAGGCTGAAGCACCTGCTCATGTAATTCATTTGTGTCTTCTGGATCAGACCTCCCTTGCTATACAGGAGGTCCATGTTGATTACCTCTTTTATATGTACTAGCATGTATTTGTTAATCCCAAACTGCTAATTTATACCTTCTCCCCAGTATCATATATACCACTTCAATTTCTAATGGGATACAACTGTGAAAATCCAATTTCATGATTCTGTGGGCCAGATAACACCCAGTTTATGATGAACATTTGGGTCTGATAATCACTAGGTGTTCCATAAATCAGTCATTCAGTGTTCACCAGGGCCCAGAGGCAAGCCAGAGGCTGCTTTTGAGAGGATAGAATAGTCGTTGGCAGAGGACAGCATGACAAAAATTCCATGGGTCTTAGCTGTGATCCTCCTATTGGGGCTTGCTAGATATGCCACATGGCATCTTTGGCTGACACCTGCCCAAGTGGTAGGGCAGCTTGCACCACAGGCTGGACTTTTGCAGAGCTTATTTTAGATCCAGATCGAACATTGTCAGATTTACAGGTTACCCAGAAAATGAGTCAAAGCAGTTTGCCCCAATGGGACCTACGTTGGCTCCAAAATCCAAAAGGCACACCGTACATTGCTCCCCTTTCTTCGTGACATATAGTGTTAAGCGGCAGCAACGTGTCTCTCACTTTATTTATTTTTTACATTTTATTTATTTATTTATTTTGGTCGCGCCACATGGCATGTGGGATCCTAGTTCCCTGACCAGGGATCGAACACACGCCCCCTGCAGGGGAAGCAAGGATTCTTAAGCACTGGACTGCCAGTGAAGTCCCTGTCTCTCACTTTAGAAGAGACGTGCAACATTCCCCAGACCTCTGGACCCCTGGAAACTTTCCCGATGTGGCTGGCAGGCAATTTGAACTTCCATGGGGTTCATCTCCAGCTCTCTGGCACACATATGTTTAACGCTTGCTGTTTCCTGATCATAGTGTCCAGTTAGCATAATAGCTTCAGTTGAGTGTGTCAAGATGGTATTCTCTGTGTTGTCAAGACTATCAACGTAGGGAGGGTGGGAGGGAGGGAGACGCAAGAGGGAAGAGATATGGGAACATATGTATATGTATAACTGATTCACTTTGTTATAAAGCAGAACTAATACACCATTGTAAAGCAATTGTACCCCAATAAAGATGTTAAAAAAAGAAAAAAAGAAGACTATCAACGTCCCTTTGGACCATGCAGTTTGCTGGAAGATGGCATAATCCAGGGACAAGACGCTAAAGGTATACTGTTATCCTTGCTATGTAAATGCAAACAGTGTAAATTCCCATATTCATGGGAATTACTAGTTCAATAGCCACATAACAGTTGCTGGGGTTTATACTGAGTTTCTCCAATAAAGATCTCAAATCTAGAATTGCAGCTGTGATTGGCATTGCCACATCACTAAGCTTGCTTTTCCACCGGCAAGTAAGAAGGGGATATGCCTGGAATCACCACTTTTGCATCTCTCAAACCCCTAAAGGTGGCACTAATCTCTGCAGTTTCTTCAGGTTGTTGTATCACTTGATGTATAACTTCGCAGGGGTGGGGGGACAATTCCAGAGGTTTCCACTTGGTCCTTTTACCATAATCGTCCACACTACAGGGGAAGGGAAGCAACGTGAGAGTCTGCCAGCTACTGAGTACTAATCTCACAATCAATTCTGGAATGGTGGAACTAACCACAGCGTGAATCTGAGGGCCTCAGGAATGTGACCTTTCATCTCTAAAGGCCTTTAGTGCTAACTGGTCTCCATGGATAATAATATTCAAATTAACATCTGAAGCTGCAATGAATTTGTCGTGTCATTTTAGCTAAGCTGGAACTGCTTCCCAGAATTCCCTTCTCTGCATAGTTCTCTTTAGTGTGGGCCACGAGTGGCATTTTGTGTAAGATTTGGGAAGTAGAAGTGAAACAGGAGTTGTATCCTTTTTCCACTAGGAAGGTTGGTGCAGGGGCACCAGAAGCAGCTGCATCTCCCTCACAATGACCCTCATTTGCTAGCTCACCTTTTTAGCATCGAGCAGTACCTGGGTCCACAGCTTCTCCAGCTTCTGCTACTCTTGTTTCAGGTGCATGTTTAGCTCCCTGGTGGAGTGCCAGCTTCTCCTGTGGGTCATCTGCTTCATTAAAGTTGGAAGCTTAGACGCAGTGAGAGACTGATACAGGTTCTGGTCCATCCTGTGGGTACTAGCTTATTCTCACTGGTGCAAGTTCATTCTTGCCTCCCTCACCTCACATCACATTCATTCCAGCTGTCTGCCTGCCATCTTTTAGCTCCAGCACCAGAAACAAAGATGGCAGTCTTATATGATCAGCCCTCACAATTATGTAGGGTCTTATCCATATGATACAACTTTACTGCCTATAATCGCTCCCAGTAATTTTGTTTCTCTGATTAAATCCTGGCTGATACAGTAACTTTATTTTTTGAGTGTTTTTTTTGTTTGTTGGTGGTGGTGGTGGGCTTTTTCTGGTTTTTGTGGCTGTGCCATGTGGCTTGTGGGATCTTAGTTCCCCCCACCAGGGATTGAACATCCTCAGCAGTGAAAGCACAGAGTCATAACCACTGGACCACCAGGGAATTCCCCAGTAACTTAAAAAATACACAAATTGCCATTTTCTGTGTCTAAAGAAACTTACAGCTCGTCTCTTGTCCCTTTGTGCACAAAGGTAAATAAATCAATGTTTCCGGTATCTTCCTTATTGTAACAAAGTGCTTATGACGGGTTGGGTTTTGTTTTGCTTCTTAGGAGTGCTGGATGAAAACAGAATCAGGAGTAAGCTCCTTCGCTTGAAGAAAGAGGGGAAGGTAGTATGATAGACTGAACATAAAAATAACCCCAGTTCTCTCCTGCTTCTATCCATAATGCCCCATGAAATGTGACTTTGAAACATCGACTTTCCCACCCCTTAAATCTGAACAGGTTTGGCTAATGAAATGGGGCAGAAGTGATGGAGTGTCTCTTGAAAGCCTCAAAAGAGCTTGCCCGTTTTTCGTTGTTCTCTTGGACCCACACTTGGGCGATGAGAACAAGCCCAGTCTCCTCTGCTGAAGATAAGAGAGACCATATGGAGCATAGCTGAGTCATATGGGCTGAGGCCATCACAGACTAGCTAACCCCTCCCCGCCTTGCAGTTGATCCTGCACCACGAGTGAGCACAACTGAGATCAGTCAAGCCCAGCCCAGATCAGCAGAACCACCCAGACGACCCATACTCTAATGAGAAACAATGCATTTTTATTTTTTTTATGATTAATTAATTAATTAATGGCTGCATTGGGTCTTTGTTGCTGCGCGCGGGCTTTCTCTAATTGCATTGAGTGGGGGCTACTCTCCTTTGCGCTGCGTGGGCTTTTTACTGTGTTGGCTTCTCTTGTTGCAGAGCATGGGCTCTAGGCACACAGGCTTCAGTAGTTGTGGCATGCAGGCTTCAGTAGTTGTGCCTCACAGGCTCTAGAGCTCAGGCTCAGTAGTTGTGGTGCACAGGCATGGTTGCTCCACGGCATGTGGGATCTTCCCGGACCAGGGCTCGAGCCCGTGTTCCCTGCATTGGCAGGTGGATTCTTAACCACTGTACCACCAGGGAAGTCCATAGAATGCATTTTTAAAAGCCATTGGATTTTGGGGTGGTTTGTTACACAGCACATTGCTAACTAATACAGGAGCATGGGAAAATGGATGTTTTGAAGAATGGTGAGGAACTTTACAGGTGGATCAGAAAAGAAAAGGCACTAAGGGCAAAGAGAAGATCATGTGCCAAGAACAGAGGTGTGAATTGTCCTGACACCTTCAGGCAGTGGTGTGCTGGGAAGCGTTTGACACCTATCTCTCCATGTGTAGTTCTGATGTGAATTTTGGTTGCTATTTTTTGGTTTTGTTAATGAGTAACAGACTTTTTCCATGAAGGACCAAGAGGTAAATGTTTTAGGCTTTCAGGGCCACACAGTCTCTATTGCAATGACTCAACTCTGCTATTGTAGTGCAGAAACAGCCACAGAACAATAAGGAAAAGAATAGGTGTGGCTGGGTTCCAATAAAACTTTATTTACACAAACAGGTGGTGGGCCAGATTTGGCTTGTAGTTTGCTTATCCCTGGTCTAGACGATTAACAAAACAATAAATCGATCTGATTTATAGTGTTTGTTGATTTGCAGTGTAACTACTTGCACCATGGCTGATTTCATGCTACCAGTGTAATGTCACTGAACACTGTCTGGAAGAAATGGACAATAAGGAGCATCCTATTCTCTAGGATTTCCACCAGGCAGATATAATAGACCTACATAACCTTAAGAGCAGAAATAATAGTAAAATCTAGTAAACGAATTAGGAAGTAATGAGTTGTGAGTATTTATTACCTTTGTTCTTAATATACTTTATTTAATAGTAAGTTTATGTAATCTAGTTAAATTTTTAATTTAATTTTTAATACAATTTAATTGTGTTCAACAACCAGCTGGCAAAATTCAGCATTCTAGAGCCAGTAAGAGCCAGACCTGGCATACCATTGCATTCAGGAAATGATGTGTTATCCAGAGTGAGCAAGATGGGGGGTGGAGATAGAGGAGTAATGGGAGATGCAGGTGAAAGGTTTTTGGAAGGTCAGACTAGGTTGGGCCTTGTGGGCTGGTAAAGGGGGTGGCATTTCAAACAGTGATGAGATCAGATCAGATGGCTCTAAGAAGGATGCTTGCACACAGAGAGGAGTCTGTTTGCTGTGGGGATCCTGAGGCCGGTGGGTCAGTTAGGAAGCTGTTGGCATAACCAGCAGAGAAACTCTGATGGCTGGGACTACAGAAGATGTTGGGAAAGAGAGGTGGGTTGATGCCAGTTATTCAGGCGCCTGGATCTACAGGATGCAACGACGGATAGGTGGTGCTGGGGAAAGGGTGAGGGACACATGAAGGGGACATCAAGGATTGGGGCTTGAACATCCTCAGGAACTGGGGCGCAGGTCCCTGAAACTGAGAGTGCTGGAGAAGGAGCTGGTTTGGCAGAAGATGAGTGTTCGGTTTGCACATAGTGGGTTTGACGATCCCGGGAACACCCAGGAGGGGAGCCCTGGGCTGGAGGCCAAGTTGGGAAAGAGGGCCCAGGACCTTGCCTCCTGGGGCTCCGGTGGCAGGACACTCATGGGAGTGTCCCCACTCCTGACTCTGCCCTGGCTCCAGGCCACCTCTGAGCCACATTCCCTCTCGGGGACTCAGTCTCCCCATTCGTAGTGGGGGGTTAGGGTCTGACTCCTGCACTCCTATTGCCTGGCTTTTGTGAAAATCCCACGAGATCGGGGTGCGGGTTGAGAGGGCGGTGGAGGACGCTGTTCCTGTCCTGTCCTCGGCCTGCTGGAGGGTGCTGGGGGACTCCTGGGAAGGAGACGATGGCCAGCCAGATTCCTGAGGCCTGGCTGGGTCAGAAGAGCCCAGCTCAGGTCCCCCCCCCATCACCTCCCCTTCTGCCCTATATCCCCCTCTCTGGATGGCCTGGGGGGCTGTCCCCTCTCCTCAGGTTCTCTTGCCCTGCAGCCCCTCTCCACTCCTCTCGCACAGCCCCAGACGCCGCCAGCCAATTGCGCTGGCAGATCCCTGCTTTCCTCACCTCCGACACCCAAAGTGTCTCCCTGCCCCTCCCTCCCACTCGAACCACTCTCAGGGGCTTTTATAAAGAGGCTCTTTAACAAGGAGCCTGCATTCTGGTTTCGGTCCTTGCTCAGGCTCTCCCTGAGTGTGTGGGTGAGCCTGGGCACATCACCTTTTTGTACCTCAGTTTCCCCTTCTGTGAAAAGAAGATAAGAATAGCATCTACCTTACGGGGTTGTTGTTAAGAAGCACATAAGTTAAAATGCAGAAAGCATGGAGAAAAGCGCCCAGCACGTAGCAAGTGCTCAATAAATGTTAGCTGGTGCCACGTCCCTCCTTACCGTGCCTTCTCCCTGCAGCATCTGCAGTTTATTAAAGGCCTTTCTCCTGCTTCCCTCAGTGGCTCCATCATCTATAACAGAGCTCCCTACCTGGTGCACTGCTCTGCCAGGAATGGGCTACAGACGGGCTGAGACGGTGACTCCCTCCCCTCTGGGGACAGCCCAGCACCCCCTGCTGGTCATCTCTGGCCATTCCATTTATTCCAGTGTCCGGTGCAGAACAAGCTGGACTTCTAAGCGTGAGATTCAAGGCCTTTCCTAACCGGACACTGGCATGCTTCTCCCCACACTGGTAGCCCAGCATTCTCTACCTGGAGCACCCTTCCCTGTCCCTGTTCTCAGCTTTGAAACTGCCAGGTGATGCCTCAGGGAACTCCAAGGGGCTCCGGTTCTTTATGTCTCAGCACAGAAAGAATTCAGTGAGAGGCAAAGTGATAGATAAGAAGTGATTAATTAGGATAGGATGTTTGTGAGGCTTACAAGCGGGCAGGTGAGCATCTCGCTGCACTGCCCCAAGTACTTAGTGGGTTACATCTTTATAATCAAAGGAAAAGAGGGGTGGGGGAGAAGACCACCTTCTTCCTCGTTCTCCTTTGAGTCTTCCATCATTAACTCCTCCGACATGTCAGGTGGGGTATTTTTCTGACCCTATATGGCCCATCTGGGACTGTCATGGCACTATGGAAAAATTATTTCAGGTCTCAGTATAATGAGGGTCTTTCACTTTGAAATGTCACCTTTCCCTAAATTATTGTTTTTTATGAGTGCAGAGAGTATGCCCTAGAGGTCATTATCTTGTTGACATCACTGGGCAGGATGTAGGCATTATTTTTCTACTATTGTTTTATTGTCTTGAGGCATGATTTGTGCCTCCATTGCTTAGTGTTGTTGCTAAGCACCTTGCTCTGCTTCGTGAGTCAAGCAAGCCCACATTGTTTCAGGATTTTCCCATTGCTTTCCTCAGTGATCATTAACTTACTGCGGTCTCCCAAAGCCCCCTAAAGTTCCCTGTCTATCTACAGTCCCCTAGTGGGATTTCTAAACTAACTATTTGATTATCCTACTCTATCCCTATCACCTTCTCCAGGGCGCCTCTCCAGACGGCTCAAGCAGACACTCCTGTCCTCCTCTGCTCCCCATGAAACTGAGCAGGACCCTGTGGGTCTCCTGGCACAGAAGCCTTTCCGTGTCCCCCATTTCTTGTTGTAGGGAACAGACTCCAGCCTCCATGACCTTCCCTGAGTTCCAAAGCGCAGATTCAAACAGTTGCTAATCAGGGAAGGGAGGGGATGCGGAGACAAGGGACGAGGAACCAAGAACAATAGTGGAGCCTTGGGGCAGGATCTTGGTTCCGCCTCAAGGGACACACAGAACAATTTATTTGAGCTCTTTACAGAACTAAAACCCCCAACAAGGGCAGTCAGCATTCTTCATTCCAGAGAAGACCACCTGAGACCGGATTCAAGGAACCGGAGAAGCTCATCAAGAGATTACCTGAGGGGCTTCCCTGGTGGCGCAGTGGTTGAGAGTCTGCCTGCCGATGCAGAGGACACGGGTTCGTGCCGTGGCCCGGGAGGATCCTACGTGCCGCGGAGCGGCTGGGTCCGTGAGCCATGGCCACTGGGCCTGCGCGTCCGGAGTCTGTGCGCCGCAACGGGAGAGGCCGCAGCGGTGAGAGGCCCGCTTACCGCAAAAAAAAAAAAAAAAAAGAGAGATTACCTGAGGGCTTCCCTTGTGGCACAGTGGTTAAGAATCCGCCTGCCAATGCAGGGAACACGAGCTCAAGCCCTGGTCCGGAGCAACATGCCGCGGAGCAACTAAGCCCTTGAGCCACAACTACTGAGCCTGCGTGCTGCAACTACTGAAGCCTGTGCGCCTAGAGTCCGTGCTCCGCAACAAGAGAAGCCACCGCAATGAGAAGCCCACGCACAGCAACAAAGAGTAGCCCCACTCACCGCAACTAGAGAAAGCCCACGCACAGCAAGGAAGACCCAACACAGCCAATAAATAAATATATTAAAAAAAAAAGACAGAGAGAGAGATTACTTGAGATCAGATTAAAGGAGGGCAGGGCCTGCACACACACTAATCTTATCAGCAACCCCACCCTTCAACTGTTGCTATAAAACTCCTTCCAAATCCTCCGGGGTTGGGACACACAGTTTTCTTTTTTTTATATATATAAATTTTATTTATTTATTTTTGGCTGTGTTGGGTCTTCGTTGCTGTGCGTGGGCTTTCTCTAGTTGTGGCAAGCGGGGGCTATTCTTTGTTTTTAGTTGTGGCGAGCGCGGGCTACTCTTCATTGCGGTGCTCGGGCTTCTCATTGCAGTGTCTCCTCTTGCTGCGGAGCACAGGCTCTAGGCACGTGGGCTTCAGTAGTTGTGGCACGCAGGCTCAGTAGCTGTGGCTTGCGGGTTCTAGAGCACAGGCTCAGTAGCTGTGCCACACGGACTTTGTTGCTCCAAGGCATGTGGGATCTTCCCAGACCAGGGCTCAAGCCCATGTCCCCTGCATTGGCAGGCAGATTGTTAACCACTGCACCACCAGGGAAGCCCAAGGGACACACATTTTTCGAGGCAGGAGACCGCTGTGTCCCCTTTGCCTGGTAAAGCAATAAAGCTATTCTTTTCTACTTCACCCAAAACTCTGTCTCCAAGATTTTATTAGGCACAGATGCACAGAGGCCGACTTTTTGGCATCACCCACATGCTTTGCACATCCTTCTATAATCATAAAAGTCAAAGCTGCTGCTCGTCCATACAGTGCCTTTGAGCAAAAAGTCACCCTTACCTCAAAGTGCGTTCTCCCATCTGCTGGAAAACTCTTGGAATAGATGTGCCAACCTATAACATCTACAGCGTGAAGGGTGTCTGTCTCGAAGGAGCCCTGATGATGCCAGAGCGGCCACTTTGGGGACATTTCCATGTGTCGGGCACCGTGCTAAGTGCCTTATCTCAACTACTGTTCACAAAGCTCTGGAGTGTTCATTTCACAGACGAGGAAAGTGAGGCTCAAATGCTAAGACCAAGGTCGTGTAACCAGTAGGTGGCAGAGCCAGGGTTTGAATTCCAAAGCACTGATGGAGGTAGTTGCTTCCGTCAAGTCACTGTCACCCAGGTTGCTGCTTACACATCTGTCCCAGACCTGAGCGTGAGCTTCTCAAGGAGGAGACATGTACAAAGGGCACAGATGGAAGGAGTCTCTCTGCAGGGCACTGGGGTCCCAGGGGCCGGGGCCTGTTCCTCTGGGTTGTGGCTGAAGCTGGAGATGTTCAGACCAGAGTCTCAGCCACTGAAGGCTAATCTTTGATTCAGTGTCTGCTTAGGATCTGCCCTTTCTCCTACCGCAAACAGAGAAACCCTCTCCTGTGGCCTGATAATTCCAGATGATTCCAGTTAGTCCCTGAATCCAGATTTTTCTGAGTCCAGAGTTGTGCTCTTTGCTGAAGTGGGGCAAGGTCTATAAAAGAGGCCCACCTGCCTGAGGATGAAGGAAGGCAGGAGAGGCCTATGAAGGCAAATCTAAAGGTATGTATGAGTTTTCCAGGAGGATACAGGGCACGGTGAAGGATGTTCCTGGCAAATGTATGACCAGAGGCTAGGGCTGGGGGGAGCAGGGGTGGGGGACAGTAGTGGACAGACATCTTCTTGGCCTGAGGGCCACAGCATGTCTGACTGCTTGTTTTTGGATAGATGACTTTGAGTCTAGTACAATGCTTTTTTTTTTTTTTTTTTTTTTTTTGCGGTACACGGGCTTCTCATTGCTGTGGCCTCTCCCGTTGCGGAGCACAGGCTCCGGACGCGCAGGCCCAGCGGCCATGGCTCACGGGCCCAGCCGCTCTGCGGCATGTTGGATCTTCCTGGACTGGGGCATGAACCCATGTCCCCTGCATCTGCAGGCAGACTCTCAACCACTGCGCCACCAGGGAAGCCCGAGTCTAGTACAATTCTTTAAAGCTGCTTAACACCAGAAACCTAATTATGTCTTTGCAGGTCTCTAATTATTGTCTTTTGCCTTTTCCAGAGTGCCACAGTAAAAAGTGCTGTGTTTTCAAGCCCAGGGAGAGTCATATAACCTGCCAACTAAACCTTGCAATCTCCATTGCCCAACCAGGCCAACGATTGTCTCTGTGAAAGATAAAAGGAAGAGGAGCTGACAGCAATGTCTTGGTTTCTTCACTTATCATTCTTTTGGGGAAGATCCTGGGCATCAGCCTAGCCTGGGGAGTGGGAGCTCCTTTATTCTAGTGGCAGTGTGAGAGCACTTAGGAACTATCAGTCTGGGTTCAAACTCTAGCTGTGTGACCCTGAGCATCACTTAACCTCTCCCAGTTTCAATTCCCTCATCCATAAAATGGTACCTATCTCATTAATTAATACACGTGAAGCCCTTCAACAGCAGTTGGCACATAGTATACCATGTTAGCTATTGTTTCTTTTTTTTGTTTGTTTGTTTTTTTTGTGGTGCGCAGGCCTCTCACTGTTGTGGCCTCTCCCGTTGTGGAGCACTGGCTCCGGACGCGCAGGCTCAGCGGCCATGGCTCACAGGCCCAGCTGCTCTGCGGCATGTGGGATCTTCCCGGACCAGGGCACGAACCCGTGTCCCCTGCATCGGCAGGCGGACTCTCAACTACTGCGCCACCAGGGAAGCCCAAGCTATTGTTTTTATTGCTTGTCCAGATGTGTCAATATAGCACTGAAGAAAGTAACAGGAAAAGTCCTGATTCTCTGCTGGTCTTAACAGAGGTTTCATTTGAAAGTGCTGGGTGTATTACTGTGCTAAAGGACATTGGAGGCAGGGAGTGGTCCTCATGAGTCAGTGCTGTCTTCTCGTGGGGAAGGAAGACCAGTGGTGAAGTCAGTGACTCAAAATGGAGATAAAGTCCTGAGTTAAGCCTCTCCTGACCTGAAACGATCCTCCTTCCAGCCTCTGCTCTGCCCAAGGAGGGGTTGTCAGTGTTTTCCCATGAGGATAAAGGTCCTATCTGCCTTGTTCCCCTGTGTCCCTAAGTTAGGGGGATGACGCGCAATACATTGTGCTGAAATGAATGAAAAGGCATGATTTAGATCTTCTCAAAGAGAAGTGAGTGGGGCTGGGGTGGCCAGTCTGGTGAACCCAGTCAATCAAGGGCTTGATGAGTGCCGTGAGCCTCTGGGAAGGGCAGTGATTGAGCCTGGTGACGCCGAAAACTCAGCCTCCGTGCACCGGTGCCTAATCGAATCTTGGAGACAGAGTTTTGGGGGACGTAGAAAAGAATAACTTTATTGCTTTGCCAGGCAAAGGGGGGACACAGCAGGCTCCTGCCCTCGAAAACTGTGTCCCACCTGGGAGGATTTGGTAAGGAGTTTTATAGCAATGATTCAAGGGCGGGGTTGCTGATAAGTGTGTGTGCAGGGCCTGCACTCCTTTAATCTGGTCTCAGGTAATCTCTTGATGAGCTTCTCTTGTTCTTTCTAGCCTCAGGCAGTCTTCTCTGGAATGAAGAATGCTGACATCTTCCATTTATTGGGGGTTTTAGTTCTATAAAGCTCAAAAGATATTGTTATGTGTGTCCCTTGAGGTGAACCAGGACCTGCCCCAAGGCTGCACTATTGTTCTTGGCTCTCCTCCCTTGTCTCCGCATCCCCTCCTTTCCCTGATTAGCAACCGTTAGAATCTGCCCTTTGGAACTCAGGGAAGGTCATGGAGGTGGGAGTCTGCATCCCCTACAAACAAGAAATGGGGGACATGAAAAGGCTTCTGTGCCAGGAGCCCTACAGGGTCCTGCTTGGTTTCACTGGGGCCCCATCCTCATGGTAACAGCCACACCTATTCTTGGGCATCTGCCTCATCCTCAAACGTGGGGAATCTGGCTCTTAATGAGTGACATGCAATCTGTACATTTTAAAATATTTTATTAAAAACAAGGAAAACCAACCAACCAAAAAGCTCAACCCAAGAACTCTGGGTTCTGGGGGTCTGGGAGCAGCTTAGGTCTGCGGGAAGGGTGGAACCTGGAAGACGGACAGTGTGGGGGGCCTCTGACCCCTGGCAGGAAGAGCAAGAGCCGGGGAGGCTGACAGGCAGCACAACCTTCTCCAGGGCTCAGCCCCTTTCTGTGGCATGGGCTCATCCACTTGGGGAAGACAGGTGGGGGTCCTCAATCCCCATAAAAAGGCAGGGTGGGCGGTTCTGCACGGGTCTCAGACCTCTTGGCAAAGCCACCAACCAGTTAGGACGGAGGAGAGGGTGGCCCGGGGCTCGATCGGGCCTAACAGCACCCTCCCCGAAGGCGGGGTTCAGCTCCCCCTCGGGAGATGGGCTCAGACAGGGAGCTGTGCCCCCAAGTACTGCTGCAGCCCCTCTCAGGAGAAAGGGCCCCGATGGGGTGGGACCTGGAGGCAGCCCTAGGCAAGATCCTGGTGGGCAGGGCAGGGTCCAGACTCCCATCCGGAGCTCAGTGGCCCCGGGGCAGCGCCCGGATGGGCCGAGGAGGGGGATTGTCCAGGACCGGTTCGGGCCGGGGGCGCACGCCACCTCGGCGCTTCTGCTTGCGCAGCAGGTAGCTCGAGTACTGCACCTCGGGCATGGCCAGCTTCAGGCAGGCCTCGGTGGCCGGGCCGGCGCGGCCGCTGGGCAGGTCGTAGCCCATGATGTCCACCTTGCGGCTAGGCTGCCAGGGTTGCAGCTGCTTGGTGCGGATCTGCGCCGCAGGCCGCAGCACAGGTTCCTCACCAAAGCAGCGCCGCAGCAGGCGCTCTCGGGCCTCTCGCAACTCGCGCGCCTCGCGCTCCACGCAGGCGCGGCCGGCGAGCGCCACGCGGCGCCAGAAGGTGGCGTTGAAGTGGTCGTAGAGGCCGGCGTCGAGCGCGTTCCAGGCGCGCGCGGCCCGCGCGAGAGCCGCGGGGATGGCGGCGAGGCGCGAGCTGGCGGCGCGCGCGTTGAGCCTGGCGTAGAGCACGTCGTCTAGGTCCCAAGCCAGCAGGCGCCGCAGCAGCACGAGCGACTCGTCGAAGTACTCGGCGATCATGACGAGCGAGAAGACCTCCTCCACCTGGCGGATGAGGCCCGCCAGGTAGGCGGCGTCGTCGCGCGGGCTGCGCTCGTTGTCGCCGCCCAGGTCGTAGGCCAGCGTGTTGTGCGCGAACATGGCGAAGTGCTCGCCCGCGCGGTAGTAGGCCTCGGGCGCGCTCAGGAAGGCCTCGAGCGACGCGTTGGGCACGCGCCGGAAGGCGGGGCAGTACTGGTTGTAGTAGCTGAAGAGCGACTCGAACATGGCGGCCGGCTCGCGCAGGATGGTGACGTAGACGGTGCCCGGGGGCATGAGGCGCTGCAGCTCCGCGCGGTCGAAGCGCAGGTGGCTGGCCAGCATGTGCGGTGGCCGCGTGGCCGGGTGCACGAAGTGCGCAGAGAAGTTGCGCGGGTAGCAGAACTGGTGCTCGCAGCTCGGGTGTGGCAGGGCCACGGTCAGGTTGTGGCGCTCGGCGAAGCGGAACAGGATGTTCTGCACTGTCGTGCCCGCAGTCTTGTGCGTCTTCAGAAAGGCTACGGTCATGTGCTTGGGGCGCGGCGGAGAGTCCTGCAGAGGCGGGCAGCTCTGAGGGAACAGCTTGGGGTACCTGCAGGGTTCAGGGGGTGTGCAGGGAGGAGGAAGTGAGAAGGGTGCGGCTTGACCCTGCTTCTCCCCAAGGATGGTGGGGATGGGCCAGGGCTCATCCTGGGCTTTACCCACAGAACAGTAGAGGCGTATGGTGGGCAGCCTCTAAGATGACCCCCGTGATCCCTGCTGACCTCCTGGCATTCACGCTCTTGTGTATTTCCCTTCTCTTGAATATGAGTGGGACTTATTGATGCCTCTTAGGGAGTAGAACAGGGCGGAAATAGTGGGATGTCACTTGTGAGATTACATTATAAAAAAATTATGTTTTCTGTCTTGGTATCTTTCACTCTCTCTAGGGCAGCTCATGCAGGGGACAAGGAGGTACCAGGTGGGAACAGTCCCCAAGGAACGAGGCCCTCAGTCCATCAGCCTGCTTGAAGAGCTGAAGGCTCCACCACCAACCACTTGAATGGGCTTTTAAGTGGAGCCCTTCCAATCAAGGCTTCAGATGAGACTGCATCCCCAGCAGCCAACTTGATTGCAACTCCGTGAAAGACCTTGAGCCAGAGGTATGCAGCTAGGGCACACCTGGGTTCCTGACCCACAGGAGTGACATAATAAATGTTTAATGTTTTCAGCTGCTAAGTTTTGAGGTAACTTCGTTACACATAAAAGATAACACAAGGACAAAGGCCCTTGGAGATCCTTGAGGAATTCCACTTCACAGATGTACAAACTGAGGAACAGAAGGAGAAAAATCATTTCTATAAGTTTGGCAACTCAGATTAAGTCACCAAATCCTCTTGCTCTCTGTCTTCTTTCCACTGGCTACTCACATTGTAGGTGAGTGGCATGGGCTTTGAAGGAACCTGTTGTTATGTGATTCTGTTAAGTCCTCTGGAACCTTATTCATTTATTCAAGTAGTATTTTTTTAAAGCATCTACTATGTGCCAGGTACCGTTCTAGGCTCAAGAAATATGATAGTATAAAAAACATAATAATCCTAGCGTTCATGAAGCTTTCATTTCTGTTTCCTCATTCCTGAAACAAGGGCCTTCGGGATTACAGGTGACCTGTGAGTTCCCTTCAGACTTTGAGTCACTCTCCTGTTTCTTTTCTGCCATCCTCAGCGTCATGTAACAAGGACAACTCTACGCAGCTTTGAGAATACCATTGAGACTTCCTATCAGTGGCTGGTTTGGGTTCAGGATAACGTCTGCATGGATGCTCCTGAAGACCAGCAAATCATCTGGCAAGAGGGACGGGGCCCATTCACACTGTTCTCATGGGCAGACCATGTAGCACATGGTGAAATTGAGGCCCTGAGGGGGTGCAAGGATTCACTGGGTTCACAGTGAGCCAGGAGCAGGGTCAGGGTTGCTACTAGTCATCACATGGTATCCTGTATCAGGGTGACTGGCTGGGTCATACATACATCATTCCCATTTCATAGATGAGCAAATGGGCTCAGAGAAGTGAGGAGGCTTGGCCAGCACAACAGTAGTGAGAAGTTGTTTGCACTTCTCTGGGAGTGTGTGGCTGAAACACACTGTCTCCATCTTGTCAGCTCCATCGTAGGGCCACAGTCCTACCCCCTCTCCTTTCTGCAAAACTGAGCTTTAGCCTACGAACAAGGGGTGCGTCCAAGCCCAATAAGTTCCCTGCCAACCTTTACGCTTGCCTTCATCCCATGTGAAAACTGCAAGAGTGTCTTTTGCTGATGCAGATGGTTAATGGCCATGAGACCCACCCCCCCGGGGGCGGGGAGGAACCTCGTCCTTCCCATCCACGCGGATGTGCTTCTCCCTAATAGTCAGATTCTGTTTTTAGCTCTGGCCCCTTTAAACCCCCCTGTACCCCTTTCGGTGCCGCGGCGAATGCGGCGGAGGCCTCTGGATTGACTGTCCGATCGTTCTTTCCTGCCTGTATGTAAGTTACCCACAATAAACTTCATAGTTGCAGTTTATGGAGTCGCCCACTTCATTTTTTGGTCTTAAAGTTCCTTCTCACTTTGGAGAATATTCAACATCTCTGCCTTCTGACAGGGAGGCACTCAGAAGGAGATGCCGAGGGAAGACTCGAGCTGGAATAGAATCCCAGATTACTCACTCTACCCTTTCAGTGAAGTCCCTGCCCAGGGAGGTTGTGTGAATCTAAAGAGAATGTATGGAAAGCGCTTTCAGAACAGAGGGAAGGAGCAAAGCCCATCAGAAGATGGACTCTTCTGGCAGCTTTAAGTAACGAGGAGAGCTCCCGTCTGCTAACGCTAACCAGGCAGCTGACTTCTAGAGGACCCCAACTGCCGAGCCCCGCCCCCTCACCGAGGCCCCGCCCCCTTACCAGCTGAGCTGCGCCCCCTGGTGGATGAGGAGGCTTAAGGTGCTGCATCCTAGCACCAGCAGCAGGATTTTCCTGCGGCTCATCTTGGTGGCCTGCTGCAGGCGCTGGAGGATGGGTGGCATGATGGGGTACCCACCCCTGGACCAGCCAGGGCCTCACTATCCAGGACTGCCTTCGCCGGCACTCATGGGGGCTCCTGGGGCTCTGGTAGCAGGGCCAGTGTTCCTGTGAGGCCTGGCAGGAGAAGGAGGCAAACAGGTTTGTAGCAGGCAGAGAAGATGGGCTCCGAGCCCTAACAGGACTGCTGCAAAGGAGAGCTGCAAAGGGTGGGGTGAGCAGAGAGGCCAGGGAAGATCAGATTCCTACCTCCTGTTACCATGACCCTATCTCCACACTGCTCCAGATAACTTAGTCGTGGGTGGAATTACACGCTCTGGGGTCTGGCCAGCCCTTCAGGCTGTAGCCACTCCCTTCCTTGAGCCCTGTCTCTGCTTTTCTGCCTGCCCCTAATTGTCTTTGTCTCATGGCCATTTGTGTCTGTCTCCCCTGTAGATGTGCCTTAGCACCAGCACTTGGCTCAGGGCACAGAAGTCTCAATTCGGGGTTTCCTCTCCTCTAGGACTCCTTGCCTCATTGCCTCAGCCAACGAGTTGGTCTTGACTCCCCAGACGCTGAGCTCCTCAGAAACACTGACCAGGTGTTCACTTTCTTGAGTCTCTGACATGAGGAAGAGGCTTTCTCTACATATTATACTACCACACACTTAATCCCATTTAATCCTCGCTGCAAGCCTAACATAGGTATTCCCATTTCACAAACAAGGAAACTGAGGCTCTAAGAGATGATGTCACTTGTCCATGGTCATGCAGGTGGTATTAGCAGAGTCTGGATTCAGATCTGTTCCTTCCGGCTCCAAAGTCCATGCCCTCAGACAGTATGTGTGCTGCTTCTACAGAGAACTGATTTCCCCATCCCTGCCCTGGACTCTGGCAATCCTGCATGCTTCTGAGCCCCGAGGGCCCAAGACCAATAAATCCACGAGGGAAAGAAAGGAGGACTTGAAATCCTGGAACCCTATCTGGATTCCATCCCCAGACACCTGAAACCCTGGCCACCTCATCAGACGATTGCAGTGAGAGGTGCCTGGCCAAGGGAGGGGGGAGGGGAATACAGAGCTTGCTCTGCTGAGACTCTCCAGGAGAGGTGGGCCTCTATCCCAGCTGAGCGGCAGCAGTGAGAGGCAGGAGAAGGGCCTGGTTTCTGGTCAGTTACCCATCCCCACATGATTGTCTTGGGTCAAGGGCAGCTCCAGGGGAAAGTCAGCTTCAGTAGCAATGACTGCCCCCCAGTTAGGGTGGGCTCTCTGTCTCAGCAGCCTCAGTCTCCAGGTTCAGGTTTGGCTTCATCCTCGCACACACCCGTCTCCAAAGGGGAGGGGGAGCCTGGAACGTTATGGGCATGTGCATGTGTGTGGAACTAGGACACCTCAGTCCCAGGAGGGTTGAGGTAATGGTAAAACTCTTTTGACCATGACCTTCCCCTAGGCCCCTGCACTTGGCTTCCAATCCTTCTCCTTTAGCCCCCCCTTCCCCCAATTAATCCTGGATTACATTTAAACCTGTTTGGGTGGAAAGGTGTACTGGTTACGCCTTTCCCTTCTCTCCAGTTCCCATCACCTGATTTCCTCCACCCCTGCAGATAGCCTTAATCCTCCCGGAGCCAAGGGGTATGAAAGGTCCAGCCACAGAGGGCAACCAAGCTAAGGTCCCTCTGTCTTCAAGGATGGCTAGGGCAGAGGAGGGCTGGCGCTGCCCACGTGAGGCTGCCGGCAGGAGGGAGCCACAGCCAAGGCCCTCTCGAGATGCACACCTTCTTTCCCTGTCACTTATCCTGCCTAGAGGACTTGGTGACCAGGCAGGAGTTTCCCAAGGGGGCCAAGTGGAGGGCCAGCCTACTCCCATCTTTGCTCAACTCACTGAAACCACCCTATTTTTCAGTGGCCTCTGGGTCAGCCAAGGAGAGGTCAAGCCTGGAGAGAGCTGCAGTGGGACTTTCCCTGGGAGACGCTTCAGCCAGGCCATATAGAGAAGGGTGATGGGGTGCTTGGTAGCCCCCTCCATCCCACTCCCCTCCATGGCTTAGCCCTGGGCAGCCAGCCAGACCCCAGTCTGAGGCCCACTGGGTACAGGGTATCATCACCACGAGAATCCCCTGGACACCAGCCCTCCAAGGTGGGCACCAGCTTCTGTGTGTTCCCGGTCAATGACTGGATGCTCACCGCCTTCACATACAGCCTGGTCCGTTTCTGAGCAGCCTTGGCTGTTCAGAAGTTCTCTCTGGGACAGCTGGGATCAGCCTGCCACTGGCGGCGCCCTCCTCCCCTTGTCCCCTTCCACCTCCCACTCTCATGGTTGCTAGTACTGCCCTGCTACACCACACGAACCGTTTTTTCTCCATGACAGACCTTCAGGTATTTCAAAGCAGTAACCCTGTCTCCTCTGGGTGGGCACTCGGCCAGGCTAAACATTCCAGGTCCCGAGAGAGGGTGCTGCTTGGACACTGGAGGAGGCCTCCCTTCCCTTGGCAAGTTCACTCCGCGATGCCTATTCTGGAGATGGAGTCAGGTCACTGGCACCCAAGAAGGGGGCCACCTGGGGCTGGGTTTCTCTTTGTAACCTCCGGGGCGGTGTGGGGTGGGCGGCAGTCTGCTGGGGCCAGAATTTAGAGCAACAGCCCTGGCTCCTGCCCCTCACATGTTTCAGACTACTCCCTGGCATCCCCGGTGCCTTCTCTGTGGAGACAGAGTTTCCCTCAGTCGTCCGAGACAAGTCAGGGTGCCCAGCCTCATCAGAAAATCAGTGCTAATTTTAGTCAGAACAATCAACCTCAGGCTGCTGCCTGGTTTTGCAAATTGCTTTCCTTTCTCCAGGGAACCAAAGAAGAAATGGTTTAGCTAGCCAAAGCTTTGCAAACCGGCCTGGATGCCCACCCACTCCCACATAAGCCCTTTGCTCTCTCCCTGTAAGCTCTAGGGCTGATATTGGTGCCTTTGGAGGAGGGGGGGGGCACCCTGGCCTGGACCACCCGCATCTGACCGTCGGATGACCTGGAGACTCTATCCTTACCTGAGGATGGCACAGCCCACTGTGTAGGGCAACTGCCCAGTACACTAAAGAGGAAAGGGCCAAGGGCTGAGCGGGCTGCAAATTAGTGGCCCAGGAGATCAAATATTTTTCAACCTTCTTCTTTTCCTTTCTTTCTTCCCCCCCAACCCCCGGCCTGCGCCAGGTCAGCCCCCCCTCCTCCAGTCCCCTCTCCCTGTCATCCACCCCCACGTCATCCCTGCCTCTGAATTCCCTTCATCCTCCTCTCTTCATCACTACTGCCCACCCTCCCAGCCCCCATTCCCTCAATTGCATCCCAGCCTCCCCCAGGGATCGGTCACTGGGATCTGGTCCCCATAAGGGATAGGCCAGATTCTCTCTCTCACCCGCGTCCTCTCCTGCTCTGCAGGGGGCCAAGAGCCCGCCTCCTCATGCTCTTCGGGGACTGGCCCCCACGGCACCCTCCCGCCCAGCCGGCATCCCCCATCCTGGTCCGGTCCACCCCCGCGCCTCCAGCCCCAGGCCGTCCCGCTGCAGTACTTACGCTGAGCGAGCTCTGCTTTGACCCGGGTTGAGGGTGGTCGCCGCTACCTCCCAACCTTGGCCGCGAAATCCGCTGAGGGTCCGAGGGCGCTGGGGGCCCTGCGAGCAGAGTGCTGGTCGCTCGCCTCTCCGCGCCTGGATGGGATCAGGTGGCAGCGTCAGCTCAGCTCCGCTGCTCTTGGCTCTGCCCGCCGCCCGCCCCCCATCGCACACCGGAGGCGGAGGCGGGGCGGGGGCGGGGGCCGGCGAGCAGGGGAGGGGGAGGGGAAGAGGAGTGGGAAGGGGAGGGGGCAGCCCTGACTCGCAGGCTCCCCGAGAACACTCTCCGAGTGGCGTCTTCGCATGCGGGCATCTTCCCTGGGCAGCCTTTGCAGAGTCTGGACACCAAGGTGGCCAGCTGCTTGCCCTCACTCTACAGGAGGGGAAACTGAGGCCTGGACGGTATCTGGATACTCCGGCTTTGCTGGGCCCCACTGGTCACCCTTGGGCGGGGTAGGCCCTGGGAGAGTTAGAGACACAGGTACATGTACAAGTACCTACATGGTTTCCCCCCACCCCCTTCTCCTCTTTCCACCTCCAGAAGAGAAATACCCTCTAGCCTGGGGTCTGGTCCCATCTGTCCTCACACCCCTAGGGACCCTTTCCTTTCCAGCCCCTGCTGCTGACTCACTCCTACTCTGCACCGGGAGTCCAGATCCACTCACTCTTGGCCAGAACTGTAGTGGGCCCGGGACCCCTGCCTAGGCACTTGTGTGCTGGGAATCAGAGAACCCAAGTTCAACCCGGGTTGAACTTAAGTTCCGGAGTCAAGAGGCAACTTCCTGGGCCTGGATGCTTCCAGCTCTACAATAGGGAGCTGTTCTTGGAGCTGTTCTCAGGCTGCAGAGATGATACATGTGAAGGCTCTGTGTGAACTCTGTGTGAGGATCCTGAATTTTCTACTGCCTTCTTTGTCCTTAGCTCCAGCCACCTGGGAGCCAAGCAGCAGCAGCTCCCAAAGTCGTACCAGACACCAAGAGCCCCAGCCGCACATTTAGTTATGTGGTTCTCAGGAACCCCTGCTTTCTCCTGCCTTCCTGGCCTGGTATGGCAAGGATCCTGGAGCTGGGGTAGCCACCCCAAACTGGGACCTTGTCTGGTATGGGAAGGAGGGAACTGGATTCCGTGCTAGACCCACACAGATAGGTATCGTGTGAGGGTCCTTGTTAAGGAGAAGGGAATGGGGACTCTCAGAGTCAAGAGAACTGCTTATGGTCCCAGTTTGACCCCTTGGGGACATCAGTGTCTCTCTGCCCCTCAGTCTTCCCTTCCGCACAACTGGAGGAGGGTCATATCCTGCCTGGGTCCCAGGGCTGTTGGGAGAAAATGAGGCCCCAATTGGCCTGTCCTTTTCTGGCCCTGGCTACATTGCATCTTCACCCATCGGCCCTTAGTTTATCCTGCCTCAGAGACCCCCAAACTCTTCCCTAGCACATACACATGCTTTGGGGCCTTTGGCCTCAGATGACCTGCAGTGGCTCTCCAGTTACAGAGAGCAGAAAGACACTTCCTCTGGGTCAGGAATGGTGCTGCCTGAGTGGGCTGACAAGCTGGAGGGGAGGGCACTGCTGTTCTTTCTTCTGTCCTTTCTGGGTTTGGCTTCTCCTCTGGGAGTGTCAGGAGACTGGGATGGTGGTAGTGATGAAAAGGGGAAGGTCCAGGTTTGGGTGGGAGCAAAGAGAATTTCCTAGCCTGGGTTAGGATGTGAGCAACCTTCCTGGTCCAGTCCTTTTCTTTGTCTCTCCTAAATCTCACCTTCCCTGGACCTGACATCCCATTCTTTTTTCCCTGCTCCCAGCTACTCCTCTGTTGGGGGTGGTTGGTGAAATAGAGCATGCTAGAGAGAAGATCTGAAAGATGTGGGTGTCAGGGGGAAAGGAGACCATTCTGAGGTTCCCAGCTCTCTCACCCAACACACACACACTCACACAGGACGGGAGCCTGGCTGTCAGTGAGAGAGCAGAGCTAGAATGGGAGAGGGACCTCACAGCTAGTGGCAGAGGGGGGAAGGTTAACTGAATTGACTGGTCAGGACAGGGAGAAGTAGAAGGTGGGCAAGCATGGGGCACCCGCCCATCCCTCCCTCAGGGGCACAGGCCACTGGTGAGGTAGGGGAGCAGCAGACAGGGTCAGCTGCAATGGTAGGCTGGTGGGGATGAGGGAAGAAAAGGTCCTGAGTTTATTTTCTTTATTTTTTTTGGCTGCGCCGTGAGGCCTGTGGGGTCTTAGTTCCCTGACCAGGGATGGAACCCCGGCTCCACAGTGAAAGCACTGAGTCCTAGCCACTGGACAGCCAGGGAATCCACTGAGTTATTTTCAAGACTAAAAAATACCCAAATCCTGTAGCCAGAAAGACTGTTACATTTGTTTTGTTTTGTTTTTTTCAGTAATCATTTATTGATCGCCTCCTTAACGCCAGGTACTGCGAGCCAGTAAAAACTCCTGTCTTGGAGTTGGAAGTGCGGAGAAAGGGCAAGAAAGAATTCAGAACAAATGGTGGAGGTTTCGACGTGTTACGGGCACTCCAGGGTAGGAAAGGCGGGAGACAGCTTAGAGGAGATGACATTTGAGCCGGCCAGGAAGGTGGAAAAAGGGGCTTTAGTGTGGCCCTTCCCCCAGGTCGGCAGCTGGAGCTCAGCCGGGAGGGCCCACTTCGCTCCCGGCTCCGATCCCCCTTCAGCCCATTCATCCATGCCTGGGCCGGGGGTGGGCGGGCAGACAATCAGACACTGTTTTATCACAGGCATCGGCTGCAACCTCCCGCTTGGCGCCCACAGCGCGCGGCCGCCGGGGGAACGAGTCCTCCCGGAACGTAAGCGTCCGGGCCTCTCACGCCCGACCAGGGAGTCGGGCCGGAAGGCGGGAGGTCAGTGCTGCGACCCGTGAGACGATGAAAGCACGCCCTCCGAGCAGGTCCATCTTTCCCCGCAGCCCCGCCCCAGCTCCGGCCCCCAGTGTTCCCGGTGCCGTGGCCGGCCACTGTTCTCCCCTCCCGGCTTTTGACCCTCAGAGACCGTGACCTGCGCACTACAACTCCCAGAAGGCTTCGCGACCAGGCCGCTTAGCACCATTGGAGAACGGCAGGGGGTGGGCCCTAATCGGAAAGGCCTAACAACCCTTGAGCGCTGCCGGAAGTTCCGGGAAGTGGGCTGGGAGGCTGGCCCGAGCTTCCGGGTTGGTCGCGCGCCTTCCTGCGGCTAAGATGGCGGCCGAGCATCCCGAACCCCCTAAAGGGGAGTTGCAGCTGCCGCCGCCGCCGCCCCCTGGGCACTATGGTGCCTGGGCTGCCCAGGAGCTTCAGGCCAAATTAGCAGAGATCGGAGCTCCGATCCAGGGTGAGGAGCACGGGAGGTCAAGAGCGGGAAAGTGCAGGCCTGCAGGGAAGCGGAGCTGGTTACCCCGGAGACTCGGGGGCGGAGGTGGAGGCTGGCCGTGGGGGCCTGACTTGGGCCTGCTCCGCCTGACCTACCCCATTGATCCTGTGCTTTGCCCAGCAGGGACTCGCGAGGAGCTGGTGGAGCGGCTGCAGACCTACACCCGCCAGGTAAGTGTTGGTGGCGGGACATCAGGGTAGGCCGAGCTTTTCGAGGAGGCATTAATGATCCCTCACAACTCGGTCTTCGTTCTTAACGTATCTCCGTACAGCAAGTGGGGTCTTGCTCTTTTTGCCTCTTCTTGCCTGCTCAGATATATCGGTCTTCCTGAGAGTCCAGTCCGAGCTCTGGCAGACAGGCTCTGGGTAAATTTTGTTGAACAGAGCGAATGTTGTTCAGTGGAAGAACTCCTTTTGGGCTGACTCAGAGCCCTTCTCTTTCTCAGACTGGCATCGTCCTGAATCGGCCCGTTCTGAGAGGTGAAGATGGGGACAAAGCTGCTCCCCCTCCTATGTCAGCTCAGGTAAGGAGATTGTCCGGCTTGATAAGATCCGTTTCTACTCACAGTAGCCCATCCTCTCACATGGAATGTACGGGAGGGATGCAACTAGCCGATTGGGCAGGGAGGTACTGTGATGACAGTATTGGGAACTCTTCAATTCTCCCTTGGTCCTGATCCTTGCCTCTTTCCTCGGTGTCAGCTCCTCCAAATATTACATGTCATTTAAGATTCAGCTTAAGTATCCGGAAGCCTGATTTACTCCTCCCCCAGTGGAACGTAATCACCCTCTTCTCTGCCCTCCCAGCACACAGTTGCCATATTATTCAGTGAGAAACTAGGGCTTACTCCCTGATTTGACTTCATATTCTCTATATTTAGTGAGTCCTTGGGGGCACAGTGGCTCCAGCTCCTCTCAACTTCCATGTCTTTTCTGATCCAGAATTTGACTCTCTTTCTTTAGAGCGGTGGCTCTGACTTGGGGTCCAGGGACTTCTATGTGTGGGATGAGAAGTTCTTAGATGGCCTTTTGAGGTGTCCCTGAATCTCCTGAAATTGTATGCAAAGTCTGTGTTCGTGATATTTTTCTGGAGAGCGAGTTGATAGCTTCCATTAGTTGGTGCCCCAGAGTTAACATTGCTATAGAGTATTCTCGATATCCTTGATATTGCTGTAGAGTATTCTTTTCTTGAGTGCAAGAATTATGCATCATTTGACTTCACATCCCAGCACCTGGCTTATAGCAGTTCCCCAGCAAATGTCTGCAGTTAGATAAATGCTGCCTAGTTAACGGTCTTATTTTCCCCACAGCTCTCTGGGATTCCCATGCCACCCCCCCCAATGGGACTCCCTCCTCTGCAACCTCCTCCGCCACCCCCACCACCCCCACCCGGCCTTGGCCTTGGCTTTCCTATGGCAGTTGGACCCCGCCCACCAAACCTGGGGCCCCCTCCTCCTCTCCGGGTGGGCGATCCCGTGGCGCTGTCAGAGGAAGAGCGGCTAAAGCTGGCGCAGCAGCAGGCGGCGTTGCTGATGCAGCAGGAGGAGCGTGCCAAGCAGGTAGGGCAGGTGGCGGCCTGAGCCTGGATCTCATCAGGGTCCCGAAAGGGGAGTGGAGCCTCAGAGAGAGCCGGATCCTGGGGCCAAGGCTTCTGGGAAGGTCTGAACCAAAGACTTGGGCCCTAGGCTGGAAGAGGACGCCAGGAAGCAGAGTTGTGGCAGACTGGCCTGTGGGGTATTGGTGCCGGTATGAGCTTGTTTTCTTTTTTAAGCAGGGAGATCATTCACTGAAGGAACATGAACTTTTGGAGCAGCAGAAGCGGGTAATGCCTCCCTCATCCTAACCTTTGACCTCAGGGTCCAATTCGTTGTCTGTCACTTCTAGTGCTTAGTGTCTAAAATGAGAAGTACCATTCAAGTTCTCCATGGAGGGAATTCCCTGGCGGTCCAGTGGTTAGGACTCTGCGCTTCCACTGCTGGGGGCCTGGGTTCGATCCCTGGTGAGGGAACTAAGATCCTGCAAGCTGCATGGTATGGCCACAAAAAAAAAAAAAGTTTTCCGTGGAGGTTGCCTCATCCTCATCTAAGTTCCAGTATCTCCTGAATAATTCTCTCTTTCATGTAGCCCAAGGGTTGGTAAACTGTGGAGTACAGCCTGTTTTTGTATGGCCTGTGATGTAAGAATGGTCTTTATATTTTTGAAGGATCGTTTAAAAAAAAACAACAAAAAACAAACGGAGAATACACAACAGAGTCTGTACAGACAGTCTGAAAAGGCTAAAATATTTACTGACTGGCCCATTACAGAAAAGGTTTCCTGACCCCTACTAGTCTTACATGATATCATTTGAGGTACATTGGAGAGAACTCTGGGCTAATTTAGTTATTTGTATCAGATTTAGTTTAAACGTGATGGCTCTGAGTTAGGAAATGATACATAAGACATTCAGCCACAGAGACGCATTATATCAGTTGTTACCCCATACGTTACTCAGGAGTATTAGAAAATAAGCATTAACAGCAACAAATACGGAAATATTTACAGAGTACTGTCTTTGCCCAGGTTGTGCTAGATCTTGAGGGGTAGGTGCAAGAAAAGAATTCAGTGTTCCTTAGAAATAATCTCTTGGGGAAGAAAAATCTTGTTAAAAAACAGAAGGTAGTGTTTATTAAGTATTAAATTCTCTGTTAGGAACCAGAAGTTTCTCAGGGTTTTTATTGGTGTAATTTCCAGGGGTTTTCTTTTGTGGTGAGAGGGCTCCTTCACTTGGATCAATAGCCTGGAAGTGTGGGTGTGGCGAGGATGTCAGAACACGGGTGGTACCTGATTAATCAGTTCTCCTTGGGCCAGTTACCTGGCTGAAAGGCTGCGTTTGCCAGGTGCTGCCTGCCCAATGGATTTCCAAAGCGGTGTCTCCAACTCCTACTTCCCTCTCATAGGCAGCTGTGTTACTGGAGCAGGAACGGCAGCAGGAGATTGCCAAGATGGGCACGCCAGTCCCTCGGCCCCCACAAGACATGGGCCAAATTGGTGTTCGCACTCCTCTGGGCCCTCGAGGTAAGACCGTGGAAATGGAAGGGAAGGGCAAGGAAGATGATGACAATTTTTAACTTAAGTATATATCACATAAAAAGGTGCACATATTGTAAGCGTACAGTTCAGTGAATTTTCACAAACTGAATACATCCATACAACTAGCACTTGGACCAAGAACCAAAACTACCAGCACCCTAGAAGCCCTGCACCCTTCTAGCCACCCCCTCTCCCAAGGGTAACCATTACCCTGACTTTGAAGCAAGGAAGGTAATTTTTATGTTTTGATTTTTTTTTCAAATCATTCTTTTTAAAAAAATTTAGTTATTTTATTTTTGGCTGCATTGGGCCTTCATTGCTGTGCACGGGCTTTCTCTAGTTGCGGCGAGCGGGGGCTACTCTTCTTTGCGGTGTGCAGGCTTCTCATTACGTTGGCTTCTCTTTGTTGTGGAGCATGGGCTCTAGGCATGTGGGCTTCAGTAGTTGTGGCACGTGGGCTTAGTAGTTGTGGTTTGCGGGCTCTAGGGCACAGGCTCAGTAGTTGTGGCACACAGGCTTACTTGCTCTGTGGCACGTGGGATCTTCCTGGACCAGGACTCGAACCCATGTCCCCTGCATTGGCAGGCGGATTCCCAACCACTGAGCCACCAGGGAAGCCCCAAGGAAGGTAATTTTTAAAATGTGTGATTTGTCTTTTCTGACTTGAGATTTTGTTTTTTCTCCTCTCAGTGGCTGCTCCAGTGGGTCCCACTCCCACTGTCCTGCCTATGGGGGCCCCTGTTCCTCGGCCTCGTGGTCCCCCACCACCTCCTGGAGATGAGAACAGAGAGGTGAGATTGCTGATTTCCTCCTAGGGACAGGAGAGTGTGTTTTAGAAGGGGACTGTTTCTAGATTTTTTGAGAAGGATTCCAGAGAAGATGGGAGAACTTCTGGGGGTGGGATTGGGTGCGGGGAGCCATATTTACTTAAAACATACTTAGGTAGGGCAGGAAGTAGGGTCTGGGAGACGTTTCTGGGGTAGGGTTCTGGGCTTCGCTTTGAGGGATGCTGAGGGATGGTTGAATTCAGTTGGTGGTGTCCCCTATCTGCTGTTCCCAACACCTGGCCAGCAGGCTTTCGAGTACAAGAGGTAGGAGTCGGAGGAAAAAGGGCACTGTGATCACCCCCTCTGCCTGGGTTGTCTCTGGCAGATGGATGATCCCTCTGTGGGCCCCAAGATCCCCCAGGCTTTGGAAAAGATCCTGCAGCTAAAGGAGAGCCGCCAGGAAGAGATGAACTCTCAGCAGGGTGAGTGTGTCACCGTGTCCCAAGGGCTGCAGGGACAGAGCCTGCAGAGCTGCAGCCAAGTTTGCTTCCCTCCTCCCTCCCCCGAGGAGGATTTGAGAGAGAAACTGGCTCTTGGTAAAGAGGGGTTACCGTGAAGAGACTGATGGCCTCCTTCCTCCCTTACAGACGAAGAGGAAATGGAGACAGATACTCGCTCATCCCTGGGCCACTCGGCGTCAGAGACTGAGGAGGACACAGTGTCCATATCTAAAAAAGAGGTATGGATGGAGCTGGATCTGGAAGGGATGTCAGAGAGAGGGTTTGGGCCCTAAAATAACCCTATTCTAAGTGTTCAATAAGCGGTAGCTGCTGTCTCTTGCCAGTTCTTTGTCCAAAGCGTCTTACAGGTATTTTTTATTCAATTGGCTAAATCCTTTGAGTTCTGAGTGTGATGCCTGCCTCCATTTTAGAGCTGAAATAACTGAGGTTCTGAGAGATGCAGTAATGTACTCAGAGGCACACAGCTTGGGAGGGGTAGAACTTTGTGGTCTGACTTCAAGGCCTCTTTTCTCAGTCACTTGGGGAAATTGGGTGAGATTGGCGGTTGGGAGGCAAGCATGGTGCTTGGATTCCCTGACCCAGTTGGCTTTCCATGTTTTGGCAGAAAAACCGGAAGCGTCGGAACCGAAAGAAGAAGAAAAAGCCCCAGCGGGTGCGGGGGGCATCATCTGAGAGCTCTGGGGACCGAGACAAAGAGTCAAGCCGCTCTCGTGGCTCTGACTCCCCAGCGGCTGATGTGGAAATTGAGTACGTGACTGAAGAGCCTGAAATTTATGAGCCCAACTTCATCTTCTTCAAGAGGATTTTTGAGGCTTTCAAGGTACAAGGAGGAGCGCCCTCGGAAGGGGCAGAGCTAGCAGAGTAGGGGCAGGGATGGGGCAGGACGAGGGGAGGAGGGCACCTTTTCAGTGCCAGGTTCAGGAACCGGGGAGGGGCCCAGGGCTGGGGTTTCCATGCTGTCTGCCTCCTCAGCTCACTGATGACGTGAAGAAGGAGAAGGAGAAGGAGCCAGAGAAACTTGACAAACTGGAGAACTCTGCGGCCCCCAAGAAGAAGGGCTTTGAGGAGGAACACAAGGACAGCGATGATGATAGCAGTGATGACGAGCAGGTGAGGCCCACGCTCTCCTGTTGGGGAAACAAGGACTCTGGGGACGAGTAGCTGAGATGCATCCAGCGAGGGACCATGGGGAACTCTTGCAGGGGAGAAGTCCTTTGGTGGCTTTAGTTTCAGGGTAAGCTGGGCGGTCTGATTCACACCTAAGAATCCTGCTCACAAGAGATGATTGTTCTGGGACTTCCCTGGTGGTCCAGTGGTTAGGACTCCACACTTGCACTGCAGGGGGCACGGGTTCAATCCCAGCTTGGGGAAGTAAGATCCCGCAAGCCGTGCAGTGAGGCCAAGAAAAAGAAAAAATGTCCTGTTCTAGGAAAAGAAGCCAGAAGCCCCCAAGCTGTCCAAGAAGAAGCTGCGCCGAATGAATCGCTTCACTGTGGCTGAACTCAAGCAGGTGAGAGCTGAGACGCTCCATCAGGGCCTGGAGCCCAGCTGGGAGAGCACACGAGGAGCTCCCGGAACCTCTCAGGGGGTTTGCTCTCGGGGTGGGGAGGAGGGCTTTGAAGGAGGCCCGGGACGGGCCCTTTGAGGAAGAGCGAGCAAGCAAGCAAGCTTTAGATCTGAGAAGTTCAGGCTTTCCAGAGGGATGCTGCTGTGTTTTCCAGCTTGTGGCTCGGCCCGACGTTGTGGAGATGCATGACGTGACTGCGCAAGACCCCAAGCTCTTGGTTCACCTCAAGGCCACTCGGAATTCTGTGCCCGTGCCTCGCCACTGGTGTTTTAAGCGCAAGTACCTGCAGGGCAAACGAGGCATTGAGAAGCCCCCCTTCGAGCTACCCGACTTCATCAAACGCACAGGCATCCAGGAGATGCGGGAGGCCCTGCAGGAGAAGGTGAGGGCCTGGCTGGGGTTCAGATCTGCCCTGGGGGATCCACGTCCTTAGCAGCAACCGGCTTCAAAATTGCAGCTGGCTCCCAAAACCCACCTACACATTAATTGTCTGATTATTTATTCTTCAGTTTAGAAGTCAGCACTGCATGTCACACATGGCAGGGAGGGCAGGAGGGGAAGGACATCTCACAAAAGGCAGCCCTCACCTGTATGCTCAGAGCTCGCTCTCTTGCCCCCGCTGAGACTTCCGGTTCTGTGCGGTTCGGTTTGCCCCTTTGTCTCCTTGTCCCCCTGCCTGCACTTTGCCAACTCTCTCATTTGCACACGGTGACTCCTCCCTCTGCAGGTTGCTGTGTCTGTAGTTCTCTGCCCCCTGTGTGAACCCGATGCACTTGTGGCTAGAAATGTATGGTGGTTGTGTAACTTCTTGAATTTAAAATTTTTAATTAAATACTCTCATTAGGTAATAGTTGCGTGTAGTGCAGAAATTAAGGAGGTACCAAAGCACATGGTGAAAACTGCCTCCCAGTTAGATTCTAGTCACCTAGCTCTCTGCAGAGGCAACTGATGAGCTCAGTCTCTTGATCAGATGGCTTAAAAAATATTTGACCTAGATAGCTGAGGCTGATTTCATATGTTACATCTATTTTGTTCAGCGTGGATCATGTAATTTTGAGGGGCTTGAGCAGGAAGGATTTTGGTGACTTTCGGAATGAGCCAAATGAGGTTTCCCTCTGTCTCTTTTGGGAGTGGGGATTTAGACCTACCAAGAGTTGAACTTGGTGAATACCTTTTATGGTGTGTCTTCTGCCGTGCCCCACAGGAAGAACAGAAAACCATGAAGTCAAAGATGCGCGAGAAGGTTCGGCCCAAGATGGGGAAGATCGACATTGACTACCAGAAACTGCATGACGCCTTCTTCAAGTGGCAGACCAAGCCAAAGCTGACCATCCACGGGGACCTGTACTACGAGGTCCGGGAGGGGGCGGGGAGGCAAGGCTGGGCCTTTGGGCATGGCTGTGTAACTCTTGGTCAAAAGGGGTTTGGAAGCTGGAAGCGGGTACGGGGCCCCTCCCCTCAGCCTTAGAGTTTGGAATGAGGTAGTTTTCTGAAAGAGAAATGCAGACTATGTCTTTGAGGTGATCATTGTTTATTGTGGGTGGTTCAGGAACAGAGGGGCCAAGGGCAGATGCTTTTAGGAAACGTTTAGTATTGAGGGTAGGAGAAAAGTATTTTTTTTCTGATGCTTGAAATAATCACCGTGCAGTTTTTGAAGTGGAAGGACCTTGGAGATCATCTTCTCGAACGTCCTCATTTAGCAGATGAGAAAGCCTGTCCTTAGATTTGGCCACGTTCTCATAGTGGGTTAGTGACTGCACTGGGAGTCTTGCCTTTCTCCCTACTTCCTGGCCTTTATTCCTTTCCCTACTCTAGCCAGGGAAAGAAGTGATGAGAATCAGAGTGGGAACTGGGTAGCCCTCAGTGGGACTTTGTGTCTGATGTGGATTGGGACATCTCGTCTTTGTTCTCACGTCCTCTTGCAATTGACCTCCCAGCGTGTGTCTGGTGTCCACAATACAGCATGCTTGGCTTTTTCCTCAGGGGAAGGAGTTTGAGACACGACTGAAGGAGAAGAAGCCAGGAGATCTGTCTGATGAGCTGAGGATTTCCTTGGGGATGCCAGTAGGACCAGTGAGTGCCAGTTATCTGACTGGGAAAGTAGAGAAGGGGTTGGGAATTGGGGCAGGAGAGAGACAAGGGGATAGGGTTGGGCAGATGGTATCCTGTCCTCTTTTTCCTGCAGAATGCCCACAAGGTCCCTCCCCCGTGGCTGATTGCCATGCAGCGATATGGACCACCCCCGTCGTACCCCAACCTGAAAATCCCTGGGCTGAACTCGCCTATCCCCGAGGTGAGTACTGTCCTTTCTTTCATTCTTAGCTGGCTCTACATTTTTTTTTTTTTTTGCGGTATGCAGGCCTCTCCCGTTGCGGAGCACAGGCTCCGGACGCGCAGGCTCAGCGGCCATGGCTCACGGGCCCAGCCACTCCGCGGCATGTGGGATCTTCCCGGACTGGGGCACGAACCCGTGTCCCCTGCATCGGCAGGCGGACTCTCAACCACTGCGCCACCAGGGAAGCCCTGGCTCTACTTTTGAACTAGAGGATGATTTTCTTTTCCCTTTTCTCATTCTACCATGTGTCCTTTTTTTTTTAAAGGAGTAATGGTTTTTGTTTTAAAAAAGAATCTGAGATGCTTGTCATAAAGTGGTCAATCAGAATTGACAAGTACAAAGATGAAAACACATCATCCACATTTCACCACTTAAATAACCAAATTTAATATCTGGTGAATGTGTTTCCAGATAATCTCTCTGATATTATCAGAGAGATAGACATATAATTTTATCTCAGGAATGGCATTGAACTTATTTTTATTTTTAAAATTTTTTTAAGGAAAGATTTATTAAAGTGAAAAAGAAGTAATTGTTAAACTTCAGATAAAAATTTCTGTCCCTTAAGAGTAATAGATTCTAAAAGCTTACCAAAGTTAGGAAAAATCAGTAAGAAGTTGGAGTAATGTTTTTTAAAGTGTATGTTTCAGTTTCAGATAGCATAGACTCTGCCACAAAGGCTGAAATTATTAGCATGCTTTCTGCTCCCATCTCCCCATCCTATTACCTCCAGATTTTTATTGTTTACTGCTTTCGCTTTGTAATGCTTTATAAGGTTAAATTCTTCTCTGAAATCATAATCTCCAGAGTTCCCAGGTGTTAGTTCTGTACTTTGGAGCATGACTTTTCTTTAGGGCTTCAGTGTTTCTTTTGAAGCATAGGAGTGGAACTGACTTGCTTTTCCTGTCTTGCAGAGCTGTTCCTTTGGGTACCATGCTGGTGGCTGGGGCAAACCCCCAGTAGATGAGACCGGGAAACCCCTCTATGGGGATGTGTTTGGAACCAATGCTGCTGAATTTCAGGTATGGGCCACGGCTGGCAAGCTTGGTCTTAGTTAAGGTTATGAAGTTCAGAGATAGTTGGTTTATAGCTTCATTAGCAGAGAGCTGTGTGTTCTGAAGTTTCAAAGTCTGAAAAAGGGACATATGTTTTCCTGAGATGTAATGCAAGCTCCCCACTAGCATATGAGCTCTTTGTCGGTAGTGATTATTGTCTATTTGTTTACTCTTATATCCCTCTGTTTACAACCGCTTGACACATAATAGGTATATAGTAAACATTTGTTGAATGAATGAGTGATGTCTTTCAGACCAAGACTGAGGAAGAAGAGATTGATCGGACCCCTTGGGGGGAGCTGGAGCCATCTGATGAAGAGTCTTCAGAAGAAGAGGAAGAGGAAGAAAGTGATGAAGATAAGCCAGATGAGACGGGCTTCATTACCCCTGCAGACAGGTGGGGGAAGCAGAGAGTGTGCCTCTCTGAAGTGGTGTGTCTGTCTTTGGGGGCCTTGTCTTTACTCCAGAGCTTGTTCCTCTCTTCACAGTGGCCTCATCACTCCTGGAGGGTTCTCATCAGTGCCAGCTGGAATGGAGACCCCTGAACTCATTGAACTGAGGAAGAAGAAGATTGAGGAGGCGATGGATGGGTGAGGGAACCAGGGAGGGCTGAGAGGGGAGGATTTTCAGCCTCTAGGTGGACTGGCTGACTTTTTCTCCGGCCCCCCCTTTTTCTTTTTAAACAATTATTGAACACTAGCTCTGTGCCAGGCACTGCTCTAGGCACTGGGACATCTGCAGTGAAAAAGTCAGGCGAGGTAAACAAGTGATCAGAGAACAAGATAATTTCAGATGTGGATAAGACGTGTAGCAAAGGAAACTGAGTAATAGGATGTAGAGGGATTTGGGTGGTGGGGAGGCCTTTGGGAAGGCTTATGGAGGAAGAGGTATTTGGGCTGAGAGCTGGGGCAGAAAGAACTGTAAGAGCAAGTAAAAGAACACTGGAAATGATAATAGACAATTCTTATTATTTAAATCTCTCTAAAAGATAATTGACCATTTAAACAAAAATAATAACCATGTAGTAGCCTTCCTTTTTGAAAGATACAGGATTCTAGGTTAACAGTGATTTTTTTTCTTTCATTACTTTAAAGATGTTGATTCAGTGTCTTCTTTCTTGCATCATTTCTGACAGGAAATCTGAATCTGTCATCCTTCCTTTGTTCCTCTGTGCATTTGTGCCATTTTTCTCTGGCTGCTTTTAAGATTTTCTTTTTATCACTGTTTTGAACAGATTATGACATGCAGTGTAGTGCAGCATAGTAGTGTAGTTTTCTTCGTATTTCTTTCTTTTGTTAAAATGGTTTGGTGGGGTGTTTTTTCCCTTCTTTTTCTGGCCATGCTGCATGGCTTGCAGGATCTTAGTTCCCCAACCTGGTGAAAGCCAGGAGTGAAAGCAGTGAAAGTGGCGAGTCCTAACCACTGGACTGCCAGGGAAGTCCCATCTTTTGTTTCTTTACTTGGGGTTTGTTAAGCATCTGGAATCTGTGCCTTTATAGTTTTTATTAATTTTGGAAAAATTCTGGCCATTATTTCTCCAAATATTTTTTCCTGTTCCCTTCTCTTTCTCCTCTCCTTTGGGAACTCCAATTATACATCTATTAGATTTCTTGAAGTTGACCTACAGCTCACCGATGCTCTGTTCATTTAAAAAATTTCTCATTTCTCTTTTTATTTCATTTTAGAAGTTTTCTATTCCTATGTCTTCAAGTTTGCTAATATTTTTTTCCACTATTTCTAATCTGACATTAATCCCATCCAGTGTAGTTTTCATCTCTAGAAGTGCGATTTGGGTCTTTTTATATCTCCTGTGTCTCTTATTTGACTTTTGAACATACGGAATCCAATTATAATAACATTTTAATGTACTTGCCTGCTAATGCTAACATCTGTGCCAGTTCTGGGTTGATTTAAGTGGATTGATTGTTTTCCTCATTGACGATTGTATTTTCATGCTTCTTTGCATGTCTGGTAATTTTTGATTGGATGCCAGACTTTGTGAAATGTACCTTGTCAGGTCCAGAATACTTTCATAGTCCTATAAATCTTCTTTAGTTTTGTTCAAGGTTACAGTTAAGGTACTTGGAAACAGTTCGATTCTTTCAGGTCTTGCTTTTCAGGTTCATTAGGCAGGACTGAAGCAGTGCTCAGTCCTCTTCACTATTGAGGCACAAGACCCTATACTCTATCCAATATCCTGTTAATCAGGAGGTTTTTCAGTCTGGCTAGTGGGACTAGGCACTATTCCCAGTCCCGTGTGAAGAGCAGGCATGTATGATACCACTAATGCTAACGGGTGGTTCTTTCCCTGGCCTTGGTAGTCTCCATCCAGACAGTACTCACCTGAGAACTTGAGGGGATTCTCTGTAGGTCTCTTGAGTTCTCGAGTCTCTGTGCTGCTTTCTCTCCTCCAGTTCTCTGTCCTGTGATCTCTAGTCACCGTAGTCTCTCTGCACTTTCAGCTTCATCCTTTCAACTCCTAGAGTCCTCTGGGCTCTACAGGAGTTCCCCTCTTTATTCTGTAGCCTGGAAACTCTCAGTGCAGTAGGATGGACAATTGAAGGAATCACCTCATTTGTTTCCTGTCTCTCAGGAGTCACTGTCCTTCGTTGCTTCGTGTCCAGTGACTTGAAAACCACTGTTCCATATATTTTGCCCCTTTTTTGATAGTTTCAGGTGGGAGGGTAAATCTGGTCCCTGTTACTCCTTATCCAGAAGCAGAAGTCTCAAGTTTTGAGGAAGAAAAAGAAAGAAGGGTATTGGGGCTAGACTGTAGTGAGCAGGGATTAAGTACGGGACCAGATGATGAACCCTATAGGTCATGGTAAAGAGTTTGGGTTTATTCAAACAATGATCAGAAGCCTCAAAGGGTTTTGAGCAAAGGAGTGACAGGATGTGAATTCCGTTTTTCCTTCTGGCTGCTTTGTGAGAATAGATTTTCACCTCTTCAGGGGGAGGGGTGGGGATGAAGTCATGGTCTGGGTTGGTATTGGTAGATTTGCTGTTGTATTTCGAGTAGCATTCTTGAAACAGGTGGCACTTCTTCCTCCCATGGGTCTCCATGACTTGCAGAGGCAGCTTGGGCAGAATTTTTCCCCTGGGTATCTTGGAACCTCGCTGGGGAGCTCTGTGGGGATGCTGCCCTTACTCCTTTTGCTGTCCCTCCTGGAGACCCTTTTATCCTTTCCTTTTTGGGCTTGACCCCCTCGTCCTTTGCAGAAGTGAGACGCCTCAGCTGTTCACTGTGTTGCCAGAGAAGAGAACGGCCACTGTTGGGGGCGCCATGATGGGATCAACCCACATCTATGACATGTCCACGGTGAGCACTTGGAGGATACCGCTTTTGGGGGCTGGGAAGTGGGTCAGGAGCTAGGGCTTCTGAGCTTCCCCTTTGGAGATGACAAGGCTCTGATTCCTCTTCCAGGTTATGAGCCGGAAGGGCCCGGCCCCCGAGCTACAAGGTGTGGAAGTGGCCCTGGCACCCGAAGAGCTGGAGCTGGATCCCATGGCCATGACCCAGAAGTATGAGGAGCACGTGCGGGAGCAGCAGGCACAAGTGGAGAAAGAAGACTTCAGTGACATGGTGGCTGAGCACGCGGCCAAGCAGAAGGTGGGCGCGCACACAGGAGCCTGGCTTCGTGAGCGCCAGGGACCAGGGCCGCCTTTCTCAGTGGGCTGGTGTCCTCTAGTGGTGAGAGGGAGCGAGGACGCAGTGCCTGCTGCCCTGAGCTTCCTTGGGGTTGGGAACCTAGGAATCCTCCAGTGGGCTGCCCTCTTTAAGGATGATGAAACAGGCACAGGGAGGGGAGAGAACTCATCCAACTCTGAGAATTCCAGTTTCAGTACTTTTTCCACAGACGTGTGTGGCTCTGTCAGGCTGCCCACTCTTTGCTTTGGGGATCAGCCGGTTGTTTAACCTGTTGTAACCTGTTTCGTTCTCTCCTACAGCAAAAGAAACGGAAAGCTCAGCCCCAGGACAGCCGTGGGGGCAGCAAGAAATACAAGGAGTTCAAATTTTAGGTCCCCTCACACACCTGGCCCTCCTTTCGGCCCTTTGCCTGGACACCTGGGCTTCTTCACATGTGGGTCCCCAAAAGCCAGCTCTCCTGCTCTTCCCAGGGGCTTGTTATTTCATGTTCTTATTTTAGACCTGTTTTGTAAATAAAGCTGTTTCCCAAGGAAAGAGATGAATATGTAACACTGCTCATCCTCCTTCATCTTGTTTTAGTCCCCTCCTGCAAAAGAACGGAAACAGCCATTTTCTACAACCTGAAGTTGCTCCAGTGGCTGGGGGCAGGCACTTGGATCAGATGTTGCAGTTGAGACTGGTGATGAAGCTAAAGCCACACTGAGATTGTGTGTTTTACCACTGCCTGCTTTTGTAGGAAGGCTCTGGGGGAGGGACCTCCAGGTCTGGTTTGACCTTACTGGTGTGTCCTTGGGGACTAAAAATAGCCAGCTTAGCGCCCTGGCTGGGCTGAGGAAGTACAGTGGGCTTGGGAAGTAGGCCAGGTCAGGCCTTCCTAATAGACCTTGTGGCCAAGCGTCCAAGTCCTTACGTGGGAGAGAGCACAGCTCAAAGTCTGTATAGGTTGTCCTGAGTCCATGTGAGCCCCTGGGTGGTTTCATCAACAAGTCTCCAGGTTTTGGTGGGCGGGGGCTGCTTTCCCAGGTTCTAGTCCCCCTGTCCTGGGAGGTCTTTCTGACAGGCTAGACTACGTTGGACCAATGGTTCCAACAGGCATTTGCCAAGCACTGGGGAGGGAAGTCGCATACTGCCGCTGTACCACTGATGCTGGTCCAAGTGCACCATCTGGGGTGCCGGCATGCAGGAGGCTTCGAGATGGTTTCTGGAGCCGGGAGTGTGGGTGACTCCAGGGAGGATGAGGCAGTTGAGTAAGGCCTCGGGAAGAATAGGATTTTAGAAATTTAGTAAGTGACGAAGCAGAAAAACATCCCAAGTAGAAGAAATTGAGGGTAGAGATGGCTTGGGACTGTGATGGTTCTTTGTGGGAGGGGGACATTAGGGCAGAAAATAGGTGGTTGGCTCCAGATGGGTCAGGGCTTAACTTCAGATTCACCCGTGCCAAAGGCCTTCTGAACTCTAGGTCCTTGAGCCCTTGCCCACACTGGGGAAAAGCGGGGCGGAAACTGCCCGGCCCACAGGCGCCCAGCCGGCCGCTGGGTCTCCATCGCTCCCTTCGCTGGTCGTGACGGCGAAGAAGCCCCGGAGCCGCAGGGTGGGGGCCAGGGCGGCGGTCGGAAAGCGGGCTTGGGTGGGCAGCGGGTTGGGCCTCTGGTCCACAGACCCGAGAGGGCCGAGGCGCGCTGCCGCGGTAGCCCCCTCCGGTCCGGGGCCGCGCCCCGGAAAAGCGACGTTTCCGCTGGCTCGGCTGCCGCCGCCCCCGTGGAAAAGACGACGCGAGAGAAGACGGGGGTCAGCTGGCTGCCGCCGGGCCGCGAACTTAAGGAGAGGATCCGGCAGAGGCGCGAACCGCCGACCCCTCTCCTGAAGAGCGAGGGGCGCGCACGCCCACAGGCCCGCCCGGGGCGCGAGCGCGAGCGCGGCCCCGGCCCCGCCCCTCGGCGCTGGGTGGGGCGGGCGCGGGCCAGGCCTCCCCGCCCCCTCCCCGGACACGCCCACCCAGTGCTTTGGCGGCGCGAGCCGCAACTGGCAGCGGCGGGCGAGCGCGAGGACCGCGCGCCGCGAGGCCCCGCGCGTGCGTGCAGTCTCTCGCTCGCGCGCTCTGGCGGGCGGGCTGAGCAGACGAGTCGAGCCCCCGCCGCCGCCGCCGCCGCCGGAGAAGCCTCGGCGTCCGCTCGGCGTCGCCTGATTCCCGTAACCCCTGTGCCTCCGTATCCCCGGCCGGGCCATGGCGGAACGTGGAGGGGCGGGCGGTGGTCCCGGAGGCGCCGGGGGCGGCAGTGGCCAGCGGGGCTCTGGGGTCGCCCAGTCTCCGCCGCAGCAGCCACCGCCGCAGCAGCTGCCGCAGCAGCCGACGCCCCCCAAGCTAGCCCAGGCCACCTCGTCGTCCTCGTCCACCTCGGCGGCGGCCGCCTCCTCCTCGTCCTCGTCCACCTCCACCTCCATGGCCGTCGCGGTGGCCTCGGGCTCTGCGACTCCCGGCGGCCCGGGACCAGGCCGCACCCCCGCCCCCGTGCAGATGAACCTGTACGCCACCTGGGAGGTGGACCGGAGCTCGTCCAGCTGCGTGCCCAGGTGAGCGGCGGGTGGGGGGGACCGGGCCCTCGGGGGTCGCCCAGCCGGGTCTGTGGCAGGCCCCCGCCTTCCCATTCCTCCCCGTCCCATCGCCCAAGGGGGCACCCCGACCCTAGATTCCCTCTGGCTGCTTTGCCGCCCGGCCTGGCTCCAGCCCGGCCTCCCGGGACTCCTCCCGAATGGACCCCGCCCTCTCCTGGCATCCCCACCTTCTGTCTGGGGCCGGGGCCACCGTCTTCCCCTCTCTGAGCTGGGCCTTCTGGACTCTCAGCCCTGGGCCTTCTCTTGTTGATCTGATCGAATCCGGCCTTCCTGTCAGTTTCCCTGTAAAAGTCACAGACTCTTTTCCCGGCCTTGCCAGCTCCCGTGGGCTGTACATATGTTACATAGATGTGGTATGGATCTCTTTAGATATTATTTCCCAATATACTTGGCACGTGTCAAACTCGGTTGTCACCTTCTGCCAGGTAGAGTTGGTATAGTAACCCTTGGCGCTTCTAGTTTGTCTTCAACACACATGTTCATTTGTACTCCAAAGACACACATTGTGTCCCGGCCTCTACGTCTTGTAAAAGTCCTATTAAATGTGTCTTAAAGTGTATTTTTCATCCTCTCCTCCCTCCTCACCCCCCAGTAACTGGTCACAACTTCTAGCCCTGCACGGCTACATAAAATTACTGCCTGTTCCTAAATTCAATCCATTCCTCTGTCTGTTGGAACCATCTGGGGACTTTCCTTCCATTGGTAAAATATATCTGAGTTTGGGATATTTTCTGTTTCTGTATTGGCAAGGCAGTCTTTCTCAAACTCTTTGGGGACAGTGTGCAACATCCTACAGTTTACCCCTTGAATAGACACTGTGAAGCTGGTTTCACCCAGGAAGCCCAGAGAAGTGCCTGGAGGTGGTCTTTTTTGTCACCTGTAAACTGAGTTGATTCTGTTGGCTTGGAGTCTGGCTGGCTCCTTACTCTGTTGTCAGCCCTGTCTTGGGCAGATGGACGTGTAAGTGGGGTTGGGGAGCATTGTCTGGTTACATCTTCAACTCTTTATTTTTCTCCATGCCTCCCTCTTTATTCTGAATTGTTTCATGCATGCAAAATTATATATGTCCTAGAAAGGATTGTAAATAAAAATGACAAGAAGTACATCTCTGTACTTGACTCAGCTTGAGAAGAGCATTACAATTGTGTTGAAGCCCTCGGGGTGCCACTTCCTGATCACATCCCCTTCTTCCCCCTACAAAGGTAAACATTCTGAATTGTGTGTCTATCATTTCCCTGTCTTATAAAATTAGTTTTACTGACATATGTGCATCTCCAAGCTATGTTTTTTAGTTGTGGATGTTTTTGGAAGTTTATATAAATGCTATCATACTGTATGTGTTCTGTGGCCTGTTTGTGTGTGTGTGTGTGTGTGTGTGTGTGTGTGTTTAAACTCAACATTAAGTTCGTGAGAATCATCAGTGTTGTATGGTGGCTCTAAGTATTTTCACTAATGGGTAGAATTTCATTGTGTGAATGTATCATAAAGCTCCTTTTGATGAACATTTGGGTTGTTTCCTGTTTGTTAATACAAACAGTAATGCTGTAAATATTTTTGTCCAGGACTCTTGGTGCTTCTTGGAAAAGTTTCTTTAGGATATCTTTATACGTAGGGGTGGAATTGCTATTTGAGAGATATACGTCTGGAACATTTTTAGATAATGCTGAATTGTTTTCCATTAGCCCCTCTCTACTCTTCGTGTCCCTTGTGTTTCAGCGTTCACTTCACTGATTTATACTTTCCTTTTTCTCTGTCCTTTCTTCAGGGTAGTCAGGAGCCACATTAGTTTAGTTAGGTTTGGCCAGTACCCTAACACACACCAGACGCAACTGGGAGTTTAGTATGTGGTGGTTTTCCTCTCTTGGTCCTAAGCAGGCCTGCCTTTCTCTTTCTGTACAGGCCCATCTATAGTTGAAGTATCCTCATCTACTTCTTTCAAACATAAAAGCACTGGGTCCTTTCCTCCATGGGTCCAGTGTTAGCATGCTTGCCTGTTCTTCCGTCACATCTATCACTGTTTGACTGGTGACATTTGGACAGCTGCCTTCTCTAGCTTGTTAGATCAGAAAGGCGTGAGCCTACTGGCAAGAAGCTGCTGTGCAACCGAGGGGGATAAATAAAAACACTGATTGCTGTTGATTTCCAATCTGTCCCTATTGGTCACTGAAAGGTCCACACAATAAATTATTAGCCAAAGAAACAGCCAGGCATCCTGATCAAATCAGTAATTGTTATGTTGACTTGGTGTGAGAGCCTTAGACTGTCTTGTTGTTTTCACCTGCAGGGAGCATGCAGTTCTGTCATGTCTACCAACCAATCTTTGGGATTGTCAGCTGTCCTGCTCTGACTTATTTTTTAACCGGCACCCTTGTGCCTCCCAGCCCTTTGTGAAACACTTGTGCTCTTTGGAGCAGGCTGTTTTATCTGCAGGATGGAAAATAACACCCTGTGGGGAGAAAATGGCCTGCTATTGGCCCTTCCAGTGATTAGAGTCATCCAGTTAATTTGAAGTCTCCTTGGTATGCTTGTTCACATTGTTTGGAATGTATTGGCAGCGAGCACTCTGTATACAGCACGCTGAATATCGTCTAGGATTAACATTCTTGTCTTGTGTAACTCAAATGAGACACAAATGTATGATTTATATGCACTTGAGAAATGCACGCATGATTGTATGATCTAAGGTTGGATGTGTATAAAATGTCCTGGGATTCAGTCTTGTGAAATTGTCATCCTCTTCCTAGTGCAGAGAAGCGAGTTGAAAAGTCGAGTGTTAGGAAGGTCATGCTCCTTTTGTTGATCCCTGTAGGAATATAATTTACTTTTGGAAAAAAAAAAAACTTTCCTTTATTAGATGTTTAAATAAAGTTGTTGTTTCTCAGATATGTACTCTGCTCTGACTTAACAGCTACTAAATTCTCTCAGAATCCATAGTTTTTTTTTTTTTTACTTTTTATGAATGAAGAGCATACCTATAGTTGGCTTTAAAATAACTAAATTGTTCTTTTCATTGCCATTTTTACCAGCATTTTTTAAAATAAAAAGATGGTTTTTTTCCTGATAGTAGATTTTTATTCTCACAAGGAATTTCAAAATTTTAACTGAAATATAGTTGACATACAATATTATGTTGGTTTAATTTGCATTTGATTTGACATTTGCATACATTATGAAATGATCACCACGATAAGTCTAGTAACCATCTGTCCCCACACAAAGTTATTGCAGTACTATTGACCATATTCCTTATGCTGTACATTACATCCCAATGGCTTAAAATAAAAAGATCAATACACGTCCATGATTAGAAATTCAAGCGGTACAGAAAGATGGAAATGGTAAAGGAAAGCCCCAGCCCTGTGTCTCTTCTCACTCCCCAGAGGTAATCATTGTGAAATACAGTTGACTGTTGAGATTCTGTCACCAGCAGGTAGGTCTGTTACAGTTCCATTATGAAATTCACAGCTTTGGAAGTGGACGCTGTTTTCCCTCCACACTAAGGAGTGCTCCCTGGTCTGTGGTCCAGAGTATGGACAGTGGTGTGGCGCTGTCGTAGGTACCAGGTGGCAAGATGCTTGACATTGAAGACAGGGCTTTAGAGTCTCACTGACCCTTTCTCTTTGGTCTTTGTATGGTGACATTTCCCCTGATGTTCTTTTCTCTTTTTGAGTTGCTTAAGCAGGAGAGACTGAAAAATTATTCAATTTCCTAAGTGTACAAAATTTCCTCAGGGGTGTAAAACTGACTGTCAGGAGACAAAATGTGCTCTGCTCTATCACCCACTAACTGTATCACATTTGCCTTTGAGTACAGAGCACATTTGCGTATCCTTATCTGTGTGCTTAGGGAAGGAGTTCAGTGGTTATCAGTCACATTTCTCCTTTAGACCACATTTGGAAAAAAAAAAAAAAAGAAAAGGGGAGGTGGCCATGGCCAAGTTTGTGTGACTGTCCTGCAATAGAAGTGTTAATTTCATGAAGATATTTGAGGCCAGTTACCCCTCTAACCATGAAAGCACTGGGCAAGCCAGGATGTATTGCTGTATGTGCTTCCTGTGTGCTAGGGCAAACTCTCCCACACCTTAGCATTTTCATCCATTGATTGGGAATACTTTTACTTACTATCCATTCCAAGATGTGGGTGAAATAAATATAAAATAGGACCTATAGATCCACAGGAGAAAGTACTTCTTAAATGATAGATATAAAGTAAATGTAATTGATCAAATAAGAGAGAGCTGTTAAACTTTCTTTTATTTCCCTAGCGTTAAAAGTCTTGGAAGCAGGGCTTCCCTGGTGGCGCAGTGGTTGAGAGTCCGCCTGCCGATGCAGGGGACATGGGTTCGTGCCCCGGTCCGGGAAGATCCCACGTGCCGCGGAGCAGCTGGGCCCGTGAGCCATGGCCGCTGAGCCTGCGCGTCCGGAGCCTGTGCTCCGCAACGGGAGAGGCCACAACAGTGAGAGGCCCGCGTACCACCAAAAAAAAAAAAAAAAAGTCTTGGAAGCATATTTGTATCTTAGAAGATTTGAATTTCACATTGTGAGTGTTGTAATAGAATATGCTCTCTATCGGAGTAATATAATCCACCGTCCCTGTGGAAGCTCAGATTCCTTAAGTCAGAAAGAGAATGACTTTCACAGAGTCTGTCTTACATGTATTGATTTACAGATCTTTTGGACACATTAGTGGTTATGTGATTTCCTTTTAAGCTAGATTTCCAATTTCTTAGCTGAGCCAATAAGCTGCCACTGTTATTAAGGTTGGTGCCGTCTCTGTGTGCACCAGGGAGGTGCAAGCCAGAAAGTGTTTGGGCTGTGTCTTTTCACTGCTTCACCCTAGGAGGTTGTCCTGTTTTGGCCCGGACTTGCAGACTCAGTGGGTCCTCCGAAATTTGGAGTCGGCTTGGCTTGGACCTGTGGTGTCACATTCTGGGAGTACTTTGGGAATCCAGGGAAGCTGTGGGAATGATTGCAAGAGTTGGTCTTTTTCCAGTGTGAGTTCGGAGCGGTATTAAGGGCTCTTGAGAAAAGACAGAATTTGAAGTTGGCCTTAAAATGTCTTTCAGAGCCCACTGGGCTGGAATTGAGCAAGGTGGTTTGGTTCTAGATTGGCGAGCCCTGACGCAGTCCTCCCTTCTCCAGGCCTAATTAAAGGAATAACCAGCATAACTTCAGAGGACTTTAGGGAACCAATGTGTGTGCCTGGGCACCAACTCTGGAGTCATTCACAGGGCAGTTATCTGATTAGAAAGCCTGCTGGACCTGCTTTCCCTTTTATGTTATTACAAACCAGAGAATAGCTGTAGTCACAGCTTAGGGAGCTGCTTAGGCAGACACGTGCCTGGCCTCTACCTTGGGTAGCGCAGTAGAGAAGGCCAGTAAATGATGATGTATTGTTGCTGAGCTTTTATAACTTCTAGAAAACAGTTACTTAAAACATTTTCTTTGACATTCAATTATGTCTTAAGATCATAGGCTATTTCATCTTTAAAGCTGTGCTGTTCAATACAGTAGCCACTAGCCACACGTGGCTGTTTAAATATTAATTAAAATTGAATGAAACTTAAAATTCTCTTCCTTAGTTGCACTGGCCACATTTCATTTCACACCAGTCACGTGTGACTGGTGGCTGCCATATTGGACAGGGCAGATCTAGAACATTTCCAGGACCACAGAAAGTTCTGTTAGATAACACTGTTTTAGAGAGAAAACTGCCTAAGTATGGGCATTTCTGGTATTAATATTTATGGCTTCTCCTTATTTGTTTAATTAGACTGAGTACTCAGTCTGTCCTCTTCCAAGTTATTTTAAAATGTCCCCTTTCTTCGCTATTCCAAGGGCCCATTAGTTTTCTTTTGTTAGTTTTCCACCTTTAAGTGTTGTTACCTTCTAGTCTGTTCACTTCTTCCTGGAGGGAATTAGCTTCCTGGTGCTTCCCTGTCATTTTTTTCTCACAATTTTAGGTCTTAGTCAATATCTACAGAGAAAACTGTCTGGAGGCATTAACTCCAAAATGGTTTTGGATGGTAGGATTATGTGTGATACTAATTTTTGTCCTTGTGTATTTTTTGGTGATTTCCAGACTTTCTATAACAGACATGTATTACAGAAAAAACCAGTAAATGTTGTTTTAAAAATATATATTTAGGGACTTCCCTGGTGGCGCAGTTGTTAAGACTCTACCCTCCCAATGCAGGGAGCCTGGGTTCGATCCCTGGTCAGGGAACTAGATCTCACATGCATCCCACCTGCTGCAACTAAGACCCAGTGCAACCAAATAAATGAGTAAATATTTTTATATATATATATATATATATATATATATTTAAAGATGCATATCAACTCTTCTCGGTTGTATACGTACCTCAAAGGAGGGAACCTTACAAATTTTATATCGCTATAAAGATGTAAAATATAGGATTTATTAAATGGATGAAGACATTGGGGGGAGCTGAGGTTTCACTCCACTCACCTTCCTTTCTTGGTTCTAGAGTTGCTTGTTCATCTTTATTGACAGCAAAAATGGTGACTGGAGAATGCTCTAGCCTGCTGCCCACCTCATGGTGTGTGGATGGTGGGGCACAGGTGAGGAGGGGGGCATTGATAGAGGCACATTAGTTATTTGATGTTCGTGTAGCTTCTTTTATTTTATTTTTATTTTTTATTTTTGGCCACACCGTGCTGTATGCAGGATCTTAGTTCCCTGACCAGGGATCGAACCTGCGCCCCCTGCATTGGGTGCGCTTAGTCTTAACCAGTGGACCTCCAGGAAAGTCCCATGTAGCTTCTTTCAGATTGTAAAGTTTTTAAATACATTAAAGGTCAGAATATCTGAGTTTAGTTCTAGCTTCACCAATTTTTCTGACCCCGAGTACTGTTCTTCCTCTTTTCTCCTTGGAAGTAATGATCCTCCACGACTCTCAGATGAACCTGTGTTTCATTCATCCTTTCAGCACTTGCAGTTCGTTCTGTAAACAGAGGCACTAGGTAATATCCAGAGCCTATTTTGGCAAAAATTTTTTTAGAACTGTGACAGACCTCTTAGCAGTTACACCCTGAGTGGTTTACCCTGTATGTTTTTTTAGTGACCTGGTGCAGGTATAGGTAGGTGTGAAAGGAGTGATGTTTTAAAACTTGGTTCCTATTACAGCACCTGCTCCTGTCTTCTTAGTCTGCAGACTCCTCCGAATGGCAGTCTGCCTCTCAGAGCAGTATTCTGAGCAAGACTCCCCCCAGGTAACAGTTTGGATGTGGTAAGTGGAATGTTAATTGTCCCTGAGGAAATTTAGCCTGGTTATTGTGCTTAGATGCAGGAAGGTGTTTTTTCTTTACAGTTTTTCTCCAAAACTCTGTGTGTGTGTGTGTGTGTGTGTGTGTGTGTGTGTGTGTGTGTGTCTGGCTTTGAGCTTCCTTTTGTTCCTTTTTTTATAAGCGAGACAGAGATTCTTTGTAGTGTTTTTTTTGTTTTTGTTTTTATAACAGTTTAGGAGAACACAAAGGCTTAGGACATCAGTTGTCATTTATTTGGTCCCTCCTCCCAGACCTTTTCCTGTCTGTTGTTTAGAAACACCAAATGGCTTCAGGGGTTAGATAGTAGCTTTTTCCTCCCATGTCTGTGATTTACGGTGCCTGGAAAGCACATCGCACTCCCTCATGTGTAATTCTCCCCATCCTCTGTGACCCTGATCTCCTCCCAGAAGGTAACCACTAGTAGCAGTTCAGAGTGATATGTTAAAATGAAAATCAGATCATGTCACTCCCCTGTTCATAATCTTCCCAATTAACTCATTTAGCAAATGCTTGTAGACCAGCCGTCATGTGCCACAAACAAAATCCTTGATCTCATGAAGTATACATTCTGTTGGGTGAAGATGAGAGACCCTATCAGATAACTTTTCATCACACTTAGAGTAAAACCCTTTTTATGACCTAGGAGATACTTCGTGGTGGGACTCTTCCTGTGGCTTCCACCTCATTGCTACCATTCTCCCCATGCACACCTAGCTCTGGGCAAGTTGGGCCCGGGCACAGTCACCCTGCCTTTGGGCTTTTGCACTTGCTGTTCCCTCTACCCGGAATGCTGTGTCCCCAGGTCATCGTGTGGCTGGCTCCTGGGTATCATTCAGGTCTCAGCTGACCTGCTACCTTGGAAAGCTTCTCTCACCTGCCCATTCCATTCTGGGAGTTTATAAATCTTCTTCACACCAGTTACCATCATCTGAAATAATCCTGTTCATTACTTCACATAGTAGTTACTTTATAGGTGCTTGATGGATACATTTGTCAATGAACAGTGCCTGTTTATTTGTAAAGTTTATTGAATGAAAATCTATCCTACACAATTCTTTCATTCAACAAATATTTTTTGAGTATTTCTATATGCCAAATACTGCTCCAGGTGCTGGGGAACCAGCAGCAAACTGGTTGACAAAGTCCATTCTCTCCTAGAGTGAACATTCTTGTGGAGGGAGACAGATAATAAACACGTAATTAGGTCTATAGTGAAGAGTCAGGTGGTGAGTAGTGCCATGATGGAAAACAAAGCGGAGTGTGGACTTGAGAGGGTTGGGTAGTGTGGTCAGAGAAGGCCTCTGGTGAGGTGCTGTTTGGGCTGATGCCTGGGTGAGGTGAACCAGACTGCTGAGCGTTTGCTATGTGCACAGCACCTCCGCAGGAAGGGAAGTCGAGGCCCAGGGAGGTGAAGGCAGTTCTGCAGGGCTCCCCAGTTTAGAATTAGGTGGAGGACTTCCCTGGTGGTGAAGTGGTTAAGAATCCGCTTGCCAATGCGGGGGACACAGGTTTGAGCCCTGGTCTGGGAAGATCCCACGTGCCGTGGAGCAACTAAGCCCGTGCGCCACAACTACTGAGCATGCGCTCTAGAGCCCGTGAGCCACAACTACTGAAGCCCGCGCGCCTAGAGCCCGTGCTCCACAACAAGCCCCCTGCTCGCTGCAACTAGAGAAAGCCCATGCACAGCAATGAATACCCAACACAGCCAAAAATAAAATAAATTAATTAATTTAAAAAAAACACAAAACTTGGTGTCCCCTGAGCTCTGTCTGGTTCTCATGGTTGACAAATAATATTTAATGCTTTATACTTTCTAATGTTGGGATTACAGAATGCTGCTTTATTACCAGACTGTTGACAGTGAGAGGCTTCGTAGCACAGTGGCTACAGGTGTCATTTCTGGAGCCAGTTAGCCAGGATTTTAATCCTGACTCTGTTGTTTACTGTTTGAGTGACTTGGGCAAATTACTTAACTTCTCTAATGCTTCATTTGTCTCATCTTGTAAAATGGGCATAGTAATTGCCCCTACTGTTCATTTATTACGAGGATTAAATGAGATTAATACACTTTAAGTGCTTATGTGGCACATAGAAAACACTTAAAAATGTTACTATTACTCTTGCTGTCTTTATTGCCAGCCTAGCTTCTCTGTCTCTCCCCCACACCCCTCGAAAAACTGCTTTCTGTCTAGAATCAGGGCAACCTTGTTTATATTCTGATTTCCTCAGGGGGACCATTACAAGGTCTTGGGTTCACTTTGGCCACAGATCCTGCCAAACCCCAAGCTTAATAGACTAGAAAGTCAAAGGAAAATATTTTGGTTCTCTGAAGCAGTGGCTGGGTCGGGATCCTGTTTCTACATCCTGCCAGCTTATATGAACGGAAGAGATGGTTCAGGCCCGGCCTGCAAACCACAACTTTGTTTTGAGCCAACTTGACTTGACAGCTTCCCTATTCTACCTGCTGACTTCTTTAGCTCCGCTTTGGCAGCCAGAAGAGCAACTAAACCGGTTTACAGCTAGCCATTTATCACCAGTAAAAGCTGAGCGACTCCTAGGAAAATCAGGATTTAAACGGAGTTGATCTTTTTCTCTTTTCTCCTTAAGCTTTCCTTTTTATGTCTCAAACTATAGAAAAACTGTATTCTACTTTTGTAGGAGAACCTGATAATACATTTAAGGCCTATTGTGAAACATTTGGATCTTGGTATACATGTCAGTTTTCTCCTTTAATAAGCACCAAGACTTTTTATCTTCCCATTTTGGTTAGAAACCCACAAGTATATTTATGTGTTTCTGGTTCTTCCTTGAGAATATATAAAACACAGATTTACCGCTTCTCAAGTGCGGATGGTCATGATGAATGGGACCCTCATGGCGAACATCAGGGCTTGAAATGAAGAGTGTGGACCGGTACGTGGTGCGTAACTGTTTTTAAAGTCATATGTTTGCTTTTTTAGTTTTGTTTTTGTCTTCTCTTCTCCCTGTTGCTATCAATATGCCTTCTTTCTGCTTTGTTGCTTCTAATATTCCATGAGCTGAAGAATCATATAGTCAAATATGTTAAGAAGGAACGGGCTCTCAATGTGAGGCTGAGAGTAATGGGCAGTGTAATCTGAGAGCGTGAGATCCACAGCGGGGCTGTTTTGCTCACCTCTCGGTCCAGTTTGTGCTCTAGAGGTAGGCTTGCTGGTGAGTTGAGGGTGAGGGTTTAATCTTCTATTTAACTATTTAATCTTCTATTACTATTATGGATTAGTCAGTAAAACCCTATATCTAGTGCTTAGTTAAATCTATTTTGATTACCTCTGGGCAAGTCACTTTTTCTCCTGATTTTTTTTTACAAGTGGGGATACCCTTTTTGGCCTTGTTGATTTGTTATGCAGAGAAACAAAATATTTGTAAAATGTTTGAGCATCTATATTCATAGAAATCATTACCTTAACATCTTTGGGTAATGGCAGTGAAACTATGAATATGATGGTATAGTATTTGTAGGCCTGATTTACATTAGTCATCATTTACATTGTCTCTGCAAGTAGGTTTTTGTTTCGCACTTTCAGGTCGTATCCAATAGAATGTGGCAGCGTAATCTACCCTAAGTCTGTTGTTTAATAAAATTGTCTCCTCAAAATTAAAATATGTGGAAAGTAGACAACAGCATTCAGTCATCCATGCCATGTACTGTTTTTGCTGTGGATGAAAATGAATAAGCAACTCTGGAAACCAGCGTCCTCTGGGAACATAAAAGCTCAGTAGCTATTAATGGATTTAATTGTATTTCCACTCTGCCACCAAGATGTGCAATAAATTGTTTATGCCCTTATCTTTAATGGGGAGAATTGTTCATTAACTGTATATGATATCATTATCCCTTTGTTTTTATTACTTGTGGATAATCCCCTCTATCTTTCCTTTCTTTTAAAAAAAAAACTTATGAAAAGGAGCAGCTAAAATGTTATTAAACATTGCCCATTAATCTTTTTGGTTGACTTTTCTCTCCGTGGAGGAAAAGGAAAGTGTCATCTCACTGGGAAAACAAATGCTTGGGTTGGAAATGGGACATGACCTGAACTAAGATTTGGCATAGGATTAGTTTGGTGTGCTTTGGACTTAGGCCAGCGATGTGTTTGCTTATGTTCCAGGAGGGCCTCATTCTCAGGCAGCCTCACTGATAAATGAGTGCCATGTCTCCGTGTGCTGAGGCGTCGTCTGATTGGAGTCCATTTAAGAGAACATTTTATAGAACGTTTGTGGTGATGGCTTTGTTTGGGTTTGGGTTTTGTTTTGTTTTGCTTTGTTTTGTTTGATGCTCATTCAGGTATTTCCTCCTATTCTTATAATATATCTGGAGGAAAAAAGTCAGCAAGTTGCTATCATCTCTTTAAAACCACGTGCCAAAAATGCTTTGGCTCTAGAATCTGGTTTCTTATTTGGCTTTACCTCACCATGTGGGTTTGCATAAGTCTCTGTGAGTCCTCTCCCTAATAGTAACTTCATTTAGTTGGCAGGTACTCACCGTGCAGAAACCATATGCCTAGTCACCATTTTAGACACCGAGGAGAGAGTGCCTAATAAAACAGGCAAAATCAAAGCTCTCCTGGAGGTTACCTTCTAGGGGCAGAGGGGGCAGCAGGCAATAAACAAATGAGTGAGCAAATGGTAGGGTATGTCAGATGGGGAAAATTAAAGCAGGAAAGGGGTATACGTGAGGCAGAGAGTGTTACTTTTTTAAATAAGGTAGTTTAGAAGACCCCAGAGAAGGTGAGTCATCATGTGGAGCACACACTTAGGCAAGTCATTAGAGGGAACAGTAAGTACCAGTAGGTTCCAGGAATATCCAGGAGGCCAGTGGACTGGAGCCAAGTGAACAAGGTGGAGAGTAGTGGGAGAGAAATTCAGAGAAGTGAAGGGACCAGATCTCGTAGGCCAATGTAGGACTCTGGCTTTGACCTTGAGTGAGATGAGGAAGCCATTGGGGATTTCGAGCCAGAGAAGAGGCATGGTAATGACTTACATATTAAAATAACCACTGGCCCTTGTGTGTAGCATAGCCCATAGGGAAGGGCAAGGGTGAAAGCAGGGAGTCCAGTTAGGAGTATGAAGATGATGTACCGGGAGCTGATGTTGCCTTCAGCCAGGGTGGTAGAGAAGATGAGAAGTCATCAGAGTCGGGTATAGTCTTTTCAAGCCTAAAGGATTTGCTTATGGATTACATTTGGGATATGACAAAAGAAAAGGATTCAAGGACAACTTCAAGATTTCATTTAACCTCCTTGTGTCAGTTTTTCACTAAAAAAATGATAGTGATTGTCATCTGTTTATCATAAGTGACATTATCTGAGAATGAGATCTGTGTAACAGAGCTATTCAAAGCTCTTGAGGAAGGTTGTTTGTTTCTATTTTTGCCATTTGTGATTAACTGGGAATAAATTTCCTTGGGGATTTACTGGGTGATGGAATAATCCATAGGTTGGCAACTGATTGTGTTAAAAATCTAGATAAATTCTTTTTATGCTGTAGGCCATGGTGAAGGTGTTGGAGCAGCAGAGTCCCAACGTCCCTAATTATTCTGCTGTCACATTTGCTTGGTCTGATATCTCCTCTGTGATCTTTACCTATTTGATGGCTTTTCGTGAGGGAGCTCTATTGCAGAGGCCATTAACAGCCATAGCACCTACCCTTTGTCACTGACCCGGTGGAACTGAAAAATAAAAAACATCTGTTTTTTTTTTTTTTTTTTTTTAAATGACTGGTTTGCTACAGCCGACAGCCTGTCTGTGCTTCCTAGGAGCTGCTCTATAAGGAGGAATCCTGCTGCAGAATGATCTAATTTGTGTAATCTTGAAGGTGGAGCTATTTTTGAAAGAGAACAGAAAAATAATGGAACCCTTTGCTTGTGAATGCCAAGCTGGATCTTACTGACTTAAAAGGAAAAGGGCTCAGTTAGATCTTGTAGTTTGAACTCTAGTTTCCCTCTTGTCCTGCTCACCAGGTCTAGGCAAAATTTATAATAGATATATTTAGGTAATTGCTCTTGAAAACGGTAGCTGGGTTTTTCTTTTCTTTTTTTTAAAAACATTTTAGATAAATATATTACTTGTGATTTGGATAATGTGAGTAGCATAAAAGAGCAGTTACCAAATTCAAGAATTAGAATTCTTTTTACAGTTATTTGATAGACTGATGGTTTGTAACTGGTTCTCAAAACTATCAGACTTTATGGCCCCTTTTCTATCCTGAAATGAAATTCCCAGATAATCAGATTTACCAGCATGTCTGCAATGTCTTTTTTTTTTTTTTTTTTGCGGTACACGGGCCTCTCACTGTTGTGGCCTCTCCCATTGTGGAGCACAGGCTCCAGACGCGCAGGCTCAGCGGCCATGGCTCACGGGCCCAGCTGCTCCGCGCCATGTGGGATCTTCCCGGACCGGGGCATGAACCCGTGTCCCCTGCATCGGCAGGTGGACTCTCAACCACTGCGCCACCAGGGAAGCCTTCTACAATGTCTTAACTGCACTATAAAGGAAAAATAAAAGGAAAGCTGTTTGTAATACAGTATGTGTTTCTATATGTAAATTCTCAGAAGAAATGTGTAAGTGTTCACAGCACATTAGAAACCATAGCTGTCAGGTGCTTGCAGGTACACATCGCCTTATCTCTGTGGATATGGCTCCCATAAATAGAGACTGATACAGGTGTACTGCATGGGTGCCTCATGATATGAGGCAGTGCCATCGGTGATACAGTTTTCTAAAATGGTGGATAAATCTTCATCAAATTCTACACAAAACAAAATATAGTCTTTTCTCTGTTTACTGTAGTTACATTCCTGGAAAATCCAGTGTATATTGATTGGTGAAAAAATCAATTAAGTTTCTATGTAAAATCTATTTAAATCTAGGCTTAGAACATTATAAGCTGCTTTTTATTTACATATGTTTGTGTCTGGCAAGACCAAGGCAAATTTATTGGGAAGCTAATGAAACTTAAGTTTCAAGGTCCTTTATTTGCCTTAAATTCAAAGCCAATTTATTATGAAGCTAATGAAACTTAAGTTTCAGGCTACTTCTGTGGCCCTATACCTAATTTTTTAAAAAACTTTTTATTCAAAAAGTATAATATATAGTACTTAGAAAAGGACAAATATAATAAGTACAATTGATGACTTTTTACAAACTGAACAAAACTAGCACCCATATCAGGAAACAACACATTACCAACACCCCAAAACATTACCTTGTCTGCTTCTAATCACTACCTCTGCCCCCACCAAAGATGACTAGCATCCTAACGTGTAAGAGCGTAAGTTAGCTCTGCCTGCTTTGGTACTTCATACCGTGTATACTCTTGTATCTGACTTCTTTTGCTCAACATGATGTTTGTGTGAATCAGCCATGTTGTTGCATATGGTTGCAGCTCATATATTCTTGTTGCTGTACAGTATTCCATGTGCACATGTATCACAAGTTATTTAATCACTGGGCTGGCGGTGGTCATATAGGAGATTTCCCATATTGTGAATAGGGCTGCCATGGACATTCTCACCTGTCTGTCGGAGGTCATAAGCACTCTCGTACAGTTCATTTCGTTTCTCTTGAGAGGACAGCCAGGAGTGCAATTGCTGGGTTGTGTGAGAGTTCCTCTTGGGTCAGATCGCTACCATCAGTTGGGATTGTCTTTTGCGTTTCAGTTATTCTGAGTGGAGGTGAAATGGCTGCTCCAGTGGTGTTAATCTGCATTTCCCTCATGATGTTGGGAACCTTTTCATAAGTTTAGCAGCCATCCGATATCCTCTTTTATGAATTGTCTGTTCAGGTAGTTTTTCTATTGGGTTGTCTGTTTTCATTGAATTGTAGTTCTTTTTCTTCCAAATATCTTCTCATACTCTGTGGGCTTCCTTTTTACTCTTTCAATGGTGTTTGTTGAACACAAATGCTTAAATCTGTCCAGTTTATCCATTTTCCCCTTTATATTTAGTGTCTTTTATGTCCTGTTTAAGAAATCTTAGTCCATTCAAGATCATGAAGAGGTTCTCTAATACTTTCTTCTCAAGCTGTATTATTTTTCTTTCACATTTAGATCTATAGTCCATCTGGAATTGATATTTGTGTGTGGAATGGAGGGTTAAGATACATTCCCCCCACATGGATCTTCCATTACCCCTGTACCATTTACTTAAAAGATCATCTTTTTTGATGGAAATAAATGTTCTGTGTTTTGATTGTGATGGTGCTTACGCCATTTGTCAAAACTCATAAAACTGTACTCTCAAAATAGGTGAATTTTATTGTATATACATTAGACTAAAATTGAAAATAAAACAGAACAAAACTAAAAAAAAAAAAAAGATCATCTTTTTCCACTGCTCTGCACGTCACCTTGATTGTAAATCACATGACATTTTACATGTGGGTCTATTTTTAGACTTTCTGTCTGTACCGTTGGTCAGGTTGTCCATGCTTGTACCAGTGTTCCCCCTGCTCTACTCCTTTATCTTTCCTTTATCTTTATAATAGTCCTATTACCTGGTGGTGTAAGTCTTCAACTTTGTGCTTTCATGATTGCCTTGACTTGTCTTTGCTCTTTCATTTCTTTTTTTTGCGGTACGCGGGCCTCTCACTGTTGTGGCCTCTCCCGTTGCGGAGCACAGGCTCCGGACGCGCAGGCTCAGCGGCCATGGCTCACGGGTCTAGCCGCTCGGCGGCATGTGCGATCTTCCCGGACTGGGGCACGAAGCCGTGTCCCCTGCATCGGCAGGCGGACTCTCAACCACTGTGCCACCAGGGAGCCCTGCTCTTTCATTTCCTTAAAAATTTTAGAATCAAATTTTCAATTTCCTTAAAAGTTTTTTGAGAATTTTATTAGGATTGCATTGACTCTTGTGGATTAATATGGAGAGAACTGAAATGTTTAAAGTATCGGTTCTTTCAGTCCATGGATGTGTTATGTCCCTCCATTTATTTAGATCTTCTTTCACTGATTTTGCACTTTTAGCATAGAAGTATTGTAAATCTTTCTTTAGATGTATTCTTATATATTTGATACTTTAAAATCCTAGACCTAATTTTGTAACTGTATTTGCATGCTTCTCCTGTAGAGGACCCTCCAGCTTGTAAAAGCTTTAGGCCCTACAAGACCTGGTTCTGCCCCGGTCAGAACATTCCACTTACGTGAATGTTGGAAATTGTGCAGGAAGCTAGTCATTTCTTAATTGTGAGGGGCTCAGAGGAATTGTGGGTTGTAGGAGGTCTGGCTTTCTTGTTTTTTCCACCACTGAATGTCAGTGAAGTCTCTAGTCACTGTGACAATCCAGAAAGCCCCCTGGAGGCGTTAGCACCACCATTATATTCCAGTTATGATAGTTACATCCAGATGATATAAGTGTGCTTGAGTATCTTCCAGTGTGTGTGGCTTTTTATTTGTTTTAGGAAGAGACCTGAAGTAAACCAGCAATTTCAAATGTTGTCATCCCTAATCTAGACCTTAAAAACTAGCAAATGATTAATCTTCACAGACTTCTGTTTGCACAGAGAGACTGGTAGAGTGGATTGAACACTGGACTTGGAGCCAGAAGAGTTAAATCCTTCCTTGAACAAAAACTGTGATTTGGGGTTGGTTACCTTTTGAGCCTCCATCTCATCAGAATGGAAAGAAAGAAAAAAGACTGTCCAGCTGACTACCCAGGGTTGTTGGGAAGAACAGATGAAATAATTTATAGATGCCGTCTTAAGTCTTAGAGTACTATAGAAAAGCCATTGAGTCGGTCTATGAGTTTGCTAACTTCAGTTTTTGCTGGAGCTGTAGGCAGAATTACCAAGACGAAGTCTCCTAAACGGTATGGATCTGCCCGGTCCGGGGTTCTTTGAGTTTGGTCACTTTAGAGATAACTTATTCATGGAAAGTGGTGTCTGGTTTTTAAAAGCTGTGTGTTTATAGGAAGGCAACAAGAGCACTACTCTGTTGGGATTCCTGTGTCTTAATTCAAATTCTGGTTTTCAACATGAAAGTAGGCAAACCACTCACTTTCCATTTCCTTCATCATCTTACTGCTTAGAAGTGCTTTGAGGATTCTGGTAAAATTTAAGCAAATTTTATGTTCCTCAGTGAAAGTTTCCATGTGAATATAGGTGTTACATTATTATAATTAAATTCTCATTCATATTAATTCACTATAACCCTGGCCTTCCAGCCAGTGGATTGAGAAATCCCTGGCCTCTTACTGGATGAAAAGGTGATAAGATTTTGGAATGTAAGTTGTGAGAGAGGAAGGATACTGTCTCTGCAGTTTTAACATGGAATATACTTAATACTCATATGAAACTGAATTACAATGTGAACTCCTCACCCCCTCCCATAACTAAGTCTCCGTAGTACCTCTGGAATGCACCTTCTCATACAGACTGATGCTCGTTTGAACTGCATTTTGGTTTCATTTGTTTTTTTTGTTTGTTTGTTTTTGTTTTTGTTTTTTTTGCGGTTCATGGGCCTCTCACTGTTGTGGCCTCTCCCGTTGCGGAGCACAGGCTCCGGATGCGCAGGCTCACGGGCCCAGCCACTCCGTGGCATGTGGGATCTTCCCGGACCGGGGCACGAACCCGTGTCCCCTACATCGGCAGGCGGACTCTCAACCACTGTGCCACCAGGGAAGCCCCATTTTGGTTTCATTTGAAGTTTCAACATTTGATTATTTTCCATCCTGGTTTTATTTTTTTTACTAGTCTACTTCCCCTTAATAGTTTTCTTCCCCTTGTTGTTGTATTTATTTCTAGTCAAAGTTGTACATAATATTTTAAAGAGTCAAGTAGTTCTACAAGGCTCCTTTTAAAAACAATCTTTGGATAGTATCTGGTGAATTCCAAATGTGGAAGATTGTTTGGCTTTTTCATCATCACCTCATTCTCCCAATAAAATTGTAATTTTGGTTATATTATTATTCAGGATGTTTATTATTATGACCGTAGAAGGGCAAGTCACTGTTGAGCCATATAGCCAACTATGATTTTCCTTTCCTGGCCAATTTTTAGTTTTTCCAAGCATCCATAATCATCTTTTTAGTTTTGTTTGATTAATAGCTAATGTTAACTGAATACATAATATGTACTAGGTGCTGCTCTAATTGCCGTCCATGTGTTAATTCATTTAATTATCAGATAGGTAGAGGTGTGCAAAGGGGTTAGGTAACTTGCTGAAGAAAGCTGCATTGCCAGAGTTCGGACCCTGGCAGTCTGGCCTCAGGATCTATGCTCTTAACTACTGTGCTACACTTTTTTCACTGTCTATTAATATGCACTTAAACATTTTTTTAATTGAGGTAAAATTTGAATGCAGTGAAACGCACAGATCTTGGGGTTATAGTTGGATGAGTTTTGAAAAACATACACATTCATGTAACCAACACCTTAATCAAGAATGTTTTTGTCACTTCCAGTCATTCCCCACCTGTCATAGGCAGTTACTGTTCTGGGTTATATGGTCATAGATTATGTTTGTCTGTTCTTGAGCCTCATATAAGTGGAATCATGTATATTCTTGTGTTGACCTTCTTTTGCCAGATTCATCCATGTTGTGTGTTAGTGGTTCATTATTTTTTATTGCCAACAAATACTACAATTTTTTCATCTATTCTGCTGATGGACATATGGGTTGTGTACAGTTTTGGGCTTTTCTTTATAAGGCTGCTATGAATGCTCTTGTGACAAGCCTTTTGTGGACTTACATTTTCATTTCTTTGGGGATAACTATGTAGGATTGGAATGGTAGGACTTAGTATAGGTTTATGCTTAACTTTATTTTTTATAGTATTTATTTAATTTATTTTTATTTTTGGCTGCGTCAGTTCTTAGTTGCAGCATGCGGGATCTTCGTTGAGGCATGTGGGATCTTTTCTCGTTGCGGCATGTGGGCTTCTCTAGTTGTGGCATGCGGGTTTTCTCTTCTCTAGTTGTGGCGTGCAGGCTCCAGGGCGCGTGGGCTCTGTAGTTTGTGGCACGAGGGCTTAGTCGCCCTGCGGGCAGGTGGGATCTTATTTCCCTGACCGGGAATCAAACCCGCGTCCCCGCATTGCGAGGCGGATTCTTTACCACTGGACCACCAGGATGTCTCTATGCTTAACTTTATAAGGTGATTGTGTCAGTTTACATTCTCACTTCCTGTGGCAGATTCTAAGGTGGCCCCCATGATCCCTGTCCCCTCATATTTATGCTTTAGTGTAATCCCCTCCCTTTGAGTGTGGGCGGGACCTGTGACTTGCTCCTTCCTAACAGAAGATGTCAGAGGTGATGGGATGTACGTGATTATGTTGCATCAGACTGTAGTGCCCACCCTGTGGGGAGACTCCTTTGCTGGCTTTGGAGAAACAAGTTACCATGCTGTGAGCTGCCTATGGAGAGGGCCATGTGGCAGGGAGCTGGGGGCGGCTTCAAGTCCACAGCCAGAAGGAAACGTGGCCCTCGGTCCAGTAGCCCACGAAGAACTGAATGCTGTCAACAAGGAGGTGAGCTTGGACACAGATCCTACCCAACGCAAGCCGCACGTGAGACCACAGCCCCAGCTGACACCTTAATTGGAACCTTGTGGAGGACCCAGCCCAGCCACGCCTGGGCTTCTAACCCACTTAAACTGGGAGATGATTAACATGTGTTATTGTAAGCTGCTAAGTTTGTGGTAATATTGTTGTGCAGCAGTAGATAACTAATACCAGCAGTATACAAAAGGTCCTGTTGCTCCACATTTCCACCAACATTTAATTTTGTCAGTCTTTTTAATTTTAGCCATGTGAATGGGTATGAAACGTTCACTCCTTGTGGTTTTAATTTGCATTTCCCTAATTAATAATGACATTGAATATCTGCTGATTGGCCATTTGGATATCTTCCTTTGTGAAGTATCTATTCAAGTCTTGCCTGTTTTATAAATTGGTATGTTTGTCTTTTAATAATTTATTTGTAGCAGTTCTTTATATATTACAGATAAGTCCTTTCAGATGTAGGTCTGTGCATGTGACTCTGTGTGTGTGTGTGTGTGTGTGTGTGTGTGTGTGTGTGTGTGTGTGTGTGTGTGTGTCTCTGATAGATATTACTTTCTTCCAGTCTGTGACTGGGAGGAACTCCCACATCCCTCTCACCTCACCCATGTTCCCAAACTTTTTACATTTTTCCACATTTACTCTACTATGCTAGCTTTCTCTAAATTAGTTTTTCTGAGCCATTTGAGACCAAGTTATGTACATGATGCCCTACCACCCCCAAATATTCCCTCGAATCAAGTGCACTCCTAAATAACTAGTACACGCCCTCTAAGTCAGGTAATTAGCATTGATAAAACCCTTTTCTCCAATCCATAGACCCCAATCACATTTTGCCAGCTGCCCAGCAATACCTCCTTTTGATTTTGCTCCAGGATCCCACCAAGGAACATGCATTGGATTTAGTTGTCACGTCTTTTCTTTTTTCTTTTTTAATATTTCATTTCATTTATTTATTTGGTTGCTCCGGGTCTTAGTTGTGGCAGGCGGGCTCCTTAGTTGCAGCTCGCTGGCTCCTTAGTTGTGGCATGCGAACTCTTAGTTGCGGCATGCATGTGGGATCTAGTTCCCTGACCAGTGATTGAACCCAGGCCCCCTGCATTAGGAGCGCGGAGTCTTACCCACTGTGCCACCAGGGAAGTCCCCTGTCATGTCTTTTCGTGTCCTCCAACCTGGGATAACCTCTTAGTCTTTTCCTGTCACTCATGTCCTCAGCTCGTTGTATGTTCAGTAGGATGATCTGCAAGCTGAATCTATTAGTATTTCCTTGTGACCAGGTTGTGATTTCTTGCCAAAAATATCACAGAAATGATGCTGTGGATATTCTCAGTACATCACATCAAGGAACACATGGTGTTAACCAAGTCCCATTACCGGTGATGTTAACCTTGATCATCTGGTCATGTTGGTGTCTGTGACGTATCTCTACTTTTCTGCAGACTTTTCTTTTTGTAACTGATGAGTATTTTGTGTGGAGACAGTTTGAGATTATGCCAATATTCTGTTCCTCATCACACTTCGAACTTACAGCATTAGTGTCTTCCCTAAATCAGCAAGCACTATGTGTTTGCCAAATGGTGATTTTTTTTTGTTTCCATTATTCCTTCTACATTTATAAATTGTTCTATTGTAAAGATGAGCCTTTATCATCTCCTTCCTCCCTTCCTCCCTCGCTCCTTTTCTTCCTTTCAGTATGGACTTACGGATTTGTGATTTATTCATTGTGTTGTAATTTACTAGTGTTATTATTTATTTTGATGCTCAAAGTACTCCACATTTGGTCAGTGAGAGCTCTTCCAAGCTGTTTCCCTTTTATATGTTCTTTGCATTCTTTGAACACTTGTAATTTTCTAGAACAAGATGTTCCAGGCTTATCTTGTGTTTTCTCTGCCCTGGCCCTGGAATCAGCCATTTCTCTAAAGAGTCCTGGTTCTTTTAGTGGAGGATGGTATTTAGAAGCCAAGATTGGAGGTTTGTTGTGCTCATTGTTACAGGATGTCATTACTTCTAGGTGCTCTCAGAAAACAGAGCCTGGGGCTTCCCTGGTGACACAGTGGTTAAGAATCCGCCTGCCAATGCAGGGGACATGGGTTAGAGCCCTGGTCTGGGAAGATCCTACATGCCGTGGAGCAACTAAGCCCATGTGCCGCAACTACTGAGCCTGCACTCTAGAGCCCGTGAGCCACAACTACTGAGCCCACGTGCTACACTACTGAAGCCTGCGCACCTAGAGCCTGTGCTCCGCAACAAGAGATACCACTGCAACGAGAAGCCCGTGCACCGCAACAAAGAGTAGCCCCCGCTCGTCACAACTAGAGAAAGCCCGCGTGCAGCAACAAAGACCCAATGCAGCCAAAAATAAATAAATAAAATAAATAATTTTATTAAAAAAGAAAAAAGAGAACAGAGCCTGGAAATGTAAGTGAGTATCTATAGCACATACCCGCCCCCCCCCAAAAACACACACACACTCTCTATTTCTGTAGAGAAACCATATGTTTTTTTTTTAAAACTGTAAAAGACCCAGGAGTTCAAACTAACACCTTCATTTCCAGTATAATACCTCAAGGTTCTCTCCAGCCCTACCCTTTTCCATGTTTGTTAGTACCTTTTCCAATTTCAAAAATATACCAAAGTAGAGAAAATGTGTAATGAATCCCCGTGACCTCATCACCCAGCTTCATTATCAGCTGGTTGTTTCATCTGTATTCCTACCTCCTACCCCGACTTTCACTCCCAGATAATTGAAGCAAATCCCAGATGTCGTAGGATTTCTTCTATAACAATTTCAACATATACCTCTAAGAGGTAAGGACACGTTTTAAGAGTATATAACGCAATACCTTTATCCCTCCTAAAATAATTTACGTTTTAAGAGTATATAACAGTGATACCTTTATCCTGCCTAAAATAATTGAGTCCTTAATATTAACTACTTACAGCCAGTTGAGCTGGACTTCACAGAAGATTTAATAGTGGGAGGAAGAGAATTCAGGTTGAGGGAAATGTGGGTAAGTGACAGGGGTTACAAGTCTGGTTTAGGGCTGCGGCAATGGAAGTGGAAAGTAAATGGCAGATATGAGTCATTGTGGAGGAAAAGTCAATGGAATTGTCGCATTGCAGACAGCAGGTGTCTCTTCCCTCTGTTTCTGGTTAACAGTGTTTGAGTGGTTGTTTTGAGCCGTATAGAACAGGGTCAGCAGACCGAGTCCTACTGTCAGCCAGTGTTTGTAAGTAAAGTTTTTCGGGTACCCAGCCACATCCGTTTGTGCACACATTGTCTACAGCTGCTCTCGCCCTGCAGAGGCAGAGTTGAGTGATTGCAGCAGATACCCCATGACCTGTGAAGCCCCAGATATTTACTGTCTAGCCCTTTATAGAAAAAGATTGCTGACCCCTGATCCAGAGGAAACTGGGTCCTGGGTTTAGTGCTGTCGGAAGGCTGTGTTGAATGTACTGGTAAGGAGCAGCCGTGTTTGTGATGTATAGGAGTGAGAAGCCTGGGAGTTTGCTTTGTTCTGTCTTGATCATTCTCTCTGTAGCCTGAGAAAGCAAGTTTCTCTAAGAATTTCTCTGCCTGTTTGCCTGTTATCTTGTTTATTGTCTTTCTCTCCCACTAGTCAGGGATTCTTGCATATTTTGTTCACTACTCTATCCCCAGGGCCTGGATTAGCGCCAGACACTTAGCAGGCACTCAGTAAACAATTATTGAATAAACAAGTCAGTGCATTAGTGTTTCTGCTCCTCTTCTGCATTAGACACATTTGGAGCTTCTTGGGGGATAAGAGTGATGTATTTTTAGGTGACAATGATGCTATTATGTAAATCCATTATAATTTTCCCCCAACAAAGTTTAGAAAAGTGTTCATCAATACAATGGAGTGATAAGCAGCAACTAAAACTAGTAATTATGAAGATTGTAGAAATGTGGGAACACGTTTATAATGGGTCAAAATCTTATGCACACTGCCTCTGTAAAATATATATGAATATGGGCAAAGGCTAGAAGATAATGCGAAAACGAAATCATTGTTTTAAGACAGTGGATTTTTGGGGTGGTTTTTCTCTCCAGATTTTTCTTTAATACTGTTGTTTTCTCATATTTTCAATAATGATTTTAAAAATATATAATTTTTCTGTGCCTCTCCGCCCGCCCCATACATGTACGTCTGCACCATGTCCAGAAATATAACCTTTAGCTTGGGTCACAAATAATGCAATAATCAGAAATTAGAGTTAGTATTGGAAAGGTTGGTGGGCATTATGGGTGAATGGTCCACTTTATCCCATGGTAAACTGCTACAGTATACTTCCCAGCAGGACATGCCTGTAAGCATTCTTGGTTAGAGCCTGATTTGGGTTTATATGTAAGCTTACATTTAGACAAAAGCCCTTTTATTTGAAATGGAACATGAACAGGCATGGTGGGAAGGAGTGGTCTGGGTGAGAATGTCTTATGTTTGCGTTTTCTCAAAGCAGTACTTCCGCCTTCCTTTTATTCTGAGATGCACGTTCTGCCTGGCTTTTCTTTTTTCCATAGAAAGGCAGCATTTTCTCGGGGATGCAGTCATTTGGAGCAGTCATGTGGTTTTCTTCCCATTTCACGTTTAGGCTGCCTTTAAAAACATGGATAAATCTTTTCTTTGTACCTCACTTTCTCTATGTGCAAAATTGTTGTTCGCTATACATCTTCCAAGGATGTGGTGAGTTTATAGCCGTTTTATTTAAATAGGTGTTTGTGTTTGTTCTACCTAACTACGTTTCTAGGTTATATATAGTTGGTGTTCCAGCCGTTGCCTGTAGGCTTCGTCTGAGTGTCTTGTCAGGGGCTGGAATTCTGCACTGCAAAACAAAATACAGAAAGATCCCACGATTTCAGCCTGCTCTTTAAGGGAATATTACCTCTCAGGTTTAGCAAATGGGAAGATGATAAAGTATCTTAGTTAATTCAAGGTAAAACCCAGAGTCCTTCCAGTGGTCTACAAGAGCCTATGTGATATGGCTGTCTGCCCCTCTTACTAATCTGACCGCCTGCCACTTCCCCGTAGGTCACTCCATTCTCAGTGGGCCTCTTGCGCTTCCTTGAAAATGTCATGTGACCTGCCTCTTTGCACTGCCTCTGCTGGTAGATACATGGTTCATTCTCGTTCTTCTTCTAAGTGTTTACTCAAGAGTCACCTTCCCAGTGAAGTGTGCCCCAAGCCCTCCTTCCCCCATGTCGTTCCTGCTTCTTTTTGTCCATAGCAGTTGTCAACCTCTAACACACTATATAATTTTCTTATATATTATGTTTGTTGTTTGCTGTCTCCTCCCTGCTCTTAGCTAGAATGGACGCTCTGTGAGGACAAGGATTTTTGCTGGTTTGGTTCACTGTTGCATCCCTAGTGGTTAGATTCGGGTCAGCTGTATAGTAAGCGCTAGGTAAATATTTGTTGAATATTTACAGTGATTGGGACACTGACTTTCACTTTCCACTTGGAATCTTACTTATGTGATTGTTACTACCATACCCTCTTGACCCCAGGGGTACTCTGTTCCCCTTTAATGAGCAAAGGTGAAAACATCTCTTGGTTCTGCTTTGGCGTAATTGAGATAGGCTGGAGAGTTCAAGAAAATGTTTTTGTTTTTGTTTTCATTAGGGGGTGTTCATTTTATTTATTTATTTATCTATTTTTATTTTTGGCTGTGCCGGGTCTTAGTTGCGGCATGCATGCGGGATCTAGTTCCCTGACCAGGGATCGAACCCGGGCCCCCTGCACTGGGAGCACAGAGTCTTACCCACTGGACCACCAGGGATGTCCCCAAGGAAACGTTTTGAGTGTTAAGAATAATGGAGAAATGAGTACAGAAAATGCAAGAAGTGTAATGGTCTAGCTTATAGTGTATGACGCTTGAATCTGTCTTAGCTAGCTGGCTCTGGTATCTTGCATGCCCTATCCTCGTCTACCCATTTATGAGAAACCTAATCTTAGCTTTGAAGGACTCGTACTGACCTTGCCTTGATGTCCTTGCATGTGGCTCCATCTCATAATCTGCTACTGAGGAGCTTCCCCCCGTACATCTTCACAACTATCAATGAGACCAATGGAACATTCATTTTCTAGTTTGAGTATCAGTCAGCTTGGGCTGCCATAACAAAATACCACAGACCGAGTAGCTTAAACAACAGACATTTGTTTTCTCGCAGTTCTGGAGACTGGAAGTCCAAGATCAAGGTGCCGTCAGAGTTGGTTTCTGGTAAGACCTGTCTTCCTGACTTGTAGATAGCCACCTTCACATGGCCTTTCTTCTGTGTACACTTAGAGAGAGAGATCTCCGGTATCTCTTACTCTTCTTATAAGGACACCAGTCCTATTGGATTAGAGCCCCACCCTTATGACCTCATTTAACCTTAATTATTTCCCTAAAGGCCCTGTCTCAAAACACAGTCACATTGGAGGTTAGGGCTTCACCATATGAATTGTGGGTGGGAGTTGGGGAGAGGAGACACAGTTCAGTCCGTAAGCGTCATCTCTTTTACTGGAACGAATAACATTATGCTTCAGCTGAGATAGCACACAGGTGGCATGGCCTTCATTAGCATTTTAGCTGGCATTTACTGAGAGCTAACCATGTCCCAAAATGCGTGCTGGATGCAGGGGACATCCTGTACCCTGCCATCATGAAGCCCACGGCTCAGCAGAGGAGACAGACAAGGGTGACAAGTACTGTGAGGGTGCATCTATGTGTCAGGGAAAGCATACTTGAGAAGATTGTGTAATATTCTTGCAGATCTGTCAATAAATATATCCATAGTTACAGCACCATAGCATATAGTGTACTAATACGGTAATAACACACATATACAGCAACAGGAAGGCAGTTCCTTCCACCTCTAGCCTAAACCCTCTTCCTTGTCTTCCCCTGGCTTTAGTCCTCCAGCCCCTCTCCCCAACCTTGACCCCTGCTCAACATTTTTCCCTTTTATTTTAACAATCCATGACTTTTCTTTTCATTCGCTATAGAAAGTTACTGATTTTTTTTTTCTCAGTACTTTTCCTTAACAAGTTGAGTTGAACATTTAGTTCTCTGTTCTCATCTCTTAGCTTTCTGCAGAGGCAGTTCCTGATGCTAAGTGAAAACTGTTCCCATCAGAGTCTACTGTTTGCCATTAATAAATGCTAAAGGAAATTGTCAGCCAGCATTAATGCTCTGTTCATAAAATTGCAATTACTGATGCAGCATTTTGTGAAGTTCTTACTATATAAATGGTGCAAGTGATTTGATCAGTTACGACTTCTGAGAATTCCACACATAGTAAGCCAACATTTCTTTTTCCTTCTCAGGGGGATACACATAACATTAAATTAAGTTTGTTTTGCTTGCCATACATTTTAAACTGAGCTGGCTCTCCTGCCTGTGCCCAGGCGTGTTTATGAGAGTGTAACTGATTTCTCTCACAGCATGGACATCGAGGGAGCAGCCTTCTCCTGCCTCAGTCTCATTAATGCTTCATGGTCTTGAAATATCAAAAAGCACTTACTACTTGCCTTAGTGCTTTATGACCCTGTGATAAACTACCTAAGCTCCTACCAGACACCTCCTGATTTTGATGGCATGGCTTTACCTCATAGCACACTCCATAAAGTACTCAGTCTAATAGATATTATTTGTGGTCCTTCTCTTTTCTGTTGGTTCTGTTCCCAAGTCTTTGTATATAATGTTTCTAGTCTTTGGGTTGTAAACTTCCCCAGACAGGTGACATGCTGATACTTAGGTTGAACTTATTTTCAGTAGCTTTTATAATTGTGTAGTAGAGGCTTTTAAAAAAGGTTTTTTAAAAAATCTTTTTTCTTTCCTATTATCCTTTCCTTTTGTCTTTCTATTCCAATTTTGCTTGTTCATTCATCCATCTGTTCTTCTGTCCCTCTACCTGACATTTGTTGAACATTTACTAGGTGATAGTTGTTGTGGAACTTTCTTGGTCCTCTTGACCATAGCCCTGGGCTTCACATACTTCTTTTGTTCTCTGTAAACCATTTTCCTTTTCCATCCTCACATGGAATATTTTCCGATACTCTGATAGCTGTCGGTTGTAATTAGTGAAGTTAATTTCTTCAGTAGATGATTCTCTTTTCTCTTTTATTAGCTTTAGAATTTTACTGGCCTTGTTTTGTAAATAGGTCTATCACAAAGGCTATTATACAAACAGGAAATAAATGTGATTTTTCTCTTTTTTTTTCTTTCTCAATATTACTATAACTGACTTATGGTACCTTCATAAATGGAGAAACTGTCACTCTCAAGTAGAAATGCAGTGTGAGCTGCACATGTGTTTTTTTAAAAAACAGCTTTATTGAGATGGGATGCACATACCATACAATTCACTTATTTAAAGTGTGCAATCCACTGGTTTTTAGTATATTCATAGAGACTGTACTTTAAAATTTTCTAATAGCCACATGAAAAATGGGAAAAGAAACAGGTGAAATTAATTATGTATTTTATTTAACCCACTGTATCTAAAGCAAGTGTGATCAATGTAAAAGAATTTCCACTGCTTCCGTTTTTAAATTTAAATTCATTTAAGTTAAATAAAAAATTTAAATGTCATTTCTTAGTCAAACTAGCTTCCTTTTAAGTGCTCAGCAACCACACGTGGTCAGTGGTTATAACCGTATTGGACCATGGAGCTCTAGAAGGACAATCTTGTTGCAAGATGATACTGCCTCAGGCAACTGTAATATTTATTGAAAATGTAAATTTTCTGACTGTTTGGTAATGAGCCTGTTTTGGAGCATGAATCAAATTTATTTGACTGACATGGTTGAGAGACAGTGTGTTTATTTGCTGTTGGACAGTGAGAGAGGAGGTAAGTTGCAGAAGAAAGTCTTGCCAACGTGACTCCAAGAGGAGGCAAGAGTTGGCAAAAGATTTCACTTGGGCTATAGCTTTCCCATTCGTACACACTCATCCTCATACACGGATGCACTTAGTTGATATTAAGCACCTCTTTCTCATTTCTCATAAAGAACTGTAATTTTGGCTTTTGTATCTAGTTTGTCCCATGAAGCTTTTCAGTGTTTTCAAGGAGCAAACAAAGGTATAGTGTTCTCTTTTTCTAGCCTTTTAATCTGCTATCTCCTACATGTTTACTTTTTCCTACAGACTCTTTACCACCAACTTAAAAATCATTAAACAATTTTAAAGTATGAGAAGTGTTAGTAACTTCAAGTGCTCCAAGATGTTAGTCAGGTAGTTAGTTACTGTCATTTGAATACTTGGAGCTAACTGTATTGACTGGAAAAGTCTGGCAGTTGCTCAAAAGATTAAACAGTTTAACCATAAGACCCAGCAATTCTACTCCTGGATAGATACCTAAAAGAAGTGAAAACACATGTCCGTACAAAAACTTGTACATGAAGGTTCATAGCAGCGTTACTCATAATAGCTAAAAAGTAGAAACAACCCACTGTCCATCAGTGATGGGTGGATGAATAAAATGGGGTATATCCTTACAGTAGAATATTTTTTGGCAGTAAAAGTATGAAGTACTGATTCATTCTACAGCATGGGTGAACTTTGAAGACATTGTGCTAAGGGAAAGAAGCCTATCACATGCTGTATGATTGTATTTATATGAAATGTCCAGAACAGGAAAATCCATAGAGACAGAAGGCAGATTAGTGATTGCCTAGGGCTTGTGGGGTTGAAAGAAAATGGGGAGTGACTCCTAATGGGTATGCGGTTTCTTTTTGGGGATGATGAAAAGGTACTAAAACGGATTGTGGTGATAGTTGCACAGTTCTGTGAATGCAGTGACAACAACTGAATCGTACACCTAAGTGGATGAATTATATAGCACATGTGAGTTGCATCTCGAAGTTTGTTTAAAAAAGTGCTGACAGGCAAGAGTTCTCAGCAAGTTCTCAGTAAATGGTAGTTCCTGTCCTCTCCACATTGGTTTTACCTTCTTTCCTTTATTTATTCCCCCTGAGATAAAAATAAAAAGAAATAAAAGCTGAAAGCCTTCTGGTCTTCCTGTATCTTAAAAATTTTTTTTTAATTAAGGTAACATTGGTGTATAACTTTATATAAGTTTCATGTGTACAGCGTCATATTTCTACTTCTGTATACACTACAGCATGCTCACCACCAAAACTTTGGTTTCCATCTGTCGCTGTACAGTTGACCCCCTTTACCCATTTCACCCTTCCCCCACCCCCACCCCTTCCCCAGTGGTGACCACCACTTTGTTCTCTGTATCTGCGTATTTGTTTTTGTTTGATGTGGTTTGTTCATTTATTTTGTTTGTTTTGCATATTCCACATATGAGTGAAATCATATGGTATTTGTCTTTTTCCATCTGACTTATTTCACTTAGCATAATTCCCTCAAGGTCCATCTATGCTGTTGCAAATGGCAAGATTTCATCTTTTCTTTTCTTCTTTTTTTTTAATTAATTAATTTAATTTATTTTATTTTTGGCTGCATTGGGTCCTCACTGCTGTGCGCGGGCCCCCTCCAGTTGCGGAGAGTGGGAGCCACTCTTTGTCGCGGTGCGCGGGCTTCCCACCGCAGTGGCCCCCGCCGTTGCAGAGCACAGGCTCCAGAGCGCAGGCTCAGTAGTTGTGGCACACAGGCTCAGCTGCTCCGCGGCATGTGGGATCTTCCCGGACCAGGGCTCGAACCCACGTCCCCTGCATTGGCAGGCGGATTCCTAACCACTGCACCACCAGGGAAGCCCTCATCTTTTCTTATGGCTGAATAATATTCCATTGCAAATATGGAATTGTATATACATATACCACAACTTCTTTATCCATTCATCTATTGATGGGCACTTAGGTTGTTTCCATATCTTGGCTGTTATAAATAATGCTGCAGTGGACATTGGGGTACATGTAGCTTTTTGAATTAATGTTTTCATATTCTTTGGATAAATACACAGAAGTAGAATTGCTGGATAATATGGTAGTTCTAGTTTTAACTTTTTTAGGAATCCCCATACTGTTTTCCATACTGGCTGCACCATTTTACATTCCCACCAACAGTGTGTGGGGTTCCTGTAGCAATCTTCTTCAGCCCAGATTTCAGTGCTTTCCCGACCAATCACATTTAGCGTTTTTCATATGTAACTTATATTATTTTCTTTTGATACTTATGTCTTGTAGATCTTATTATACAGTGAGACCCTGTAGAGAAAAAATATTGGGGCATGTGTTTAACCAGGGGCTATGCTTAAGAGCCTTGCCTGTATTCTGTCATTTAACCCCTGCAGTGACCCTGTGCCTCCACAGTTAATGAGCAGCACAGGTGGCATGTGAACCGCGGCCCGTGGGCTCTGAAGTCCACGTCCTAACAGCTGTGCTGCTCTGCCTTCTTGTGAGCCCCACAGCCTCAGGCCCTGGGCTCTAGTCCATATGTTACATTTTTGCTAATTGATTGTTGTGTATTCTGATACTTGTCCAACTTTTTTCCTGAAATACTCCAAGAGATACATGAAGATGTATCACTAGGTGTCTTGTGGTATAGTCCGAAGGCTGCCAGCCACAAACACAAAATGGCTTTGAAATCTTATGTTTAATCATGAACAGTTGTGTAAATCCAGCATTTTAGTCTTTACATGTGTGCATTCAAATATAAAATTCATCCCTCCCTACCCCCTCACCCCCAAATCACAGTAAAATTGTTCTTGGAGTCCTGTTCATCTGGTGTGATCCAGGTGCACTGAGGTATATGTCAGAATATTTTCAGAAGCACAATTGTAGAATCTGTTTCTCAGCTTCAGATACTATTCTCTAATACTATCAATATACATCCAGCACTGACTTCTCGTCTTAACTTCAAACTCATGTATCCAAGTGCCTATTTGACATCTGCATTTGGACGTTTAATCAGCATCACAGCTTCATTCTGGTGGCGATGGCCTGGACTACAGGGAGAGCAAAGAAAGATGTGCAGAATACACTAGACTCCAAGTCCAAACCTCTTTTTCCTCCAATTTTCCCCATCTCAGTAAATGGTACTACCATCCACCTAGCTGCCCAAGCCAAACACCTAGAAATTATCCTAGATTCTTCTTTTTTATTCCCACTACATCTAATCCATTAGCAAGAGCTATTGATTCTACTTTTAAGATATCTTGAAATCATCCCCAGCTCTTCTCTTTTCTTTGCTTTCCCTGTTGTCCAAGCCATCACCACCTGCATCATGCAGTAGCTACCTAACTAATCTGCTTCTCCTCTTTCCCTTTACAATTCTTCTCTACACAGCCAGGGTGATGTTTTTAAAATGCAAATCTGATTATTTTACTCCCCTGCTTAATAGCCTCCAGTAAAACCCAGACTTCTTGGCCCATAAGATTATTTGGCTTGGCCTCTGCCCGCCTCTCCAGCCTCATCTTTTACCCTCATTCACTACATTTCTTTCTTTCTTTTTTTTAATTGTTATGGTTATTTTTTAAATTTATTTATTTATTTATTTGGCTGCATCAGGTCTTGGTTGCAGCACACGGGATCTTTCGTGGCGGCACATGGGCTTCTCTCTAGTTGTGGCATGTGGGTTTTTTTCTCTCTAGTTGTGGCACGCAGGCTCCAGGACGTGTGGGCTCTGTAGTTTGCGGCACACGGGCTCAGTAGTTGTGGCGCGCGGGCTTAGTTGCCCCGAGGCATGTGGGATCTTAGTTCCCCAACCAGGGATTGAACCCGCATCCATTGGAAAGTGGATTTTTTACCACTGGACTGCCAGGGAAGTCAGTCCCTCGTTCACTACGTTTCTATCACACTGGCCTTTCTGCTGCTCCTAGATGAGGAGAAGTTCAGTCTGTCCTTAGGGCCTTTGCACTTGCAGTTCTCTTTGCCTGGGATGCTTTGATCTTAGATAGTCACATGGCCGGCTCCTTGGTGTCATTCAGATCTCAGCTCAGATAGGCCTTCCCTGGCTGCCGGATCTGAATTAGACACCCATGCTTCTAGCCACTTTCTGAATATGTTACTTTTAACTTTTTCTATTTTGTGTGAAATTTTCTTTTATTTTTGTATATCTCCCCTTCTGCAGTCCCTCCCCTCAAAAAAGATTCTAAGTTTTACAGAAGAGGGATTATACTGTCTTGTTCATTACTGTGTCCCTGGTGCCCGAACAGTCCCTGGCAAACAGTAGATCCTTAATATATGTTGAATAAGCGATTGCTTTTCCCATTGCACATAGGGCCAATGTAAGAATGGGACTTGTGGTGAGCTGAGAGTATATGGACAGTGCTGAGGTAGTAGAAAGTGAAAGGAATGAAAAGCTTCTGGTGCCTTGCATGTTCATCACAGATTTAGTCATAATAATTCAAAACTGGAAACAACCCAAATGTCCATCAACAAATGAGTGGATAAACAAATTGTGGTCCGTACAGTAGAATATCATTTGGCCATAAAAAGGAGTGAAGTACTGATATGTGGTACAACATGAGTGAACCTTGAAAACATTATGCTGAGTGAAAGGAAGCCAGACACAAAAGAGCACTACTTATCCTTTCATTTCTACGAAATTCTAGAAAAGACAGATCTAATCTGGAGTGACAGAAAAGTAGTTAACCCAGGGTGGGAGTGGATTGACTGGAATGGGACGCAAGAAAACCTTTAGGGTTTTGGAAATGTTTTATATCTTCAGTATGGTGGCAGTCACACAGGTGTATAGATTTGTCAAAATGTATTGAAACATAAAATTTAAATGGGTCCATTTTATTATACGTAGACTATATCTCAATAAAGTTGATGAAAAAACTTGTGGTGCCTGCATTTAAGAGTACTTTGGATTTCTCTTGTCTTGTTTACCTGTTTCTTGGGCAGATGACTTTTAAATTTCAAGATCCCCTAGTCACCCGCCGACTCATCCTAGACATACTGGCATTCCAGTTCATGAATCAGTACCAGCATCCTTTGGGTCTCTTGTCCTCTATCTCTAGTTGGCAAAGTATCTTTTTAATGGTAGTGCTGTTGGTTATTTTCAGATATGCTGTTGGAATTTGCCATCAAGGCTAGTTGGATTTCTTTTTTCTTTTTGGGGGGCACACCCCTTGGCTTGTGGGATCTTAGTTCCCTGACCAGGGATTGAACCCAGGCCCTTGGCAGTGAAAGCATGGAGTCCTAACCACTGGACTGCCAGGGAATTCCCTGTCTTCCCTTTAATTCATAGAATCATCTAGTCCCTTTTCTGTTATTAAGTTTTTTTTAATATACAAGCGATATGTGAATGATGTGAAAAATTTCTCCAAACTCCCCGGGACTCTTCTCTCACCCCCCCCCAGTTGAAATAATTATTAAGAATTTGGCATGTATTCTAGATCTTTTCCCCAAGTATTTAAGTACAATATGTGTACAGGTTCACGTAAATGGTTTACATAAGCAGAATCACTATGAGTTGTTCAGTTTGCTCTTTTCCTGTAACAAAGGTGTCTTGGAGATTTTTCCATTTCGTACTTGGAGGTCTCTCTCATTCTTTTTCATGGCTGTGTACTATTCCATAGAATTGACAAAACACAGTTTATTTAACTAATCCCACCAGGTGGATATTTAGTTTGTTTCTGATTTTCACTTTAACAGTCAGTTGAATTTAGACTAATGTAAATAATCTGTGTTTTTAAGGTTTTTCATTTCTTTCTTATTCAGTTATGTAATTATCCATACTACATTTTCTAAGCTTATTGGGGTGAGAAATACCTCACTGATGTTGTAAAGTTGGAACAACACTGTTTGAAGACCTTTACCTTGAAAGAAAAGGTTGAATATAAGTTCTCTGTGCTTGTGGGTTTTATTTATCATTGTGTCTTCAGCGCTTTCTTTTAAGGTGTGTTTATAAAGCAACAGTAGTTACAAAATTGTATTACAGTTTTTATCTGGCTAGTTCAAAAGAAGCATACATCTCTAAGGATCAGATCTAGGACAATACAGGAAGTCAGCAGTTGGTTATAATGGTTGCTCTAGGTTAATATTTTCCCATTGAGCTGGAGTCAAGCCTACGTGAAAAATGTTTTTGTCTCCCTTTTTCTTCCAACTTGAAATCCTGTTAATACACATCATTGCCGTGGAACTTTCTGTCATTGACCAGCTGTTGCTGATTTATTAGCACTTGAAATATTAAAAACAAACCCACAAAAACCCCTGTCTCTTCCCGTTTTCTTGCCCTGTATGTAAGAAGATACACATATATGGATAATTCTGATGTTTAAGGAGATTTAGGAGGTTATATTTTAAGCAGATGGGTTTGAGTGTCTCAAAACCCTCATGATACAAGCGCATTTCCTCCGCTCTGCTTTTCGGCCAGCGCTGGGGTTGGGGAACAGGCTGACGTTTGCGTGACCACCCAAGAGGGGCCCAGACTGCCTTCCGGTGAGGTTTTGACTGCTGCCTAGTTATGAAACAGTCTCAGGACACTGTTTCTGTCGTATTAACTGACCTTGTTGTTAACCTCATCTTCCCTCCCCACCTTTCTTTGTCTGGTTTCTGGTTTGCCTTTCCAATCTGTTATCACACTACAGCGTGAAGGCGTTGCAGTTGGTAGAAATTATTACATTTCTCTGGAGCTTCGAGTTGTCTTGGCTCTGAGCTTCCTTCCCCTTAGGACTTTGTGAGACAAACAGCATAGGTAGCCTGTTGTGTCTGAGGGTTTACATTCTTGTTAACCTTTTAATTTACTGTGAATAAGATGAATTAAAAATTTTTTCCCTCTATTTAAGAGTTGCCTTGGCAAGAAGCTGGAAACCCTAGAACCTTGCTGCCAAGGAGAGTGTGGCTGTTCGTTGTGAATGGGTTGTCTCTTATCGTTAGCGTGCAGCTAGATACCTTCAGTGGGAAGAGACGGAAGGCAGCGCAACAAAAGCTTCAGAGGACAAAGGGTAAAGTGAAGGGAGAGTTAATAAGCAGGAGACCTGGCCCATGGATTTTGTTCACTGACTAACCTGGAGGCATTTGACTTCTCTGCCTCACCTCCCTTCTTCGCCCTCAGTCAGTAGATATTACGTTTATTGTGGAGGCATGAAGTTGCCTTTATAAAACGTTTCCAGCGCTATTAAGAAGTTAGTAAACATGAAGTCTTGTGTATTATCTTGCTTAAGGATGACAGATCCTAGTAGAACTGCCTGTGGTTCCTCTGAGAGTAATAGCTCTTAGGAGACAAGACGTTTATTTACTAATTCAGAGTATATTTATTGGGCATCTGTTAGCTACCAGGCATTTTGTAGGTTTTGGAAATAGAGTGGTAAACAAAATAGATAAACTTGCCTGCCCTCATGGGAACAAGGTTCTAGTTGGGAAGACATCTACTAAATAAGAGAACAGAAGTAAAATACGCATAGCGTGTTAGATAGTGACAAACACTAAGCAGAAAAAATAAAGCAGGGAAAGGAGACAGGAAGTGTCGGGGGAGGTAGTGTGGGCTAATTATTATAACTGGTTTCCTTTTTTAAACTACGCATACTGTCTTATGTATTCGAAAACATTGTTCTGAGCAGGGATCTGCTGGCTTCTCCGGACTGCCAGAGGGCCCCCCGGCACAGAGGAGGTTAATGATCCCACTGTACAGGGTCATCCACCCGACCATGTGTGGTTGAAATATATTTGTTTCTCTTTTATGCTTTATGTGATAATGATGAAGTAGACTTTTCCATGTTGATTTTCACGTTATATCTGGTAATTGTGGCTTTTCAGGTTTTCTTCAAACGATTTGAAGCCATCATTCATTTATTTTATTTATTTTTATTTTTTTCATCATTCATTTTTGAGGCTAGTGTTATAGGACAGTAGCTTTTCCATTTGTGTTCTGCAGACCCCCAGGGTACCCCGAGCCTTTCTGGAGACTCAATGGTCATTTTAAATTTATGCTTGGATCTTTTTCATGCAGATTAGTCTAAACAAGTTAGTCCGATGCCTGGCTTGAGGGAGGTATAAGTATAGAGAATAGATGGAGGGGTTGGTGCATATGTATAGGGCATAAACAACATAGATTGTTAACAGATACAGAAAGTAGCTGAACCACTGATTTAACTCCTTAGGTGTATGTCATGGAACCACTGTCAAGACTCTGTGCTGATATCTAGTGTCTGTATAAAGATAAGAATTTCTGAGCTTATTCCTTTTTATTTTCCTTATCGCCCTTACCCCCGCTATTTTTGAGCATCCACATCGGCTAGGAATACAGATTTGAAAACAAACAAAAGCACATACAAATGATTGATTGAACATATTATGGTAAGTGTTAGGATAGAGATAGACCCAAGTTTCAGTAAGAACACAAAAGTGGGACACCTGCCCCAAGTGGGAGTGAGGGATGGCCCAAGACGGCCTCCTGAATCAGTGACTCCAGGACTGAGTCAAGAAGAAGGCCGTAGCCTTGCTTTGCTGCAACCTGCTTTTCCTTTGATCACTTCTGCCTTTTACTTCTTTGTTTTAATGCAGGGTCAGCATATGCCCTCTGGCCCACTACCTGTTTTTCTATAGCCTGAAAGCTGTAGCTTCTTAAGTAGTTGGGAAAAATCAAGAATAATATTTCACGGCCTGTGAAAATTATATGAAATTCAAATTTTTGAGTCCAAATATTAAACTTTATTGGAACATCACCAGGCTCATTGGCTGCTTTTTTTCCTCACTGACGTGCTTTTAATGCCCTACTGAAAGGCAGGAGGCGGCAAAAATGATGGTGGTGGAAAGGAATGCATGAAATCCTGTTATCTTCTGTTAGCTGGTTGCAAGTAATGCACAGGAAATGTTTGAGGCGTCTCTTGTCCTGTCTCCCACGAAAACATGATGCATCCATAGCTCGAGGCACAGTGACAGGCATTTACATATATCATTCTTGTTTTGTCTGTTTTATGGGGAAATTTTTAATATTTCTCAAAAAGAAAGTATCTGGTATGAGTCAAAATGATTACAGACTGTGCTTGCCTCAGAGTAGGAAATCTGGGGTTCACTCCCAGTTGTGCTGTAAACTAGCCAAAGGACCTAAGTAAGGAAAGTCCTTTACCCTCCCTACAGGTCTCTTTAAATGATAGGGTTGATTGGTGAATAAATCAGATAATCTCTAGGCACCTTTCAGCCCAGTAGAGATGATGCTGCTTGGTGGAAGGAGCATGCACTTCGGCATCAGACAGACCTGTGTGTACATCCTGGCTCTGTCACTTCCTACCCAGGTGACCTTGAGCAATTGATCTAAACTCTCTGTGCCTTAGTTAGCTCATACGAAAGCGAGGCTGTAAGAATGAAGTGAGCACTTGTTCTTAAAACTCCTGGCACTAATAAATGTTTAATCTGGTATAACTATGATAATTATTGTCAGTCTGTGAACTCTTACTGTACATTATGAGACATTTAAAAAAGCAAAGATCTCCCAGCAGTTTGCTTTAATGATTTATTAATAGCCCATCAACTGTGACTTAGTACATTTGCATTTTTGCTGAACGGCTTCCGAAAAAACTGAGTTCTTTGAACCAAGACTTTCCGTAACTGATAAAATTTCTGCTCATGTTTTAACTGGAATTGGCACATAGACTGTTTACCTTGCCTTGTAAACACATTCAGTGACAATTTCTATGCTTAAAGCAAATGATAGTGGGGAAAAGAGATTTCGTGTGTCATAGCATCTTTCCTCTGTCTTAGCTACTTTCTTTTCTTTCCACCCATTCTCAATAATTGATTGAGTTGTTTAATTAATAAGTTTAATTCTCCTTAGGAAGGTTAGTTTTGATGAGGCGACTTAGAAGTTCTAGTGTTTGCTTAGCATAATTTTTGATGGTTTAGAGGTAACGTAATTCTAGAGACAGTATTGGAATATCAGTCAAGACACTGCATTTTCTGTCTCTGAATAATTTTCATTTGGTCTTCATTTTAAAAAGTCTATTGAAAAGGGCTTCCCTGGTGGCACTGTGGTTAAGAATCTGCCTGCCGATGCAGGGGACACAGGTTCGAGCCCTGGTCCAGGGTGATCCCATGTGCCGCGGAGCATTTGGGCCCGTGTGCCACAGCTACTGAGCCTGCGCTCTGGAGCCCGCGCACCACACTACTGAAACCCGCATGCCTAGAGACTGTGCTCTGCAACCAGAGAAGCCACCGCAACGAGAAGCCCGCGCACTGCAGCAAAGAGTAACCCCTGCTCGCCACAACTAGAGAAAAGCCCGTGTGCAGCAGCGAAGACCCAACACAGCCGAAAAAAAAAAATGTCTATTGAACACTAATTATATACTTTATTTTAAACAATCTCAATGTATGAAATATTTGTGTTTATGATTCGCTTAATGAAAAAGACATGGGATTCCTTAAATAGCCAGCTCTTCTAGTAGGATCAAGGTAATTATTTGAATTACATACAACTATATAAGATCATGTCAGTGCACAGTGAGCTAGACAAGGATTAGACTGTGGTTAAGAGCACAGGCTTTGGAGTCATGTAATACAGCTGCGGTTCAGAGCCTGGCTTTGCCATTTGCTAGCTGTGTGCGATCTTACCTCCTCGTGGGAGTAATAATGCTCAGGGTGGTTGTGAAGATGAAATTATACATATGAGGTACTTAGCGTGGTGCCTGATGTACAGTGAGCGCTTCCATCATATCCATTGTTATTGGATTATTTTAGGGATCTTTACAACGTATTGCTATCTCTGAATATCGAACTGAATCTTGCTGTCTCTCAAGCTTCATTTATCTCTGTCTGATCTCAGACTCCAGCCGTAGTGAGCTCGTAGTTCCCCTAAAATTCCATGGCCGCTTTCTTCTCTAAAGATATACCTAATGCTCTGTCCGCCTAGGACACCCTTGTCCTCAGTTCTTTTCCTCCCAACTTCCTTGTCCTTCAGGGCTCTGCTTGGGGGATTCTCCTCCATGAAGCCTCCCCCCGACCCACTGTCTTTTGCTTCCATAGAGCCCTGTGCACACCTCTGTCCGCCTCCCGCATTGTGTTGGAAGGGACTGTTCATTTGCAGTCTCTCAGACTGTGAGCCTCTTAAGGGCAAGGTGTTCTGATCAGCTTTGGAAATGCCGTGTGGTGGTGGACAAGAAAGACCTGTTCTCAGGGCATGTACATCCTGTACATTTGGGGAAGACAAATATTTACATAATCGCGAGTACACACAGTGCTTCAGTAGAGCATTGCATGTAGTGGAGTGTACAAGGAGCTTTGGACCTTGTCTGGACACATCAAAGAAGCCTTCTTCTAAGGAAGTGATGTTTCTGTTTTGTTTTGTTTTTTTAATAAATTTATTTATTTATGGCCACATTGGGTCTCCGTTGCTACACGCGGGCTTTCTCTAGTTGCGGTGAGCAGGGGCTACTCTTCGTTGCGGTGCGTGGGCTTCTCATTGTGGTGGCTTCTCTTTGTTGCGGAGTGTGGGCTCTAGGCTCGCAGGCTTCAGTAGTTGTGGCATGTGGGCTCAGTAGTTGTGGCGCACGGGCTTAGTTGCTCCGTGGCATGTGGGATCTTCCTGGACCAGGGATTGAACCCATGTTGTCTGCATTGGCAGACGGATTCTCAACCACTGCGCTACCAGGGAAGTCTCGGAAGTGATGTTTATTCAAGTTGGAACCTGGAAGATGTGTAGGAGTTAGCGAAGGGCAGAAAGGGGAGAGTTCCAGGTGGAGAAAAGTGCATGGATGGAGTGACTTTGGCCAGTTACTTAGCTTCTCTGTGCTTCAGTTTTCTCATTTGTAAAATAGGAATAGTGTGACTATTCTCAGAGGATTATTGCACACATAAGTACCGTATGTAAAGTCATCGTCTTCTAATGAATATTTCTGAAATGAAGCACAATCAGTTCATACAGGCCAGTTTCCGGGTCCAAGTTTATTTATTGAATTGTTAAACGTGTGGATTCACTTACTGTATTTTTCCTCGTAACCTTGCTCTTTACCTGTCCCAAAGCCTTTCTCATGTTTTAATGACAAGAATGGGGTATTTCGTTTTGCTTTCTTGTTTTTTTGTTTTAATTATAGAGATCCAGTTCTGCCTTTCATTGCTGCACGTAGCTAGTGGTGTGCAACCTTTTAGGTCAATAAGTGTCATCGGTTGGAATGCTTTTACCTTCAAGAAAAACAGAAGAGCCAACTCAGTGACTTAAACACACAGGCAGTATTTCAGACAACAGGAAGTCTGGAGGTAGGGTGACTCCAAAGCTGGTTAATTCAGCAGCTGGGGAGCCACGTTCATTTTTTTTCTTCCTGCCCTGCCATCCCCAGAACACTGGCTTGTCCTGGCTGCTCCCGTGGTCTCAGGTGGTCTGTCGCCATTCCAGGTGTCACAGATAGACACCAGAATATCCAGTTGAGGAAGAGGGGCCGTTGTTTTTCCTTGTCTGTCTCTTTATCGGTGGACTTCTGGGTGGTTTTGGCTATTATGAGTGAAGATGCTAGAAGAAAGGAAATCAAAACCTAGGTAGGTTGATTTACCAGCTTCACACAGCCGGCTGGTTTGACGCAGCAGTAGTGGCCTGCAGGGGAAAGCACCAGACCAGGAGTGAGAGTTCCTTGTTTGGGATTTACTTTGCCCTGGACTGCTAGTAATCAGGGTGTTTCCTTCTCCTGAAACACGTTTGTTAGTCACCACAGGGTTCCCAGCAGAGCACTGACTGGAAACAGACTCAGGACATGCAGCCAGGTAATCCCTGAACAAGTAAATCCCAGTGGAACCAGAAAACTGGGTCTTGCTTTCCTTAATTGGAGCCTGACTTAGAATCAGATATTGAACTGGAAAGGAAGTATTAGCCATTAGAAAAAGAATTTAAATTACTGGTCTGTCCATATTTAGAATTTCTTGCAATCATTTCCACTGTATGTAACGCTGAAATCCTTTGTGGTTGTCTGCTGCAAAAATGGATCTTTGACCCGGCAGCTTTAAATGTGCTTGACACCGTTGGGAATTTTGAGAATTCTTAATTTAATCTGTGCTTGTCCAGAGGTGGGGGCCAGGATGAGGGAGAACTCGATCCTTTTGTACTGAAGGTTATGCTGTTTGTAAGCAGAGGCCTGTGCTTCTGGAACTTACGTTACCAGGCAGTAGTTACTGGCACAATAATTATCATATTCTAACTCTTACTTCTGGAGGCAGTAAGAACCAGCCCAGCACGGAGATGAGTAGGAGGTGGCTGGCAGTGGAGGGCCCTGCAGCTATTAGTGCAACATCGTGCTGCAGGTGGCTGAGGGTTTATCAGAGTGGGAAAAAGAGAGAGGCCCCAGTTGTCCTGCCAGTGACTCTAACTTCCTCCGCATGGCTCAGTAACAGTGGGCCTCTCCCCTGGACTTGGGTGAGGTTGGAATGTAAACTTGCTTTCCTCTTCCCCATCCCAAATGTCCCAGGTTATCTCTTTAATTTAACTGATTCTTACTCTCTTTTGTGATAACTTAGTTCTTGTCAAGCAGGGACTTGCCCTGCCAAAGAGAGCAGGAAGGTCACTTTACCGGGCCCTCTGGTTCCTTGTGTAAACAGCATCCACAGCCCTTTCCCTCAGAGACTCAGATTGTTTAGACTCACGCATCTCCCTGAAGGGAAGGAGGAGGCATTAAAGTAGAAACACATGCAACTCAGCAAGTTTCTCGGAACAACCAGTGATCTGTGATTTCTCATGGTAAACTTCCACCGATTCACTCTTCATATTTCTTCTCTGCACCTCTGTTTTCTGATTGGTAAAATCTGGATGTTGCTGGCTCTGGAGGAAGGTTGTAAAGAGCTGATGAAGGAGGCGGACCTCATCAGGGATAGAGAAGGGCCTTTCCTCAGCGGAGAAGCATATGGTGGTCACTCTTGCCTGGGTGATACCTGTGTGCAGAGCCAGTGATGAGGGTGGAGGAGAGGCCACCTCTGCACCTCTCCTCTCGGAGATAAGACATGCGCAGAAGACGGACGTGGCAGCGTGTGTTCAGTGTGTGACTTCAAGTAAGTGATAGGTGGATATGATGGATGGAACCATCTGAGACAGTGACTCAAAGCCTATTTTTCCTTTGTAGGAACACCACTGTCCAGAATCAGTCTGTTAAAATGGGGGTCGATGTCCTATACTTTTACACTTTTCTAGATTATATGAATCTTATAAACTATCATAAATGCTTTTCTTTTCAATTAGTTGAGGAAAAGCCTATGGTTTTCAAAACGTGAGACAAAGAGAATATGGGACATGATATGTGTCTCCTGATAGAGGTCCACGATACCGCCCATAATGTAGCCTTGCCAGCTATAACAGAACCTGAATTTTTTACAACTTCTAGATCTTATTACAAATTTGTAGGGAATACAAGGGACAGAAACTTGGTAAATGTTTTTTAGGGAAGCAGTCAGCAAATTCCAAACTGCAGGTGCTTTATAGGACAAACTAGTTTCTTCAACAAATAAATTATAAGGGGGTGGGGGAGAAAAGATGGAGGGGACACCTATAGATAAAAAGGGACTTAAGAGATGAATGAACCAATAGTAATATATGGATCTGATTCAGACAAACATAATGAAGGAAAAAATGTGAGGCAATCTGGGAAATGCAGGTACTGATTGATTATTTCATGGTATTGAGAAGCTTATTTTTAATTATTTTAAGCGTGAAAATGGTATTATGGATATGTTTTAAAAGAATATCCTTCAGAGATATATACTGAAGTATTTACATGTGAAGAGAAATAATGTCTGGGATTTTCTTCAAAATAATCCATGCAGGGGCGTGGGCAGGAGTATAGATGAGACAGGATTGGTCATGCATTAAAAATCGTTGAAGCTGAGTGTTGGGTAAATCACTTTCATTATACTCTTCTACTGTGTGTGTGTGTGTGTGTGTGCGTGTGTGTGTGTGTGTTTTAAATTTTCCAAATATTAAGTGAACCTTTTTTTATACTAGAAAAAATATAAAGATGGGTATCTTGACAGAGGGCAATCAGTGGTTGCCTGGAGCCAGGGTGGAGATGTGGACTGATTGCATAGGAGCATGAGGGAACTTTTGAGGTGATGGAAATGTTCTACGTCTCGATTGTAGTGGTAGCTGCATTCATTTAAACTCATCAAAATGTTCATTTAAAAATGGGTGCAGGCAGGACATACTTAAAGTGATGAAAGGGAAAAACCTGCAACCAAGATTACTCTACCCAGCAAGATCTCATTCAGATTCTATGGAGAAATTAAAACCTTTACAGGTAAGCAAAAGTTAAGAGAATTCAGCACCACCAAACCAGCTTTACAACAAATGCTAAAGGAACTTCTCTAGGCAGGAAACACAAGAGAAGGAAAAGGCCTACAATAACAAACCCAAAACAATTGAGAAAATGGTAATAGGAACATACATATCGATAATTACCTTAAATGTAAATGGATTAAATGCTCCAACCAAAAGACACAGGCTGGCGGAATGGATACAAAAACAAGACCCGTATATACACTGCCTACAAGAGACCCACTTCATTCAGACCTAAGGACACATACAGACGGAAAGTGAGGGGATGGAAAAAGATATTCCATGCAAATGGAAATCAAAAGAAGGCTGGAGTAGCAATTCTCATATCAGACAAAATAGACTTTAAAATAAAGACTATTACAGGAGACAAAGAAGGACACTACATAATGATCAAGGGATCAATCCAAGAAGAAGATAAAACAATTATAAACATATATGCACCCAACACAGGAGCACCTCAGTACATAAGGCAAATGCTAACAGCTATAAAAGGGGAAACTAACAGTAACACAATCATAGTAGGGGACTTTAACGCCCCACTTTCTCCAATGGACAGATCATCCAAAATGAAAATAAATAAGGAAACACAAGCTTTAAATGACACATTAAACAAGATGGACTTAATTGGTATTTATAGCACATTCCATCTGAAAACAACAGAATACACTTTCTTCTCAAGTGCTCATGGAACATTCTCCAAGATAGACCATATCTTGGGTCACAATCAAGCCTTGGTAAATTTAAGAAAATTGAAATCGTATCAAGTATCTTTTCCGACCACAACGCTATGAGACTAGATATCAATTACAGGAAAAAAACTGTAAGAAATACAAACACATGGAGGCTAAACAATATGCTACTAAATAACCAAGAGACCACTGAAGAAATCAAAGAGGAAGGCAAAAAATACCTAGAAACAAATGACAATGAAAACACGATGACCCAAAACCTATGGGATGCAGCAAAAGCAGTTCTAAGAGGGAAGTCTGTAGCAATACAATCCTACCTCAAGAAACAAGAAAAATCTCAACAACCTAACCTTACACCTAAAGCAGTTAGAGAAAGAAGAACAAAAAAACCCCAAAGTTAGCAGAAGGAAAGAAATCATAAAGATCAAATCAGAAATAAATGAAAAAGAAATGAAGGAAGCAGTAGCAAAGATCAATAAAACTAAGAGCTGGTTCTTTGAGAAGATAAACAAAACTGATAAACCATTAGACTCATCAAGAAAAACAGGGAGAAAACTCAAATCAACAGAATTAGAAATGAAAAAGGAGAAGTAACAACTGACACTGCAGAAATACAAAGGATCATGAGAGATTACTACAAGCAACTATATGCCAATAAAATGGACAACCTGGAAGACATGGACAAATTCTTAGAAAAGCACAACCTTCTGAGACTGAACCAGGAAGAGATAGAAAATAAAAACAGACCCATCACAAGCACTGAAATTGAAACTGAGATTAAAAGTCTTCCAACAAACAAAAGCCCAGGACCAGACGGCTTCACAGGTGAATTCTGTCAAACATTTAGAGAAGAGCTAACACCTATCCTTCTCAAACTCTTCCAAAATCTAGCAGAGGGGGGAACACTCCCAAACTCATTCTATGAGGCCACCATCACCCTGATACCAAAACCAGATGAAGATGTCACAAAAAAAGAAAACTACAGGCCAATATCTCTGATGAATATAGATGCAAAAATCCTCAGCAGAATACTAACAAACAGAATCCAACAGCACATTAAAAGGGTCATACACCATGATCAAGTGGGGTTCATCCCAGGGATGCAAGGATTCTTCAATATATGCAAATCAGTCAATGTGACACACCATATTAACAAATTGAAGGATAAAAACCATGTGATAACCTCAGTAGATGCAGAAAAAGCTTTTGACAAAATTCAACACCTATTTATAATAAAAACTCTCCAGAAAGTAGGAATAGAGGGAACCTACCTCAACATAATAAAGGCCATATACGACAAACCCACAGCCAACATCGTTCTCAATGGGGAAAAACTGAAACCATTTCCTCTAAGATCAGGAACAAGACAAAGTTGCCCACTCTCACCACTATTATTCAACATAGTTTTGGAAGTTTTAGCCACAGCAATCAGAGAAGAAACAGAAATAAAAGGAATCCAAATTGGAAAAGAAGTAAAACTGTCATTGTTTGCAGACATGATACTATACATAGAGAATCCTAAAGATGCTACTAGAGCTAATCAATGAATTTGGTAGAGTAGCAGGATACAAAATTAATGCACAGAAATCTCTTGCATTCCTGTACACGAATGATGAAAAATCTGAAAGAGAAATTAAGGAAACACTCCCATTTACCATTCCAACAAAAAGAATAAAATACCTAGGAATAAACCTACCTAAGGAGACAAAAGACCTCTATGCAGAAAACTATAAGACACTGATGAAAGAAATTAAAGGTGATACAAACAGATGGACAGATATACTATGTTCTTGGATTGGAAGAATCAACATTGTGAAAATGACTATACTACCCAAAGCAATCTACAGATTCAGTGCAATCTGTATCATACTACCAATGGCATTTTTCACAGAACTTGAACAAAAAATTGTACAATTTGTGTGGAAACACTAAGGACCCCAAATAGCCAAAGCAACCTTGAGAAAGAAAAATGGAGCTAGAGGAATCAGGCTCCCTGACTTCAGACTATACTAAAAAGCTACAGTAATCAAGACAGTATGGTACTGGCACAAAAACTATGTTGATCTATATTAAAATATGGATGGAAAGCCCAGAGATAAACCCATGCACATATGGTCACCTTATCTTTGATAAAGGAGGCAAGCGTGTACAATGGAGAAATGACAGCCTCTTCGGTAAGTGGTGATGGGAAAACTGGACAGCTACATGTAAAAGAATGAAATTAGAACACTTCCTAACACCATACGCAAAAATAAACTCAAAATGGATTAAAGACCTAAATGTAAGGCCAGACACTATAAAACTCTTAAAGGAAAACACAGGCAGAACTCTCTATGACATAAATCACAGCAAGATCCTTTTTGACCCACCTCCTAGAGAAATGGAAATAAAAACACAAATAAACAAATGGGACCTAATGAAACTCAAAAGCTTTTGCACAGCAAAGGAAACCATAAACAAGATGAAAAGGCAACCCTCAGAATGGGAGAAAATATTTGCAAATGAAGCAACAGACAAAGGATTAATCTCCAAGATATACAAGGAGCTCATGCAGCTCAATATCAGAAAAACAAACGACCTAATCCAAAAATGGGCAGAAGACCTAAACAGACATTTCTCCAAAGATACACAGATTGCCAACAGACACATGAAAAGATGCTCAGCATCACTAGTCATTAGAGAAATGCAAATCAAAACTACAATGAGATATCACCTCACACCGGTCAGAATGGCCATCATCAAAAAATCTACAAACAATAAATGCTGGAGAGGGTGTGGAGAAAAGGGAACCCTCTTGCACTGTTGATGGGAATGTAAATTGATACAGCCACTATGGAGAACAGTATGGAGGTTCCTTAAAAAACTAAAAATAGAACTACCATTTGACCCAGCAATCCTACTACCAGACATATACCCTGAGGAAACCATAATTCAAAAAGCGACATGTACCACAGTGTTCATTGCAGCATTGTTTACAATAGCCAGGACATGGAAGCAACCTAAGTGTCCATCGACAGATGAATCAATAAAGATGTGGCACATATATACAATGGAATATTACTCAGCCATGTAGTGAGGTGGATGAACCTAGAGTCTGTCATACAGAGTGAAGTAAGTCAGAAAGAGAAAAACAAATACCATATGCTAACACATATACATGGAATCTTAAAAAAAAAAGTTATGAAGAACCTAGGGGCGGGACAGGAATAAAGATGCAGACGTAGAGAATGGACTTGAGGACACGCGGAGGGGGAAGGGTAAGCTGGGATGAAGTGAGAGAGTGGCATGGACTTATATACGCTACCAAATGTAAAATAGATAGCTAGTGGGAAGCAGCCACATAGCACAGGGAGATCAGCTTGGTGCTTTGTGACCACCTAGAGGGGTGGGATAAGGGAGGGTGGGAGGGAGACCCAAGAGGGAGGAGATATGGGGATATATGTATATGTATAGCTGATTCACTTTCTTATAAAGCAGAAACTAACACACCATTGTAAAACAATTATACTCCAATAAAGATGTTAAAAAAATTTTTTTTAAACATAAAAAGATGCGCTGAAAAAAAAAATGGGTGCGTTTCGGGAATTCCCTGGTGGTCCAGTGGTTAGGACTCAGCACTTCCACTACAGGGGGCCTGGGTTTGATCCCTGGTTGGGGAACTAAGATTTCACAAGTGTGGCCAAAAATAAATAAATAAATAAAGTGGGTGCATTTTATTATATATAAATTATACTGTAATCAAGCTGACTTAAAAATGAATAAGAAGGGTTTTTCCGTTTTGTACATATAGGGTCAAATGGTCATTTCAGAGGTTAATGCTACCTAGCACTGCCAGGAACAGGAATCATCCGACTTGCGCTGCATCTCTTTTTTTCCCCCACTTAAAATGAACTTTTATCATTTGCATTTCTGATTTTGCTGTAGCATCTCTGAGTTTCCTTGCAGCCATAAAGTCGACTTGAATTCTGTGATATGTTTGTTCATGTGTCTGTCATCCAAATGGACATGCCTTTTGATGCTAGAATAAATGATGCAGGGAGGGACATCTAGCCATAGCCAGTCAGCATTCATTGAACATTCATTTAGCTACATTATAACAGTCAAGAAGGTTCAGTTGAGTTCTAATTTTGGTTTATTTTTCATCCAGTCTACCAAGCAACAAAGAGGTCAGCCAGTCAGCAGTGACTGAATCTATTCTTTGCAACAGCCACTGTGCTGAGTCCTGGGTTTATGAGGGTGAATGCGATCTAACGCTCAGGGTGGGAAGCTCGTCGTGGATGCATGTAGTTGCAGTGGTGTAATGAATGCCATGGTGATAAAGGTGGGTGCAGGATACAGCGGGGCTCCATTTGCACTGTGCCCTGGTGCCTGCCCTCCTCCCTCCCAGGTCCCTTAATCACCTGTTAAGTCAGATGAGTCAACTGACAGAATGTCATGCAGTTTGGGAAAGACAGTTGGAACAGATGAACATTCCTTTTGCCCTGTAAAATTTGTTGTTTTTCCTTTTAGATCTCAAGTGCAGAGCTGAATTTATCATACAACATTGTACTGACATTGCAAGACCCCTCTCATGTTATTATTTCTCATTATTGTCATTTTCCATCTCTTCTCCCATTCCCGTTAACTTCTTCTATAATGTGTTCAGTATTTATCCTTGGATATGTTTGTATCCTTGTATGATTTGTTTTGTAAATTTATATTAAATAATATTATGTCATACTTCTCATTTTGATCCTTTTTTCATTTAAAACTACATTTTTAAGTTCTGTCCATGTTGTTGCGTTTCTATATTGTGTTTAGCTCCTTTATTGTATTTTATCACTAGCATCTACCGCATATTATTTATCTATTTCCCCTAGTGATGGACGCCTAGTTTGTTCTCCAGCTCCCTGCACCACAAACAAGTGTTCTGATGGAAATCCTCACGTGTATCTTCTTAGGGACTTGAGCAAGAATTTCTCCAGCTAAATACCAACAGGTCTAATTGTTAGGTCCCAGAGTATACTCACATTTAATTTCACTAAGTGTGGCATGACTGCTCTCATTATATTCCCACCACATAGTGCAGCACGCGGTATCTGACTTTCAGACTTTTGTCAGTTTGGCGAACATAGCGTGTTATTTTGTTTGAATTCCTCTTTCCCTGATTGCTAGTGAGAACGAGAATCTCTGTGTATACTAGTCTTTGGATTTTCCTTTTATGGATGACCTGGTCATATCCTTTTCCCATTTTTCCAGTGAAGTTCCTTATATGGTCTAGATATTAATCCTAAATCAGTTATAAGTGTTGCAGCTGTCATCTCCTGGCCTTGCCCATCTGTTAACTTTGTTCATAGTGTCCTTTATTCAGCAGAAATCTTACATTTTATGTTTTATTTTATTTTATTATTTTTGGCCGTGCCTCGCGGCTTACGGGATCTTCGTTCCCTGACCAGGGACTGAACCCGGGCCCCCTGCAGTGGAAGCGCCGAGTCCTAACCACTGGACCGCCAGGGAATTCCTGAGAAATCCTATGTTTTAGTATGTCATTTTCTTTGGTTTTTCCAAGTATAAAGATTTGTGCTTTTTGATATCTTAAGAAATCTTTTCCCATCCTCAGGTCACTAAGAAATTACCCTATATTTTCTTCTAATTAGAAGAAACACATTAGGTTTACATGTGTCTCTTAAATTTGCATCTTCAGTTTGATGGTTGCATCTCTAAATTTGTGTACCCGCTGCCTACCTCATAGATCCATCTGAATATCTAATAGATATCTCAGACTTAACATTGCTAAAACAGATCTCTTTATTTTATCCCTTTCCCATTAAAAAAAAAAAATCTCTCCCAGTCTTTATTCATCTAAGTAAAAGGGCACCACCATCCACCCTTTTGCTTAAGCCAGCAACCTAGGAGGCCTCTTTGCTTGTTTCCTTTTTCATGTTCACCCACAGCCAATCCATCAGCAAGTCCTAAACATTCTAACTCCAGAATAGAGCACAAATCTGTTGCTGTCTTTTCAGCTCCACCCACTGCTGCTGCCCTAAACCACATCGCCATCATCTGTCCTCTGGAGGCCAGCGGTGGCCTTCCTGCCGGCCTCCCTGCTTTCAGTGTAGCCTCCCCCCAGTTCATCAACAGCCAGAGGAACCTTTCACAAACACCAGTCAGAGGGTGTCACTTCCCTGCTTAGAAAAACCTCTGATCATTTCCAATCACAGAATAAAATGCAAACTCTGTTTACCTTAGCCTTAGGACCGACACGACCTATCCTTGTGCATCCATCTAACCCCATCTCTTGTTCTGCTCCAGCCAAACAGGTCTATTTTTTGTTGCATACCGAGCCTGTTTCTTCCTCGGGGCGTTTGCATGTGACCTGGAATGTTCTGCCGCTAGCTATTTGCATGGCTGGTTCTTGTCTTTCAGTTCTCAGCTTTATGTTACCCCCTCAGTGTAGCCTTTCTTAACCACTCAGTCTGAATTAGGACCCTTGCCCCATTCTCCTGTCTGTGTCATGTTTTTGGTAGTCATTGTTACTCTCCCATGTCGTGTTATTTGTCTGTTGTATATATTCATTGCATCACTACCTCACCCTGCTTTTCAGCTAGCTTTACAAGAGTAGGGCACCGAGTCTCTCCTTCATGGTTGTATTGGTATTTGCAGCTGTGCTCTAGATATGGTGGCAGTTAGGACATCTGTTTTGAATGAATGAATAGGCTTTCGAGGCAGTGTCTCTTGCAGAGTTGTAAATGGCCCATGTGCTTCCGGCTGGAGGAGCTGCTCTTTGCTTCTCAGTGAGAGGAAGGCAGCTGTCATTTTAGAGCCTTCGATGAGGATCTGGCTCTACCCCTTACTGGTTTTGAGGCCTTGGGTGAGTCACTTGTCTTCCCTAGGTGTGTTCTGTCATTTATAGAATGGAGATAACACGTACCTTATTGGTGTTTGATGAGGAATAAATGAAATTACATGAGAACACCTAGCAGCCACCTGGCAGTGTGTGCCCCCTACCCTCTGTCTCAAAGTAAAGCTGCCTCCCTGAATTCTGAAAGCTCATTCCCTTCCGTGGGCCAGCTCCTAAACACCAAGCATCTGATGTAAAAACGATATTTCTAAGGAATTCCCTGGCAGTCCAGTGGTTAAGATTCTGGGCTTTCACTGCCGAGGGCCCAGGTTCAATCCCTGGTCAGGGAACTAAAAGGAAAAAAAAAAGAAAAAGATATTTCTAACATGTAGTTTTGTTATATAAGTTTTAAGCCAATATTATTAAAATTGCACAGATTAATAATTATTCCTATTCCACTGCGGGAGCAGGGCAAAGCAGTCAGTACCCAGGGACATCACCTAAAGACAATTTGGGGGCACTCTGTGTAGTCTAAACTACTAAACCAGCTTTTGCCCTTTCTGTCCGTTTTCTGTGTTCTCCATTTTTATACTCTCTTCTCTCCTCTCTGCACGAACCCTCAGCCTTCTTTCCTCTCAGCCTCCTCTTTGGCTTCTCTCATGGCTGCTGGAGGCCTCACTGTTGACTGACTCTTAGGGTTAAGGATGCTGTCAACCCCAGTACAGATCATCGGAACAGCCAGTATGTCTCATGGTTTATAATATAAAGTAATATAGGTCAACAGACGTCTTGGAAAGATTTTGCCTGGCAGCAGGTTTGAGGGATGAGGACGACACAAAGTAGCTCCCGAAGGGACAGATTTGCTTGTATGTGTTATCCAGGCTCAGATATTTAGTAGACCTTTTTGTTAAATGTATCTTAAAGCAAAACTTTCTGCCTTGTTTAAAAAAACAATTGTGAATCTCTGGCATCTAATGGAAAAAAAAAAAAACTGGACCAAACAGTTATACCAGTAATCTTTGTCCTGGTTAAGTGTGATACCGAGAGAGACATTTAACCTCCTACTTTTTCAGCCGCCTGTGAAATATACCCCATGTTTATTTGCGTTTCTCAGAGATATGAAAAGCTAGGTTTAACATATCCGTGAAACATATCTATCCTTGAGGTCACTGCTCCAGGCCTCTCACCCCTGCCCCCTGCTGAAATCCCTATTCGCTTAATGCCCCTGCACCGCAGCCTGGGTCTGAGGGGCCTCAGCACGCTGTGTGCTGCTCCGGGATGGTTCAGGGTTCAGAGCATCAGGAGCTCCTTGAAGAAATTTCTCCAGCCTTCCCTGGCATTCCTTCCTTCTGGATACCAAATGATACTATCATTGCCCTTTGTGATTTGGATAAGCAAATACAGAAGCAGATGGCAGATAACTGGTTTTGTTTGTTTTAATTTTTTTCTCGATTACCTGGCTATGAAAGCATTTCTAAAGCTTGATAGATTAGTATAGCTTTCCAGTTTGGGAATATGCTACAACTATCGGAAGTCCTGTTAGAGGTGTCTCTCGGCCACCTGGAGCGGCTGAGTTGTCCTGGCTGATGGTGCCCCCTGATGGCCTGTAGAGAAACTTGGCCACGGTGTCATCTTCCTCTTTTCCCACCTTCGCGGGGGATTCTCTCCCTACCCCTATACACACTTTTATTCTACCTTGCATTTTAATTATGCTTGAGATAAGCCTTCTTGCCTCTTCTTTGGGCTTCTTATTTACTGCTGTCTTACCTCAAAAGCATCTTATTTCTTGTCCTCACTCATTCTTTTCATTATACTTTTTTTTTTTGCATACTTTAATTTCAGAACAAAATGAACAAAAAGCCATGATACACAGCATTCAACCCTCATGTCAAAGGTGGAAAGGGGTAGGGCTTTGAGGCCCTTGTATCCTGCCTTAGACAGAAGGACTAGCCATCAGCAGAGGGAGCCAGGTGGGCCAGGACTACTGGGCCTGCTTCTGAGGGAGCTGTGGGGATCTTTTCATTATACTTTTGAACTAAAAACTTTCCCCCATCACGGCTAAAAAGCACTCAGTGGCATGTCCTTATTAAGGCAAAAAGCAGCACCAGATTTTGAAGTGAAATTAGATGCCACAGTAAATAGAGACTCACTGTTGCCAACTTCTGGAGCTCTTGAGAGATACATTAGGAGCTGCCTTCAGAACCTTAACACATTTTTGTTCACCGTCTCAGCCTTCTTCAACTAAATTTGCTTTGTCTTAAGTATTAGAATTTAAAGTAAATAAAACAGTTCTTCCATTTTATTTTACCTTATAAATTGCTAGTATTCCAGTGGTATTTTCTACTTGGAAAAGGTGCCCATGCTCAATATCTCAGGTACTTTGTGGGTTCACTGTGCATGCACTGACAGGCTGGCCAAGGGACCCGCCTCCTCTTAGCTTTCCTTCTCTCCGGCTCTCCACATTTTTAGTGCTGTTTCAGATTCTACCCAATTGACTTGCAAAACTCACTGCTGGTTTATATCCTGTTTGTAAGCTGAATTTTTCTACCATATTTGTTTGTGCTTTTTAGCTCATAATCAGACTATAGTGAAAGTGACCTTGACGTCGACGTATCTCTCATGGGTGGTGGGTTACGGCTTTTATACGACAAAGAACCACACTAGTGAGACCTCATACTTAACTCTCCAACCCTAATTCACTGTCTTTTAAAACCCTTCTTTTGCTTTTAGTAATGAAGGAGCAGGAGCAATGAATGAAGAAGGCTTGCCCAACCCCCCACCATAAAACCCTCAAAATACTCCTGAGTACGGAGTCAGGAGTCAACAAATCATTTATACCCTCCCCGCTGTCCCCCTGCCCCCAGAGAACATTGTACTTATAATGAAGAGTTACGAGTGATAAGCACCATGGTTTCCAATCTTTTTGGAGTTGTGAGAGCCTAACGTTATTTGATTTTGTGCTGTTAACTTTTCCAGAGGTGATGTAATCTTTGATAGAATTGCATAATTTCAGAGTTTGACGGAACCTCAGAGATCATGTTGCTTAGTTTCCCATCTTACCTGGTCCTCCCTTCCAAGAATTTCCTAAAATTTGGCCAGTTAGCCTTGGCCTAATTCTTAGAAAGTTCTTCTGTATGTTCAGCTGACATTTAACTCATGGGAATTTCCACCATCAATCCCGATTCAGCCATTTATAGCAACACATGACTCAATGTTTTCACTCTTCCACAAGAATGCCCTTCTGCTATTGGAGGACAGCTCTCAGCCTCCTTAGTCTCTCCAGGCTGAGCTTTCCCTTTGGTGTATTGGGCTTTTTCCTTGATGATTTTGGGAGTCTTTGTACATTAAAGAAAATAGCCCTATGTCTTTGATATGAGTTGTAAAATTTCCCCTACCTGTTGTCATTTTTCTTCAGGTTTTGTTTACAGTGGTGTTTACCATGCAGATTTTTTTTCTTAATGTAATAAAATGTATCAACTTTTTAAAAACAGCCCCTGGATTTTATATCCTTCGGATTTTGTTCATGCTTAGAAAGACCTCACCTACTTTGAGGTTATTTTAAAAATATTTTCCTCATATTTTCTTCTCATACTTTAATGGATTTGTTTTTATGTTTAAATCTTTGATCCTTCTGGAATTTATTTTGATATAAGATGTGAGTTAGAGGTTCAAATTTATTTATTTTTCCAGTTAGCCACCCAGCTACTCCAGTACCATTTATTAAGTGATTCATTTTTCTCCCACTGATTTGAAATGCCATTGTGTTAAATTCACAATATACTTTTGGACTTATTCCCAGGATTTTTCATATGTTTTGCTGCCAGGCAAACCGTCACACATTTTATACCTTCGTTAGTAAAATTTTTAGCTGAAATGTCAAACTTATTCTATCCTTATTATCGTTCAGTGTTCAGCCTGTCATCTGGCCTGTCAGGATGGCCTGATTCTTACTTCTTGCACCAGCAGCCTCTTGCTTTGTGCCCCCTGCAGCTTAATAAGCATCTCTTTTCTGTCATTATCCAGGCCACTGATGAAAAGAGTGACAAAAATATTGGTCAGTGTAGGGCTGTCCTTTGAACATCGGTGGAAAGCCACTGCTCATTTTCCTGTATCAGAGATGCAACATGATGTGTTAGAAAGAGCTTAGGATTTTACTATCTGTTGCAAGACTTTATTTGGGCATCCCTTATTTTCATTGTTTCTCAAACTTTAATATGCGTAGGAATAACCTGAGAATCTTGACAATCTGCAGATTCTGATTCAGTGGGTCTGGAGTTGGGCCAAGATTCTGTATTTCTAACAAGGCTCCAGACCGTGCTGGTGCTGCTGGGCCACAGACTCACCCTGTACAGGATGGAGGCCAGGGGGAGTCCAGCGAGATGCCCTGGATGCCCCATTTAAGGAGGCACTCTGAGGTTTGCTCAGGTGGCAATCTTGCACTTGGGTAAACCTGAGAATAAGTACTTCCTTAAATTTTGTGCCCTAGGTGCCTTCTAATCCCAGCCCTGAGGCCATGTTTCTTAGCGTTGTTAGAGTCGCTACTGATGAACTAATAGGACTCCTGAGAGGTGAGACCTTGCTATCTTGCTTTGCAAACAAGTTCCCCCGGTGATTCCCAGGTGCACCAACGTTTGAGAAGCACTGAAACAGACATTTAGAAGTTCCGACTTCTAGGATTAATTTCTTAAATAAATCCCCTTGTGACACTGATGCTTACAACCTGAGAACATCATGGAACCATTTGCCCTTAGCATGTCTGACGTGCTGAGCCCCAAATACTGACAGTGGTTGCTCAGGTGGTGCCAAACCACAGACGAAAAAGGCCTCCTTGAATTTGATGAAACCAACCTTCACCTCTGTATTGATGACTCTTGTAACATGAGCTCAAAATCAAGCTCTTATATGGTATTAAAAGCCTAATTGAAAATGTGCTATCGGCCGGTGCATCTCAAATGTTAATGTGTATACAGATCTCCTGGGTGTCTTGTTAAAATGCAGATTCTGATCTAGTGGGTCTGGGGTAGGGCCTGGGATTCTGCATTTTAACAGGCTCTGAAGTGATGCTGAAGCTTCTAAGCTACAGCTACAGAACACAAAAACAGGGAGAGTTTTGACTGGCCTCTAGTTAAGTTCTTAACTTCTTTCTTAAAGTATGAGAGGGTTTTGGTTAGGAATGTCTGGAGAAGTTCTTCATGGATTCTACTTCAGGAAACAAGGAAAGAAGCTTAAATTGTTTCCCCTTTCTTGCTGTTACAAACAATGCTGCAAAGAATACGTTCATCACATTCATTATTTTATGTACATTATACATATTGTTGTCTGTTATGCAGCAATGTTATTCCATTTTAGAAAGCCTTGAAATGTATTTATCTTGAACTTTTTATATATTTAATGCAATATTATTATTTTTATACCTTTCAGTTCTGTTTTGGTGGATTTGGAAAGTATTTTCTCATCCCTAATGTTATTAACACTGTGTGTGTGTATATATAAAACACTGTATATATATATATGTGTGTGTGTGTGTGTGTATACATGTATATATGTGTGTGTGCATATATATGTGTGTATATATATACATATGTGTGTGTATATATATATATACACATATATATATAGAGAGAGAGAGGGGGATTGTTTTTCTGTAACCCAGGTAGAATGTGCTCATCTCTTACGAATCAGCATCTTATGAAAAAAGAGGCAGTGGATAATTTCTGTCAGATGTACACCTGACACTTTCTGTAATTCAGATCCGTTAGTTTAAACCAGATGGGAATGGAACTCATGAAGAGAAAGAGCAGGGGAAGTTTCGAGTCAGCTGCCATCTAACACTGCTTTTCCTGTTAGAACAGCCCTGAGACTGTGTTGATCTGAGTGATGTCCAGGGTAGGGTTTTTACATTCCGTCCCCTTACATGTTAGCCACCTTCACTGGAAAAACCCAAAATCCATAAATGGTATTTGTATCTGGAATGCCATCACTGAGAAAACAGAATGACTCACAAACCAACGTTTAGCCTACATTGACTCCAGCTGTGTGGCTTGACTAGAAATTCTCTTATTTATAGGTGGGTCAGGTCATTCTATCCAGTAAAGACCGTATGAGAGGGACTTTCCTGGTGGCGCAGTGGATAAGACTCCACGCTCCCAATGCAGGGGGCCCGGGTTCAACCCCTGGTCAGGGACCTAGATCCCACATGCATGCCGCAACTAAGAGTTAGTATGCGACAACTAAGGAGCCTGCGAGCCGCAACTAAGGAGCCCACGTGCCGCAATTAAGGAGCCCGCCTGCTGCAATTAACACCCGGCGCAACCAAATAAATAAATTTTTTCTTTAAGACCGTATGAGAGGCTGTTCTTCCTAATGCAGCTTTTTAAACTGCAGTCAGGTGGTTCTGTTAATGAAAATGCCAAACAAAAGGAGTGATTTCCCTCCCGAGCAGTATTAGATTATGGTGTTGTCAAGAGTCTTGCAATTGAATTACCTTCTTGTAATCCACCCCACCTTATCAGTTAACTCCAGTTGTAATGGACTGCTGACTTCCAGGGACGCTGTGTGGATTACTTAAAACCTCTTGCTGTCTGGAGGAGACAGGATCTGCAGCATTTCCACCTTCCTCGGGTGGCGTATTCCTCACCCCCACGCTGGTGAGGCTAGCATCCTGGAGCAGCTGCTAAATGTGAGGGGCAGTGGGTGTGTGGTCATCTCACCGCCGATGCCCTCACTGTCTGTCCTCAGCTGGATTGGATCAGGTCAGGCCAGTGACTGCTCTTCTCTCTTGCGTCAGCCTGTCACGTGGTACCACCAACCCAAGAGAAGCAATGAATGAGAAATTCCCTTTGCCATTGTGTTTGCCCTGATTTAACGTATAATGCTCAGTCTGGGAAGCCATGTACTGCTGCAGACTTCTGTGAGGAAAAAGCATTTTAAGAAAGTTTCAAAAGCCATTTGCAGTTACTTGAGGGTGGGTCGTGTGGAATAAATGCTCTTTCACAAACTCAGTGTCAACGTAGCAACAATATGGAAGAATTCTTTAGTTTTGGGAGGCGCGTAACTGTAGAACTAAGAATCAGAAATCCTTGAACTTTGATTCCTGTCTGCCTCTGACTGATAACTGACTGTATTTAGCTTTTTCTTTTTTTTTAATGTATTCAACTGTTCCTTTTTTATTAATTAAGTAATTTATTTATTTGGCTGCGCCCTGCGTTATGTGGGATCTTAGTTCCCTGATCAGGGCTCGAACCTGCACCCCCTGCATTGGAAGCAGGGAGTCAACCACTGGACTTCCAGGGAAGTGCCTATTTAGTTTTTTCTTGAGTTGGGTTCTAAGAAAAAGAACAAACAGTAACAATAATACCTGTTTGCTAAATGACCAGATCAAGCCATGTGATAGTTTGCAGTTTCAGTAGGGTAAGATACAGCAATAGGAGCCGTTTCTATTACAAAAAGAAACTGTATCACATTGAGGAAGGAAACAAGGTTTATTAGAGTGAGGGAAAATAAATCCCAGGTTTGTTACTGGTACAAATAAACACAGAAGGCTATCAGGGCAGTCTGCCTTCACTAGAGATCTGGTAACCAGCTCTCAGGAGCCCGGTGACTTGAGATGCCAGCCAATAGAGAGAATGTGTGACTTACAGGGAAGGAAAACAAAAAGTAGCCAAGCAACTTGCTTCCATAAAAGAGTCAAGGTGAAACCTGCTCCTGGAACCTAGATAAGACTTGAGGGAAACACAGGCATTTGGTTTACTTTTAGACCAGGTAGAGTTGTAGAGCCATCTTTAAAAACGTTATATTTTGCTCCTTCTTTGTAATAGCGTTAGGAAGACAGCTGGGCATGAAGGATGCTCACTTTCCTTTATGATCCCGTATTTGACTTATAATGTGGTGTTATGTCATGTGGCCGAGTGGTACACTGAAATGAAAGAAGATTTATAAGTAGCTGAGGACAGAGGCAGGACGTCAGTAAGTGGAGTGAGGAATTCTGCACATCTCTCCTCGAAAAACAATGATAAACTGGACAAAGTTGTCAAAAACAACCATTTCAGGTCTGAGGAAAGAGCACACATGCCAACAGCAAATTGAGAAGCATTTGTCCATAAGAAACTGCTGAACTTCAGATAAGGACAGTGGGAGTTTTTGATGTTCTTAGCCTGGGACTACTCCCTGCCACCCCCAACCCATTAATGTAGTAGTTCCATCGTGGGGGGTGGGGTTGGGGCAGACCGTAAAAGCTAGCAACTGGCTGCCAGAGGAAACGCACTTGATTTGGAGCAGAAGGTGAAAAGCCCACGCCCACTGGCATTGTCAGTAAAAGTTATGATCTCGGTGGCAAGCAACAGGCAGCTCTGGTAGCCTAACTAGCTGCCCGACTTGGGCCAAACAACGGACTGTGGACTAGCCAGAACCTTAGTAGAGGTCCTAGAAATGACAGCCACAGACAGGCTTGAAAAACTCTCCACACATTCCTGACCGACTGGAAGCCGTGCGCACATGTAAGACTAGACGGGTCCCAAGCTAACCACACAGCCCTGGTCGGCTGGGCAGCTGAATGGATGTACAGAGGAGATGCAGGAGGCCCCGGGAGAGAGTCACAGTTGGGGCAGACCTGAACTGTGTGTTCTTAACCCTACACAAATCAATGTGCAGAGGTTGGAAGTCTCGCTGACTCCAGATGTGTGAGCACGACCTTTAACCAATCATTGGCTGATCACTAAACCTTGTAGACACAGGGGCAACCCCTAGGAAGTCAGGTCTAATAACAGAAACAAGAATTGAAAGAAAAGAAAGCACCTGAGTAGAAACATCATGGCTGCACATCACGGAGGAGACAGATTCTGCAGATTTATTCCAGGAAAATTACTCACATGGAAGGGTGTCCACTTAATGTAAGCTGTAAAATATGAACAACAGGATTTGTTTAAAAAGAGAGAGCAAAGGAAGCACAGAAGTATATGCTCAAAGGGTGGTGGACACACATACACACATTTTTTTTTCCCTTGGATTTTTAACAGTGATCTTCCTTGGAGGTTTATAGGGATGTTTCTTTCACTTTGCTATATATTTCCAAAATAAACTAAATATTTTTTCTACAGTGTATCGGTAATACTTCGTAAACATACACACACAGACAGAAGTAACTCATAGCATAACACTAACTGTGATTTGGAGTTGTGAGATTTACTAAATCAGGTACTTAGTCTATAAGCAGCACTTAACTGTCTACCTCCCTTTCACCTCCTGTGTCTCTCCTCTTCTGTTTTTGTTTTTTTTCTTTACATGTCTATTTAGTACATCATAAAAATCTTTGGGAGCAAAACTGATCTTATTCACATTATTCACTTTTCTTCCATCCCATTTCTCTGTTCCTGTTACATATATGCATTGCTTATAGCAGACCATCTGTAAATATTTACACTTTGAGACATATAACATCTCATTATTCCATACAGCAGTTGGGAGTCCAGTACTGTAAATGTTGAACAGTTATTCAGCCCACATTCTTTCTCCTCCCCCCAAAATAACCATTGAGACTCTCAAAAATAAAGCAAAACAAAACCAAAACAAAAGAAGAGCTTTATTTTTCCCATGTCCTTCATTTGCTAAGTGTAGAACAGACTGAGTTGTGGTGATCCTAGGCAGGAAAAGGATTCATTTTCTAGAATCAGAATTCTAGTTGCTAGCTTCTTTAATTTGGGCCCTGGGCTTTTCTTTTTCTTTGTTTCTTTCTCTTGTTTTTTCACTTTATGTTTCCTCTTCATTAAATTAGGAAGAACTGCCCCAGGCCTTTTCTGCCATTGACTTTATTACATGCAACACATGGACTGCTTGACTTAAATTTTCTAAAGACAATTAGGTCTTTACTAGTGAGATTGTTGTTCATTATTTTACAACTTTTATTACTTATAAATATTTTGTATAGCACTATGCTTTTTAAAGGTGAGGTGTTATTTTAAAAAATCTAGAAAGTATATTGAGTTGTAAATTATTCTCAGTTGGATTAGGACATTTCCAGTAGAGGAGGTAGAGTGAAGTGGTTGCTCAAGCCCTCCCACAGATAATAATTAGAAAATCTGGACAAAATAAAAGAAACTACTAAAAGCACCCAAAAGCAGACAGAAGCTGGAGGAGAAAAAGTTGTAATTGGAAGGAGCAAGACTTGCAAGTTTGTGGGGGTATTTTGCCTAAAGGTGTGCTTCAGTCCCCATGGTGGCTACAGTGGATGAAGTGACAGTGCAAAACTGCAGCCTTACAGGTGAGAGGTGACAGAGAAGGGAGGTCAGGGATGGAGGGCAGAGGAAACATACGGGGAAATCCTGGAAGCAAGAGAGAACTGCAAAAAGGGTGAGGCCCAACATCTGAGTAAAAACGCTGCCCAAATCCCTTGTTGACTGCTCTATTAGTCGGGATTCTCCAGAGAAACAACTTATAGGATATATAGATATATAGGAGGAGATTTATTATGGGAATTGACTCACGTGGTTATGGAGGCAGAGAAGTCCCACGATCTGCAGTCCGCAAGTTGGAGACTCAGGAGAGCTGGCAGTGTAATTCAGTCAGAGTTCAGAGGGCTGATGGTATAAGTCCCGAATTGAGTCTAAGAGCCCAAGAGCCAGGAGTGCTGATGTCCGGGGGCAGGAGAAGATGGATGTTTCAGCTCAAGCAGAGAGAGAAAACAAATTTGCCCTTCGTCCACCTTTTTGTTCTATTTAAGGCCCTCAGTGGATTGAATGATACCCACCCACACTGGGGAGGGCCACCTGCTTTACTCAGTTCACCAATTTAAGTGCTAATCTGTTCCAGAAATACCCTCAGACACACCCAGAAATAATGGTTCACCACCTATCTGGACACCCCCTAACCCAGTCGAGTGGACACATAAAATTAACTATTACAATTGTTAAATTCCAAATGTGCAGGAGAGACACCAAGGGACCCAGCAAAACAAAAAACAAACAAACAAGTAGAGGCAAGAAGGAACCAGTCCTTGAAAGGCAAACCTGTACGAGCTGAGATCTGTAAGTTTGATGCCTTTTTTTTTTTTTTTTAAGATGAGTTAATTCCTAAACTACACAGCTCAGGAAGGAGAAAGCTGGAGCCTTACTGGCTTGGAGTGTCAGAAGACAGACCCTGAGACTGGCAGAGCAGCTAGAAAATTAGAGGGAAATTACAAAAACACAAAAATTGCAGAGTGTGAGCCCTCAAATCTGAGTATAAGCTGCCCAGGTCTTTGGCTGTCTGCCAAATTACACAGGTACAGGGGAGACCCCAGGGAGCCAGTCTTAAAAAGTAGTAGCTAGAAGCTGTAAGAACTGAGCAGGTGTATCAGCTGCTGCATACCAGGGGAAGACCAATATGTGGTCTGAACCTGGGCAAATTAACTGCCTACTAGAATTTTAAAAACCCAACAATCCTTAAGGACACAGCAGAGTCCAGAATTGCTACAACATCTTATATACATTGTCTAGCTTTCAACCTACAGTTACTAGACATATAAAGAGACAGGAAAATGTAACTCATACTCAGGAAAAAAAGCAATCAATAGAAACTGCTTCTGAGTGTCTTCGTGGGTACACATGTTGGATTTTGTAGGCAAAGACTTCATTCAAACCAGTTATTATACATATGATCAAAGAATTATAAGAAAATATCAGAGAATTAAAGGAAAAATAAGTGAACAGATAGAGGAATTGCCACAAAGAAATGGAAACTATGAAAAAAAAGGAAATTTTAGGGCTGAAATGAAAGTAACTGAAATCAAAATTCACTAGATGTGCTCACCTAGTTTCACCTAATGTGAAATTACAGACAAAATAATCTGCACTTGGAAACAGAGCAATAGAAATTACCCAGGTCAAAAAAGAGGGGAAACAATATTTAAGAAAAGGGAACAGAGCCTCAGAGGCTTGTAGGACAATATGAAGTAGTCTGATATAGCTGTAATTGAAGTCCCAGAAGGAGAGGGGAAAAATGGACAGAAAATATAATCTGAAGAAATTAGTAGCCCCAAACTTTGTAAATTTGATAGAAAACACTGATTTACATATCCAAGAAATTCAATGAACTTTAAGCAGGATAAACACAAAGAAAAGCACTTGTAGGTACATCATAGCCAAACGGCTGAAACCAAAGATAAAAGAAAATCTTGAAAACAGAGAAAAATGACACATTACATACAAAGGATCAATGTTACAAATATGGCTAACTTATCAGAAACAGCGGAGGCCAGAAGACACTGGAACAATATATTCAAATACTGAAGGAAAACCTATTAACCAAAACCCCAATATCCAGATAAACTGTCTTTCAAAAATGAGGGGTAAAGACATTTCCAGAAAAACAAAAACAAAATTTGTTGCCAGGAGACTTACACTAAAGGAAGTTTTTGGAACAAAGGGAACTGGCAGATGGTGACTCAGATCTACAGGAAGAGATGAAGAGCACTAGAAACGGGAAGTAATATGGTGAATGTAAAAGACTATGTACTTTTTTCTTCTCTAATTTCTCTAAAAGACATATGACTTTATTTTTTAATTTTTTATAAGTTTATTTATTTTATTTTTGGCTGCGTTGTGTCTTCGTTGCTGCGCGCGGGCTTCCTCTAGTTGCGGCGATCGGGGGCTCCTCTTCATTGTGGTGCAGGGGCTTCTCATTGCGGTGGCTCTCTTTGCAGAGCGTGGGCTCTAGGTGCACAGGACTCAGTAGTTGTGGCACGTGGGCTCAGTAGTTGTGGCTTGCGGGCTCTAGAGTGCAGGCTCAGTAGTGGTGCATGGGCTTAGTTACTCTGAGGCGTGTGGGATCTTCCCGGACCAGGGCTCGAACCCGTGTCCCCTGCATTGGCAGGCGGATTCTTAACCACTGCGCCACCAGGGAAGCCCAACAATTACATTTAGAATGGATACACAACAAGGTCCTACTGTATAGCACAGGGAATTGTATCCAATTTCCTGGGATAAGCCACAGTGGAAAAGAATATTTTAAAAAAATGTATACATGTGTAAACAAAACCAATGCATAATCAATTGGGATATTAGTGCCAAATTGCATTAGCCACATGTACTTTCTTGCTCACCCATCAACAAAGCCCTTGAGAATGGCATTTCTTAAGCATCATAGGCCATCTTAGCCTTCCACACGTCCCATCCTTTGCTGTTCACCAAACTATTTTGTTTCCTTTGACTATTTTGATCTTTAACTGTATCACCCTCTTTGATGCAGTTCTGAATTTAAAAGCTATGTGACCGACTCCCTCTTGTGAGAACACCAGAATCACAACTAAGTGCTGAGCAATCATCGACAGGAAGACACTGGAACTCACCAAAAAAGATACCCCACATTCAAAGACAAAGGGGAAGTCACAATGAGATGGTAGGAGGGGTGCAATCACAATAAAATCAAATCCCGTAACTGCTGGATGGGTGACTCACAAACTGGAGAACACTTATACCACAGAAGTCCACCCACTGGAGTGAAGGTTCTGTGCCCCACGTCAGGCTTCCCAACCTGGGGGTCTGGCAATGGGAGGAGGAATTCCTAGAGAATCGACTTTGAAGGCTAGCGGGATTTGATTGCAGGACTTCGACAGGACTGGGGGAAACAGAGACTCCACTCTTGGAGGGCACACACAAAGTAATGTGCGCATCGGGACTCAGGGAAAGGAGCAGTGAACCCATAGGAGACTGAACCAGACCTACCTGCTAGTGTTGGAGGGTCTCCGGCGGAGGCAGGGGGTGGCTGTGTCTCACTGTGAGGACAAGGACACTGACAGCAGAAATTCTGGGAAGTACTCCTTGGCATGAGCCCTCCCAGAGTCCGCCATTAGCCCTGTCAAAGAGCCCGGGTAGGCTCGAGTGTTGGGTTGCTTTAGGCCAAACAACCAGCAGGGAGGGAACCCAGCTCCCCCCATCAGCAGACAAGCGGATTAAAGTTTTACTGAGCTCTGCCCACCAAAGCAACAGCCAGCTCTACCCACCACCGGTCCCTCCCATCAGGAAACTTGCACAAGCCTCATCCACCAGAGGGCAGACAGCAGAAGCAAGAAGAACTACAGTCCTGCAGCCTGTGGAACAAAAACCACATTCACAGAAAGATAGACAAGATGAAAAGGCAGAGGGCTATGTACCAGATGAAGGAACAAGATAAAACCCCAGAAAAACAAATAAATGAAGTGGAGATAGGCAACCTTCCAGAAAAAGAATTCAGAATAACAATAGTGAAGATGATCCAGGACCTCGGAAAAAGAATGGAGGCAAAGATTGAGAACATGCAAAAAATGTTTAACAAAGATCTAGAAGAATTAAAGAACAAACAAACAGAGATGAACAACACAATAACTGAAATGAAAAATACACTAGAAGGAATCAATAGCAGAATAATAACTGAGGCAGAAGAACGGATAAGTGACCTGGAAGACAGAATGGTGGAATTCACTGCTGCAGAACAGAATAAAGAAAAAAGAATGAAATGAAGACAGCCTAAGAGACCTCTGGGACAACATTAAATGCAACAACATTCGCATTATAGGGGTCCCAGAAGGAGAAGAGAGAGAAAGGACCCGAGAAAATATTTGAAGAGATTATACTCGAAAACTTCCCTAACATGGAAAAGGAAGTAGCCACGCAAGTCCAGGAAGTGCAGAGTCCCATGCAGGATAAACCCAAGGAGAAACACGCCGAGACACATAGTAATCAAATTGACAAAAATTAAAGAAAAATTATTCAAAGCAGCAAGGGAAAAACAACAAATAACATACAAGGGAACTCCTGTAAGGTTAACAGCTGATTTCTCAGCAGAAACTCCACAAGCCAGAAGGGAGTGGCATGATATACTTAAAGTGATGAAAGGGAAGAACCTGCAACCAAGATTAATCTACTGGCAAGGATCTCATTCAGATTCGATGGAGAAATCAAAAGCTTTACAGACAAGCAAAAGCTAAGAGAATTCAGCACCACCAAACCAGCTCTACAACAAATGCTAAAGGAACTTCTCTAAGTGGGAAACACAAGAGAAGAAAAGGACCTACAAAAACAAACCCGAAACAATTAAGAAAATGGTAATAGGAACAAACATATCGATAATTACCTTAAACGTGAATGGATTAAATGCTCCAACCAAAAGACACAGGCTCGCTGAATGGATACAAAAACAAGACCCATCTATATGCTGTCTACAAGACACCCACTTCAGACCTAGGGACACATACAGACTGAAAGTGAGGGGATGGAAAAAGATATTCCATGCAAATGAAAATCAAAAGAAAGCTGGAGTAGCAATACTCATATCAGATAAAATAGACTTTAAAATAAAGAATGTTACAAGAGACAAGGAAGGACACTACATAATGATCAAGGGATCAATCCAAGAAGATATAACAATTATAAACATATATGCACCCAACATAGGAGCACCTCAATACATAAGGCAACTGCTAACAGCTATAAAAGAGGAAATTGACAGTAACACAATAATAGTGGGGGACTTTAACACCTCACTTACACCAATGGACAGATCATCCAAACAGAATATTAATAAGGAAACACAAGCTTTAAATGACACAATAGACCACATAGATTTAATTGATATTTATAGGACATTCCATCCAAAAACAGCAGATTACACTTTCTTCTTAAGTGCACGGAACATTCTCCAGGGTAGATCACATCTTGGGTCACAAATCAAGCCTTGGTAAATTTAAGAAAATAGAAATCATATCAAGCATCTTTGCTGACCACAACGCTATCAGATTAGAAATCAATTACAGGGGAAAAAAACGTAAAAAACACAAACACCTGGAGGCTAAACAATACGTTATTAAATAACCAAGAGATCACTGAAGAAATCGAAGAGGAAATAAAAAAAATACCTAGAGACAAATGATAATGAAAACATGACTATCCAAAACCTATGGGATGCAGCAAAAGCAGTTCTAAGAGGGAAGTTTATGGCTATACAAGCCTACCTCAAGAAACAAGAAAAATCTCAAATAAACAATCTAACCTTACACCTAAAGGAACTAGAGAAAGAAGAACAAACAAAACCCAAAGTTACCAGAAGGAAAGAAATCATAAAGATCAGAGCAGAAATAAATAGAAAGAAAGAAAACAATAGCAAACATCAATAAAAGTAAAAGCTGGGTCTTTGAGAAGATAAACGAAATTGATAAACCATTGGCCAGACTCATCAAGAAAAGGAGGGAGAGGACTCAAATCAAAAATTTCTAAAATTAGAAATGAAAAAGGAGAAGTTACAACAGACACCACAGAAATACAAAGCATCCTAAGAAACTACTTACTACAGGCAACTCTATGCCAATAAAATGGACAACCTGGAAGAAATGGACAAATTCTTAGAAAGGTATAACTTTCCAAGACTGAACCAGGAAGAAATAGAAAATATGAACAGACCAATCACAAGTAATGAAATTGAAACTGTGATTAAAAATCTTCCAACAGAGGCTTCCCTGGTGGCACAGTGGTTGAGAGTCTGCCTGCCGATGCAGGGGACACGGGTTCGTGCCCCAGTCTGGGAAGATCCCACATGTCGCGGAGTGACTGGGCCTGTGAGCCATGGCCGCTGAGCCTGCACGTCTGGAGCTTGTGCTCCGCAATGGGAGAGGCCACAGCAGTGAGAGGCCCGCGTACCGCAAAAAAAAAAAAAAATCTTTCAACAAACGAGTCCAGGACCAGATGGCTTCACAGGTGAATTCTATCAACCATTTAGAGAAGAGCTAACACCCATCCTTCTCAAACTCTTCCAAAAAACTGTGGAGGAAGGAACACTCCCAAACTCATTCTATGAGACCACCATCACCCTGATACCAAAACCAGACAAAGATACTACAGAAAAAGAAAATTGCAGACCAATATCACCGATGAATATAGATGCAAAAATCCTCAACAAAATACTAGCAAACAGAATCCAACACATTAAAAGGATCATACACCATGATCAAGTGGGATTTATCCCAGGGATGCAAGGATGCTTCAGTATATGCAAATCAATCAGTGTGATACACCATATTAACAAATTGAAGAATAAAAACCATATGATCATCTCAATAGATGCAGAAAAAGCTTTTGACAAAATTCAACACCCATTTATGATAAAAGCTCTCCAGAAAGTGGGCATAGAGGGAACCTACCTCAACATAATAAAGGCCATATATGACAAACCCACAGCAAACATCATTCTCAATGGTGAAAAACTGAAAGCGTTTCCTCTAAGATCAGGAACAGGACAAGGATGTCCACTCTCACCACTGTTATTCAGCATAGTTTTGGAAGTCCTAGCTACGGCAATCAGAGAAGAAAAAGAAAAGGAATTCAAATTGGAAAAGAAGAAGTAAAACTGTCACTGTTTGCAGATGACATGATACTATACATAGAGAATCCTAAAGATGCCACCAGAAAACTACTAGAGCTAATCAATGAATTTGGTAAAGTTGCAGGATACAAAATTAATGTACAGAAATCTCTTGCATTCCTATACACTAACAACAAAAGATCAGAAAGAGAAATTAAGGAAATAATCCCATTCACCATTGCAACAAAAAGAATAAAATACCTAGGAATAAACCTACCTAAGGAGGTAAAAGACCTGTACTCAGAAAACTATAAGACACTGATGAAAGAAATCAAAGATGCCACAAACAGATGGAGAGATATACATGTTCTTGGATTGGAAGAATCAATATTGTGAAAATGACTATACTACCCAAAGCAATCTACAGATTCAATGCAATCCCTATCAAATTACCAGTGGCATTTTTTACAGAACTAGGACAAAAAAATCTTAAAATTTGTATGGAGACACAAAAGACCCCGAATAGCCAAAGCAGTCTTGAGGGAAAAAAACGGAACTGGAGGAATCAGACTCCCTGACTTCAGACTATAGTACAAAGCTACAGTAATCAAGACAATATGGTACTGGCACAAAAACAGAAATATAGATCAATGGAACAGAACAGAAAGCCCAGAGATAAACCCACACACCTATGGTCAACTAATCTATGACAAAGGAGGCAAGGCTATATACAATGGAGAAAAGATAGTCTCTTCAATAAGTGGTGCTGGGAAAACTGGACAACTACATGTAAAAGAATGAAATTAGAACACTCCCTAACACCACACACAAAAATAAACTCAAAATGGATTAGAGACCTAAATATAAGACCAGACACTATAAAACTCTTAGAGGAAAACATAGGAAGAACACTTTTTGACATAAATCACAGCAAGATCTTTTTTGATCCACCTCCTAGAGTAATGGAAATAAAAACACAAATAAACAAATGGGACCTAGTGAAACTTAAAAGCTTTTGCAAAGCAAAGGAAACTATAAACAAGACGAAAAGACAACCCTCAGAATGGGAGAAAATATTTGCAAACGAATGAATGGACAAAGGATTAATCTCCAAAATATATAAACAGCTCATGCAGCTCAATATTAAAAAAACAAACAACCCAATCCAAAAATGGGCAGAAGACCTAAACAGACATTTCTCCAAAGAGGACATACAGATGGCCAAGAAGTGCATGAAAAGCTGCTCAACATCACTAATCATTAGAGAAATGCAAATCAAAACTACAATGAGGTATCACCTCACAGCAGTTAGAATGGGCATCATCAGAAAATCTACAAACAACAAATGCTGGAGAGGGTGTGGAGAAAAGGGAACCCTCTTGCACTGTTGGTGGGAATGTAAATTGATAACAACCGCTGTGGAGAACAGTATGGAGGTTTCTTAAAAAACTAAACAGAATTACCATATGACCCAGCTATCCCACTACTGGACATATACCCAGAGAAAACCATAATTCAGAAAGACACGTGTGGGCTTCCCTGGTGGTGCTGTGGTTGAGAATGTGCCTGCCAATGCGGGGGACACGGGTTCGAGCCCTGGTCTGGGAAGATCCCACATGCCGCAGAGCAGCTAAGCCCGTGAGCCACAAGTACTGAGCCTGCACATCTGGAGCTTGTGCTCCGCAACAAGAGAGCCCGCGACAGTGAGAGGGCCGCGCACCGCGATGAAGAGTGGCCCCCGCTTGCCACAACTAGAGAAAGCCCACACACAGAAACGAAGACCCAACACAGCCAAAAATAAATAAATAAATAAAGACACATGCACCCCAGTGTTCATTGCAGCACTAAAATAGCCAGGTCATGGAAGCAACCTAAATGCCCATCGACAGACGAATGGATAATGAAGATGTGGTACATATGTACGATGGAGGATTACTCAGCCATAAAAAGGAACAAAATTGGGTCATTTGTAGAGGCATGGATGAATCTAGAGACTGCCATACAGAGTGAAGTAGGTCAGAAAGAGAAAAATATTGTATATTAACACATATATGTGGAACCTAGAAAAATGGTACAGATGAACCAGTTTGCAGGGCAGAAATTGAGACACAGATGTAGAGAACAAACGTATGGACACCAGGGCCGGAAAGCAGCGGCGGGTGGTGGTGGTGGTGGTGGTGTGTTGAATTGGGAGATTGGGATTGACATGTATACACTAATGTGTATAAAATGGATGACTAATAAGAACTTGCTGTATAAAAAAATAAAATTCAAAAATTCCAAAAAAAAAGCTATGTGACCTAATTTTCAAAAATAAAAAGTTAAAAAAAAAAGAAAAATAGGAATGTCTATACTGTGGGTGGTAGTGATAATAAAATGATCCTATTAATCTAATTTCACTAGGCCAATGAATAAATTCCCACTTGAAAGCTCAGCCAGATAAGAAAGTGGAGATTCAATAGGCTACATTTTCTTCCCACAGGAGAACACTTATTTGAATTTAAAAATAGATAACTGGGACTTCCCTGGTGGCACAGTGGTTGGGAGTCCGCCTGCCAATGTGGGGGACATGGGTTCGAGCCCTGGTCTGGGAGGATCCTACGTGCCGTGGAGCAGCTGAGCCCGTGCGCCGCAGCTGCTGAGCCTGCCCTCTGGAGCCCGCGAGCCACAACTACTGAGCCTGTGTGCCGCAACTACTGAGGCCCGCGTGCCTAGAGCCCGTGCTCCGCAGCGGGAGAAGCCACCACAGTGGGGGGCCCGTGCACCGCAGCGAAGAGTGGCCCCCACTCCCTGCAACTAGAGGAAGTCCGGGTGCAGCAATGAAGACCCAACGCAGCCATAAATAAATAAATTTAAAAAAAAAAAGAAGATTCTTTTAAAAAAAAAATAGATAACTTAGGAAGTGAGTATTCACAGTATCAAGGGATTCGCTCTTGACTTCCTATCAATAATAGCTTTTCCCAAGTCAGGTTGGATTCTTGGCAGAATATGACGAGTAGCATGAGAGGCAAACATGCTTTATTTTTGGAGCTCAGCCAGATGGATAGTGGTCTATGTCGTGCGTTGAATGGTGGCCCCCGGAAAAGATACATCAGTGTGCTAACCCCCGGTACCCGTGAATGTGGCCTTATTTGGAGAGAGGGTCTTGCAGCTGTAATTAAGTTAAGGATCTAAAGATGAAATCATCCTAAATTTAGGGTAGACTCTCAGTCTGATAACTCCTTAGAAAGGAGAGGGAGATTTCAGACACGGAAACAGGAGAGACAGACACAAGGGAGAAGGTTATATGAAGACAAGAGGCAGAGATTGGAGTGATGTGTCTACAAGCCAAGGCATGCCAGAGACTGCCAGCGGCCACCAGGAGCTGTAAGAGGTAAGGAAGGATTCTCCCCTAGACTTCAGAGGCAATGCAGCTCCACTGACACCTTGATTTTGGATTTCTGGATGTTAGAACTACGAGAGAATAGATTTCTGTTGTTTTAAGTCACCAAGTTTGTGGTAATTTATGTCAACCCTAGGAAAGTAATACAGTCACAAATGAAAATAAGACATATTTGAAGTTGTCAGGGAAAATTATTTTATGCAAACACACAAAAGTACATTTTCTAAGACTTGTGCATCTGTTGTATCTTAAAATTTTACAGGCAGTAAATTTGGGATGGGAGGAGTCAAATATATCATTTTAGATGTAAAAAATTCTGAAAGGCATTATAAAATGACCTTTTTTTTTTTTTTTTTTTTGTGGTACGCAGGCCTCTCACTGTTGTGGCCTCTCCCGTTGCAGAGCACAGTCTCCGGACGCACAGGCTCAGCGGCCATGGCTCACGGGCCTAGCCGCTCCGCGGCATGTGGGATCTTCCTGGACCAGGGCGCGAACCCATGTCGCCTGCATCAGCAGACGAACTCTCAACCACTGCGCCACCAGGGAAGCCCGACCCATTTTTATTTAATTAATTATTTATTTATTTGGTTGTGCCGGTCTTAGTTGCGGCAGCCAGGCTCCTTAGTTGCAGCTCACAGACTCCTTAGTTGCAGCTCACCAGCTCCTTAGTTGTGGCATGCATGTGGGATCTAGTTCCCTGACCAGCGATTGAACCCAGGCCCCCTGCATTATTAGCGCAGAGTCTTAACCACTGTACCACCAGGGAAGTCCCAAAATGACCCTTTTAAAAAAAAAAAAATTTACTTTATTGAAGTATAGTTGATTTACAATGTTGTGTTAATTTCTACTGTACAGCAAAGTGATTGTTATATGCATACACATTCTTTTTCATGTTCTTTTCCATTATGGTTTATCACAGGATATCGATTATAGTTCCCTCTGCTGTACAGTAGGGCCATGTTGTTTATCCATTCTCTATATAACAGTTTGCATCTGCTAATCCCAAACTCCCAATCCATCCCCCCCTGCACACCTTGGCAACCACAAATCTGTTCTCTATGTAAAATGACCCTTTTTATTTGTAGAATTGGAGAGAGAGAGAAGGAGAGATTGAATCAGGTAAACATAAGCATAGCCATTAAATTTGCCATTAGAGAATAACTAAAAAACTGTACTAAAAAAGATACTCACAACTTAATTTTATTTCTTATTAATACAGATAATTGATTACAGTTCTTCCTTTGAAAATAGTTGTTGGTAAAGTCTGACCTGATTGTCTTCATATCCCAATATCCCAGTCCCACTCAACATTTGTAATTGCTTTGAGACCAGGCTTATTTGATTTTATTTTTTAGTTTATTGCTTCTAACATTTCTGATCCAAAGCTAAATTCTGATCTTAGGTCTAAAATGTGTGCTTCAGGTATTATGCTCATTCAAATCCCAGCATTCTTCTTTTCAAGGTGGTAGCTCTGTGAATAGAAAACTGTGACGTGCAGAATATTCTTATTTGAAGCTCTATGGTTTCAAACTCTAAGATAATGGTAGTTCCTCTCTGTGAAGTCCTTTATCAAGAATGCCTAAGGATTATCCTGTTACCTCACCTCTAAGAGCAGCTGTTTGTTTCTGGAGCCAAATGTGGGTCCTGCCTTGAGGTGGGATAGATAGAGAGATTAGAGAAAGATGGAATTATCTCTGGAAAAAAAGAAGCCAGCTGGTTATGCAGTATTTAAAATATATGTATATATATTTGAAGGTAAAATGGCAAGCTGTTTCAGCCCCCAACATGACCTACTTTTTAAAATGTTAATTATCTCTGTAGAGAAAGCCACCTTGAATCCAGATTACACAGTTTTCTTATTTTGTTTGTTTAAACATTGTAAGAATCTGTCAGAGGCTGAATGTTGGGAGAGGGGAATAAAGGCAAGAGAAGGCACATGAGAAAGGGAAGGAGCCGCGCTAGCAGTTGGGTGTTTCCTTCCTGGCTTTTCAGATCGTGTGAAGCTGCAGCATCTGGATGGCTGTGACACCTCCATAACTAGGGATAAGAGCAGCGATCTCTGGTTTCAGCCTCCTGCTGTTAACTGTGCTTCTTTTGAACTTTACAGAGTTAAAGATTTCTTTCTTGTGTGTTATTCACTTTCTCGGTCAAGGCTTATTACAGAGGAAATTCAGATCAGCTCCTCATCTGTGTGATTTCAAAAATAGTAATGATATGGCACGACACAACTGAAACTTTCTGGGCACTTGTGTGCTATATCATTTTTCCTGTATATAATTCTAGAGTGACACCAGAGCTACTTTAAAATAAATCTTTTCTATTTGGTTGACTTATTCCATTTCAGGTCTCCAGTCACCTCTCTTCCCCACATTCTCAGATAAAACTTATTTTCCCTTTTTCCAGGGGAACTCTGAGCACCACAGGGGACCTTAGATGAGACCACTTGGTCCCAACATTTTCCCAAGCAGCTGAATGCTAGAAAATGTGAATTGTTAGACTAACACTGGTCAGTATGGAGACCAAGTTCCTCCTTCTGTACCATGTTGCTCTTTCTCCAGCTCAAAATTTTCTCCTCCATCCTCAGCTCCATCTACAACTGCTTATATTTCTCAGGAGAAAGGATACTTCAAGCTTTTGTTTTTACTGCTCCACTGAAATGACTAATATGGTCACCAGTATTCTCCATTTTGCTAAATCCAGTGATTAGTTTTCTCTCCTCAGCTTACTCTGCTTCTCAGCAGCGTTTGACACATCTTAGGCACTTTCTTCCCTAGGTTCATGCAGGCACATCGTTTTCCTACTTCACTGGCAGCTTCTCCGTCCCCTTTACTGGACCTTTCTCCTTGCCAGACTTTAATGCGTCGGAATGCCAAGGATTCCATCCTTGGCCTTCTTTCTTATTTGAACTTTCCTCTGGAAGATCTCAACCATTCCCATTGCTTTATATATCATCTTTATGCCAGGACTCCTAAATCTGTATCTCTAGCCTAATTTTTCCCTTGAGCTCAAGACTCATATAGCCAGCTGTCTAGTTATTGTTTCCACTTGGATATTCAAGCTATCTCAAACTTAACAATGTCCTGACTTTTCTGCCCTATTCACCCTAAAACTTCCCCCCAACTCCCTCATCTCAGTAAACAGTACCACAATCCATCCACCCAAAGCCCAGCTAGCTTATAGCGAACTTACGATGGGCCAGGCACTCTTCTCAGTGCTTTTATGTATATGAATCCTGACAACAACTCTGTGAGTTGGTAGTACAATCCTCATTTTACAGATGAGGAAACAGGGGCATAGGAAGATGAAGTGGCTCACCCAAGGTCACATAGCCAGTGATGTGGCTCCTGATACACAGGGCAGGAGTTTCTCCAGGAGTGAAAGTGCTAGATCATGGGTTTCACTCATGTTTGGCTTCATAAGATGATACCCGATAGTTTCCTGAGTGATTGTACCAGTTGAAACTCCCACTAGCAGCATATGAATTCCCGTCGCCCCACATCTTCAGCCACATTGAGTTTTGCCTATTTTGTGAGTGTAAAATGATATTTTGATTTCAGTTTGCATTTCCCTGATTCATAATGAGGGTGAGCATATTTTTGTGTATTTATTAGCCATTAGTGTTTCCTCTTCTGGAAACGTCAAATGTCTGTTCATATCTTTTGCCCACTTTCCTGTTGATTTGTCAGGCTTTTTCATTTTGAACTATAGGAGTTCTTTATATTCTAGACCATTTTTCAGTGTTATGAGTCTCAGATATCTTCTCCAAGTTCATGATTTGTGTTTTAACTCTCTTTATGGTATCTCCTGATGAACAGAAATTCCTAATTTTACTATAATTGAATTTCTCAGTGTTTTCATTGTCTTGTTTGAGAAATCCGCCCTTCAGAGTATGAAAGATATTGTCCCATATTTCTGCTACAATTTCGTGTTTCACATTTAAGTATTTAATCCACTTGGAGATTATTTTTATATATGGTGTGAGGTGTGGATCTGATTTTTTTTTCCATTTCATAGTTTTTTCTTTTCCCAATTATTGAAATACTGCCTTTTTCTTCTATCGAATTTCTGTACAATTGTGAAATTGTTTCTGGGCGCACTGGTCTGTTCCATTGGTCTACCTTTCTGTTCCTTTACTAATACCATACTACCTCAACTAATACTGCTTTACAATAAACCTGGATATCTGATAGGCTAATTTACCCACCTCATTTCTCTTCTTCAAGAGTGTTGTTGTTTTTCTTGGTCCTCTTCCTTTTAAATTTTAGAATTAGCGTCTATGGAAAATCCTATTGGAATTTTGATCAGTGTCGTATTAATTTTGTATATCAGTTTGGAGGGTGAATTGAGAGCTTGATAGTGGGGTTTCCCTTGTACATGAACATGGCATCTCTTTTACTTGTTTAATTTCTCACAACAATATTTGTGCATGGTCAACGTAGCCTACAACTACGTAAAGGCCTTGCCCATCTTGCAGAGAGGGAGGCAGCTTGGAGGGGTGCTAAGAGCAAAGGCTCCAGGACTATACTGCCTGGGTTTAACCCTTAACGTGGCTGCTTACTAATTGTGTGATCTTAGATAAATCAACCTCTCTGTGCCTCAGTTTCCTCATCTGTAAAACAGGGCTAATAAGAGTTTCTATTTCATAGGGAGACACAATGCTCAGCTATTAGCTCAGTTGTTAGCTTTTGCTCTTACTCTGTTTTATCTCAGGTGTCTAATTTTTGTTGTTTTGCAAATAGTATCTTTTTTAAAAATTACGTTTTATTTCTTTGTTGCTGGTGTTTAGAAATGCAATTGATTTTCAGAAATCTAGCAACCTGGTTAAACTCTCATCAATCCTAATAATGAGAAATCTTCTGGATTTCCCAAATCATATCAACCTGCAAATAATGAGTTTTGTTTCTTCCATTAAAAAAATATATTTATTTATTTATTTATTTATCTTTGGCTGCATTGGGTCTTCATTGCTGCACGTGGGCCTTCTCTAGTTGCAGCGAGCGGGGGCTACTCTTCATTGCGGTACATGGGCTTCTCTTTGCAGTAGCTTCTCTTGTTGCAGAGCACAGGCTCTAGGCACGCAGGCTTCAGTAGTTGTGGCGCACGGACTTAGCTGCTCCACGGAATGTGGGATCTTCCCGGACCAGGGCTCGAACCCATGTCCCCTGCATTGGCAGGTGGATTCTTAACCACTGTGCCACCAGGGGAGCCCCTGTTTCTTCCATTTTAATCCTTGTATTTTTATGTTTTTTGGTTTTCTCCCTGGGCTGGCTAGGGTCATGACAACAGTATAGCCTTGAATGGAAGTGGGAATGGTGGACACTGTGTGTTATTCTTGGTTTTAAAGAGAAGGTTCTAATGCTTCACCATTAAGATTTTTGCTGTAGATTTTTGGTACATACCCTTTATGTCAAGGAAGGTTTTTCTATTCCAAGGTTGCTAAGAGCATTTATCACGAATGGACGTTTACTTTCCCCAGATGCTTAATATGATATGATCATATTGATATAATCATATATTTTGTCCTTTATGATCATATATCTTGTCCTTGAATCCGTTAATGGAAAGTTGCATTAGGTTTTCTAATGTTAAGGCATCCTTGTATTCCTGTACAAATGGGTCATGATGCATTTTTTAATACATTGTTAGGTTTAGTTTGCTAATATTTTGTTTTGAAATTTTGCATCTATGATCGTAAATGAGATTGGCCTTTAATTTTACTTTCTTGGGTACTAAGGATATGTAAATATTATGAAATGGATTGCAAAGTGTTCCCTCTTTTTGATCCTCTGGAAAAACGTGTGTAAGCTTAATATTATCTCTTCCTTGAATATTTGATAGAATTTGCCTCTAAAAATTATCTGGACCTGGTGTTTTCATTTTCAGAAGAGTTTAAATTACTGCTCAATGTCTTTAATGGTTTTACAGCCATTCAGCTTTTCTGCAGCTTCCTTAGTCATTTCTGTTACATTGTATTTTTTAGGAATCTGCCTTTTTCATCTAAGTTTTCAACTTTATTTAAATAAAAGTGTTTTGTGGCATGCTCTAATAAATCTCTGCTTTGTCTGGAGTATGTCCGTTTAAAAAACGGTTCCAGGTTTCTAAATTTTATTAGTCTACTAAGTCATATATATTTATTTTCTATTTTATGAAATTTGCTTTATCCTCATCATTTTCTTACCTTGAGATTTTTTTGGTTTATTTGGCTGGGTTTTTTTGTTTGTTTGGTTGGTTGGTTTGCTTTGTTTTTGCTTTTGTTTTTTTTCCTTCTTATTGGCTGCTTAATTCATTTATTTCAACATTTCTTCTTTTCTAATATAACCACTTAAGACTGTTGTTTCCTCTAAAAAACAACAATAAGATAAAATTTCCTCTAAGAACCTCTTTAGTGGCATAACAAAGTTTTGATATACAATGTTTTAGTTAATTTTTAGTTCTGAATATTTTCTGAATACTTCTGATTTCTATTATGATTCTTCTTCCTGTGTTTCCTTTTTTTAACCCTTTTCCTCTGTTTCCTTTGAATTGGTTAAGTTGTTTTTTTTTTTCTCTCACATTCCATTTAAACTACCAATTTGAAAGATAGGCATTCAATTTTCAGTTTCTTGATGATTGCTCTCAAAGTTTGAAAGTGAGTACCTAAGAGTTTAACGTTAGTTAGTTTCCATTTTCCTCTGAAACAATTCAGGGACCTTAAAAACATTCTCTGACTTCAGGCAGTTCCTCTTACCATGTGTGCTATAACATTTACTGTGGGTAAATTAGACAGTCATTCTTGTTTCATATTAGCAGTTTGTTTAAATTTACCCACATTTTTATGATTTTCTTTGTCCATCATTTCTTTTTCTATCCTTGACCTTGATCTTCTAGGACCATTTTCTTATTTTTATAGTATAGCCTTAAGAAGGCATATTAATGCTCAAGCCAGCCTCTAAGGCGCCCCAGTGATTCACCCTCTCTGGGATTCACACTTAGTATCCCTCCCACACTGAACGAGGCTGACCTGTGTAACCATTAGGATATTGTGGAAATGATGGAGTGTGACCTCTGAGGCTAGGACATAAAATACGTTGCACCTTTGCCTTGCTCTTTCTTGGACCACTCACTCTGCGAGGAAGCCAGCTCCCATGTCCAGAGGATATCAGTCAGCCCTGGGAGAGGAACTGAGGCCACTTGTCAACCGACAGCCAGTACTTGTGAGTGAACCACCTGGAAAGAAAGCAGACCCTGCCGTCCTGGTCAGGATGATTGCAGCCTTGGCCAACATCCTGACTGAAACCTCCTGAGAGACCTTGAGCCAGGACCACTCAGCTCAGCTGCTTCTGAATTTCTAACACACAGAGAGTGAGAGATAATAAATGTGTGTTATTTATAGCCATTTGTATTGTTATTTAGCAGTAGATAAAAGTAATACACATAAACTCTCATAAACTCTTGGTAGTAAACTCTCAGGTTTTGTTATCTGAAAATGTTTTAATTAACACTTAATTAACATGAATGTTCGTGAGGATGTGGAGAAACAGGAACTCCATACGTTGCTGGTGGGAATGGATAATGGCACAGCCACTTTGGAAAATAGTTTGGCAGTTTCTTAAAAAGCTAAACCTAAATGTACCATATGACCCAGCAATTCCACTGGCAGTGTATACCCAAGAGAAATGAAAGCATGGGTCCACACAAAGACTGGTGTGTGGATGTTCGTAACATGACTATTCGGTAATAAAAAATGAATAAATAAAATACTGATACATGCAACAAATGGATAAACCTCAAAATCATTATGCTAGGTATATATCCTTTATGTACAGCTTTATAGAAGCCAGACACATATTGTGTATTTCCATTTATATGAAATGTCCAGAAAAGACAAATCTGTAGAGACCGAGAATGGACTGGTGTCTTGGGGTGGTGGGGAACAGGGATTGAATGTAAATGGGCAGCAAGGGATCATTTTGTTGATGGAAACATTCTAAAACTGTATTGTGGCTGCACCATCTGGTAAATTTACTAAAAATCATTGAGTTATGCGCTTAAAATAGGTGAACTATGTAACATGTAAATTAAACCTCAATAAAATTGATTTTTTTTAAGTCAGTTGTCAGTCTGATTGTTTCTTATTTGTCTTTTTTTCTACAGGAGCTTTTAAGTCTTCTTGTCTTTGGTGTGTTCTGCAGATTTACAGTAATATGTCTGAGTGTGGATTCATTTTTATTTACTCTCCTTCAGATTTGTTGGACTTTCCAAATCTGAGGATGGGTGGCTTTGGAAAATTCTGGAGAATTCTTTGCTATTATCTCTTTGAATAATGTCCCTCCCCTAATTTCTCTATTTCTCCTAGGTGTTCATTATATTTCAGATCTAGCTTTTCTGTTTTCTTTTATTTCATATTTACCATTTCATTGTCACACTGATAACATTTTGTATAATTTCGTCAGATCTGTCTTCCATGTTACAAACTCTCCATCAATTCTAATGGCCAGAGGCCATGGTGTGTGCTTGTTAGAGAATATTACTAAACAGAGGCAAATGTCAGCTCCCATTTAGTGCCTAATCTCCCTGAATTTATAAAGTGGAGTGGAAAAAAAATAGTTTCCACCTGACAGTTTTCTAAAAAATGTTTTTAACCCTTTTTGCACTGGTACCAACTCATCTAGAATAAAAGAACCCGATACTTATGTCTTACTGTGACACCTTTAACCTAAGACCAATTAATGTGTTCTTTATTCTAAAGTCAGCCACTAAGAGACTTTACTTATCCTATTTTCTTGTTTGCCTGGAATTGACACTGCTTGGTGAAATGGGTTCATGAATAATCATGTATTTCTGTATAGAAATTCCCACTCATTTTTCAAGGGCAAAATTGTAGAAAGTATGTTTACTTGTTCAACAGTATTTTCACTGAGTGCCTACTGTGTGCCGGGCACTCTGTTAGGTGCTTGGATTGCTGTGGTCAGATAAAATAGCTAAAATAGATGTTCTCACTGTCCTCACTGAGCCTAGCTTGGGGACATATTAATTGAGGCTGAGGGGTACCAGACATGATCAGACTGCTGGTTCAAAAAGATCTCTAACCACAAGGTAAAGAACAAATTGAAGGGAAACAAGAGTGTAGGTAGATTGGTTAGGAGGCTGTTGCAGAAGTAGGTTATGGTGTCTTAGACTAGGTTGGGATTGGTGATAATAGAAAGAAATGGATTTGAAAGCCCTTTCGGAGGTATCGTTGACAACACTTGATAATGGTTTGGATATGAAGGCAAGGGAGAGAGAGCTGTCGTAGGTTACTCCTAGGTTTCTTGTTTGCTTAATAGAATGGATTGTGAACAGTGAAAAGGACGAAGTTTACTAAGGAAAGTTGGGTTTTGAACATGTTGAATTTGAGATGCCATTGATACTTCCAAGTAGAGCTAACTGCCAGGCAGAAAGCAGTTGAATATACAAGTCTGATGATTGGAGGAAATATGTAACTGATAAGTTGTCTCTGTATAGGTCCTTATGTATAGGTCTCCAGTTCTCTGGTAAAATTCTCCATCTTTTCGTCTCCTTTTTTCATCTTTTCTCCTGGTTGTGTTTTCTTTTTTTGTTGTTCCTGTTTGTTTTTTAAACCAGATTAATTATTGTTACTTTTAGGTGCTTTCCAGCTAACTCCTAACATCTGGGTCATCTTTAGGTCTCTATCAGTCTTTTTTTTTTCCCCCTTAGTTTCCAATTGTATGGTCCTGTCTTTTGCCATGTTTAGTAATGCCAGGCATTGTATACAAAAATAATTGTAGGAGCTTCAGATGATGAGATTTTCCTCCAGTCAGGGCTCACTTTTCCCTCTGCTTGGCTGATCACCTTAATCCAATCAGAGGCTGCGCTAGATGGAAGTTGAATTTGCAGTTCTGGTGAGGCTCAGACTTTCTAACCTCTGGTTCCCCCCAGCCCTCCGGGGTTTCCCACTGAGACCTCATGTGTTCTCAGGACCCTCTTCCCTGATAGAGACCACATTCTTAGTCTAACAAAACTGCTTTTCAGGAGATTTTTGCTTAGGTTTTTACTGCCTCGTACACCATCAGTATTCAGCAAACATCCTCAGAGAAAAACTGGCAGTGTGCTTGAAGCCACCATTTTGCTCATATCTGACAGAAAGCCCAGATTCTCTGCCTCCTGCCCATATTCAGAATCTGTAATTTACTGCAAAAGTCAGCTCTTTTCTCAAGATTCTCTTCTCTTGGCCCCTCCAGAAACTCTCTACTACTATATTTTTTAATTTGTTAAAGGTTTTCTCCCTATTACTTTTTTTTTTTTTTTTTTTTTTTTTTTGCGGTACACGGGCCTCTCACCATTGTGGCCTCTCCCGTTGCGGAGCACAGGCTCCGGACGCACAGGCTCAGCGGCCATGGCTCACGGGCCCAGCCGCTCCGTGGCATGTGGGATCCTCCCGGATCGGGGCACGAACCCGTGTCCCCTGCATCGGCAGGCGGACTCTCAACCACTGCGCCACCAGGGAAGCCCTACTTTTTTAAAAAAATAAATTTGTTTATTTTATTTATTTATTTTTGGCTGCATTGGGTCTTTGTTCGGGCTTTCTCTAGTTGTGGCGAGTGGGGGCTACTCTTCGTTGCGATGCACGGGCTTCTCATTGTGGTGGCTTATCTTGTTGCAGAGCACAGGCTCTAGGCACGCGGGCTTCAGTAGTTGTGGCATGCAGGCTCAGTAGTTGTGGCACACGGGCTTAGTTGCTCCGTGGCATGTGGGATCTTCCCGGACCAGGGCTGGAACCTGTGTCCCCTGCATTGGCAGGCGGATTCTTAACCACTCTGCCACCAGGGGAGCCCTCTACTACTTTAAAACAGACGGTTCCTGTATTTTAGCCAGCTTTTTCCATTGTTCTTGGCAGGAGTGCTGATCTGCTGCAGCTTCCCCATTCTTCTATGAAGTGGAAGTCCAGCCTCTCTTCCTGTGAACTTCTTAAGGGTGGGGGTTTTGTGTATTTTGTATTCCCTCAAAAATTATCATAGTAGTATATGGCGGATGCGTAACAAAAATTTAGTGAATTTACTCCCCATTTTTAGTCTTTAGATCTGCCTCATCTTTTCCAGAGTCTTGAACCACTGTGATCTCTAGTTGTTCTTATTAGATATTGAGTATTTTACTAAATATTGAGTAGATATTTGAGAATATTTAGAAGAGGTATACTATATAAATATATAAGGAATCATTTTACAACAAACACCCAAGAACCTACTACCCAATTTAAGAAAAAGAATTTAGTCATTGAGTTCCTTATATATCCCTCTTTTTCCTCATCCTTTTCCCTCCCCCTCAGAGGTAACTGCTATCCTCAATACATAACTGTTTTTATCATTCGCTTGAATATTTGTCTTCCTAAACAGTGTATTATTTAGTGTTGTGTTTTGAGCTTTATGTACATAGATTCATGTTGGGTGTTTTCTGTTTTCTTACTGTTGTGTATATCTGTAATTCATTCATTTCCACGGATGTATAAGTAGTATTCCATTGTATTACTGTGTATGCATGTATGTTGATAGACATTTGTGGTGTTAATGAGTTTTTTGTTTGATCTTTGTTTGTTTGGGGGTTTTGCGGGGTGGCGGGGGAGTCGCAAATAGTCATGCTAAAGGTATTTTTGTGCATGTCTCCTGGTGGGTTATATCTATTAATATTCACTGTACTACAAATTAGAATAGAAATGTTTAAAATGTTTACTTATTAACTTATTTAAAAAACAATGATTTTAAAATTAAAATAATAAAATAAAAATTAACATTTTTCTGAAAGAAAAACTGTGGTTTCCAAAACAAACTAATGAGAAATATGGCATGGTTTTACATTTTTTCAAATCTCTTTACTGTCTTAATAGAAAACCACTGATTTCTCCTGTATGCTTCTGCATTCGATTTGTTACAGTGTCACACATGAGTGGAAAACACTGCATATTTGGGAGAGAATGAGAGTGAAAGAGGAAATAACACCTTGGAATCATTTTGAAAATAGTTTTGACCTTGCATACCTCCTGAAAGGATTCCAGAGGGTTTCAGACCATACTTAGAGAACTACTGCCCTAGGGTCTGTTCACAGACTAAGCCCCAGGGTGTGTGTGTTCTCTGCCTTTGCTTTGTAAAGCCAAACTCTTTGCAAAAGTAGATAGACCGAGTTGCCCTCCCACCAGCAGTGTTTAATTGTTCTGATCACCATAATCACATCACCTGATGTTGTCAGATTTATTTTTTCTCCTCCAGTGGAAGTGAAATAGTATCTCCCTGTGGTTTGATCTGCATTTTCCTTATTACTGATTGGTTTGGGCATCTTTTTATATGTTTATTAGCTATCTGCTTTCCTTTCCTGTTAAGTGCGTATCTAGTATTTTTCAGATTCAACTGTAATTCAAGTTTCATTCTTCCTTGTAAAGTGAGATAAAATGTTTTTTGTTAAAATACTCATTACAGAGTCAAATTGACCATTCTCATTACATATTTTTATTTGAGCAATAGTTTTAACATGTGAGGGAAATATTTGAGATTTAAAACATGGTTTAGGCTTCTCCTTGATTTCTTTAAGTAGCCGTTAAGTTGCACTTTTGCAGGGGAGAACATGTGTCTGTTTTGGTTTGATATAATATTCAGCATTTAGCATCTATACCCATTCTAATTGGAGGGAATGTGTTTGGCTGAAGAGGTTTCTATTTTTTTTTGTTTGTTTGTTTTTTTTTTTGCGGTACGCGGGCTTCTCACCGTTGTGGCCTCTCCCGCTGCGGAGCACAGGCTCCGGACGCGCAGGCCCAGTGGCCACGGCCCACGGGCCCAGACCGCTCCGCGGCACGTGGGATCCTCCCGGACCGGGGCACGAACCCGCGTCCCCTGCATCGGCAGGCGGACTCTCAACCACTGCGCCACCAGGGAAGCCCGGTTTCTATTTTTTATGTCTCATCTCTTTGAACCTGTAAAATGGAAATAGTGTATTCAGTTCCAGTATTCTGGGATTCTAATCTACTTTGTTTAATCTTTACCCTTGTATGAGTGGGCTTAGAATTAGTTTTATGGATTTTTTTCCCTCATTTAAGCCATAGATACTTTCTATTTATTTTTTTTAATTTATTTTTTGATACTTTTTAGTTTTTTATCTTTAAAATTTTTTATTTTATTTTATTTATTTTTGGCTGCTTTGGGTCTGTTGCTGCATGTGGGCTTTCTCTAGTTGTGGCGAGCAGGGGCTACTCTTCGTTGTGGTGCATGGGCTTCTTATTGCGGTGGCTTCTCTTGTTGCGGAGCACGGGCTCTAGGTGTGCGGGCTTCAGTAGTTGCAGCACGCGGACTCAGTAGTTGTGGCTCGCGGGCTCTAGAGCACAGGCTCAGTAGTTGTGGCACACGGGCTTAGCTGCTCCGCGGCATGTGGGATCTTCCCTGACCAGGGCTCGAACCTGTGTCCCCTGCATTGGCAGGCGGATTCTTAACCACTGTGCCACCAGGGAAGTCCTGATACTTTTTAAATAAGTACGTTTTAGTGATTGATTATAGCCCTCTGATTTCGTTTTTATTGAAGTATAGTTAATGTACAATGTTATATAAGTTACGGGTGTACAATATGGTGATTCACAATTTTTAAAGGTTATACTCCATGTATAGTTGTTGTAAAATACTGGCTATATTCCCCATGTTGTACAATATGTGCTTGTAGCTTATTTCATACCTAATTGTTTGTACCTCTTAATCCCCTACCCCTATATTGGCCCCACCCCTCTCCTCTCCCCACTGGTAACCACTAGTTTGTTCTCTGTATCTGTGAGTCTGCTTCTTTTTTGTTATATTCACTAGTTTGTCGTATATTTTAGATGCCACATATAAGTGATATCATATAGTATTTGTCTTTCTCTGTCTGGCTTATTTCACTTAGCATAGTACACTCCAAGTCCATCCATGTTGCTGCAGATGGCAAAAGTTTCACTCTTTTTTATGGCTGAGTAGTATTCCATTGTGTGTGTGTGTGTGTGTGTGTGTGTGTGTGTGTGTGTGTGTGTGTGTGTACCATATCTTTATCCATTCATCTGTTGATGGACACTTAGGTTGCTTCCATATCTTGGCAATTGTAAATAATGCTGCTATGAACATTGGGGTGCATGTATCTTTTCAAATTAGTATTTTGGGGGTTTTTTGGATATATACCCAGGAGTGGAATTGCTGGGTCATATGGTAGTTCTATTTTTAGTTTTTTGAGAAACTTCCGTTCTGTTTTCCACAGTGGCTGCACCAATTTACATCCCCACCAGCAGTGCACGAGGGTTCACTTCCCTCCACATCCTCACCATTTTTATTTGTGTTCTTTTTGATGATGGTCATTCTGACAGGTGTGAGGTGATATCTCATGGTGGTTTTGATTTGCATTTCCCTGATTAGCGATGTTGAGCATCTTTTCATGTGCCTGTTGTATGGCCCTCTGATTTCTGTTCAGCCTGTTTCTTTTACTCAAATTGTTTATTTTTTAATTTATGGATTTTCAAAACTAGGAAAAATAGTATGGTGATCCCCCATGTACCTGTCACCTAGTTTTAATAATTATCACTATTAAAAAATCTTTCTCCTAAAATGTAAATATATTTTTTGGTACGAAAAATAGATATTTTTAAAATGTAAACAATACCAAAAAACTTAAAGAAGAAAATAAGAATAAGGTAGAATCCCACTGCCCAGCAATGACCACTGTCAGAATTTGTTTGAATGATCTTCCATTTGTGTGAAAACTAAATGTGATTTAACAAAAATGAAATTATACCATAATTATTATGTTTTCTCAATTTAATATATTTAGATCTACATCGTCCCTTATAGTAACTATACATTGCTTTTTATATAAATATAATATTTATTAATCAGTTCCCTGTGTGTACTGCTCTATCTTCTTATATAAATTTCTAAAAATGGGATTATACTTTCAAAAGGTATGCATATTAAAATTTTAATACTTATTATGAAACTGCTCTCTAAAAACTGAAAATTGCTAGTAGGTTTCATTCCTGCCAGCGGTACATTAGAGTGCCTTTTTCCCATATTCTCACAACTCTGGGTCTTGTCACTCTTTCTCATTTTTTCAGTATGGTTGATATTTGTGTTTATCTGCTTAGTAGTAAAATTAAATATCTATTTATGTGTTTTTCACCACTCCTTTTTCTTCCTTTGTGAATTGCCTGTTAATATTCTTTGCCAATTTTTATTTTGAGGTATTTGTTTTTTCTGTTGATTTGTAATAACTCTTTGCATATTAAGGATTTGACATTTTATCATATCACAAATATTTTTCATTGTAGTTATTAAAATCTTTAAATCTTTTTGAGTATGTTCAGATTTCTTTTTTATTATTGATTTTGCTATATAGAAGTTTTTTATTTTTATGTGTATCAGTCAGTTCCTTTATGGGTTCTGATTTGGTGTGATGCTTAGAAAGCCTTTCCCCAACAGATTAGTTTTTTAATTGTCCATATTTTCTTCTGCTACTTTTATGGCTTTCTTTCTTTTTTCTATTTAAATCTTTAATCCAGCTGAAATTTACTTTGGTGTAAGGAATAAGATAGGGATCCATCATTGTTTTTGTTCAAATAGCTAGCCAGTTTTCCAGTGCTATTTATTAATTGAGTAATTCATCTATTTTTTACATACAGTAAATTCCTATTTATACTTGGGTCTAATTTTGGACTCTGTTCTCTTCCATTTATCTGTTTGTTTATTCTTTTCTCAATACCAAGGTATTTTAATTACTTTGGCTTTAGAATACATGTTAATGTCCTATTGGGTCAAGCTCTCTTCGTTACTCTTTGTCCCTAGAAGTTTCTTGGCATTTTTCTTTCCTTTCTTTCTTTTTTTTTCTTTTTTGTTACTATGAAATTTTTAAAACCTACAGAAAAGAAGAGAGAGGCATTTAGTGCAGCCCCATATATATTAATCTCCTACCGTGAGCAATTTTTAAAATTTTGTCCTATTTATTTTTTTCTGAAGCATTTTGAAGTTAATTAGAAAATCATTTCCTCCTTGAATACTGCAGCAAGCATCTCTACCTACTTTCCAATTATATTTATTATTATTTTTGATTAATTAACTTATTTTTGGCTGCATTGGGTCTTCGTTGCTGCCCCAGGCTTTCTCTAGTTGCAGCTAGCGGGGGCTACTCTTTGTTGCAGTGCGCAGACTTCTCATTGCGGTGGCTTCTCGTTGCGGAGCACGGGGTCTAGGCATATGGGCTCAGTAGTTGTGGCACACGGGCCCAGTTGCTCCACGGCATGTGGGATCTTCCCGGATCAGGGATGGAACCCGTGTCCCCTGCACTGGCAGGCGGGCTCTTAACTACTATGCCACCAGGGAAGTCCCTCCAATTATATTTAATTATTGGTTAGCATCCGCATTAAGCAGACTTTTGATTTTTATATATTTATTTTGATATTTTCTTAATGACTCCACTAGCTTTTTGGTTGATTCTCTTGAGTTCTAGTGCACAGTCACACACCTGTAGATGGGATAGTTTTGTCTCCTCCTTGCTTCTATATCATTTATTTCTAATTACTTCAGCCAGCTTTTAAGACCAGTTTTATATAAGTAGCAGAGATAGGCCTATATATTGTTACTGTCTTCAGAAGGAATGCTCTGGTCTCTCACCTTCAATCCTGATGCTGACTATATGGAAAATATATATGTTTAAAGTTTATGTTAAGGAGGTATTTTTCTATTGTTCTTTTCCCAAGGGTCTTTTTAAATTAGGAATGCATGTTGAATTTGATCAAATCCCTTTTCAGCATCTAATAAAATAATTGTATTTTTTGAGCTTATTAATGTGATAACATGTATTACTAAGTTCCTAATATTCAACCATGCGTGCCTTGGGAGTCTCCTTGGATATGATATATTTTTGTTTTCATATATTTTATTGGTTCTTGCCCCTGTTATTTTTGGCTGCACCCTAGAGGGTTTTTATTTGTTTGTTTTTGTCCTTCCCACACATGCCCTCTACCTCTATCACTGAAACACATGGATTAAGGGGTTGTCACAATGAGGGACAGTAATTTAAGTGACTGGGACTTGTCCGATGCTGACGGCATGTACCCTTTTTGAGCACTTCTGATGTGCCAGGCTCTGTGCTAGGTGCTTTCCCATTTGCTAGTTCACACGGCAGTTCTATTTTATAGATGAGAGAACGTACACTTCAGTCTCTTCTATCTCACTAAGGGGCTGCAGACCTGAAAATTGTCCTGTCTGATTTTAATAGGTAAGCCCCCTCCACACCTCCCCACACATTCGAGGCCTGTTTTCCTATCCAGAAGACTATCATCAAGAACTTTGTAAAAGAGGGGAAAATGTTATAAATCTTGTTAGTATGTGCAAGTGGTTGGCATTTATACTCCAAAGATAAACATATGCTCAGTAGCTGAAAATTAGGGATTTATTCATAACCTTACATTCCTGTGCTTCGTAGAGTCATATCAGATGGCTGGGGAATAAAACGTGTCTAAGCATCTTCCTGGGTTCTGTTTCTTGTTTGGGTCTGAGTTTTTCTCATTCTCTGGTGTTTCTCCATTTGAACAATGCCTAGTGCCATCTGATTTCTTGCGACAGTTAGAGACAGGAAATCTTTTTTCCTCTTATGCATTCACTGGAAAATCCACTCTCCTCTGCATCTCATTCAGCCCATCTCTTCCAAGTTGTGCCTTTCCGGATGATAATTTAGTCACTTTACTTTTTAAAAATCTGCTTTAGGACTACTCATTTTAAAATAATAATGCCTTAGTTAATTGTTTCACAGTGAAAATTACGCTATTTCACGTGAAGTAATAATTTCAATATCTACATAGTCACGTAACTTCGTAAGCAGTAAAATACACTGCTCAGAAATTTACCTTTCACGTTATTGTTACTGAAGCTCGTGCAGACCTCTACAGGCGCCCTGTTAAAATGGAGACCGTTTTAGAAATGGAGTTACTCTCACAAAGAAAAACCTTTCCCATAATTTTTTTCTATTGATTTGCACTTTATCCTGATAAATGCTGTTGTAGAGGGAAGGCAGAGCTCACTCTTCCCATTTTAGGATTAAAGAACTGCAGGGGAGAAAAGCGAGACTTGCTCACGTGACACAGCCATTTCTTGTTGGGACAAAAGAATGATCCAGGTCACTTGGCTTCTGGTCCAGCATTTATCTGCTCTGGTCCCAAGAGGACTGTCGGTTTGGTTCAGAGACTAGCTCTTCAGTTTTTTATTTCATCCAGATCTTTGTTTCTCCTTTCTTCCCCCTTTTCTGTCTAAAATATGGCCACTTCATTGTTCACTGATACCCTATCAGAATGGGGCTGGGGGCTGGGGATGGAATATGAGACTGTTTCTCTCCTGGTGAGCCCCTCTAGTTCTGGTTTGCTTGGGGATAAGTTTGAAACAGTTGTTAAATGCAGATTGGAGATCATTTGTAGATAGCACTTAAGGCTGTTTCTCTTTTATCTTACAGCAAAGCACAAACTAGAATAATTTAGAAGGTTTCAAAAGATTCTTATTATATTTTCGTTCCATTTTATACCTAGTTATCAAGCTTTATTTTTATTCTTTCAGATTTAGTCTAATAAGATCTAAAGAAAACAATTTCTTGAGAGAATTTACTTGGGCTCAAATAATATGTCCTCACTGAAGCCGCAGCTCAATTACTTGTGATCTTCTTTTATGTAATTTAGTACTTGTATTATGTATGCAGTGTTACATTTGTTGACAAATTGTTCAATATACTTAATTCCCGTCTCTCAAAAACTGCTCAGAAGCAGCGATTATGCCTCCTGTTTCTATGTACCTCACATCTTCTAGCATAGAGCTGAAGTTCAGAGAAGATGTACAGTAAATGGTTGATGGAGATCTTGCTGGGCAAAGAGAAGGTCTTTAACCCAATTCTAGATGCCATCAGTGTTCCTCTGACTTCATCCTTCCTGTGGATGATCGCAGTGAGGATGTTCTCCGCAAGGGCTCGAGTGCCCGTGAAGTGGGAGAGAAATGGCTCAGTGCAGGGAATGCGGGGAGAGACCAGGAGCTCCCTCCTCTTTACAAGGGCAGTTGCCTCACTGCTCTTATTGGAAGGAAGTTGATCCCATAGAAGTTGATCCCATAGAAGAGCTAAGCAAACACAGGCTTAAACAGTAAACAAGTAAGAGTGATGATGATGATGACGATGGTAATGCTGATGGGTCCAAGTGTAGCGTTTACTGCATCTCACCATATACCAGGCCCTGTGCTGCCTTTCAGTCTCTCAATTAATCCGGATCACAGTGTTATTAAGTAGAAAGGGTTATCTTCATTTTATGTGAGAAAACTGAGGCAAAGGGGTCACCAGGGTTACCTAACAAGGAAATAAGGGGTGGGATCAGGAAAAGATCAAGATGCAGAAGGAAGGACTTTGAGTAATCAGGGGACCATGATTTGTTGTTTTATTATTTTGTTAATAAGGGACTTAACTAAGATTTCCAAGTGGAGTCTTTAAAAATGACAGTAAACAAGTCCTGTTATCAATATATTTTCAAAATTCCTTTGCAGAGAGCAAGATTATCTCTGAGCTGAATAACCTGGGATCCTCCTTTATAAGTCCTTTGGATTCCAGCCATCTTTGTGACATTGTTTTACTTTAAACCATTGATTTCTTTGAGTTCTATTACCTAGAGGCGTGCCTTTCTCTGTCTGGCTTTTCACTGACGTTCCGGAGGTGGACTAGCTGGGGAACCCCAGCCATACCTTCCATTTGAAACCCCCTTTGATTAAGGACTTTTAACTAGAACTGCCCTCCCACCTCATCCCCAGATGAGGAGGTGGGTAGGAGGGTGGGGTACAGAGGGGTCTTCATTCAGCTCCCATATTTCTAAGTGGTGCTGTGGGACCTGCTTCCAACCCTCTGTACCGTGGAGATTCCTAGTTAGCTCTCTGAAGTGCAGAAGACTAGGGATTTGGTTCTTTTAGGGATCATGGAAAGAATCTTTTTTTCCTTCAACTTTTGAGAAAACTTCCTTTCCTTCTATAAGGATGGGAGTTGGGATTTCCTCATAGGGCATCACCCATTAAAATGGACTCTAGGAATAATTCAGCTGGTTTTCTTAAAAGTATCTGGGAGCTGGTGACTAAAGTCCTAATATCTTGGGAATCTATTCCCGTATATTAATAATAGGTTTACCAGGACTTCCCTGGTGGCGCAGTGGTTAAGAATCTGCCTGCCAATGCAGGGGACACGTGTTCGAGCCCTGGTCCAGGAAGATCCCACATGCCACGGAGCAGCTAAGCCCGTGTGCCACAACTACTGAGCCTTCACTCTAGAGCCTATGAGCCACAACTACTGAGCCTGCGTGCCACAACTACTGAAGCCCGTGTGCCTAGAGCCCGCGCTCCGCAGCAAGAGAAGCCCACTTGCCACAACTAGAGAAAGCCTGCGCGCAGCAGCAAAGACCCAATGCAGCCAAAATAAATTAATTAATTAAAAAAAAAGAATAGCTTTACCTGCATATAACAAAAAATAAGAAAAGATTTATATAAGATAGCGGCTTATTGCTTTCTCACATAAAAAATAAAAAATCCAGAGGTGAACAGTCCAGAGCTGATAGAGTAGCTCCCATGGTGTCGTCAGGGATCCTGGCTCCTCTCTTTCTAATTGACGTTCCTGACACATGGATTGAATTATCACAGTTTCCTCATGGTCCAAGTTAGCTGCCGGAGCTCAGGCCATCAGCCTGCATCACAGACCAGAAGAAGGAGAAAGGACAAAAGAGGGTCCTGTCACGTGAGTGAGCTCCCTTAAAAAAAAGTCTTCCCACGTGTCCTACCTAATACGTCCACTTACACATTGGCCAGATTTCAGTCACGTGTTCTCAACCTAGCTGCAAAGGAAGCCGGAAAGCGTGGTCTTTTATTTCAGGAAGAAACATGCTCAGCTAAAAACTGGTGCTCTTTTATTAAGTAGGAAGGGGAAGATAGATGTTGGATAGGCAATTAGCAGACTCCAGCACACTGGGTAGAACCTTCCTTTTAAAACAAAACAGCTTTGGACTTCCCTGGTGGTGCAGTGGTTAAGAATCCTCCTGCCGGGCTTCCCTGGTGGCGCAGTGGTTGAGAGTCCACCAGCCGATGCAGGGGACACGGGTTCGTGCCCCGGTCCGGGAAGATCCCACATGCCGCGGAGCAACTAAGCCCGTGTGCCACAACTACTGAGCCTCCGTACCTAGTGCCCGTGTTCTGCAACAAGAGAAGCCACTGCAAGGAGAAGCCCGCGCACCACAATGAAGAGTAGCCCCCGCTCGCCGCAACTAGGGAAAGCCCATGCGCAGCAACGAAGGCCCAATGCAGGCAAAAATAAATAAATAAAATTTAAAAACAGCTTTATTGAAGTATAATTGATATACAGTAAACTGCACATATTTAAAGTGTATAATTTGACAACTTTTGACACAAATACACTGAAACCACCACAATGAAGATCATGAATATATCCATCACTCCAATGTACCCTTTGTAATTGCTTCTTCCCGCCCCCTCTATGTTGGGGGTCCCCAAGACCACTGATTCTTTTCTTTTTTTTTTAATCAATTAATTTTTTTGGCTGCATTGGGTCTTTGTTGCTGTGCACAGGCTTTCTCTAGTTGCGGCAAGTGGGGGCTACTCTTCGTTGCGGTGCACGGGCTTCTCAATTGTGGTGGCTTCTGTTGTTGCGGAGCATGGGCTCTAGGCACAGGGGCTTCAGTAGTGTGGCTCACGGACTCTAGAGTGCAGGCTCAGTAGTTGTGGCACACGAGCTTAGTTGCTCCGTGGCATGTGAGATCTTCCCGGCCCAGGGCTTGAACCTGTATCCCTGCATTGGCAGGCGGATTCTTAAGCACTGCGCCACCAGTGAAGTCCAGGTTTGATGATTCTTAGGAGAACTCACAGGGCTCAGTATATAGTTGTAGTCACAGCTATGATTTATTTCAGTTATAGGATACAAAAGCCAAGTCAGGGGGGAAAGTGCATGGATAAAGTCTAGAGGAAACCAGGTGCAAGATTCCAAGAGTCCTTCCCCATTGGAGCCACACAGGACCTAATTCCTCCAGCACTGGATTGTGACAACGCATATGAAATGTTCTTACCAGGGAAGCTCCTTAGAGACGTACTGCCCAGGTTCTTGCTGGGGGCTGGCCAGTTGGGTACCCTCTTCCTAGCACGGAGGGCAACATGTATTCAGCATAAACCACATCATTTGTAAAAAACAGTTTAGGCACAGAGAGCCACTCTGACCAGTTCTGGAAGCCCTCCCAAGATCCAAGATGTCAGGCAAGGGCCCATCCTGTAAGCAGGCCTTTTCTCGGGCCTGCTAGTTAATGCTTTTCTGTACACCGCCACCCCCGTCCCCATCCTAAAGGTAACCACAGGTCTGCCTTCTGTCACTAAAGGTTTGCATTTTCTAGAACACTTTGTACCTCTTTTTTGGCTTCTTTCACTCAGAATTATTTTGAGTTCATTCATGTCATGTGCATCAGTAGTTCATCGATTTTTATTGTTAAGTAATATTCCATTGTGTGGATATACCAGTTTGTTTATCCATTCGTCTGTTGATGGACATTTAGGTGGTTTCTAGTTTGGGGCTATTTCAAATAAAGCTGCTGTGAACATTCAGGTACAGTTCTTTGTATGGGAATATATATTTCCTTTTCTCTTGGGTAAATACACAGGAGTGGAATGACTGGATCATATGGTAGGTGTCAGTAGAACTTTTTAAGAAACTGCTAGGGCTTCCCTGGTGGCGCAGTGGTTGAGAGTCCGCCTGCCGAGGCCCGCGTACTGCAAAAAAAAAAAAAAAAAAGAAACTGCTGAACTGTTTTCCAGAGTGACTGTACATTTTACATTCCCGTCCACAGTGTGAGTTTCAGTTGCTCCACGTCCTCACCAACAGTGAGTAATGACCAGTCTTTTAAATTTCGATTTTCAAGCAGGAAGGTAGTGGTCTCTCATTGTGATTGTAATTTGCATTTTCCTACTGACTGGTAAGGTTGAGCATCTCTTCATATGTCTTGCCTTCTGTATACCTTCTTTGGTGAAGTGTTTGATCAAAACATTTGCCCATTTTTTTCACTGGGATGTTTGTTTTCCTAACATCAACATCTGAGAATTCTCTATATATTCTGGACCAATCTGTTATCAAATAGGTGATTTGCAAGTATTTTATCCCACTCTATGGCTTGTCTTTTCATTCTCTTAATAGCATCTTTCAAATTCATTTTGACAAAGTCCAGTTTTCTCATTTTTTTCTTTTAGGGATTGTTCTTTGGTGTCATGTCTAAGGAATCTTTGCCTAACCCAAGGTTCCAAATATTTTCTCCTGTGTTTTTCCCTTAGAAGTCTTATAATTTTATGTTTACATTTAGATTTGTAGTCCATTTTGAATTAATTTCTGTAGACAACTTAAGGTATGAATTGAAATTCCATTTTTTTAATTGGGTATCCAACTCAAACAATGTATGTCTCTCTATTTAGGTCTTCTTTAATTTCTCTCAGCAATGTTTTATAATTTTCAGTGTGTGTAGGTCTTGTATGTTATTTGTTAGATTTATCCCTGTATATGTCATTTTTTTGGATGCAGTCGTAAATTGTATTTTTTCAAGTTTCAATTTCTAATTATTTGTTGCCAGTATATAGAAATACCATTGATTTTTGTATATTGATTATATTGATCTTGTTTCCTGAAACTTTTCTAAACTCACTTATTATTCTAATATTTTTTGAAGATTACATCAAATTTTCTATATAGATAATCACATCATCTGAAAATAAATTCCAATCTTAGATACCTTTTTTTCTTAATTTATTTGGTTGCACTGAGTCTTAGTTGCAGCAGGTGGGCTCCTTAGTTACGGCATGCAAACTCTTAGTTGCGGCATGCACGTGGGATCTAGTTCCCTGACCAGGGATCAAACCCAGGCCCCCTGCATTGGGAGCATGGAGTCTTAACCACTGCGCCACCAGGGAAGTCCTGCATTCCTGAGATAAAACCTACTTGGTCGAGGTATATTATTCTTTTTACATATATTGATATTTTAGTATATTGTTTATACTATTTTGGATATATTGAGTTAAATAAAATATATTACTAAAGTTAATTTCACCTTTGTTTTTACTTTTTAAAAAATATGGCTATCAGGAGAAGTTTAAATTACAAATGTGGCTTGCACTATATTTCTGTTGGACAGGAAGTTTACAGTCAGGATACGGGGATAGAGCTAAGATTGAAACAGATTTGCTATCTCCCAGTTCCTTTCCTCCCATTCTCTCTTAAATTTATTCCAGTTTGGCTTTCATTTTCACTCTTCCAGTGAAACCGCCCTTGTTGAGGTCCTCAGTGGCTTCCATATCGCTAAATTCAGTGATCAGTTTTCAGTGCCCCTCTTGACCCATCAGCAGCAAGTGATACAGCTGACCATTCCCTCTTGGCTTCTAGAATATCGCGTTCATTTGATATTCCCCCTGCTTCACTGGTTAATTCTTCTTCATATCCTTTGCTAGTTCATCCTCTTCATCTCTCTGTCTTAATGTTGAAATATTCTTGGGCTCAGTCCTGGTCCTCTTCTCTGTATACTCACTCATCCTCATGATTTTAAATTCCATCTTTATGCTGCACTTCCGTCTTGATGTTCCCAGCCCACAGGCAGACTTGTGTACCTTAACTCTCTGCTCAACATCTCTACTAGACATCTCAAATTTAAAACGTCCAGAATTGAACTCTCAATCTTAAACTCCCAAAACCAGCCTTGCCCAGAGCTTTCCCCATCTCAGTTAATGATAACCCCATCTTTCCAGATGTTCAGGCCCCAAAGCCTGTATTTTCAACAATATATCCAGAATTCAAACCACTTTTCACCACCTCCACTGCCCCTACCCTCCAAACCTCTGCCGTCTGTTGCTTGCACTACTGCAGTGGCTTTCTAACTCTCAACCTTTTCCCCTTTTCCCTTGGCTTCCCTCCATTCTGTCCTAATAGAACAGCTAAAAGAATCCTATTAAAATGTAAAACAGGTCATGTCTCTCTCACTTAAAGCCAGTGGCTCCCCATTTCTTGCAGAGTAAGAACCAGATCCTTACTGTGGTTTACAAAGCTTTGCATAGCTGGTATGGCTCCGCTACCCACAATGCATGTGTTTCACCTTGTCCCATACCACTGTCACCCTTGCTCCCTCTGCTTCAGCTCCACTGGCCTTAATATTTCTCAAACAGACCAGGTGTGCTCCTTTGCACTTCTTTCCCTTAATCTAGAACTTCTCAGTGAGGCCTACCCTGACCACCTTACTTAGAATTACAACGCTCCCTGCCCTCCTCTGCCTCACACTCCCAATCCCCCTCACCTAGCTCTATTTTAACACAATCTAACATACTGTGTAATTTATTTAATAATTATGTTTATTGTTATTGACAGTTTTTTCTCTAGAATATAAATTCCATGACAAGAATTTTGTCTGTTTTGTTTCCTGATGCATCGCAAGTGACTGGAACAGTGGCTGGCTCAGCATAGGCTGATGGATGACTGACAGAGTAATATGACAGAACTGTAATTCAGACCAGGTTATGTCTGACTCTAAAGCCTTCATTCTGGTCTTAAAAATTTTTTTTTTGATGTGTAGTTTGTGTACAGTGTGGTGCCTGGGCCTTGAACATAAAGCAGCTCTGTGGATTTTTGCAGGTGTGAATATCCACGTGGCCACCGTCGTGGGTGTCTCAGTCACCCCCAAAGGGTTCCCTTATGACCCTTCCCAGTCAATGTCTCCACCTGCCTCAGTTACTGAACTGGCTCCTATCGCCATGCATTGGTCTTACCTATCCTTGAACTTCGTATGAGTGGAATCATATAGTCTTTTGTGTCTGCCTTTCTTAGCTTAGCACAGTGTTTCTGAAGTTTGTCCATGTTGTCCCATGCATCAGTAGCTTGTCGTCTTTGTATGCCACAATTCGTTGGTCCATCCTGTTAGTGGACACTTAGGCTGTTCCCAGTTTAGGGCTGCTCTGAACATTCTGTCTTTGTGTGGCCTGTGCCCTCGTTTTTCTCGGCTTCTCTTGGGACCTGGGCAGAGGAATAGGCATGTATTTAATATCTACTAATAAGCTACCAGGTGGTTTCTCAGATACCTGTCTGACGTTGCACTCTTACCAGCCACGTATGGGGCTTCTGGTTAGTCCACATCTTCACTAGCACTTAGAATTACCAGTCTTTATGATTTTAGTGTAAAGTTATTTTCTGCTGTAGAAAAACTGATTAAAGCTGGAGTATGGTCAGGGAAGGACTCTTCTTTCAGGCCTTGGGTACTGTATTTTTACTGCATATGAAGTGCCCAACCGATAAAACATATAGTAACAAAAAACCCTAGGATCAGCATCTAATCAGCCTCTTACTTGTTGAGACACCTCCGTCGGAACATCTTGCCAGACTCAGTCATCCTCAGAACTATATCTGGGACTGTTTCAATCAGTATTGTGTGAGTGTGGGTTTAAGGAGAAATGTGTCTTATTTACTCAGAGTTTTTCTATTGTATTAAGATATCTGTCGGAAATATTTACTTGTAATTAAAATAATTTCTTCTTACCTTCAAATAAGTGCCCTGTACTAATTTTAATTGGGTTCTGACCTAAGATAAACCTAAGTTTGCATCTTGGCTCAACCACTTTCTTGTGTGACCTTGGGCAAGTTTCTTAATCCTTCTCAACATCCTTATCTGTAAGCTAGGTAGAGTACCCCACCTCTTAGAATTATTGTAAGACTTACATGAAGTAGTGAAATGTATCTCAAGCAACTGGTACATGGTAGATGCTTAATGACTCACATTTTCTTATGCTTTGAAGAACCAGAATACATTTAAGTCCCCACATCCCCTTGAGTGATACCATTAAAAACAAACAAAAAGACCTGTTGAACTGATTGCCAATAGTATGGAAATCAATGTGGCATGTCTAGTTTCTGAGCAAACACTAAACACATCCAGTCTTGTTATTATTTTGTTACCTAAGGTACTAGATCATTGTTGGCTTTCTTCTTGACATAAGGTGCTGTGGCCTAAAGGTTTGTTTATTTATTCACCAAATATTTATTGGTATATGATGTGTTTTTCCCTCCTAACAAAATTCCACCATATTACCTATTACAATATTTTATATGTTATGTAAGAGGAAAGATGGTCCAGAGCCTCATGGGGCATAGAAGAGCTGAGGACAAGAAGTGTCGTGTAAGTCGTTGCTTGTCTTCCCCACCAGACTGTGTAATCTCCATGAGGCTGTGGACCATGTCCTCTAAACTCCCGCTAACCCAGTGCCTGGCGTACAGGAGATGCTCTCTCAACGTGTGGAATGTGTGAGAGGGTGAAGGATCACAAGCAGAGGGGAAGAAACACGCGTGTTCCCAGTTTATTCCTGTGACTCTTTTTTTCTTGCAGTGAGTTTATTCAGCACCAGCGCATCCGTCTGTAGGTGCTTTGGAAACAAACGAAAACCCAACTTATCAGAAGCATTTGTAATCGGCAGCCTTAGATGAGGAACAAAATTGGGCATATCCAGTCTTTTCCATTTGCTCATCCCAGTTGTGTTCCTTCCCTTTCCTCTCCAACAAGCCTTGAAAATCAGCTGAACAGTGTAGTTAGTAACATTTCTTAGTAGTCAACTATGTGAAATGTAATAATCCCTTGGGTGTTGGCAGAACCAGAGTTCCTTTTGGGCCAGCACGTTTCTACTCTGAAGGGAAAGGAGAAACAAGTGATGCTGTGGGTAGCTGTTGATGGGCAGGGGAGAGGGGGCGGCGAGCATGAACCATGGTGACTCCAGTTTAACAGACCTGAGCGTGTTTTAGGAGCACAGGTGCGGGAGCTCCAGTCATTGGCTGAGGAGGCAGCTGTGTAGTGGAGGCCTCAGGTCTTAAGAGGAGAAGCGTATTAGCTCCTACAGCTGCTGTAACAAATGACCACGGACTTAGTGGCTGAAAACAAAACACACGTTTATTTTCACAATTCTGGAGATCAGAAGTCCAAAATGGGTTTCACTGGGCCAAAATCAAGGCGGTGGCAAGGCTGCATTTCTTCTGGAGGCTCCAGGGAACGTCGGTTTTCTTGCCTTTTCCAGCTTCTAGAGGCTGCTTGTATTCCTTGGCCCCTGACCCTGGGGTTCTTCCATCTTCAGAGCCAGCCACACATCACTCCGACTTCTGCTTCCGTGGTCACATCTCACTCTCTGACTTGGGCCCTCCTGCCTCCCTCTTATAAAGACTTGTGATTGTAGTGGACCCATCCAGATAATCCAGGATCATCTCTCCACCTTAATTTAATCACATCTGTGGAGTCCCTTTTGCCCTGTAAAAAGTTTACAGGTTCTGAGGATTAGGAGATATTATTTGCCTACCACAAGGAGATTGGAGTTAGAATCTAGCTCTGTCACTTACTAGCTGTGGGAATTTAGCTGAGTCACTACTCTGTTTAGAATCTGTTTCCCAGGACTAACCTGGTGGCGCAGTGGTTAAGAGTCCGCCTGCCAGTGCAGGGGACACGGGTTCGATCCATGGTCTGGGAAGCTCCTACATGCCGTGGAGCAACTAAGCCCATGTGCCACAACTACTGAGCCCGTGTGCGGCAACTACTGAAGCCCGTGCGCCTAGAGCCCATGCTCCGCAACTAGAGAAGCCACCGCAATGAGAAGCCCACGCACCACAACGAAGAGTAGCCCCCCGCTCACCACAACTAGAGAAAAGTCCACGTGCAGCAACGAAAACCCAACGCAGGCAAAAATAAATAAAATTTTAAAAAAAAGAATCTGTTTCCTCTTCTGTTATACGGGTAGAGCAGTGACCCCTGCCCCACCCCACCCCACCCCCTACACACACACTCACACACACACACACACACACACACACACACAGTCATGTTTTTGAGCTCTGGATGAAATAATGTATATGAAAAGACTTGATAGGCTCTCTTTTAGTTGATTTTGATTGTGACTTAAAGCAAAAGGAAAGAAAGAGTTTTATTTGCTTCGTGTCAGCAGATCTTTAGCAAGTGTTTGGGGTGAGGGTGAATTCAAAATTAGAATTCAGTTCTGTGGATCTGGATTTGTCCCCCTTTTTTCATGAATTACATGAATTTCTTCAACATGTATTCTTGTTCACCTGGTTTTAGCTAGAGGCCGTTTTAAGAAAGTGTTAAACTTCATTAACAAATATTTGCGGAGCAGCTGTACTGGGCCCTGCCCTTTGGAAGAAGGCCCAGAGGTGAGAGAGTGGACACGCGAGGAGCAGAAATGAATTCGGGGCGACTGGAGCTTAGAGAGTAAGGAGGAGGCCCAGAGGTGAGACCGACGGGAAACAGGGAAAATGAGCCCCAGGCCAAGTCGGGGTCTCAGGACCTGACTCGGGTCGGCAGCGTCCCACCTATAACCATCCTCCAGAACCTCACCGGGGAGAAGGATGTTTTAAGGACTTGAACCACTCAAACCAGAAGCAGAAGGGCAGCATCTGCAGTTTCCCTCCCAGCTCCTGCTAGAAGCCCAGGGTAGCCCTGCCTTGGGAGGCCAAGGTCGAGTCACATTAGAGATGCCAAGACTCCAGAGTGAGGGACAGTCCCATTGCTTTTAATTAAGGGGAACTTCCTCATTGTGGCACTGAAGATTTTCTGCATGTTTGAAGCAAAGTTTGGCTGAAATCGAATTTGTGGTCATTTAAAGCATTTCCTGCCAAATGGTTTCTGTTTTGTTTGCGTGGATTTTCCCTTTGTTGCTACAGATTTACATCGGTAAATGTTTCAGGTGTGATTAGACATAAGGTGGAACTGGAACTGGGCAAGCAAAATAAATACTGATGCCCCTCCCTGGTCTACTCCCCGCTCCCAGAAACTGCTTCCACATATTAGGAGTGAAAAGGCATCTTGGTTTTGGCTGGAGATAAAGGGGCATCCACAGACATTCATGGAATAATGTACCTTTTTGACACTTACCAAGTACAAAGGTTAAATAAGAGGGATGCTGTTTTACTGATGGTAGACACAGTAAACAGCATTCTAACATTCTTCCTTTAGGTAAAGCAGCATTTCCTCAACAGACTGTCTGTCACTTTTCTCATAAGTTCCTTACATTTGACTCGATCTTCTTTCTCAAAATTTTTCTAGGCTGTTCAGCTTGACCCTGAAGAAACTTGTCATGCTAAAAGAAATGGACAAAGACCTTAACTCAGTGGTCATCGCTGTGAAGCTACAGGTGAGTTGAACAGGATTGTTTGTTCAGGACCCAAGGAAGCTAGATAACCTTGTGCCCACTGTCGGGGCTTCAGAGATGCTGGTAGGGGACCAGCTCTCTCGTCCTTCACTCAGCAAAGCAGGTGCAATAGTGGGAAGACGATTGAGCTCCTGCGACCTACTGGGTCCCAGTTCTGCATCTTAGTTAAAGCACTCAGTCACTTTAAACCTTAGTTTCTTTGTCTGAAGGATAAAAGTGGCTCTCCCTGCCCTGCCTGTCTAACAGGATTAGCATGAAGATCCAGAAGTTCATGCTTCTGGATCTAGAAATTCAGAAGTTACTAGGGTGGCTAGAAATTCAGAAGTTACTAGGGTGGCTTGTGTAGGTTTCGGTCTTATTCCTGGGATTTCTGGGTATAAGGAGATGTATGGGTTGGGGAAGCAGCTTTGGCAGTTTTCTATAGGGTGGAAGAAACTTGTAGGTTATTATTTCAGACTTGACAGTTTAAAATTTACTGGGGTGTTTTGTCTTCTGAGTCATCCCCACATTTAATTCCTTGAAATTACCTCAGTAACTCCAGGGGACCCAAAGTATTTCACAAACATTCATATTCTAAGCATTTGGAATTTCAGTTTCAGGAGAAACTGAACTCCAGAAAGGTCAAGGAATTTACCTGTTGCCAGGTGATACCAGGTGGCAGAAGTGGGACTAGAAACCAGAGAGCCAGTAACGTATGTAGACGTTAAACTCCGACACCAGGGCTTCCTTAACCGATCAGTCCCTTTTAATGACGATCCCTAAAGCTTACTGAGAGTCTGAAGTGCCTCTGGAACCACTAAACGATGGAATCCTTCAGCTTAAGAATGGTGTATTTACTGAGTTCTATTTCATGGAAAAATAGTGGGCTGTAAGGAAACTCACTACTAACCAGAACATTTGATTACTGGCTCACCTGTTTGTTGTGCAGCGGTTTCTTGGCTTCACTAAAACCCACGTCTGTAGCATTTTCGCAGTATGTGAACCATACGCCGAGGTCCTCAGTTCTCTTTCTGAGATAAATACATTATGTTAATTTAGTCCTCAAAACTTGAAACACTTTAATTACTCCTTATGATTTCCTGTGTGTCCCTTATATTCAGACTCCCTGTTCATCTTCGTGCATAATTCCTCTCGATTCTGTGAAACGTTTCCAGACACTGTGGGTCGAAAAAACAAGTGTGGGACCATGATGGGCGAGTGGAAACTTGCGGTTCTTTTCCTCCTTTCCCGATTTCGCACCTGTTTCTAGGTCACGGGCAGTGTTCCAGTTTTCAGGAGTTATTTGCATAGCTAAAAGCAGTTGCCTTCCAATGCAAACACTGTTGGTACAGTTTTGAAAGTTCCTTGCTGCTTTTGCATCCCCGCAGTTAAATGCCTTTGCCAAAAGAAATAATGCCTTTTATTTCCTGATTAAATATTTAGCATTCCGTAAAATTTTAAATTATACCCCAAAGCTACAAATATCCTAAATTTTTTATTGCTTGACTTCCAAGCAGCTGAAAGTAATTACAGATGTTATCACATTCCTTTATCCAGTCACTTATTTATTCATTTACACATTTATCTAATAAATATTTATTGAGCACCTGTTATAGGCCAAGTATTGTTCTAGGCACAGGGGATTCAGCAGTGAACAAAACACACCCAAACCCCTGCCTTTAAGGCCCTTTACGTGCTGATAGAGCAGCAGTTCTCAAAATGAGGTCTGCAGAGCCTGGGCTCCCTAAGACCGTCTCAGGGGATACGTAAGATCCAAACTGTTTTCATGATAATACTGTGGCTTTACTTGCCCTTTCCACCACGTTGACATTTGCATTGAAGTTACAAGAGTAATGACTGGTAAAATGGCTGGCTGGCCCTTAGTGCAAATCAGGATGTCAGTAGTCATTGTATTGCCTACCATCGCAAACTAGAAGGAAGAGAGGAAAAGCCAGTTTTGCTTAAGAATATCCTTGGAGAAGCAGTAAAAACTGTTAATTTATTTTGTCTCAACCTTGGAATACACGTCTTTTTAATAGTCTGTGTGATGAAACGGAAATGCGCATACAGCGCTCCTGCTTCACAGAGGAGGCTACCGTTGTCTCGAGGACAAGTCCTCATACAACTGAGCTGTGCATTGAAGTAGCTGCTTTATCATGGAACACCATTTGTACTTGAAAGAGGGGCTTACAGACAAACTGGTTATTCAGACTCAGGTATTTGGAAGATACTTTCTTGAAAATGAACAGAGTAAGCCTGTTCAGAAAATGAACAGTTTCCCACTTTGAGGGAAACAACTGAGAATATTTTGGGCCAATAATAAATGACATTTGAGCTTTCAAGTGAAAACCAGAATTTTGGAAAACTTGTCTTTGTCATTGTAAGCTTAACAGCTTCCCAGTTCTTTTTATTTATTTATTTATTTATTTATTTATTTATTTATTTGTTTGTTTATTTATGGCGGCATTGGGTCTTCGTGGCTGTGCGGGCTTTCTCTAGTTGCAGCGAGCAGGGGCTACTCTTCGTTACGGTGCACAGGCTTCTCATTGCGGTGGCTTCTCTTGTTGCAGAGCACAGGCTTTAGGCACATGGGCTTCAGTAGTTGTGGCACGTGGGCTCAGGAGCTGTGGCTCACGGGCTCTAGAGCGCAGGCTCAGTAGTTGTGGCTCATGGGCTCTAGAGCGCAGGCTCAATAGTTGTGGCTCATGGGCTCTAGAGCACAGGCTCAGTAGTTGTGGCGCACGGGCTTAGTTACTTGGAGGCATGTGGGATCTCCCGGGACCAGGGCTCGAACCCATGTCCCCTGCACTGGCAGGCGGATTCTTAACCACTGCGCCAGCAGGAAGTCCCAGCTTCCCAGTTCTTGAAGACTTTCCTAAAAAGGTCTGTAGTGATAGTAACTGTCGTGATTTTTTTATATTGTGTAATGAGTAACATTTGAAAGATTCGCGTAACTCAGTGAACCAGTATTTTCCAAATGACCAATGCATGAGGTCACAAAATTGTGCTGCGTAAAGATCCATTCAAAGAACAAAACAGGTCAATGGATTGGATTTTATTTTTTACTTTTTGTTTAAAAATAATTTTAAATTTACAGAAGAGGTGCAGGAGTAGTACATAGAGTTCCCATATACCCCTCACGCAGCTTCTCCCAGTGTTAACATCTTTCTTAACCATGGTATTTATCAAAACTAAGAAATTATCATTGGTACAACACTATTAACTAAATTACAGACTTTATTCAAATTTCCCAGTTTTTCCAGTGATATCCTTTTTCTGTTAATTGACTGGATGTTAATATATAACAGACTATAAAACCTTATTGATACGGTTTCAGGCTCTACTTTGCGACTGACCTTTAAGAGACTACCACTTGTAGAGTTTTGGTATACTATCAAAGAAAAATAGTCCACCATTATTTGAAAAGGCTGTTAAAATGTTCTTCCTTTTTCTAACTTCGTATCTCTCTGAGTCTGGATTTTTTTTAATATACTCAACCAAAACAATATTTTGTAACAGATTGGTTACAGAAACAGGTATGAGAACCTGGTTGTCTTTTATTAAGCCAGATGTCAAAGAGATTCACAGAAGTGTAAAAGTATACCATCTGCCTCATACACAGCTGTTAGGTGTGTACAGTGGTGCAGACACTGTGGAAAACAGTCTGGCAGTTCCTCAAAAGGTTAAACACAGAGTTACCATATGACCTAGCAGTTCCACTCCTATAAATATTACCCAAGTGAGATGAAAACATGTCCACACAAAACTTTGCACACAAATGTTCATGGCAGCATAATGGCTGAAAAGTGGAAGCAACCCAAGTCCATTAATTGATGAATGAATAAATAAAATGTGATATATCCATACAATGGAGTATTACTTGGCAATAAAAAAGAATAAAGTACAGGGACTTCCCTGAGGGCGCAGTGGTTAAGACTCCTCACTCCCAGTGCAGGGGACCTGGGTTCGATCCCTGGTCCGGGAACTAGGTCCCACATGCAGCAACTAAGAGTTCTCATGCCACAGCTAAGGAGGCCGTGAGCCGCAACTAAGAAGCCTGCCTGCCACAACTAAGGAGCTCACATGCTGCAACTAAGACCCAATGCAACCTAATTAATTAATTATTTTTAAAGAAAGAATAAAGTACATTCATGCTACAATATTGATGAACCTTGAAAACATACTAAATGAAAGAAGCCAGTCACAAAAGACCACATGTTATATGATTCCGTTTTATGAAATGTCCAGTATAGACAAATCCATAGAGTCAGAAAGTTAAATTAGTGGCTGCCTAGGGGTAGAGGGAGGGGAAGGTTGGCAGAGTGACAGACAGCTAATGAGTATGGGGTTCCTTTTTTGGGTGGTGAAAATGTTGTAAAATTGATTGTGTTTCTGGTTGCACAACTCTGAATATACTAAAAGCCATTGAATTGCACATTTTAAATGGGCAGATTGTGTAGTATTTGAATTATATTCTAATAAAGCTGTTATATACATAAAAAAACGATGCCCTCTTCTTAATAAATTGTTTTTGCTTTAGAGAAGATATTTTTCCTAAAAATATTTTTATGTAAACACATAATAGGTTCATTACAGTTATTTTTAAATGAATTAATACATATTTTTAATATCTCAGTTTTTTGGTTTTTTTGCGTTATGCGGGCCTCTCACTGTTGTGGCCCCCCCCCCGTTGCGGAGCACAGGCTCCGGACGCGCAGGCTCAGCAGCCATGGCTCACGGGCCCAGCCGCCCCGCAGCATGTGGTATCCTGCTGGACCGGGGCACGAACCCGTGTCCCCTGCATCGGCAGGCAGACTCTCAACCACTGCGCCACCAGGGAAGCCCAATATCTCAGTTTTAATTCCTAGTGTGGTAAACATTGAAAGATACATGTACATAAACAAAAGCTATTTGGGGTCCTCAGTAATTTTTAAGAGTGTAAAAAGATCCTGAGACTGAAAAGTTTAAGATTAATCATTGTAGTGGAAGGAAAGAGACAATAAACATTAATTAATTAATTATTTTAAAAACAGTTTTGAAATTGGACTCAAGTTGGTAGTGCCTGGCACCTGGAAGAAGCAAATACTGGGACCCGTGAAGGGCTAAATCTTTGGAGAAGGTTGGCAAAGATGAGAACAGTACTGTGCCATGCTTCGGAAGCGCGTGAGCTGGCCATGGTCCTGTGGCTGCACCGCAGCTACATCCTGTTCCCCGCATGCGCAAGTTCATGTTCACAAGTTTGCAATTCAGATAATGCGTTTGGGATAGAAATGTTTACAGGTATTTATAGCATATATTTGGATAGTGAAAGTTCAAATAGTGAGGGCCGCTGCTGTTGGAAGGTGATATGTCCCGGGGTGGGGGGGGGAGGGGGCGGGGGGGGCGGGGGATGTCAAATAAATAAAATACGGTGAAGAGGATGGAGCATGCCATGCCCTGGGGTGGAGGAAGTTACAAATCGTATGTGGTGGTCAGGGGTGGCTTCACTGAGAAGATGACTTTCATGCAAAGACTTTGAAGGAGGTGAGGGAGGAAGCTGTGCAAATATCGGGAGGAAGAACTCTGCAGGCTGAGGGAGAAGCCAAGGCAAGGCCCTGAGGCAGGACCGTGCTGGCAGGCTTACATCTGGCAGGGCGGAGACGGGGTGGGGCGGCAGTGAGGCTGGAGGGGAGTGAGAGGAGGAGATGAGGTCAGAGAGGTAGGGGGAAGGGTGTGCGCAGTTATGGCAAGGTCTCTGGCTTTCGTTCTGTGTGAAGTGGAGGGTTTTGAACAGGGAGGTGATGGGGTCGTTCTGGGTATGGAAGACAGACTGTAGGTGGGAAAGAGGAATCAAGAAGACCAGCCAAAGGGCTCTGACAGTGATTCTGGCAGGAGATGAGGGCGGCACCAGAGCTTCGGCCTCAGGGACTAGAAGGGCGGAAACGCCATTAAGTGAGATGGGGAAGACTGGGGAAGGCAGGTTTGGAGGGAAGGATCCAAAATTCAGCCTATCACATGGTGTTTGAGGTGGCTGTTACACATGCGAGGGGAGGCGGTGAATAGACAGCTGAATATGTGAGTTCAGAGTTCAGGAGACAGGTCTGGGGGAGGGAAACGGTTTGGGGAATCATCAGCGTATCTGACACCATAAGGTGGATGAGCTGCCCAGGAGTGGAGGAAGCCGTTACAGAGAAGAGAACAGGTCTAAGGATTGAGGCCACAGGCTCCCCAAGACTAGGATGTCAGGGAGGAGAGGAAGGACCTGACACGGAGACCAGGAAAGAGCAGCTGAGGGTGAGAGGAAATCCAGGAGAGTGAGTGTCCAGGAGGCCACATGAAGGGAGAGTTGCTGGAGGCGAATGAAGAGGAGTCCTCCTCATGGAGGTTATCGGAGACCCTGCCAATGGCAGTCGTGGCGGAGTTACGAGACAATGAGAGAAGTCTTCAAGAGCAAAGTAGACAGCTCGGGCTTCCCTGGTGGCGCAGTGGTTGAGAGTCTCCTGCCGATGCAGGGGACGCGGGTTCTTGCCCCGGTCCGGGAAGATCCCACATGCCACAGAGCGGCTGGGCCCGTGAGCCATGGCCGCTGAGCCTGCGCGTCCGGAGCTGGTGCTCCGCAACGGGAGAGGCCACAACAGTGAGAGGCCCACGTACCACAAAAAAAAAAAAAAAATGTAGACAGCTCTTGAGGAGTTTGCTATAAAGGGGAGGTAAGATGTGGGGTGGCAGCCTGCAGGGCACGTAGGGAGACAAGAGCGGATATTTTTTTTAATGAGAGAAAAAACATTAGCCTGTTTGCTAATGGAAATGATCCAGAAAAGAGACGGAAGTTGATTGTATAGGAGAGGGGAGAATGGTTAGAAGAGCCTCCCTGAGTCCGTGAGCAGGGATGGAGGGATGGAGCGGCTGACATCGGGTGGGGGCCGGGAGCCCGTCCGTGTAACCGGAGGGGAGGAACCTGTGGGCATACGGACTGGGCAAGGAGCTAAGTGTGGTGGGCGTTCTTTTCCTATTGCTTCCATTTTCTCGGCAAGGTAGGAATCAAGGTTATTCGCTTAGAATGAGGGAAGGGGTGAGGAGGCGTTGGGGTGTGAAGAAGAATGGGAGGTCATCTCGTGGAGTGAAGGGGCAAGTGCCCGGACTGGGGAAAATGCAGTGATCGCCAGGCAGCTCTGCAGGCCCACGTCACGTTTGGGGTCATGAAGTCAAAGTCAGAACAGTTAGGGCTTCCCTGGTGGCGCAGTGGTTGAGAGTCCGCCTGCCGATGCAGGCGACACGGGTTCGTGCCCCAGTCCAGGAAGATCCCACATGCTGCGGAGCGGCTGGGCCCGTGAGCCATGGCCCCTGAGCCTGCGCGTCCGGAGCCTGTGCTCCGCAACGGGAGAAGCCACAACAGTGAGAGGCCCGCGTACCGCAAAAAAAAAAAACAAAGTCAGAACAGTTAGCTGATTGTATGATTCTCTCCAGGCATGTTCAGCTGGGGCAGCTGGATTTGTACAGGGTTGTAATGTACCAAGTGAGCGCAGAGAACAGCAGCGGGCAGAGGCGCTAGGGTGTGTGCAGGGACCGCTCGTCCAGACTGACGGGGGCATTTAAGCTGAGTGAGGAGGAAAGAGGGGACAGCGGGCATGAGGAGGAGTGAAACATGGTGGGGGGATCAGTGGATCGTAGGCCTGGGGGGTTCAAGGGATTATTGTTGTTGACAAACAAGCGAGAGTGAGCTGGAAAGTTGGGAAGTGGAGATCAGAGAGTGGGGTGCATGACACTGAGATGAGGCTTTGGCCGTCATTATCGGTAACCATAAGGCCCAGAGTGTGACCATGTGGGTGGAGGGGCTCAGACAAGGGTGAGGACGAGACCACTGGGAGAGGGAAACCACGGGGTTTAGGGGCCAGGACATTGGAAAGCGCACATGTCGAAATCACGAAGAGGGACTTCCCTGGTGGCACAGTGGTTAAGAATCCACCTGCCAATGCAGGGGACACGGGTTCGAGCCCTGGTCCGGGAAGAGCCCCCATGCCATGGAGCAACTAAGCCCGTGCGCCACAACTACTGAGCCTGCACTCTAGAGCCCGCGAGCCACAACTGCTGAGCCCACGTACCACAACTACTGAAGCCCACGTGCCTAGAGCCTGTGCTTTGCAACAAGAGAAGCCACCGCAATGAGAAGCCCGCGCACCGCAACGAAGAGTAGCCCCGCTCACCACAACTAGAGAAAGCCCGTGCGCAGCAACAAAGACCCAATGCAGCCAAAAAATAAAGACATTTAGACAAGGATGCTTTCATCAGTAAGTTATATTATCGTTAAAAAAAAAAAGAAATCATGAAGAGTTACGGCGGGAGTAGTGCTGGGAAAAGAACAGTGCGTGAGGAGCTAAAGTCAAGAAATGAGCAGGGATGCTGGCAGGTACAGACAAGAGCCACAGCCAGGAAGAGAGGCTAGAGTAGGGGCATCCACTCAAAGCAGGAGTTTGGGGAGGTGGAAGGGAGGATGTTCTGGAGCTGCTGACAAGGAACAAGGAGGACCCTGCCCCACCCCCAAGCCCAGCAGTCAGCCCAGGAAGCAGTGTCTTCAGGACGGAGCAGGTTTCAGCTGTGCAGTGTTTCTCAGCAGTGTTGTGGGGCTGTGCTGTACCTCGTAGACCGGTCGGCAGCAGCCCTGGCCTCTACGCTCTAGAAATATCACGCACGCACGCACGCACGCACATACCCCAGCTGTAACAATCAAAAATGTCTCTAAATTTTGCCAAATGTCTCCTACCCCTGGTTGAAAACCACTGCTATATATCAACCACATTTTGGATTCTCAGCATTTCTGAGATTCATTGTCCAGAGACTTCTTAAATCCTAAGAGCCTACCTATATAAATTCAGGTGAAAACTTTGCCAAGACTCTTGTTTGTCATAGAGGTTACAGAAAGCATTATCTAACGCATGAGGCAGAGCGTCCTTTATTATTTTTAATTGGCATAATATAATGCTATTCTAATTTTAAAAGCATTGTGAAATACTACATTTAGGAGATTTTCCTTCCTGCATTATACAAAATCTGTATTTTATAAAAGCAAAAATTAGAAATGGATAAGAAACCTAAAGGTTAAAACTAAATTTTTTTCATTCCTAAAGGAAAACAGAGTGGAATATCTACTCTAATACAGCAGAATAACTTCATTACTTGGAGTAGGCAAAGGTTTCTTAGCTAGGACCCAGAATGCATTAACCATAAAGGAAAAAAATAATAATAAAGTTGACCAGATCAAAATTAAATACTTCATCAAAAGATACTATTAAGAAAATGAATAGGCAAGAAAATATTTATGGTGCATATACCTGACAATTTCTTATATAAATAAAAAACTTACGCCCGAATAACAAGATAAACGAAACAAAGAAGTTTGATCAGTCACGTCATAAATGGAGATTTACAGCGGACCAATAAACAGCTGAGAAGGTGCTGCGTGGGCTGAGTCCTCAGGGAGATGCAAATTGCAACCACAGTGATGGACCTCTCTGCACGTGGCCAGTAGAATCCACGTGGCCAGTAGAATCCATGGGTCCAGGACAGACCACGCCGGATGCAGCTGCAGGTGGAACGTGGTACTAACACTTTGGAAATCAGTCTGGCGGTTTCTCACGAAGCTACATATGTGTCTACCCTAAGACCCAGCCATTTCTCTCCTAGGTGTCGGCCCAAGAAAAAGAAGACACATCCACTTGTGTGGATGACTTGTACAAGAATGGCAGCTTTAACCATAATGGTCCCAAACTAGAAACACCCCAAATGTGAAGTGTTCAGCGACAGGAGAACGGAAATCACATGTTTACGTTCATGGGACAGAATTCTGCTCAGCAGTAAAAAGGAACAAGCTTTCGATACACTCAACAGCCTGTATGAACCTCAGACACATTATAAATGTTGGGCAAAAGAAGCCCGACTAGAATAGTACACACTGTATGATTCCATTTATATGGAAGTTTAGAGCAGGAAAAACTGACCTATGGTGAAAGAACTCAGAACAGTGCTTTCCTCTGAGACAGGAGCGCAGGATTGACTGGGAGGCATCACAAGGGATTTTTCCAGAGTAGTAACAATGCTCTACATCTTGATAGAGATGTGGGTTACACGGGTATATACATTTACTAACTCATCGATCTGTATACTGGAGATCGGGGCACTTCACTGTGTTAAATTAAACTCAATTGTTTTTTAAGTAATTTTTTTTTTTTTTTTTTTTTGCGGTACGCGGGCCTCTCACTGTTGTGGCCCCTCCCGTTGCGGAGCACAGGCTCCGGACGCGCAGGCCCAGCGGCCATGGCTCACGGGCCCAGCCGCTCCACGGCATGTGGGATCCTCCCGGACTGGGGCACGAACCCGTGTGCCCTGCATCGGCAGGCGGACTCTCAACCACTGCGCCACTGGGGAAGCCCTAAAGTAATTTTTATAAATATACTGGCATTCCTCAGGCTCTCCTGCTGATCTCTTTTTACATTGAGGAACAGTTTAGCCCAACTTTATTTTTAAGAGCTAAAAACACTATGGTGTTTAACCCAGCGTTAGGTGTGGTGGAGCGGGGGTGCTGGGGGGCACGGCAGGGGAAGCGGGGGCGGGGGGAGCCGCACTAAAAGGAAGAGTTCCTGGAAAAAAATTATATCAAAGCTGAGACTGGGAAGGTGAGTTGGTTAGCTGTGTACAGAAGCATGAAGGAATATCCAAGATGAGAAAACAGCATGTGGAAATGCCCAGAGACAGGACAGTGTGGCCGAAGTGTCAGTTAGACGGGAGGAGGGCGGCTGAGGTGCCATGGGGAGAACTGCCACGCCTTGGGGTGCGACACCACTGCCTCCCTCAGGAGCGGCGGGAGAGGAGAACTCAGATGCAATAACAAACCATTTTCATGTGAAAACCCTTTGCAAACGGACAGCATAATACACGTAAAACCACATCTATGGTAGTGGCTTGATTGTGATCAAGTACAACAAAAAGACGGGTGGAATACTTGAACTGGTAAGAATCTTTGTAGAGTTTAGATGTTGTTTGCAAACAGTATTTCTTTTGGTCTGATTTTTGGTGATACAGCTTTGACCTATTTTTTCTTGGTTTCAGGGTTCAAAAAGGATTCTTCGCTCCAACGAGATCATCCTTCCAGCCAGTGGATTGGTGGAAACAGAGCTCCAGTTAACCTTCTCCCTCCAGGTGAGAGCCTGCTCAGTCTTAGGTCATTAATATGCCATGTCCAGCCCAATCCCGAACAGTCCTCTAATCTGGAGACTGTTTTATCCGAAAACAGCCATAGCCCAATGATTTAAAGTCACCTAGAGCTTCTGTGGCCGGCCTGGAGGACCAGAGCAATCACCCAGACGGCCACAGCAAGGGCGCCGAGACCCAGATGGGCTGCTGAAAAGTACACCACAAATCGTTCTTTTTTTTTTTTTTTTAATTGCAGTATAGTTGATTTAAAATGTTGTGTTAAGCTGCTGCACAGCACAAGGAGATCAGCTCAGTGCTTTGTGATGACCTAGAGGGGTGGGATAGGGAGGGTGGGAGGGAGGCTCAAGAGGGAGGGGATATGGGGATATATGTATACGTATAGCTGATTCACTTTGTTGTACAGCAGAAACCAACACAACATTGTAAAGCATTTATACTCCAATAAAGATGTGAAGTAAATAAATGAATGAAAAGCACTAAAAAATAAAATAAAATATGTTAATTTCTCCTGTACAGCAAAGTGATTCAGTTATACATATATATATGTGTGTGTGTGTATACATTCTTTTTCATATTCTTTTCCATCATGGTTTATCACAGGCTGTTGAATATAGTCCCCTGTGCTATAAACAAGGTGGGACCTTGTTTATCCATCCTGTATGTAATGCTTTGCCTCTCATTCTTCTTCCCCTTTTCCTCAGACAGAGCTGTTAACCCCACCATCCCACCACACTCGGCCCCGTCTCTCCTTAGTAATCCACGCCATGCCCCCCAGCAGAGGCAGATGCTTCAGTCTTGTTTTGCCTGCATACTGCAACCTCCATCCCTTCCCTTCTCCTCCTTATCTGTCCCAGTATGTCTGTCTCTCCGCCTAACGCCAGTACCCCAGGTTGCAGTGCACGGACAGCTGATTATCTGGCAAGGGAGGAGGCTGTTTTCTGAGCATGTGTGGACCACCCCGCTGCAGAGTGGAAACCAGGCGCTCCCCTCGCCCCTATCACCCCCTTGTGCAGCTGGGAGCCAGTGAAGCACAGGAAGGTGGCACGTCCTCTCGCAGCACCAAGACCCACCGAGGACCCAGTTGCTGATTAACTGTGCTCGGCTCTGTTTTGTGCTCGGCAGTACCCTCATTTCCTGAAGCGAGATGCCAACAAGCTGCAGATCATGCTGCAGAGGAGAAAGCGTTATAAGAACCGGACCATCCTGGGCTATAAGACTCTGGCCGTGGGGCTCATCAACATGGCAGAGGTGAGAGAGGGCGACCTCTGGACAGTCAGCCTTTCGGAGCCTACGAGAGACACCGGCCCAGCCAGTGATTTTCCCAGCCTGCTGTTTGGGTGTTTTATTCTGTGTTACAAATTAATTCTTTTATTGGAAATTCAGGATGCACTTCTTTTTATCGAGAACTTTCTCCCTCCTGAAAAGTTTTTTCTTGAACCTTTAAAAAAATGTCAAACTTAGAGAAAAGTTGTAAGAATAGTATAAAGAATTCCCATCTACCCTTCACCCAGATTCTTCAGTGTTAACACATCTGCCTTATTATTCTCTCCTACATACGCGTTATGCATGTTGTTTTCTTTTCTGAACCACCGAAAGTAAGCTGGTGCCCCATCACACATAGTTAATACGTACTGTGTCTACCATGAAGATCAGGACAGTAGCACCGACACAGGGTTGCCATCTAACCCTCAGTCCCCACCCAGGTCATGCCAAGCGACTCAGGGATGTCCTCTGCAGGCCCAGGGTTTCATCTGGGATTAAGGGCTGCACTTAGCTCTTGTCTCCTTAGTCTCCCTCGACCTGCAGTCCCTTGGATTTTCTTTGTCTTTCATGCCCTTGACAATTTTTAAGAGTACAGGCTCTTTATTGAATGTGCCTCAGTTCAGATTTGTCTGATGTTTTCTGAAGATTTACATTCAGCTTCTGCGTTTTTGGCAGAATTACTGCAAGCAGTAATGCAGGCAGCACTCCGTGTTGATTTGTTCCGTTACTGGTGAGGCTAACTCTTATCGCTTGGTTAATTTAAGATGGTGTGTGCCAGGATTTCCAGTATAAAGTTAAGTAATACATATTTTGTTCTTACCAATGAAAGAAAAACATTTTATAGGGAGGAGATACTTTGAGACTATATAACAGTTTCTTATCCCCTCATATCTTCACCGAGTAGTTTTAGCCTCTATTAATGATTCTTACCGGAATCAGTCATTACTTGGACGTTTGCCAGACAGTGAATTTCCAATCCCACCATTCCTTCTCTATTTATTAGTTGGCCGTCTGCTGTAAGATACAGCTTTCCCTTCTTCCCCACTTACTGATTGATTCATTTCTTTGTATCAGTTATGGATCTGTGGTTTCCTGTTTAGTTCAGTGGGGTTTAGTCTGCTACTATCATTATTTATTCTGATGCTCAAATTTTCTCGAATTTGGCCAGTAAGAGCCCCTTCAAGCTGATTCCTATATCCTTTTTTATATGCCTCATCGTTCTTTACGTGCTTCTTTACTTTCTGGTACAAAATATTACAGGCTCATCATGTACTTTCCCTGACCCAGCCTCAGAATGAACTGATCCTCCAAAGGGCCCTGGTTCCTTGTAGTGGAGAATGGTATTTAGAAACCAAGATCTGGATGCTAGAGGTGCTCGTTTTCCCAACTGGGGTATCATTGCTTCTCCTCCCTCTCAGCAGATGCAGCTAGGAAGTACATGTGTACACATGCATATGCACGTGTATGTACATACACATCGTATCTGTTTCCACTTCTGTATGTATCTGATCATGAGCTCACATTCCAGTCAGTTCCAATCCGCACCTTTGGGGTTCCTCTAGCCTTTCTCCTTTTCACGTTTTTAATTCCCTTCTCAGTACGTTTGCTCATTTGTGCGGCTTCCCTGTATGCCTGGTGAATCTTCTCAGCCCTGACCAAGGGGAAGAGGAAAGGGGCCACAAGTCAATTTTAAAACCTATTTCTGTATTTTAGAACATTAAGTAAGAAACATTTTGTGTCCACAGTAAAAGGTGAGCTAGTCCCAGCCCATCTTTCTGTCCTCTTCATGTTTTGTGTCAGAAAGAGGGCCTGGGGGGAGTGAAGTATGTGGATGGCACGTTTTGCCAGCTGTGTCAAGCCCTTATTGCCTGGCACAGGTGGCCTGGTACAGGTGGCCACGGTCTGCAGGCCAGCCTCACGCAGCCTTGAGAGCTAGTTTCACTGTGAAAGACTTAAACTAAAATGCAGTCCTAGAGATTAGCAGTCATTTTCAATCTCAGGCCTTGATTTTTATCTCTAAGCACGTGGCCTGACCCGTGGCTGACACTTCAGGAGGTAGTTTTAAAGTGAGACCGGGAACTTCCCTGGCGGTCCAGTGGTTGGGACTCCGTGCTTTCACTGCGTGGGCCCTGGTTCAATCCCTGGTGGGGGAACTAAGATCTCACAAGCCGCGTGGCACAGCCAAAAAGGAAAAAAAAAAAAAAGGTAAAGTGAGACAGGCAATAGGAGAACGGTAGGCGTGAATCTGGAAGATAGTGAAAAAGAAAATGTGTTAGCAGAACACCGTTCCCAGTGGCTCGCCTGTCCGTTGGGATTTGTGAAAATGGGCTGCTCTGCGGCACTGTCCGTAGTGAGGTGTGTCCGTGGCCACCCCGTGCTCGTAGGTGATGCAGCACCCGAACGAAGGCGCCCTGGTACTCGGCCTGCACAGCAACGTGAAGGATGTCTCCGTGCCTGTGGCAGAAATAAAGATCTACTCCCTGTCCAGCCAGCCCATTGACCATGAAGGAATCAAATCCAAGCTGTCTGGTAGGACATGTGCGGTGTTGGGAAGCCCTCCCCGTCACCTGATCTCCATCCCAGGAAAGCCTAACACGTTCCTAGGAAAGAGGAGCTTAGAGCTCCCTGGAAATGAAAGGGGGTCGGGGCCCTCTCCTCCACCCCAGCCGTGTTTCCACTTGAGGAGAGCATGATTCCAGCCAGCCAAAGCCTCTTAGACCAGATCTTCGCCCTGCGAGGTCATCTTATTAAGGTGTCTGTTTCCAGACCGTTCTCCTGATATTGACAATTATTCTGAGGAGGAGGAGGAGAGTTTCTCATCAGAACAGGAAGGCAGTGATGACCCACTACACGGGCAGGTAACTTTCCACAGCCCCTCAATAAAGCAGCCGAGAAGCAGTTACAGACCTTCCTAGGGTTTCCCAAGCTCATTCCATCCCCCTACCCACTTAGGACCTGTTCTATGAAGATGAGGATCTTCGGAAAGTAAAGAAGACCCGGAGGAAACTAACCTCAACGTCTGCCATCACAAGGGTGAGCCTCCAAGGCCCGGGGAATGTTTTAGCAGAGATTTGCAATCTGGGGGTAGGATGGGAGTGGTGTATTCAGACTTCCTGGGGGCTTTTTAACATCTGCACAGGGCCATGCCCTCAAGGCTGTGATACACCCCTTGGTACCTCCACCTCCACCACCAGCTAATTAAGCATCACTGTTGCAGAGAACCAGCGTTCCTGATAGGAGCGTGTTATATTCTTCAGGTTATCTTAGGATAGAAGAAAGGTTGAGAAACCTTGTTGTAGACTTTGGAACAGATGCTTCCTTGGGGAGCAGAACCCCTCAGACACCCTCCCTCCCTTCTCCAGGTGATTACTTCAGGTTTCGTACTGTCCACCGCACAGATAAGTCCAGTCCTCTCTAGGAGCATCTCCATTTGGAATCATTTGTTGAACTTACCCGGAAATAGTGGGCTAGTGCTTGGAACTGTGGGCTCGACACAGTGCCTGCCTTAATAGATCCAGAACCTTAGAGACCAGAGGCCTTTAGCTTGTGTCTCCTGCACGCCATCTCCTCAGGAGTCACTACTTCTGGTGAAATTAGAGCCCTGGACTGAGACGCTTAATACCCGAATTTCTAGGTTAACTTTGACCTCTTCTCGGGTTCCCGTGCCGGAGTTCGGGGGAGTCAAAAGTGCCAGGAACTTTCTGGAAGAGAAGTTCACAGTTTCATTTGTCCCCAGAGGCATCCTGATTCTCTCTAGCGCAGAGCAGCCCAGGGACCCCAAGAGCAGAGATTCCTGTCACCTTCAGGAGTGAAATAAGTGGAGGCCAGACCTTCCGAACATGTCGTATCTGAGCCTGGTCCACCGTGAAACACACTGTCCTCTCTCCAGGCATCCTTGGGTATCCCTGGGCTTCAACGTATAATAAATCCTCAAGGCTGAGGCCTTGGTTCCCCCACCGGATGATGACTAGAGCGCGTTTGAACTGTTTCATCGTCCTCAGCCTTCTAATCCTCGATAGGCGCTCCTAGGCCGGGTAAGGCCCATCCTGGCCTCCAGCCCACCCTGTGCTCTGATGATGGCAGAGGCTGGAGGTCGCTCTCTGTTGGGGCTCCTCCTGCTAAGTTTTTCTTTTTCCTGTGCTGTAACCACAAAGAGGCCCTGTTTTCTTCCCAAAGGTGCCCCCTGGAGCTATATAAATCGCCTCTTCCTGTGGTCGCCTCCGTCGCTTCACTGGTTATACGACCAGAGCTCAGTGTTCCTTTGACACCCACTCACTCCCCGAAAGGTGTTTTTATTTTTTGTGTTAACTGCAGGCACTTTCCAATCAGATTTCCAGAGTGATTGTCCTTTCACTCCTGCCTCCCGTGCACAGGAATCCTTCTCTCCCTACCAAGAGCACTTTGTTCTAGACGTGTTAATTGACTCGGCATTCTCTGAAGCGTCTTCTGCGTCTCGGTCGCTGTGGCTCTTGTTCCTCCTCTGCTGTGGGTGCCCTTCCACCTTGGGGAGCCCCGCCCTTTCTTGAAGGCCCAGCTCAGTCTCACCCACAAGTTAGTCTCCCCCATCCCCAGGCGGTGAGTCTGTCATCCAGTCAGGAGGTGCTGAGGGCCACAAGCTAGTCGCCGTGCCTGGGGTTGGACACGTAGAGATAAGGAAGGCCCGGTCCATGCCGTCAGGGAGCTCACAGTGTCCAGTGACACAGACACATCTACACAAGTGACCGTAACCCCGTAGGGCAGGCGCCAGACGAGCTCTGCATCAGGGGCAGCGATGGCCCTGAGGGGAAAGTGACCGGCTCTGAGCAGGACAGCTTCGCGGGCAAGATGCCAGGAGATGGGTTTTCTAAGAGTAAATAGAACTTCACCAAGTAGATCTGGGGACATGTTTAGTCAAGGCAGAAGTTACCATGTAAATGGCCCAGAGGGGTGCCAAGTCGTAAGCAGTTAGTTCCCACCTAAGTGGGGTGTGAGGAGTTGGGTGGTGGGTGAGGCCAGGGTCAGGCAGAGCCAGCCCTCAGCAGACAGGGTGACACCGAAGTTCTTGAGGCTCTGGGGCCAGTGAAGGCCTTTCATCTGGGGAGTGACGAGGTGAGATCTGCATGTGGAACAGTCGCAGTGGACTCTGGAGGGAATGAGACTGGAAGTGGGGTGGGAGGAGCTAGTTGAGGGCGGTTGGTGGCCCCAGAGAGGGACGGGGAAGGAGGCCGGATGGAAGCGGTGCAGTTTCGGGTGGACAAGAGGGTAGGAGGCAGCACCCCTGGGCTGGGGGTCGGGGGAGACTCCGGGTTCGGATTCGGGGACTCCTCGGTGCCTGGGTGACCAGGAGGGGGAATGCACGGCGCAGGGGGTGAGCTCTGTTTTGGAAACCTCGAGTCTGAGGAACCTGTGTGTATACAGGTGGCTCTCGCCGTGGTTCTGAAGTTCTAGAGAAAGGGATGGGCGGGAGGCGACCATGGGCAGTTACTGGGCTGCGGCCGTGGCCCCGGTTCTTCACCAAAGCCGGCCCTCGGTCACTCTGCCGACTGGGCTGCTGGCTGAGGACTCCTGTGGCTTTGTCCCTACAGCAACCTAACATCAAACAGAAGTTTGTGGCCCTCCTGAAGCGGTTTAAAGTTTCAGACGAGGTACGACCCCTTACTCCCAAGCTGGATGGTGAGTAGAATTCCCAGAGTTTCACCCTCATTCCTCGGGCACAATCTGGAGTCAAGATTCCAGGAACCCCACGTGAGGGGGTCGCTAGAGGAGGGCTTTCCGCTACTTGAAAAGAGAAGGAAAGATTTACATGTAGCACCCAAGGTTCCATGGTATTCGAAGCAGGGGCACATGCTTCTGCCCAGCTTTCGGGTGTGGGGTGTCCAGCACAGATCCAATTGCTATCGTTCAGTTTTCCCTGCTGCCCCGAGGGGAACCTCGTGAGTAGCAGCCTGTGAAGTGGGGGCCTCCTCCATGGCGTCAGGGACTGGCCGCTAAGAGAAGCAGTGCCTTCCCTGGGCTCGCAGGCCTAGAGCCAGTTTTCATGGGCTCTCTTCTCAGTGGACTGTCAGGGATGGAGATTTGTCCCCTGCGGGCTCTAGAGGAGGCCAGCGTGAGCCCGCCAGGGCCCCAGGCGTCTGGGTTTCCCTGCGCCAGTTCCTCAGGAGAAGTACCGTCTGAACCCCACTCTTCTTCCTGACGCCGGGCACTAGTGGGGAGCACTAGGGAGGCTCTGGGCGGGGCCGGTGGCCTCACCACGTCCCTGCTCTCAGGATCAAATCACAGCACACCAAGACCACCCTGATGAGCGTGAAACTATGGCACGTCCCTTAAGGGGACTGGGTAGGGAAGCCAGTGGGGCCTGCCCAGGAGGAAGGAGTTTCCCGTCTGCCGTGTTGTTAATAGGGGTAGCCCCAGACTCCAAGGTTTTGTTTTCTCCCACAGGTGGGCTTTGGGCTGGAACACGTATCCCGAGAACAGATACGAGAAGTGGAAGAAGACTTGGACGAGCTGTATGACAGTCTGGAGATGTACAATCCCAGCGACAGTGGTCCCGAGATGGAGGAGACAGAGAGCATCCTTAGCACGCCAAAGCCCAAGCTCAAGTGAGGCCCGCACCCCCTCTGTCACACTGTCTCTCTAGGCCGTGGCAATCTCCTAGACTCCCTCCCTCACCCCCCGCCAACCATTACCCGGGAATCTCGGTTCCTCACCCCTTCTGAACCGCCTGCCGTCTGGATAAAGCTCGCTGCTTTAGCCTCTAACCGACAAAAGCCCCGATAGGACTCTCCTGAAGTCCTTCGGTCCAGGTCCCTACTGGTCCAGCCTCTGCTGTGTCCTTCCTCGCCGGCATCCTCGAAGCCCGTGTTGTCGATCTTTCTTGAACACCAGCCCTGCCCGGCTGTCCGTGAGCTGCTGCTCTGGGCCCTGGCGGCCGCTGACCCTGGCTGTGCTTCTTTGCCACAGGCCCTTCTTTGAGGGGATGTCGCAGTCCAGCTCACAGACGGAGATTGGCAGCCTCAACAGCAAGGGCAGCCTCGGCAAAGACACCACCAGCCCTGTGAGCAAGACCAATGGCTGTGGGGTGTGGGAGTGGGACCAGGGGAGAGGCAGGGCTTAACACTGGGCCCTGTGCTCCTGGCTCATTTGGGACCTACGGGCCATCTCATCTTGTTTCAGCCTCAGTTGTCATCTCAGTCCTGCTGGGCTCTTAGTGCTCTGACGATATTGCTGTGGCCAGGCAGGTGTTCTTTATGGTCTGTTCCCGCCATGACCTGGCGCCTTCCCTCCCGGAACACGCAGTGCCTCAAGACCTCTCCCTTAACGCCCGTCATGCGGTAGCTGGAAGTGTGGCACCCGGCCAGTGATGGCGATTCTGCATCCAGGCTGGGGAGAGGGTGGATGCAAAGGGGCAGGAAGGCCCCAGGGTCTGTTCAGGAGAAATTACATGGGCTTTATTCAGAAAGTGAGCAGTGCCCTCGAAGAATTTAGAACTCGGTGGGCTGGTTTCCATTTTGCCTGGCGAGCCAGAGGGAAAAGGAGCTGTCTACTGCAGCACCCCAGAGCCCCGCATCACCCCAGGACCACGCTCTGTCCCTATTTGGGAAGGCTCTCCCCAGCAGTGGATCAGGGGCAGAGGCCCGGGTGGATGCTGTACCCGCCTCGGGCCCTAGGAAGCTGCCCTCTCCCTTGTTTATGACCAAAGGCAGGATGACGTGTCTGATTTTAGTGGTTTTTGGTTTGCTTTGAAAGCCCAGTGTCTTCTCTGTAGATCAAAAAAACTGAATCCTTTAAGTCCTTCTGCTCTTTCCGCTTTAACAGAGGGAATATAAAACTCACCTGCGCGTAGGTATTAGTTGTGAGGAAACTGACCTGAGGCCTGTGAGGCTCTCCATCCCCTGAAAAGCTCTGTCTATGGAAGGGCTGCCTGCCGCCGGTCCCAGGTGTCCGCGGACCGTCAGCTCATGGACTGCCTGCTGCCACCAGGTGGCGCTGTCGTCCACGTAATCCCTCTCCCTGCTGAAGGCGCAGCAGGGTGATCCAGCCCTAGAACAGCGGCACCACGTGGCCTTAGCGAGTAAATGTGGGATGGGAAATGGCAGCCCCCACCGAGAATCCCTCCACCGAGAAACCTCAGGCCCGCCACTTGCAGACCGGGCACTCTCAGCCTTTCCAGCCCAGGTTCATATGATCTGGGGCTGAGGAGGCCTTACCTGACTAGTTCTGCTCAGGATGTGGCTTGGGGCTGCTTGTTCTCACAGGGGGCTGCTGGATGGCCCTGCTGAAGCATCACTGTCCACGTGGACAGATCATTGGCCCCTGGAGCCAGATTCCATAGCAAGTATAAATATAAGGGATGACTCTTCTAGAGAGAAACCTGGGACCTGGCCAGGGGAGGACTGTCTTACGGTGTCCTAGGAATGCAGAACAAGGGCCCTACTGTAACACAATGCAATCAAATTTTAAATGAGATTAATACCCCGGAAATGCTAAGCGTGACACCTAATATGTGGTGACCGCTCAATAAATTTTAGGAATCGTCGTTACTAAATCAGTAAGAGAAACTACTCTCTACTGATGAAGCTGTTTCTGGGTTGATAGAATTTGTAGGTTCTACATTTAGTCTCAGCTGCATGGCTTACAAAACTTAAAGAGAAAAATCACCTTGGTGCTCTGGGCCTCGGGTGCCTTATTTGTGAAGTAAAGGAGTTGGCCCAGGAGCCCAGTTAGCTCAAAAGTCAATGGAGTGTCAGTCTTTACAGTGTGATGGCTTAAGGATCCCTGTTCAGGCCAGACATTTCTTTGGGGCAGGGTAGGGCTGGTTTGAGAGCACACGCTCTGGAGTCAGACTTCTGGGTTTGAATCTTGACTCCATCACTCCACTGACTGTGTGATCTGGGCAGTTACCCAGACTTTGTGTCCTCATCTACAAATTGCATGTAAGAAGGACATGGCTCACAGGGCAGTGTGAAGATCCAGTGCGAAAATGCAGCTAAAGCCTCCAGCGTGGTGCTTGATTGATGGTTGGATTGATTTACGGCATGGGGAGGAGCATCAGTAAATGGAAGCTGCTTTGCCATTGTTATTACAGACCCTGAGAGCCGTGCCAGTTCTGGACTCCTGAGATTGATAGAATCTAGATGTCTTTTTAGTGAGTTCTTCAAATTCTGGTTCCCTGGGCCAGATTTCAGACTTAGCTGGTTCTCTGTGATATTTCTATTTTGAAGAGCCCCATATGTCTTGATGTGGGTGTGGAACTTTGGAATCCTTTAGTATGAAAGACACTTTGGAAACTACAGAGCGAGGCTGTGCTCTTACACAGAGAACTTCTAAACGTATTAGGGAAAACGTACGGGGATGGTGTATCCATAGGCAGGCGTGCACATGCTGCCCAGCTCTTGTCCTCTCTTCCCTGATTTCCCAGCCTTGTTATTCATTTATTTTTCTTAACCTTCCTTTTTGTTCCCCAAATTTCAGAGGATTCAGTTTTATCACTAGAACCAGAAGGAATTTCTGCTGATACAAATTATTACAGCTGTTGAGTTCTCCCAAGACTTGAGCACACAGTAGCAACATAATTTTGTTCTTGGAGCTGATAACAGTGGGCCCCGACAGCGCTTCAGTTGGGGCGGCCAAGAGATGGAGACTTTCTGCCAGGACTGCCTGCTGCTAAAAGTTGCTAATTCCACAGCACTGTAACTAGTGGTGCTAGAGACCAGTACTTCGTAAAATTGAGAGCCTAAAGTGCCACCGCACTCTGCCCCCTCCACGTGCGCTCACACGCGCGTGCGCACGCACACACACACAAGCGCGTGCACCCCCTGCAGCAGCAGCCAGCGTCGCCCCCAGGCACAGCGCCTTGCACCGCCACATCTGCCTCAGAGCCACTCAGTTAGGCAACACAGCTACTGCGCTGCTGGGGTGAGAAAAGCCTAAAATATTTATAGAAGCAGGAAGAAGAACTGGGAGAATCGGGAGTTTGCTCCCGGTGGGGCTGACTGAAACATGCAGAAGAGTCAGTGCACAGCCCGCAGGTGCCCCACCCCGAGTCCACCTTAGAGCGCTTGGCACATCTCAGCACAGCGCTGTGCCATGAAACACTGCTCTACTGTCGGAGGGCTGACCACAGGGCTGCTGCCTGAGAGCCTTCCAGCAGGATGGTGTTATCGCCCCGATTCCTTCTCTTTAAAACGTGTTTAATTCACTTGTCATGCTGAGGTCCCAAATTGAGTGAAACCATCTTCAGTCTTAAGTCTGATGAAGAGTTCTCTGGGAGCGTGGACTCTGTTATCATCGGTTATTCATACAGACAATGTGTAAATGAGCTAGCGGTGCAATCTGGAGGCAACCTGCTGTGCGCGGCTCTGAGCAAACCGTCTCCCCCTCAGGGGTCACAGGGTCTGGATAAAGTGTGTTAGGTTAGTTTTGCAGACGGCTCAGAGCAGTGGTCCTCAACCAAGGGTGATTTTGCCTCCCAAGGGACACTTGGCGAGGACTAGAGACATTTTGGGTTCTCATAGCGGGGGTGATAGGGGATAAGGGGCTGTTCCTGGCATCTAGTGGGTGGAGGCAGGGATGCAGCTCAAATCCTGCACAAGGTGCCCCTGAGCAAAGAAAGACCCGCCCCAGATGTCGGCGGTGCCCACGTGGAGAAACCCTGTCTTAGCGTATGGTGTGGGCCTACTTTTGTGGTCCTTGTTCATTGGTTTGCTGAGTGGCCCCTTGAGCTTATTAGGCCATTTCTCTGTACTCTTGTTATTTACTCAGAGAAAAGGCTTTGGGTCATTGGGAGGAGGTGGGATATCCTTGATTCTTTCTGATTCCCTGGTTCCCCACAAGAACCAGAGACCCACTGAGGCCAGGACCTTCCCCATAGCTAAGATCCACAACCCGCAACTGCTTATGATTTTGACATTGGTGTCTGCACAGCCAGAAGCAGCATTAGCAAGTGTGAAAAATCTGGTTATGTATCTGTATTTGCAAAGTCCTTTTTTAATATTTATGAGAAATGCCAATAGAAGTTGGGGACAAAGGGAGAATTATTTCACACCTAAATGGCTTAGTATATTCTGTTTGAGGGTTTTCCAGATGTTTCTACCAAGCAAAAAGCATTTGGCTACCATGGATGTCTTTAGTCTCGAAATCAAAGACGTGAACTCTGAGATTCCCCTTTCTTCTGAGCAACTCTGACAGCAGAAGAGGCCCTGTGTGCCCCTCCTGGGCAAGGGTGTTTACCGAATCCAGGGTTAAGACTGACAGATCCCACAGCCATGCCATCTGAACGTTGAGCTTCTCTTTCCTGGTGACATCTTGTGAGAGTCAGAATTTCTGGGTTCCGCATCTCGCTGTTATTAATTTAATGATCGCAAAATAACTGACCTTTCCGAAGCTCAGTTTTCACAAAAATATGCTCCTAGTAAGATGAAAGTCCCAAAGATTTTATGAGGTCTTCAGATTAAGTGAGAGTATTTTAAGCTTCCAAGGGACCTAGAAAACAGGTTAGAGTGGTGGTTATTTGGATTGATGATGACTAATTATTATAATTTTTGCAGATGGAATTGGCTGCTTTAGAAAAAGTCAAATCTGCTTGGATTAAAAATCAAGATGACAGCTTGACTGAAACAGACACTCTGGTATGTATGGTTTGGGCTCCTGTTTCAGCTGTTTAAAATAGTCTTTGGTACCTTTAGAAACAAAGGCAGAAAGATCCTGACGACCACCCTGAAACTTTGGCTTAACTCTGTGGACTTGTGAATGTCCTGCGTGCCCTTCCTCCCAGCATCCTTACCCGTGGAATATAACGCTGTTCCCCAAACTAGCAAACTAGAAGTGTCCCCATTCTGCCCTTTAGTTAGATCTGATCAAGTGCTAATTTAGATAATTTCTCACTATCTGTCACCCTCGTTTACTGCTCAGATACGATGACCAGTATCTTCCCCCGAAAAACCATCCCTGCCTCCAGGTTGCTTTTACAATGGCCAGACAGCCCACAGCATTAAGTCTCCAAGTGATTACTAGTCAGCTCCTTCCGCCAAGAGATGCTGGAGCTGCTCAGGGGCGCGTGGGGTGGATCGGCTGGGCTGCCCAATTTAATTACACACAGGTTGAAATTCCACACACATACACGTGTTGAGCACTGAAGGTGCAAAAATGAGAACACCGTGGATCCACCTCCGGGAGGAAAGCCAGCCGGGGCACACCTGGCGCAGAGGCTCTGTGGGGCCCGGGAAGGACAGAGCCATTCACCTGGGGGTAGGGCGTCTGAGCTGGGCCCGCAGGTTCTGCCACAGTTCAGCCGGTGGGGCTGGAGGCCGGGCCCAGCAGATGGGAGGGAACAGAGAACTTGACCGAATACCATCTGGGGGTGTGCTGCACATCCGCCTTACGGGGGGAGCTGCTAGCTGAATGGAGGCCGAGGAGGAATTGTTTCAGGCTTATGTTTCCTACAGTAAATAATGCTGCATTAAGGATCTGGTGTCTGACAAAACCTTAGGTTGGATTCAACATTGCTGTAGTTCACCCATAATCCGAGTAACCCATCTTCCACTTTGGCCCATACTGCACAGCGGTCGTTTCAAAATGAAGTTCCAGGGGCTTCCCTGGTGGCACAGTGGTTGAGAATCCTCCTGCCAATGCAAGGGACACAGGTTCGAGCCCTGGTCCGGGAAGATCCCACACGCCGCGGAGCAACTAAGCCCCGTGTGCCACAACTACTGCGCCTGCGCTCTAGAGCCCGCGAGCCACAACTACTGAAGCCCGCGCGCCTAGAGCCCGTGCTCCGCAACAAGAGAAGCCACCGCAATGAGAAGCCCGCGCACCGCAATGAAGAGTAGCCCCCGCTCGCTGCAACTAGAGAAAGCCCGCGCGCAGCAGCGAAGACCCAACGCAGCCAAAAATAAATAAATAAATTTTTATTTTTTAAATGAAGTTCCAGTCATGTCACTTCCTGAGTGAAACACTCTCCTTCCCACCTAGAGAAGCTAGATCATCAGCCCAGGTTTGTGGGCTGTCAGTTCATAAATGTAGGGTACAGATTGAATAGCAGGAGATGGTGCCTGGTACAGCGGGTGCACTCAGCTAAATTAAACAGTCACGGTGTCCTCGTCGGGTGGGGAAGGAGTTGTAGAACCCTGTGCTTCCCGGAAAAGAGAGCAAGGGACTGACTTTCTTGTGACGGTCATGGGCCCTGGCAGGAACCACGAGGCTCCCGTGGTCACCAAGGGGAAGTAACCCTCACTGCTTCCTTTCCTCCGTGGCAGGAAATCACTGACCAGGACATGTTTGGAGACGTGAGCGCAAGTCTGGTTGTGCCAGAGAAAGTCAAAACTCCGATGAAGTCCAGTAAAACGGACCTCCAGGGCTCTGCCTCTCCCAGGTACTCAGGGTTGGAAGAAGCTCCTAAAGCGTCGGGTAGAGCGAGGGAAGCCCAGCAGGAGGGGCCTCAGGAAGAGGGGGCAGGCCATGGCTCTGGGCCAGGGGGCTGTTTAACCGCCTCCTTCCACGTCTGTGGCAGCAAAATGGACGGGGTTCACACTCCCCGGCAGAAGAGGGGCACTCCCCTGAAGGAGCGGCAGCTCTCCAAGCCCCTGAGCGAGAGAACCAACAGCTCCGACAGCGAGCGGTCCCCAGACCTGGGCCACAGCACGCAGGTACCCCGGCCTGTCGGGCGCCCCTGGACCTTGGTCTCTGTTCCGTTGTCTCCTTGGGCGGTTGGGTGAAGAGGAGCGGGGAGTACTTTGAACGGCTCTGAATAAAGTCTTGAAGGCAGACCTAAAGGGGGAAGTCTAGCATGCTTGTTATTGCTACTGCTGAGGAATTGGTGGGGAGCCGGGGACGGAGCAGGAGACTCTGGCTCGTTCTGCCCCCATCAGACCTTAGTGGAGACTGTGCGGGGACAGTGGTTCTAGGGACAGCAGCCATCGGCTCTCACGGGACGTCTGCTCTGAGCTCTGATACCCTTAGTGCTGCTGTGGGCCAATTAGAGTGGTTTCAAGCTGGCACGTCAACCGTATTAAAATGTTTTGATTGAGGGCTTCCCTGGTGGCGCAGTGGTTGAGAGTCCGCCTGCCGATGCAGGGGACACGGGTTCGTGCCCCGGTCCGGGAAGATCCCACATGCCGCGGAGCGGCTGGGCCCGTGAGCTATGGCCGCTGAGCCTGCGCGTCTGGAGCCTGTGCTCCGCAGCGGGAGAGGCCACAGCGGTGAGAGGCCCGCGTACCGCCAAAAAAAAAAAAAAAAAGTTTTGATTGAAAGACCTAAGAGTGGCTGGGGCAGGCACAGAAGGAACTGGCCCTCGGGAGCCCTGTTCCCTCTGAAGGTCAGTCTCCGGGGGAAGGATTCTCCCCCGACAGACCTCCTGCTCTCCTGAGGTCAACAGCAGGCCTGTTCGTTTCCCTGCTACCTATCATTGGAAGGGAAGTTTGTGTCCATGTGGCTTTCTGAGCTGACGCTCTTATAGCTGAAAAGGAACCCTGAAAATGAACCCGGGACTAGAATAGCCTGGTGCCTGGGGCGAGGTATTGTCCTTCTTGTTAATCACTGTTCCTGAAATACCTTTGTTCGCTGTGCCGGGGGAGCTCCCCACACAGCCTCCTTGCTGCTCTCATTAGTTCTCTCCCCGGCGTTGCCCTCGTTTTCCATCCTGTGAGCGCCTGCTTGCTGTCGTCTTCCTCCTCCTCTCCTGCTGCCCTGCTTCATTACCCTTCGGGGCCCTTCCTGCTCTGGCAGGACGGCCAGCTGTGCCCCTGGCGCACCAGCCTGTGTTCTGAGGCCTCGCTTTGCTTGTTCCTGATCCCCCTCCTTCCTTCCCCTTATGCTCTGGCCGGTGGGATACCGGGTCTCCCGCACAAGTCCCTGGTAGCTGTTCTCTGAACACCCCTGCCCCAGGAATTCTCAGCCCTCCCCTCAAGCTCCCTGGGGACTGCCCAACAGACGCTTTTGTCCTTGTAGATTCCAAGAAAGGTGGTATATGACCAACTGAATCAGATCCTGGTGTCGGATGCAGCCCTCCCAGAAAACGTCATCCTTGTGAGCACCGCTGATTGGCAGGGCCAGGTAAAGTGTCGAAGGTCGCAGGGCTGTGGAGGAGAGATTCTGGGGAGCGAGAGACAGATTTGAAAGGCGAGGTGTGGGGAAATAGGAAATCACCCCCCTTTCTCAGGCCCCCCTGCCCCGAACTTAGCCCACAGTTCTGGACTCTAGTCCCAGTCCCGTCGTCTTCCCACCTGTGGGGCTTAAATCACCAATTTTCCGTACCTCGGTTTCCTCAGCTTTAAAAACACGGCAGTATCACCTGTCATGCCCACCTTCCTGGCCCTGCGTCTCAGGCAGCATACCGGAAGGGAGGTGCCTCGAGGAGCACCAAGTGCTGTGAGATGCCAGAGGCGCCCCGGTTTCCACAAAGTCCGCTCAGCAGGGGCAGGGCAACAGCAGCCCCTGTCCCTCCCGCTCCCGTCGTCCACCCGGTTAGATCCCGGGGCCACCTAGCGTGTGGGCGACAGAGGCCGCGTTAGAATCTAATGTGCCCTAGGTCTTCCCACATTTCCGTATGAGCCCATCTACGTGGGGTCCGGCCCCACCTTCTCCTCGCTGGCTGCCGGAAGCCTGACCTTTGCCCGGCTGTGATCTGAACGACAGAGGATGGGGCCCTGCAGCTCGGTCTGGGCCTTGCTGCCCTCTTGGCCTGTGGGGAGGCAGTGCCCCTGCTGCGTGGCCTCACCTGTGTCCCTGCTCCTTTCCCTCCCCCACCCCACGCAGTACGTGGCAGAGCTGCTCCAGGACCAGCGGAAGCCCGTCGTGTGCACGTGCTCCACGGTGGAGGTCCAGGCCGTGCTGTCCGCCCTGCTCACCCGTATCCAGCGCTAGTAAGGGCTCAGCTCTTCTCCTGCCCTTTGGGGTTCCCTCTGACCTCATCCTCCCACCCTGATTTCTAAGCAGTGAGAGGACCTCCTGGCCTTATCAGACCACGAATTCGTAATTGGTACCTGGTTGGGCAGCGTCAGACCGTGGTGTTCTGATGCCCCTGCTGGCCCCAGAGGGTTGGGGTAAAAATGTCACCTTCCTGCCCACCTGCCTCCCCACCTGGTCTCCTGCCACACCTTGAGTTGCCTCGTCCTCTTCTTAAGCCCATGACGAAGAAGGCCGGGCAGAGAGAGCCCAGGGTTTTACAAGACCTTTTACTCCCGTCCCTCCGACTACCCAGAGTCGGGGCCTTCGCTCCGTGGGAAGGAGCTGCGGGCTTTCCCGGGTGTCTGGGCTCATGCCCACCGCCAACCCCAGGGTGCTGCTGAGTTGTCTCCCCCTGAGCCTCAGCCAGTTCTGCCTTCCTTCTAGACAATTCCCTGTCCTCTCTGATCCTGGGTTTCTCTCTGTTTGCAAAGCGCTGTGGTTTACTGCCTCTCCCTGTATTATTTTGTTTATTGGTTTGCTTTTCCCCGTGGGCTGTTGAGATCAAGTGAAGTCTGAGCTTGGGGCCTTCCTCTGAGCCGGTCGCAGGCCCACCTGACCTAGCCGTGCCTTTCCCCTTGCTTCCCAGCTGCAACTGCAACTCCTCCATGCCGAGGCCGGTGAAGGTGGCAGCGGTGGGCGGCCAGAGCTACCTGAGCTCCATCCTCCGCTTCTTCGTCAAGTCGCTGGCCAGCAAGACCTCCGACTGGCTGGGCTACATGCGCTTTCTCATCATTCCCCTCGGTAAAGGCTCAGCAGGGCCCACTCCTGAAGCGGGGTGGTGGCGCTGGGTCCCAGGAAGTGACGGGCAGGGAGACCGAAGGCTGGGCCATCATTCACCCCCTCACCAGCTCTCCTTGTCTGGTTTCCACCTACCAGGTTCTCACCCGGTGGCCAAGTACCTGGGCTCCGTCGACAGTAGGTATAGCAGTATCTTCCTTGATTCTGGCTGGAGAGATCTGTTCAACCGCTCAGAGCCCCCGGTGTCAGGTAACGGCCCCTCATAAGGGACCAAGATAGAATGTGGCCTGATTTCTGGAGAGCCAGGGGCGAGGGGCGTGCCGCTTCTCCCTGTGGCGTGTTCGTTTTTTTCAGTACTTATTAAAAGGAGGCCCATTAAGCGCAGCCCTTCCACTCTGGATGTGTTTAGTCTCTGCTATTTGCTCTGCACAGCTGGAAACGAGGGCTGTGAGGGTGGCAGGGAATACGAATAACGCTCCTGAAAGACAGAGGAGAGGTGGCAGGAATGGGCGCGCAAGCTTGGGCTCTGCGGGGCCGGGAGGTGGTCAGTGCTCCCACAGGCCTTGCAGGGAGTGCCGGGCAGACGTTGGATGGGGAGGGCAGGCTGCTGCAGTGGTTCCAAGGTTGCTGCAAGCAGAGACAGAGGCGGGGGCGAGCCAAGCCTGGGAGGGGCAGGCTGGGGAGGACAGCACGCAGATCGGATGGGAGGACGGCTCTTTGCTCCATGATTCGTTAGATTCAAGCCAGTGGGTCTTCAGAGCCCTTTCTCTGCCTCAACTCCTGGGGTCTTCTGGTGGGACGCAGGAAGGGGGCTCTCGGAGAGGGTTTTCGGGCTCACTTGCTGAAATGTCGGCGTTTGTCTCTTGACTTCTCTGCAGAGCACCTGGACGTGGTTGGGCGGGTGATGCAGTACGTCAGCGGCGCGGGCGTGACGCACCAGCTGCCTGTGGCGGAAGCCATGCTGACCTGCAGGCACAAGTTGTAAGTTGACCGAGGGGTTTCTTAAAAACAGGTTGGGTGGGCTAGATAAATCTTAGGCCTCCTTTGCTTTTTCATACTTTCCTTCTCCCCACCCCATTTCCCTTGGTAAGAACTCAAGAGGATATGAGAGTGTTTTTTGCTGCCTCCCCCCAAGGCGTTCCCTTCCTTGCCTGGGCCTCCCCACCCGTGTGGGCGCCCCTCAGTACAGACCCGGGAGCAGTGGTAGAGTGTGCAGAATCGGAGCTTCTGCCTCCATTTGGTGGCTCCTCGCGCCATCCTGAGGCGCCGTGGGAAGATGCTGTGTAGTGTCTGGACTCCCTTAAAGCCACAGTAAAACATGGAAAGCTTGTGTCCCCATCTCTCCACGAAGTCTCACCCCCCAACTGTAAAGCTTTCCTGTCTCTCCCAACAGCCCTGATGAAGACTCGTATCAGAAGTTTATCCCCTTCATTGGCGTGAGTACAACTCCCCTGTTCTACGTACCCCACCCACCCATTCTCCTGGCCTTCCTGTTCTGCGCGTGCACACGTGCGTGTGCACGCGCGCACACACACACACACACACACACACACACACACACACACGACTCATCTAGACAGCGGTTCCCATCCGGAGGCGATTTTGCCCCCAGGGGACATCTGGCAGTGTCTGGTCTGGAGACAAGTTTGGCTGTCACAGCTGGGGATGGGGGTGGTACCGGCATCTCATGGGTGGAGCCCAGGGACATGCTAACCATCCTGCAGGGCACAGGACAGGCCCCCGACAGAGAGTGATCCAGCCCCGAGCGTCAGCAGTGCCGAGGTGAGGGAGCCCCAGGCTGGGACAGGCACCGAGCTGTTCCTTGCAGTGTCCTTTCCCGATCAGGGGCCGTCCCCAGCTCACCACGGCTATCTCATGTTTATTACACCAGGCGCTGAACTTGGCGCCGTGGCCTAGGGAGTGATGTCCAGGGCATTGGTTCTACAGGCTCCAGGGAACAGAAAGCTGCCTCGCGGATAACGATAGATGATACTCGTAGAAGTCCGAGGAGTCAGTAGCCTTCAGAGTCGTGTGGACACCAAGCGGAAGAGGCTCTTTCCTCCTCCTGCTTAGTCAAGGCAGAGTCTCTACACGAGCGGATCTTGAACATAAAAGGAAAACCTCTTGGGTGTCTTTGGTGTCAGGTGGTACCGGCCTTTGCTGCACAAAGGCCTAGGCCACAAGGCAGAGACCGACCGAGAGAGGGAGCGCAGAGGGGACAGAGCCAACGCCCTGCCAGGGCCAAAGCACGACACAGACGCGTGGCTGGGAACTCTGATTTCCATTTGCAAGACGATTGAGTTTCTCTTCCAGACCAGCTGGTATCTTTTCCTACAGTCTCCCCGAGGATCCTCCCAGCTTCTAGGGGAGATGGGGCATGTGCGGGGGAGGGGCCCAGCTCCCACTGTCCCTGTTCTCTGTTCGTCCCAGACCCTGGGCATCTCGAGAGATCTTGGGAGAGGCCTGATCCTGGGGAGATCCTCCGTAAAGCCTCCTGTCTGCCTGGTCCAGTCAGTCCCCATTAGCCACTGGGGCTGCTCCCACAGCCCCGCCGCAGGCCCGGGACCGTGGCCCGTAGCCGAGGCTGGCAGTCTGACCCACATCTTTGTGGCGCTGTGGGGTCTTCATGGAGCTGGGGGTCACTGCCTACTCCAGCCTCGCAGCAAGACAGAGGGATAGAAAAAATTAAAAATTCAAACAAACAAAGGAGCTGGCAGCCTTGTGCAATGCCAGAGGAGTGAGGGGAGAGGAGTCGTGTCCAGAAGTTCAGGGTATCGATGTGTTACTTTCTGGGAATTAAAATCAGGATGTGTAGAGGATCGGGAACAAATTTCAGCAAAGGGCAGCATTGTGCTCTGATCCGTGTGTGACCCCTGCTCCCTACCGTCCCCGGGGCCCAGCTTCCATGACCTCCCCGCCCTGCTGTGCCTCTGCAGGGTGCTGGGATTCACCTGTCACCTCAGGCCCCAGCCCTGACCTTCATGGTCTGTCTCTAGATGTGCCCTTTGCTGGCCACGGGAGGGCCCCCTTCTGTCCTTCCCAGAATTCTCTCAGAGGAATCTAAAATTCTCTGGGGAGCTGAAATGGACACCACTGCCTTGCGGGGAGGGAGCGGCGGTACTGGGGACTCCCTCCTCATTGGTGTTCCTCCAGATTCCAGGAAGTCTGGAAAGGAGGGGCCTGCTCCCAGCATGTCAGCGTGTTCCAGCTGTTCGCTGGGCCTGGTGCAGCACACGCGCCCCCCCAAGCCCCCGCCACACCCCGCTCCTGTCTGCCGAGGCTTTCTCCCGGTCCTCCCCTCTCTCTGACATGAGACGACAGCCTCCTGCCCAAGTGGTCTTAGAAGAAATGAAATCAGGACACAAAAGTGCTTCCCACCCTCCAGGTGGCCTTGCCTGCATCCCCAGAGAAGAGCTGCAGGTCTCCTGTGCCCCTGACTCATTGTTTGCAGCTGGGCTTTTTCACATCTCTTTAACTATCCGGTCTGCTCGGGATCGGCAGAGTCTTAAAGCCTACGAGCCAACAGTGTGCGGTGGCGGCCGCTGGTTCCAGCTGATCAGAGCGCGTCCAGCTCTGGTAGGAGGATCTAATGCGGCATCTCTTCTCCCTCCCAGGTGGTGAAGGTGGGTCTGGTCGAAGACTCTCCTTCCACTACAGGTGAGCCTGGGGCCCCTTGGCCTCTACAGGGTGAGGGTGGTGCCTTGCCGTCTCCTTCCTATTCAAACAGGCCAGAAGGCGAAGACTCAGGGGATCCCAGGCCAAGGCAGAGCTCGAGCCTCGGAGCGAGGCAGTGGCCGGGGCGGAGTGGGGAGCAGGCTGCAGCCGAGACGGGGGCGCCTCGACTCCCTGGCACCAGAGGGTCGGGACGGCTTCCCCTGCCCAACTGTGTCTGTCTGTCCCGCTGGCAGGCGATGGTGATGACTCACCCGTGGTCAGCCTTACTGTGCCCTCCACGTCGCCGCCCTCCAGCTCAGGCCTGAGCCGAGACGCCATGGCCACCCCTCCTTCCTCCCCGTCCATGAGCAGCGCCCTGGCCGTCGTGGGGTAAGCCTGTCGCTGGTTCCTGTCTTTCCTGCCACGTCCTTCCATCGGGGCAGCAGCCCGACTGATTTCCCTGCTGCCACAGCGTGTAGGACGGTGACACTGAGCTTGGAAGGTGGCGGGGGGAGGGAACGAGAGCAGTGGAGCTAGGTCGCTGGCCAAGCAGGTCATCACACAGCTCTGCAAATGCAGGCTCCCGTCTGTCCTGTCTGCCTCACAGGTATAAGGTCGAGTGAGACAAAGGGCAGAGAGGCCCTTGGCAGCCTGTAAAGTGCTGTGCATGTGTCTTGTTGTAGGACTGCCCAGTGTGGTAGAGGGAGTGTGGGCGTGGGCGTCACACACACCCGGATTTGAGTCACGGTTTGTGTTACGTCCACCGTGTTAGCTTGTGTTAAAGAACAGATCACTCAGTGACACCTGTTAAAGCAAGAGAGACTTTCTCCACGTTGGGAACAGTCGCCGTAGGTGTCGGGACCACCTCGATGGGATTTTGCAGTGAGAGAGGGACGGGACCTGACTCCAAACCCTTGAGCAGCTGGGTTTGCAGTCCAGGAGCAGCGTGGGGGCAGCGGATGGAAAATCACCAGGAGGAACGTCGGGAGTGAGGAGGGGTGTGATTCCGGCTAAACGGACCTGACAGGAGCCTTGCTGGCGACACTCCTGAGGGAAGGTGGAGGGTGCGGAGCCTAATCAGAGATCCAGGGTGACCAGAAATGCGGGCCGGGGGCTTCTTGCAAGAACTGGATTTTCCAAGGAAGTGCACAGGTGGGCCCGGGAAGAGGTGCAGGAGCCTGACTAAAGTTTGGTCAAGCAAAGAATCTTTGTCGCTTGGGCGAGTTACTAAGCCTCATTTCAACTCCGTGAAAGTAAAGGTGAAATAGCCCCGTCGGTCTTGCTGTGAGGCGGAAGCGAGAGCGCGCATTAGTGCCCGGCCCGTGGGGGTGCGGCTCCTTCCAGGCACTCAGTCCGTCCATCACTGAAAGGCTGCCGCGGCCAATGACACAGGCAGGACCCTGTTCCAGAGCCCAGGCTCCTGGGCCCCAGCAGCACCAAAGCCACAGAGAGAGTGCTGTGAACAGTCAGGGAGGGGTGGCTGTGAGGGGGACGGGAATTTCTTTAGGATGTCAAATATCCAAAGTTTAGACCAGGCGGGCAGGGAGGCCTCCAGGAGCTGAGCAGAGCGGGGGTGGGCGGGAGGGCAGTCCCACAGCGGGGCTCAGGGAACAGCCTTCGAGGTGGGAAAGGGCTGAAAGGAGCCCCTGCTCCTTCTTCCTCCCCGTTCCCTTTCTTCTACCCTCACCTTCCTGGTCTTCTGGTGATGGTCCCTATGGAGCAGAGAGGGTAGGCCCTGGCCAGTGGCTTTTCCAGAACCCCCAGTGACAGAATACGAAGTGTTCTCAGGGCGGAGCCCAGACCCCAGCCCTCACCCTCCCTTGCCCTGTCTTCCCCCTTCGCTTCCCATCGAGGGTCTGCCGCTGACTTGCCGAAGTGCATGAAAAGGAGGAAATCCCACCACAGGTCACATTGTGACCTCACGGTCCAGGCTTCCTGGGTGCCTGGGGGCCAGCCTTACCCCGACCTCCTTTCCCATCCAGTTTAAGCTGGGTTTTTAATGGAACCACTGAATCCAGGCAGAAAGAAAGACGTCAGATGACTTTTGTAGCCTATTGTGTCTGGCGCCTCCTTTCAAGAAAACATCAGCTTTTTTTCCCCTTGGAGCTAAAATTATCCCTGAGCTAGAAGCGCCAGAGACGGGAGGAAGCCACAGGCCGGCCTCCGCCAACTGCCCCCGGGGCCGCTCCGGAGCCGCCGCGGTGCTCCCTCCTCTGCCCCACTTAATCTCCCCCACGCTTGGTGGGGTTCTGCCCCGGCTCTGCTCATGAGGGGTGTGCATGTGTGTGTGTGTCCTTGTGTATGTGTGCGCACGTGTGCATGCACACACTTTCTCCCTTCGTTGCCTCGTTCCCGTGTGACTTTTTATTCGGTTCCCTCGTGCGGACTCGGGTCTTCACCCTCTCATGGCTGTGTCCTCAGATCAGCCTGATTCTCCACTCCCACACCAGCCAGTGCTGTGAGGCTGGAGGGAACCCGGAGCCACTTAGCGGGCGCCTCCCCCGGCCCCTCCCAGAGCCTGGCGGGGCCCTCTCCACCCCGTCTGCCCTGTGGTCAGGAACTGAGCCCGCTCTCCGGCGTCGCCCCTTCTCCAGGAGCCCCAGCAGCCCATATGGGGACGTGATTGGCCTCCAGGTGGACTACTGGCTGGGCCACCCTGGGGAGCGGAGGAGGGAAGGTGACAAGAGGGACGCCAGCTCCAAGAACACCCTCAAGAGCGTCTTCCGCTCGGTGCAGGTTTCCCGCCTGCCCCACGGTGGGGAGGCCCAGCTTTCCGGCACCATGGCAATGACCGTGGTCACCAAAGAGAAGAACAAGAAAGGTAAGTGACATGTGAGGCCACAGGCCATCAGGGCCACCAGGCCTCCCCGTCTGTCTCGGGGGCTGGGACAGGACGTGCTTCTGGGAGACTGTGGACGAGGACAAAGGCAGCACACGTATCATGTGATCCAGCCTGGGGTCCCGCGGGGGTCCCGCCTCACCTTGTGGGACGAGGCCGTTCCTTCTGTCACAGAGGAGACCTCGCTCCCCAGGGGGTCACTGGTCCCTGCCTGCAGAGCATCGGCACCTGAGGGGCTGAGGCAGTTTTTGCTGCCATAAAGAAGGGAGGCTTTCTGGCCACCGCCCTCCGGGATGGACGGTGTGACAGGGGAGGACATGTCCCCCTGCCACAGCCCCACGGAGCGGAGCACTTGCACCCAACCCTGGAGGCCACCCAAGCCTTCTGCAAAGGGCATGGCTGTTGTTAAGAATCCGGGGGAACGGAGCCCAGCCCAGAGGAGAGGGTGGCTTCAGCGCCAGCAGTGGCGGGGGAGCGGGTCCCGTGCACTGGGAAAGTGAGGCAAGAACCGCCACGGCCAGGCCACCGTGGGGACGTCACTCGCTGCTGTCGGTCCCCGTCGGGAAGCCACACAGCTGGCTCTGTGTCTGCAGAAGCCGGCAGGGTGACTCTGGGGCGCTCGCAGCCCCCCAGCCGTCAGGAAGGGGCTTCCTTCACTGCCGGGCCCCGCCTTCCTCCTCTGGGCGCATCCAAAGCGGCTGGGCTTTTCCGTTCATGCCTCTCTGGAAGAGCTCCCCCGGAGGGCGGCCAGGGCCATGCCAGACCCACAGCCAGGAGCCGTCCGGGCACCCAGAGACCTGCCTAGGGCGTCCCGGGGCGGAGCTCACGCAAACCCTGCCGCAGGGCCTCCCCGCGCAGGCGCATGAGCTGGTGGGAAGGAGGCACCCGACAGGGCAGCAGAGCCCCTGCCCCACAGGCTGCCGGAACGTTCGAGCTGGAAGGGACTCGGAGACCGTCTGGCCCTGGGTCCTCGTTATTCAGTGAATATATCGAGGCCCAGGGAGAGCAGGAGCTCGCAGACCCTGATACGTAGCCCGGAGCCAGGGAGCAGGGGAGAGGAGTCGGCTGTCTGCCGTTCACCTCCCTTCCCTTGGGGGGAGAGGGCAGCGGACGGGGGAGAGTGGTGGCCGCTTTTCAGGGGCTGTGACAAGGCGGTTCCTGCTTGCTTTCCAGTTCCCACCATCTTCCTGAGCAAGAAGCCTCGAGAAAAGGAGGTGGATTCTAAGAGCCAGGTCATCGAAGGCATCAGCCGCCTCATCTGCTCTGCCAAGCAGCAGCAGACGATGCTGAGAGGTGTGGGCGGGGGAGGGGGGAGGGGGCAGGGGGGCCGCGGCCCTCCCCAGCGACCCTGGGAAGACGGCCTTAGCAGCCCCGGTCACCCCCTCGCCTCCCCTGTCACCCCCAGTGTCTATCGATGGAGTCGAGTGGAGTGACATCAAGTTCTTCCAGCTGGCAGCCCAGTGGCCCACCCACGTCAAGCACTTTCCAGTGGGACTGTTCAGTGGCAGCAAGGCCACCTGAGGGCACCGTCTCCTGGCTACTCTCCCTCCTGGCACTGCCACCAGCCTCACCGCCTGCAGGCAGGGGGAGGCCAGCAGGCCCAGGCCCAGCGTCCCCTTTCCTGGCCCCGGGGCCTGCATCTCCCTGGCCCGGTCCTGAAGGCCACTGCCACCAGGGACGCTGCTCCCCACCCCCACCCCCCGCCATGCTGGGTCCCATCCGTGGGCAGCCCCCGCCCTCCCTCTCTCCTTTTCCTCCTCTCCCTCCGTTCCAGGCCCAAGGCATGTTGATTTTGCCTTTTGGCGGCCAACCCTGGTCCCTGGAACTGAGTCCTCCAGGCCTTCCTTCGCCTGACTTCCAACCTCTTTCTCCACGTGGCACCGGTTCCCTTCCCGGAAACAGGAAACCCAGGGTCCTGGCCCACAGCAGGGGCTCCAGCCTCCCCCATCTCCCCCAGGATCTCGTTTTCTAAAGCTCAGCTGCCAGATGCCACTCAGCCGGTCCCCCTCTAGTGGGGCCCAGAGCCAAGGCCACTTCCCACTGCTGTGGGCTGACGGGGCACGAACCCTCCCACCCCCTCATCCCAGGACAGCATTTCTGGGGCCACGCGTGGGTTTCTGGGGTGGAGAGGGCTCCGTGGTCTCGCCCGTGCAAGGGTTCACCGCGCCCAGGTCCCCTGTAGGGGCCGCGCGTGTCCCTGAGCGGTTCTTTGGTTGTCCGCCCAGCCAGTCTCTCGGTGGTTCCGTGTGACTCACCTGGGCGCTGGTCCCTGTCCTTGGGTCTCCCCCTGTTGATGGCTCTCCTCCCCAGCCTCCTCCCCCACACCCCCAGCACACCTCCGCCTCTGCCTGCAACTCTGCACCCGGAGAGATGGGAGGCAGCCCCATCCAACGTGTCGTCTGTGGCCCCGGTCCCTGCGGCTCCCTGCTCCCCGTGTCCATCCGTTTCCTTTCGCCGGTCTGTCTTCCCCTCCTCACCTGGAGCCCTGGCCTGGACAGGCCCCGTCCTCCTAGCCAAGCCTCCCTCTCTCCACGGCCTCAGGGGGCCTGAGCCCCTCAGCCCGCACCATCGGCCTTGGCCTTCTCGGGGAGACGCGGAGCGCGTGGGTGGAGCTCCAGCTGCAGCCCTCCCAGCCCGTCAGCGCCTCCGGAGCTTTGCCGTGGCCCTCTCACCCCTTCTAGAAGTTTTTGCACAGAACTTCATTTTGAAAAGCGTTTTTCTCATTCTCCATACCTCCCCCAAACTCCTCCAGCCCTTCCCCCGGCTCAGCCCTGCTGTCCAGAGCGTCCCTGGGGCTGTGCTGCTCACTCAGCCGGAGGGAGGGGCGGGGTGGGAGGGACTAAGAGGATGTTGGATTTTTCATTCAATAAACTGGTGATTTCTTACCAACGAGCAAGCCTTAGGCTTCTGCGCCTCTCATTGTGACACAAGATCTGTCCTCGTCCCCACTTCACGCCGCGGCCACTTCACTCAAAATCAACTGGGGGGGACTTCCCTGGAGGTCCAGTGGTTAGGACTCCGCACTCCCACACGGGGGCCCTGGGTTCGATCCCTGGTCAGGGAACTGGGATCCCGCAAGCCGCGCGGTGCAGCCAAAAAGGAAAAAAAATCAACTGGGAACTGGCTGGAAAGAAGCAGTTTCCTGTTTGCTTGGTGATAGAAACAGAGGTGTGAAGGTGTGTTGCCCAGTATGAGGCAAGCGGAGGTCAGGAACAGACGTCAACACCGTTCCCACTCCGAAACCCCATTTTTCTCTGGCACCTGCCGTCCCCAGATCCCACCTCCCAAGGCAATGACACATCGTCGGCAGCTTCCACTCTTGCGACTGGAGATTAGAACTCCGCTTCTCTCCCGCTGCTAGGCTGACGTCCTGCCACGGTTTCAGAAAGTTGGTGAAGTCTGAGGCCCAGGTGGAGGGAGTGAGCTGGGGTCCATCATCAGGCTCGCCTTCCTGTCCGCCCTTAACCTGAGAGGTGACGGTCAGAGCTCCTGCTTCCTGGAAGCCTAGCTCTTCACGCGCTCCCGGGACAGAGGCCTGCACGCCAGTGCCCAGAAGTGGGAGCTTGCGTATCCCCCCCTCCGCCACCGCCACCGCCTGCAGGACACAGCCCCAGAGGAGCGGACGGCCAGGTGGGGCAGGCTGTCACTGGCTCCCCAAGTCCTGTGGCCAGGTCACCTAACAGAGGGAGGCTCTGGGACCCAGCAGTGCGGCCACCCAGGCTCTCTGGGCCTGGAAAATGGAACCAGTGCCCATCTTCCAAGGGTCAGAGTCTAGTCAGATACCGGAAGTTGTCCCAGAAACGCAGTCTGCACGCGTTACTTCCCGGATGAGGGGTACAAGCCGGCCAGTGAGAGGAAATGCCAGGAGAGAGCGAGGCTGAGGTGGGCTAGACGGGGTACAGAGCCAAGGCGCCCACGGAGGCTCCGGCAGGGCAGGGGCCTGGGGACCTGGGCGCTGGTGGGGGGCCCGAGCGGGACGGGCGTGGGACAGGTGGACTCAGGTCCCAGCTCAGAACCGAGAGGGGAAGCAGACGACGGAGAGACGAGCGTGAGGAGGCGTGAGGAGGCGGCGTGAACTCCCTGCCGACCTGACTCCAGCCTCGGCCTCCTGCCCGTGGAGACCAGCACCCTCCCCTGCCCCTGCCCTGGCCCAGGGTCCCTCCCACCTTCTCCAGGGCTTCCTCCTGCTGCGCCCCCTCTCCTGCATCATCGGTTCCCCCACTCCACCAGGTGGTTCACGTCCACGTGCAGACGTGCAGTGATAGCTCCCTGGTTCTAAATCCCCTCTGGCTGCCACACCACGTCTCTGCTCCCCTTACAGCGAAAGTCTTCAAAAGGGGGTGTTGCAATGTAAATAGAAGTGAGAGTTTTCTTTCTTCTGAGAGCAGGGAAAACAAAGGGAACAGCAAACAGGCTAGAGAAGAAACAAAACCTGGCCTGAAAGAGTTAATCACTCCTTGGTTTACTTTAACTGTCACTAATTGGTAGTTAAATAGATTTGTACTTTATAAAGCTAACCTCCCTGACACTACGTAATTTACATTCGGCACCTATCACCCCTAACTCTTCCGTGACTTACATCCCGTGCCTCTCACTCCCTAACCTTATTACCACCCCAGCACTCACATTCTGTACGCCCCTGGTAACAAATCGCCCCCTATCGTTTCTGCATTTCAGAAACAGGATCACTGGCTGATAAACCAGAGGCAAACGGACACAGTTACCAGACTGCCAGACCCCAGTTACCAGGCGGCCTGATGCCATCTGTGACTGCTTTGAAATAATGCAAAGGAAAAGAAGAATGCAAGACCTTCACTACTTTGATCCTTATCTTATACCCCGGACTGCAAGCCCCACATATAAAATCTTCCCTGATTCCCAAGGAGGGAGGGCACAATTCTTGAGGCACTAGCCTGCTGTGTCTTCCCTTCTGCCTGGCAGAAAATAAAGCCATCTTTCTCTTCCTCCAAAATCCCTGTCTCCGTACTTCTGTTCAGCCTTGGTGCACAGGGAAGCCGATATTTCGGCAACAGGGGCTGTTCGGGTTCCCTGTCTCCGGTCCTCCCACTCCTCGGGCTCGTTCCTCACTTCCCCATCAGGAGTTAGGAGTTCCTTTGCCAAGGTCACTGATGACGTGGGTTGCCAGGTCCAAGGCTCAGTTTTCTTGTCTGACTGACTAGGAGCATCTGATGCACGTGATCACTCCTCGCTCTGCCTGTAGACGGCGCTCTGCTCTCCCCGCCCCACCCCCGGCCCCTACCCCTCCCCGCCTCTTCTCTGGCTGCTCTTTCTGGGCCTCCCTTGTGTCCTCCTCATCTTCCCGACCTCTGGCCTCCCCTCTCCCCTCACCCAGCCCCAGGGTGGGAGACACTCCCTGTGTTCAGACTTCCCGACTCTGTAGTTGCTGAGGCCGGAATCTTTAAAATCGTCCTCGACTCCCCTCTCTTACACCCAGCATCCAGTCCCCCCCCCTCCCCCGGCAAATCCTATAGGCCTTCCCTTGAAGACAGACCCAGAGCCCTGCAGCTCCTGGCCTCTTTCACTGCTGCTCTCCTCTCTTGTCTGGATGTCATAATAGCCTCCTAATTACCTCTGCTTCCATCTACTCTTCCCGTAGCCTATTCTCCACACAATGGCCAGAGAAAGCCTTTTAAAATGTTAATTAGATCGCGTTAAATTACTGATCCAAACTGTCCAATGGCTTCCCACCCCACTAGGAATATAATCCAAAGACCTCCTCACAACCTCCAGGGCCTACCTGATCTGACCTGCCTGGGGCTGCTTATCTGATCTCTTCTCACTCTACCCCTCACCCACTGGCCTCCTCTGCATTCCTCAGACACACGGTGCACATACTGCCTCAGGGCCTTTGCACGAGCCATCCTGCCCCTGCCCATCCTGCTCCTGCCCCTGGATCCGTATGACTTGCTCCCTCACTCTGGTCTCCGCTTAAATGCCACCTCAGAGAGGCCTACCCTGTTCAGCCTCTCTAGAACAGCACCTCCCTTTTCTCTCACCCTTTCGTTTTTCTTATTAGCACTTCTCACTCCTTGGCATTTAATTACTTGTCTCTCCCCACCAGAATGTAAGCTCCAAGAAAACAGGAACTTTATATTTTTTTCCTGCTCTATCCTTGGCACCCAGGATACCACCTGGCTCATCATAGGTGAACAAATACATACTTGCTGACAGAATGAATGAAAAGCCTTTGCGCTGCTGGAACAGATGGGACTCCTCATCCACAGTTGCTACTCAGACCCTTCAAGGCCTCAGCCCCAAAGGACACCTGAGTTTTCTCTTAGGCGTGGAGCAGCAACATAGACTCTTACTCTGAGCAAAGAGGAGGTAGAGAGTTGTTCAGGAATGGTTTCCAGGATTCCAAAGGCGAGGCAGCTCTGGTGGAAGATGCGCCCCAAGACGACTCCCAGGGGCCAGGCCAGAGCACAGCCGCCCACGGGGCCGCCAGAACAGAAACGTTCTTTAAAGGCAAAGGGGTGGCATTTTGGTGCAGAAGGTAGAGGAGCCACTATCTGATCTGCACACCAACTCCGGACTGGTTTTATTTTTTAAATAAATTCATCTATCTATTTGTTTATTTATTTATTTATTTTTGGCTGTGTTAGGTCTTCGTTGCTGCGCGTGGGCTTTCTCTAGTTGCTGCGAGCGGGGGCTACTCTTCGTTGCGGTGCACGGGCTTCTCATTGCGGTGGCTTGTCTTGTTGCGGAGCACAGGCTCTAGAGCGCGCGGGCTTCAGTACTTGTGGCACGCGGGCTCAGTAGTTGTGGTTCATGGGCTGTAGAGCGCGGGCTTCAGTAGTTGTGGTGCACACGGGCTTAGTTGCTCCGTGGCATGTGGGATCTTCCCAGACCAGGGCTCGAACCCGTGTCCCCTGCATTGGCAGGCGGATACTTAACCACTGCGCTGCCAGGGAAGCCCCCAGGTTTTATTTTTTATTTAAATAAACTCTTGGAGAACTCCCGGGAGGTCCACTGGTTAGGACTCCGCGGTTTCACTGCTGAGGGCCTGGGTTCAATCCCTGGTCGGGGAACTAGGATCCCACGAGCCGCCTGGCGTGGCCCATATAAATAGATACATAAATAACCTTTTATTTTAGAATAGTTTTAGACTTACAGAAAAGTTGCAAAGATAGAACCAAGAGTTGCTGTGTACCCCTCACCCAGTTTCCTCTATTGTGTATGTGTTCCATTGGCATGTACATCTATCATAACTAATGATGATGATTAACTAAAGTCCACATTTGACTCAGATTCCTTAGTTTTTCCCTAATGTCTTTTCTCAATTCCAGAATCCCATCCAGGATGCCACACTACGTCTAGTACTTGGGGCTATGACATTCTCTCAGACTTTCCCTATTTGGGGTGACCTTGACAGTTTGGAGGAGTCCTGGTCAGGCATTTTGTAGGATGCCCCTCGACTGGGATTTTTCAGCATGCCATACCAAGGGTACATGCCATTGGCGCGATATCCCCGATGATGTTAACCTTGATCATTTGACTAGTCAGGTGTCACCCTCTTTCCAAACTGTGCTCTTCAGAAGGAAGTTGCCAAGCACAGCCCACACTTAGGGAGAGAGGAGTTTTCCCTTCATTACTTGGAATTCTGTACCACAGATTTCAGATCAATGTGTTCAGCTACTGTACTTTCATCACCCACTGCTGTGTCCAAGGACTAAGGGCAGAAATCGCCCTGTCACGGTCACTACGGACATTTTCTTTTAGCCAGGCTGCTGCTGAGTGCTTCCCGTGGTTTACTTCACTGAATTCTTAGAGCAGCCCTAGGAAATTGATTCAGCTGATATTTCCTTTTTTTTTTTTTTTTTTTTGCGGTACGCAGGACTCTCACTGCTGTGGCCTCTCCCGCTGTGGAGCACAGGTTCCAGACACACAGGCTCAGCGGCCGTGGCTCACGGGCCCAGCTGCTCCGCGGCACGTGGGATCCTCCCGGACCGGGGAACGAACCCGCGTCCCCTGCATCGGCAGGCGGACTCCCAACCACTGCGCCACCAGGGAAGCCCTGATATTTCCTTTTTACCAAGGAGGATGCCAAAGGTCAGAGAGCCTCGCCTCCCAATTCTCAACTCTCATTTCTAACCATTTACTTGACTTGAATACACCCAGCCATCTCAAACCTCATATGGCCAATACAGAACTCTCCATGTCCCTTGCTCCTCCCCAGTCTTAGTAAGTAGCACCAGCATCCCTCCTATTACTCAAGCCAGAAACCAATGAGCCAGCCTCTGTCATCTTGGCAACTCCTGTCCATTCTGCCTCGCAAGCGCCTCACTCCCTTGCTAGAGGCCTTCAGTGAGTGGCTTCCTAATGCCTTTGAATACAGCTGCCCAACCCCACGGTCCTTCAGCCAGCACGGTCTCCCCACCCCACCTCTCTAATTTCACTTTGAGTAGCTTCGCCCCCCCCCGCCCCCCCAGTGCTCACCACCCTCGGGCCACACCTGAACTTACAGTAATCAGATCCCTCCTCCTCTCTCCACCTTATACGCTCTCCCTGGCCTGCTGAGTGTCCCCTTTTCCTTTAGGATGTAGCCTGCACATCACCTCCTCAGAGAGGTCTTCCCAACTGCTCTGCCCCAAACCCCACTGTTAGTCTCTACCTCGGTCCTTTCTTCAGTCGGGACATCCACTGTCACCTGCAATAAATGTCTGTACCATGTTAGAAGGAGAGCTTCAGGGAGGGCAGGGACTCAGGCTGCCTCATTGCTGTGTCCCCAGCCCCCATCACTCTGGTCCAAGGCAAACGCTCAAAGGCCAGATAAAGGAATGAGCAAGGGGGAAAGTCACTTGTCTGACACACTCAGAGTGGCCAAGAAGGAGCCAGATTTCTAACCCAGGTCATCGGACTCCAGGCCATCTCTCAAGGCCCTGCTCAGATCCCAACTTGCCAACCCTCCATCTGTCCTACATGTATTAAGTTCCTACCGTGGGCCAGTTCCTGTCCTAGGTATGATGACACACGGATGAATCTAGGGCTGTGTCTTTACCTATACCTATAAGGAAACTCTGAGCCTCGCAGGGGAGACAGACAAATAGACAATTGCCACAGAGCATGAAAGTTTGCTTGGGAGCACACAGGAGGGGCAGCTAAGCCAGCCTGGGAAGGGGTGTACAAGAAGATGTCTCAAAGGAAACGATGACCGACATGACAGGTGTTCTGGTGTGGGAAATAGCAAAACTAGAGATTAGACAGAGTCTGGCCTATTCTGAGACTCACACGTGCTTTAGTGGGGCTGAAAGCAATGGTGAGTGATGGGGCAGAAGAGAAAGGAAGTGGCCAGAGCACTGAGGAGCCTTGTAGATATTATTGTTACTACGCTGAGCCAGAGCAAGGACTGTGTAATTTATCGTGAGATCAGTGGGAGCCAATAAAGGATTTTAGGCAGAAAAATGAGATGACAGAATTTGTTTATTTTTTATTTATTTAGGTTGTGCCGGGTCTTAGTTGCAGCAGGCAGCTCCTTTAGCTGTGGCTCGAGGGCTCCTTAGTTATAGCTTGCCAGCTCCTTAGTTGCGGCAGGCGGGCTCCTTAGTTGTGGCATGCAAACTCTTAGTTGCGGCATGCTTGTGGGATCTAGTTCCCTGACCAGGGTTCAAACCCGGGCCCCCTGCATTGGGAGCGCAGAGTCCTAACCACTGTGCCATCAGGGAAGTCCCTGAGATGAGAGAATTTAGAAAGATCACCTTGCTACAACATGTTGGAGGAAATAAGAATGAAAAATGAAAACCGGAGGAGTTCGAAGGGTGTGGCAGCAATTTAGAAAAGATGTGATGAAGACATAGACTAAGATAAGGGTAGAAGAGGAGGTGGAGGAAAATGGAGACTTGAGTCCTATTTAAGAGGCAGAATCGAGGTGTAGGTGGCTGGTTAGAAAACTGGGTCGAAGGAGAAAGAGTCGAGGATGGGGACTGGCCGTCTGCTGGGTGAACCGGCCAATGGTGTAACATCCCTGGAGGAGAGTTTGGTGGGAGATGGTGGGTTTAGGGCAAGGTGGGCGTGTGCTATTCAGAGGTGGAGTTGAACATGTAGGTCTGGATGGAGTGCAGGGAAGTTCTCCGGGCTGGATGGAGATTTGAGTACCCTTAGCATGGGGAAAAGCCGATCTCAGGGAGACGGTGAGATGGGTCCTGGCCGGGCTGAGCTCCCTCTGTCCTGACCACACAGGGCACCTCCTGGCAGCACCAAACATCTCAGCACCCGTTATCTTCAGACTCGCCTATTTGCTGCCTTATTTGTTCCTCACTTTCAATCTGAATGTGTTTTCCCTCCAATGACACCCTAAGCAGAGACTGCCCTATATTTCATGTATACACTACATGAAATATAGGGCTCTCCATACACTAGCACAGGGTCTGTCAAATAGTAAACTTGATGATACTAATGATAATAACTACTAGTAATAGTGTCTGTTATGTAGAGGGCATGATGTTAAGGTCTTAACTCTGCTACTTTATTCTTTTCTCTTGAGGACCCAACAAGGTAGGTATCAGGAAGCTCATTTTACAGATGAGGAAACAGATGAAGTTGCAGCGCATGCCTAAAGCTCCCTGGCCAGCAAACGGAGAAACGCAGCTCTGGACGCAGCTGAGTCCGCCCCCAAAGCCTGTGTGCCCTCCCGCTAAGCAGGACACGGACCTTCCCAGTCTGGCTGGGAGCCCACAAGGAAGAGAGGGTGCAGATTTGCCCCGTGGCTGCCAGGACAGGCATCAAAAGCCTCTCAGGGGAGCTCTGAGCAGACCGGATTCTTAGCTCAGTGGCAGAAAAACTGGCAACCACAACCAAAACTGGTACCTTGTGTTCAAGGTGAAACAGCTCCTCAGGAAGTGGTGAGCTGCCCGTCACGGCCACGGAGGAGGGGTTGCATGAGACATGGTCTTTAAGGAACCTCCAATCTTGAGCACTTATGGGTGAACCTGCTCATGTTTCTCTTTTTCTTGGCTGTGCCATGCAGCATGCAGGATCTTAGTTCCCCGACCAGGGGACGAACCCGTGGCCCCTGCAGTGGAAGCGTGGAGTCTTAACCACTGGACCGCCAGGGACGTCCCGACCTGCTGATGTTTCAAGGGGGATGATATGCTTGGGAAAAGCACCCACCCCCACCCCCACTTCAAAGAAAAGGCAGGAAGCTAGCCAAAGGGAAAAGATTGACTTAAGAAAGCAGATTTCAGTGCTTCCAAGGATCCAAGGGGAAGGGGTGGGAGCAGTGGGAGTGATTTTCAGGGAGAAAACAATGTTGAAAGTAACGAGAACAACTTCTGCAGACATGGGACAGGCGGAGGCAAGCTGATGAGCTCCGTGGAAAATGGCGTAAGAATCACCATTGGGCATGGACTCCTTCCTTTCTTCTCCATTAACTGAGCACCCATCAGCAGCCTGGCACCAGACCAGCAGCTGCGGGGTGGGGGGTCAGGGAGTGGGGAACAGAGCAGGGTGAAGTAACAGTCCCTTCCCTTGGGAGAGCACAGCGTAATCCTCAGAGACAAGATAAAAAGCCGAGTGGCTAAAAAGATTGAACACATGCAAGGTTACGAACTGAAAGCAAGATAAGAGCCTGAGAACCCGGCAGGGAAGGCCCAGCCTTCCCTCTGCGTGGCACACAGGGAGAAGCAGGGCCAGATGCCTAAAGAGAACCACAAAGAAACCACGGAAGCCTAAGGCTAGCAGAAAAGCTGGAACAGGAACCCAGCAAAAATCATAAAAGGAGATTGAAAAATCTTCTCTCCGTTTACCTGGAAAAAGGTGATAAAAGGAATGTGCTCCTTTATTAGATGGAGAGAGAGCACAAGGTTAGAAAGCCCAGGCTTTGTGTTTGAGCCCGAGTATGTGTGGTGTGCATGCATGTACGTGGGCCTGTAAACCCATGCACGTGGAGGTGTGAGTGTGGCACATGGGTGTTCAGTGCCCCTGGGTGAACCTGCCTGAGGCTGTGTGTTGAGGGTGCGTGCGTCTGTGCTTCGTGTGGCTGTGAACAAGCAACATGACCTCGGTCCTCTTGACCTCTACTCTATGGGGTCAGTCTCCCTTACACACTGGGACAAAATGATGTGGACTCTGGATTGGAGAAGGACACAGTGGTCACCTCGTGCAGCTGCCTTCCCCTCTTTGGGCCTCACTTTCCGTACTTGTAAAACAAGGACATTGACGCATTGGCTTTCAACCCAGGGAGCACATCATGGGCACCACTGAAGTTTCAAAATAATAAGAGATGCCCAGGACCCACTCTGGCACTACTGAATCCCGATCTCTAGGAGAGCCTTCTAACAAAGTTCCTTCCCAAGAGGTTCTGAAACCTAGCCTTGGTAAGCACAGCAAAGGTGCCCTGGGCTCCAGATTCCATCTCCTCCCCATGAACTTGACAGCGAGCTGGGCGTGCATTCATGGTATGATGGAGTCTGTTTGCACAAAGGCAGGCTTATCACACCGCAGCCAGTGCAACTGTGGGAAATAGGGCCGCTGTGTAGGCTAAAGACCTCGAATGCAAAAGACTCCAACCTTTAGGGTCCTGGATGAAAACTGACTCGATGAAACTAACAAAGATAAACACAAGCTCTGGACTGAGGCAAACAAAGTAATCGGCAGACACAAGAAACTGGTAACAGCAGGTGCTTCGGAGGAAGGCAGCTGCATGACTGAGGACAGTGGTCAGCGAGAAGGAGCTGCATCTCACTGTAACTTGTAAATGCCTTTTGAATGTTGCATCATGTGAATGTATCAACTGTCTTTAAAAATCACTGGGAGGGACTTCCCTAGCCTTCCTGTGGTTAAGACTCCGAGCTTCCAATGCAGGGGGTGCAGTTTGATCCCTGGCAGGGGAACTAAGAGTCCACATGCTGTGTGGTGCAGCCAAAAAAAAAAAAAATCCCTGGGAAAATATCACTGGCAGAAGCACAGAATCGGCAGAAGAACCTGGCTGGATATAAGTGGGATGCATGCAATGTAGGGTTTTAGCTGACAAGCTTACCCTGAGCAGACACCGTACCGTGGCTGTCAAAGTCAACCTGACTTTCAGCTTCACGGTGGACAGGTGGTGTGCTCCTTAGGGGATCACTCTCTCTGTGATCTGTGCAGTTCACTCCCTGTCTGTACCCCTGCGCTCTGGACTGAGCACCACATTCGGAGTAGTGTCTGGACTGACATGCTAAGCCACACCCAGAAAAGAGAAATCGGGAGGGGGAAGGGTCAGAAACTGCACAGGAGTGGGTAAAGGGACCCAGATTGTCAGCCCAGGCGGGGGAACACTGTATGGGGCACCATCACTGTCTCCAAATATCTTCATTGGCAAAAGGGAGCAGACTGTCCTTCCTGAGGACAGAGCTTCAGTTTGGTGTGGGCAGGCACTGTGGGCAGGTCCTTTGGGGGCTAAGGAAAAGCTTGCTAACTTTTAGAGCCATCTCACAGCAGAATGTAGTGGGCTCCCTGTCATAGGACATACTTGAGCTGGCGGGGTGCCGGACCATCTCTCTGTCAGAGATCATGCCGAGGGGATTCTCACATCCACAAGGACACTGAACCAGGTACAGTCTGAATCTGAACCCACCCTGACTCATGAGGAACGCCCCAGGCCCCTGGATACCAGTGCCAGGCCTTGCTTGGCACGTTTTGTCTCTCAGGGTGGTTAACTTGCTGTTATCCACTGGGATGTCGACCTAGAAGCAGTGCAGGTAGAGCTAGGGTAGCCAGAAACCCAGGGCTGCAGAGCACCAGCCCCAAACCTGGGCCAACAGGTGTGCCCTTCTGCCTTTTAAAAAAAAAACAGCATTTACTGAGTGCTGCTATGTAGTAGCCAAGAGCTACTCTGAGAGTGAACAAGACAGGCAGATCTTGGCCTGCATTCTAGGGAGGAGACAGAAACTGACAAGGAAAATGTTAGAAGGAGTAAATGCTACAGAGAGAATTAAATGTGTGCTTGAAATGGGCTGGAGGGCTGCTCTACATAGGGGGTGGGGAATCAGGGAAGGGCTCTGGGAGGAGATGACGTCATCATCACCTTGTCCTGATCATCCAGCCCACAGAATCTGTGGTGGTGCTCACCCACAGGGTCACGAGTCTGTTTCGGCCGATGCCCACCTGCCCCTTGCCATCCTTTTCTCCCTCACGCCCGGAAGCCTCCGTCCCTTCCTCCCAAGAAGCAGCCCTAAGATGCCGAGAATCCCCTACTGGAACAAGGACAGCTCCGAAGGATTTGGGTGGGGCATAACCACTCTCTAGAGACAAATGAGCCTGGGGTCAGATCCGCGAGGTTGGGATAATAGCAGTGCCCGCTTTATCCGGTCTTTGCAAGCATTAAATGTGTCATCGCACTTAAGGCATCCAAGCGCCCCGCACACAGTAAGCGCTCTGAAAGTGGCAACTACCTCAATAAATGTCAATAAATGTCAACTGTCTCTTTCTGGACTCTGAGGAGGCCGGGCCTTCTCCCTGGGCCCCAGTTTCTTCCGCCGCCCTCTCTGGCAGCGGTACAGGGCAAGTTCAGGTGCACATCCTCCCAGGCTGTGCACATCCTCCCCAGGCTGTCCACACCGCTGTGGCCTCGGGGCGGGTTACAGCGGAGGAATCCGAGGCCTCAGGAGAGTGGGAGGTGGCCGCTATGAACCTAAGCTTCTGGCAAGCCTACGCCCGGCGCCTCAATGACCACGCCCCATCCCCGAGAGCCACGCCCCCGGATCCCTTCCTTTTGCCTGGAGTGGGCCCAGCCGCCGTGCTCCTTTAAGGCAGACAGCGGGCCGAGGAGTGTTTAGCCCCCTCCGACGCCGCCAAGGTACAGGCTTCACCTTTAAGGCGGCGCAAGGACTGCTGGGAAGGCCGGCGGGATGGAGGCGGTGGGACCTGCTCACGGCTGCTGGTCGGGGTGAAGCGGGGCGGGAGCCGGAGCTGGAGCGGGAGGCGGGCCCGAGCGGGAGACGCAGGTCCACGCGGGCCGATCGGGCCGGGAGAGGGGGGGCTCTGGGTCGGCCTAGGGGAGGGGTCGTCTTGGGCGCGGCCTGTGAGAGGGCCCGGCCAGCCCGTGGGGAGGGGGCGCGGTCCTGGGTGGCCGGGGGCGGGAGCTCGGCCTTTTCAGGGGAGGGGTCCGCAGGATGTCGTGCTGGCCTATGGGGCGCGTCCTGGGGGGAGGGGGGGACGAAGAACCCGAGATCTCAGCTCCTTAGGGGAAGGGTCTCCCCAGGGTCGAGCTGCCCAAGAGGAGGGGCTCTGTGGCTCGGCCAGCCTGCTGGGAAGGGGGCTGCCCGAGGGGGGCTGGGGCCGGAACTCCCAGAGGGACGGTGTCTCCGCACGGGAGTGTACCCCCCAAGATCCCCGTAGGTCCATCCTCTGGCGCGCCCTGCTCTGGCTAAGGGAGTCTCCAGGGAAGCCCCGAGACTGGGTCGCCTAAGCCGGCCTGAGCCAGTGGTCTGGGCCGAATCCGGGTCCAGCCTCGCCGGTCGCACCGCATTGCGTCTCCCGGGCCAAGACGAGCCGGGCGCGCCCCCTGTAGGCCGAGCGCGGGCACGGTGCGGGCTGCTGCCTGGGGGACGGGGCACCCCGGGGACCCAGGCGTCCGGGGACCCTAGGTGTTTACCTAATCCGGGGCGGACGGCGGCGTGGCCCCAGGCCCGGCAGCCCCTGCCCGCCCTCTCGCCTTCACAGGCGGCACGGCCATGGCCACGATGGTGCTTCCTCGGGAGGAGAAGCTGAGCCAGGATGAGATCGTGCTGGGCACCAAGGCCGTTATCCAAGGGCTAGAGACCCTGCGCGGGGAGCATCGTGCCCTTCTCGCTCCCCTCGTCGCTCATGAAGCTGGTGAGGCAGAGCCCGGCTCACAGGAGCGCTGTGTCCTCCTGCGCCGCTCCCTGGAGGCCATCGAACTGGGGCTGGGGGAGGCCCAGGTAGGCTGGTCTGGGGTGCTGAGGAGGGAGGTCATGGGAGGGGTGAAGCCTTCCAGAGGAATCCTGGCAATGTAGTAACAGAATCAGAAGGGAAGGAAGAATCTGTCCCCTGGAGCCTCATGGTAGGATCCCAGTAAATATCTGTTGAAGAAATGAATGGGCTCTGGAGACCCCGGCATTGCCTGGCCCCAGGAGAGCCTGATCATCTGGCTTCTCTGCTAGGTAGCAGAGACTGCATGGCCTAAAAAACCAGAGGAAATCCTTAAAGATCCCCCCACTCATTCTTCTATTAATTTGTTAACAGGTAAGTTATCAAGTGCCTACTATATGCCTGGCAATGTGTTAGGTGCCAGGGCTACAGGTCCAACAAGACATGAGATCCCTGCCCTAGTCCAATAGGAAGAGAGTCAGAAATACACATATATTTATTCAATATTATGGTAAGTTCTCCAAAGAAAAAAACAAGATCTTGTGACAACCTTAGCTATTGGTCAAGCAAGACTTCTGAGGAAATGACATTTAAATCAAGACCTGAGGAAAGGAATGAACCAGCCTCCAGAGAAGGGAGGAAAGTGAGAGGTTGCATGTATAAAGGTCCTGAAGTGGAAAAGATCTTGTTGTGGAGGGAGAACTGAGAGACCTGTCTAACTGGAGCTTCGTGAGGAAAGAGAGGGACAGAAAAGGCCTGTGGAGAAGGCAGGGACCAGATCATGCTGTGCCTTATTAGTTTGGGTTTTATTCTCAGGAAATCAGAAGCCTTTGGAGGGTTTAAGCAGTAAAGGGACACAGTCTGGCTTAGGTTTTAAAACTCTCTCTGGCTGAGGGGTGGAGAATGAATGATTGTGGATCAGGGTGGAAGGAGGTAGCAGGTGTTAGGAAGTCGCTGCTAGAATTCCAATGAGAAATGGTGGGTTGGGCCATGAGGGTAGTAAGAAGGGGGTCAGTCCTAGACGTTCTGGAAGTAGGTCCAGTAGAGCCTGGGGATGGACTAAAGGAGACAGAGAGGGGCAGGGAAAGTCCCAGGTTTGTGGTTTGAGGAAATTGAGGAGAGAGCCTGGATGGGTCAGGAGTTCTGTTTGGGCCCTCTTAAGTTGAGGCTGCCAGGATGACATGCAGACAGAGCTATCCAGGAGGTGCTGGGGTGTACAAGGAGTTAGACTCTCGGGCAGAGAGTCTTGGCCCACTCAGATCTTGGCTGAGACACTGCCTGGCTCTGTGAGTCCTGGGCAGGTGGTATCCCCTTGGTTTCCTTGTTTTTAGAATAGGGGTCGTGCCATCTGCCGTAAATACTGACAGGCTGTTTAGGATATTTTTAAAAATAGCTAGTGGTTGTGAAAACACCTGTCACTTAGGCGTTTGCTAATCAACTAGAAAGTACAAAGTCCCAGACTGCCTGGCTCTCTGGGAGGGCAATGTGTCAGGCATTCACTCCTCGGCCGGCTGACTTCCAGGTGCGGAGGTGAACACACCAGGGCTCCCTCCCAGTGTATACAGGCACAGATGGACAACAGGATGGCATGGAGGTGGGGGAGGTGCCATGCTTTCCGGGGGCTGAGGGCATAAGAGGCTTCACTGCAGAAATGACCCTGACCATGAAGGACGGAGAAAGGGTAGAGTCTAGGCAAGGCCCCAAGGCGGGAAGAGCCTGGAAGCTCAGGAAAGGAGTCATGGAGTTTGGAGAGAGGGATGGGGGCTGAGGCTGAGGCCTCTGGATCCCCTTACCTGCCCCTGTGGTTTTCCAGACACTGGAGGTTTAGGACACACACACCCCTTCCCTCCCTGGGAGCTGCAGGAGGACAGGGGCTGCCCTGGCTCTCTGGTAGAAGTCAGGATGGGGTCTTTCGGTAGCCCTTCAGTCGTCTTATCAAGGTCTTTGGGAAAGCGCTAGCCCTGGGCCAGGGGCAGCGGTATAGTGGCTCTGGCTACAGGGCTTGAGTACAACTCCTAGGAGAGACGGGGAACGAGTGGAGAGCTCGGGGAAAGGGCAGCACCCCAGCTAGCGCTCTTAATGATCCGAGCACCCCAACAAGGTGGGAACTGGACCATCGATGTGGAGGACTAGCTGGAGGCCCAGGAAAGGGGATGGGCTATTTCAGAGTCCAGCACAGCCCGCCTGCGTCCTGACCGCAGAAGGAAGGACTTAGGAATCCCCAAGCCTCCTGGTTTCAGGTCTCAGGCTATGTTGGTCTGTTTGGGGCCCTGGGGCAAAACTCCCTTGACGAGGGGAGAACTTCAGGGCCCTCAGCCCTGCAGCTCCTTCGGGCCTGGCTCTTCTCTGGGGTCCAGGCTGGGGGGTCAGCAGGGCTCTGACCTCTGTTCCGGCTGGCTGCGCAGGTGATCTTGGCGCTGTCGAGCCACCTGGGGGCCGTAGAGTCGGAGAAGCAGAAGCTGCGGGCTCAGGTACGGCGCCTGGTGCAGGAGAACCAGTGGCTGCGGGAGGAGCTGGCAGGGACGCAGCAGAAGCTGCAGCGCAGCGAGCAGGCCGTGGCCCAGCTCGAGGAGGAAAAGCAGCACTTGCTGTTCATGAGCCAGATCCGCAAGCTGGACGAGGACACGTCCGCCAGCGTAAGCCCTACCATGGCCACTGGGCGGGGCGGGGGCACCTGGGAGCAGGGAGGGGCGGCAGGGAGCAGACGCTGCTCCGACCCAGCCCGCCAACCCCTGGGCCGCCTGCTTCCCTGACGCCCATCCCGTCTTCCTCCCCAGGAGGAGAAGGGGGACGTCCCCAAAGACTCTCTGGATGATCTGTTCCCCAGTGAGGAGGAGCAGAGCCCAGGTGCGGAGGGGCAGCTGGCTCTGGGGGCGGGAAAGGAAGGCTGTGTGAACTCCTGGTCCTTGGGACCCAGAGGTCACAGAAAACAAGGTCTGAGTGGCTGCTGTGTTCTCTCCTGCCTCGTTTCTGATTATAACATCCCAGCATTAGAGCTTAAAAGGCAGGTTTTACATGTTGCTTTTCTCATCTCCCAAGTTCTGTGAGGAGCAGGCATCACAGTTCAGAGCTTTGGAGCCGTCCGGCCTGGGTGCGAGCCCTGCTCTGCCTGCGTTTGCGCGGTGGCCACTGGTAGAGTTTCTTTCCCCTCTGAGCCTCCTCTGAGGGTTAAAGGATGCCTGCACAGTGCTGATCCGCGGGCCAGTACTGGCCTTGCTGATCGTGTGGCCTGTGTATCAGAGCCTCTCTTCTGCACGTGACGAGGCTGAGGCTCGGGGGTTAGGCGACTTGCCCTGGGACACACAGCTTGAAGCACCGGAGCTGGGACTCTACCCACTCTTCTTGTGGGGTGACTAGACCCACTCTACAGATGGGGAAACCGAGAGCTAACGGTGACTTGCCCAGGGCCACGTGTGAGGTCGGTCAAAGGTATGGCTGGCATGTGCCGGCCCAGCTCAGGAGGCACTTGGCACATCTGACCTCCCGCCCTTGGCTTTGCAGCCCCCAGCCCTGGAGGAGGAGACGTGGCTGCCCAGCACGGGGGCTATGAAATCCCAGCACGGCTCCGCACCCTGCACAATCTGGTGATCCAGTACGCCTCTCAGGGCCGCTATGAGGTGGCCGTGCCACTCTGCAAGCAGGCCCTCGAGGACCTGGAGAAGACGTCAGGCCATGACCACCCTGACGTGGCCACCATGCTGAACATCCTGGCGCTGGTCTATCGGTGAGGGCTCCTCCGGCTTCGGTCACCCATGGGAGCATTCTTCCTGAAGGCTCCAGCCCTGGTCACAAATCCTCAGTGCCTGCAGTGGGCCAGGACTTGGGTTCTACCAGGCAGTTGGGTGACAGAGAAAGAAGGATCTTGTCCCTGGAGAGGGCCAAGCCCACAGGGTGCCTGAGCTACAGACATGAATATGCCTCAGTCTAGTGGTGGACAAAGGCTTGGACATAACCAGGGAGGGGAAGGCACACGAGGACGCGGGGGGCACACCTTCTCCAGGCACCAAGGCTTGAGGAGGGCCTTTGGTGAAAGTTGAGTTTGCCCAGAGCACAAGAGGGTCGGAGAAGGTCTCCTTGGCAGAAAGGACACCATGAGCAGAGGCCCTGGGGAACAGAGGACAAGGTGCACTGGGCATGTGGCAGTGAGGGTGGGATCTGGGGGAGTCTGGCTTGTACCCCAGCACTGCACGCCCTTCCTGCACAAAGCCCCCCAAGCCAGAGAGCAGGGGCTGACCACGTCTCCCCATGCTCTGGGTCATGCCCCATCATGCTCGCTCATTAGTAAGTATAGGAAGAGTGACCACAGGGATCTTGGGCCACTAGGAGGAGGGCCTTGGGCTGGAGGATACCCCTCATCATCTCCCACCTGCCCCCAGGGACCAAAACAAGTACAAGGAGGCTGCACACCTGCTCAATGATGCCCTGGCCATCCGCGAGAAGACGCTGGGCAAGGACCACCCAGCTGTGAGTGAGGCTGGGTGGGAGGTGGGGCTTCCCCTCCCCCTGCAGCTCCCAGGTCCCGGGTCATGGAGCCTCCATTCTCCTACCCCCTAGGTGGCTGCGACACTGAACAACCTGGCGGTCCTGTATGGCAAGCGGGGCAAGTACAAGGAGGCTGAGCCCCTCTGCAAGCGGGCACTGGAGATCCGGGAGAAGGTGGGAGCAGGCAGGGCTGGGCAGGCCAGGTGGGCTGGGCAGACGGGGGACGTAGGCCGGCCCCGAGCCCAGCCACCGGCTCCCCCTCCTGTCCCAGGTTCTGGGCAAGTTTCATCCAGACGTGGCCAAGCAGCTGAGCAACCTGGCCCTGCTGTGCCAGAACCAGGGCAAAGCCGAGGAGGTGGAGCACTACTACCGGCGGGCCCTGGAGATCTACGCCACACGCCTTGGGCCCGATGACCCCAACGTGGCCAAGACCAAGAACAACCTGGTGTCCTGGGCTAGCGGGGGCTGGAGGAAGCGGGGGGGGAAAGGCTTGACTCCTTGCATCCTGCTCACCCTCTGGGCGCTGCCCCTCCAGGCCTCCTGCTACCTGAAACAGGGCAAGTACCAGGATGCAGAGACCCTGTACAAGGAGATCCTCACCCGCGCTCATGAGAAGGAGTTCGGCTCTGTCAGCGGTGAGCATGGCTGCTGTGTGCCCCAGCTCGCAGGCCCGCTCAGCCGTCAGCATCTAGGACGAATACCTCAGCCGGGCAGGCCTCACGCCTAGGGTCTGGCTGGTCCGCAGCCACTCGTGTGCACACGTGAGCACACACACCCAACTCACACAGCCCCCTGGGAGGTTGTACCCGTGCAATGCCCTCCTTTTGCATACCCATGCCCTCGGCCCAGAGCCTCTTCCCCTTTCTCCACTGGGCAACTCACGCTCACCGTGAGGGCCCAGCCCAGATGTCTCCCACTCTGGGAAGCCACCTTCTGGTCCTTCACGGTCAGTCACTTCCTGCTCAGGGACCCCTCGGCCCGGCCCATCATTCAGGCCTCGCATCGTCTCGCACCGTGGGCCTGAGGTTTGTAAGGGTGTGCTCCCCCCACCCCCCAGTCACAGGCCCCTCAAGCACAGGCCTGTGCCACAGGCATCTCTGTTCCAGAGGAGCGTCAGTCATGTTTTGGGTCTGTTTCTTGTCGATTCATTCATTCAGTGAAGCCCAACCCTGGTCCTTCTTGAGTACCCCTGACCTCCCCCCAGACCCCAGTCATGTGTCCAGCCCAACCAGCAGAGGCCCACATGAGAGGCTGGTGACAGCCCCCCCTCTCCCTACAGGGAACAACAAGCCCATCTGGATGCACGCAGAGGAACGGGAGGAGAGCAAGGTAGCTCTGTGGGGCAGGGCCGTGGCAGATGTCTGTGGAAGGAGGATGAGGCTGGGGGTGTGTAGAGAAGAGGGCCTTCTCCTACCTTCCGCTTATCTCTCCCCCAGGATAAGCGCCGGGACAGCACCCCCTATGGGGAATATGGCAGCTGGTACAAGGCCTGTAAAGTAGACAGGTGAGGACGGTGGGGCGGGACTGCTGGGACAGCAGAGAGCTGGGAAGCGGCGTCCTGGGTGGGGGCCGCGGCCAGGCTCCACACTCCATACTGCTCAGCCCCAGGACACACACCTCTTCTCTGTCAGCTCATCTTTCAAGGCCCAGGTCACAGGCCACCTGTCCTAAGAAGGTTTTCTGTCCCAGGACAGCCTGATTATCTCACTCCTGGGCTTCCCAGCCTTTAGTCCTGGTGGCAACATCCCACCTAGGGCCCTCAGGTGATTCCCCAAAACAGGGGAATCCAGGCGGACCTAGCACAGGGCTTGACACGCAGTAAAGGCTCGATATTGGGCGGCTGGACGGTTCCTCAGGGCCAGCGTGGGCTGGGTGTCAGGATGGGCCCTGGCTCCTGGGGAACACGGAGTTGGAGCCCGTCCCGCTCTCCTGTCCGCAGCCCCACGGTCAACACCACGTTGCGCAGCTTGGGGGCCCTGTACCGGCGCCAGGGCAAGCTAGAAGCCGCGCACACGCTGGAGGACTGCGCCAGCCGCAGCCGCAAGCAGGTAGGGCGACAGGCAGCAGGGGTGTGGGCAGGGACCTGCGTGGCCCTGCGTGTGATCCAGTCAGGGCCCGTTGCTCCACCTGATGCGCCCGCCCCCCCCTCAGGGCCTGGACCCTGCAAGCCAGACCAAGGTGGTGGAGCTGCTGAAAGACGGCAGCGGTGGGCGCGGAGACCGCCGTGGCAGCCGAGACATGCCCGCGGGTGCCGGGGCTCGGTCTGAGGCTGACCTCGAGGAGGCAGGCCCTGCAGCCGAGTGGAGCGGGGTGAGTAGGGGCTGGACTGGGCCAGGAGGCTGTGTAGCCGGCATGGCACAGAGACGAACCTGTCCACCCCACAGGACGGCAGCGGCTCCTTGCGGCGCAGTGGCTCCTTCGGGAAGCTCCGAGATGCCCTGAGGCGCAGCAGTGAGATGCTGGTGAAGAAGCTGCAGGGTGGTGGCCCCCAGGAGCCCCCAAACCCCAGGTGAGCCGTCCACCCAGGTGAGCCTCTCGAGAACCCACCCCACAACCTACCAACCCCAGCTGAACTTCAGACCCAGGGTGAACTCCCTGTCTCGCTCAAGCTCCACCCACCACCAATCTCCCTTCCCATCAGCCTCCCTCCCCTGCCCCAAGCTGACCCCTTCCCCCATCCTCCCCCAGTTCCACCGTGGGCAAATCCTGACCGCCCTTTCCCCTCAGGATGAAGCGGGCCAGTTCCCTCAACTTCCTCAACAAAAGTGTGGAAGAGCCAGTCCAGGTACGGGTGGATAGTTGTCGGCACTGGGCAGCTGAGGCCCCGGCCCCAGGCCTGCATGTCCTGTGTACTTGCCGAGCTTCTCAAGCATGTCTGTTCATCCAGCCACACTTCCTGTCTCCATCCCAGGCCTGGCTTTGGGCTGGACCCTGGGGAGACAAATGAGGGAAACTCAGCTCCTGCCTGTGAGCAGCCAGTGGCAGCACAGTAACTGTGGAGGTGGGTGGGAGTGTCAGGACCCTTCGGGCCAGGGAAGCGCACACTGGCGGCAGCCCAAGGCTGAGCCACCTGCCCGTCTGCCCACAGCCTGGAGGCACAGGTCTCTCTGATAGCCGCACCCTCAGCTCCAGCTCCATGGACCTCTCCCGACGAAGCTCCCTTGTGGGCTAATCCTGAAGGGGCAGCTGGTCCCCAGAGCCTCCACCCGGCACCATCCCCACCCCAGCCCTGCGCATGGGCCTGCTGCTTGCCCCTCCTGTCTCTCCCAAGGACCCCTGTCTTTTCTGTTCAATCTCAGGGTAACCTCCTCCTTTGTCATCTCAGCCTGAGCCCTGGAGGCTGGGCCTGCCCACTCCAGTTCTACCCCTTATTTATTCCTTCCAGCAGGGCCCCCTCTTCCCTAGGTTCAGGGCCAGCGGAGGGGCTGGCCGGGGTCTCCAAAGGTAGAGAGAGGCTCAGTGGCCCCCCCTCCGCAGACCCCAAATCCAAGAACACTAAGCACCTGCCGTCCCTTCAGCACCCTGCCCTCCCCCGGCCGTTGCTTCTGTATATAGAGAAATAAGTTATTGGCCGCACTCCTCCCCTCAGTCCTTGGTACTATCCGGCCTCCCCTCACCCCACCCTTCTCTAGTGGTACCGCCCAGGCCTTAATCACCCCCATTCCGCGCGGTGGTATCTCCCAGGCTCCACATCTCAGGGGCGGTGCCTCCCCAAAGGGTTCCCTAGGCATTCTCGCTTTCCTCCCGGCCTCTAAATGGTGCGCCCTGCCCCGTGCCCCAGGACGGAGAGCCCACCCCCTGTCCGTCCTCTCACCGCCGGGCTCTGCCCTGCAGCCCGGTCTTATGCACTGCTCCTCCCGCCCGGCCTGCCCAGGCTCGGCCTGACCCCGCCCCGGGCACCGCCCGTAGAGCCATCCTGCCACGCCTCCTCCCACACCTGCAGCTTCTTGCTAGGGGCAGTGATGGACCCCTGTGGCAGGAGGGGCTGCCCCAGTTGGGAGGTGAGGCGGTCGCTCTCTATTTTCAAATGTTGCTGTAGAAATAAAGACGGTTTGACTCTGAGCTGGGCTTGTTTTGGGGCGGAGCCCGAGGGCTCCTGGCGTCTCTACGTCTCTACATTGGGGGTGGGTACAGGAGAGGCTGCGAGTGTGTGTGTGTGTGTGTTTGTGTGTGTGTCTCGCTCACGTCTGGTCCTGCGCAGCTGCAACCCAGATAGGCTTCTCCTATCCCGGAATTGTTCGGGAGCCCCACAGATTCAGGATTTTTTTCTAACAACCTTCATCTCTGAGATTCTGGAGACCACGGGCTTTGATCGAGCTTTGCCCCTTTACCAAGCTGTTTGACCTTGAGCGAGTTACCGAGTCTCGATTTCATCTATAAAATGTGGGTGACACCTTCCTGGGGTTTCTGCTGGGAGTTAGGAGCGCCAGCACACGAAGAACCCTGGATAAATGAACTTTTACCAACGCTGCGGGGAGTGTAAGGATGAATGCCTCTGTCAGACAGACGTGAAACGTGTCAACGCCAGCACTAAATTGAGGATGTAATGCCGGGACGCTGTCAGGCTCCCGAGCGCGGTCCTCAAGCCCAGGTACTTCTAGGGAGAGAACTACAAGCTCCAGAAGGCAACGCGCGGCGATGGTGGGGCGTGGGCTAGGATTACGCCTGCGCAGCGGGGGGCGGGGTGAGTTGCACAATGTAAGGAGACTACAAGTTCCGAGGAGCCACGCGGCGAGGTCCCAGTCCCGAGTGTTTGCGCCTGCGCGTCGCGGGCGGGGTCTCTGGGGCGGAGCGGCCACCATCTTGAAACGGGAGGCGGAGCAGAGCCGACTGGGAGCGACCGAGCGGGCAGCCGCTGCCGCCATGAACCCCGAATAGTGAGTGCGCCCCGCCCGCGCCGTGCAGCGCAGCCTCGATACCGAGTACGGGGCTGTACGCTTACCAGGGTTGTCCGGCCCGGGTCAGGACAGCGCGGCGCCCCCACATCCGGGTCTCTCTTCCGCTGACCTCCCCCCCCTCACATCCGGGTTCTGCCCCTCCCCCGGGGGCCCCAGAACCCCGGCTCGACGCCCCGAGTTCTTGCACCCGGGCCCGGAGACTGCGACCCCGAGGGGCACCACTTGGATCCCGAGGCACCGGCACTAGCAGGCCTTGTCGGTCAGGTGACCCCGCAGCCCCGGTCTTTCCAGGCCTCAGTTTCCCCACCTGCTGCCTGAGAGTAGCGGTCTGGGTGCTGACGACGGTCCTGGCATTGTGGAGCCCATCCCCAGAGTTTCTGGTCTCGGTCCAGTTTCGGGCCCTTTAGGTCGGGTCGTATATTCTGCTCTCCAGCCCTCCCGGAATCCGCTGGGTAGCTTTTCCGCAGGTTCTCCCCTCCGGGGCTGCCGCTTTGCCCTTTACCTGGATCAAAATGCCCTGCCGCTTCCAGAGGCTGGTCCCCTCCCGCCCTCCCCTCACCTTTGCGCAAGCCCCTGGCGCCGCCGTCACCCCACTTCCCTTCGCCGTCACCCTGCCGGAGAAGTTTAGGTGAATGTGACATTTGCTTTTTACCTTCCAGTGGGATTCTTTGTTCCTCAAACTTTCCTCACTTCTTGGTCACTCCCCCTACGGGTAGGTGGCCCACATCTCTGCCCCGACTTCTCATCGACAGTTTTCCCTTAGTGTCAGTTATCTTCTTCCTCTTTTGCTACTTGCTTTTTCTCCTCCAGATCCTGGCCTCAGATTTCCTTGGGGAAGGGTGAAGCTCTGAGCTGGATTATAAGGGGTAACAGAGAAGGGAACCAACATGCTTTCACAGAGACTTTGGAGTCTGAACCTGGTTTCCAGTATTAAAGTTAACAGCTGTGTAACTTAGGGCCAGTCGCTTCCCTTCTCTGGCCTCTGGTTTCTTCATTAATTGGGAATAACCGGCACTCACTTCATTGGACTGTTGTGAGGCTTAAATGAGATGATACATTTGAAGTACTTAGCACAAGGCCAGGCACAAGTAGGAAGTGGATACGTTTTAACTGCTATTATCATTGCAGCTTGTTGAGCATGTCTTTCTGGAGGTTTCATACCGGGCTCTTTACATAGGTATTCAGTTAAGTTCTAGGCTGGGCCCTGGCTTCCACCTCTGGGGCCTCCCCTGCCAAGTCAGGTGTGGCACAGGGCAGTGTAGGAGGGTTTCCCTAAATAGCCCCTACTGGACCCGAAACCATGGAGTCTATCAGGAATCAGGGTAGGATACCCAGCTCTGTCACCTAATTGATGTGATCCTTGGCAAGTCACGTCCCTCTCTGTGTCTCCGTTTCCTTCTCTGTAAAGTGGGAATTCAGATGCACCCCTTTGGGCCAGCTGTGTTATGGGGAGTGGTCAACCCTCCCCATCCCAGGACTTGTGGGAGGATCTTGTGAGTGCTTTAATACTCTAATCCAAGGCACACCTCACAGTGTGGGAGAATGCTATAGTTTTGACTCCAGGATAATGGCGGGTGGGCTCCCTGCCTTCCTTCACACCTTCCCATCCTTTCTCTCCAGTGACTACCTATTTAAGCTGCTTTTGATTGGTGACTCGGGCGTGGGCAAGTCCTGCCTGCTCCTGCGGTTTGCTGTAAGTAAGAAGCTTCCCCTACCATCCATCTGGGGTCCTGGCTGGTGGCCGGAGGGAGAGGGGGGCAACCCAGAGAATAGTGGTTGCAAGACCTGGGAGACCAAGGATGAAGTTGCAGGACTTGCCAGCAACATATCTGACTGAACACGGGCATAGGGCTGGCAAGTTGGGGTGCTGAGAACTGGGGCTCAGCAGTTAGGAGCTCAGCTGGGGCAGGACACTGGAGGGAGGTTTTCCAGATGGGCCTCAGACCTGTTCACTCAGGCCATTTCACTGGTCCCTGATCTTTCAGGATGACACATACACAGAGAGCTACATCAGCACCATCGGGGTGGACTTCAAGATCCGAACCATTGAGCTGGATGGCAAAACCATCAAACTTCAGATCGTGAGTGTTGCTCCTCCCAGAATCTCTGGTGCAGAGACATCTCCCTTGGGAGGGGAGGGGCCCTGGGCATGGAGCCCAGGGCTGACCTGCCCCTCTCTCCTGCTGTCTTGTAGTGGGACACAGCTGGTCAGGAACGGTTCCGGACCATCACTTCCAGCTACTACCGGGGGGCTCACGGCATCATCGTGGTGTACGACGTCACCGACCAGGTACTCCTGGGCTCACCATCCCCCACTTGGCCTCCTCAGCCTCAGGTCTTTGGCTTTTGCTGCTTTTTACTGTTCCCGTCCTCTCTTTCTTATGCTGTCCGGAAAGGAGACTGTTCTCGGACTCATTTCACAAGGACGGAAATAGCTGCAGACCTGGATGCTCCCCAGGCCCCGCTGCAGGGCGTTGGCAGAACCAGGCCTCACCTCCCTGTCGGACTTGCCACCTTATTCTAGACCTTCCAGGCACCTGTCTTTTGTGGGGGGGTTAGTCAGCTGATTGGTGGCTGTGCTGGGCCCGTGGCCTCCTGGGTAAAGACACTGTGGAGAAGCGATTGGAGGGCCTTACACAAGGAAGTGAGGGAGCCCTGCACTCTGGGCCCAGTGTGAGCAGAGTTCTGGGAGCCCTGTGTCTGCTGTGGCAGCGTTAGTCTTGTGTCATTGGCATCAGTGGTGATGTTAACAGCGGGAAACAGTCCTGTCACGCATTAGAGTTCACAGGTTCTGTCACAGCCCTTTGATGCTTGTAACACTCCAAAGAGGTGTGTGTTATATTCTCATTTTACAGATGAAGAAATGGGTCGGGGTGGTAGGACTTTCTTAGGCCCTGCAGCTAGTTAAGTGGCAGAGACAGAAAGCCCAGGCCTACTGATTCTACCCGCTTTGTTTTTTTTTTAAACTTTGCTGCTTCATGGGGGTCAGGCCCTGGAGACATGGAGATACTTGTATCAGCCCCAGGCCAGGAGGAGTCCCTGCTCTGAGGGGCAGCTGGGCTCTTCAGCTCACCAGGGACTCATGCTGCCTCCTGGACAACAAGCTGTGGGTGAACTTTGCTCCACTCAGAGGTCACCAAGGACCTCTAACTGCCAAAACTTGTGACTTCATTTCAGTTTTTGCCATGATTGATCTCTCATGGCTTTTAACTCTGTTCTCTTCCCTCTCTTTAAAAAAGTTACTGTGTCAAGCTCTGCCGCCTCCTGCTGCAGCAGATTCTCTTTTCAGTGCCTTCTCACTGGTCCGTCGTATCCTGCCCCGCTACGGCCCCAGATTCAGTGCCTCTTGATTGCCCCAAGCCGCTTCCTGACTCCCTGCACAGTTCTGGCCACCTTGTGGTTTGGCTTCTTGTTCTGTGATTTCTACAAGTAAAGAGCTGTCACTGTGGATCTCCTCTTGAGTCCTGCGTTCTGCTGGCGCTTTATGTCTGTGTTAATTCCCGTGTTCACAGTAGAACCCAGTGAACTCAGTGGTGGCATCCCTCTTTTCTAGATGAGGAAACACACTTAGATGTATGTTGAGTTACCTGCACTTGGCTTCACAGTCAGGAAAGGCAAAGCCTGTGTTTTGAACCCAGGGTTCTTTGCTTCCCAGCACCTCCTTTCCTGCCTCTAGACCGCCTTCAGGCCATCTGCAGAGCTCCGGACCATCTGCAGAACTCAGCTTGTCTGGTGCTGGTCTCCCCGTCTCTTCTTGAACTGGCTTCTGCATCCTCATCTTTATAACAGAGTCCCTGTTGGCCTGACCAGAAAACTCTTCCCTCCCCCATCCTGTCAGTCCCTGGGCCCCTCTGTTCTCCCCCATCATCTCTCCCAGATCCGTTCCCTTGTAATAATAGCAGTGATGAGGATAATGGCAGCTCTTGCTAATTAAGCACTTGTTATGAGACAAGCCTGCATTCATTATCCCATGCTCACAACAGCCCCACCAGGAGGTACTGTTTTATAGAAGTGAGGAAACTGAGGTTCAGAGAAGCCAAGTGACATACCTAGGATCATACAATAAGTGGCAGAGGTGGGGCTTAACCCAGGGTGGTCTGACTCTAAATCCTGTGCTCTTGCCTGCCTCATTCCCTGGCTCAGGGCACATCTTCTCTTCCCTGGATTATGCCAACCATCTCCCAGTTGGTCTCCGTCTCCTTGCCGGTCTGATCTGGCCTCTGCACTCCTGCCAGGACTATCTTCCCAGAACACAGGTGTGCTCTTGCTGCTTCCTTCCTAAGAAAACCTCTACTGGCTCCTGGTTGTCTAAGATTTGGCCAGGCTAAGACCCTCCCTGCTTGGGCCTGCTTCCTCTTCCTTTCCTTCCCTGCTCAGGGATTGTGTCCCAGCCGCTTTTAGCTTTTCCCCCTCACCAAAGACAGCACGCCCATCCCATCCCATCCCGTGACCCGGCATATGTCTGCTTCTCCCCTTGCACCTTGCCCCGTCCCTCCACTGGCACCCACACGGGGGTAGTTCGTCCCTGCAGGTGTAGGTCGGCTGTCATCTCCCCAGGCAGAGATGATCCTGGAGCTCCACCTGCTCCTGCCTTCTATCCCTGCAGCGCTTGGTCGCCCTGTCTTGCCGTTGTGTGTGCCCTAGTCTAGTCCTCCATTGTCCCCTGAGTGCTTTAGGGCAGGGCCCAGGCATGATTCCATTATTTGAACCCAGTGCCCAGCACAGGGCCCCGCCTGGGACATGGCAGGAGGTGTACGTTTGAACCCAGTGTGATATCAGCAGACCTCTGGCTCCTAAGAAGGGAAAGCGGCTCTAGCTCAAGCATATTCCTAAAAGTTCTGTCCTTTGTCGGCGTGCCAGGCGTCAGGGGGTGGGGTGCAGCAGGCTGCCGGGAGAGCCAGGCCGAGCACGGAGGCTGTCAGTGCCAGAAGTAGGACAAATGTCAGGCCCTGTTCCCAGGATACCTGTCTCCCCCGTAGGCCAGGGTCTCCTCTGTGAGGATCCTCCACCTACCACTGGGCTCCAAGGTTTCAAACCTTAAAGGGATTTTAAGGCCACTGTGGGGACTTTGTAATTCTTGCTAACCTGATATCCTTTGTTTCTGTCTTTCCTCTGGCCTCTCTCCTGATGCCATTTGCTCCCTCCACGTGGTTAGGCCTTTTCTGTGTCTCGGGTAAACACGAGCAGCTGCAGGAAGCAGAGCTGGCTGGCCCTTGGTCTAAGCTGCTGAGGTGTCGGGGCTGTTGGTAGACAGCCGGGGCTCTGCTGGGCCTGGCTCTTGGGGTCTCAGACAGAGGAGCGCAGGAAGGAGCGCTAAGCCTGGAGGAGCTTCCTCTGGGTCCCTGAGCCCAGGGCGCCTGCCTTTCTCAGGAGCCCAGGACAGCCATCTTCCCCTGAAAACCCCTGTTCTCCAGGCCTGGTGTAGGGGCGGGAGGTGGGAGCAAAGTAACTTTTGATCTGGTCCCTCTAGGAATCCTATGCCAACGTGAAGCAGTGGCTACAGGAGATCGACCGCTATGCCAGCGAGAATGTCAATAAGCTCCTGGTGGGCAACAAGAGCGACCTCACCACCAAGAAGGTGGTGGATAACACCACAGCCAAGGTGAGCAGGCCTGGGCCAGGCCACCCGGGTGGGCTGGGGCCTGCTGCCCCTCACCTCCTCTCCCCTTCTCTTTTCTCCTCTCCCCTTATCAGGAGTTTGCAGATTCTCTGGGCATCCCCTTCCTGGAGACGAGTGCCAAGAACGCTACCAATGTCGAGCAGGCGTTCATGACCATGGCTGCTGAGATCAAAAAGCGGATGGGGCCTGGGGCAGCGTCAGGGGGTGAGCGGCCCAACCTCAAGATTGACAGCACCCCTGTGAAGCAGGCTGGTGGCGGCTGTTGCTAGGAGGGGCTCGTGGGGTGGGACCGGAGGTGGCACCTTCTCCAGATGATGCCCCTGGAGGGGGCAGGAGGTACTTCCCTCTCCCGGGGCATTTGAATCTGTGGCTTTGGGGTGTCCTGGGCTCCCCATCTCCCTCTGGCCTGTCTGCCTGCCGCCCTGCGCCCCGGTTCTGTCAGGGCCCCCAAGAGAGGACACCCAGGACCTTTGGCTGGGGTGAGGGTGCGGGCTTGCTCTGCTGCTGCCTCTGGGTGACTTTAAAAGATACCCCACCACACACCTTTGGGATGAGGGCTCTCCTCTGTCTGTCTCCCTCCCCCTGCCCCCCGTGTATGCTGCAGTGGGTTTCTCTCCTTACTCTTCTTCCTCCCCTCCCCTGCGCCACCCCCCTTCCCCAGGAGCCGAGGGCCTCCCTGGCCTCTACTGCCCCTGGCTGTAGTCAGCACCTGGGGCCAGGAATGGGACCAGGGGATCCAGGGCCCTGGAATGCAGGGCCCTGGGCTGGACCTCAGGACGGGCATGGGGCCACAGGGGCCCAGCAGCCCACTTTCCTCTCCTCCCTGCCTCCCCCCCGACACACACACTCACAGCTCGAGCCGTCCAGCTGCGGTGGGGTCTGAGCACATCTAGGGCAGGTGGGTGGGCAGCCGCGCTGGGCCTGTGTCTTGAGCCCAGAGGGAGCCTGCTCCTGCCACTCCCTGCCCTGCCAGAGCCAGGCCCGTGTGCTGCCTGCCCACCGTGCCCCTTTGTCCCCAAGGCAGGCGGAGGCGGAAGGCCCACCGTGCCAGAGGCTGGGCACCAGCCTTAACCCTCACTCTGCCAGCACCTCCTCCCTTTCCCTGAGGCAGCACATCTGGCTTATTCTCCCCCTTCCGTCCCTTGGAGCCTATGAGGGCGGATCCTCATCCCCTGTCGCTACTTCTCTGGGAATGTGGGTGCAACCCAGGGTGGGGGGGGCCTCTCCACTTAACTCCCTCCCACCCAGGATGCTAGCCCCCTGCCTCTGACACAGCTTCTTCCTGCAGAAAAACAAACCTTTGATCTCTACCTGAGAAGCCATGTCCCTTGTGCTGTCTCTTGCCTGTCCCACCTGTGCCCTCCCCTCCAGCTTGTATTTAAGTCCCTGGGCTGCCCCTTGGGGTGCCCTCCCCACTCCCAGGTTCCCCTCTGGTGTCATGTCAGGCATTTTGCAAGGAAAAGCCACTTGGGGAAAGACGGAAAGGACAAAAAATAAATAAATAAATTTCCACTGGCCCTCGGGTGAGCCGAGGGTTTTTGCAAGGAAGTTGTGGTGGCTGAGTGTGGTCTGTGGTGGGAGCTGCCTTTGGGTGGCAGGGAAGGAACTGGAGCCCTGGTCTTGGTGGGCTGCACAGGGGGTCCTGGCTTGGGCTGTGTGTCCTAGGGTTACTGTTGAAAGGCCTTGACCCATTTCCTGAAGCCAGGAGAGCTGCCTGCTTGTGCTTCTATAGTCTGTCCCCACGGGCCCAGCACGGTTCCGGCCGGCCGGGAGGGCGGCTGGCGGCCGTCAGTGAGCACCTGGTGAGCCGCCGCCGCCGCCAACACCCACACAGGCGGGTCCGGGATGGGGAGTTGGGCCGCAGACCTTGTGCCCCGCTGTGTCTGGCCCGCGTCCCCTTCAGCCCCCTGGCTCAGCCCCCTCTCCCGACTTTCTCTGGGTTCAAGCCAGGTGTCTCTGACCCCTCGGACGGTGACAAGTGCTTTGCACTTAAGACCTCGGTCCGACCTCCGTGGCCGGCGAATGAGGGCAGAGGTGCGGGCACCCGTCCGAGTGGGCCGAGTGTGGTAGTGAGTGGTGGGCTCGTTGTGTGACGGGGGGGGGGGGGTTATGCCAGGGATGTGCGTCCATGCTTACGTGTCCCTGAGGTTGGGGCGGGGGTGGCGCCCGGGCCGCGCTGGCGGAGGGGCGCACAGAGACCCAGCCCCGCCCGCCCGAGGCTGCTCGCACGGCGGCCCCGCCCCCGGCTCCGCCCCGCCGGCTTCGCGGGCTGGAGAGCGAGGGAGCCGCGGGCGAGGGATCGCAGGATGAGCGATTGGGGCCCGGGCAGCCGGCAGCGGACGCGCCCCCCGAGCCCACCGGCCCGCGCCCCACGGCCCCGCGGCCCCGATCCCGGCCGCGCCGCCCGCGTCCCCCGAGCCCGCGCCCGAGCCCCGCGGGCCATGCCCGGCCGGCCCTAAGCGCGGGCCGGGGGGGCGTCCCCTTGCGCCCGGGACCCGCGCTGGCGCCCCCCGGGCCGCCGCCCGGCGCGGGGGCCATGGCGTTCACCTTCGCCGCGTTCTGCTACATGCTCACCCTGGTGCTGTGCGCCTCTCTCATCTTCTTTGTCATCTGGCACGTAAGGCCGGGCTGGGGCTGGGGCTGGGGTCGGAGTGGGGGCAGGGGCCGCTGGGAGCAGGAGGGGGACGGACGGATGGTCTCACGGCCCGGAGAAACTTGGAGCCTTCTCTCCGCTATCCTCCATCAGTCGGCTACTGTTCGCCCCATAAACACCCCCATCATCGGCTTCCTTCCCGGGCCCCCCCCTTTCTCCGCCGCCCCCGACTATCTGTGGGTATGTCAGTCGGTCTCTGACCCCCCTCCCCTGCCCCATGGCAGCCTTGGGGTGTGGGGCGGAATTCTGGGATTCTTGTTCCTTTCCCTCCTATTTCCCCACCCCCCAACCCCCGCCATCTAGTCGCCCCCGTTTGTCCGTCGGGCAGTTTGTCTGTCTACTCTCCCCACCCCCTTTGTGGGTTTTTCCAGCCAGAGTGATGGAGCCAGTTGCTATGGCAACTGCATCTGTTTACAGGACCCACAGATCGCAGAGCCCATTAACCCTTTCCATTCCCGCCCCCCACCCCCACTTCCTGACCCAGCAGTGATTGGCTCTAAGCAGCCCCAGAGACCTAACCCCGACCACCAGCTCACCTTGGGTTTCCCTACCCCCTCCTGTTCGGGCTTCCCCCTACTAGGTTTCCTCCCCACTTTCCAGCTTTCCTCCTCTTCCTGCCCCCACTTTCCTCTTTGTCTCCTGTTTCCTTTGGTCTGTCTCTCTCTCCAGCCTTGCCTCACACCTGGTTCTTCAAAACGTCCATTTCTCATCCCTTATCCTGATTGCCTCCCTTTAGAGAGGGTCCCTCTCCCCCACTGTCTGGGGCCTTCTCAGTGGTCCCCTGCCTGTCTCCCTTCCACTCACTACAGAACTATCAATCAGCCTCCAGCTTATTTTTTGGGACCCTTGCTCCCCACCCCCTTTACTGCCCTCTCTTCTCCTATGTACCCTGAGGTTTCAGCCACCACCCTATCCCCTCCACACGGCCTGTGCATCTTGGCCCTGGCCCGCTCAGCTCAGCATCCTCTGCTTGTACGTCCAGCACACACCTCCCTGATCATCGCGTTATTCCCCATCGGTCTCTTTGTACCCGCTTCCTTCCTCTTCCTCCCCATTGCCTCACCTGCTTCTTTCTTGGTCTCCCCACTTCATCACTCCTTTCTTTTCCTGGGACCTGCTGCCTGCCTGCTCCGTGGTCCTCCCTGGCCCTTGATCAGTCTCTCCCTTCATCCTCCCCTGCTGTCCCCTTGCTGTCTGTCTCTTTTACATCAGGATTCCATGGACTCTGACTGCGCCCCTTCTGTGTGAGGAGTGAGCCCCCATAGACACCTTCAGACACACACACCCCATCCGCAGCCCTCTCTCTCTTTGGGTCTCTCAGTTGCTTTTTCTTTTCTCTGCCCCCTTCTCTATTTCTATTTCCCTTCCTCCATCTCCCCTAGGTCCATCTTCGTCTCTCTGAGCCTTCTATCTCATCCCAGGGCCTTGGAAAATCCTGTGGGGTGGTGGCAGGAGGGCTGGAGTCCTGAGGACTGGAAGGAATTGAGAGTCACAGGCTGGGCACACAGAGCTAACCAGCTCCTGGGAGGAAGGCTCCTGGAATTCAAGAAGCCCCTTTTTGGGCTCCTCCCCACCCAGAGGCCTCCAACAGCCTCTATGGGGGGTCCCTGTCCTCAGGGGATGCTCAGAGCAGACCTCCATCCAGCACACTTGTCGATGCTCCTGAGAACCAGGCTCTGGTCGGCTTTGGGAGTGACAAGGATGAATAAGACTCAGGCTTCGCCCTTCTGGGGCTCCCAGGCTGGGAGAGAGGGCCCAAGTGCTCCCCAAAAATACTCATTGAGTACCGACTACGTGTCAGGCACTGTGTTCGCTCAGCTGTTTAGCTGGGCGATCATAGCAAGTCTCTTGTCCTGAGTCTGTTTCCTCATCGGTAAAGTGGGCTTGTATATACAGCAGAGTGTATATAAGCCCAGAGCAAGGCTTGCCAAGGGGTGTGCAGGTGGGGAGAGGAGGTGTGGTCCTCAATCCAAATTGGTAAGAATTAGATAGAACCTTACAGGGCAGGACCCCAGATCCCACCAGGCCCCACTGGTCGCTAGGCAACCCTGGTGGGGAGTGACGCGTGTCTGCTGTCACCGTGGGGGATTGTTTGTTCCAGGGGGCTGAGTCAGCGCCAGGCAGCCTGGGGGGTGGGAGGTGCAACACTCGCCGCCTGCTGGTGGTGCCAGCTCTGGGGCAGACAGACGGCACCCTTCCGCTCCCTGCTGGACCCTGTTGCTGTGCCTGACAGAGTCAATGGGGAGTTGGTGGGGCTGCTCCAGATGGCCCCAGCTCCCTCCAGGAAGCCCGTGTTCTCTCCTTTCGAGCCTTAAGGGGTCCGGGATGCTTGGGGGGTGGGCCCGCTGCTTCATCCTAGGGCTGGTGCTCAGGGGAGGGGACTCCAGAAGGCTCCTCTGCCAGCCTTTCTCCCATGCCAGCTCCCCCCAGGTCTGTCCCATCATCCTGTCAAACACCTGCTCCCCCCAAGAGTTTCCCATCCCAGTGAGGACAGTGCCGTCCACCAGATGCCCCAACACCCAAAGTCACCTTGGGTCCCTTTGCCTCCACTTCACTGCCATTCAAGCCCTCTGGATTCTGGCTTCTAAATAGCTCTGGAATCCATCCCCACCTCTCCATCCCCACTGTCCCTCTCTTCACTCAGATCACCACACCTCCCCACCGCAAGCCCCAGCCGCAACACTCCCAATAGTCCCCTGACTGGTCTGGCCTGAGTGTAGTAAAGTGGTTAAAATTTTAACTCTGGAATCTAACGGGTTTAGAAACCTGGCTTGCCACTAACTGGCTATGTGGCCTTGGACAAGTCATTTAATCTATCTCAGTTTCCTCATCTGCAAAATGGAAGTGATAATACCAGCACCTACGTCATCAGGTTGTTGTAAGCATCAAATGAGTTAACAAACATAAAGCCTGTTGGCATGGAGGAAGCATCATGTATGTCTTGGCTGGGACCGTTAGCCAGTTTGTACTTCCTGTTCGGTCAATCCTAAAACATCAACCTAACCACCCTGCTTTGCTGCTTTATACCCCTCGATGGCTCCCCTTTACTTCTGTGTTGAAGTCCAAACATCTGGTCCGGCCTCACAAGGCCCCCACGTCTGGCGCTGCTGACCTCTCCAGCCCATCTTTCACCATTCCCGTCTTTCTTCCCGCTCGCCTCACACTTTCACTTTAGCCATATAGAACCTGCAAGCTTCCTGAATGTTCCTTGTTCTTTCAACCCTCTGCCTTGGTACCTGCTGTTCCTGCTGTTCAGACTGCCTTTCCCGCATTTGTTCATCAAACTCCTACTCAAGAGTCCAGCCTGAACTCCCCATCCCCACGCCACGCTGAATCAGGCACCCACCCCAGGTTCTTCCTGCACTCCACAGGCCTGATCACCCTGGATGTAGTTCACAGTTTTTCTCCCAAGTCTGGGGTTCCTCCCGGGCAGGGGCTGTGTCCCAGGCTTCTGGGACCCTAGTGTTCAGCACGGGGCCCAGCGGAGAACACACTATCCCTTGGGATGTTTTGGATGGAGGTGTAGTGGACATGTCCTGAACTGGGCATCAGCACACTAGAGTTCCATTCCAAATTGTTGTGTGACCTTGGGCCAGGCTCCACCCCTCTCTGGGCCTCAGTTTCTCCACCTTTGCAGCACGTCCCATCTCGTCCGATCCCCATGTGTGAATCTTATGCCACAGAAGAATGCGTGGGGGGCCATAAGCTGCTGCCCCAACCCTGACGGGCACACGCCCCTCCCCCAGATCATAGCCTTTGACGAGCTGCGGACCGACTTCAAGAACCCCATCGACCAGGGGAACCCAGCGCGGGCAGTAAGTGATACATGTGTTGTGCCGAGGTGTGTCCGTCCGTCTTGCCATATGCCGCGGGTGGAGGACGGCGGGAGGACAGGAAGACGGAGGTAGAGGGGACGGTGGCCGTGCCCCTTCCTCTGCCTTGTCCCAGCCCCCAGCAAACACCTGGCTCGGGCTCAGGGCTCGGGTTCCTCCTGGCGGGGCAGCCGTTGCCAGGCTCTGGGCCGTTGCCATGGAGACGCGGGTGAAGATCCCTCCATGGTGACGGTCGCTATGGGGACGGCGCGGCTGCTTTCCTGCCGCGCCGCCGGAAACGCCGCAGAGCCTGCTCTGGCGCCCCCTGGCGGCCACGTGCAGGGAGTGGGGGGGCGTGGGAGGGGGGCGGGGCGCCCCCAGTGCCCGCTCCTTCACCTCCACCATTGCGGTCTTTTCCTCTCCCTACAGCGCGAGCGTTTAAAAAACATCGAACGCATCTGCTGCCTCCTGAGGAAGGTCAGTGTCAGGGCTAGGGGCAGGAGGCTCCTAGCCGAGCTCAGCGCCACTGTAACCCAGAGCCGGGCCTTCCCCCTCTGCGGCCTGTTTGATCTGCTCTGCCACGTGGGAGGGAGTGGGAGGCTAGAAGCCCTTTCAGTCCCCAGAGGTGATGGTGGATGGGCACCTCCCAAGTGCCCTTGCAGCTTGGATCTGTCCTAGCACCTGGCCGCTGACCTCCACCCTCACTCCCCAGCTGGTGGTCCCAGAATACTCCATCCACGGCCTCTTCTGTCTGATGTTTCTGTGCGCAGCAGAGTGGGTGACCCTGGGCCTCAACATCCCCCTCCTCTTCTACCACCTCTGGAGGTGAGGGTAGCAGCTGCCTTCGGGAGGGTGAGATGGGAGAGCGGGGCAGGATGTGGGTGGGAGCCTTGAGGGTGGGCACTCAGGCCCCTCTCTCCCCCCAGGTACTTCCACCGTCCTGCGGATGGCTCTGAGGTCATGTATGACGCGGTCTCCATCATGAATGCTGACATCCTCAACTACTGCCAGAAGGAGTCCTGGTGCAAACTCGCCTTCTACCTGCTCTCCTTCTTCTATTACCTGTACAGGTGAGGTCCTGCCCATGGCGGTCAGAAGTCAGGGAAGGGATGCTCCAGGCACCATCCCTCCAATCCCAGGAATGGCTGGGCCCCAAGTTCCTGCCCTTTGCCCTTGATGACTGAGGGCAACCTAGGGCGCGACAGGGTGGGTGGCCAGTAGTGGGCATGCTCGCGACTTGGCTCACTGCCTCGTCTTCCCACAGTATGGTTTATACGTTGGTGAGTTTCTAAGGGGGAAGCCGGCCAGGGAGCGAGCCCAGAACGGACCGGACGCCTGTGCACCCCCAGCCCTGCCCCTGGGCCGCAGAGGCCTCAGCCCTGGGGAGGGAGGGGGCACTGGTGCCCCCAGCCTCCTCTCCCCCACCCCCAAACTGCTGCTGCGGGGACTTCCCGCCTTCAGAGCCCCCTCCCCTTGGACTAGGGCTGGGCAGAGCTCTAAATAGGGGCAGGAGCTCCTCTGCCAGCCTGTGGGCATGGCAGTCAGTCCTGGAAGGGGCGGGACCTCCGGCCTTGTCCACTTCAGAGGGCATTTAGGCCCTGCCACGGGGCAGGGCTTGACCCTGGAAGTTCTGGGCCGCCCCCTCCACCACCACCCCCACCCTGGGGCTCCCCCTGCAGGTGGGGCGGTACCCACACCGGGAATGAGCAGGCTCAGCAGGGGGGCAGCCCCACCCCTAGTCTGCCCTCCTCCCTCCCCCAGGCTTTCTCTCCAGACCCCTCCCTGTCCCCCCTTGCCCCAACCCCAGCCACCCTGTCTCTTGGACCTATTTTCTATGTTGCCTGGAGGAGTCCGGCACCCCCTCCCCGGCCGTTTGTGACAAAATATGAATAAACTACTGCAAACACGTCTGCTCCTAAAAGGCTTAAAGAGGTGATGGGGGGAAAGGGACTGCATAGGGGGCAGTCCTGAGCTAAATCCTTAGCACAGCTGGCCTCACGCCACTAGCCTACAGACCCCACTAGGGACCTCCTCAGATGGATCAGAGGCCTTTGAGGTCTCCTTAGCAGCTGCCCACTTCCATTCTCACTTTCTCAGCCACAGATAAACAACTATTTCTGCTGAAACACTTCCATCTGCCTTCCGAGGCAGTATCAAGGCCACCAACTCCAGGGAGCCCTCCCTGGATCCCTCTCCTTGGAGAAAGCCCGAGCCTGGTCCCCTGGGCAATGCAAAGGCCCACAAGTGTTGGCAAATCCCCCCATAAGCCCCAGAAACAAGGCTCAAACGAAATCAAGGAAACCAAATCTTCAATGTATGGAAAAATCAGTGCCAGTGGGGACCGGGGGTCACCGGACCAGGTGGAAGGTCAGCCAGTATATCATGAGGGGCTGAAAGGCTGCAGCTCCCAGAGTCAGGTAGAGCTGGAGACGTTGCCGGGGGGCCGGGCCCCCCATGCTGTCGGGGCCCAGGGCTGCTGTTCGCAAAGAGCGCACCTGGAATAAAGGAGAGAGCTGAAGCTGGGCCGGGAAGGGGAAGCTTGTCCCCAGCTCCGACCCCAGGAGAAGAGGAGCCAGCCCCAGACTCACGATGAAGTACATGAGCGCGGATGAAGTCCAGGCCAGCGCCACATAGTAGCCATCGCTGCCGAAGAGCAGGCCCGTGAGAACACTGAGGATCATCCTGCAGCGGGCAGGGGTGGGGGAGGGAGGAAGAGAAGGCTGGAGACCTCGCAAGGGTCCAGGCCTGAGACTGCCCCAGAGCCCAGCCTAGACCCCGCCTACTATCACCAGGGCCCTTTCCCCTCAACCTGTCCCCCCAGGGACCTAGACTCAAAATGAATTGGGAGGGCCAGGACTCAGCCCTAGGACCTGGATCTGAGACCCCCTTCACTACCCCAGCTCACCCCTCTCCCCTGTGCTCCCGGGGTGACTCAACACATTCCTGACCTCCTGAGCAACACTGCGCAGTCCCTGAGGAGGCTGCTGAAAACGCGCTCCCTCTAGTAGAGAGGAGCTAGAGGGGGTCCAGGGTCACAGTTCGAGGCTGTAGTTATGCAGGCCGGGAACCCAGAGCGGTAGGCACCCCCGACCCAGGCGAGCCTCCCTCTCGGCCCACAGGTGCTCACCCCACATATTTGTAGCCGCTGTAGGCCAGCAGGTGGAAGGTGCTCAGGTCGCTGCGCACGGTGGCCAGGTAGACGCCCAGGAGCAGAGCTAGCACCTCCATCACAACCCACACCAGTGCCGTGCTCGCACACAGGCCCAGCACCTCTGGGGAGAACCTGTGGCCGTGTGGGGGTGAGGTGAGGGGAGCCCCAAACCAGCCATCCCGTGGCAGGTGCAAGACTGGGGGCACGAGTGGACTTGGGAGCTGGCACAAATCCCCTAGGGAGGCGACGAGAGGAGTCAGGAGTGGGGAAGTGGTGGGAATGGGGAAGGGGTTGGCACTGACCTTTTCTGAATGCCCAGCGCCATCCCAGCCAGCAGCACGTAGGTGATGAAGGCCATTGCTGCCAAGAGCCAGAGAGATGCCATCAGCCTGGTTTCCTCAACCAGAGCCACCCCCCACTAGGTATTCAGAGCCACTGACACCCCCGTACTTCCTTCCCTGCATATCCCAACATGCTCGACCTCCACACTCAGCTCTGCAGTGCCCTGCCTGGGATGCCTTTTCCTGCTCAGCCCTCTCCCACTGTGTAAGTGCTACCTGACCCTTCTCTCAGGACCACCAAGCCACCTCCTTCCCCGTCCCTGTACTAGGAAACTCACCAAAGTTTCCTGCTGTGTCTCAGAAACTACATCACAGGCCAGAGTCACCTCTGCTATTTTCACAAAAGCTCAGACGGCAGCTGGGTTTTCACAGCAATTTCAACTCCTCAGTCCTGTCCTCTGCCCCCTTTAAGCACCAGAACTGATGTGCCCACAAGAGGGCACAGTGTCTGGAGACAGCAAACCAACTCTACCACCTATAAGCTGTGTATCCTCAAAGATACTCAACTCTCTCTGAGCCTTGGCTTCAACGTGTAAAACACGGATGGCAGTTCCTGCCTTACACAGTGACTATGAGAGGGAAACAAAATGAAGGAGGGAAGAAGAAACTGTCTCTCCCAGGGCAACTGGGCTGTTTGGCTGCCCTCCTGGTAGCCCTTCTGAGGGCTGGCCCGAGCATACTCACCCCTCCTCCAGCGTGTCCACCAGGGGCCTCGCCTTGTGCAGGCCCCGGGACAGAGAGAAGTCAGATGCAGAGTCTGCCAGCCACTGCACAGTGTGGGCGGCCTGACCCATGCCATGTAGACAGGCAGTTGTGGGAACCCAGAAGGGAGTGACCACCTCCTCAAAGAAGGGGATACTGAAGCAGGCCTTGGAGGACACGTAATAACAGTGATAATGGCTAATATTTACTGCGTGCTTCCTGTGTGCCACGTGCTGGCTGAGCACACACATCCCTTCGCTGAATTTCCAAAACAGTCCTCTGTGGTAGGAGCTGTTGTTATTCCAGTTTTTCAGGAGCATGAAAGTAGCCACCTGAGGTCCCATAGCTGGAAGTTGCAGGGCCAGGTCTAAACCCAAGGCTCCAGGCTGGGGAGGGACATGGTCTAAGTCAAGTGGCAGGAAGGTCTCAAAAGGGAGTACCCTGAGAGCACACCCAGGAAGCTGCTTACTGGTCACCCCACTCTGTCTACCTGGTCTACCTGGCATCTAGGGACACCACAAAAGCCACACACAAAAGCACCAAGAGCAGATGCTGAACCAACACATGAGCCTCTCTCTTCTTGTTGGCGCCTCAAGGCACAAGTCCCCCCGTAACCCCTAGCCCAGGTCAAAGACTCACTGGGGATATAGAGGTCGGGGGCGTTGAGGTCTTGCCGCGGAGGCAAAGGCACATCACGACTGTACTGCACTTCCCAGTTCTGGTGGTGGCAGCAGCAGCCAGGTTAGGAGGAAAAGACAAGAGAGGAAAGAAGGGGGTTGAGATCTGGGGGCCAGACTCTGGGGCAGGATGAGGGAGGCAAGGGGGTCCACCAGCTCACCTGGTAGGCAGCTCACCTGGTGTGTGTAGGGGAAGACCAGTAGCCCTAGCTTCTTGGCCACATAGGCTGTGTCCACAGCGAAAAAATACTTGAGTTTGTTCACAGACACAAAACGGTGCAGCTGGGAGGGGAGAGAGGAGGCTGTGGGCAAGCTGCACCCCAAACCTCAGGGTGCTCCTCTATGCGCTCCTTCCCTGAGGGCTGCTGTGAGGATTAGGTGGGATCCCGTGATGCCCCAGCCCTGGCCAGAAATCCTGCCACCCTTGCCCTGGGGGTGGGCCACACCTCCTTGTGCACCATGTCCTTCCCATGGGATGCGATGGAGCCGCCATAGGCCATAGCCATGTTGGCCACTGGGTCCCCAATCAAGTGGTTGACATTGAAGGCCACGTCGGCTCCTGGGGCTGGGTATCCCCCCGGCTGGCTGGAGTAAACACCGCTTGTGTCATCGAAGAGGGGAGGGGGATCCGGAGCTGCCCGGGCCCTGTGCTTGGAGCCTGTGGGTTTGTAGGTACCAGAGTAGGTGACAGGAATACCAAGCATGAGCCCAAACCACTGCCCCTTCCCCAGGCTGGGAAGCCCTGTATGGGTCCTGGGAGCGCCAAGCAATCAGTGCGGGAAACTAGCTGGATGAGGAGTAGCTGACCCAGAAAGAACTTTGATGAGGGATCCTTTTGGAGAGGTGCTAAATGTGGGCAAAGAAAGAGCTGAGGCAGCCCCTGGAAGTGGTTGCCCGTCTGAGGGTTCCTGGGGGCCTCCTCAAGGGAACTGATCTCTGAACTGAGCCTTGGAGACAGAGTTTGCTAGGTGAAGACAATCGGCAGGGCATCCCCGCATGTACAAGGGTGGGAAAGGCGACGGCTGGGTACGCGGAGGCCCTGGGCAGTGGTGAGAAACCCTACCAGGGTCATGACAGGGAAAGGAAGTTTGGGAAGCAAACCCCATTTATGCCCGAATAGAGCACGGGGATCCCAGCAGTGCTGTCACCGCCCGATCTGATCTCAGGTTTGGGCCGAGAGGGCGAAGTCCAGGACGCGTTGCACAGTCTTACGGGGCAGGAGTCCGAATGACATCCGCCGCCCTGGGCAGCGGTCACGGCCGCCCCTCTCCCTCAGGGTGAGCGGGCCGCGCAGCCGACACTCCTCGGGCCGGTCGGCCCGCGCCCCCGCCCACCCCGCGCCCCACGCACCGTGGGCTACGTAGCCCGAGTGATAAGCCATGGCCCCGACGCTCGCTCTTTCCGAGGGCCCGCTGCGTCGCCTCGTGGTACGAATACTAGTGAGGCAGCTGCTTCGTTTCCTGAGCACCGACCGAGGTTACCGAGCAGCCAGACACGTCCCCGTCCTGTCCGACGATAGCAGCATGTCCGCAGCGTCATCCTCTGCCGCCTGCCATTGGCTCCTCGGCGGCGCCGGCTCGCCCATCCCCTCTCCCAATTGGTTACTGGCGTGCCCTCGCCGAAGTGGATTCGGCAATAACCAACTTCCGGTCGGGGGAATAGGCGGAGCAACTTGAGGCGCTCTCGGATTGGATAGTGCCGTTGTTAGTTCGCGGCGGAGCAGCCAATAGAACGGTTAAAGTAGGAGGAGGTTGAGAAGTATTTCCGCGCCTGCGCACTGGAGCACTTGACGCTCTACCTGCCACGACTACAGCGGGGAGAGACCCGGCGGAGGCTGGCGGCGGCTGGACTCCGGAATGAAGTTTCGCTCGCGGGACGTACTCCAAGAGGGAGTGGGACGGTGGGGCTATGACCAAGCCCTGTCCCTCGGGGCTCTTTCCCCTCCTTCTCAATGCTAGCTTTCCTTCCCCGTCCTCCATACTTCCCCCAGTACTGGCGCGGAGCCCGGGCAGCCGGGGCGGGATGCTGGTAGGAGCCCGGGCCGAGCAGTGACTGCGCGGCCCAGCGAGCTCCGGGATGCTGACTCCTCCTCCCGCCTCCCACCACTCCTTTCCGCGCGGGTGCTGTCCGCTGTCTGGTGCTGAAATTCCCTACCGCCACTGCCGCCATCCTGCAGACTCCGAGGGCCTGGGCTCTCGACACACACACACGCACACACACAAACACACACCTGGGCTCTCTACACACACACACACACACACACACACACACACACACACACACACACACACACACACACACACATTACATGTATTGAAAAACCGAGGTCCGGGTCTGAAGTCCCAGAAATTGGGTGGTAATAAAGTGGGTGGTAATAGTTGGGATAGGATCCTGCACCAGGCTTGTCCCGTCGACTCTCCCGTGGTCCAGGTGATTTGTGGGTGGAGGTGTGCCGATTCGCCTCCTGAAGCTGTGGTTGCAACTCCTGGGTCATTGCCAGCCCTTCAGTCATCTCGAAGTGAGACCCCCAAGCCTCACTCATGATCTCAGGGGCTCCTTTCTCTCCACCTTTCTCTCATTCCCACCTTCCCCGGAGACAGTCTTCGGGGCCTCCCTTCACACAGACCTCCAGCCACCACTTTCTACAGAGCAAGATCAGGTCCTCTTCGATCTGCCTCTAGTTAGCTACCCAGCGTCCAGTTACACCAGGTGACCTTCCTGCTCTCCGAACTCAGTCCACGTGGTCCAATTGCAGTGCCTTTGCCCAGAAGTCCCCTCCACCTGGGATGCCCTTCCCCCTCATATCCACTTGTCCAAAACCTAATTATCCTTTAAGAGTCAGTTCAACTTGTGCCTCTCAGACAGAGGGAAGAGTCCTGGCTTGGAACGGAGGCCGGAGGCCAGGCTCTAGGCTCCCTCTGGGTGCAGTAGTTTGCCCTGGATGTAAATTCCATGAGGACAGGGACTATGTCATTCTCCACTTCTACACTTGTCTTCGCGATGCTCGTGAATGCTTCACAGTACTTGCATATAGAAGACACCTAATAAACATCTGCGCCTAATGATTTTTTTTTTTTTAATGGATGAAACTCTGGTTCAGTCCTTTTTTCTCTCTACCGTTTCGGTTACTTCATCTTTAAATGGGTAGGGGTGTTGAACAGAATGGTCTTCGAGTTGCTCTTTGGGAAAAAAAAAAATCACAAAACAAACCCCACCTAGCATTGCAGCTCCCTATGTCCCACCCACTGATTGCCTACCTTGGGGGCTAGGCCCTGGCCCGGGGCAGATGTGAAGGTCTGAGGCCCCTGAGGGTCAGAGAGCTGCACTGGGGCCACCAGTACCTGGGAGGGGGTCCTCTCATGCAGGACAAATCCCACTCGCCTGGACAGCATGATGAATGTGCATTGAATCCAGCACCTTTCCATCCCCATTTCTCCGGTGGGAAAACTGAGGTTGGGGGTGAAGGGTGCCGAGTCAAGATCACAAAGCCTAGGGCCCCGGGTGTCCTGGCCTCCTGCTTGCCTGCTCTAAGTGGAGCCCAGCTCCTCTGCCCAGCTAACGAGGTTCACCACAGCTTTCAAGGCTGTAACTGCCCCCTCCACCACCACAAGCAAGGCTTCAGGGGTGGGGTCTGGGTGAGCTCAGGCCTGGGCCTACTCAGAGATAGGACCCCGTGGGTACCCACCCTCTTCGAGATTCATTTTACAGCAAGGGAGTCTCAGGCCCCAGAGAGCAAGGACTCGTCCAAGGTCGCAAGCTCGATCGCGGCAGGAAGGGAACCCAGGCGTCCGTCCGCCCAGCCTGGGCTTCTCAGGGGTGGGGGCAGCACCCGCGGTGCCAGGCGCTGCCGGCGGCGCAGAGGGTGCCGCGGGGGCGGGGTCAGTGGAGGGCGGGGCGCCGGGCACCGCGGCTGCCAACGCCACCGCGGCTGCCAACGCCTCCGCCGCGCTAAGGCTCTAGCTCCGCGCACTCCCTCCGCGGCCGCTGAGCCGAGCGGACGCCCTCCGGGGCCGCGCCGCAGCCCTCCGCGCTCCCCCCTATCATGCCCCGGGCCCAGGCGGGGGCCGCCCAAGCAGCCAGGACACCATGCCCGAGGGCGGCGGTGGCGGCGACGGCGGGGAGGTGCCCGCGCTCATCCCGGACGGCGAGCCGCTGCGGGAGGAGGTACCGGCTCTGTGTGGTGGGGGCCGGAGCCGGGGCTGGAGCGGGAAGAGGGGGACAAGGGAAGGGGCGACCCCCGAGGCGGGGGCTGAGGAGGGAAGTCCGGAGACCCTGTGGCCAATGACGTCACTGGGGTAGCCTGCGTCCTGCAAGAGGTCCTGGGACCTAGGGGCCCACGTGGGGGTAGGGGTGGGGTTGGCTGGGAAGGGATATGGGGGCAACTCCCGCCCCCGACGCCCCCTCATCCCGCCTCGCCTTCCTGTGACGTCAGCACCTGGCCCCTGCGCGGCCCCATTCTGCAGCGCTGCCCCTCACCCCCAGAGCCCCGGGGTCAGGCCCCCAGGCACTCACGAGGTGCCGGGGCGGCGCCTGCAATGCAGCAGCGGTAGCGGGGACTCGGGGGGCGGGGAGCGGAAGGAGGAGGGGAAAGAGGGAGGGAGGTGGCCTTTGGTACCCCTTCTCCCTCTCCCTGAGGTGAGGCCCCAGGGCCCATCATGCTGGTTGGGACCCTCAGAATGGCCCCTCCTCAGTCCTAGCCACGAAGAGGGTCTGCAGGGCTGTAGGGCCCAGTGTGGGGTGTTGGGGGTGGTGGGTGGTGAGTAGATCTCTGTGTGTGTTTCGGTGGAGAGAGGTTGCTTGTGGGTGTGTGAATGTCAGTGCGTGCTCCGCACACCTCGAATGGAATATACGTGCCCTATAGGCAGGTGAAGGTCTGGTGGCTTGGGTGAAATGCTCACGTGTGAGTGCATGTGAGTGTATCGTCCTGCGGTGTGTGGGTCTCTCCCGGTAGTCTGTAGGGTGTGGGTGTCAAGTCGCAGTAGGGGTGGGGGCATGTGCACCGTGGTAGGTAAGGGGCTACCGTGTCCCTGCGCTTCAGTGAATGTGTAACATTTATGTGCATCTGTGTCCTGTGGTGGGTGGGTTGGGGGAGGGGATGCGTGTGCACCTGTGCGCCAAGTTACAGTGGGGGAGGGGGGTTGCGCCCTGGGCTCTGGTGAGGGTCTGCTGCGTGCTGGATAGACAGGCAGTGGTCACATTCCCGGTGGGAGGTTCTTCCGTGAACTTAGGGTGGGGTGGGGTGGGGGTCGCGGATGAGGGCAGGTGCATCCCTCTGGCCCCGCAGGTCAGGGTAGTGGTATGCCTCTGTGGTGGGCGGCTGCTCTGGGCTGGGGTGGGGACAGTTCCTCTCCTCCTGGGTTTCTCACAGCCTGGTGGGGGTGGGACTGTGGGGCAAAAGGTGGCCCCTTAAACCCCCACCCCTGCTGCTTCCTCCAGATCACGTCTTCCTTCTCCCCCTTTTCACCCCTTCTCTCTCCTTAGGCACCTGGGGATGAGGCGGGAGCCAGGCTGGCAGCCCGGGCCAGGGAGTGGTCCCTGCTGCCCAGCAGCTGTGTGCCGCTCCACCCCCAGCACAGACGGGGAGTGGAGGACGGCACTCCATCTGCTCCCCACCCCACCACCCAGACTCACACCTCTCCCTCTCTTCCTCTTTCTTGTTTACTTGAAAGCCTCGCCCAAGTCTCCTGCTGTCCCTAGCGAGACCAAGGGACCAGAGGGAGTTGCAGGGTAACGGTAATAATATTTATTCCCATGGCCAGACCCTGTGCCAAGATCTTCACACATTATGATCTCGATGAATCCTCACAACAACCCCAGTTTACAGAGGAGGAAGTTGAGGTCCAGAGAGGATGAGGGAACTGCCCAAGTCATACAGTGAGTGGTGGAGCCAGCACCCAATCCTGGGCTCCTAAGCCCATGCTCTTCACCCCTAGGACCCCTGCCACCCTGGCTTCCCACACCACCAGGTCCAGGAATCAGTGCCCAGAGAGGGCAGGGATATGGCCACAATCACACAGCAAATCGGGAGCAAAGTCAGGACCAGAGCTCAGTTTTCTCAGTGGCCAGTCATGGGGGAGAGGGGGGTCCTCTCCTCTTTTGGCAGAGATGGGTCTATTTTGTCCTACATGCCCCTGACCGAGAGATGACAGGGCACGGTGGAGGATAGGCTTGGGGCAGACAGGCCTGGGTTTGAGTCCTGCAGCTCGACTGTCAGTTGGCTAGAAGGGTGAGGCCTGGAGCAAGTTGCCCCGTCCCTCAGAGCCTCAGTTTCCTCCTCTGTAAAGTGGGGGCGCAGCACCACCTCGTTCAGTGGCTGCCGCGGAGCAGCAGGCACAGCTGATGGCCGCGTGCTGACCCACGCCTCTCCTCTCTCTGCCCACTCTGCAGCAGCGGCCCCTGAAACAGTCCCTGGGGAGCTCCCTGTGCCGCGAGTCGCACTGGAAGTGCCTGCTTCTCACGCTGCTCATCCACGCCTGCGGCGCCGTGGTAGCCTGGTGTCGCCTGGCCACGGTGCCACGGCTGATCCTGGGGCCCGAGGCGGCCCTGGCCCAGGGGGCTGGGGGCCCGCCGCCCACCTACCCAGCCAGCCCCTGCTCGGATGGCTACCTGTACATCCCACTGGCCTTTGTCTCCCTCCTCTACCTCCTCTACCTGGCCGAGTGCTGGCACTGTCACGTGCGCTCCTGCCAGGCGCCGCGCACCGACGCCAACACGGTGCTCGCCCTGATCCGCCGGCTGCAGCAGGCGCCGCCCTGCGTCTGGTGGAAGGCCACCAGCTACCACTACGTGCGGCGCACCCGCCAGATCACCCGCTACCGCAACGGCGACGCCTACACCACCACGCAGGTCTACCACGAGAGGGCCGACAGCCGCTCGGCTCGGGGCGAGTTCGACTACTCGGCCCACGGCGTCCGCGACGTCTCCAAGGAGCTCGTGGGCCTGGCCGACCACGCGGCCACACGGCTGCGCTTCACCAAGTGCTTCAGCTTCGGCAGCGCCGAGGCCGAGGCCTCGTACCTCACGCAGCGGGCCCGCTTCTTCAGCGCCAACGAGGGCCTGGATGACTACCTGGAGGCCCGGGAGGGCATGCACCTGAAGGACGTGGACTTCCGCGAGTCCCTCATGGTCTTCGCCGACCCTCGCAGCCCGCCGTGGTACGCGCGCGCCTGGGTCTTCTGGCTGGTGTCGGCGGCCACGCTGTCCTGGCCGCTGCGCGTTGTGGCGGCCTACGGCACGGCCCACGTGCACTACCAGGTGGAGAAGCTCTTCGGCGCCAGCTCGCCCGCACCCGGGGCCGGGCCCAGCGGGCCCCCGCTCTCCCGTGTGGCCACGGTGGACTTCACCGAGCTCGAGTGGCACATCTGCTCCAACCGGCAGCTGGTGCCCAGCTACTCAGAGGCCGTGGTCATGGACGCCAGCTCGGGCGCCTACCTCCGTGGCTGCCAGCGCTGCCGCCGCTCCGTCAGCAGCAACTCGCTGCCCCCCGCCCGGCCCAGCGGGCCCCGCCTGCCTTTTAGCCGCAGCCGCCTCTCGCTGGGAGCTGGGGGCCGCGCCACGCCGGGGGTCTTCCGAAGCCTAAGCGGGGGGCCGCTGGGGCGCCGTGGAGAGGACACGGAGCCCCTGGAAAGCCCACCGTGCTACGAGGACGCCCTTTACTTCCCCGTGCTCATCGTCCACGGTGACAGCGGCTGCCAGGGGGACGGGCAGGGTGCGCTCTGAGACCCACGCGGCCCCCACACTGGCCCTCCCCCCACCATCCCACCACGGGGCTTCCATGCCTGAGTAATTGTTATCCAGAACAGGAGGGAAGACAGACCAGCACACAAGGGATGGGGTGGGGTTGGAGCCCTTAGACAGGCTAACATGCAGGGACCCACGGTCATTTTGGGGGCGGAGGGACACCACCGCGGTTGGGTCTAGGTACCATCCCAGCATGGCTCCCCTCCAACCACCACCACGTCCCACCCCCTGCGATGGCGGACGATCTAGCCTGGGGGCCTCTCAGGCTGCGCAGGGAAGGAAGTTTCCGGAAAGCCTGGGCTGGGGGAGGAGTCCCAGGGACAGCTGTTGCCTGCAGCAGAGGGCTGCCTATGGACTCTTCCCTGCATGGCTGAAGCCACGTCGGGGGCCCTCGAGCAACCCAGAAGCACAAATCGGTGGTTTGGGGCCGCCCAGCTGGGCTGGCATCCATGAACCTGAAGAGCCGGCTACGGCAGCACCACGGCCTCGGCCCCACTACCCTCCCAAAGTCCCCGTCCTCCTTCCCTGACAGGCCCGTCCCTGCCTGCCCTCTGGCCTCTGCTCAGGGCCAGTCCCTGATCAGACCCTGTGGTGCGGCCCCTCTACCAGGAGCCTGGTTCTTGGAGCACAGCCCTGTCCCACCCCACCCCCCTGTCTTCCCTGGTCCACCCTCCCCTGCACATCTAGTCACCCCTGTAACCCGGGGTTCTTTCCCAGGGCCCCATCTCAATTCCATATTCCCTGGTCTCTGCTCCTGGCCCCAGAAGTCCATGTCCGCCTCTGTCAGCCGCGCACACGCCTTCCAGGCTGTGTCCTCTCATCGCCCCCTGACTTCTCTGCTCTTTACCTTCCTGATGACCCACGGGGCTCAGGGCTATCGGGCATCCGAGGGGCCTTGGCCCCGGCCACAGCCTCTTGGACGATGCCCTTGCTCTGCCATGGAGGCCCCTGCTTCCCCCGTCCCTGGGGCTTGGCCCAGGGGACACCAGCCCTCCCCCAGGGAGGAGAGAGTAGTCCCTTCCCTTCCAACTGGGGCTTCCACCCGCTCTCATGGGCCGGTGGGGGAGGGAGGAGGCAGAGAAAATGCAGATAAAATAAAAGGTATGAAATGGAAGGTCTTCTCACGTGCATTCCTGGGTGGTGGGTTCAAGGCCACTACAACAAACACAATGGGCCATGTTGGGTCCGGGAGGGGATGCAGGGTGGGGCTGCAGCACCCCCAGGAGAGGGTGAGCTCCCTGCCTGGCCTGGGGTCTCTGACACTCAGATTTAGGTTGCTCTGAGCAGCTGACTCCACCCGACCGGTGTCTGGGTCGCTTCTAAGAGACTGTCCAAATGGCCCCTCTTCCAGCCCAGCAGCGGTTTCCATTCTGCTGCTGGGTGTGCTGAGGACTAAGGGAGTGTGGCTGGTCCCCAAAGTGGGAAGGAAGAGGTACGGCCTGTGGCGCAAATTCAGTTCCCCCGATGGCTGCTGGTGTCATGGATCTGGGGGAATGGGCACTGAGCAGGTCAGAGGACGCAAAGCTGGAAACAGCCAGCCCCAAATCAGGGCATGGGGTCTGAAGACGGAAGAGGGCAAAGGAAGGGCCTCCCTCAGTGGTGGAGCTCGAGCGGCCCTTGGAAGTGACATCTTCCTGTACAGCTGTGCAGGGTGTTCACTGTGCAAGAGGCAAGTGTGGGTGGAATCCCACCTGTGGGCCACTCCTCAAGCCCTGGCACGAAGCTGCATCCGCTTGGATGAAGGGCACCCTTTTCTAATCCATGCAAAGGCACCATAATGGCCAGTGGTGGCCCTAGAAGAGCGCAGAGAATGGATGGGATTCCCCCAGGCAGAGACAAGGCGAAGGGTGCTCTGGGCAGTGGGAAGTGGGAGCTGCCTGCACAAAGGCTTGGGTGCAGGGCATGAAGCAAGGGTGGAAGCAGAGCTGTGGAAGAGGTGGCTGAGGCCTTCAACACCAATCCCTTAACTGGGGCATTGCCCTTGAACTGGGGCAAACTGGAGCCCTGGAAGGTGGTTGAGCAGGGAAGTGACAAGCTCAGGACTGCATATTAGGATTTTTAGCAGAATTCCAGCTGCCTGCTGGCCACATGGGGAGGGTGGAGTTAGAGACCAGAGCTTTCCCTGTGCATCAGCCCACTGCCTCACAGTGGGTGAAGTCAAACCTTTGTTCAGAAGTAACTTAGGTGGAAAACTCCATGGTGCCCAAACATTCAAGGAGGCTGCAGCAGGCAGGGGGGCAATGTGTGGCTCTGGCTCGTCCCCATGGGGAGGATTTCCCTCTTCCATCATCCTGCTCTAACACCTCAGCCACTAATGGCCCACCAACCACTATCCATTCTCCCCTCCTCAATACCAGAACCCCAGTTTTGCTTTAGATGGCGATGAGCCCAGCTAAAAGGCAATATTTCCAGCCTCCCTTGCACATATGGTGTGGCTGTGTGACCTAATTTTAGGGTATGAGATATAAGGAGAAGGTCTTGGAAGGGATTTCTAAAAATGCTCCTTGAAATAGAAACAATATTGGTGAAGGCTAGTTCTGTCCTCTCTGCTTCATCCTGCATTTCGCCTGGAGTGCAGATGTGATAGTTGGAACTCCAGTAGCTATTTGGGACCTGGAGATGACCTTGAGAATTGTAGCCATGTGCTGAGGATAGCAGAGAAGCAAGATAAAAGACCTGGGGCTGGGAATTCCCTGATGGTCCAGTGGTTAGGACTCTGAGCTTCCACTACCGGGGAGCACAGATTCGATCCCTGGTCAGGGAACTAGGATCCTGCATGCCATGCGGCGTGGCCAAAAAAAAAAAAAAAAGACCCTAGGCTTCTGATGACACCATAGGTGTGTCCACATCATCCCTGGGTTGCCTGCTTTCAAACCCTCTCAGTGAAAAAGAGAAATAAACCATTAGTTTGTTTAAGCCACAGGTTTTTCTTGTCTCTATTACCAGCAGCCCATATTATTACCTATTTACTGCTGCATCACAAATTACCCCCAAACTTAGTGGCTTACAACGTCAATAATCATTATTATCTCTCCTGGTTTCTGTGGGTCAAGAATTCAGACATGGCACAGTGCGAGTGGCTTATCTCTGTTCCATGATGTCTAGGGCCTCTGCTGGAAGAATCAAAAGCCGGGAATCATCCATGAGGCTTGTTCATTCATATGGCCGGCAGTTGACGCTGGCTGATGGCTGAGGGCCTCACTAGGGCTATTGGCTGGAGCACCAAAAGAGGGCCTCTCCATGTGGCTTGGGCTTCCTTTTAACTTGGTGTCTAGGTTCCAAGGACAAGTGTACCAAGAGAGTGGAGGCTGTATTGCCCTTTGCAATCTAGCCTCAGAAGTCACATGCATCACTTCTGCCCCTTTCTATTGGTTAAAGCCATCACAAAGGTCCACCCAGTTTCAAGGTGAGGGAACATAAGACCCCGCCTCTCACTGGAGGCTTGTCAGCATCGCATTGTAAGATTAGCACGTGGGATGGCAGATATGTTAGTGGCCATCTTCAAAAATGCAATTGGCCAATGAGCCAAATGCCATTCCTAACAAACCAACATCTATAGGCTGGTCTGAAAAATTAGCACCAACCGCTTTTTTGTGTTTTGTTTTGTTTTGTTTGTTTTTTGGAGGTTTTTTTTTGGCTGCACCGTGTAGCTTGTGGGATTGACCAGGGGTTGAACCCAGGCCTCGGCGGTAGACCGCCAGGGAATTCCCGAACACCAGCCATCTTATAATGTTTGTTTGAGGGAGAAGGTGGTGGTATATCAGATGTGGGCCTACTAGGGGCAGAATGACATGCTTAGGTCATTTATTTGGGCCCTCTAGCCTACAGTAGATTAAATATGGCCACAAACTCTTTGTAGCTCATCCCCTCAAGAGGTGGAATCTATTTCCTTGCTCTCTAAATCTGGGCTGGCCTTATGACTTGCTTTGTCCAGTAGAATGTGGCAGAAGTGAGGCTGCACAGCTTTGGAGGCTAGGCCTCAAGAGAACTTGCAGCTTCCACCTGTGCTCTCTTGGAGCCCCGAGACCACCAGGCTGTGAAGATGCCCAGCCTAGTCTCCTGACAGATGAGAGGTCACATGCCCCAGCCAAGAGCCTGGACGTGCCAGCCCAAATGGAGCCGCACATGACTGTAGCCACAGGAATGACCCCCAGGTAAGAGTAGCAGACTAGCAGACGAACCACCGAGCTGATCCCAGCCCAAATTGCTGACCTACAGAATGGTGAGAAATAAGAAATCCTTGCCGTTTCAAGCCACTAAGTTTTGGAGTGGTTTGTTACATGCAATGGATAGCTGATACAGGCTCTGAACCCATTTCCACCTCTCAATGAAGGGTCACTGGGCCTGCAAAGCCTGGTGAAACTGGAAACCCCAGTGTCTGCTGGACAGCTCCCATCTGGTGGTCTGCTGTCTCTTGTTCATGTTTGGTCTCTATTTGAGCCAACAGTGAACCAGGATACCCCATTCTAAACCATTCTCAAAGGAGATTAATGGCTGAGGAAGGGGGCAGAGCTTTGTCCCCAGATCCCAGAGACCTCTGCCTCTGCTCTCTGATCGAGGCCTGACTCAGCTCCACACAGCACAGCTGAAACAAGGTGCCCGATCTCCACACCCCCAACCCTGCTTCTCTCGATCTTTTCCATCTCAGGAAATAGTGTCACCACTGTTGCTTAAGCCAGGCGCTTGTATAGCAATCTTCTTCTTCATAGCTTTTTTAAAAAACTTTGTATTACGTAAAATTTCAAAGACCACAAAAGTAGAGAGATTGGTGCAACAAGGCCCTTTGTCTCCAGCACCCAGCGCCGCAGCCATCGCCCACCAGGACCAGTCTTATTTCACCCACACCCCCTGCCCCACTTCTCCCCGCTCCAATTGGACTATCTCGAAGATCTGGAAGTTGTAACATTTGATCCATGAACACCTCCCTCACCCCTGACGTGACATCTACACCCAGGATTCTGCCTACAACACATCTCTCTAAACACCCCCAGTCCTCTCCAAGCCACCACCTTGCTCCAGGTCCCCCTAGGGGGTCCTCTTCCAGTGACAACCTTGGACTCCAACAAGCCTCCCCTTCCTCGCATCCCCTCCAGCCCATGCAGAATCACCTTAAAATATAAACCAAATCACATCTTCACCTCACTCAAAATATACCAGTGCCTCAGGACTTCCCTGGCGGCCCAGCAGCTAAGACTCCGTGCTTCCACTGCAGGGGGCACGGATTCCATCCCTGGTCAGGGAAGGAAGATCCCGCATGCCTCGTGGTGCGAAAAAAAAAAAAAAAATATATATATATATATATATCAGTGCCTCAAGGAAAACCCAGACTCCTGCCCTGGCCCTCAGACCCCTGTGAGGTCTGGCGGACAACCCCAAGCTCCCCTCTCCTTTTGGAGCTCCAGCCACTGTGGCCTCATGCCTGATCCTACAACAAACCAGGCTCCTTCCCGCCTCGAGGTCTCGGCACATGCTGTGCTAGCTCCAGGAGCCTTCCGCATCCCCAGCTCTTCCCGAGACGCCCTGACTGCTCTGTCTGAAGCCATCCACTGTTCTACCTCAGCTCCCTTTGCATTTCTTTTCTGCCACTCACCATAAGTGGCAATTATTTTTATTTATGTATGCATGAGGTTATTATTTGTTTCTTCTCTTAGAACTAAGCTATGGGAGGCAAATGGTAACAGGTGCAGAACTTTCAGTCTGACGGAGTTCCAATTCTGCCACTACCACCTGAGTGGCCCTGGGCAAGTTACTTATCCTCTCTCTCAGCTGCAAAATGGGAGATAATAATAGAATCTTCTGACTTCCACGGGTTGTCATAAAGATTAAATAAGATAATATGCCACCATCACAAGATTGTAAATCAACTATAAAAAATAAATAAGTAAATAAAATCACAACAGTACTAAAAAAAAAAAAAGATAATATGCCACCATGCTAAAAACAGGGTTTACAGCATAGCAAGTGCTCAATAAATTTAGCTATCATCATCATTTGTACTATTACTGTTATTAATTGTAAATAGGTACTCCAGGGCTTCCCTGGTGGCGCAGTGGTTAAGAATCCGCCTGCCAATGCAGGGGACACGGGTTTGAGCCCTGGTCGGGGAAGATCCCACATGCCTCGGAGCAACTAAGCCCGCGAGCCACAACTACTGAGTCCACATGCCACAACTACTGAAGCCCGCGTGCCTAGGGCCCATGCTCCGCAAAAAGAGAAGCCACCGCGATGAGCAGCCTGCACACCACAACGAAGAGTAGCTCCCGCTCGCCGCAGCTAGAGAAAGCCCGCACGCAGCAACGAACACCCAATGCAGCCAAAATAAATAAAATAATAAATAAATAAATAAATAGATAAATAGGTCCATATTGCGCATGTGCACACACACTCACCAGCAGCCAGCACAGTGCCTGGCATACAGTCAATGTCCAGTGAACATGTGTTAAGTGAATGATTCCACAGCTTCTACCAACACCTCTGGGGTTACTGGGGCTACAAGGTCCTGAGGATTGGCTGGTGGCCCGCTTCACCTTATCCTGTGGCCCAGACCTGCCAAAGGAGATTTGCATCACTCAGTCTCACTGGAAGTGGGCCCATGGGCCCGAGAAGGGCAGCCAGGGAAGTGTGTGCTGCCTCCCCAACCCAGAGCAGCCCATGAGGTTTTGTGTCCCCTCTGTGGATGCAGACCCAGAACTACCGGACCCCTAGAGCACCCCCAGGTGGCAGGCCTGTGCACTTTTTGTGAGTTTCATCTTCCTTCCCAGGTCACACCCACTGCCCTCTGTCCTCCAGAGCCCCTGAGTATGAATTTATCACTGAAGTGGCTGGAAAGGACAAGGACACGTCCCTGAGTCAGGGTGGAAAGGCGAGCTGCTGCCCCTCTGGGTGAAGGCAAAAAGCCCCTGGGAGTCAGATCAACAGCAATGAAAAAAAGCAGAGCGGCCAAATTGACAACTGCACACCAAGTGCCAGAGGCTGTGCTGGCTCTGCTCCAAGGAGGAGTTTCTGTCGGTATGTCAGCTGAGACCAAAATCAGCTAATTTTCAGTAACCTGTGGTTGCCCAGGAAAAGGCAGTTGTATTTTTCTTCTTTTTGGCTGCTGTTTGTAAAACTTACAAAATAAAACTGACCAAAATAAAAATACTGATTTTTTTTCAGTAGAAGAGTTTTAATTTTTGTGTTATAAAACACAATGTGGGTGGACTTCCCTGGTGGCGCAGTGGTTAAGAATCCGCCTGCCAATGCAGGGGACACGGGTTCGAGTCCTGGTCAGGGAAGATCCCACATGCCACAGAGCAAGTAAGCCCGTGTGCCACAACCACTGAGCCTGTGCTCTAGAGCCCGCGAGCCACAACTACTGAGCCCACATGCTACAACTACTGAAGCCCACGCACCTAGAGGCCGTTCTCTGCAACAAGAGAAGCCACCGCAGTGGGAAGCCCGCACACCGCAACAAAGAGTAGCCCCCGCTGGCTGCAACTAGAGAAAGCCCGTGTGCAGCAACGAAGACTCAATGCAGCCAAAAATAAATAAATTAATTAATTTAAAAAAAGAAGACCCAACGCAGCTAAATAAATAAATATTGTAAAAAACCACAGTGTGTTATAACTAATATTTTAATATTAGACTAATATTTTAATAAAAATCAAGTTCAAAACTCTAAAAAACACTTATAAAACAAACATAAGATCCTTGAAAATTTCAGACTCTGTGGACAGTTATGAAGTTAGGAGTTGGAGGGGAATTCCCCCGTGGTCCAGTGGTTAGGACTCGTTGCTCTCACCGCCTGGGGCCCGGGATCAATCCCTGGTTGGGGAACTAAGATCGCGCAAGCCACGCGGTGCAGCCAAACGAAACAAAACAAAAACAAAACAAAAACAGAAAAAGCGCATCGCTCGTTTGTTTGCTGGGAAAGCAAGGGGTGGAACGTGAAGGACTCACCAGTGAAGGTGGCAGCTCCGGTGGTTTCAGGGACCGCCAACTGTGGGGTAGAAAGGAAGCTCCAATCTCCATCTTCAACCTGGCCCTCTTCCTTGAGCTCTGGATTCAGGCATACAGGTACCTTCTTGAGTAGCCCACTTGGGTGACTTCCAAATACGGCAAACGCAGTAGAGCCCACACTGAATAGCACCCATCTCTCCAAAGTGGCTGCTTCTTCCATGTCTCCGCCTCCATGAATGTCACCACCAGGGGGAGCCAAAACCCGGCGGCCACAGTCCTCCTTCACATTCAGCCGGTCACTGGATCTGGTCCAAATCCACTTGCCAACCACCTCTCAACTTTACTCTCTCCTCCCATCCCAACTCTGCTTCTGCCTTGGTTCAGATCACCACCCTCTCCTGCCTGAGCAGGGCCCTGGGTGGTCTCACCTTACGTATTCCTCTTTTTCCCAGTATTATTGAGATATAATTGGCATATAGCACTGTATACATTTAAGGTGTACAACATAATGATTTGACTTACATTAAAGTAATAGAAAAAAATTTTTCCTTGTGATGAAAACTCTTAAACTTATTTACTTAACAACTTTCATATAATACATACAGCACTGTTAATTATCTTGTCATGTTGTACATTACATCCCTAGTACTTATTTATCTTATAACTGGAACTTTGTACCTTTGACTACATTCATCCAATTCCCCATCCTCCTAGCCCCCACCTCTGGTAACCACAAATCTGATCTCTTTTTTTATGAGTTTGTTTGTAAAAGCCCTTGTTCCCATGGGGATATGGGGCTCTGCATGTGTCAAAATGTCCTAAATTACACACAGGAACGAGGAAAATAGTCCGAGGTGGGTCCTCTGTGAGCAAGCTCTGTGGCGGAGCCTCTACTAGGGAAGAAAATTAAAATCTCCTCTTTAATTATTTCCTTATTAGTGAGAGAAACTGCCACTTAGAGGTTGCCTGCCACTTTAAACCAGCTGGTGGTTCTGTAATCTTCCCCTTCTGAAAGACTTCCCCTCCTCTTCAACCAACACAATTGCAGGTCCATGATCCAAGAGAGGCCAAATGGATGCTTGGAATGTAAATTTTAGGCAAAGTCTCACATATTCTGAGCCTGGCTGGGGACGAGCATCCGGCAGTGGCCTGATCACGCTGCTCCTGCGTCCCCGCTCCAGCCTCCCAAGCTACCCCAGCTTCTGCTTGTTTCCAGGTCTGACTTTCAGCCCACATTAACCCTTAACCCCACGGCTCCCAATGTCCTACCAAAGATTCCCTTCTATTTTGCTTGACATCGAAGTTTGCTGACTGCCTGGGGGCCAAGGTACCCCTGGGAGGAGAGCATTTGAGACCTCCTTTCCTTCTGAGGTTTAAAGTGATTACATAGAGACTTCCCTGGTGGCGCAGTGGTTAAGAATCCGCCTGCCAATGCAGGGGACACAGGTTTGAGCCTTGGTCCGGGAAGATCCCCCGTGCCGCGGAGCAACTAAGCCCGTGAGCCACAGCGACTGAGCCTGTGCTCTAGAGCCCGCGAGCTACAACTACTGAGTCCGTGTGTCACAGCTACTGAAGCCCGCGTGCCTAGAGCCCGTGCTCCGCAACGAGAGAAGCCACTGCAATGAGAAGCCCGCGCACCACAACGAAGAGTAGCCCCTACTCGCCACAGCAAGAGAAAGCCCACGCAGCAACGAAGACCCAACGCAGCCAATAAATACATAAATAAATAAATAAGAAACAACAACAACACATAAAATGATTACACAGCCCCAGATGCCGGTGATGGACTTGAACTGAGATCAGATGGCAGGAAAGAACCCCAAGGGCCCCCAAGAGGGGGTGGCTAGACATAAGTTCAGTACGAGGGTCTGGATCCAGGCCAAAGCTGGAAACATCTCCTGACACAGCCCCTCACTCCCAAGGCTGTGACAGCTGTGGCAGCACACTGTCCCCTCCAGTGCCATGGCCACATGACCAGGAATGACTGTTGGGTGAAAATCGGCAGATAACAGCACCTCTCCCAGCAGTCTGGCTGCAGCAGAAAGTGGCTGGCAACCTCTCACTAGTAAACAAGCCGACAATAAAAAGATTTTATCATCTGTCCTACTGGGCGCTCCACTGCAGGACCTGCTCGCTGTGGCTAGAGGGATCTCACACCAACCCAGCACTGTTTTCCTGGTCCCTAAGTGTGGCTGTCAGAATGATGGCCCCAAATATGCCCACATCTTAATCCCCTGGAACCTGTGAGTATATTGTCTTACATGGAAAAGGGGATTTTGCAGATATGATTAAGGTTAAGAACCTTGAAAGAGGGAGATTATTATCCTGAAATATCCAGGTAGAGCACCCATTTTAATCAGTCCTTCGAGGGCTTCTTTAATCAGCCTGTCTTTTTTTTTTTAATGTAAAAAGTTATTTATTTATTTATTGGGGCCACACCGCACAGCATGCAGAACTTCCCCATTTAGGGATCGAACTCATGCCCCCTGCAGTGGAAGCACAGAATCTTAACCACTGGACCACCCAGGAAGTCCTAATCAGCCTATTTTCAATGGCCACTGAGAGCAGAGAATCTCTGGGACCCGGTGACACATCAGTCTGTGAGGTTGGTCAGCTAACAGGTGGGATAGACTGATTTTACCATTCTGTTCTCCAAAGCCTCGGAATTTTTTCCTCTGTATTATTCCAAGGAAGTCTGACTCTTCCCAGTGTGACCAGTGCTAGGTTGGGGCTGGAGTGAGCCGTCTGAAAAAGCTGCTGTCAGATGCCTGCATTAGAGTGAGAAAATCCAGCTTCCCGTAAGGCAATCCATGTGTTAAGACCTAAATCTTTACTTTCTGCTAACTGGTAGTGTACCCCCAAAGCCAGGTTTGCCTCTTCTCCACAGGCTTCCGTCATTCATCTTGGGAGTGATATCATCTTTCTAATCTGATTTTGCCCACCCACAGGCCCGTTTTGGTTTTTTTTTTTTTTAAATGTTTATTTATTTATTTATTTTCTTATAAGTCATCCATTTTATACACATCAGTGTATACATGTCAATCCCAATCTCCCAATTCATCACACCCCCACCCCCACCACCCCCAACCGTTTTGTTTTCGTTTTCCTCCTTCTCATTAGCTATCATGGGACAAACCTGGCAATGGAGTAGAGCAAGGGGGAGGGGAAGGGTTCCAGGCACCCGCAACCTCGCACCTTCTTCCCACTCCTCACAGGCATCCTCCTTCAGAATCCTGGCGTCTAACAAGATCCTTCCTTTGATGCAGGGCCCATGCACTGCAGCAAACTCATGGGGATGCCATGAAATATTATAAAACTTTGAGGGAAACACAGAGATACTGGATATCTGTCAGACAACTGGCAAGCTGCTAGCTCGAGGCAGTTCACAGCTTCAACATCGGATTGCAGTACGTTCCTTTCGATGACATAATATCTTTGCACAGCTGGATTTTTGGCAGCTGCCATGATAAAAAGCAAGTACCACAGGGAAAGTCAGTGCAGAACAGGAAATGAAGGTGACGATGTCCTGTCTCACTCCAAGTTTTGAGAAGTGGTGCACACACCCATCAGCAAGTGATTGTGGTTATTTAAGAATAAAATATTTTTGTATCTTTCAATGTATGTGTATTATTTTCTCAAATGACCACTTAGGTATTAAAACACAAGTACTTCTTACATCATTTGAACCTAACTATTAAATGGAACTGTTGGGTGACCAAGGGACACCATGAAAAAATCAACTGAGACACTCAGGACGTGGTGAACCGACAGTGTTTGGGAACCTCTGCCGTAGGGACTTGGTGGGTGTAGGATGTCAGTTTCTGTGGATACAGCTCTCCCATGATCAGTTTCTGGACTCTGTCTTCAGGGCTCCGCACTGGCAGCTAAAGCAGACAGCACTTCCTACAGGAGGTTCTTGCAGCCACCCTGAATGTCATAGGCTTCCATCAAGAAACCTGCCTCTCCTCATAGAGAGACCTTTCTTGTCTCCAGCAGATTATTGTGGCTATCATGGGTATTATAGTATACACATTGTTCAAATGAGGAACGATTAGGGAACCTGCCTAATGTCCCCAACCCTCAGGTAGTGGAGCTGGAATCAAAGCAAGGCTGTTTGGTGCAGGGTGCCTGGTCTTCTGTTTTTTGGCTGCGTTGGGTCTTCATTGCCTTGTGGGCTTTCTCTAGTCACAGCGAGCTGGGGCTACTCTTTGTTGCGGTGCTCGGGCTTCTCATTGCGGTGGCTTCTCTTGTTGTGGAGCTCTGGCTCTAGGCGCGCGGGCTTTAGTAGTTGTGGCGCACGGGCCCAGTTGCTCCGCAGCATGTGGGATCTTCCCGGGCCAGGGCTCGAACCCGTGTCCCCTGCATTGGCAGTGTGCCACCAGGGAAGTCCCTAGGGTGCCTGGTCTTAACCACTGCCAGTTGGTCTCCTGGAAAGAAATCCCCAAACTCACCAAAATCACGCTAAAGCATGGCCACTCTCAGGGGCCCTAAAGCTGCATCTGGTCTGGGCCCCTTGTCTGGATCCCACGAGGTCACAGGCCATGCCTCACTTAGCATCATCATTCACCAAAACCATAACAACTGACTGTGAGGAAGGCTTCACCTGCCTCCCCACACCCAATCACATCATGATCAGCCTGGGAGCCCACATCTTGCAGCCTCACCCCTAAAAGCAAGTTCCCTGGGAAGTGGGCATTTTCTGATCAGAGACATGGCGGTCATTATGCACTGGCTCTGCTCTAGGGGTGAGGATCACAGAATCTACCTGGATTCAAACCTCTACTTGCTAACTTGGTCAAGTAGGGCAGGTGGCTTAACACAAGGCACTCAGGCAAGTGCCTTCAGCTTCCTCATTCATAAATTGTGGTAAAAATGGCAATTCTTGGGGATTGTTATGGTTCTTAAATGTTCTTTTCTTAAAAATTTACTTATTTTATTTATTTATTTTTGGCTGTGTTGGGTCTTTGTTGCTGCATGCGGGCTTTCTCTAGTTGCGGCGAGCAGGGGCTACTCTTTGTTGAGGTGCGCAGGCTTCTCACTGCGGTGGCTTCTCTTGTTGCGGAGATGGGCTCTAGGTGCGTGGGCTTCAGTAGCTGTGGCACGCGGGTCCGGTAGTTGTGGCTCACGGGCTCTAGAGCGCAGGCTCAGTAGTTGTGGCGCACGGGCTTAGTTGCTCCACGGCATGTGGGATCTTCCTGGACCAGGGCTCGAAGCCGTGTCCCCTGCATTGGCAGGTGGATTCTTAACCACTGCACCACCAGGGAAGCCCTTTTAAATGTTCTTTAAATGCTATGTTCTTAAAAGATTCTTAAATGTAAAGCCCTTAGAATTGGGCTAGGCATATAATAAGGCTGCAAGCATCTAGTATTCTTTTAATTAGTATTTGGCACCAAACCCCACTCGCATTTGTAGAGGCCAGGACACCAGAGGTGGAATCCCCTCTGGAAGGCATCCTACTCCCCAGGCCTGAGTTTGCCGGGGGTGGTTCTGAAGCAGGGAGTGCTGGCACCTAGTTGAGCTCAGTAGGTGTTAGTTCCAACCCCCCTCAATTATAGCTCCCCGGCCTGTTCCAATATTGTTTGAAGAATGTTTTATTGAGTTCCTAGCGCTGAACTCCAGAACCTCCAGGGCTCCCTGGAGAACTCCCCCCAAACCCCGTCTAGTGTAGGAGTCAGCAGACTAATATTTTCAAATGTAGGGATGAGCACTGATATAGAGGTCGGCCTTGAGATCAATTCCGCTCCAAAAACTGTGACTGTCAGATCCCAGCTGAGGACCTCTGAGCCCAAACCCACTCCCTCCCGCTAAACACACACCCCTATGAAAGGTGTCCACACATCCGAGCGCTAGTTGGGGGAAGGGAGGGCCCAGCACTAACAGTTCTTGACCCCAGGTGAGACGCTGTTCTTTCGCCCCCGGGAAACAGGATTCAAGAGGAAGAATAGCAAGAGTCCCACCAGCTGCTATGAAGACTGGCAGGGACAGCCTCAGCTTGAGGACCAATGTGAAGCCGTCTTGGGGTCTTCCAAATACGACGGAGGGCACCTGCGAGCAGATCTGCCGTTTTGCCGGGGGAACTCGGCAGATATTACGTAATAAACATTTAATAAATTAAGCAACTATTCATTGAACACTAGTGTGCTCTGGGAGAGGCCCGATTGAGGCTTTCTGGTGGCTTCAAGCCACCGAAGGTAGGTGGCGCCAAAGGCCCATTCATGGACACCGTCCGCCGGACTCTTGATACCGTCTTGGAGCTCCCTCCAAAGAACCCGCGATCTAGACGAACGGAAACCGGGGGCAGGGAAGGAGAGTGGGCGCCCGGGTCGGGTCCAAGGGGCATCCTGGTCAATAGGGTTCGGACCCAGTAGTCTGAGCATACCCGGAGGCAGTGAGGACTTCGAGGGTCCCAGGTCCGGAGCGGGCGTGGCTTCCGTCCTGAGAAGGTGGGGCCTAGGGTGGGTGGGGCTATACATTAACAGGAGGCGGAGCCTGAGAGGAGAGGTTGGGTTACTTTCTCTGCGTGGTTGATGCCTGTGCTCAAAGCCCCAGAGAGCAGCGCTCTGGGTGGGCGGGACTTAAGGGACCATCAAGGGCGGGGCTTCTGGACATTCTTAGTGGGAGGGCCCTGGGGCTCTGTGTAGGTGGGCCATTACCTCAGTAAGAAGCGAAAGTGTGTTAGCCATACGTGGGCGGAGCTCTTCCCTTGGTGAGGCCGGTCTGGGGTCCCGACCCTACGATGTTGGATGCTGGGGGGGGCGTGGCTTGTAGCTGGGTGTGTAGCCTGAAGAGACGCTAGAATGGAACGCGGTGAACCCCTGGAGGGCGGAGTTTGCATCTCTACCGGACAGAGTTCATGTCTCTGCGGGATTCCCTACACTCGTGGACCTAGTCCCCAGCTCTGCAAAGGGCGGAGCTGCGTGAGGAGAATGTGCAAACTCTGGGCGGAGTTCATACCTCCTGGAAGCTGCAACTAATAACCTCCAGTCTCCTAGCGCAAGCTGCGCTTAGGAGGCGGGGCTATGGCCCTGGTGGGCGGGGCCTAGGTACTGCCTTGGCCGGGGCGGAGCTGATAGAGCAGAGGGGCGGGGCAATCGCTCGGCGAGAACCTCTGAGCTGGCAGGGGGCGAGGCTTGTGGCCTTGGTGGGCGTTGCCTCTGGAGAGTTCCCGAGGGGACGCCAGACAGCAGCGGGTGGGCGTGGCTCGTAGCTCCGAGAAGCCAAGCTGATAGTACAGGCCCGGGTCGCGCCTGGAGGAGGCGGGGCCTGAATCAGTGGGCGGAGCCTCAAACGCAGCGCTGGGTCTGGGCGGAGCCCCATTTCGGCGCTAGTGGGGGCTCTGCCCTGGGAGGCTGTCTGTTTAGGGCCGCACGCAGCTCCGCATCTGGTGCTCATTACAGGATGACAAAGAGCCGGCTCTGGGCCCCCTTCCCCACTCCCATCCCCGCCCTCTGACAGCAGTGCTTTTAACTCCTTCCTGCCCTCGGGGCGCTGTGGATCTCCTGCCCAGGGTCACAGGAGGGAGCTCTAGTTCTTCCCGTCCTGGCAGGCTTTGTCAACCCCCAGACTGCGCCCCCCACCTTCTTCTCAGACCTAGGCCTTTGGACCACCTCGCGACCCCCACTCCCATCCAGTGAACCTCTCCGGCGGCGCCTCCAACGTTAAAAGCTTGGGCTAGATCTGTCGGGGGCGTCTGGTTTGAGTTAGGGGAACGTGAGAGCGGAGGGGGGGGGCGGTGCGTAGCGTTCCCTCCGCCCCCTCCGTGCCGCCCCCCACCCCGCGCCTCTATTCGTCCCCAACTCCCGCCCCTCCTCTCCTGGTCCCTTGGGGCCCAGCTCAGCCTTCTAGCCCAGGCCCAGCCCCTGGGGTCAGAGGGTGGCAAAGGGCACTGCATAGGAAAGGGGGCTCTGGGTCACCCCTCCTCGCCTGCCCGGGTGGTCGTGGTGGTTCTGCTCCGTCCTAATTAGAGGTCCCTTAGAAGCTGCAACTGAAAAATCACAGAGGTGGTGGGAACCCACGCCTCCCCCTCCCCCTCCCCCTGCCACGCCTCCCCCTCCTTGGTCCCCCCAAGGCAATGAGCCCAGGATGAGGGAGGTTGCTGGGTCCCCACAGGCTGTGATTTTTTTTTACTATCTCCTCCTCCCGTTCATGGCACATCTCAGCCTGGAGCAGCCTGAGCTTTGCTCGGTCTGCTGTTCTCCCTCTCCCAGCACCATCCACACAGAGAAGGGCACAGTGTGGTCCAGGATGGGAAGGCCTTGCTCAGGAGGCTGCCCAGGGAGCTGCGTGTGGGATCTCGCTCCTGGGCTCCTGGCTCTCCGCAGCCCAGCTTCTAGGCTCTTACTCCCACCGCCTCCCCAGAGCAGAGAGGAGTGCCTCCCATCGCCTACACCCCAGGGGGGTGACAGCACCCTTGACTCAAGCCGCCTGAGCCCCAGACACCAACTTCTGGGCGGCCTTTGAGGAGGGGAAGGGAAGTACCAGAGCTGACTCTCTAGACCGCCTTCACTCCCCAGAATCACCAGGCCTAGAGCTTGCCTTTGACCCCCCTAAACCCCAGTTTGGCTCCAGTTCAGCAGAAGCCCTCATTCCAGATTCAGTCCCACCTTCTAAGAGTTATGGTAAAAAGAGGAACCAATATGAAATTCTCTTCATGCCGAACCTCCCACTCCTAGGCTCTCTGTGTGACCTTGGGCAAAGTTCTGCCCTCTCTGGGCTCCTGTTTCCCTGAGAATCTCTAAAGCATACCCTGCCTTGAGGAGTCTTACCTTATTTCCTGGGGAGCCCAAAAAAGCTGAAGGAAGATCCCCTCTTTTTTTCTGAGTCCTCCCAGACCCTCCCCTCAGGCACCAATGGGGGTCAGGAGCTTTGGATGAGGTTGGCACCCCGTTTATTGGAGAAGACCCCAGAACCCACCCCCTGAGGTCCTGGGGGGCCTCGGCATCTCCTCCGTCGTGAGTACTGGGCCAGGAAACAGAGCTCCCAAGAGTCAGGTCTAGCGGTTGACTGAGAGAGGAGCCCGGCTGGGCCCGGGGGACCAGGATGCCTTCTGTCCAGCGGGGCAGCCCCCGTGGGTCCCTGGTGCAGCCTGGCCCATGTGTCCAACGCATGGCCCTTCCCCCACCCCACAGAGCGGGGGCTGCGCCCCATCACACGCTGGTTCTGCAGGTCTGCACCCCTGTGAGGCTGCCCCGGTGGGGCACGGGTTCCGTTGAGCCCTTGCTCCCGGCGTGGGTGACCCAGCGATAGCAGTCGGTCACGCGCTTATTGGGCGCGTGGGGGCCACAGCGGGTACAGTACACGATGCCCAGTGCAAGTAGGACCACCAAGAAGACGCATGTTGGCACTAGGAGTGCCACCAGCAGCCACCGATCATCCCTGCGGCTGCGGCCTGCTGGACTGGCCTCCCCCAGGGCTGTGGGGACTGCCGAGGGCAGCCACGGGGCCAGGTTGGGGTCAGGGGTACCTTCCCTTGGGACTTGTTGGGCTTTGGAATGGGAGTGTGTCGGGCCAGCGAGTAAGGTCTGTTTAGTGGGGCTCTCTGGGGGCAGGGGAGTGTGGAAGGCTGGGGGTTGGGTGGCAGCAGGCACGGGGACTTGATGGGCAGGCGACACAGGGGGCCTGGAGGTAGTGATTAGAGAAGATTGGACAGTGGAAGTAATGGGATGGTGGGTGGCCTGGGCTTTGAGGACCGGGATATCTGGGGTCACAGGGGTTTGACGGGCGCTGGAGGTGGTGACCAGAGGGGCGTGGTTAGCTGGGATTCGAGGCAAATGAGTGGCGTTCTGGGTATCTGGAAACATGGGGGACTGGTGAGCGGGGAACAGTTCAGGATATTTGGCTGAGATACTTGGGGGCCGGTGGGCAGGGGTCGGTCCTGGGTGTGTGGCAGAGATAACGGGGGGTCGGTGGGCAGAAGGCACATCTGGAGAGTTGGCTGAGATCTTGGGGAACTGGTGGTCAGAGGGCAAAGCTGGCTGTACTGCAGGGATCACGGGGGGCTGAGGGGCAGGGATCAGGGGTGGACGCGTGGCAGAGACAATAGGGGGTTGGTGGGCAGAAGGCAGTGGGGGGCGTGTGGCAGAGACCACCACAGGCCGGGTGACAGAGAGCACTGAGGAGTGGTAGGGGACCCTAGGGGCACTAAGCGGGGGTGGCCAGGTGGGGTCCAGGTAGGGCATCCGTGACTCTCTGTCCTCTGGGAAGCTAGGTCTATAGGCCAGGCCAAAGTCAGGTGACTGCGTGGCCTCCATCCACGGGATCCCAGGCATCTCTGTCCAGCCACCATCGAAGACCTCCCAGGCTTCATCTTCATCCTCTTCATCCTCCCCATCATCCAGCAACTCGTCCCCAAGGTCCTGGGAAGCCCGGGCGCCCACGGCCCCAGCGGGGCTGCAGCTGATGCCATCAGCCTCCAGCTCGTGGCCCTCGCTGCAGTAGCACTCAAAGCCACCAACGTAGTTGACGCACATCTGCTGGCACACGCCGGCAATCTGGCATTCATCTGTGTCCACGCAGCGGTGCGGCTCATCCTCGGCTGGCCGGAAACCCAGGCGACAGTGGCAGCTGTAGCCCTGTGGCCCTCCAGGCTCACACTGCTGCTCACACAGGGCATGGGCACAGGGGTCCTCGCAGCTGCGCCCGTCCACTGCCAGCCGGAAGCCCTCGGTGCAGCGACAGGACACCCGACCGTCCGCCTCCTCCACGCACTCGTGTTCACAGCCCCCGTTGTCCGGGCCGCAGCCAGTACCGGGGCACAAGGGCCCAGTCCGCGACCAGCCCACGCCACCGTCAGGCTGCTTCACGCAGAGCAGAGAGGCTTCTCTGCCAGCCTGGCACGGCACGGCAGCCACAGAGCCGAAGGGCAGCCACTGAAACTCTGCAGAGACCAGGTGGAAGGGCGTGGTGTAGACGGCGGGGCCGGCCTGGCCTGCCTCATCGGGCAGCGCTGGGCAGGAGCCCTCGAAGCCAAACTGGCACAGGTAGCCGTCGACGGCCAGCGTGCACGAGCCCTCGAGCCAGCGATGCTCGCCACTCGCCTCAAGGGCCGCACAGCGCTGGGCCGGGCAGGGCCCACCCGTGGCGGGCTGGGCCCAGTTGGTGAAGGCCGTGTCCTGGTCCCCTGTGGTCCACGTGAAGCCCCGCAGTGGGCGCTGAGGCTGGCAGTGCCGGGCCTGCCGCTGCAGCCCGATCCACAGCAGCCGGCTGGCCGGGCCGGGGCCCACCAGGCTGTCCACGCTCCGGGCCTCCTCGGGGGTCCGCGGCGTGGCCAGGTCGCCCCCCAGCTCACGGCAGGCCCGCCAGGCCTCCAGGAAGGTGCGGCGCCGCGGGAAGAGCGCGTAACAGCTGCCGGGGCCGCAGGCAGCGCGGGGCTCGGCGGCCCAGGGGGCCTGGCCCAGCGTAGGCACGGCGGCCGCCCAGGCCAGCAGCAGGCGCAGCAGCATCGCGACGCCCCCTGACTGGCCCGGGCCCGGCCGGCAGCCGCTCTTGACAGGGGGAGGGACTGGGGCCTCCGGCGGGCGGGCCGGGGGCGGGCCCGGGCCGGGCTCAGGCCTTGTAAGGAGTGGGCTGGGGCCGCTGCCAGCTCCCTTCTCTCGCTCCCCGGGGGCCGCCAGAGCAGGAAGCAGTCGGGCGGGGGGCAGGGGTGGGGGGGGGTGCTGGGAGTGGGGGCAGGGGAGGGGAGGAGGCGCTGCTAACGGGCTGGGAGTCGAGGAGAGGAGGCTGGACGACCCTCAGAAAACTCCAGCGCCGTCTGGGGCTCTTGGCGGAGGGTTGAGGTCGCTTCCCAGAGACTCACAGAGACCCCAATCGGGACACACTGACCTCATCACACCCGTGAACAACTGCTTGTCATGTGTGTGGAAACATGCTCTGACTCACGCTCTCACATCACACACGTGTGTATGCTCCTCTCCACACACAAGAGCACTCTCTCGATACTCTGTCCCTTCGTCCCAGGTTGCACATACTCTGACATGCTAAACCCTTTAGGTGTACATGCGAAAGTGGTGTGGCGTTCTGCAGGCCCTAACACAGGAAGTCACCCACCTTCGCATGCAGGCCCTGGACGTGGGAAGCACCTCGATCACACAGGCGTGGGCATCCGCAGCCCTCATTTATATACTGAGCTCCTACCTCTGCCCTCAAGCCTCCTGGCTCCAGCTGGACCGGGTGTTGGGGGTGGCCGGGGAAGGAGGAGGGGCAGGGGGCTGCCCTCCCTTCACCTCTGCTCAGCCTGGGGCCCTGGGAACCTGGACTTAGAGGGGGAGGAGGCGGCCCCCAAACAGGAAATGCTTCTCTGGGCTCCCTACTGCAGGAGGGCAGGGTGCATGGGGGAGGGGGTGGGCAGGGTGAACAGGGCTGGCTGGGAGGGGACTGGTGAGAGGCCACGTATGGACATGGGGCGCACAATGGTACACACGTGTGTGTGACACAGCCGTCACATGTGTGGAGCCCTCCTTGCCCCCAGACAGGGCCTGCTGCGCAGGCCTGGCTGGGGTCCTCTTCCCGCCCCTCCTGGAAGCCTCTGGAGGCATGTGTACTGAGCCCATTATTCAGGATGGTCCCTGGGGAGCTGGTTGTCAGATTAACCCGTGCACACCCACTGCACTCTTAGCAGAAATTTGAGCCGGGGCGGGGATGCTGAGAAGAGGTTCTGCCCCTCAGCGTGCTGTCCTGATCCGGCTTCCCACTCTGCCACAATCGGCTGTGTGACTGCAGGAAGTCGCTGACCTTCTCTGGGTCTCCATTTTTCTTACCTACAAAACGGGGCTAACGTGTCAGGGCCCTTCAGCTCAGCAGGGCTATTGTATCACGGCACTCAGGGTGTGCAAACGTGCTTTGTCAGCTGCAAAGCATGAGACAAATGTTCCTTAGTCTTCTGAGCAAATCTGGGGGAGTGGGGTGGGGGATGGAACCAGGGCGGCTTTGCTAACCTTCTTACAGTGGCAGGGCTGGCCTTGCAGACGCAGCCAATCCCCTTGAGAACCAGGACTTTGGAAGGGCTTGCTATATGCCAGGAAGGTCATTCTTTCAAGGTTTACATCTGTGAAGCACAGAGAATTATCCCCCTTCTCATGAGAGGAAAGTCAATGCGGGGCAGTTCATCCTTCCCCTGGCTCAGACCCAAAGCCTTGAGGTCATCCTTGACTCCTCTTTCTCCCACACCCCACATCCAATCTCTCAGAAAATCCTGTTGTCTTCACCTTCAGAACAGATCCAGAATCTGACTGCATCTCACCACCTTTGCCACCCATGTCTGGCCCAAGCCACTACGCTTGTCCATTTAGATTTGTGCAACACTCTCTCCTCTGGTCTCTCTCTTGCCTTCTCCATCCTGCCAGAGGGATCTTTTTAAACCCCAAGTCAGATCCAGTCACCCTCCTGCTCAGAACCCTCGAGGCCTCCGTCTCAACTCAGAAGAAAGGCCAGTCTTTACCACGCTCGGCCTCCAGGCTCTTGTGATCTCCCCACAAACTCCCTCTCTCATCCCTCTCCCTTCCCCTCATTCCCTCTGCTCCAGCCACTCTGGCCTGTGGATGTTCCTTAAACTCACCAGGCACATGTCTACCTCAGGGCCTTTGTATTGGCTGTTCCTCTGCTTAGAACACTCTTCCTGAAAGATGCAAAGTCTCTGCTTCTTCACTTTCTTCAGGTCTCAGCTCAGGCATCAACATCCCAGACCACCACCCTCCTCCGCCATACGCTGGGGCTCCCTGGCCCCCTGGTCTTGTTCCATTTTTCTCCTTTGCACTTACCCCTATCTGACGTGGTATATATTTGCTTGCTGGCCTGAATTCCCCAATAGCCAGGGTTTCTCGCCTTCGGTATTATTGAGATTCAGGGCTGGGTAATGATACTTTCTAGAGACTGTGTTGTGCATTGTAAGATGTTTAGCAGCATCCCTGGCTTCTGTCTAGATGCCAGTAGCATCCCTCCAGTTGGGACAATAAAAAATGACTCCTTGGGACTTCCCTGGTGTTCCAGTGGTTAAGACTCCACGCGTCCACTGCAGGGGGCGCAGGTTCCATCCTGGGGAACTAAGATCCCGCAGGACTCACGGTGCGGCCAAAAAAAAAAAAAAGACTCCAGACATTGCCAAATGTCATGTCCCCTGGGGGCAGCATTGCCCCTAGTGGAGAACTCCAGCCCTAGGAGACTGCGAGCTCCATTTGGGCAGGGTCATTGTCTTATTCCCTACTGTATCTCCTGAGCCTGGAAAGCTCCTGGCCCACAGATGCTGCTCAATGGGTTTTGCTGAACGAAAGAATGAATGAACGCACGCATGAATGAGTGAATGAGACTCAGCTAAGTGAAGAATCTGGCTCAGGGCAACGCAGGGGGGGTGATGCGATTCTGCCTGGAGCCAAAGCCCACCTGCTCCCCACATTCACCCAGCCTTCCCCAGAAGTCACACCATCCCAGGCCTGGGAGATCCCTGGAAATCAGCAAGCTTTTTTGTGGGTGGGTACACTGAGGCCCAGGGAGTCTCAGAGAGTTTGTGTGGGAGGCCTCGGACCCTTCTTCCAGTTCTTTTTGCTGCAGTGCCCTGAGGAGTCGTTGGAGCAGTCTGAGAGTTGGGTATGATGTCAAGAAATGAGGATGGAAGGAAGGCATGATGGGAAGAAGGCACAGCCTAGACAAAGTTACTGAGCTGGGAGAGCTCAAGATGTGTTTGGAGAATACAAAGGACTCTGCCGGGCCCGGAGGGAGGTTTAGGGTTAGAGGGACAGTGAAGACTGGAGAGAAAGTATCAGAAACGGGGTAGAGGCCTGGCCTGGAAAGCGATGGAGCTGCCCCTGGAAGGCTGGCCTCCATCATGGGGGTCACGGGGAAGAGGCGTGATGAGAGATCCCTGTGGCTGGTATGCGGTGGGTGGAGGGGGGACTGGAGGCCAGGGACCAGTCAGGAGGTTGCTGCAATAGTCTGGGAGAGGGGAGGGAGCTGGCTGTAGATCTGGGTAGCAAGGCGGGGCAGGCTGGGGAAGGCAGCCGCTAGAGGCTCTTCAGGGGCGGGCGGGGGCTGGCCGGAGCCTGGTCCAAGGGTGTGGCGGTCCCAGTCATGATTCGGGCAATGGCCAGTGCTGGGGCGTCTGAGGGGAGGCTGCAGGCCGTCTGGCGAGTGGGTGGGTCAGATCAGAGGTCAGGACTACAGCCTCAGTGGGGGTGAGGCATTGGGGGGCAGGCAGGAGGAGGAGGGTCAAAGGCCAAATTCCAGATGGCCTGGCTGGGCAAGTGGAGGGAAGCCTGAGCCAGGAGGCGGGCGGTAGTGGGGAGGAGTGGGACACCCTGACCCCAACAAGACTAAGGGTTTGGTAGGTAGAGAATGAGACTTGGAGATGCACCTGGGTGCCCAGTTTGGGTGGGCATCTAGCACTCACTTACCCCCCACCCCCAGGGCCATCCATGTTGGGAGAGGTGAGGTGGAGGCTACCTAAGGTTTCCTTGGTGGCGCAGTGGTTAAGAATCCACCTGCCAATGCAGGGGACACAGGTTCGAACCCTGGTCCAGGAAAATCCCACATGTCGCGGAGCAGCTAAGCCCGTGCACCACAACTACTGAGCCTGAGCTCTAGAGCCCGCGAGCCACAACTGCTGAGCCCACGTGCCACAACTACTGAAGCCTGGGCGCCTAGAGCCCGTGCTCTGCAACAAGAGAAGCCACTTCAATGAGAAGCCCGCGCACCACAACAAAGAGTAGCCCCCGCTCACCGCAACTAGAGAAAGCCCATGCAAAGCAATGAAGACCTAACCCAGCCAAAAATAAACAAATGAATGAATGAATTAATTAAAAAAAAAAAGAATTTCCTACCCTCGTCAGGAGAAGGTATTTAGTGGGCACAGCATCATGGATTTGGGGGTGAGGGGATAGAGGGGGGCTTGTTGTGGTCTTCATGCCAGTCCCGTTCAGCCGGACTCATCTTGATTCCCCCATAGCACAGAGAAGATGCTAACTGATGCAATAAATGCTTGGAGGATGGGGGGATGGATGGATAGATGGATGGGTGGACGGATGGATAGATGGATGGATTTAGGAATGAGTAAGTGGATGGATGGATAGATGGCTAAGTAGATGGGTGTGTGGATGAGAAAATGTTTAGATGCGTGGTTGGGTACAGGGAATCAGGCAGAAATGCTAATTTATAATTAGCTGCCACCGTGATGGATGGCACACTCAGAATGTAACCCTATGGGTCTGTAGGAGTGCAGCCCAGGAGGACGGGACAGCTTGGGTCACCATCAGCAGGCAGCATGCGTGACGCTTCCCGGTTACCACACAGCCTGTTTTCTCCGTTGGGGCCTGAGGCCAATGTGTCTCCCTGGCTGGGGTGGGGACAGCTCAGGACACCAGGTGTGGCTGACTCACATTGGGAGTCAGGAGGCTGGGGTTCCCTGCTCTGATCATGGCCCTTTTGGGGAGAGCTCACCTCAGGAGGGCCATGGAAACAGAAGCCCACTTCCCCAGAAGGAACGTTGTCTTCCAGCTACTGGGACAAGCCAGACGGTGATTCTGGATGCAGTATGTGGGCCTGTTGGTGTTGGGGTGAAGGCGGCTTGCAGAGGGACTGGCCCTCAGAGGGCCCAGTGGAGAGGCCAGCATGGGGGAGCCGAGTGTGATTGGGGGGCGCCCCCCCCGGGCAGGAGTCCTAGAGAGCATTGGCATGAGGGCCGCTGAGCCAGCACATTGCTTTGTGTACAAATCACCTCCTTTCCTCCTTTCTCTTTTGTCCCCATCCCCCCACCTCTCTCCATTTCTAAATTCTTCCCAAACCACCCCAGCCTTCAGGCTTCAGGAGGAAGGGCCAACGGGTGGGCGGGAGGCGCCCGGTCTTGGGTGGGAGAGGTCCCAGGGCAGGAGTGGGGAGGGAGGGGAATCTGGGAAGGAGGGGGTTGATTGCGGCCCCCTCCCCTGCCCCACGTGCTGTGCCACACCCTGTGTGCTTCTGGATGGGAGAGACCCACAGGAGGGGTGTGTTGCTGGACCAGACAGGGTGGGAGAGAGAGGCTTGGAGAAGGTGGGACCCAGGATGAAGGGTTGTCTTCCAGGCCTGGCCCCTGGGGTAAAGGATTCTGACAGCTGGAGGGGGCTGAGGTGGGGCAGAGGTGTCTTTGTCATACAGAGAGACTGTGTGTTTGTGGATGTACCTTGGTGTCTGTGCATGACCGTGTGTGTGTGTGTGTGAGCATGCGCGCACGCTTGTGAAAGCCTGGCACTGCTGTGGGTGTGCACAGCTGGGTGACGTGTTGTCCTCGAGGGCCCGCACGTGTGCCCACAGCTGTGAGGGGAGAAGCATATGGCTGCCCCTGGATTGCCCAACCTGGGCCCAGCTGGAGCCCCAGTCTCTCTCCTGGCAGATGCCTGACCTGAACATCTGGCCACATCTGCCCAGGGGGCCATGAGTCCTGGAGCTCCCATCAGAGCTAGAGGGGCCCGGCCCTTCCACTCAGTGTTCACACGGCCCAGAGAGGGACGTGGCTTGCCCTAGGTCACACAGGCGGAGGCAGAGCGGGGACTGTACCTGAGCCTGGGGATCCCAGGACAGGTGCTCTCCCGGCCCTCACTGTTCTTGTCCTCCCTCTGGAACCCTTTGCCCGTGCAGCTCCATGGAGCATCCCTGAAGCTGGTCCTGCCTTGGCCCTGCCGTGTGCTCCAGGGACGTCCCGGATGGCCCTTCTCGGGCCACAGCTTCCTCATCTGTGTGAAGGGTACCTATGCGAGTGGACTCTGATCCCTGTGGCATCTGGCAAAGGCCTGCCACCCAGGGTGACCCACTCTTCCCCGTTTGCTGAGGACTTGCCTGGTCTCAGCACTGCAAGTGCTGTGTCCCTGGAGCCCCCTCAGCCCCGGGCAAACAAAGATGGTTGGTCATCCTGTCTCCAGGGACATTTCTCTTTCCACCACATTCTTTCCATTGCTACCCTGGTCTCCGCCCCTGCCATCTCCACTGGCACCTGGAACTTTCCCCTTCTCTTCCTGCCCGTTCACATTCCCCGGGGACCTTTGTGTCTCACTGTCCCTCCCTCTGACTGCAGGGTCTCTTCCTCCCTGTTCCTCTCTTCCCTCTCTGTCGGGGTCTCTAGCTCCCCTGTCTGTCTCTGGGGTCCCTCTTTCTCCTCTCCTGTCCCCAGCATTGTCACCTTGTTGGTTTCTGGGGTCTCTCTGTTCTCTGCCCTCTTCTGTTTCCCCCCTCTCCATCTCTGGTGTCTCACCCGCTCTGTCTCCCTGGTCCTGTCCCCGGGTCTCTGGCTTGCCACCTTCCCTGGGTGGTCCAGGCCTCCCTCGCTCCTCTCCCCCAGCTCGCACCCCCAGTGCTGGCTGGGGTGGGAGCCAGGTCTGGGGGCTGTGACCGGGCTGGGAAGGGGAACCCAAGCAGACATGGTATTTATGTTAGGACTTCAAAGTGGAGCAGAGCCCGAGGCGGGGGTGGTGAGGGCTGTCAGGGGTGGGAGGGGTGGGAAGATGGCGGGCAGAAGCCAGACTGAGGTCAGCTCAGGCCCCTCCCTGGTGAGGGTCTCCTTGGTGACACACACCTCCCCCGTGGGGACACTGAGACCCAGAGTAGGAACAGAGTGGGCTATTTTGGTGCAGAGTTCCAAGAAAGGCACTTCCTGCACCCCCGCCCTGTCCCCTCCTTTCTTTCTTTCTGTCACCCTGCAGGAGCAGCTGCGTCCTCTGAGCATCAGCCCGGCCTGGGAGGCAGGGGCTCCGGGGGCAGCAGGAGCAGAGGGCTGCATCTCAGCAGGAAAACATCCCTGGCGCTGGGACAGGAGCGCGTTCTCAGCTCTCTGGCAGAGGTCTTGCCTGGCAGGGCAGCGAGGGTCTGTAACCCTGTCGGCCCCGACTGGGCCAGGCTGGTTCAGCCCCTCGAGGCCTCTGGGGGCCACTCGGGCTGCCTGCCCCAGGGCCCAAGGGGCCAAGATGGCCGTGAAGGTCACCCCACCCCTGCCCCCCCACCCTTGGCCTAACCCCTGCTAAAGACACCCAGCTGCTGGGGCCGGGAAGGCACGGGGTCAGGGGCCCAGGCCATGGGCGGGGTGGGCAGGAGGGACTGATTGTCTCATCCTGCGACTCAGATCTGTGTCCTAAGCCCCTCCCAGGAGCCAGACCCAGCAGACACCCCTTCAGCCTGGGCCACCCCCTCGGGAAGCCCCCCTCCCAGACCAGAGGCTTGCTCTGGACCCGAGACCCTCTGATCTGAAGCCCACCCAGGCCTCCAAAGCCCCTGCCCCTGGACCAGTCTCCCCCCCCCTTCCCCAGGCACTTCCCGTGAATCACTCAGGCTGGAATCTGATGAGCTCAGGCCTCCCCACCCAGTGCTGCCGGCCTCTGCCTTCTGCCTGGCCAGTGGGGTCACCACGCCCCCAAGAGGGTCTTCTCAGCAACTCCCAGCCCCCAGCAGGGTCCACAATGGGGTGGGGTAGCTGAGTGGTGGCAGGGATAGGCCACGGCTGGGGGTGAGATTAGTCAGGAGAAGGACTTGGACCTCTTTTGCATCATCAAAAATGTATGTGTGTCGTTATGTTGTATGTGTATCTCTGTGTGTGTCTGCACTTGTCTCTGAGTTTGTGTGTGTGTCTGCACTTCCACGCCTGTGCAGCGTGGGAAGCAGCAGGCATGTCCGAGAGGGGGCCTTGGGTATGTCAGCGGCAGTCCTGCAAGGGTAGGTGTAAGCGTGCCATGAGGGTCCTTGTGGAGCAGGTCACCACATGTCTCTGTGTTGGCCTGTCTCCATGTATGTGCGTCAGGGTGTCACATTCTGAACCCGAGAGGGAGAGTGTGAGGGAATATCTCTGAGTTTGCAGATCTAGGGATGTCTGCGTCAGGGTGTGGCTCAGAGGAGGGGCCAATGTGTGTCACTGTGTCCCATCCTGCAGGGCATGAATGGCTAACAGTGTCAGGGTGTCCTAACACTCTGGGTGTTCCTGTTAAGGGTGGCGGTGCTCAGGCTTCACTGTAGGTGACCCTGGCAGGGTAGGGTGTCACACAGCCTGTGTGCAAATGTGAGTCAGGGTGTTTGCGTGTTAAGCTGTGGACATGAAGGCGGTCACAAGGCCATGGCGGGGAGTTAACTGCTTGGTGTTGAAGTTGAGTCAGGGCGTTTGCGTGTTAAGTTGTGGGCATGAAGGCGGTCACAAGGCCATGGCGGGGAGTTAACTGCTTGGTGTTGAAATTGAGTCAGGGTGTTGTGGGTCTCAATGACCGCTTTCCTCACCACCCTGGCAGGGTCCTCTCTCAGGCCACCCCACAGGCCTGGCTCCTGAGCCTGCCTGGCCAGAGAGCCCTGGGGGGAAGAGGCCGCTCTCTCATTCCCTTCCCAACCTCCATTAGCAGGATCCCCATTCGCAGGACGGTCCCAGGGCCCTTCCTGGCACCAGGCCCTGCACAGGTCCTCTGAATGCCCTTGGTTCCCCGGGGGGGGGGGGGGGGGGGGGGAGGCCTCAGGAGAGAAGGGAACCTGGCATGTGACTGGGAGTGGGGCACGCCCGCCCCCTGGTGGCAGCAATGGAGGATGTGCCGCCCCATGTCCCAAGCCATGGGATGAACAGTTAGGCTGAGTCTTCAATCACTCCACATATATTTACTACATGCCAGTTCCGGGCCAGGCATTGTTCTAGGCCCCCAAGATTCAGCAGGGAACAAGGTCGACTTGGCTCTGGCCTTCTGGTGAGGAAGACAGACAATAAACAAACTCACACAGGGAACTACTGTGAGGTGATAAGTGCAACATTTCCAAGTGAGGAAATGACTCTGCTGCTCCTCCAGAGATCCAAGCGTCAGGGTTCCAGCCCTGCCCTGCAGCAGTGGATGCTGGAAATGGCACGGCACCTCTCAGAGCCCTGACTTCCTCTTCCAGAAGGCCAAAGGTGGAAGGCAGTAGTGGGAGTGGGGGGGGGGCAGTACAGAGTCCGAGCGCACAGTAGGCCGTTACTGCCCAGATCACAGCTGTCTCCCTCTGGCTGGGGCTGCGGATGCTTGGTCCATACGGACACAACAGATTGCTGAGTGGATGAGTAAACAACTCCTTCTGTTTTGGAGGATTGCAGAATCCGAAGCTCCACGGAACCTGGTGTCTGAGTCCTCTGCCCTGTAACAAGCCACTTTGCCTGAGCAAGCCTCAGTTTCCTCATCTATAAAATGGGGACAATAAGATCAGTTCTAGACCAGCCTGTCATTGCCTGCCCTGCCTGGAGCCCCAACCCCTGTCTCATGACCCTTGGTCATGCTGATTTATCTGGCCGGGACCCCTAACCCATCAGAATTTCTTCAGAAGGTAAACCAGAAGATTCAGGGAGCAGGCAGGGCCTGGCAGTGCTCCAATGAGCCACTGCTGGGGGCATGCTGAATTCTCAGAGCCAGGAATTAGGACTGAGCATGGGAAGGAGGTGGGAAGGGCTTGCAGAGGCCCCCTCGCAGGGGCCCAGAAGCCTCAGCCAGCCCTAGTTCCCATGAGACCAGCTCTTCATCCGGCCCTGGGGTTCTCTGAACACCCCCTGCAACCATTCCAGGTCCTTCCTCTGAGACTGAACTTGAGACATCCTGTGTTTGGTTCCCAGAACCCAGCCCTCCCTTAACCTCCCAGCCCGCTGCCCTTCCCTCTTAGTTATCAAACTCCAATTAGTGGACAACATTTATTGTGCGCCTGTGGAGTGCCCAGCACTGTACAGGGCACTCGGGTGGGTGCGGGACTGGGGGGGACATACAAAAGAGTGAAGGGAGACTCCCCACCAGCGAGAAGCTTGTGGGGGGCAGGTAGAAGTGGGGGAAGTTAGAGCTGCTGATGGCCTAGTGAGAAATTTGGGAGCCCTGCAACTTGGGCTGTATCTGGAGGGTCTGAAATCCCAATGTCCAGGATTTCTACCTTCCAGCTGTCATGTCTGATATATGAGCCGATGTCCCTTTGCGCTCAGTGTCTGAGGGAGCACCTCAGAGACTGGGTAGGGTCCTCCGTCCACCAGGGGCTAGTTCCTTCCCAGGGAGTGGTCCCCTGAGGCTGGCCTCATTCAGACCCCTGACTCCCAAGACAGCTGAGGGCCAGAGGTCTTGGCCCTGGCACTGTCCCCAAGTTGCCTGGCAGCTGCCAGACTGCAAACCCCGTGACCACCTACACTGCCGCTGCCCTGGAGCTGCGTTCGTCCATCAGGTCACCCTCTTGGCAGCTTCCTGAGCCATGTGCACCCCCTTGTGGTTGTTGCTGGTATTTTCTTTGCTCATTTGTTGCCTGATCCGGGCCTCCCTTTGGGGTCTACCGGACCTTGAGGGTTAATTTACTGGTGGTTTAGAACACAAGGAGTAGCTGGAACCTGACCCCTGGTTTGGGTGTGGGGATCCCAATGGCCTCCTGTGTGGTGTCTTAGGAGTCACTTTCCCAAGCCTCAGTGGGTAAAAAGCCAGGCCCTGTGTCCCGTAAAGCTCTTGTGAGGTCCAAGAGAGTCAAGTGCAGAGAAGATGATTTCCGAATCCTCACCTCACTTCAGAAGCCTGTCTCCTCTGTCCCATTCCCTTGGGACATCACAGTGCCTGGGAGGACTTCCCATCTTGGGGAAAGACCAGAATGTGGGTGTTCTCTCAGCTGGACCCGACCCAGTCCCCAGGGCTGCCTGGAGAGCCTCTCCCTTCTGTGAGAGTGAAGAACAGACCCTTGGAGAGGTGTGTGTATGTGTGTTGCTAGCATCCAACCTCCTTCCCTCCCCTTTCCCCTAGTCTGAGCTCTGCTTTGCCACAAAACCATCCATTCTGACCCATGGAAGACTTCTGGGAGAAGGTAGGGCAGCAGTAGCACCCCGACTTCACAGATGAGGACACTGAGGTTTGGAGGTGCTTGGCCTCCAGGTGGTCTGGGCAGCACTGGGCCCCAACATCTTGCTGCCTCCCCAAATCCTCCTGACACCCAGGAGTGGGTGGGGCCTTTCAGGGCCTTGAAGCCCCACCCTCCACTGCCAGAGGTCGGGCCCCTGTTTGATTTGTCCCCTGTTGGGCACACTCACCACTGCGGGACGGCTGGCCTCCAGCTGGGGGAGAAGGATGAGAGGCCAAGGGGCCTTGGGCCCTTCGTCTGGGGCCCCCCCCAAAACCCCCTGGGCTTTACTCCAGTGCCCAGATGTGGCCAGTCCCGGCACCTCCCAGCAGGTGTGATCAGAGGGCTAGACAGTCAGAGGAGGTGGCAGACACGGAGCGGCCCGGGGTGGGGAAGACTAGGGGGCTGTGCCTTGGCCAGTGGGGTGGATGGCTCTGAAAGGCCTTCCCCCCAGGCTCAGAGTTTTCTGCCCCAAATGGCCCTTCTGCCCACTCCCAGCTACTCCTCTGCTGCCTGGCTTCCCTCAGCCTCTGGCCCCCTTGGCTGGGCAGGGCCTCCCCTGGCCTGGTCCTCGCCCCCCTCGGCCATCGTCTCAGACTCTCCCCTGCTGTCCCTGGGACTGGCTTTGACCTTGGTGTCCCCATCTCCCCGGCCCCCTTTCTCCTGCTCCCTGCCCTCTGCCTCTGGCCTCCCACTGCCCTCCTCTGGGGCAGCCCCCGGGGAGGTGCCCTGGGTCTCGCGCCACTCTGTCCGGCGATAGATGAGGTAGCCGGTGGTGGGGAGCTGGTGGGCCAGGGCTCCGGGGGGCAGGCGGTGGTAGTCCTCCTCCTTGTATAGGAAGAGGCTGAAAGTATCAGGCTGGGTCACCCGGAACTTGGTGGCACAGAGCTTATTCAGCATGGCAATCGAGGCCCCTGGGGGCACGGCTAGCGTCTTGGAGGTACAGCCACTGCTGGGGTCCTGATAGGCTACGCGGAGGAGGTGCTGTGCAGGAGAAGCAAAATCAAGAACTCAGTCCTGCCTGGTGCGAATCTGGCTGCAAAGCTTGAGGTCTCAGTAGAAGCTCTGCAGGAACAGGGCTGGGATGGTACATATCCAGTGGTAGAACCAGTGGCAAAAGCTTTGTGAATAAGGTGAGCTCTGAGCAGGGGCTCTGAGGAAGGGAGGGATGTGCTTGGGCTAGCGGGTCACAGCTGCAGGCTGGAAGGACGCCCCAGCAGGCCTCTACAGCCTAACAATCCTACTCAGGTAGAGCTTACTCTGCGCCCTCAGTACTTGTCGTGAATTAACCCATTTCATCCAAATATCAACCCCAGGAGGTAGATACTATTACCCCATTTTATAGACAAGAAAATTGAGGCACAAAGAGGTTATATAACTTGCCCAAGCTCCCAGAGCCAAAAAGCAGCAGAGCCAGCATTTGGATCCAGGATCTGGCTATCAAATCTGGACTCTTAGCCAAGGCTAGAAAGGGTCTCTTGACTGCATGGAAGGAGGGTGAAGGGCAGAGATGCTGTTTGGCTCTGAGGACACCACGCCTGAGCCCAGATGGGAGGGTATGGGGGTCACGGGCTGGAAGCCTGAGTCCAGTTGGGGGCCAGAAGCCAGGATCTGCCTGTGTCCCTTTCCCTCCCCATGTCATGTCTCAGTTTCCTCATCTGTAAAATGGGGATAATAATGATCCCACTTCAGAGTTTCTGTGAAGATTCAAGGCTGAGCCGCCAGAGCACTGAGCACAGTGCCGGCTCGTGGAACGCAGCCTCTAGAAAGCCTGGCTCGGACGTGTGTTACGCACGGGGCGCTGTTTCTGTCGTGGGCTAATGCAGGACTGGCCTTTCCCCTTCCCCCTCCTTTCCTGGGTCTCATTGGGCAAAGGAGAGGACTGTGCCAGACAATGCCAGACTCCCCCCGGGGGTGGCCAGTCCTGTTACCTGGAAGCTGTGGGTGGCGGGCAGGCGGCGCTGCTCCCAGAGGCTGAGGGAGGACTGCAGCTCCTGCGAGGGGCTCAGCGGGAGGGTGTGGGCCTCGTTCAGGCCACTCAGCAGGACCAGGCTGGCCGAGAGGCTGGTCAGGTAGTAGCCGCCTGGGACACAAGAAGAGGAATGAGGCTCAGGCTGGGCGTGAGTGACCTGCTCCTTCCGCCTCCTCTGCTCAGTCAGGGCGCCCCAGCCCCACCCAGACAGAAGGGGCGTGTGTGGGGTTCCTCACCCTCTCCAGTGAGCAAGGCAGGCTCCAGCAGCTCTGACATGTACTCGGCCTCCAGCAGCAGCTCAGGAAGGTCGCACTGGGCCAGGACGAGGCTCAGCAGTGGGAGGAATTCATCGGCCCCTGCACCCTCCCCTGTGGTGGTGGAGGAGGAAGCTTCAGGCTCCTCTGGGACCCCAGGGTCAGAATCCACTACTTATCTTAGACAAGGACCCTCCCCTCCGCCTGCCAGGCCTTGGGCACTGTGGTCTCTATGGCAACCAGGGGGCAAGGCCTGGGGAGTGGATACTCTGCTTTCTGGGCCACAGTTTTACCATCTGTGAAATGGGAGGGTTGGACCCTTTTTCTTTTTTTCCCCCTCCCTGCTGTGCCATTCCTGGAGCCTCTGTCTGGTGGCCTGCCTCTGACTTGGCAGGAGCCAGTGGGAGGTGGTGGGAGGGGGCATACCTGCCTGGGTCCTCAAGGCTGTGTAGAGCAGCTTGCAGGCCTGCAGGAGCCGCTTGACCTGGGCGCTGGGTGAGTAGGCACGAAGTAGCTGCAGTAGCTTCTGGCGCACCTGTTCCATCTCTACTGGGGAGGGCAGGCTTAAGTGGGACCCGAAGGCTCTGGGGCCCTGGGCCCGGGCCAGGCAGAGGCCTTCAGCCAGGCGGCCCAGGGAGCCGTTGGTGGAAAGACGGCGCCACAGGCGGGCCACCAGGATGGGCCGGAGAGGCTTGAGCACGGAGCGATGCAGCGACTTCTCCAGGACGCATTCTGCGGGGGAGAGGTAGGCTGGGGTCAGGGGAACCAGGGGGGCAGAGTCCCTGGGAGGAAGGGCATGATCAGGAGAGGAGAGGGATGAAAAAGAGGAGGAACCTTGGGACTTCCCTGGTGGCGCAGTGGTTAAGAATCCACCTGCCAGTGCAGGGGACACAGGTTCGATCCCTGGTCCGGGAAGATCCCACGTGCCGCGGAGCAACTAAGCCCGTGTGCCACAACTACTGACCCTGTGCGCCACAACTACTGAAGCCCGTAAGCCTAGAGCCCGTGCTCCACAACAAGAGAAGCCACCACAATGAGAAGCCTGCTCACCACAACAAAGAGAAGCCCCTGCTCGCCGCAGCTACAGAAAGCCTGCATGCAGCAACGAAGACCCAACGCGGCCATAAATAAAATAAATAATAAATTAAAAAAAGATTTGGAAACTTGGTGACAGGGAGGCAGGCGGTGGACAGAATTTGCTTGAATGGTGGTGAGACAAGGTGGGTTTGTAAAGCCACAGAACAGACTGAGAGACAGGCTGGCAGTGTGGGGAGGCAGAGAGAGTGGAATGGGGAGATAGTGCTGAACCGGCAGAGCCCCGGGCTGGAGTCTCACCCAGCCTTTCTGGTGGCAGCAGCTTCTCCGGGCCCAGCTCCGCGCTCAGCATGGCTCGGGCCCGGCTCAGCGCCTCGCGGATACCCTGCAGCTCCTGGGTCTCAGGGCCGGCCCGCACCTGGGTCAGTAGGTCCTGCACCAGCTGGCCCACGGCTGTGTGTCGGTCCTGCATCAGCGCTGCGGCTGCCCGGCCCACCTGCCGCTCGGGCGCCAGCAGGGAGCAGAAGGCAGCGCTCATGGACCGAAGCAGCGGCCGCCGGCGGCCCAGGCGGGGTGAGGTTGCTGGGCTCCCCTGGGACCCTGGCACCCCCTCCTCCTCTGAGCTGCTGGGGGAGCCGCAATCCACCTCCTGGAGGGAAGGCAGTGGCGGGAGGCTGGGGCCGGTGCCCCCTGGCACACGGTACCCCACTGAGCTCTCCCTCCGCAGCAGCTGGCGAGAGGGCAACCTTTCTGTCTGGTTGGGGGCTGTCCCTGGCAGCACTGGGACTGGGGGAGGCGGCACAGCTGGTGGAGACAGGGGGCTGGAGGTCTCTGTGGACACACGCACTTTGAAGCTCCTCTTGAATTTCTCCCGCTTGGTGGGGCCCAGGTCCCCTGGGAACAAGGGGTTGAAGAAACACAAGGCAGCTCCAGTGCCCTGGTCCAGCTCTTGTGGGGACCGGGGCTTCAGCCTGGGCAGCAGTGGGCCTTCAGATGGGCCTGGCTGAGCCTTGGTGTTGAGGGAGGAGCTCCAGAACTCTAGGGAAGAGAAACAGGTTGGGGCCTCAGGTGGTTCAGGGAGGGGGCCCAACCGAGGGAAAGGCACAGGCTTCAGGCTGTGTGCCCATGCCTTCCCTTTCCCTCTTGGCCTCAGCTTGTCCATCTGAGCAACGGGTAGCAGGGGAGCCCTTACCAATGCCCAGATGGGAGATGGCTTCCAGCTCCTTGCGGGTGGCTGCCTGGCAGATGGCTCTGGGGAGCTGAAGCGGGAGGAGAAGAATGTCCCTGAGGCCGGAGAGGGGAGCAAAAAGTCAGGAGTGAGGAAAGCTCCGGGCTGTGGGCACTGAGAGCGTCTGTGTGGGAGGAGGACAGGGTATCCCAGGGAGCAGGGCCCCATGGACAGCAGGCGCCCTGCAGGCAGGCTCACCGGGTGTGGCAGTAGGCACAGATGAGCTGGACCAGGTCCAGGAACACAAGCTCTGAGCCCTCCAAGGAGACGCCTGAGAGACGGGAAGTGAGGTTGTTCTCTGGGGAACCCCGGTGCCCTGCCTTGATGGCTTCCAGCCCCTCCCTCCAGGCCGGTCCCTCTCACCCCCAGGGCTCTCCTGGATGTAGTGGCTGGAGACGAAGGAGGGGCCGCTGGCCTCGGGCAGCCGCATGCACAAGGCTTGGCACTGGCGAGTGTTAGATTTCCGTACCAGGAATGTCTGCGAGTCGACAGGGGTCGGAGGCTCAGGACCTCCGCGTCCAGCCCCACTCCCTCCCACCCTCGGCCACCAGCCCCAGGGGTGGGGGAAGACTCACCCCGGGGGGCCACCAGCCCCAGGGGTGGGGGAAGACTCACCCCGGGGGGCTCGGTCCTCAGCACGTGCAGCGCGGCCGCGGCGTTGGCCCGCAGCTGCAGCCACACGGGCCGGGTAAGCAGCAGGCGCTCCCGCAGGCTCACGGTGCGCCCGGGCTGCTGAGGCCCACCTGCTCGTGCCCCGCCGGCATCAGGCACATCGTACAGCGGGTCCTGCGCTGGCCTGGGGGCAGGCGCCAGACCTGAGCAGGGGGCCAGGGGCTGGGAACCTTGCCCAACCCTCTCCCCCTCCTTGCCCAGGACAGACCCAGTTCTGTGGTCCCCCCGCCCCTGCCCCACCGGGTTGCCCTTCCAACTTCACTAACTTTTCTCTCTCCAGGTGCCCAGGTGCGAAGCTGGTTGGGCTGGGGGCTCCAAGAAGGCCTGCTCCAGACTCTCCAGGGGCTTCCATGGCTGGGAGCTCCTTCGGTACCTCCGGGGACTCAGGAAGAGAATCCAGCCCCCAAGGCAAGAGCACTCACATTCCCAGTGGTGAGTAACACTTCCTGAGGGCGGTTCGCCCTGTCACAGCCGCCAGTTAACTCTTGTGTGTCCACTCAGCCCGGGCAGTGCCTGCTTCCTCTGTTCTGGGCCCAGCCTCTGGGGGCAGGGATCGTCTCCATGCAAGTGGCCCTCCGAGGGCCCCAGCTGTGGGGCTACCACCTCCACACAGTGCGTCCTAAAGCCTTGCCAGCCTCCTCGAATCATACAGGTGGGCAGAAAGGGGTTAAGCAGGGCCTATCTAGGTCCCCACAGGCCTCGCCTTTGGGGCATCTTTAGGTCTGTGGTCAACTGCTCATCTGTCCACGGTCTTGAGCTCAGCCTTGTGGGAGAGCGCCCCCTACAGGTCACCGATGACGCATTCCTGAGCTTAACTTGCATTTTGGGATTTCAGGTTGCCGTGGAGAAAGGATGCTGTGTCTCCATGGAAACTAACCTCTTTGCTTAACTGAGGTTCTGGGGGCGGTTCTAACAGTCAGCGCTAAACAGGGGGGAGTCTGGCTGTGAGGTCGTCAGAACATGGCGCTGCTGCCAGCTGCCTCCCACGCACACAGGCTCTGCCAGCCTGCCTTGCCAATCTGCCAAGTGACTGGGGCAGGTGCAGACATGATCCAGTCTCCAAGCACCGAGTACCCAGTCCCCGTCCCCACCCAAGGCCACGTGCTCTGCCTGTGCCACATGTTGCTTCAGACGTTGCTCACCAGCACCAGGCAGTCCAGGGCCCAGCCCCCAACCTCTGGGGAGCAGGCAAGTGGGAGAACCCCCCTTCCCCAGCCTATACTCCAAGTTCGAGCGGGTAGGCTCCCGCTAGGCAGTGAGAAGAGGTACCAGGGACCCCAGAAGAGACTGCCTGTCACAAGCACTCTCCATGAGAGCCCTGATTCCCTTGCAAGGTAAATTAGACACACGCCGGTCACGCCAGAGTCCCAGAAAAGGTTTTAATTCCAGTCCCTGAAATCTGGGAGGCGGACACCAGGAACCGCCTTGAGAAGGAAGACCTGGGGAGCCTGCCTCCTCACCTCCAACAACAGCCAGGACACAAAGGTCCCCCAAATATCATTTCTGGCCCAGAGTTCCCGTGAAGTGGGACCCAGCTCACTGGCTCGGTGACTAGGGAGCCGGGTCCAAGGTCAGCAGAAAGGATGTTGCTTTGGCTTAAGATGAGACACATCTTCATCAGGGAGGGTACCGCGAAGGCTGACCTTCGGTGGGGGCAGGTGGTGGGCTGGCCGGGGATGGAGGAGACAGTGTTGCCTGGCTAAGGCAGCTCCAGGCCACAGTTGAACAGGGCCCCGAGGAGGGGCAGAGGAGGAGTCCAGACCAGTGGCGGCTGGAGGGGAGGGCCACAGCAGCACTGCAGGGCTGGCTGGGCAGACGCTGAGGGGCCTGTCAGTCTGCCTTTCTGCAGCAGGTAAGTTCAAATGCTGGGTTTGCTGCCAGCTGCTCCAAGGGCCCCCTGATTGTGAACAGCAGGGTCAAGGTCCTGGGGGTACACAGGAAGGGAAAAACCACTGCAGGTGAGAGGACGCCGAACCAAGAGGGAAGCAGGCACTTCATGTGCGGCACTGAGAGGAGTGGCCTCAGTCTGGCCCAGAGCAGGCAAGGCCAGGAGGGCACAGGTCAGCTCCACACCGCTGATTCCTGGGCCTCTCTGGTACTCTGGGCCCGCCAGGCCGGCTGCTAGGGCTCAGCACTCCACCCTCCCTAACCAGAGCTGGCAGGGCGGGTCCATCACCTAGCCCCATTACTCACCCCCACCGTAGCTCCCACAATGCCCTCACACCCAGACCGTCCTGACTCTCTCAGGTCACTGATCTGACACAGTCCCTGCCTCCCTCTGGGCTCCTTTCCTGGAGGCTGGGCTGGGGGAGGAAGAACAACCCCAGTAGTTTGTGGGTTTTTTTGACCAGGGATCGAACCCGCGCCCCCTGCAGTGGAAGCGTGGAGTCTTAACCACTGGACCGTCAGGGAAGTCCCGACCCTGCCGGTTCTTACCATCTGATTTTCTCTTCTGAGGGGACACAGCTGCTCTTGCCTGGGTGGGTAAGAAGAAAACCCCCTGAGAGCCTGCCTCCAGCTTGGCAAATCCCCCTTCCACCATCAGCCTTTCTGAGGTGGAGGTGCTGCTGGGTCCGGGCTGCACTAGAGGGGTTGCCGGGGTATAAGACCCCTTCTAGGCAAAGGTTTGATGTGCTCTCCTGTCAGAGACTCAGGCAGCCCAGCTGCTTTCCCGCCTTCCTGCCCTCCCTTTACCCCCACCCCCATCAAAACCTGCCCTGCAACAAGGGGCTGATGTAGACTAGCAACTCCCTCCTCCAGAACAGCCTCAGGCCAAACGAGGCTTGTGAGCTCAAGCAATGCCAGGGAACCTGGGCTGAAGGCAGAGGGTGCCGAGGGCTGAGCAGAGAGCTTCCCAAGCCCTCAGGAAGTCCACACGTGGAGCGCCTGCAAAGCCCAAAGCTGGCATCTGGTTGGGGAGGGGGCGCTGCACTGCCAGCCCCCATCCTGAGACAGGCAGCACCGGACCCACCTTTTTGATGGCTGTCCAGTCCTCCAGGATGTCGATCTCCTGCAGCATGTACACGATGTAAGGGCCTGCAATGGGGGTCAAGGAAGCAGGAAGCCTGGTGGAGGGGGCAGGTGACGGGCCTTGGCCCGGGAGCTCCAACACTCAGAAGAGGCGGTGCTGTGGACATCGGGGCAGGGAGCCGAGGACCTAGTTAAGAGCTCAGGCTCCACCTCCTACCTCTTGGCCCCCGGGTTCTCGGCAGGGTGGAGAGGTGGCATGGCTATGGCCTATTTCACCCACTCCACGGGGGCCTTCCAGTCTCAACCCTACCACTCCTCAGCTCCCCTCACCTATTCTCCGGTCTCAAGGTCAGAAGGCCAAGGTCCATGCCACCCACTCAGGGATCTGGCCCCTTCCCCCATCTACAAAGAGACTCTAGTCTCCTCTGTCCTGAAAACAACCCTCCTTCGGTCTCACACTCCCCTGTGGGGACCAGCCACTCTGTCCCCCTGATGTCTCCACACCCTCACCTCCCATTCACCCTTCAAGTCTCTGCAGTCCAGATTCTTCCCTCCCTCCCTGCGTGAACCTGATTCCCACCACCAGGAGGTCAGTGCCCTGAGAATCTGGTTGCTGCAGGAATATGAGGGGTGGGGTGGGGTGCACAAGAGAATTCAATTCAATTCAACTCCGTGCTGCTGTGCCAGGAGGGAGGAAGGCACAGCAGGCCCTGGACCAAAGGGACGCACGCCTGGGGCGGGGCAGAGATGACCATGCCCAGATGGGAGGCAGGTGCCCCAGTTTAGGTACAGGGGTAATATCTAAATAGCCATTTCGGCGGGGAAACCAGGAGAGGCTTCGTGGAGGAAGTAACAACCGAGACGAGCACTGAGCAGGCACACGGGCAAAGGCAGCCGATAGGAGAACGGAAAGTCAGCAAAGGCATGGGGGTGGGAAAGCCTGGGACGTCATGGGAAAGCCAGAAGGGCCTCAAAGGAGAGCTCACTCCGGAAATTACGGGGAAATCTCTGGATGGATGTTTCTACTTTTTTACGGTCCACACAGCCTAGGAGGACCCCGCAAAAAATCCCTGACGGCTGGATTTGACTGGACATGGCCACAGGATGCCAGATGACCATAAATGAGTCTGGTCTGCCTCTGTCTTGCGTGTCCCTCCACCCTCCTCCGCCCTGACCTCTCGCCCAGCTCGGGCCACCGTGGGGGAAAGGATACCGGAAACAAGAGGGGCCTTCTTCCTCTTGCTGGGCGGCACGGAGCCCCAGGTCTTCGAGCTGCCTCTGGCGTGCAGTTTGTCATCCCACCACTCTGTGCCCCAGACCAGGGTCAGGATTGGGGTGCCGGCCATCCCAGGACGCCCCACCCCTGTAGCCTGTGTCCCTCACCCGGGCCAGGCCAGCCCTTCCCCATCACTCGTGCCCCTACCCCAACCAGGGCAGTGCAGAGAAGCCTGGGCTTGGGGTTGGAAGCTGAGTTCAACCCTGGGAAAGAGGTCACTGTGACTTTGTGAGGCTCGCTTTCTTCATCTGTTTCATGGACAGGGGTACGATAATAATTCCTCCCTCCCCAGTGCCCTGTATGAACGTCGGCCTGTGGACATGGAGAGGACTTGGCCATGGCATGTGCGTGTGTCAGAATGACACCTCCGTTCTGGAAACTGAGCAGGGGGGCGGGGGACCCGCTCTTCCTGAGTCCCCACTGTGTGCCAGGCTCTGGGCTAGGCGCTTCCCTGGCTGCTTTCATTCAGTCCCCACAGTGACCACGAAGCAGGTCCTCTTACAACCCCCCTGTGCAGGCAGGGAAGCTGAGGCCAAGATGGAGGGCAGGCACTGAAAGCACAGGGCCTGGGGCAGGGGTGCCCAGCCAGCCGCTCGCCTCACCAGAGCTGATGTCCAGGCTCTGGCGGTCCTCCTCCAGCCTCTGGATCCGCTCCTGCAGCTCCCCCTGCAGGGTGTCGTAGAGCAGCAGCTTCTCACTCTGGAAGAGGCGGAGTGGCTCAGCCAGGCAGGCCGGGGTGGCCACTTCCGTCCCCACCTAGCGCCCAGCGCCCGGCACATTCACCTCCAGGTGCTGCTTGGCTCCCTGCAGCTCACACTCGTACTTGTTCCTGATCACGTCCAGACAGAAGCCCTTGTAAATCCCTGTGGAGGGAGGGAGAGGGAGGTCCTGCTTGGCCAGGGACCCAGGGGCCCATAAAGGGGGGCCAGGGGCACGGGTGAGGCAGAGCAGGGACGAGAGGGGAAGGGGCCAGAGAGCCATGGCTTCTGGTAGGGGAACAGGGCACACACCTGCCACCTGAATGCGGATCTTGAGGCTCCGCTGCAGCCCCCCGAGAGGCTCTGTGTATTCGGGCGCCCTCTCAGCTCCCACCTCCTCCAGCCGCACCCGCAGCTGACTCAGCCGTTCCCTGAACAACCTGGGAGGTAAGAGGCAGCCGCGCACCCGTGTGCTCGCCCGTCAAACACGAGCGGAGCGCCCGCTCCACAGCAGGCCCCAGCCAGCCCTGCCCGGCCCCAGGGTCCCTTGCTCACTTCTCCTTCAGCTCCGAGAACTGCTTCTCCAGGTCCAGCATTTCACTGACGCACTCGCTGCGGCGGCGCTCGTAGCCCTCATCGTCCATCTCTGGGACAAGAGGCCAGTCAGGGCGGGCAGAGCGGGGGCGGGCGGCACGCGGGCGTGTGGGGCTCACCTGAGCTCTCCTCCTCGGACTCGGTCTGGCTGCCACTCCGTTCCTCCTCGCTCTCTTCCTCCTCCCCATTCATCTCGGCGGTTGAGTCGCCCTCTGCTTCCATCTCCTCTGTGTCTTTGCTTGGAGGCTGGACGGGCATCTGGGCTCTGGGAGTAGGAGTGGAGCCATCACTCGCCACTGCCCACAGCTCTGAGCGGGAAAGTGGCCACTTGGGAAGTCAAACCAAGCCTCACTGCTGACGGAGACAACCGGGGGGGTGACTGGACTCGCCACACCCTGGGCACACACTGGGTGGGGCAGGTGCAAGTGGCCCTGCCTGCACATCTCCCGAAGCCTGGGAACCACAGAAATGCCCATGCCCTTGGACGCTGCCAGTGATCCCAATCCCGGGAAGAGCGGCCAAGGTGATGATCCATAAGATGGGAAAGGCCAAGGTGGGCTCCCCACTGTCTGTGGGACTGGGCCCAAACATCTGACTGGGGCTTTCAAGGCCCTGCATAGACTGGACTTGAACTGATGGTCCAGCTCCTTCACCCCACCTTCTAATGCTTAGTTCTCAAATATACCATGCACTTCCTACCCAGCGCCCCCCGCCCGCCGTGCTGCTCCTTCTGCCTATGATGCCACCACTTTTCTTCCTGAGAACACTCTACAATGCTCATCTTCTCCCTGTGCTCAAATCCTATCTCCCTCTGCTTCCTCTAAGACCTCACGTCATCAGTGCTCCCGTCTTCTGCATCCTCCACTCTCCCTCTTGACAGCTCTGTCCCATAAACTTTAGACGCACTCAGGAATTTCCCACCATATAGATAAAGCAGAAACACAAAACTTCACCCCACTCCACTCAATCGCCCCCCGTTTTCCACCTTTTCCAGGCCTTGCTCTTCCTACTTTCACCTCCCGCTTGTTCCAGTCTGTTTCTGTATCATCGCTCTCAGCTGAAACTGATCCTGCAGAGTTAACAGATGACCTCCTTGTACCTAATGCCAGTATTTTTTGGTGCTTACCTCAGGTTGACTTCTCAGCAACACTGAACACTGTTAAGCATTCCTTCATTTATTCACTCATTTAATCTTTACTGAAAATCTAATATATGCTAGGTACCATCAGACACCATGGTAGGAAGCAGGCACAAGTGTGACAGAAAGACAGTCTCTGACCTCAAGGAGTTTACAAGTTCCTGGATGAGAGAGAGGCCAAGAAGCAGATTATTACTGTGGGGTGAGAAGAGTTAAGATGAGGGGCATATGGGAGAGACAGCTAAACTGGGACCTGGAGCCTGCTGCAGTTTTGAGGGCAGAGGAAGATGGGCCAGACAGATGAGCTGAGCTGGTTGAGGGAGGGAGCATTTAACCAGAGTAAGTAGCGTGAGCAAAGACCCCGAAAGGAGAGAAGGGGCAGGGTTGGGGGCACCTGGGTCTAAGCCTCAGAGAGAAATCTGGGCTGCAGAGATCTGGTCATCACATATAGTGAGTTCTTCAGGCCTTGGGAGAGGGTGCAACCAGCAAGGCAGAATGTGTGGAGTGAGAAGGGGCTCGTGATGGAACTCCCAGGGTCACCAAAGGGGCAGATGATGCGACCCCTGCAAAACAGAAGGAAAGTAGCAAGAGGTGGAGGAGGGAAAACTCAAAGCATGGAGAGAACTTCAGAATGAAGGAGACGTGACAGTGCCAAGTGCGGCCAAAAGATCACTCAAGAGGAAGAATAAATAGTCTTCTCAACAGATCATCTCTTTGTCTACTGGGTGCTTCTGGTTCACTGTGATATGCTTGTCTGGGCACTTCTCTTGTAGTCCTTTAGTTCCGTGTAGACACCCTTCCTTATTTATTTACATGTCTATTGGCCCATTCTCATGTCTGTCTCCCCAACCAGTCTGTAAGTCTCACCAGGGCTGGGCTGCACATGCGCTTTATTCGCCTAGCACAGTACTAACTCATTCGATGACTGGAGGATTTGCAAATACAAATTAAACCAAACAAACTTTTGCAGGGCAGGGATTGGCTTTTACTTCTTGGTAGCCCCCGGCCTCTGTAGTGGTAGCAAACGTCAATTCAAGTAAATTAACTGACCTAGCCTAGAGGACAGTTTCGAAACATTCCTCAATGATTTCACAAATGATCTGACCCTGACCTGAAAACTTCGGTTCTCCAAACCAGCCTCATCTTTCCCATTCTCAAGCCTCAGTTCCTGCATTTCCCATACTTCGCAATTCCTCTTCACTGTTAAATATATTAATTTTGGAAGATGCAGCGGTAGGTAAGTCCTACCTTTCCGGACCAAAAAGGGTGAGGGGTTGGGGGAGGTCTCTCCAGCAGTCTGAGTCTACTGGGTGAGCTGAATTAAATCACAACCTCCCCCTCCTTACCTTGGGTATAAAAAGAGAATAATAAAGATTGCAAGCGATAAGGAATGGAAAAGCAAATTATAAGGCACTGTGTACAGGCAGTTTATCTCTCAGAAAGTGAGCATGTCGAGGGCAGGCCTCCTCGAAAGGAAGATTCTTCCCTACCCTCGAAGAAGCCAACACAGCCCCTCTACGGCGCGCCGAGAGCCCCCCGTCCCGCTCCATCTGCGTACGCGCGGGCGCGGGCGGGACAATCACTGGCTCTTCCACGGCCAGCACCGGTCCCGCGGCCCCCGGCACGCATCCGGCCGGTTAAGTCTCCGCTTCGGCCCTGGAGATTGGGCCGGCTCCGACCCACTGGCCGGAGAGGGCGAACCAGGCGCCAGGGTTGGCGTTACGCACCCGCGGGGAGTGGGGCCTCCGGCCTCACGTCCGAGACTCCCTGAGAGGTGCCGGAGGCAGCCGGTACTGTCCACCGCCGCGGGGCCCCCAGAAGCACCGAGCGAGCCTTTTTTCCTGAGGCGAGAGCCTGTCCACGCTTCCGCATGCGTCATCAGCAGGCGCCCGTCGGAGTGCTCACAATTGGACAGCTCGGGGCTAGGCATGCCGGGATACCGCGGGCCGGTTTCCATAGCAACCGACTGAAATTCACACAGGCTTTCAACAGGCAGGGAAGGCCCTCGTGCGTTTCTTGCTTTGCAGCCAGCGCGCCTCGGTCCGCAGCCACCACCCACGGCTTGAAAGGGGAGAGCCCGCGACCTGCTCCCCCACCCCGCCCGGTTCAGGAGAGTAATGGAGCCAGCTTTAGGTGTGAACACTCATTTATTTACACATTGTAGTCGGTAGGCAAATTACCCAGCCCAGCCTATTCAGAGGTCCAGATCTCAGACTCCCACGCACAGAGCCTGCAGACCCATCCCTTCTCCAGGGCCCCCGAGACGGAGGCCTAAGACAACCAGGAAGTTGCCCAAAAGCTAAGAACTAAATTCAACGCCTTCAACTGATTTCTTTCCAAAATGCCCATTTTGTTAAGTACTCGGACTTCTCAGCTCTGCCCCATTCATACTTTTTGCTCTCCTATAGCCCACCCACCCAAGAGTGTTAATAACAATAATAATAACAACAATAATAATACTGTAATAATATTAATAATAGTTCACATTTGTACGAAGCTTACAGAATGTTTTCACATGTAGCATCTCATCTGAACCTCCCAACAGTTCTGTGAGGTAGGTATTCTCACCTCCCTTTAACAGATGGGGTAACTGAGGCTCAGAGAGCGAACGGGATTTGCTCAAGGCCACACAACTAGTTAGTGGTTAAGCTAGGACTTGATCCCAGCATCCCATACTCAAGTCCAGTGTTCAAACACCACAGCTACCACTGTAAAGTGGAGTGACATTTCTTACCCCAGTCAGGCCTGAGGCGCGGCCTAAGGAGTGAGGAGGCTGAGACTTCTCAGACTAGGGGAGGGAAGGGCTCAGCAGTGACGCGGGGAGTCAGGGTACTTGGCCTTCAACTCCTGTTTGAACTGACGGTAAAGGATCTTATTGTGCTGATTTTCGGCCTCTTTCTGGGGATGGAATTTCAGAGCTTCTTTGAAGCCCTTATGAACCAGGAAACCTTCGTTCAACACCTCGAAATCGAATCCTGCCACGTGCAGCTCACAGGCCTGTGGGGGAAGAGACAGGTCAGCAAAATTTGATGACATTCCTAGGGCAGAGACTGACATCCCTGCTCGCTCCAGCATTCCCATTCCTCTGGAGGCATCCTGGATCTTCCAACCATCCAACCACCTCCTGAACTATGATCCCTCCTGCCTCATTGCCTCTTTTCCATCCAGAGCCACTCATAGCTCCCTGACCCCACCATCCATCCTGCCCCATTTCCCCTGCCCTCTCCCTTATGAGCACCTGGCTGATACGATTGAAGCCATACTGCCGAAAGCGCTCGTCGAAGTTGGGCACCTTGCCTCCGGCCACGTAGAATGGCTCCCAGGGGTCTTGCCAGGGCACCACGTAGGCAGGCCTCAGCAAGGTCTCTTCTGGCAGGTTGACCCAGCGGGAGTAGTTGGTGGGCGCCTGGCAGGGGGTGCACAGCCCATAATAGAAGGGCCGCACCTCGCCCACCTGGTAGAGCTGCAGCAGCTCGTTTTTGTTCGTGGGCATGCGGCGGGCTCGACGGATCTCGAAGGCAGGCACCACCAGCGCTGTGCCCGCCCACTGCTTGCTCTGATCCAGCATTTCTCGCAGGCCTCTCCACAGCCCCTCACTGGGCACCATGTCCACGTCGATTACCAGGGCATAGTTGGCCCCCTCACGAGCCAGATTCCTCAGCAGGTTATTGGGGTAGGAGACATTGGTGCCCAGCGCGTAATTGATCCCGGGCTGGGCCACCCTGGCTAGCTTGTCAAAGACCTCCTGGCAGGACCGCAACAGGGCAAACTCCCCTGGCTCCCGGGGGTCGGGCACGGCGGCCTCATAGCGTGAGGGGCACACAAGGTGCATGGCAACCCTGGCACGCATATCGGGGCAGTGGCTGCTCAGCGCGTAGGTCAGCACCGTGGCCAGCTGCGCCTCCTCCTTGGTGGCGGCGAACACCGACACGGATAGCGGGCCCTCCCAGCGCTCCAACAGGCCCGATAGGTGCAGCAGGTTGTCCACACTGGCGTGAGTGGCCAGGATCACATCGTTGGGGTCCATGGTGGTCTTCAGTAGGCCCCTGTAGACGCGATAGTCGCCGCTAGCGTCCAGGACGCCTCCGGAGGCCAGCGCGGTGCGAAGCTGCGCCTTGACTTGGTCCACCGACCGCGGGGACGGGGGAAAGAATTCAAAATATTGGTCTTGCTCCTCCTGCCCGTGCAGCCCGGACAGCAGCGACAGGTAGAGCAGCTGCAGCATCGCCACCAGCATTAGCGCGGCCAGCAGCAGCTGGTAGAAGGCGCACCGTATGGCGTAGGACATCTGCATGGCTCTCGGGGCTCGCGGCGCGCAGCAGAGACCACCGGGCCGCAGCCTCTGCCTGCCGCCGCAAGCCCGGATTTACCGCAGCCTGCCGAGCGCGGCCGAAGCGAGCCGAGGCGAGCCGAGCCCCTCGCGCAGCCGCGCCCGCCCGCCCGCGCCGGCCTCGGGCGCGCCAGCTCGCCCCCTGTGCGCCGGGAGGAGCTACTGCATTCTCTGCCCGCGCCGCGCGCTTTGTAAACGCTGGAAACTGGTCGCCACCGCTCCGCCGCGCCTGCTGGGTTCCCAGAAACAGGCACCCCCCTCCTCCGGGTCAGTGCGCGACCTCCTGGACCAAGCGCGTCCTGAAACCCCGGCGCGCTCGTCCCCGACTTAGGGAGGGGAAATTGTGTTAGAGCTTGGCTGCAGAGTGGTGAAGGATGGCGCGGGTTCCCGCCTGTGGCAGGCGGAAAGGAACACAAAAAGCCCCTTTCTGTCCGCCGTCTCTCCCTCCCCTAGGTCTCATCACGTCTGTACTGAGGAATGCCTGCGAGGGTGCCGGGAGGCGCGGAGATGAGAGATAAAGGAATGTGGAAAAGAGTGCTGCACGTGGGACGAGGTGGCCGAGTGGTTAAGGCGATGGACTGCTAATCCATTGTGCTTTGCACGCGTGGGTTCGAATCCCATCCTCGTCGGTCGTGTTTTACAGTGGAGATGATTCTTAATTTTCACAACCCGATGTCTGGAGCAGCGGGTCGAAGAGAACTGAACAGGAGGTGGGACCCAGTTCCGTCCGGACCGGGCCTCTCTTCTGTCTTTGTTCAACCTGCATTCCTGGCCGTTTCATACTCCAGGTACCTGGACCTTATGGGAGGAGGTTGGAGGTGTGCTTTTCCTTCTCCCTAGAAAGAGGGCCCGGGGTTTGGTGGCACCTAAAAACCAGAACCGGAATTCTGGCCAATGCTAAATTGGGGGCCAATATGTTTTCCGCAGGAACTAGAGAAAACCACCCTGGAGGAGCTGCTCTGTCTTAAAGTACTGGAACTTGATGGTGGCAGTGGCGGTGATGCTTGATCATTTAAATTATTAATCTATTCAGCGCACTGATTCCCCTCCCCCAGCACTTCTCCCAGGGCAGAGACCTTGTTTGTATCCACACACCTCCCTCCCTAACACACACACACACACACACACACACACACACACACACACACTTAAGCAGAAGGCCTCGAATATCTAACACCAGTCAGCGTACACAGAAGGTGCTTGATAAGTGTTTGTGGAATGATTGCTCCATGGACTCTTTCAAAGAGGAGAGGCTGTGGGGAATGGCAGGTACTTTGATATGTATTGTAGTAACTGTTCGAGCGCTGTGAATCTTGGAAAGGTGCTTTAGGACAGTCGGGGGAGGACCTGGAACGTCAGGATAAGGTGTTCGCCGGCTACTCCACACACAGTAGGGAGCCAAGGTTGTTGAGTTGAAGAGTGATCAGGAGACCTATATTCTGCGGCTCCAGCTTGTGGAATCTGATGCTGTCTCCAGGTAGACAGTGTCAGAACTGAGTTGTGTTGTAGAGCACTTAGCTGGTGTCAGAGAATTGCTTGGTATGGGGGGGAAAAAACCACGCATCAGAATTGATGCCAAAATTGTCTGTATAGAAATAAAACTGAATTTTGTGTATTCTTGAATCCTGCAACTTTGCTGAAGTCATTTATTAGCTCTAATTGTATGTGTCGGTGTGTGTATTCTTTAGGATTTTCTGTATGTGTGTGTATCACTTGTGATTATGGATAATTTTCCTTCTTCCTTTCCAATTTGGATGCCTCTTATTTCTCTTTCTTGCCCAGTTGTTCTGGCTAGAATGTCCAGTACGAAGTTGAATAGATGAAATGGTGAAAGCAGGCAGCCTTGTCTTTTTCCTGATCTTAGGGGGAAGACTTCAGTCTTTCACCATTAAGCATGAAATTGGTTGTGGATTTTTCATAAACACTCTTTATCAGGTTGAGGAAGTTCTTATTTATTCCTTGTTTGTTGAGTGTTTTTATCTTGAGAGGATGTTGGATTTTGTCAGATGCTTTTTCTGCCTCAGTTGAGATGATCATGTGGTTTTTCCCCTTCATTTCATATTTGGTGTATTACAATGATTGATTTTTGCAGGTTGAAACACCTTGCATTCTAGAGTAAATCCCACTTGGTCATGGTGTATAATTCTTTTAATATGTTGCTGGGTTCAGTCTGCTAGTATTTTGTTGAGGAATTTTACATCTATATTCCTAAGGGATATTAGTTTGTAGTTTTCTTTTCTTGTGATGTCTTTATCTAGCTTTGGCATCAGGGTAACGCTGGTCACATAGAATGACTTAGGAAGTGTTCCCTCCTCTTGTATTTTTTTGAAGAGTTTGAGGACTGGTGTTAATCCTTTAAATGATTGGTAGAATTTGCCTGGGAAGTCATCTGGTCCTGGAGTTTCCTGGGAGGTTTTTGATTACTGATTCAATCTCATTCCTTGTTATAGATATGTCCATATTTTCTATTTCTTCTTGAGTTACTTTTGGTAGTTTGTGTGTTTCTAGGAATTTTTCCATTTCATCTAGGTATCTCATTTGTTAGCATACAGTTATTCATAGTGTTCTCTTATAATGCTTTTTATTTCTGTATAATCAATAGTAATGACCCCCTTTGATTTCTGATTTTAGTAATTTTCAGGTCTTCACTTTTTTTCTTAGTCTACTCAAAGGTGTGTCAATTTTATTGACCATTTCAAAGAACCAACTTTTGGTTTCATTGATTTTCTGTGTTGTTTTTCATATTCCATTTTGTTTATCTCCAATGTAATCTTTTTTTTTTTTTTTTTTGGTCACATTGGGTCTTCGTTGCTGCGCACGGGCTTTCTCTAGCTGCGGTGAGCGGGGGCTACTCTGCTGCGGTGCACAGGCTTCTCATTGCGGTGGCTTCTCTTATTGCGGAGCACAGGCTCTAGACACACGGGCTCAGTAGTTGTGGCTCACGGGCTTAGTTGCTCCGTGGCATGCCCACTCTAATCTTTATCATCTCCTTCCTTCTGCTAGTTTTGGGTTTAATTTGCTTGAGATCCTCCTTTTTAATGAGGCATTTACAGCTGCAAGTTTCCTCTCAGCACTGCTCTTGCTGCATCCCATAAAGTTTAGTATGTTACCTTCATTTCCATTTGTCTCAAAGCATTTTCTGATTTCTCTTTTGATTTCTTTTTTAACCCATTAGTTATTTAGGGGCATGTTGTTTAATTTCCACATATTTGTGAGGTTTCCAGTTTTTCTATTATTGGTTCCTAGTTTCGTTCCACTGTGATTGGAAAAGATACCTTGTGTGATTTTACTCTTTTAAAAATTATTGCAGGGACTTTCCTGGTGGTCCAGTGGGTAAGACTCCACGCTCCCAATTCCGGGGGGCCCGGATTGAATCCCTGGTCGGAGAACTAGGTCCTGCATGCATGCCGCAACTAAGGAGTCTGCGTGCCGCAACTAAAGATCCTGCATGCCGCAACTTAGACCTGGTGCAGCCTAAATAATTTTTTTTTTTTTTTTTTTTTTGCGGTATGCGGGCCTCTCACTGTTGTGGCCTCTCCCGTTGCGGAGCACAGGCTCCGGACGCGCAGGTTCAGCGGCCATGGCTCATGGGCCCAGCTGCTCCGCGGCATGTGGGATCTTCCCGGACTGGGGCACGAACCTGTGTCCCCTGCATCGGCAGGTGGACTCTCAACCACTGTGCCACCAGGGAAGCCCCTAAATAAATATATATTTTTTTAAAATAAATATTTTTAAAAAATTATTGCAACTTTGTTTTGTGAGCTAATATATGATCTTCCCTGGAGAATGTTCCGTGTGCACTTGGGAAGAAGGTATATTCTGCTGTTTTTAGGTAGAGTGTTTTGTGTATGTCTGGCCTGTTTGGTTTGGAGTGTGTTCAAGTCCTGTTTCCTTGTTGATCTTCTGTCTAGTTGTTCTATCGTTTATTGAAAGTGGGATCCTGAAGTCTCTATCATTGTAGAGATGTCTGTTTCTCCTTCAGTTTTGTCAATTTTGGCTTCATAGTTTTTAGGACTTTGTTGTTAGGTGTGTATATGTTTATAATTATTATATCTTCTTGATGGAGTTACGCTTTTACGAATATATAATATCCCTCTTTGTCTCTTCAATGATTTTTTAATTAAAGCCTATTTTTTCTGATATTAGTATATCCACCCCAACTGTCTTGGTTACTGTTTACATAGAATATCTTTTTCCATTCTTTAACTTTCAACCTATTTGTGGTTTTGGCTCTAAAGTGAGTTTCTGGTAGATAGCAAGCATATAGTTGAATCATTTTCAAATCCATTCTGACAATCTTTGACTTTTAATTGGAGAGCTGAATCAATTTACAAACCAGCAGGTGTCCTCCTCATAAAAAGGTGAGCAACTGGAGGATAAGGACTGACCTTGCAATGTTTGTGTCCCTCGACCAAGCCTGTCTCAGTGCCCTCCACACAGAGCCCTCTCCAACTGTTTGCTCATGGACACTGGATGCTTCTGAGGGAACCTGGGCCTGTTGGCAGAGCTGTGTCAGGCTGGGGATGTGGCGGTGGCCAGGGGGGCTGGGCATCAGGAGAGGGATGAGCCAAGTGTAGCCCATCAGCCCAAGAATTTTTCTAACATCAAAACCAGCTGCATCCTGATCTGATGGGAAAGTTGGGCTAGGTACACGGGGAAGGAGGACAGGAAGAAGGAGTTCCATGTTGTGACATCATAAGGATATCTTTCTGGGCCCATCGTCCACTGCTCAGCCCAACCCGGCTGAACGCGGACCAGTACCACTGGGTTCCCCGGGGTGGCTGGGTCTGGCAGGTCTAGGGAGCTTTTGGGTACAACAGACAACGGTCTCTGAAGGTAGAGAAGGAGAAGGGGACCTAGGAAATACTGGGGTCCTGCTCCCACCAGTCCCAGCCAAAGGGTACAGCTAGGTCTAGTGGTCTGCACAAAATAATCCCAGAACTACAACTACCATTTAGTAAATGTCAGTCTGTACTCCAGTGCTTTCTCCAGGACTGCAGTCTCCAGGAATCCCAGTTCCCACTGCTGGGAAAGGGCCTGGCTTCGAACCCAGGACTGTGGGTCAGGGCACATGCACTTAACCACCAAGTTAAATGGCCTCTGTAGAGGCAGCAGCCTTCTCTTCTGTGTGCCTTCTCCTCTCTCTAATCCCCTGGTTAGGCCTCAGGCCTAAGGCCCTTCAGCGTTTGTCCCCAGCCCACTGCCCCAGCCTCATCCTCTCCCATCCCTTTCCTCACACCCTAGGAGTTTCCGCTCCCCCGTGACCTGTCACCAGAAGTCCCCACTGTTCCCTGAATATTCCGTGTCCATGCCTTCCACATTTTCTGGTACCTCTCCTGGGATGCCCCTCCCCTACCTCAGCCCAGCAAGCTCATATTCATCCCTCAAGGCCCAGCTCAGGGGACACCTCCTCAGGGATGCTTGCCCCAACTTCCCAGTTGAGATCACTGGCCCCCTCTTCTAAGAGTTTCATATTACACATTCTGCAGTGTCCTCACAAGCCCCATCACAAGTTACATTCTATTTCCCATGGCCTTGGGAGGAGGGTCACAATTCCTTCACTGTGGGGAAGCAGAGGACACCGGTGGGGGAGAGAGCGATAGTCATCCATGTGGCCAGGCACTCTGCCCGGGAGCACAGGGCTCCTTGCAGGCCAGTACCCCTGGGCCATGATGTGGTCAAGAGGGCCCAGCGCAGGGATGCCCACAAATCCCTGCCACTCTCAGGGCCTTGGTCATCCCATCTGTCAAGTGGGTACAATCATCCCCACCCCACCCAGCTCATCAAAGCCAATAGAGCTGAAAGCACTTTGGAAAGTGAATTCATTGTACAAATGGAGAAGGTTATTATTAGACCCAGGAGCAGGGTCAGAGAGAAAAAACAAGCAAAAAGGTGGAGTAAGTGCTTAGGGCTCTCGCCTTGAGCCCCTCAAGGAAAAGGGAAGCAGGCCGTGGGCAGGAAGAACAGCACCTACAGGGAGGTGGGGGCTGGGTCCTGGCTCTGCCAAGAACTGGTCACTTCCCCCTGGGACTCGGTTTCCTCACCTGTACAGAGGGGAGCACAATCCCTGCTGGCCTCCCTCCAAGGGCCTCAGTGTGGCTTCAGTGAGACAGCGGGTGCAGAAGAGCTTTGCAAACTGTAAAGTGTGGCGCACATATGCAGGCTAACTGCAGTTCTGCGACCCAGGCCCAGCTGGGCTCTGGGGAGTGGACACAGTAAATGCTGGCGACGAAAACCCTGTTTGAGGCCCAGAGGGTCCTTCGAGCACCCTCAGATCCTGAACTCCTTCTCCCTGTCCCCTCAACTTCCCTGGAATCCTCTGTTCTGGAGTCCAGGAGACTTGACCATGGTGTCACTGAGGCCTGGAGAGAAGAGGAGCTCCTGTCCAGGGCTGGCCCCCACTCCCACTCTGAATCTGAAGCTGCGGCCACACGAGCCACACAGTTGGCAAGTTCCCACCTGTGGCCTCTGAGCCCCAGCACTTGGCCAGTGAGTTTCTCACGATTAACAAATGCACTCCTGGTGGTGAGGAAGGGCCATTGTCCTCGGCCCTCTTTTTCCTGATCATCATCCTTTCAGTGAGGTCTGTGTGCATCTAGATAGTCTGTCTCTGCGTCAACTCCACTCCTGGGGAGGGTTAGAATGGCAGGTGGTGAATTCTTCCTTGCAGCACCCGAGGTGGCCACCAGCCCAGGAAAGAGAGCAGCACCCGCCTCTTCCTGGGACCCTCGGACTGCGGGGCCCCAGCCCAGCAGAGGCTTGAGCCTGGCCCACCATTCCCCCTGTGCTGGGTCTCAGCTCCGAAGAGAAGATGCTGGGAGAGACCTGGACGGAGCACTTCAGAGCAGCGCCTTGAGGAGGAAGGAGAGCGAGGCTCCACAGGAGAGCCCCAGAGCCAGGAAGAAGGTCATGAGGGTGCCGGCCACCTCCCTCTCATGTGGCAGCACCTGCCTAGAACACACAGGAGTAGGAGCTCTTAGAAAATGTCAGGCCCAACCTGGACCCAGCCCTGTGCCCTCCGCCCTCCTAACAACAGGACGCCTGAGTTCTAGTCTGGGCTGACCCAACCTCTGGTCGCTATAATTAGGCCCTTCTCTCTGGACTCCAGTTTCCTGATCTGTAAAATGGGGCCACTGGACATAGACATCTCTCACGCCCCTGGGACCTAGATGCAACTGCCTTCCTTCCTGGCAAAATGTCCCCTACCTGGTCCTCCCGGTCACCTCTGCTCTCCCTGGATTCTCAACTCCATTTTCCCTAGAGTAAATAGCCCAGGAACTCTGCTTGTGATCAAAACCTTAGCTCTCTTGCAACTGAGAATTTGGGGGAGTAGCTGGGCCCTAAGGAATGACAGTCCAACCCATTTATTTCACAGATGGTGAAGCTGAGGACCAGAGAGGAGGCCCCAAAATCAGTGCCTGGGCTACTTTACTGCGCAGAAACCTCCCAAGCCAAGTCCTCCTCTCCCCAGCTCCTGGCCTGGGACCGGCTCAGCAGTTAAAGCCTGACCTGACAGGTGGCACCAGTGAGGCCCCTCAAAGAGCTAGCCCACCTCCCTGCTCCCAGGCCCTCCCCCCCACCTTCCCATCCCCCAGACCTGGGCGCCAGGCACATGGTGAGGGACACCAGGTAACCATTTGAAACAGCAAAAAGCAGCATGAAAGTGATGAAGTAGGCGTCCTGTGGGAAGAGGATGGGCAGCCGGGACCTCTTGGGCACGTGGCACAGCATGAAGAGTGGCACAAACAGGATGCGCAGGCAGACCAGCAGGGGCAGCAGCCGGCTGTCTTTGTCTGGCTGCGGCAGAAGGTTGGGGTGAGGGTTGTCCCTGGGAGCAGGGTCTCTGCTCCAGGGACACCCCAGATAGACTCAACTATCACTTCCCCTGATCTACTCCATGTATGCCAGTGAGGACCCAGCACTTGGGCCTCTGGAGAGCGAGCAGCTGGGCCAAGGCCACCCAGCAATCAAGGACCAGCCTGGGGCTAGACTTTGCCTCTCCTGAGCTCCAGTTCGTGCTTTCTCCACGGCAGAACTAGACAAGCATCTTCTGTTTTCAACGTCAGTGGCTCTGAGCACCCCTGGGTTCCGAAGACCCCTCTGGGGAAGATGGATTTGGAAGCTGGGGATCCAGGCCCTGTCCTGGCTTGGATGCACAGCTTGTGGGATCTTAGTTCCCCGACCAGGGATTGAACATGGGCCCTTGGCAGTGAGAGCTCGGAGTCCTAACCCCTGGACCGCTGGGGAATTCCCAGAGCAGCTACTCTTTGATCTACTTTGTTTGTTGTGTGTCCTTGGAAGTTTTCATTTAAAGAAGCAGCATCTTGGCTAAAAGCAATCTAAATACTAGGAATCTTGTCTGACCTCCCACGTGGTGCAGGAAACTCCACATAACAGTCTCTAAGCACCAGGGCCTGGGCCCTCGGCTGGATGCTGGAGACACAGGTCAATTGGACAAGGCTTCTGCTTTCAAAGAGTTCACAGTCTAAGCCCTGGCTTGCATATCTCCAGGGGCCAGGTGCTCACTGCTAAACCAGCCAGCTGTTCCATTACCAGACCCAGACCAGTGGGACTGTTGGGACATCACCTTTCTATGCTCTTTCACACCCTCTGATCCCCGACTGCTTCCCCAAACCGTCAGATCACCCCAGCCTAGGTGTGCTCACCCACAGGAAGTAAGAGGTCAGGCTCCGTCCCAGACAGTCCATGACGTTGAAGAGAAGGAAGCAGCAGATGGGGTTGAAGAACTGACCTGGGAGGGAGAGAGGGCTTATCCTGGTCCTGGCTGCCCTCTTCCCTCTCTGCCCTTCATTCCCACTGCCCTGTCCTCTTCCGCTTCCCAGCACTCACTCCACTTCCCAGGGCTGGTGGAGCTGGTCACCATGGCTGTGATGGCTGGGAAGACGGACAGGGTGACTGTGAAGACCAACACAAGGCACAGCGCCGTCAGCCAGATCTGGGGGTCGGAGGCAAGGGTGTGAGCAGGCAGGCAGACCCAGAGCCCAACACGCAGCCAAACCCTCCTGCTCAAGCCCTGGCCCAGGAACAGGGCACTGGGGCCTGGCCCAGCCTGCTCTGACCCACCATGACCCTGTCATCTTGGGTGGACCAGGTGAGTACAGGCCTCAGCGCATTCTAAGAGTCTCTGGGGAAGGCTGGAGAGAGCAGCCCTCTCTTCCCCAGGGGTGGTGGTTGGGGGCTATATCCAAGCCAAACCTTCTGGAAGACAATGAAAACTGAAGGTTTCCCTGGCTTCTGGGGTTCCTCTGGCTCCATCTCTGTCTCCTTCTCAGGGTCAAGATCCAGAGTCAGCACTGCCCTTTGGGGGCTGTTGGGAATCCCGTTCTTCTCATCTGGGGCAAGAGGGGAGGGCAGGGTCATGCCTGTGACCCACGCTTGTGACAACCAGGCCCAAGGGAAGGAGATTCCAAGCAATTAAAACAAGTGACCCTCCACCAGCCCAGGGTGCAGGCAAAGAGAATTAACAATGGAAAGATGCCGAGCTACTATGGGCACAAGCCTATACTTGTGCCTGGCAGAGTTAAGCACCTTAAATGGATTATTTCACTGCCATTGCTTTACAAATAAAGAAACTGAGGCTCAGAGGGGTTACATGACTTGACTAAGGTCACACAGCTTGGGTGTTATGAAGCTAGCATTCAAACTCAGACACACTAGGATCTAGAACTTGTATGCCTGAAGCTCTACTGCCTCCCCATTTTATAGAGGAGGAAACTGAGGCCCAGAGGGCAAAGGGATGACTTTAAGCCCATTGACTTCCCTTCAAGATCTTCTGCCTCTGATTACACGAGGCTACTAGGGATGAGGGTTCTAGTTGGGGACGGAGGGGAAATGCTTCCCTGTAGTGGTGGCTCTAGCCTCTGCTGGGACCTCCACCTCCCTGGCAGGGTCCTGGGCTCACCAGGCTTGAGGAGCTCAGCTTTGGTCTCCAGCTCTTGACCTTGTGCCTTTGATGGTTTCTTGGCCAGGTAGTAGCGGGCAAACTTCTGCAGAAGGAAAGCGTTGTCCCTGCCTGGCTTGGCTGAAGTGCCTGGATCCCTCCCCACCCTGTTGACTTAGAGGCTGGGGTCCCCCAGTGGCTGACTCCTTTGGGGATCAGGGCTGGGCCCAGGTCCCCTCTGCCTCCTTTGGCCTCTCTCAGGGCCTCAGACTCAGGGCTGTATCTGTGATGCTCTGAAGTGGGCCTTGAGCCCAATACCAGGCTCACCAGGTGGGGCAGGCTCAGGTAACACACGATGGACATGAGGATGCCCACGCAGGGCGTGATGAAGTACCCCAGGGCCGAGGTCTGGGCATCCACGCCACCTGTGCAGAAACTTCAGCTGCAGAAGGGAGGTGGCTGGTCCACCAGCTCCCGCAGGGCTAGCAACTCTTTTCCTGCTTCGCATTATGCATGTCTCAGATTCACCTCCCGGCATCTTCCACTCCTCCCACTAACAGACTCAGGACCCTTGTGCCGGGGGCCCCAGCCCAGCCCTTCACTCCTCTCACTCTTCCCCATGTGTCATTTTTGTTGAGCACCTACTATGTGCTCATTATTACTGCATGCTCCTTACAATCTGAGGATAGAGCTATAATAATCATTCAGGTGGGGAACCTGACACAGATAAGGGCCAGCCAATGCCCCCAGCTAGGGAGCAGCGGAACCGGGATTCAAACCCAAGTCTATCTGAATCCCAAACCTGTGCCCCCTTCCCTCAACCTCAGCCTACTGCCACATGCCAGGGCTGGCCTCAGGGATCCTGCCCCTGGCCCCAAGTTAACCCAATCCTCACCTAGTCATTCTCTCATTGTATAACTCAAGAGCCCCAAACCCAATCCCCAGCTCCCCCATCACCCCATCACCTCCATCTCCACCAAAGCCCAAGGCATCCTGCTCTTGGCACATTCTCTCTGCTCCCCAGATTCCCAGAGGCCACCCCTGCCCTCCAGCCACCCAAGTCTACTCACTGGCCATGGACATGAGCATGGCAAGAGCAGCGAAGATCCCAGCCAGGCCCTGCCCGCTGAGGAAGAGGGTGCTGTACGTGGAAGGCATGGTGCCCAGTTGCCCGAAGAGGCTGCCCTGCAGAACCGCACAGAAGGCTGTGGAGGGACAGGATTGGGGGCCGCTGCTCAACTAGGCAGGCCTTGGGGACTCCCTGGAGGAGGTGGTGGCAGGGTGCCTAGGGGACTCCGGACTAGGTTGGGTAGGCATGTTCCGAGGTAACACCCCACATTCATCCCTCCTCCGAGGTGCAGCCCTAGGTGTGAGGGGCTAGGGGCCAGGAGACCTGCTCTTAGGTCACTGTGGGGCCTTGGATGAGTGACTTTTCTTCCCCACTGGGCCTCAGTTTCTCATCAGGGATATGGGTGATGCTACTGCTGTCTTCCCTTCTTGGATACCTTGGGCCCTTTCAGTAAAAAGAAGAGGCTGGGCTGAAGCCCTGGGAGGCTGGGTGGGGAGATGGGGAAGGACAGTGGTGCTCACAGTTGATGAACCAGACAGAGGCCATGGTGATGGAGAAGAAGGGCTCGGGGCTCATGTCCACCTTGACCAACACCGCCGTCAGGGTAAAGAGCAGCAGGATGACCAGCAGGCTGCCCAGAATCCGCACAGTCTCAGAGATGCTGCTCAGAACGGAGGAGGGCAGCGTGGGCATCGCTGGGCCCAGGCCAGGTGAGGGGAGGGGGCAAGAGTCTCATCCCAGGGCTGGACAGTGGGGGCTGGGGAGAGATGCAGGGGGGAGGGGAGGAAGCATGGGAGGTCTTCCCTGGGCCCAGATGGAGCTGCCTCAGCAAAGGCGGGGAAGGGACAACAGAGGGATGGCCTGGCATTGAGCCCAAGGGGCAGGGCTTCTCACCACTGGTACAGGAAGGAGTTGAGGAGTGTGAAGAGCAGCAGAGGCAGCTGGGACAGCAGTGTCACCCAGTTGTTGAAGTTGAAGGTATCTGCAGGGCTCGTGTGGTTGGTGCCCAGGGTCTCAGTGGTGCCATTGGCCCCTGCCAGACGCCCCTGGAAGTACTGCCAGGATGCCAGGGGAGTGGGGTACAGGGTCACCCTACAACCTACCCTCAGGAACCCCCCAGCCTTCTCCCTCTGCCTCCTCCCATGCTTGGGATTGCTCCGTTAACTTCTGCAGGACTGACTCTCTGTCTTTGCACCGTCCCCAGCACCTGGCACACAGTTGGAGCTCGATGAACGTGCATTGAATTGAACGGCTGAAGTCTGGGACCGAGCCCAAGCACTAAGAACCCCCAACTTGGGCTTTGCTCCATCTCTGGATCACCCCTCCTGTCCTGTGCCCTGGCTCCAGCCCCCACCCCCACTTCTGCAGCAGCTTCCAGGTTCCCCAGTACTTATGGAGCTCCTACTGTAAGCCAGGCTCTGGCCCAGGTGCTGACCAACTGCTTTCTCTCTGGAACACACATCCTGCCACGACTCTGCTTAACTCCCCCGCTCCCCGTCCATGGCTCCCTGTTGCCTGCAAGGCAAAGCCCCAAGGTTTTGGAACAGCATTTGGGCCCCTTCAGAACCAGACCCTCGTCTCCCTTTTGGGCCCCATTTCCTGTTCCGTCCTGCTAAGCTCCAGTCACCCCAAGCTCTGGCCCTTTCTCTGAATAAGCTGGTACTCTCCTGCCTCTCGGTGTCTTTGCAAGGCTGCTGTCTCTGCCTGGAGTGCCCTCTCCCCTCCTACCACTCCCCTCCCCCAACACAAATGCTTTACCCAAGTTACAAATCACCTCTTCCGTTAAGCAGAAGGAATTGCTCCCTCCCCTGGGGACCCACAGGGCTCTGCTCCAAGCCTGGGATGGCACGTGTCATGTTACATTATTTATACTTCTTATGCACCCATCTTGCTCTCAAGACCATGGGCTGATTCATCTCTGGGTCTCCAGGGCCCAGCACAGAGCCAGGCACTAAAGAGGCATCTGGAAAGTTGTTGCATTTAATATATGAGAATAACCCAGTCCCAAAGAGAACACCAGCCCCACATTCCTGCCTTCCCTTGAAAGAATGTAAGCTCCGTGAGGATGAAACCTTCCTCTGCTATGTTTCCTTCTGTACCCCCAGTGCCAGAAATTCTAGGTGTACATTAACTATTTGTTGGATGAATGAATGTAATTCATGCTATTTCAAAGAAAACCAAAGGCTTGGATAACCCAATTTTTGAGTGACTAGCAAGGAATAATGACAAACAGGGGAAGTAGGTGGGTAGCTCCTTGCTGGTTCCACAGGATCCCCTGACCTGGTGGCCTTGCCCCTCTAGGATCTGGGCATCCCTCAAAGCTTGTTCGTCCTAGCCATGAGAGAGGCACCTTCCCTCTCTGAGGATCCTGCCTCAGCCGACAAACGGACATAATGTGGAATCAAAGGCGGCGTGGTGGGGAAAGGCAGCTGGAGGGACGGACGGTGGTTGTGACCGTGGGGCTGTCACTCCAGCCACGAGTCTCACCGGGATGGCTGTGATGAAGAAGTTCCAGGGAAGGAGGGTGCCCAGCCCCAGGATGAAGAAGCTGATCCCGACCAGGTGGTAGCTGTGAGGATCATTGAGAAGGTCACCCGGAGGACATCCCGCTTCGGCGGCCCCTCCCACCTCCCAGGGCAGCTCCTCCAGAGAGCGGACTACAACCCCCATCACCCAGGCTCAGGCACCCGAGGGAGGCGGCTGACGGGAATTGTAGTTCCAGCTGGTCTGCTTTGCGCTTTGGAGAGCCCAAAGGGAGCGGGTCTGAGCTGCCCACGGCCACCGGATCCCCATACGCATCCCATCCGGTCCCCAACTCGCCTGTCCTGCGGGGCGTCTCCTCGCGCCATGGCCGCCCAGCGGGATGCGCCCGGGTGGGAGAGAGATGGGGAAGCCGCACCTGCACCTGCTCCGGGGCCCGTGGGCCGAGCCGGGGACCCAGGAGGCTAGGTCTTGCAGGTGGTGGACAGGGGAAGGGGGGGTCGGGTCTCCCCGAGTCTGGAGCGGGGTAGGGGGAGGCTGGAGCCGGGCAGGGAGCCTCGGGCCGATTTCGCCTAGTCTCAGGCTCCGCAGGCTCCGACCTCGGCTCCGCCCCCGGGGCGGGGACAGAGGGTCGTACCACCCCTCCCGACCTCAGGACTGGGGAGTCCAGACTCCCGCGTCTGACCCCGGCCCGACAGTGCCGTCCCCGGACCCCAACGCACCCCGTGCCGCCCAAGAGGCGGTGGCCCGGGAAGATTCCCCCGCCGCCTCTCCTCTCTGCGGGCGCCTGGCCCAGACCAGTGCGGGCGGGGTGGGGGGAGGTAGTGGGGAAGGTGCCCCCCCACCCCCGCAGCGGAGTGCTGTGGAGCTGACCTGGCTCAGTGTTCTCCCGGCTCCGCCAAGTCGGAGGTGGTGCCGTGGCGCTGCTAGCGCCGGCTAACTTGGGAGACCGCCGAGGGGCCGGGTCGCCGCGCGCTCGCCAAGCCCCGGCCGAGGGTGTAATCCGAGAGCGGCCGGTGCTGGGGGAAGCCAGAGAGACCGTCTGACGCCAGCGGTCCTGGCGGGCTGCGCCTAGATGGGTTCCCCGGGAGGCAGAGGGGAGGGCCAAGTGCAGGTGCCGGTCTGGAAGACAGACGAACAGATGGACCCTTCTTCTCCAGTGGGTGCCTGGGGAAGCGCCGGGACTTTGGGGCGCACAACGGAGGGGCGAGTCCCACCGGGGCCTCCAGGCGGGTTTCCCGGTGGCGGTGTGGCTGAGCTCCGGAGCAGTGAGGGGCTAAGCAAAGGGTCCGGAGGAATGAGTGAGCCGGCGGTGAGCACAGACCCGCTCCCTAGCCTCGCCTGGTGCCCTCCTACCACCGCCGCTTAAAAAAAAAAAAACAAAAAACTTTCAGCGGTCCCACGTCACATCTTATCAAACATTAAGATGCATCCACTTCCCACTTTTTTCCGTTAAAAACTTTGAAAGGTGATAGACCATTGCCCTTTTGTAATTAATTCTCTCTAACTCATATAGTTTACGAGTGGGTTTGTCTTCTCTTCAATCGCCATGCGTATTGGGGATGCTGGAGAAATAAGAGGTTTTAAATCACAAATTATTTTCATTAGTAATGACATTTTTTGGCCATTTCCAGGTTCTTGTGTTTTGTTTTGTTTTGTTTTTCTCTAGCCAACTGTGAGTATGTGAAGCAAAGACTGTACTTACCTTTTTTTTTTTTAATATTTATTTATTTGGTTGCACTGGGTCTTAGTCGTGACAGGCGGGCTCCTTAGTTGTGGCTCGCCGGCTCCTTAGTTGTGGCATGTGAACTCTTAGTTGTGGCATGCATGTGGGATCTAGTTCCCTGACCAGGAATTGAACCCGGGCCCACTGCATTGGGAGTGCGGAGTCTTAACCACTGTGCCACCAGGAAAGTCCCTACTTACCTGATTTACTGTTTATTGCAAACATCTAGCGCCACTGCCCAGTACATAGCAGGTGCCTGATAAATGTTTGGTTAATAAATGGATTGCAGTGATATACAAATGATTTTAGGGAGAACGGAGACATCATTAAATTACAGTGAGTGAGAAAGTTATTCTCTCTTCAGTTTGCTTTCAAGCTTTCGGAGTACAACAAGGGGGAAAGTCTCAACTGCGGTGCTAGCATGTTTCTAACACCTGTTAATCTCTCTCTCTCTCTCTCTCTCTCTCTCTCACACACACACACACACACACACACACACACACACACAAACTGGCCTCAGGGCTTCTGCTGACAAATTTACCTAAATAGAGATTAATAACTTATGTTAATTCTATCTATTTTTATAGTTACTTTATTTTTAGGGCCACTTATTTTAGGGATACTGGTTTCCTATTTATTATAAGATATACTTTTCCTTGAAAATGAATTCATTTATACACTTAATGGGGGGGGCACAGCTGTGACACAAGTTTCCATGGAAGTACATGAAGAACTGAGGTTTAAGGAACATTGCATTTGTGAGGCTGTGAGCGAAGACGATGAAGGCGTTTCACCGAGAGAACAACCCGTACCACGGTCAGGGACATAAGAATGCCGTCACATTCTGGGACATACAAATAGATCCCTTTGGCAGGCACGGCAGGAGGAGGGGACAGAGCTTCTGCGACAGCCGGTCTAGTTATGACCGGCCTGAGGGCTGAGTAAGAAGTGTGGATTTCATTTTAAAGGAGGGGCTCTCCACTCAATCAGACTCAGTCATCCTTCTAAGAGAAAATATTTTGTTACTATCCTGCAGTGAAATTCATCTGTAATAAAACCTATCTATATATGCAAAAGTTAATGTCAATAAAATACCCTAATTGTACTACCCAGGATAGAGAAAAGTATCTAGTGATAAAATAATGTGGGTTTGAATATGTTAATGCTCAGGCACAGTGAAGCAGTCTGATTCTGGCCCCTCTTTATAAAACCACTGTTCATGCAATGGCTGTGAATGCATACACAGTACAGGCGAACCGGCCACTCCAAGACCACTAGTTTGCTATTGGTGATGTGATTTTCTGAAAGGGTGACCAAGTCTTGGCAAAATTCCAAACAAAACAAAGTGCAGCTGTCCCTCTACATAGAGAGTCTCTGCGTTACTGAAAAATGCTGTGTATACTCGAACCTTACAAATAATACATTTTATCCATACATGAAATGTGATTAGTCTAAGAGAAAATTATCAACATGGTTTTCAAAAATAAATAATAGATTTTATTTTTAGTACTGTTTTAGATTTACAGAAGAGTTGAGTAAATAATACATAGAGATCCATATACTCACCCTTGCACTCCATTGCCCAGTTTCCCCTATTACTAACATCTTGTGTTAGTGTGGTACATTTGTTACAATTGTTAAACCAATATCAATATATTATTATTTTTTTTTAAATAAATTTATTTATTCATTTATTTAATTTTTGGCTACATTGGGTCTTCGCTGCTGCACACGGGCTTTCTCTAGTTGCAATGAGTGGAGGCTACTCTTTGTTGCGGGGCGCAGGCTTCTCATTGTGGTGGCTTCTCTTGTTGCAGAGCACAGGCTCTAGGCGCGCGGGCTTCAGTAGTTGTGGCACACGGGCTTCAGTAGTTGTGGCTCGCGGGCTCTAGAGTGCAGGCTCAGTAGTTGTGGTTCACGGGCTTAGTTGCTCCGCGGCATGTGGGATCTTCCCGGACCAGGGCTCGAACCCGTGTACCCTGCATTGGCAGGCGGATTCTTAACCACTGCACCACCAGGGAAGTCCAATATATTATTATTAACTATAGTCCGTAGTTTACATTAAGATTCACTCTTTGTGTTGTACAGTCTATGGGTTTTGACAAATGTATAATGTCATGTGTCCACTGTTACAGTTTCATGTAGAATAATTTCACTGCCCTAAAAGTCCCCTGTGCTTTACCTATTCACACCTTCCCTCCATCCCCTGAACCCCTGGCAGCCACTGATCTCTTTACTGTCAATATAGTTTTGCCTTTTCTGAAATGTCATATAGTTAGAATCATACAGTACATAGTCTTTTCCCAACCTCAGCACTACAGACATTTGGCTGGATAATTCTTGGTTGTGGGAGCTGTCCTGTTCATTGGAGGATGTTTAGCAGAGTCCTAGACCACACCCACTAGATGCCAGTAGCACCTTCCCCCAGTTGTGATAATCAATGTCTCCACACATTGCCAGTTTGCCCTGGGGGCAAAACTGCGCCTAGCTGAGAACTGATGTTCTGGAGTCTTTGTTCTCAGCTCTGTCAGACCCAACACCCTCTTTTTTTTTTAATTGAAGTATAGTTGATTTACAATGTTGTGTTAGTTTCAGGTGTACAGCAATATATATATATTCTTTTTCAAAATATTTTCCATTATAGATTATCAAAAAATATTGAATATAGTTCCCTGTGCTATACAGTAGGTCCTTGTTGTTTATCTTTTTTATATGTAGTAGTGTATATCTGTTAATCCCAAACTCCTAATTTATCCCTCCCCTGCTTTCCCCTTAGTTAAACATAAGTGTGTTTTCTATTTACAAACATTCTATTTCTGTTTTGTAAATAAGTTCATTTGTATCGTATTTTTATTTTTTAAAAATTTATTTATTTATTTATTTTTGGCTGCGTTGGGTCTTTGTTGATGCGCACGCGCTTTCTCTAGTTGCCGTGAGCGGCGGCTACTCTTCATTGCGGAGCTTGTGCTTTTCATTGCGGTGGCTTCTCTTGTTGCGGAGCACGGGCTCTAGGCACGCGGGCTTCAGTAGTTGTGGCTCGCGGGCTCTAGAGCATAGGTTCCGTAGTTGTGGCGCACGGGCTTAGTTGCTTCGCGGCATGTGGGATCTTCCCGGACCAGGGATCAAACCCGTGTCCCCTACATCCTTAACCACTGCGCCACCAGGGAAGTCCCCACACTCGTTTCTATCTTCCTCCCTGACATCTCTTTGCTGATACGGGCCATGAAGAATTGGGGATTATTGTTGCCACAGTATAACATGGCCTACCATTACAGCTCTAACTTGTCAAGAAGTTCTTCCTGTTACTCTATTTAAAATTCCAAACCAATTTCCCCATCCCACAACCCTGCTCTACATTTTCTTTTTCCATAAACTTAACACCTCCTAATTTTTTTTTTCTTTTTTGGCCACGCCACATGGCTTGCAGGGCCTCAGTTCTCCCACCAGGGATTGAACCCCTGCCACAGCAGTGAAAGCCCAGGATACTAACCACTAGGCCACCAGGGAACTCCCTCTCCTAATTTTCTTAGACAGAATGTCCGTTGTTTGGTCTGTCTGTCCTCACTAGACTGTAAGCTTCACAGGGGGAGAAACATTCATCTGGTTCGTACACTGATGTATCCCAAGTGTCTTGAGCAGGATCTAGCATGAATATTTGTTGAATGAATGAATAATGCTTTCCTACTTGTATATAACAAGTTTTTTTCCTCCATGAATGTTAATGGGAATCTTTCTGTATCTGTGGAATCTAGTACCTTCAGGATACAGCTTTGTTCTATCCTTTCATGTGATTCCTCCTCTCCCCTAGGACATGTGTGCTTTTTCCATCTATGAGCTCTTTATATATAAAGGCCATTCCTTGTTTTGGAAAAGTGTGATACTATATCTTTTAATAATTTTACTGTGCATTGTCTTCTGATCTCTTCACTGGGAATGCCAGTTATCCTATGTTTGACTTCACTTATGAATCTTCCATCTCTATCATCTTCTTTATAATCATTTTACATTGTTGCTCCCTCCCACTATGTTCTGGTTCAGATATAGGAATCTTACTCAATTCCAGCCAATGAAACCAGTGGGATAGACCTGTAGGGGAGGGTGTCTGTCAGAATCCTGGGACCGAAGCAGATAGCACAAACTGGGACAACAGTATTATCTACAAAGCTATGGTTTAGAGAAACAAGGGTCGGAGAGCAAGAGCAGAGGGCCATCACCACACCTCAGCCTGAATTTAGAAAGTGGGAGCTGTATGGAGAGAGGGCTCTAGTCTTTGATACAGAAACTGCCACCAGTCCATGGTGGCCCAGCAGAAATGGAGCTGGGAGGTTTGAATACCTCGAACTCACTCTCCTCCTGCCTTCTATTCTCTTGCCAAGGACTCCTGTTGGCCACATTGCCTGGCAACAAATGGGCAAAGGAGCCCACTGATGCTATTGTAGAGGTCGCCCTCCCAGGGCTTGGAGCAAGCTAGAGAAGGTGGCAAGTGGGTCTGGAGGTGCAAATGGAAAATAACCAGTACCAGAGATTTGGTGGGGAGGAAGCTTCCTCTCTTCTGAGAAAGAGATCCAGGAATAGAAAGACCTGCTCTCTTTCTCCTCTGGATATTAACCACTGACGTCAGCTTCTCCCATTCAAACGATGAACCTCATCCTGAGTCTGGCAGAACAGAGACATGGGATGATCCTGAGTCCTTGACGATATTCTCAGAAGTTTAAATCAACCACCCTTCCTCTGGATTTCCCCATCTGTGAGATATTACATTTAATTATTTTTAAACCACTTTGAGTTGATTTTCTTTTACTTGCAGCTGAACGCTTGATACATGGATGATAGTGAGCTGCCTTGAGTGGCTTCTAGCTACTAATAAATAAAGTTCTGTGGATTCAAATTTTCTATTTATGGGTGGTGATTGTGAAACCTAATAGCACAATCTTTTTTTTTGGCTGTGCTGTGCAGCTTGCAGGATCTTAGTTCCCTGACCAGGGATTGAACCTGGGCCAGGGCAGTGAAAGTGCCAAGTCCTAACCACTGGACCGCCTAATAATACAAATTCAGAACCGGGTAAACATCAATTCTAGGAATGCAATATAGAATAATGAACCTCTTATAAATCAAGGTGTGAGCAGGCATAATTCACTGTCACCATAACTGGCTGTCGTAGGGAAACTCATGGAGGCTGTGGTAAGTTAACTGCATTCGTGGCCCCAGTTTCTGGCCTCTCTGCATCCACACCATTTGCCCTGGAACTCTGTGGTCTCCTCACACTCTGATGCAGGGTTGAATTTGTGACTGATTTGGCCATATAGAACGTGGAGAAAGTAACACAATGTCATGCCTTGGCCTCAGAAGGCTTTGTATGCCACTTCTCTCTAGGAACCCTGTCACCTCCGTGTGGACAAGCACAGGCTTGGGTGCTAGAGGATGAGAGACCACATGGAAGAGAGCCCAGCTGTCCCTTTCAAGACTATACTGGACCAGCCTACATTCAGCTGATCCCCAAACATGTGGGAGATCCCAACCAACATCAGCAGAATTGCCTACCCAACTCACAGCTGACCACAAAGCATTAACTGAACACATCCAACACCAGAAGAACTGCCCAGATAATCCATAGACTTGTGTGCAATAATAAATGTGTAATGTTTTAAGCTACCATGCTTTGGGGTTGTTTGTTACAAAGCGATAACTAACTGATACAGAATCTCAAGGATTAACAAATCTGAACAGATATGATGCACAAAGATTCACATAAAGTGCACAAAGGTTGACCCCACTGAGTGTAGGAATAATGTGGAATTTTTAATCTCTTTTTAAAAAAATTATTTATTTATTTACTTATTTGGCTGCACCAGGTCTTAGTTGAGGCACTCGGGATCTTTGTTGTGGCATGCAGGAGGGATCTAGTTCCTTGACCAGGGATCGAACCCGGGTGCCCTGTATTGGGAGCACAGAGTCTTAACCACTGGATCACCAGGGAAGTCCCGGAAATTTTTATCTTCAACCAGTGGCCTACCTGCAACACGTGGATTATGGTTGGCTTATAAGAATTTACTAGATATGGCTCCAATTGAAAATGCTCATGAGACAGTTCACAGCTCTGCCTGGTGGAAATTAGAACTGAACAGCTATGGGAAACCACAGCTGAGGGGCACATCCTTGTGGCCATCCCTGGGAGCCACTCAGGGACAGATAAGGAATTGGTGGGAAATTACACATGTATGATCATAACCTAATGGTGGAATAGTGAATGGATAAGGAATTTACCAACTGGTCTCAAACTGTCCTACCCCTAGAGACTTTCTGGAGCTACTAACTGTTCCAGAGACCATTGATGTCAGGAGGCAGAAAGGGTCTATATGGGCAACTATAAGCACACCTTGTAAGAGAAACTTTGGGGTCAGAAAGAGAGGACACCCTAATATCAGTCAGCAGCTGGAGGAAACAGTAGGAAAACATTTAGGAGAAGCTACTTGGGGACACATCTGGGAAAGTCTAGATAAAGGTCACTTCTGGATGGATTTCTCCAGCCCTTTCAGAATTGCCATATTGGCAGCAAATCCTGTTTACAAGCTCACGGGAAAACAGCAGAGCCATCCAGGATGAAGGAAAGGGGTTGACTTAGTTGGTATCCCTTGAATGGGACAAGATGGCCATTGACAGGCCTTGGAAGTCCACGATCTGGTAAGTGGAATTATTGTCACCCACGTGGGGACAACAAGCCTTGTAGTTGATGGTTCACTGTAAATTCCTGAAAAACCTAAACCATGCTGGTTGCAGTGCCTTTAGCTTTAGAAATTGTGACCAGCAGCCCCTTGGATTCCCTTTAATGGTTAACACTCAATCCTTTGGGATCCTCAAGTGGCTTAGCAAAGAATAATGGGTAAGACAGGAGCTGCAGCTGAGGTACAGGGTTTGAATCTCCACGAATTCCCAGTTGAAAACAGAGCAACTAGATAATATAACCAAATCCTGTGGGGGATTTTTACACCAAAACTAGGTGATAAAGTGTGTCCTTCAACCCAAAATACAAGTTGGTAAGAATAAACCACCAACAGCCCCCAGAGACCTTCATGGAGTCAGCACCTCTGCAGGAAAACAAGAAAACCATAGACCTGAGAACAGTTACTCTCTGGAAAATTCACAGGTCAGTTTTAAAGCAGCAAGCTGAAACCAGGAGGCATTATTTTCACCCCAATAGTAGATAATAGCAAGGGACCCAGCATAAGCAGGAAGACTGCATTAGAAGATACCAATACAATTTGAAAATATATATATATATATATAAAAATATATATTATATATATAATATGTATATTATATATTATATTATATATAATATATTTTTATACTATATTATATATATATAAGACAAACTGGAACATCTAGGACCTATGAACTCTCAAAACCTCAGGAGGTGAGGGAGAGTTCCTGCCCCTCTCCTGACCTTGGGCTACTCCATTTGCTCCATTGTCCACGGAGGAATAGCCCGGGATGAGCTAGTCCCTCAGTCTCTCTTGTCAAAGAGGTAGAGTCTCAGAGGAATGTGCTGGACTCCCTGTTATCCAGCCACCTCATCCTAAAATGCCTAGATCAGGGACCTAGAGGCCTGGGCTCCATCCATGGCTGCTCAAACTTTGGGCAAAACATTTCACTTCTCTGGGTCTCAGTCTCGTTATTGGTAAAATGGGAATAATTTTAATGAGTGCTGTCCTGCTTATCTCAAGAGGCTATGAGCTGGATCAAAAGAGACCATGGGTTTGGAAGTGAAGGGGTCACAAACGCCTTTCGCACAGTCATGAGTTCAGGTGGTGGTTCTGCCCGGTACAGCCGTAGGATCTTAGGCAAGCCCAACTTCTCTAAGCCTGTTTTTCTCACCTGTAAAATGGTAGTAGCTGTGGTCATCGTCATCATCTTCATCACCATCTGCATTGCAAGGTTGCTGTGAGAATGAAATGATATGGGGGAAGCCCTTAGCAGCGATCGACACATCGGGAGCAGTCATTAAACGTTAACTACTGATGTTATAATGATGTCTTTGTTCATTAGGGTCTTAATGTGAGGACCGTCGAGATCCTTTATGCTCTTCCCTCTCACAAACGCTAGAGGACGACATAGACGGCGAGACCCCAGCCACAGCACGCCAGACGCAGCGACATTACCCGCCACGCGGTGGCGCTAAGCCACATTATGTCATTTTCCGCAGAGTTTGGGGAGCAGAGAGAGGTGACGGAGTGGGAGAGTAGATGAAGGTAAAGGGGAACCCTGGGAACTGAGGATGCTTGAACCAAAAGATCAGGGATCCCTGCCGGAATTGAGTAGCTCCCGAGTTCCCAGGACATAATAGAGTCAGTAGAGATGAATGGGTCTTGGAGCCCTTTTGAATACGAGGGCACCCGCTCCTTCCCAGTGCCGGGTCTGCATCCCCTTTCCTGGGGCAGCCTCTAAGCCTGGACGCCTGAAAGAGGGAGCGCGCTCCTCCTTCCTTCGCGGTAGCTCATTCATCTGCGGCCGCGGCACGCCGTTGCCATGGAGACCTGATGCAGGCTATGGGGAGGGAGGCCCCGGGTGACGTCTGCGCTGCTAGCAGCTGGTCTCTCGCGGCCTCCCAGTTCTTGCCTATTTTGGAAGAGAGCCGCAGCCCTTCTGCTGATGCGCGCGCGCTGGCGCCTTTTAAAGGCAACCGGCGGAGTGGCGGCTCAGCCAGAGCCCGAGAGCTGCCCCCGCCCCCGAGCCCCGCGCGGGGCCTGGGCCCGGGAAGACTCCGGTGCCATGCCCCCGCCTCCCAATCTTAGCGTCCTCCACTCACTTTGGGGAAATTTCAACCTCGGAGAAAGGAGGTCCTGCCCTTGCCCCCTCCCCACCACATCCCCCCATCTCTCTCCAACCGGGAGACTCTTCTTCCATAGAAGCCTTGGAAGGAAACAAGATGCCAGGCCTAGCGCGTTTGGGGATCCTCTCTGGACAAGGCCACAGAGTGAAAACACCAGGTGAGGACTTCTCTGCTGGCCGGGCTACCCTGGGTCTCTGGTGACCCATGCCCCTCCAGCCTCCTGCCTTAGGCTTTTTCTCCTTGGGCACATCCTGAGGTCAGGTTAGGATCTTAGCTGGAAGGACCCTCACCAGTTTCTCCAACCCTCTCATTAAACTGAAAGAGAAACTGAGGCCCAGAGAAGAGTAGTGACTTGACCAAGGTCACATGGCACGTTCCTGGACAACATGGGCCAGAGCTCAGGGATGCTGACTTCCTAGCCAAAGATCATTCCCCCGGTGCTTAACATTGAGAATACCTGGCACGCTGTGCCAGCCTCCGGCTCCTGCCTTGTACCCAGTAGAGGGGCTGGATAACTTTTGCAGCAGTGGCACCGGCTGCTTCTTTTTCCCCAGCAGAGTCCAGACCTAGGTAGGCTTTCTGGATCGATGATCACTTTGGGCAAGCTTCTGGATCCCATGGACTCCATGACCAACAAACCAGATTGCTGCTTACAAACATCTGCTTCCGTCAAAAGCTTATGGCAGCCCACCAGCTCTCTGGAACTTTCTGGAGCCAAACCTTCTCCATACTGCTTGCAGATGCCAGTTGGCTTCTGGTTGGAGATGTGGCCTTCAGGCTCTGGCAGGGCTCGCCAGGGCCCTGTGGACCCAGCTCTTTGGACTCTGCCCCCCCCCCCCAATCCTGATGATGCCTGTACTCTCTCCGCAGCACCTGCAGGGGTGTTTGACCAGGACTCACTGAAGACAGCTGTGAAGTACTTGACCATGCCCGAGGAGCTATCGATACATAGGTTTCCAGACATCTCTGGGCCCCTACTCTGGACCAGGGCTTGGGCCCCAAAGGTGGATATGATCCAGCCCAACTGTGGGCACCAAGTCTGGCAAAGGAGAGAGGTTCATGTTCTGGAGAAGTTAGCCCTGGACTTGAATGGCTCTTCCCAGGGGCATCCATTGTTAGGGCCAAGACTTCAATGCACAGAAGGGGAAACTGAGGCAGCCCTCCAAGAGACGTTATTTGCCAGGGTCACACAACAAGTCAGTGCATTGTTGAGACTAAGACCCTAGAACCCTGCCTCCTGGCCCAGGCTCTCTCCCTCTACACCTTGATCTCAGAGACCAGCCTTTGAGAGGTGCTCAAAAGGTCATTGTGCTGTGAGCCAGGTCCTTGGTTCAGGGTCCCCCTCTACTAAGTGTTGGCTGTGTCACTTGGGGCACTCCATTCTCTGCATGAGGCCTCAGTCACTCCAGGTGGATGATCTCTGAGGGGCCCCCACTTCACCTGTGAGTCTGGGATCCTCTGAATGGGGTGTCTTGCCAGGCTGTGGACTCTCTCTGTGGTGGTCTGTGGGACACTTCTGGGGGTGTTTTCTTCCTCCCACCAGACCGAAGCTAAACAATACTGGAAGTAGTAGTCGCTTCAACCACAGGCTGTGCAGACCACCCGAGGATGACCTGGGGTCTGTTTTATACACCTTGGAACCTATCAGATTCCCCCAGCAGTGAGTCCCCTGGTGCTCTTAGCACAGACCTGTGAAAATGGCCCCTGATGGGTTGGGTTTGAAGAAGGAAAACCATACCAGCCCTGTGCCCCCATGCCCTCAAGGCCAGGTCTGCAGGGCCCAATATGGGCTGAGGACTTGGTCCTCTGGGAGACTTCAGGCCCACTGAGACCCTAGCACTGGTCACATGGGCTCATCCCCACCTGAAAGTGGGTCTCAGGGCAGCAGCGTTTGACTTCTAAAGCCTGAGAGGCACTGGCCAGGGGGTACCTGGGCCCAGAGATGCTCAGGGTGCCGGAGATGGGAGGGCCGTTCCAAGCCAAGGGGTCCAACCCACTCACCTGCCATTTTGCAAATAGGGAAACTGAGGCCCAAAGAGTGGAAGGCGCTTACATAACACCCCAGCAGGCTGGTGGCAGAGCTAGGACCAGAACCCATGTCTTTAGATCCTCCTGTCCAGGACTCTTTCCTCCCCCACATCGAACATAATCTGCTGACATCTAGACTGAGCCCACCTCCGAGTCTTTCCAGACCTTCGAATCCTTGACAGACGGCTTCTCCAGCCCTCCCCTGTCTGCACTGGGTGATTCAGGAGCTTTCCCCTCAACCGGTGGTCCTTTCTCCTAAAGCTTCCTGGTGTCCCCTTTCCATTTGTCTAGGGTTCATCTTTTCCTGGTTCCAGAAGCTTCTCTGTCAACAGATGATAACTGCGGCTAACGCCCCTTCTTGCCACGGTTTGACCAACTCCCTGCAGTTCCATCATTCCCAGGGGTGGGGGGTCATCATTCTCCCAGCTCTTGGGGGGTCTATTTGTTGCTCCTAGGGCTTCCCTTCTGTCACTGGCCTGGGCCCAGGCCTGCTGCTCTTCCATGGTCACCCCAGCCTTGCATCCCATCAGTCTCCTCTGGGACTTCATGGGTCATTCCCTGCAGACTTCCTCTCTGCTGGGCCCAGGTTCCAGTGGAAATAACAATAACAACCCAGGCGTCATGGGTTGCTGTGAGTTGTGAATGAGTTAATGCATGATTAGGCGTATAAGGCACAGGTAAGTATCCATAAACTCTCATGTTATGAGGTGCATTAGGTGGTAACAAGGAGTCCCTTGAACCTGGAGCCTATGATGGCCTAGGCACCTGGGGGGAGAAGGGGCGAAAGGGCCAGGAGGACCTTTGGTAACAGGGAGTGACGGGAGCCAGGAGGGTTTTAAGCTGGGGAAGAACACGGCCAGGTTGGCTTCTAGGAAAATAACAGGGGGAGCTTTGTCGCTGAGCACTGCTAGGGGCTCCATCCCCGGACATGTTGAGCAGTGCGGCCGCCAGCCGATGCCCAGGGAAGGAGCGCATGGGGACCCAGGCCAGAGCCCCTAGTATGACTTTGTGTGCATCCCTCAACCTCCCCAGGCCCCCAGCTGTCATCTCTGTCCTTCTCTTTGGAACTGCTGCAGCCCCCAGCCTGCCCCACCCCAGCTGGTGCTCTCAGACCAAGCTGCGCCAAGGCTGCAAAAAGCCAGTGGGTGTCCAGGCCCTGTTCCCACACTTACAGTGACAGAGCGTGTGCTACCTCCCAAACCAGCCCATGCTATCTCTTCAGAGCCTTGTTCAAAATCATATTTTCATAAAGTTAACAATGACTGACACTCCTTCATTCAACATTGATTGTACTCCTTTTGTGTGCCAGGCATTGTTCCAAGTACTTTAATGATTTAACTCAATTTCCTCATCAATCCTTTTTTTTTTTTTTTTTTTTTTTTTTGCGGTACGCGGGCCTCTCACTGTTGTGGCCTCTCCCGTTGCGGAGCACAGGCTCCCGGACGCGCAGGCTCAACGGCCATGGCTCACGGGCCCAGCCGCTCCGCGGCATGTGGGATCTTCCCGGACTGGGGCACGAACCCGTGTCCCCTGCATCGGCAGGCGGACCCTCAACCACTGCGCCACCAGGGAAGCCCTCTCATCAGTCCTTTGATGTAGGTGCTACTATTCTCCTTACATCCCTATTTGACAGACAGGTAAACTTAGGCACAAGAGGTTAAGTCACTTGCCCAATGTGAAGGAGCCAGGACTCCGAGTGGGCATCTCACCCCAGAGCCTCCTTCCTGGCCTCCACCCTCTCCTGCTCCTGCTTCTCCAAGCCTCAGGCTCCCTCCCACCTACCTGCCTTCCCACAAAGAACTTATTGGCTTTCTGCCCATGGACCCCTCTGCTCAAGGCTGAGCCACTTCATCTCAGTCCTGCCACAGGCGCCAAACCTGGTCGAAGTGGAGATTGGCCTCCCTTACCAGTGGCTGCCCCTCTGCACCTTCACACCGTACATCTGTAAACACAGCTACGGGCTTTGGTGGCTCCTTTTGTGGCTACATGTCCTGTGTTGTCTGATTTATGATACTGCACTCCGCCTACCCCACCCCACCTACTCAGCACAGCTGAACATGGTCAGCCAGTCACTTGACACCTGGCAACTCAGCCCAATCACACCTCCTCCGGGAAGCCAACCCAGGCTCCCAGGCTCTGTCATCCCTCATTTTGCTGTCCCCAAACACCCTGTATGCCTTCCTCCCAGCAGTCATTCCACTTAAATGGCTTGATCGGGTTCTCACTTTCTCACCAGCCTGGATGCTCCCTGAGGTTAAGACCAAGGCTGTGTTTCTAAACCACTGCATCACCAGTGGTTTAGCACAGAAGCTGGCACAAACTCAGCCCTCAGATGTGTGTGCGTGAATGAATGAATGAGTGACATACCTGAGGCCCTGCTCTGGGCCGGACCCTATGCTGGATGCTGAGAATACGAGACCAGGCATAGACGCTGGTGGGGGAGACAGACAAGCAAACAGGCGGTGACAATGTAGGATGAGAACTGCACTGATGAGGAAGCACAGGCGGCCGCGGGGGGCATTGAGGAGGGGCCCTGGACCCAACCGGAGGACCAGAGGACAAGGAGTTAGCCAGCTGGAGAGCGGTGATGGAGAGGATCCTGAAACTGGACTGAACTAATGACTGAATATGCGGAAGGTCTGTCTCCTCCCCCAGACCTCCAGCTCCCTGAGGGCAAGGCAGGCATCCTGCACTCCTTTCTCCCCTACAGTGCTTGGGGAAGTGTTGGGTCCCTGAACTGCATTTAAAGAGTGGTTTCAGTTGATTGATTTTCCTTCCCTCCTTGGAACATGGCTGGTCTGACACGCTCCTCACTGCGTTGCTTGTGCCACATCTTCTCTCAGCCCTGCCTTCAGACCCTGCCCTAGAAAAGCTGCATCTTTTCCCACCTGAGCTACACTCTCCCCCTCACACCCTCTCCATGGTTCCGTGCCCCTCACCTTCTCTGCTCAGCCCACCCACCTGGCTCTGACCGTCTCAATGTGTGGGCGCCAGCGTGTACCTTCTTCACATGAGATTTGTTGATTTCATAACCATAAATAGATGAAATGTTCTGAATACTTCCCTATGCAAGTAGAATTGGGGGAGTGATAACATAATGAAAAGACCTTAAGAGAAAGAAAACAGCCTGCTAGGGTGCGCCTTTGTACAAACCAACATGAGGATTATCTTTTCACTGCAGACTGGTGGACCCTAGCCCCAGGATGGGGGAGGTTCTTGGGAATCTGTTAGAAAACGTTTACATGGTTTCAAACTCATGGATTCAAAAGAACAACCTAGTTAAGAGTAGCAAGAAGTAGAAATCAGGAGACCTGGGTTCTAATTCTGGATTTATCTCATTCTAGCTGTGTGACCCTGGACAAGTTACTAAACTTCTCTGAGAAAGTGGATAGAGATTCTTCCCCTGGGTTAGACTGGAGGCTCTAGGAGGCCTGAGACCCCACAGTACTGTCATTTTCCTCCCAACAGGACATTTTGTCTTCTTGTTTAATACCTTAATCACCACCCAAAATGCAGTCTTGAGACTGGGGTTGGGGTAGGATGGAATGGAGTATCCTGACTCTTAATTGCTAACTCCAACTCATGTTGCCATGGGGACAGGATGCGGAACATCAGTTCTGCATGGGGAGGCTACATCCACACAGCTACAGAGTGGCTAGAAGCTAGTAAGGAGCCTAGCCCATAGGGCTTCCCAATCTCTTCACCCTTAAGGAGTACAGGGACACTACTGCTCCATGGCATTTGGAAGAGTAAAGGGAGATGAAATGACATTTTGGTATGCCCTGGGTCCAGAGAGCTTCTGGTTGAGAAAGAGAGAGATGAGCAAAGATATTCCTAGCGTGAACTCATCCTCTACTCCAAAAGAAAACAATCTTTTTCTGTAAAGTGTCAGTTTGTAAATATTTTAGGCTTTCAGGCCATATGGTCTCTGTTGCAGCTGCTCAACTCTGCCATTGTAGGGTGAAAACAGCCATAGACAATATATAAACAAATGGATGTGGTTGTGTGCCAATAAAACTTTATTTGCAAAAGCACTTTGTGGGTTATATTTGGCATGCAAGTCAGAGTTTGCAGACTTCAACTCTACTCCAAGGTACAAGAGAAAGCCTGGACTTGGGAGCAAGAGCTCGGCTTAAGGCTCAGCATCGCCAATAACTTGCTGTGTGACTTTGAGTAAGTCATTGTGTCTGAGCCTCAGTTTCACTGTTTATCAAATGAGCATAATACTATCAACCTGATTTGGCATGAGAATAGGTCTAACAGGTCAGAACAGATCTGAAGTCTTTTCATCCCTCTGTTCCATCACTTCAGGTAGAGCTAACCCCCTCCTCAGGCCATGCCCTTGCCTGCTGAGGTTGGGCAGGAGCCTGCTGGAAGGGAGGAGGTGTTTCCCTCTAGAATCAGATTCTTGGTCTGGCTTTCCAGTCTCCAGCCCCAAGTGACCCCATTTATGCAGCAAGCCAAACACAGGAAGAAATGAGGAATCCCTTCATTTCCACCATGCAGTCATTTGGCAGGAGGCTACAGTTCACTTGAGAAAGTGATGTGGCTGCAGTGGCTGGTGGCCAGGCTTCAGAGGAGGCATTTGAGACTCAGGCTGGGACTAGAGTTTGGAAAGGTAAGCTTCAATGCTCTTCTAGATTGTTCACCTATGACCCCAATTTCCCTGGGGTCCAAGTCAAGCAGCTGCACCTGTGACCTGGTGGTGACTTGCAGCACCACCAGTTGCCTTAATGGACCTGTCTTGAGCCATCTTGTCTGTCTGTCTGACCTGACAACCACTGAGATTTTGCATCCTTTGGCATCTTGTCATCTGTTCCGAAGACCCATCAAGTGATTCATTCATTCATTCATTCATATTTTCCCTCTCTCTCTCTTTCTCTCTCTCTCTCCCTCCCTCCCTCCCTCTTTATCCTTCTCATAGACACATTTGTCCAGAGCCATACAGGATACACCTTGACAGCTCTCTGTCTAGATCCTTGCCCCAAGTCTCCAGAAAATTAGCCTTAATCAGGAATCTCCATGCTGTTTTAAAGAAACAGACTCCCCATTCACCCTCCAGCTCCCTCCCAGCAGGTCATCCTCCCTGAAATCTCTGGAAAAGATATACCTTCTCTTCTCTGATAGAGGCTGAGGGGTGATGTCCCTCCAGGTCCCCAGTAAAGCCATGTAAGACAGGGGCAAGGGATCTCACGGCCTGTTCTTGCTATAAAAATCCCTTTTTCGGAAAAAATAATAAAGAAATAAATCAGCCAATCCCTCCTCGATGCCATCACCTCTTCTTGGTGATTTTTCGGGGAAGGAGTGGGCGGGGTTGCCATGGCAACAGATGCGAGCTTGTCTCGGTAAAGAAGGGACCTTGATATTTTTTCTCTCTCTCATTCTCTCTTTCAGTTGTGTATGTGTGTGCGTGTGTGTGTGTGCGCTGCGCATGCTTGTGCCCACACCAGGAATTTTTTTTTTTTTTTTTAGAACTAAAGAAAGCCCTTCTCTTTCCTCAGCTCCCCAAATATGGAGTGATGGAAAACCATTTACTCCTGCAGGCCAGGGACAATTCAGGATGGTTCAAGAGAAAAGGAAGAGGTCATACGGGGCTCCTTTCCTCCATCTTTTAGCTAGAGATTGCATGCAGAGAGACCTTCACAAATCGTTGGGGTCCAAGAGCTGGAGAGAAGGGAAGATGTTGGGTGGAGAGAGATGATTAAGGCATAAATGGTGCAAGAGCCCAACAAGTGACATCTGAGAGAGCAACAGAAGGTGCATTGAGGCTAGGGATGCAAGCAAATCCGCACACACCATCAGGTGCTGGGAGAGAAAGGCACAGAGCCAACTCAGACGTGGACACAAACACACACATGTACAGGGAGGCACACAGAAAGCTGCAAACATATAAATACATACCAGCACAAACATAGAACTACACACAACACAGGAAATCATAGACATTCTTAATAAAGACAGGCATAGACGCAGGCATAAGGAAATGCATAGATATAAAGGGATACAGACACACAGCTATGAAGACACATGCGAACAGACATACAGAGGCCTACAAATACAGTCATGGTCAGATGGACAGACAGACACACACGCACATTCTCAGAGTCTGGCCCCCTCCCTTCAATTGCCCAAGCATCCCCAAGCAGCAGTGCATAGCTGGAAATGCTGCAGGCTCACACAGAGAGTTTGGGTGGGTGGCTTCTGCTCCCCCCATTTCTTCTACAAACTCACCCCAAGGCCCCCCTCTGAATTCATTCCCTTGCCCACTTTCTTATAGTCAATGGGCTCTAATACCTCCCTCATCTCAGACTTCCAATTCTTAGCCTGTTCTGCTGCTGCCGCCTGCTGCTTGGGAGGGGGAGGGAGGTGTGTGTGGGGTGACTCAGCCAGGCCAGGATGACTCACACTGCCAGTATTTTTAGCAGCGGCCAGGAGCTCTCTAGCGTGCCAGCCGCCCCCCTCCTCCTGCTTGCTATTTTGGAACCATCACTGGTGATATAAATAGCTCCTCTCCCACATACTGAAGCTGCTGCCAAGCTATTTTTGGTTCTCCACAGTTAAAAATAGCTTTAAGGAGGTGGGATGCAAGGGGTGTGGGAGTTGGCCTGGGGAGAGAAGACATTGGGGCATACAGCGCTTCTCAACTTGAATCAGAGTGGGCGAGCTAGGATGAGCTCTTCTGTGCCCCCTCCCTTGTCCCTTTCTAGACCCTTCTTCTCTTCCAGAGTGCCTTCCCCCCCAGTCCATTCTGGAAAAATCCAAGGGCTCTTCCCTTGAGCCCAGTTCCCCCCCCCTCCGCATTTACTTCACTCCTAGAGTTCAGATATCCTGCCCCCCTACAATCCACCCCCTTATTCATTCTCAGAGGACAAGGGCACAGCCAGCTGGGGCCTCACTGTGAGACCTGTATGGATTCAAGCTCTACTTTAACGTCCCATGTTCCATATGACATTCCTTGGGATAGTTCAGGACCACGGACAGCGGCGAGTGCCCCATTCTTTCACCGCGGCTCTGCTCAGGTTGCGGGACCAAACCAACAGGCACCTCTGGTCATGGAGAGGAACACTAAGAATGCCTCTCAGTCAGGGATAAAGAACCAATAAGTGAATAAAACAGGAACACTGCCCTGGATTTTCCTACAGGAAAGGGGTCCAAAGATTAAGGGCTTGTCCAAACAGAAGCTTGAGCGAGGGGTGGGTGAGTACGTCGGGGGTCAGACAGAGATGAAAGTGGAACAGAGATACGCTTTCTGAAGGAACCATTTTTCTGTCACCTAGGTAAATAGGGTTAGAGATAGTGGCAGACAGACATACCCCTTCCCTCCATCTCAGCTGTGCCACTGAATACGGGAAGGTTGATGTGGATGGACCCAACCTCTCCCAAAATACACAAGAGGTCAGGATTGGGCCCTCAGAGACCCCCTTCTTAGACAGCCTTCTTCTCAGCTGTCTCTCCTCCTCCCACTCTACCTCTCTTGCTTCCACCCTTTTCCACGAGGAGTGAAGACCCCAAATTTTGCTTCTTGGTGTCAAAGTTTATCTCCACCCCTCCTACGTGGCTTTCTACAATCAGGCCAATCCCTTTCCCCTAAATTTTAAGTGGTCCCATCCCCAGCCCCTCACGTGACTTCACACACACCCTTACCCCACAGAATTCGATTTCAGATAAAATGTCCCCTAGCCCATTTCTTTCCCCTTTGTTTGGGGGAAACAAAGGCACCCTTCAACCCCAGTAGAGAGTGACCATCCGTGCAGAAAAGAGCAAGAAGAAAGAGGGAAATGATAGGGCAAAGTGATATGATGTGGAGACAAAATTGACAAAGAAGAGAGACGACAGAGAGCAGAAGGGGGACGTTGGGGGGGGGGCGCAGAGGGCGCACAAAGTTGAGATAGACCACCAAGCCGGCAATGAGATAAAGAAACTAGCTGGTGCGGGGCGGTGGGGGGTATGTGGAGAGTTGAAGATGGAGAGACAGCGAGGAATCCTACCGCTGATGACGGGGAGGGGGTTGGAGGGGAGTGTGGACAGCCCGACGGAGTTAAGGGGTCTCTGGTAGGTGCCTGGATCGTGCAGAGGGTCCAGCACGGCCCCCTCGCTTCTCTGCTGCGTCCCCATCCTCCCCGCTGGAGGCAGGGGGGAGCCCTCCGGAGCGTGGCGGAGGCAGCCAGGCCCCGCCCGCCGCTGCCGCCGCCGCAGCAGCCGCCGGAGGATTCCTGTCCTAATATGGAGCTGGGATTCCCCCGGCCCCGCCCCCGCCCCCGGCCCGCGGGGAGACGAGGCTTGCACTCGAGCGGGGGGGTGGAGGGATATGGGGGTGGTGGCGGGGGGAGCCGCTGGCTCTGAGGGCTGGCAATGGGGGAAGGGATACCTTGGTGTAGACCCAGATCCTCACCAGGCCCTGGGACCCTGCCTCAGTTTCCCCCGTCAGTGGCTGAGGTTAATTAGTTGACAGAGAAACGAAGAGTCACTGCCGACTGCGGCGTTGGTGCAAGTGTTCCTATTCTTGGCTGTGGGAAAGTAGAACCAAGGCCAGATTCAGCTGGTTCCTCTCCCTCAGGACCCTTTTCCCACCCATCCTAGGGACATAGAGCCCCACCGGCCTCCCCCTGCTAAATCAGCAAGGCCCGGCTTTGGAAAGGGGGGAGGAGGAGATATGTTCTTTGAAAGTGACTAAGGGAATCCCGGATTGAGTAATCCCTAGAGAGAAACCCCAGCTGTGACCTATCCCACAGAGGCCAAGGAAGGTCCTTCTCCCCACCCCCATCGCCCCGCCCCAGACGAACTTGACCTTTGGCAGATAGGGAGGGGGGATTTGTGTACGACCCTGCTCCTCCCCTTTCCCTTATCTCTTCAGAAAAATCATTGTCAGAGCGAGCCCCTCTACAGACTCTCCTGCCAGGGGCTTCAGACCGCCCCAACCCTTGCCCTGTCCCTTCCCTCAGCTGAATACATTAGGATACCTGGGTCCCTGCACCCCCTTTCAGGCCTTCCTAAAGCAGCGCCTGCCTCTCGGCGCAGCTGCCGCCAGCCGCGGCCCCCTCCGCAGCCTGCGTTCTCCCCCTCCTCCCGGCACCCCTCCCGCTCTCGTTCTACGTCATGGGATGACGTCGGAAGCCTGGGAGGGAGGAGGAGCGCGCCCCCCCAACCCCAGCCAGCAGCTCCCGCTGCAGCTTGCTTAGCCCAGCCTCCCGCCCCCCCTTTCTCTAAAGCGAGCCCCCCACGCCTGACAGGAGCTATATAAGGCGGAACAAGGCAGGCAAGGGGGGCAGCGCAGCCGAGCGGAGCCCAGGAGAGGAGACAGAGAGAGAAAGAGCCTGAGCGAGAGACGGGGAAGCAAGGAGGAAGCCACCGGTGCGTCGGGACAGGAACGCAGGTGTTCGGAGCGCCCGAGCTGGAGCTCCGCAGCCGCTAGTCATGTATCGCTCCACCAAGGGCGCCTCCAAGGCGCGCCGCGACCAGATCAACGCTGAGATCCGGAACCTCAAGGAGCTGCTGCCGCTGGCCGAAGCGGACAAGGTCCGGCTGTCCTACCTGCACATTATGAGTCTTGCCTGCATCTACACTCGCAAGGGCGTCTTCTTCGCTGGAGGTGAGCAAACTGGGGCGGAGACACGAGCTGGCGCGCACCGGGGAGAGTGAAGCAGAGGGAACCCACTGGGACTGCCGCAGGTCTAGGGCAGCGTGTCGGCGAGCTGGGGTGAGAAGGAACTAGGAGAACTCAGGAATTCCCACTTTTCCTCCTGAGTTCTGTCCAAACCTCACCTTAGTTCTGAATGAGGATTAGAGAGCCTGGATAGTGTCCCTGGTGCCAGACTTATGGGAGGGGGAGAGCCAGGACGGAATGGCCCCAGTCCCCACCAGCGTAGAGGCGCTCCGGGGAGCCAGCGAAGGGAAACCCGGGAAGTTACAGGGACGGAGCCGCCAAAGCCTGGGGAAGCACAGATGCTGTTCACGATACTGGAAGGGCTCTTCTGCAGCCGGTGGAGCGCTGCCCGCGGTGCTGAACGCTCGGTCGGCTTTGGAGCGCTGTCCGTGGTCCTGAAACACAGACCCGCCAAAGCCCCAGTCCCGACTTAGAAGTCGAAGGGCTCGCTGGCTGGAGAGATCCAGCAACAGGTTCCCCGGGCAAGAGCTGTGGGCAGCAGGTCAACAGGTGTGTGCAGGAGCAGGTCCATGAGAAATTCCTCAGAATTTCTGAAACCCGGTCCATGTCTTTCTCACTTCTGCTTTGCTTCCCAGTCTTCCTCCTGACTCACCCTGTCTTCTCACTCTGCAGGCACTCCTCTGGCGGGCCCCACAGGGCTTCTCTCAGCTCAAGAGCTTGAAGACATAGTGGCAGCACTACCTGGATTCCTGCTTGTGTTCACGGCGGAGGGGAAGCTGCTATATCTCTCTGAGAGTGTGAGCGAGCATCTGGGCCACTCCATGGTGAGTGCTGAGGACCCTTTCAGCTTGGACTGCAGCACGGATGGGAACACAATGAGTTTTCCACTTTTGAGAATCTGGGAATTACAGGGGAGGAAGTTATAGCCTACAAGATGCTATGTGCCAAGGATTGGCTCTTGCTGCCTTCATTAATGGTCATCTCTCCTTTACCTTTCTCCAGGTGGACCTGGTTGCCCAGGGTGACAGTATCTACGACATCATTGATCCAGCTGACCACCTAACTGTGCGCCAGCAACTCACCCTGCCCTCTGCTCTGGATAATGGTGAGAACTCCTTTCTCCTTTCCTCAATCCAATATGCCTCCTGCTGCCCTGCTCCTTCCCATTTGCCGTCTCTCTCAGCCATTCACTCTCTTACCAGTTTTTCTCTTCACTCACCTAGATCGCCTCTTCCGCTGTCGCTTCAACACTTCCAAGTCCCTCAGGCGCCAGAGTGCAGGCAACAAACTGGTGCTTATTCGAGGCCGATTCCACGCTCACCCACCTGGGGCCTACTGGGCAGGAAATCCTGTGTTCACAGCTTTCTGTGCTCCACTGGAGACAAGACCCCGCCCTGGCCCTGGCCCTGGCCCTGGTCCTGGCCCTGCCTCACTTTTCTTGGCCATGTTCCAGAGCCATCACGCTAAGGACCTGGCCCTGCTGGACATCTCAGAGAGGTAAGCCCAGAGTGTTCAGACTCCAGGGAAAAGGCAGGTCAGAGGTGAGGGGACCCTAGATTCTGGAGTCAGGGACAGGGAGGATGGGATCTAAGGGTGCAGAAGACCTGGGAGGGAGTGAGATGCCTGGGTATCAAGCAGGGAAAACAGAAAGCTGACCTCATCCTTTCCACCTTCCCAGTGTCCTAATCTACCTGGGCTTTGAGCGCAGTGAACTGCTCTGTAAATCATGGTATGGACTGCTGCACCCTGAGGACTTGGGCCACGCTTCTGCTCAACACTACCGCCTGTGTGAGTGTCCAGAGAGGCTGAGGACAAGACAGGGAGTTGGGAAAGGGCATGGGAAACCTGACCAAGAAGGGCTGTGATCAAGACTGATGTCGGGGAGATATCAGAGGCTAACAGCTTTGGATGCTATAGGGTGAACACTAGGGTAAGGAGTCAAGGTGAGAATAGAATCAGAACTGGGGGACTCTGAGTGGTGAGGTCAAAGTGGGGAGTTGAATGGTGCAGGTTAAGGTAGTCAGAAAAGAGGATGTCATGAATACCCCAATTCAGTGGAGAGGTCAGAGAGTGGGGAGAATAGGTGGTGCTGTCTGATGGGTGTCCTAACTCTGCATCTCTTCTTTCTCCTCAGTGGCTGAGAGTGGAGATATTCAAGCAGAGATGGTGGTGAGACTGCTGGCCAAGCCTGGAGGCTGGGCATGGATTTATTGCCTTTTATATTCAGAAGGTCCGGAGGGTCCCATTACTGCCAATAACTACCCAATCAGGTGAGCTGCAAGCCAGGGGCCTGGGAGGCAGCTGAGGTGGACATGGAGGAGATACAAATCAGAGAACTTCTCTGGGAATGGACACCACACCCTTACCGGCTGCCTCTTCTCTCCTCTCCAGTGACACGGAAGCCTGGAGCCTCCGCCAGCAGTTAAACTCTGAAGAAACCCAGGCAGCCTATGTCCTGGGCACCCCGACCATGCTGCCCTCATTCCCGGAGAGCATCCTCTCGCAGGAGCAATGCTCTGGCCCTAATCCACTCTTCACCATGGGGCCTCCCCGAAGCACCAATTTCCCCAGTGCTCCTGAGCTGGGTGCTGTCTCAACACCAGAAGAGCTTCCCCGACCCCCCAAAGAGCTTGGCTTCAGTTACCTGACATTTCCATCTGGCCCTGAGCCTTCTCTTCAAGGAGACCTGAGCAAGGATCTTGTGTGCACCCCACCCTACACGCCCCACCAGCCGGGAGGCTGTGCTTTCCTCTTCAGCCTCCATGAGCCCTTCCAGACCCACTTGCCCACTCCATCCAGCTCTCTCCAAGAACAGCTGACTCCGAGCACTGTGACCTTCTCTGATCAATTGACGCCCAGCAGTGCAACTTTCCCAGATCCACTGACTAGCCCACTACAAGGCCAACTGACTGAAACCTCAGCCAGAAGCTATGAAGATCCTTGCACCTCCACTTTCCCAGATCAGCTGCTTCCCACCACTGCCAACTTCCCAGAGCGTCTGAACAGCCCTACCCATGAGCAGGTGACTTCTCCAAGCACAGCATTCCAAGCACACCTGAACAGCCCCAGCCAAACTTTCCCAGAGCAACTGAGCCCTAATCCCACCAAGACTTACTTCGCCCAGGAGGGATGCAGTTTTCTCTATGAGAAGTTGCCCCCAAGTCCTAGCAGCCCTGGTAATGGGGACTGCACACTCCTGGCCCTAGCCCAGCTCCGGGGCCCCCTCTCTGTGGATGTCCCCCTGGTGCCCGAAGGCCTGCTTACACCTGAGGCCTCTCCAGTCAAGCAGAGCTTCTTCCACTATTCGGAGAAGGAGCAGAATGAGATAGACCGTCTTATCCAGCAGATCAGCCAGTTGGCTCAGGGCATGGACAGGCCCTTCTCAGCAGAGGCTGGCACGGGTGGGCTAGAGCCACTTGGCGGGCTGGAGCCCCTGGACCCTAACCTTTCCCTGGCAGGAGCTGGCCCCCCTGTGCTCAGCCTGGACCTAAAACCCTGGAAATGCCAGGACCTGGATTTCCTGACTGACCCTGATATATTCCTGGAAGAGACGCCCGTGGAAGACATCTTCATGGATCTTTCTACCCCAGACCCCAATGGGGAATGGAGTTCAGAGGATCCTGAGGCAGCAGTCCCAGGAGGGGCCCCATCACCTCGCAACAACCTGTCCCCAGAAGATAGCAGCTTCCTGGAGGACCTGGCCACATACGAAACCGCCTTTGAGACAGGTGTCTCAGCATTCCCCTACGATGGGTTTACTGATGAGTTGCATCAACTCCAGAGCCAAGTTCAAGACAGCTTCCATGAAGGTGAGTTGAGCCAAAATGTTCAAGAACTCAAGTTCCTCTCCTGCCAATGAGATGCTGGGTGGAGTTAGATGAGTAAACTGCCCTCTCTGTTCCTCAGTTTCACTAATAGGATAAGATCACCTGCTGTGTAGGATAGCGGTTAGGATAAGAACTAATGAAAACAATATGGAAGTTCTGGACAAGTAGGCCTGGGGGGCAGAGATTAGGGGTGTGGGATAAGATGCAAGAGAATCTTGGGTAACAGTTTGTGCTTCTTAACTCTACGAGGGACCTAGATCAGCCATCCCACCCCATTTTACAGATGAAGACAGTCAAGATCCCGAAGTTAAAGAAACTCCCCTGAGGTTGCACAACAAACTGATGGAAGCGGGTTTAGAGCTCTATCTCAGTATTCTTTGTCCCCCAAAGGGAATACAGAGTGAGAGCTTATAGGAGTTTGGGAAAGAGAGTGGGACTCAGCCCCTGGCCCCGACAGAGTGTCCCTGCTATGGCTCCATCCTTTCCAAAACCACAGACATAATTTCACTCCATTCATCCAAACTACTCCCGTATCTTCTGAGCCTCTGGTGATCATTCAGTCATTGGACCAGCGTACTGGAAGCCCATACTATGTGCCAACAGTGCACCACATCCTCAGCCTGTCTTTCCTAATAGGCCTAACTGACTGTTGTCTCTCTCTCTCTCTCTCTCTGCAGATGGAAGTGGAGGGGAACCAACGTTTTGAATAAGTCTGTGACTTAACGTCGTCAAGTATGGCATATTGTCATCAAGACATGGAGCCGCTCTCCACCCCCCCGGGATTGTTGGGGGGATTCTGGGGGCCAGAGGGGGATAGATCCGATTCCCCAGGCCCTGCAGGATTTGGGGGGGGGAGGTGGGAGGGCAAGGGAGGGGAGCTTCTTTTTAAAATTTAGAGACATCAAGCAATCCCAGTTTCCATTTCAATCTGTATTCACTCGTAGTGAGTTTCCTTGAATGGGATTTCAAGCGGAGAATGGGGGAGTCTCACTTCCCCCGCCCCGCGCTGCCCCATGGGCCTGGGCCAGTTCTCCACTCCTGGGGGCCAAGCCACCCCTGGGCCTTGGTGGGGGAAAGGCAGTGCCCACCTGGGCCAGCCTGTGCCCTGAGGGGCTCTTGACACCCACGTAGAATTCTCTACACACCAGTAACGGGATTTCAATTCCGATGGACTCTGCCGCCCTGGCGGCCCTTCTTGTGACTTTTGCGCCCCGCGCCTGGGGTGGGGGGCGCGAAGAGACGCTACGTTCCTTTCCGATGGAGGAAGGCAGACCTGCCGCCGTCACACGTGTGCTTGCACGAGTGCGTGTACCTGGTGCGGGACTCACCCGGCTGCCCAACTGCCTGGGACTACCCAGGTGGTCACCTCGTGGTGCTGCGGTGACTTTGTAGCCAACTTTATAATAAAGTCCAGTTTGCCTTTTTGGTACACCTGGTGTCATGCACTTCTGTGAAAAGGGAAGGGTGGTGACCTGAGAAGGTTGAGAGGTCCCAACGGGAGCCTGGAGGTTAGGAGGTAAACTCTGGACCTGCTGACAGCCCTGGCATTTCTTCATTCACTCATGCACTCATTCATTCATTCACTCAACACCTGAGTGTTCTGTGTGTGGCCCACCCTGTTCTAGAAGCTGAGAGTTTGGAGCTGAAACAGATGCTACGTCTTGGCTTCAAGATGCTTTGACATCCAATGCTAAAGGGTACTGGAGTCTCCTCTCTGCTCCGGGCTTGCAGTGCTTCCAGTGTGGGAGGGAGCAGAAGTGTCTGGGGATGGGTAGGGGATTCAGCTTGGCATTTTCCTGGACATGAGTTTGGAGTTTCAGAACATGAGTTTCTTTCTTCAGCCTGGCCCTACAGGCAAGCAGCTTCCCTGGATTTAGGGTCCTGGATCTCTCACTGGAAATGATAACCACCTCTTTTATCCCTGAATGGGGCTTTCAGCTGACAAACAATTTTATATCACTTAGTCGCTGCAATAAAGCCTCTGGACAGGTGTATAAGCACCATTTCATTGATGGAGAAACTGAGGATCACAAGGAAAAAGTGATTTTTTTACTCCCACAGTTAGTGAGAGCCACAGGTGGGCAATACACCCACGTCCTCTGCCTCCAAGCCCTGGCCTGTCTCCTCTGCCAGATTCCCCAGGAAGGGCAGGCTTGGGCTAGAGCAGGGGCCTCCTCCCCTCCCAGTCCACAAACTAGAGCAGACCCCAAACTTCTGAGCAGAATATAACTTAGTGGATCAAGAGGAAAAGTTTCCCAAAACACTGTCTTCCTCTAAGCTTGAGGGCCACACACCACAGGATATGGTGGGGGCAGAAATGAAAATTAGGAGCCAGAAAGAGCTGGATTCAAATTCCACCTCCACTATCTGCCGAGTAGGACGTGAGCCTCGGTTTCTTCACAGGTAAAATGGGGCTGAAAGAAACGGCCCTGACCTCCCAAAGATGCTGCTAGGATGTGATGGGGCCTCTTATAAGCTGAGGAGCACAGAAAGGACTTAAGTTATTAAACTGAATTAGAAAGCAATGGTGACCACGAAGGCTTACAAGTTTCTTTCTCAAGGTGGGGAAGGAAACTCCAGGCCCCAGTCTCCCCCACCCCAGCCCACTGAAATACGGGGGCTGGATTCCAGGAGCTGAGAGCACAACACTGAGAATTCCCTAAACCTCCTCTCATTCCAAATCCTCCAGTTCTGAGGCCATGCCCTTCAGAGGTCCTATGGGAAGGCATTCCAGGGACCTGTCACCTTTTTTCCACCTTGGATACATCCTTGGGTGAAACAGGAAGGTGCAGTGTTACCTTCTGCCTTCCTGTGCGTCTATTCTCCAACTTGAACAAAAGAACTGGACTGGAAGACCCAAAAGGACCCTGTCTCTGCTCCACCCCCCACTGGTGCCGATCACAGGGCCAAACACACGGCAGGCACACTAGAAACATTTTATCGAGAGGACCACTTCTGAAGGTCAGCCTAATAAGAACCTGAGTAGGAAGTTACCAATTTCTACCACAAGAATTTTGTGCCTAAGTTCCCCAGAGGGCCAAGCATTGTATCTTTCAGCTTTGAACCTTAAGTGACCATAAGCTCAAGACACATGTTGGAGTCCCATCTACAAACCACCCCTGGTATGTTAACTAAACTTACTGTGGCAATCACTTTGAAATATATACACATATCGAATCATTATGTCGTATACCTTAAACTTATACAGTGTTATATGTCCATTATGTCTCAAACACTGGGAAAAATTGTTCATTTTCTAGTAAAACTGTTCATCAACTGAAAAAAAAAAAAACCTAAAACCTCCCTGGTGGTCATCAAAAGCAAGGAAAGTCTGAGAAGCTGGGACAGCCAAGAGGAGCCTAAGGAAACATGATGACGAAATGTAACGTGTTCTAGATAGGATCCTGAAACAGAAAATAGACATAGGTTAAAAACAAAAGGAACCCAGGAATTCCCTGGCCCTCCAGTGGTTAGGACTCTGTTCTTCCACTGCAGGGGGGATGGGTTCGATCCCTGGTCTGGAAACTAAGACCCCTGGCGTGGCCAAAAAAATAAAATAAAAAATTAAGGAAACCTGAATAAAGTGTGGACTTTAGTTAATAATAATGTATTGATATTTGTTCATAAATGTGACCAATGTGCCATATAAGTGTATGATGTTAATAACAGGGGAAATAATAGGTGTGGAGTATATGGAAACTAGTATTTTCATAACATTTCTGTAAATCTAAATATATTCCGAAATAAAAAGTTTCTTTAACAAGTAAAACTAAATAAATGAACATTTAAAAAAATTTAAAATGTGAGCAAAAAAATGAACACCTCACTGGTGTTTGGTGGTGGCGGTAGGTGATAGTAGAGTATGCGTTTTGATGAGAAGACATCTCAACATTCTGAATGAGAGATCCCGGCAGCCAAGTTCAAAAGAGCCAATGGCTCTACCTGCTGGACAGAGAGGGATCTGCTTCTGTTCCTCTCACTGGCAAGGTCCCTGTGGCTCAGAGCGTCATACCTTAGCACTGGTGGATAAACGGAGGCCAGCGGGGAGGAAAGGACTTGTCCGATGGCACTACCAGAGTCGCTGCAGAAGCCAGATCTGACCCTCAGCCAGTTCCCTTCCCACGGATTCCAGACTCTGCCCTGGGAGCAGAATGTAGGAGAAAGAGCACAAGTTTTGGGGTCATAAAGACTGACCCCAAGGGCTGGCTCTGCAGCCTCATTTTTTTTATGTGGGAAATATTCACAGTAACTACATGTGCCAGGAACGTTTCTGGGTGCTGGGGACGCAGCAGTGAACAAGACAGACAAGATCTCTGGGCTCACAGAGCTTACATTCTAGTTGTGGGGAGATGTAACAAAAAGTAAGTAAAGTCTCAAAGGAGCATACAGAATGTGCAGTAAGGGACAGAGCCAGGCTGCTACGGTAGAGAACCACAGCTCTGGTTCAGAGGGTCCTAACGTAGAGTGGGGTGACAGGAAGCCCTTTCCTAGAAGGTAACATTGAGCTAAGATATCAAAGACGAGGAACAGGAGTAAGAATGTTCCAGGCCAAAGGAAAGCAAGAGTAGAGGTATTTAAATGGGAAAGGCTTTGACCTGTTTAAGGACGAGCAAGGAAATCAGTGTGGCTGGATCAAGGCCAGCGAGAGGAAGAGTGGTTGGAGAGGAGGGAAAAGATTACTCAGGGCCTTACACCACAATAAGAAACTTAGATTTTATTTCACATGCAACAGGAATTGATTGAGGAGATTTAAGCAGGGGAATGACATGATTTAATTCACATGTTTAAGCCATCCCTCTGACAGTGTGTGGAGAAAGGATTAGTAGAGGCAGGAGTGGAAGCCGAGAGACCAGCTGGGCTCCTGCCGTGGTCCAGGCAAGAGGGGATGAGAGCTTTCACCAGGCACAGATGGGGGTAAGTGACTGGATTGGGGATACTTTGGAGACAGAACTAACATGATTTGCTAATGTGTTTAGAGGGGCGTGAGGAAAAGAGAGGAGTCTTGTGTCTCTGACTTTAGTAACCGGGTGAAGAGTTGCTGTGTATTTAGCCTGGGATGAGATGAATATCAGGACTTTTGTAGTCTCCTCTCGTGCCCGGCAGGACTAACTGAAAACCTCTCTGGATGAGGGCATATCCATCTTAGGCCTCAAGGAGCTTCCATAAATAACGTGTCACAGGCATTGAGCAGGACACAGTCAAAGATAACCAGACACACAAAGAAGCAAGACAATACGGGCAGGAACTAGCAAAACAGATACACACAGTGCGTATATCGGAGGGGTCAGTTACTGACTTTAAAACAACTATACATTTTCATGTTTAAAGCAGTTAATTACCAAGTCAAGAACATCTACAGGGAACATGGGGAATTCCCTGGCAGTCCAGTGGTCAGGACTCAGTGCTTTCACTGCCGAGGGCCCGGGTTCAATGCCCGGTTTCACTAAGATCCCGCAAGCCGTGTGGCGTGGCCAAAAAGATGAAAAACAAACAAACAAAAAAACACTTTAAAAAATTAAGTAACTCACTAAAAAGAAAATGGTACAAATGAACTTACTGACAAAACAGAGTCACAGATATAGAAAACAAACTTAGGGTTACCAAGGGGGAAAGGGAGGGGGATAAACTGGGTGATTGGGATTGACATATACACACTACTATATATAAAATAGATAACTAATAAGGACCTGCTGTATAGCACAGGGAACTCTGCTCAATACTCTGTAATGGCCTATATGGGAACAGAATCTAAAATAGAGTGGACGTATGTATATGTATAACTGATCCACTTTGCTGTACAGAAGAAACTAACACAACATTGTAAATCAACTCTACTCCAATAAAAATTAATTAAAAAAAATAAAGTCCACAAGGCAAGTATATAAATAAATAAGAAGTGATTCAAATATGCAAAGTTTAAAAAAAAGGAACATTTACAGGGAACACGAAATGAAAACAGTGATAAGCAGACTTGAAAAAGAACCAATAGATTTTCTAGAAATACGATAAAAAAGATGAAAACTGAAATTAAAAATTCAATTGGAAAACAATTGGAAATGGAAAATTGGAACCCGTATCAAGGGTTTTTTGGGGGTTTTTTTGGCAAAAAATTATAAAACAATGTGCTGAGTGGCCTGTTTGTACATTGTCTGAAAACCATGTGGGTATCTTAATATATCACAGGCTACTATAATCTATACTAGGCCAAGTTTTAGTAAAAGTACACAATCCAAAATATTATTTTCTATTTCAGTTATTTGAGCAAAATAAAATCACCCTATTGATATAATGAACACATGTAATTAAAAATCATCATTTGAAATAAAAATTGGTGGCATATACTGCATATGGAGTATAATTATGTCATACACAGTGCCAGAAACTCAGGACCAGTCTCCCCATCGAGACATCAGCCAGATTTCAAATCTGCACGGGGATGAATGCTAAACTCAAAACCTCTGAGGGGCAGAACTGAATTTCCCCAGATTTTCAGAGCTGAAGAAAATCAAGTGCAGAAGCAATTCAATGCAAGAAGAATAACGTTTTCAACAAATGCTACTGGGGTAATTAGACGTCCGTGGCGGGGGAGAAAAGAATTTCAACCTAAGCCTCATACTTTATACAAAAATTAACTCAAAATGGGTCACAGACTTAAATGTAAAACATAACTATACTGTGGATATGGTTTAAGAGGACATGGTGCTTAAGAAGACATAGCTAATTGCAAACTTCTTCAAATTTAAGATTGGCACTATATACCCACGATGTGCTTACAAGCAAACCAGGATGTCTAGATTGCTTCTTAGTTACACCCAAGTAGCCATGTATAAGGATTTTAGCTTCATCTTCTTTCCTTTTCACTTTTGATACAAAGTCCCTGCTAGAAGGCTTGGAAGCAGACTCATATTTTCTATGCAAATATCTATGCAAATTTTTGCCTGGAAATGCCAAAGTTGAAAATAACAAGAAATAGTTTCTTAAAAGGTTCGATGAAGTCACACACACATAAAGAGTCAGCTGATGGGCTTCCCTGGTGGCACAGTGGTTGAGAGTCCACCTGCCGATGCAGGGGACATGGGTTCGTGCCCCAGTCCGGGAAGATCCTACATGTCGCGGAGCGGCTGGGCCCGTGAGCCATGGCCGCTGAGCCTGCACGTCTGGAGCCTGTGCTCCGCAACGGGAGAGGCCACAACAGTGAGAGGCCCGCGTAGTGCCAAAAAAAAAAAAAAAAGTCAGCTGATTCTCACAAGACAAGTAAAGCCATTTAGGCACAGGATAAGAACTCCTTAAGAAAACACAAACTGCCTTATGAAAATGCAAGGCCAACCTTCACGATTGTTTTGCAAGTTGAAATATACCTCTGAGACTTCATTCCAGCTTTGCTGCAGGCCAGTGACTAAGATTATCTACAGAATAGATGAAAAAAGCAATGTAATCATCGTTTAGTTGGAGGACATCTGACACAGTGCTGTAACTGAGCACACCCAAATAGTCCAGGGGAAGAAGTAGCCACACAATAGTTAGAAATCATCTGCTCCTCTCACTATGGAGCTGTGGCAGAAGTACAACAAAAATTGAAAAATATAAAAGGTGCAGTATGGAAGTCACTAATATCATCAGAAGCAGGGGGTGACAGCAGACCTCATTCACATCACTCAAATAGGAAACTTGGAATAAAATGCAACAATATATAAATTTTTCAAAAAGAAATGGCCATGGCTTTTTTTCTTAAAACCTAGGTTGAATTGAACCTATACATAATATATATATTGAGAGTGAGAGGCAACAAGATCTTAACTTCTTTGCACTCTTGTTATAAAAAAGTAAAACTTCAGAATGATTTTTTATAATCCTTTGAGAAGACTGCATGTAAGAGCACCAGGAGAGTAAGTGTTACATCTCCCATTCCTAGAAGAACAGTGGTCCATGAGGTGATTTATGAGGATTAGGAAAGTTAGACTCACCCAAATATGATGCACTATTTAAGATTTATTGTTCTTGAATAAGCAGTCCTTCCTCTAAAATGCGAGTGCCCTAATAGGATTAAATGCATGATTGTTGTTAAAAATTCATGGGAATTCAGCAAATTAAATGCTTTCCCTAAGGCCAACTGAGTTTCCATCAAACATACAAGGAGATTATATCTAGCTAAGGAGGGGGAAAGTATGTGCCAGGCTGGATAACCAAGCTGGGGAAATGCTAGGATTCTGGAAGCTACCTGAGAACACAAATGGAAGAGTAACATTTGGTCCTTCAAAACATTGTACATGTCTGACTTTTCCTACTCTTTTTTCTACCAGTAGCAACTTCAAGCTCCCTCTGAAAAATTACTACTAAGACTATAAATGAAGCAGAAATTTTTTGCCGTCTAGAAACTAACCAAGATATAGCAGAATAGGTATAGTTTTTAAAGAAAGTCTACTGATCTCCATGGTCCATGTAAAGTGGCGCATCCCTAGCCATGACCTCAAACGAACCGTATTTTTTCTTTGCCTCACCTCATCATTCTCCTTTCTTCTGTTTTATATTTCTATCTCACCTCTCCCCACCTTGGTATTCAGAGTTTTGGTCCAAAAACCGGCAACACTGACATCACCTTGGGAGCTTGTTAGAAATTCAAAATCGTAAGTCCCTCCTCAGATATTAAATTAAATTCTGCATTTTAACAAATTTCCCCAGGTCATTCATAAATAAAGTTGTTTATCAAATAAAAAAAAAGGGGGGGCTGCCCTGGTGGCGCAGTGGTTGAGAGTCCGCCTGCCGAAGCAGGGAACATGGGTTCGTGCCCCGGTCCAGGAAGATCCCACATGCCGCGGAGCAGCTGGGCCCGTGAGCCATGGCTGCTGAGCCTGCGCGTCCAGAGCCTGTGCTCCGCAATGGGAGAGGCCACAACAGTGAGAGGCCCACGTACCGCAAAAATAAATAAATAAATAAATAAACAAAAGAAGACACAGCTATAATAAAGTTTTCATGATGTGGACAGAGAGCTAAAAATAAGCCATAAATATAACATTTTAGGAAGAAACATAGGAGAAAATCTTAGGTACCAAGGGTTTGGTGAAGAGTTCTTAGGCATGACACCAAAAGCATGATCCATAAAAGAAAATAATTGATAAATTGGACTTTATTGAGATTGAAAACTTTTGCTCTGTGAAAGATCTTGTTAAGAGGATGAAAAAACAAGCTACACAATGGGAGAAAATATTTGCAGACCACATACCTGACAAAGAGCTCCTCCCTAAAACTCTCAAAACACAGCAGTTAAAGAAAAACACAACAATTCATTAGAAAATGGACAAAAGGGAATTCCCTGGCGGTCCAGTGGTTAGGACTCGGCACTTTCACTGGGCCCACTGCCAAGGGCCCAGGTTCAACCCCTGGTTGGGGAACTAAGATCCCACAAGCCACACAGTGCAGCCAAAAAAAAGAAAAAAGAAAGAGAAGAAAATGGACCAAAAAATGGAGACAATTCACCAAAGAACATAGATATATAGCAAATAAGCACATGAAAAGATTTTCAACAACCCTAGACATTATGGAAACACAAATTAAGACCACAACAAGGTATCACAACCCACCTATTAGAACAACTAAAATAATAACAACAACATCAAGTTCTGATGAGGCTGCAGAGAAACTGGATCATTCATATATTGCTGGGGCAGTGTAAGTAATGTAGTTACTCTGGAAAATAATTTTGAGGTTTCTTAAACAACTGAAAACACAATTACTATATGACCCAGCAATTGCACTCCTGGGCATTTATCCCAGAGGAATGAAAATTACATCTTTCAAGAATAATCCCTGTATTTGTAATAGCCAAAAAGTGGAAATAACTAAATGCCCTTCAATAGATAAATGATTAAACAAATTGTGGTACATCCATACCTTGGAATACTATTCAGCAAAGAAAAAGGAACAGACTATTAATACACACAACAACTTGGATGGATCTCAAAGGCATTAGACTGGGTGAGAAAAGAAAACAACCTCAAAAGGACATATACTGTATGAGTTCACTCATATAGCATTCTAGAAATGAGGACAAAGACCTCCCTATAATAGAGGTAGAGAACAGAAAAGTGGTTGCCAGGGATTAGGATACTAGGAGAGAGGTGGGTGGGTGCAACTATAAAGGAGAGAAGGTAACCAAGATGGGAGCTGTGGGGATTAGGATGACCTAATCTTGGAAGTGACATGACAGCACTTCTGCCAGTCTTGGTGACATAGACTAACCCCAGCACAATGTGGGGGAGTGTTAATTACTAAGAGGTAGGGTTCGAGAGCCATTTTGGAAGGTGGCTACCACACCAACTAATTCTGTTACAAGAGCATCTAAAACATAATAGGAAAAGGTGGAAAGGATGTAAAAAAAAAGATATATTGTGCTGACTCTAAACAAAAGAGAGATTGGTGTAGGTATATTTAATAACAGACACAACAGACTTTGAGACAAAAAACATTACAAGCAAAGAGTAAATGGGAGATGAAAAGTATAGAGTCTGTTTAGACAATTCTTTTAACTGTTACAGTGAAAGAAAACAGAGCAATGGGGGCTTCCCTGGTGGCACAGTGGTTGAGAGTCCGCCTGCCGATGTGGGGGACACAGGTTCGTGCCCCGGTGCAGGAGGATCCCACATGCCGCGGAGCGGCTGCGCCCGTGAGCCATGGCCGCTGAGCCTGCGCGTCCGGGGCCTGTGCTCCAAAACGGGAGAGGCCGCGACAGTGAGAGGCCCGTATACCGCAAAAAAAAAAAAAAAAAAAAAAAAAAAAAAACCAGAGAAATGGGGCAGTGGCTAAAGGGCGATGCGAAGCAAGAGAATTGCTTGTTCTTGAATGATACTAGAGTATATGTGTGTGTGTGTGATTGTTGTTTTTCTGTTTTTTTGGTTTTGGTTTTTTTTTGTTTTTGTTATTGAGTTGTATGAGTTCTTTATATACTATGGATATTAACTCCTTATCAGGTATATGATTTATAAATCTTTTTCCCTTATTCTGTACATTGCCTTTTCATTTTGTTGATGGTCTCCTTGGCTGTGCAGAAGCTTTTTAGTTTGATGCAGTCCCATTGTTTATTTTTGCTTTGTTGCCTTTGCTTTTGCGGTCAAATAAAAAAACTCACTGCCAAGAACAATGTCAAGGAGTCTGTTTTCTTCTAGGAGTTTTATGGTTTCAGGTCTTATGCTCAAGTCTTTAACCTATTTTGAGTTAATTTTTAAAGTTTCATTCTCTTGCAAGTGGTTGTCCACTTTTCTCAACACCATTTATTGAAGGGACTGTCCTTTCCCCATTGTATATATATTCTTGGCTCCTTTGCCATAAATTAACTGACCATATATGCAGTTATTGCTTCAACCTTTTGAGATAAGCACTATTTTCTCTATCTTATAGATGATGGATCTAAAGCACAGAGTAGTTAAGTAACTTGCCCAAGACAACACAGCTAGAGAGAATGGAAATGAGTATGGCCTCTGACTGATAACCAGCAAGAAATTGAGGCCCTCATGCAACTGCTCAGAAAGAATTAAATGCTGCCAACAACGACGTGAGTTTGATAGTGGATCCTTCCTCAGTCAAGCCTCAGATGAGACCACAGCCCCAGCTGACACCTTGATTGAAGTTTTGGGAGACCCTGAAGCAGAGGACCAAATGATGTTCATCACAGGGTTGTGTGTATTTTTTTTTTTTAATGCAAACAACAAACCTACCCAACAGTTGAGGACTTGGTTAAATAATGGTCTACCCATAAGACAGAATACTAAGTAGGCATTAAAAATTGTTTTAGAAAGATGATTAATAATGAAAAAATGTTCTAAATCATTGCCAAGTTACAAGTAAAAGTAGAATACAACAGTATCTAGAGTATGACCCAAATTTGTTTTATTCTTAAAGTATTATATATAAACACAAAGAAAAAAAAACAAGCAGAAAAGATATATACCACAATATTGCCAGGAATCTCATCTAGGTGAGGGGATTACTTGAGGCTTTTCTTTTCTTGTAGGGTTTTTTCTATGCTTTCCAAATCTTCTCGGTGTAAAACCAAGTACCTAGCACACAACAGGTGCTTAGTAAATGTGAATCCCATTTTCCCCCCAACTCCTCCTCTTTTCTCTGAGGAGACAATAGTCCTTGATATTATGACTAATGGAAAAACAAAAGGCCAGGGCTTCCCAAGGACTCCTCCCACCATGGGCAGGTACCTACCGATGCTTTGCTTCTTCCATGGGTCTGTAGCCATAAACCCCACAATAATTCACATTCAGATATCACCTGACTCAGAGCCAGGGTCAGCTTAATAGAGGGGCCTGAAGTAGCCCTTGGGATCCAGGGCACTCCATGTAGCAACCCTGCTTGGGGCTGTGACCTGAAGTCCCCAAAGGGTTCTGTCTCTGTTGAGGTGGCAAGTCCCCAAGAGATAGGAGGCATTTCTGATGGAAGCAGAAACAACATCTGCTGCCTCTGTACACCCAAGTCCAGCAGCCATGCCCCCACCTACCTTGCCCTTTCTCTCACCCCTGGAAAATGGGAAAACACAGGATTTTCTGCTACCCCTGCCAATTCAGATCCTGGGCAGTCGCTCTGCGTGGATGAGGTCCCCTTCTCTGGGGTCCCAAGGCAGAAACTGAGAGCGGGTGACAAAAGATGTTTATTCACATTTGATCCTTTTGATATAACCACACATGCATACATAATTTAAAGTCAGAAAAATATAATCAGGTTGATGTGACCTCCCTTCCTCCCCGCTGGCCCCGCCTTCCCAACTGGCCCCTTCAAAATCCTGGAGGGTGGGGGGCAGGGGTCACTTCTTGGCAGCTTCTGCCTGGGCTGCCAAGTCTGCCTCTCTCTGAGCAGCCAGGAACAGGGCTCGCTCCTTCTGGAAAGCTGCCAGCTCTTCTGAACTGAGGCTGCAGGTACAGAAAAACAGCCGGTAAGTGAAGGGCTGGTCACTGGTGGGGAGCTCACAGCACCATGTCACTGTCTCAGAACCCCTCTCCCCTCCTGCCCCCATACCTTTGCTCATCTGTTTCCTCTGCCAGAACTGCCACCCCACTATCACCCCTGCCTTTTACTCCTTTCTTAAAGCCCTACTCATCTTTTGAGGATGAGCACAGCTACACCCTAGTCCAAATTAACCTGCCCTTCCTCTGCGCCCCAAAACATTTTGTGAAATGAAGTCATCAGGTGGTGCACGCATATCTCTTTCAGAGCAAGGATCAGATTCACTCACTTCTGTACTCCCAATGCAAGTAAAGATCTGAGCAAAATAAAGTCTATCCCTGTTCCACGCTTAATCCCACTCCTCTTGGGAAACAACCAACCGTAAGCCTTTGCATGGGGTGTGACACCAGCAGCAAGAGGCCAGCAAAGGGTTGAGTGTTGCCCCTGCTGTCGTCTGGCCAGAGGTTCTCCCACCCTACATCTCACTTCAAGGAAACAATTTCTGAGGCCATCCGAAGCCCCATGAGGGGGCCTGCTGCTGGCCTCAGGATCAAGTCTGAATTTGAGAACCAACTAGTCCGTTTGGCTCACGTCCTACTATGTCCCATTCTGCCTCTAGCATTATATACCCAGATTACACTGAACTTCTTTGCTCCATTCCTTCACCTTACATCCTTCACAGGGACTTTTCTACTTCTTGCAATGCTTGCCCCAGTCCTTGACCTCACTTCCCAGGGCTCTGCTCCCTGTTCTGAGGATACCTGTAGTTCCTTTTATCAACACTGACCATCTGGCAGTATACTGCTCCATTTATGGATCTGCCTCCATCTCTGGACTCTGAGTTCCTTAGAAAGCAAGGTCAAGCACGGCTACCTCCTTCCTAGCTGCATCCAGTGTCCGGAACAATGCCTGACACATGATAGGTACTTAACAAGTACATTCCAAATGAATGAATGAGGCTCCCCACTCCCAAGAATCTAAGATCCATTAACTCAGAAGCTGACTCTCCCACTCACTGGACCCCCAGCTTTGTCCCAGAGTCAAGAACTTTCCAGGCCCTCCCCTCACACTGAACTTCCCCGGAAACTCACTCCTTCACCACACGAATGCCCAGGGAACGGGCAGAGCCAATGATGGAGCGGACAACAGAGGACAGGGGCACATCCTGCAAGGCGAAGGCGTCATCCTGAGCTTTGACACGGGCGATTTCATACACGTGCTTCAGTGTCACTAGGCCTGCCACCTCTTTCCCTGGGAGCAAGGAACAAATAGCCCTTCAGGTGTCACTGCTTCCTTCCAGAGCCCAGAAGCCCAGATGGCCACCCTGCCCCGTACCTGTGTTCCGGGCCCCCTTCTCAATCCCAGCAGCTGCCTTCAGGAAGTAGGAAACAGTGGGTTGGCCAATTTTGATTTCAAATGTCCTGTCAGGCTGAAAGGAAAAAAGACACATGAGAATCTTTCTTCCCACCTCCCCCAACCCCTGCTGCCCCAGCCCAGGGAACTTCTAACTTCCTGTCCCCCCTTCCCTCAGCTCACCTTCCTTCCCTTTAACTGACAACAAAACCACAGAAGAAACAAATCTGCAACAAACGTCCCTGTCACTTCTATTCCAGGTCCAACTCTGCTCTGGAAGCCCCAGCAAGTTGGAGGAACAAAGGAAAGATCTGCAATACGGCAGCGCGGGTTCAGGAAAGATATGGCCTAGTCCCTACTGTATAAATGGGGAAAGTGGGGCCGGGTAACAGGAAAACACTTGCCCCAAGTTATGCGCAGAGTAGCAACCCCAGGTGACCAGCTCCAGGGCCTGGGGAGAATGAGAAGGAAACTGGGGATCAGAGTCCCGACTCCTCACCTTCACAAAAATCTTGGTAGGCAGAGGAATGCCTTCTTTGATGTCCTTGGTCTTCTCGTTGAACTCCTTACAGAACTGGTTGATGGAAACGCCTCGCTGTGAGGCAGGCATAGGGGTCAGCGTGCGGAGGAAGGGGCGGCTCCCTTTCCCCCGGAGGCTCCATCCATTCTCTCCTCCGTCCTCACTTCCCTAAGCTCCCATTCTCTTTTCTCTACCCAGATCCAACTACCATTTTATGTGCCAGATGATTCGTATGTTTCACGCCTCTCTATCCTTACAACAGCTCGTGGACGAAGAACAGAGGAAGCTGAACCTCCAAGAGGCTGTGTAACTAACCCAAGGACATACAACGTGTGGGCAGCAGAGCCGCGTTTTAAACCGAGGCCGCTCTGGCCCAGCCCGCACCCGCCACCCGGGTTCTAGCTCCCACCCTCCTGGCCTCCCAAGCCAGGTTCCTGCCGCGGCTGCACCTGACCCAGGACGGGGCCTAGTGGGGGCCCGGGCATGGCCTGGCCTGCCCGCACGATGGTCCGGATCACGCCGCCGGCCTCGGGCTTCCTGAGGGCCCGAGTGGCCCGGCTTAGCTTCGACATGAGGCGGAGTCCCCGGCTTTAGATCATCTCAGGTCCACAGCAAGAGCTAAGGCTCCTGGCGTCGCCACCTTGGGTTAAAGGTCAAGGGTCCTCACGTTAGGGTAAGGCAGATGAAGCCAACCAATAGCAGCGTTGATTCATCCTTCCGCTCTCCAACTAGTAAGACAAGGAGGATGAGATGAAGCGGAAAAAACTTTTAACTTGCTACCTTAAGATTGAGGAAGGACCCGAATGTCTCAGATACACACGTTCCTCCTGGAGAGCACACAGGCAGTGCCTCAGACAGCTAAACTGGCAGGTGGCCCTTAATATCCGCACTGCATTGTGGGTATGGTAGTTTTGACCGCGTATGCGAATCCCACAGCTTGCTATGTCCTGGGGCGCCATCTGCTGGACATAGTGATAATCCCTGGGTTGGAAAATAGTTTAGCGCTCCTTTTTAGGAGTGGGGATCTCTTCACTTTCTGAGCCTGTTTCTTCACCTGTTGTTGAAAGGGAAGATGGTTAAGACTACGGACCTTGGAAGTAAACTGCCTGGTTGCTTCTCTTGCTGGCTGTGAACTCGATCCTTATTTAATTTATGCTCAGTTTCCCCCTCTATACAAAGAGGATTATATTAGGTAGTACCTACCCCTGGGATTGTTGTGAGGATTGAGCCAGCAAAGTGCTTTAGAACAATACCTGACACCTAGTCAGCACGTGCTCTTCACTGTACAATAAGGACAAAACCTTGCAGAGCTCTTGTGAGGCTTAAGGGGCCCAGAACGTAGTTGATACATCACCTGTGTCCAATAAAATAAGCCAGCATCTTCTTCTTATTGTTGTTATTATTTTTAGCATTTGCTACTTGCCAGGCACTGTGCTAAGGGCATTATTATCTCATTTAATCCTCACAATGGCATGACGTATATTGTTTTATTATACCCCCTTTACAAATGAGAAATTGAGGCACAAAAAGAGGCCCTAAAACACCTACCCTGTGTGTGACAGGGCTGGGAAAGAAATATGAGATTATCTGATTCTAGACCTTGTTCTGTTTACCACAAGTCTGTACTGCTGTAATCCCTGGTTAAATGATATAATCCATGTAAAATGATATGATCCATGTGAAACCACACTGTAAATTGTGAGACACATAAACTTTTTATTCTGCATTCGCACTGGACTCCCGCTAAGTAAATGTGATTGCTCCTGTCTCTGAAGTCTATCAAGTTCTTGTAACGCTCAGCCTCATAAACCTTCTCAAGACTCTGGAACCAAGAAGGCTTTTTGATTTACTAGCTGTAAAACCCGGGGCACAGTAGTTAACTTCCCTGTGCTTCCGTTTCCTCACTAGTAAGATGGGGCTGAATATAATACCTACCTCACAGGAAATTAGTTAATTCAGGTAAAGCACATAGAAAAGGGCCTGGCCCAGAGCAAGCCAAGCTGGGTAGGATTTATCTCTGGGTGCCCCACATCACTCAACCTATATTTACAAATTTATTTACAAATAAAGAAATAAATCCTTCCTGAATGAAGGAATCAGGAAGCAAATGGGCATGGCAGGTGCTCAGGGAGCCAAGAATGTGGCCTGGCACAAACTGGGCTCCATTGGGTGCAATTGCCACTTGCTGTCAATGAAAGGACAGTTTTGATTACTCAGCTCTTACAGATTATAAGGAAGCAACTCCCTAGTCTGCGTTTGGATATGTGGGAGGCCAGACTGTTCAGTGGCGAAGATGAGCCCAGACAGGCGAGTGAGGACCCGATCTCACAGGCCTTGCCAGCCTGCTAAGGAGTGCGGGCTATACAGTAGGAAGCCATTGAAGAGTGTTAAGTATTTGCATCATATTTGCATTTTGAAAAGGTGACCCTGGCTTGGATGTGTAGAGGGATTGGAGGAGAGCAGGGATTTGATGCAGCGAGACCGATTAGGTCAGGGCAGTAAGACGGTGCAGAGATAATGGTAGCTTGGGACCAGTCCAAGAGATACTTAGAATATAGAGTTTATTTTAGTCAACAAATGCCTGTGTAGTATGAAGTATGTACATCTTTATGAAGAGTAACTCATTTTAAAAAAAATAAATTTATTTATTTTTGGCTGCATTGGGACTTCGTTGCTGCGCGTGGTCTTTCTCTAGTTGCGGTGAATGGGGGCTGCTCTTCATTGCGGCATGTGGGCTTCTCATTGCGGTGGCTTCTCTTGTTGCGGAACATGGGCTCTAGGCACGTGGGCTTCAGTAGTTGTGGCACACAGGCTCAGTAGTTGTGGCGCACAGGCTTAGTTGCTCCGCGCTCCGCGGCATGTGGGATCTTCCCGGACCAGGGCTCGAACCCATGTCCCCTGCATTGGCAGGCAGATTCTTAACCACTGAACCACCAGGGAAGTCCAAGAGTAACTCATTTAAATCTCATTGCAATCCTTTGAGGTATAGGTGCTATTATTATGCCCACTTTATAGATGAGGAAACTGAAGCACAGAGAGGTTAAGTTACTTGTCCAAACTTACACTGTTAGAATGTGGCAGTGTCAGGATTTGAACCCAGACTGTTTGGCTGTAAGGATTCATGCACTTGACCATTCCCTAGGCTGCCACACAAATCAGCAGAAGTTAGTGCTTGATGGGTAATTTGTGGAAGGAGGGGGAGAGAAGCATCACGAGTGATGCCCAGAATTCTGGCCTGAATAATCATGCAAATAAATGACTAGGCCTTTCACTTTGAACGCTGGAGACACAGGAGTTGTAGGTTCAGGTAGAAGACAATGAGTTGAGTTTGGGTGTGTCTGTGCGACACCCGTCTGAAGGGTATGATCTGGGAGAGAAGCAGACAGGAACACTGGCCTCTGTAACACAGAGACTAGCAGTCTTTGAGGCCAGGGCCAGGAGTGAGATTGTCTGGGGTGGAGAGAAGAGCCGAGAAGAGAACTCACATTTAAAGAGTGAAAAGAAGAGTGACTTCCTCAGCAGCCCAGCGGTTAAAACTCCTCACTTCCACTGCAGGGGGTACAGGTTCGATCCCTGGTCGGGGAACTAGGTAAGATCCCATATGCTGCGTGGTGCGGCCAAAGATTTTTAAAAAATAAATAAAACAAAATAAAGAGTGAAGGGACTTCTCTGGTGGTGCAGTGGTTAAGAATCCGCCTGCCAATGCAGGGGACACGGGTTCGAGCCCTGCTCCAGGAAAATCCCACATGCCGCGGAGCAGCTAAGCCCGTGCGCAACAACTACTGAACCTGCGCTCTAGAGCCTGTGAGCCACATCTACTGAGCTTGTGTGCCACAACTACTGAAGCCTGCGTGCCTAGAGCACATGCTCCGCAACAAGAGAAGCCACTGCAATGAGAAGCCCGCGCACCGCAATGAAGAGTAGCCCCCGCTCATGGCAACTAGAGAAAAGCCTACGTGCAGCAACGAAGACCCAACACAGCCAAAAATAAATAAATTAATTAAAATAAATAAAGAGTGAAAAGAAGAGAAGAAGGAGTGAGCAGAGGAAACGGAAAAGGAGCAGTTACGGAGCTGGGAGGAAGAGCAGGAGAGTGAGGCATCTGCAGCTGCAGGAGAAGAGTCAGAGAAAAAGGAAATGAGAAAGTGGAGATCAAGCTAAAACTGAGCCTGTGTCCCACGGAAAATGGAAAAGCCTAGACAAAATATTTGTGGGTGGGGGTTTTGCAGACCCCCAGAGTACACAGTATCAAAGATTCACTGGGCTGCAAGAGGAAAGAGGAAAGAGGGATAGAGTGACAAGAGGAGGGATGTAGAAGGTCCCAGCTGGAAAAGCCCATAGCCTGCTTCTCAGGTGGGTTAATGAATCCCAGAAAAGCAGGTGAGGGCAGGAGTAGGGGGTGGCTACTCCCATTCCCCAGGGAAGCAGCAAGACCCGGGGAGGGAGCAGCTGTGCAGTGACCATGGAAGGCTCGGCAGAAATGCCTGCGTCCTTGTGTGGCAGAAAAGCTCCTATGCTTTGAAGCATGACAGGAAGAGAGCAGGAAGCCACCAGTCCTGCAGGCAAAGGCTGACAATGTAGAAGCCTTCTCAGGGTGCAGGTCCCATCAGCCCATCTCAATGGGGACCTGTGTGAACAGACAGCATTGGGTGCCGGGTGCATCCTGCTGGGGGAAAGGGAAGGGATTCTGAATTTCCATCAATGGAACCAGAGATGAAGTTGAGTTAAAGAAAAGTAAAGTTCTGCATTTTACACGCAGGAAGTATGGACCGAGATCTGTACCTGTCACACACAAACAACGCTTGGCCCCATGCCTGGTACCCTGGGGGCGCCCAGAGGCATCATGGAGGAGCAGCCAGAGAAGGGGGAAGGCAGCGAGAGAAGGAGTTGGCTGGGCTCCCTTCAACTTCTTTTTTTTCCTTTTTTTCTTTTTTTTGGCCACACGGCACAGCTTGAGGGATCTTAGTTCCCTGACCAGGGATCGAACCCAGGCCCCTGGCAATGAGAGCACAAACTCCTAACCACTGGACTGCCAGAGAATTGCCAGGGCTCCTGTCAACTTTGATTGCAGACGTGGGGAGTTAGGGACCTAGAACTACCCGCATATAGTCCGCCCCCTCCCTAAGGCCCCACATTCAAATTGTCCGCAAGTCTCGCCCACTTATGTCCCTACAGCTCCCACCAATTCTGCCATCCCCTCCATGACTGCCCAGAAAGTAGGGCTGACAGCCAAGTTCTCACTCTCCCAACATACACACACACTTCTCGCCAGCTGTGTGAATTCAGGCAAGTCACTTCACCTCTCTGGGCCGTAGTTTTCTCAATTGTGAAATAAGAATGAAGATACCTACCAGACAGGACTGTTGAGAGAATTCAGTGAGATTAACCAGGTTGGGTGCTTAGCTCCGGCTGGCACAGGGCCTATGGTAAGCACTCTATGGAAGTTAATGATTATTATTGTCAGTTCAGCCTTCATCTTTCCTGGGCTGGATGCTCTATGGGCCCCTCTATGGGCTCTCTGCCTCCATTCTTGCCCCTCCAATCTAGCCTCTCCAACTTGGCCAGTGTAAAGGCCCTTGTGTAAAGCTTGTCATTGGCACCTATGGCTTCTTTTCCCTGCAGTGTAGATCTCAGTCCATCTGAGACACTCATTAAAGTCCATCTTCCTGGGATTCTCCATCCAGGGATACCTGTACTTCTCACAGAGCCCAGGGGACCCCGCTGAGACTCCTTACCCTACAAGCTAAAGTCTACACTTGTTGGTGTAGATGGGATTCAAGGCCCCACTAACCTCTCTAACCTGCTGCTCCCTACCTCCCATCTACCATCCAGTCACACCAGGGAGCACACCCTTCCCTGTCACCCTGTGCCCTCCTGTCTGTGCATATACGTACCTGGATACTCTTTCTCCCCTTTTCTTCTTGGCTCCCTCTGCCTGCCTCCACCTCAGGAAGGTGACTGTTATGGGATGAATTATCTCCCCCTGAAAGTAATATGTTGAAAGCCTAACCCCCACTACCTCAAAATGTGACTGTATATGGAAATAGGGATGTTAAAGAGGTGATTAAGTCAAAATGAGGCCTTAATCCAATCTTACTGGTGTCCTTTAAGAAGAGGAAATTTGGACATGTAGAGAGACAGCAGAGATGCGTGTGCAGAGAAAAGACTATGTGAAGATGCAGGGAGAAGGGGGCCACCTGTAAGTCACTCGGGGAGGCCTCAGGAGAAACCAGACCTGCTGACCTCTTGATCTTAAGCAGGGCTTATTTCAAACTAGGGTTGTGACCTATAAGTGGGTTATGGAATTGATTTAGTGAGTTCGACCAGCATTTTTTTTTTTTTTTTTTTTTTTTTGCGGTACGCGGGCCTTTCACTGTCGCGGCCTCTCCCGCCGCAGAGCGCAGGCTCCGGACGCGCAGGCTCAGCGGCCATGGCTCACGGGCCCAGCCGCTCCGCAGCACGTGGGATCTTCCCGGACCGGGGCACGAACCCGTGTACCCTGTATCGACAGGCGGACTCCCAACCACTGCGCCACCAGGGAAGCCCTCAACCAGCATTTTTAACAAAAAAGAACAAAACAGAAAACAGCAGAGTACATCACATGGAGTAAAGGTACATGTTATCTCATGGAACCTGTGTTTCCCTTGTGTGTGTGTTGGGCCACAATGAAAATGTATTTCTTTTTTTTTTAATTTATTTATTTTAATTTATTTATTTTTGGCTGCGCTGGGTCTTCGTAGCTGCACGGTGTTTCTCTAGCTGCAGCGAACGGGGGTTACTCTTTGTTGCACTGCGCAGTCTTCTCATTGCAGTGGCTTCTCTTGTTGCAGAGCATGTGCTCTAGGCATGCAGGCTTCAGTAGTTTTGGCACATAGGCTCAGTAGATTTGGCTCACAGGCTCTAGAGCACAGACTCAGTAGTTGTGGCGCACGGGCTTAGTTGCTCCGCGGCATGTGGGATCTTCCTGGAACAGGGCTCAAACCCATGTCCCCTGCACTGGCAGGCAGATTCTTAACCACTGCGCCCCCAGGGAAGCCCTTTTTTTTTTTTAAAGTTAGTTGTAACTCATTTTCTTTTTCTTGGCCTTGCTCTTCCCCTACCAAGGATCACACCCAGGCCCCGGCCAGTGGAAGCACAGAGTCCTAACCACTGGACCGTCAGGGAATTCCTGAATATGTATTTCTTACATGCTCATGGCCAAAATATATAGAAAGTCATTGCAGTGGCCTGGGTGACCCTCAAAAATAATGTTGCACCTACCTTGTTCATTTCTGTGTTTCTGTTGCAAAATAAACTAAGGCATATTAAAATTTTTAAGAGTTTATTTGAGCATAATATCATTCAAATTGGGCAGCATCCAATCTAGCAGATAGAAAGGAGCTCTGAGGAGCAGTACAAAATGACGGACTTTTATAGGCAAAAGGGAGCAGGAACAAGGAGGTTATAAGAGGCAAAAAAGTGGGTTGGTTATTGCAAGGTCACCTTCCTTTAGGGGACGGCAGGGATCTATCAGGGGTCTCACTAGTGCTGGTCAGGTGATTTCTGTTGACTGGTTTAAGATTCTGGGAGAGTGGATATTGTAATTAAGTCTGGTGATGTGAGACTTAGCATAAGTGACTCCACTTTGGGCCTGTTGTCTTGTTTTTCAAACAAGTCCAATGCCCGACCTAGCACCTGGCAGGTCTACGTGGTTAGGTCTTTGGGAAATACTTGTGGGGCAAGTGCAATGATCCTTGCATATATTACCTCCTCTATTTTGGTTCCAAGAAAGTAGGTTCTTGTCTCGTCACAGAAAGAATTCAGAGATGAGACACGGAGGCCAACAAAGCAAAGCGAGTACAATAGTACACTCTCAGGAGGGAGAGCAGGCAGGCTCAGGTGAGCAGCTGCCCTGAGTTTCTTTGGCAAGCTGGTTATATGGGGTGTGAAAATGACTGGGCAGAATATTCATTGAGGAGGGAGGGGTTTTGGTTCATATTGCCTGAATCTCATCCCAGTTCCACCTTCCCAAGGGGAGGAGGGATTTTTACCCTTATTTGGTCTTGATCAGAAGTGTCACGGAGTCTTCATGGGTATTTCTTGGTCCAACACAGGTGTCATGGTGCCTGATGGGTACTTCTTATTTGCAAGGCTAATTTTATTGTAATGAGAGGGTAGTGAGCAAAAGGTTACATTCAGATGCGGGAGATTCCTGCCTTTTACCACCTTTCTTTGTTGGCCTCTAGGACCCCTGGCGTTCACAAGATGTATGGTTTCCTGGACCTGGCCTGTGCTCCCCTTTCTCTGTTCATATCTAGCTAACTGCCTGTTCGAATACTTCCACCTCTGTGACCCTAGTCTCAGCACCAAAATCTTTCACCTGGATGAGAACAGCCTCCAACAGGTGTCTGCTTCCACTTTGGCTCCTCTGCAGGCCCTCCTTCAGCAGCCAAAAGGGGTCTTTCTAAAGCTTGTCAGGTTTTGTCACCCCAAAGTCATCATGCCACTCACCTACTCCAGTGACTTCCCACTGGAACCCAATTGAAATCCTAATTCCTTATCTGCCCTATAAGGCCCTTCTCCTCCCTCCCTCCCTCATTCCACTCCAGCCACACTGACCTCCTTGTTCTTTGTGATACTGTGATTTATGATGAGGAATATATACAATCGCCCCTCAGCATCCACGGGGATTGGTTTCGGGCCCCCTCCACCCTACCTCACCCTCCCCTCCGCAGATACCAAAATCCAAGGATGTTCAAGTCTCTTATACAAAATGGCATAGTATTTGCTTATAACACATCCTACCATATACTTTAACTTACTTATACCTAATACAATGTAAATGCTATGTAAGTAGTGTAAGGTCGGATCTTAACGGCACCACGAAACAGAGGAAAGCTTCAAGTGAGCTTTATTAGGGAGCGCTCCTGGGCGAGGTTCACTGGTCCGAGAGAAAGGGGCCAGAGAAGTCACGCCCGGGCAAGGGTTGGGCAAGATTTTATAGGGGAAGAAGGGAAAGGGGTGTGGTGAATCTGGGAGGGCGCAGGGTATTCCTTATTTGGTGGTCTTTTCGGGTATCCTGGGGGACCGTTAGTCCCGCCCCTCGAAAGGCGGGAAGGCTGGGCTGGTTTCAAAGTCCCCAGGTCAGTTCCTGGAACTGGGTGGTCCGGAATGTCTCCAGGGCAGTTTCTGGAACTGGGTGGTCCAGAGAATTTCGTTCTGATGCAAACTGTGAATCTGATTGTGTTCCCCTGCCTCGGGCCAGTTGGCCTTACATCCCGACATCTTTGGTGTAATGGGGCAGCGTTCTGATCTCTGGCTACTTTATGCTGAATGGGGGCGTCGAAAGGGGAGTCGGGCGACCAGAGGTCCGAGGCTTAGGGGAGACCAGTGGGGGGTTCTGTAGGAAGCAAGGTGTAAGGACCGAGGAGCATTTGGTTTGTGGCCACCCGAGAGACTTCCTCCATGCGCCTGCGAAGGAACCTAAGAAAACAGGGAGCAAACATGAGCAAGATACAGATGAGAATTAAGGGGCCTAAGATTGGTGTTAGCCAGATATAGAGGGTGGATCGCCACCAATCGGGAACTGGGGAGGCGGACTGTTGGTGTTTGCGTTGGAGTTCTTCTCTTAAGCGATGGAGGGCTTTTACGTTGTCTTATGTTGTCTTCGAATCCTGTTTCATTGATGTAATAGCAGCATTCCTCCTGTAGGAAGAGGCAGGTACCTCCTTTGTCGGCCGTCAAGAGATCAAGGGCTCGTCGATTTTGGAGGGCAACTCGGGCTACTGAGGTGATCTGGCGCTGGAGGGAGGTGATGGAGGCGGCAGAAGCCTCGATGGCTAGCTGGAGTTTCTGTTCTAGGTCACGGGATGTTGAGACACTGTGTGTTAGGGCTCCTCCCCCGATGCCCGCAGCAACGAGAGGAGGCGAGGGAAATGCCTGCGACCATAGGGAGAAAGATGGCCCTTTGGCCCTTAGGTAGAGGGCCTGCGTGAGTGCTATCAGTTAAGCCCTTTGAGAGGTTGTCCTTTCTGGGAGGCTGTTAGCCTTGATAATAGTTGAGATAGTTACCACCGCATAGGCGTCCGTCAGGACCGAGTATTGAGCTACCGTCCACAAAGAGAGTGCGGTCCGGATTTGAAAGAGGGGTGTCAAAGAGTCCCTCTCTTGGTGGTTTGAAGGGTTCTATGACATGAGGGCAGGAGTGGGATGGAAAACCCCCGGTGCCAGAGATAGGCAGGAGGGAAGCCGGGTTCAGGTGAGGGGAGAGATCAAGAGAAATAGCTGGGTTTTCAATGAATAGTAGGTGGAACTCCTGGATGCGGGAGGGGCCCAGGAGGGAGAGAGACTTGTGGCCTAGGAGGTCTACCAGCCGGTGGGAGGAAAACACGGTTAGTGGGTGGGACAGAGTCAGTTTGAGTGTTTGTTTGGTCAGTTCGGCTGCCGCTGCTAGGGCCCGAAGGCATGGTTGCCATCCCCGCTTGGTTGGGTCTAGCTGTTTGGAGAGGTAAGCCACGGGGCGGTAGGAAGGCCCTACAGGCTGGGCAAGGAGTCCAGTGGCTATTCCGGCCCGTTCATCCACAAAAAGGTGAAAAGGTCGGTTTGGGTTGGGCAGAGAAAGGGGAGGAGAAGATATCAGAGCGTTACGGAGGGTGAGAAAGGCCTGTCGAACGGCGGAAGGAGAGGTGAGGGGTCCTTGAGGGGTTTCTTTAGCGGCTAAATATAAGGGTTTAGCGAGGAGAGCAAAGTTAGGGATCCAGTGTCGGAAAAATCCTATAAGGCCCAAAAAGGAGAGAATTTGTTCCGCTGTTTCCGGAGGCTGGAGTTCACGGATAATCCGGGTGCGGTCGGCTGTTAGACCTTTTGTGGTAGGGGTAAGGTGGAGCCCCAGGTAGGTTACAGAAGATACAGATAACTGAGCCTTGGCTGGGGAGACCCAATAACCTCGAGAGCCAAGGTAATTGAGGAGATCTGCAGTATGTTGTCTTGAGAGGCTGAGAGACGGGCTACAGAGGAGGAGGTCATCTACATACTGAAGGAGCGTGCTGGGGTGAGGGAGCGGGAGGTGGGGTCCCGTGCCAGCGCCTGACCGAGGAGGCGAGGGCTGTCGCGGAAGCCCTGGGGAGGACTGTCCCGGTGAGCTGACTGGAAGTATGAGCATCCGGATCCATCCAGGTAAAGGCGAAGAGGAAAGAGGAGTCGGGATGTAGGGGGATAGTGAAAAAGGAATCTTTGAGATCCAGAACCGTAAAGTGGGTTGTGGATGGGGGGATATGGGAGAGCAAGGTGTATGGGTTTGGTACTACTGGGTGGAGAGGAATTATGGCCTCACTGATTAGTCGGAGGTCCTGGACCAGGCGATAATCCCCAGAGGCCTTGCGGACAGGTAGGATGGGGGTGTTGCAGGGAGAGTCAGTGGGGATAAGGAGTCCCTGGTTTAGGAGTCTGGTGATAATAGGTTGTAGGCCCCTAAGGTGAGTCTCAGAGATGGGAAATTGGGGCCTTGATGGAAATTTGGAGGGGTCCTTTAGGCGGATGAGGACGGGGGAATGGTGTGTTGTTATTATGGGCTTAGAAGTATCCCAGACTTGGGGATTGATTGGGTTCAGTGTGATTGGAAGAGGGGGATAGGAGGGGGAGGGTTCTAGAGACAGGCCGAGAAGAGGAAGCAGGAGTTGGGAGGAGGGGACCTTAGGGTCAAGTCTAACCAGCTGGAGGGAGGCCCCAAGTGGAAAAGGACATCTCGGCCTAGCAAGGGAACTGGGCAGGATGGTATGACTAAGAAAGAATGAGTAAAAGGGAGTCCTTCGATATGACATGGGAGTGGACCAGTCTGGAGTGGGAAGGATGGTTTGCCATCAATACCCATGACCGAGATCTGGGAAGGATAAACTGGCCCGGAATAAGTAGGCAGGACCGAATAGGTAGCCCCCGTGTCCACCAGAAATGAGATGGACTTACCCGCTACCTGTAGCGTTACCTTGGGCTCGGCGAGGGTGATGGGGGTCTTCGAGTCCGGGCGCCGTCAGTCGTCAGCCAATCCCAGCAGTTCGAGTGGTAATGCCGTTGGGTCGGCCTGTCCCTCGCGTGGAGACGCTGAGGGAGGGCCAGTCGTAGGGCAGTCACTCTTCCAGTGGCCCGTTAGCCCGCAGCTGGGACAGGGCTTAGAAGGTGGTCGGGGATTGGGACACTGGCGAGCCCAGTGGCCTTCTTTTCTGCATTTGAAGCAGGCCCCTGGCAGGGTTGCCTTTTGCGGACCCCGTGGACGCTGTGATCCATGGGAGATGGTTGGCCTTAGGGCGGCTACAAGAGCTTGGGTTTGGAGGGCCACCTTCTGGTGCATCTGAGCCTGTCGGCTGGATTTCGCCAAATCCTCACGGCCATTATAGACTTTAAAGGCCATTCTTACCAGATCTCGAATAGGGGTTTGAGGGCCGTCTTCTGCCCGTTTTAATTTCTTTCGGATGTCCGGGGCTGATTGGGTGATAAAATGGGTGGCTAGGACCGCTGCCCCTGCCAGGGTGTCGGGATCCAGCCGGGTGTAGAGAGTTAAGGCCTCTGTAAGGCGATTGAGAAAGATAGCTGGATTTTCGTTAGGTTCTTGGGTTATCTCTTTTAGTTTTTCAGAATGGACTACCTTATGAGCGGCAGCCTGCATGCCAGCCAGGAGGCATTGGATCATGAGGTCGCATTTACGGCGGCCATCTTGGCCATCCTGATAAGTCCAGCCTGGATCGGTGCCAGGTACGGCAGTGGCTCCGACAGGCATGGAGCTGTCGGTAAGGTGAACCTGATCTGCATGGTTTCGGGCAGCAGTTTGAATTCTTTCCCTTTCGTCAGGGGTTAAGGTAGAGGACAGAACCACAAAGATATCGTGCCAGGTTAGATCGTAAGCTTGAGATAAATAGCGAAATTCTTTGATGTAGCGGGAAGAGTCGGCAGAAAAGGAGCCTAATCGCTTTTCTATTTGAGAGAGATCTTGGAGAGAAAAAGGGACAAGGACTCTGACCAGTCCTTCGGCTCCCGCTACCTCTCTCAAAGGGCAGAGGAGATTTGGATCTTGGGAGTCTTGAGAGCGTGTAAGCAAGGGGCGTGGGAGGAGAAACCATTGAGGGAGGCGGGGGAGCGGTTGGAGGGGCCGGAGCGGGTTCGGGAGGAGGAGGGACCGCTTCAGGGTAGGGTGGAGGTTGGAGAGGAGTTCTGAAGGGGGGTGTGGTAAGAGATTCGGGAGGGTCGGTTAGTGGGGAGGAATCCAAGGGGATTGAGGTTTTGGATGGAGGAGATGTTTGTTTGGCAAGGAAGATTTGAGAGGTAGAACAATTGACGCAAAGGGAGGGGCGGGAGCGCAAATACCAGAAAACCTGGACATAGGGGACCTCAGACCATTTGCCCGTCCTGCGGCAGTAATTATCGAGATCACGGAGGATGTTAAAATCGAAAGTCCCTTCAGGAGGCCATTTGGATTGATTGTCTAGAGGATATTGTGGCCAGGCCACAGTGGAATAGAAAATAAGCCGTCGGCGACGGAGATCTTGGGAGAAACCGAGGGCTGTAAAATTGGCTAGGAGACACCCCAGGGGCGTCTTAGGATCTGGTTTCGATTGTGAGGTTCCCATGACCCCCAGTCTGTCCCTGAGTGAATCGAGAGGGAGAGAGGCGTCCCTGGTCTCAGTCTCCAATTCACGGCAGGTCGGAGGGCGGGGTCAGGCGATTGGGACGTCTCCACAATCACCCGAGGCCCGGCGTGTCGGAGAGCGGTCAGGCAATTGGGACGTCTCCACAGTTGCCCGAGGCCCGGAGAGAGGACGGAGGAATCCCTGATGCGGCCGCGATTAAGGACAGGGAGTCCGGTGGGCAGGGACTCTGAGGGTCGGAGGGAACAAGGGAGGGGGACTTACCCCGTTTTCTGCCGGATCGGGTGGATGAGTAGAGGTTCCCTGGTTGTCTCCTGGGGGAGGGGAGGAGCGGCCCGCGCGGTAACCCGCGGGGCTTGGTACCCCTCCCGGGTTTCGGCACCAAATGTAAGGTCGGATCTTAACAAACAGCACCACGAAACAGAGGAAAGCTTCAAGTGAGCTTTATTAGGGAGCGCTCCTGGGCGAGGTTCACTGGTCCGAGAGAAAGGGGCCAGAGAAGTCGCGCCCGGGCGAGGGTTGGGCAAGATTTTATACGGGAAGAAGGGAAAGGGGTGTGGTGAATCTGGGAGGGCGCAGGGTATTCCTTATTTGGTGGTCTTTTCGGGTATCCTGGGGCACCGTTAGTCCCGCCCCTCGAAAGGCGGGAAGGCTGGGCTGGTTTCAAAGTCCCCAGGTCAGTTCCTGGAACTGGGTGGTCCGGAATGTCTCCAGGGCAGTTTCTGGAACTGGGTGGTCCGGAATGTCGCCAGGGCAGTTTCTGGAACTGGGTGGTCCAGAGAATTTCGTTCTGATGCAAACTGTGAATCTGATTGTGTTCCCCTGCCTCGGGCCAGTTGGCCTTACAAGTAGTTGTAAATACAATGTAAATAGTATGTAAATAGTTGCTGGTGCAAGGCTAATTTAAGTTTTGCTTTTTGGAACTTTCTGGAATTTCTAAAAAACAAATATTTTCAGTTCCAGATTCGATGTAGAATCCAGGTTGGTCTTTGTCCCTGTTCCTGGCACAGAGCTCCTAAAACCCTTGAATTTCCTAAGTGATAAGAGCCATAAAGGTGAAAGGAGAGCCTTTTGTTATTCATAATAATCCCCTTTCAACAACTGGTGACTTTATGTTAATGAGGTGATTTTCTGAAAACCTCTAGGTAACCAGAGGATGGTGACTGGTTGCCAGGGAAACCAACCACGTGACTAGAGGATTGGAACTTTCAGACCCATCCCCCAACCTCTGACCTCTGGGGAGGGGAAAAGGGATAAAGAGTTGACTTAATCACTGATAGCCAATGATTTAATCAATCATGCCTACTTAATGAAGCCTCCATAAAAACCCAAAAGGACAGGGTTCTGAGAACTTCCTTTTGGTGAACGTGTGCAGCTGCTGGGAGGGTCTTGTCTCTGGAAACTCCATGGCCCATCCCCATACCTTGCCCTGTGCAATCTCTTCCTTCTGGCTGTTCATTTGTACCCTTTGAAATATTCTTTGTAATAAACTGCAATCGTATAAGTAAATTGTTTTCCTGAGTTCTGTGTGCAGTTTTAGCAAATGATGGAACCCAAGGAGTAGGTTGTGGAAACATTTTATTTTTATTTTTTAAAGTTTTTTTTTTGAATTTTACTTTATTTTTTTATACAGCAGGTTCTTATTAGTCATCTAATTTATACATATTAGTGTATACACGTCAATCCCAATCTCCCAATTCATCACACCACCGCCCACCCCATGCCGCTTTCCCCCCTTGGTGTCCATACGTTTGTTCTCTATATCTGTGACTCAATTTCTGCCCTGCAAACCAGTTCATCTGTACCATATTTCTAGGTTCCACATATATGCATTAATATAAGATATCTGTTTTTCTCTTTCTGACTTACTTCACTCTGTATGACAGTCTTTAGATCATCCACGTCTCTACAAATGACCCAATTTCATTACTTTTTATGGCTGAGTAGTGTTCCATTGTATATATGTACCACATCTTCTTTATCCATTCGTCTGTCAATGGGCATTTAGGTTGCTTCCGTGACCTGGCTATTGTAAATAGTGCTGCAATGAACATTGGGGTGCATGTATCTTTTTGAATTATGGTTTTCTCTGGGTATATGCCCAGCAGTGGGATTGCTGGGTCATATGGTAATTCTATGTTTAGTTTTTTAAGGAACCTCCATACTGTTCTCCATAGTGGCTGTATCAATTTCCATTCCCACCAACAGTGCAAGAGGGTTCCCTTTTCTCCACACCCTCTCCAGCATTTGTTGTTTGTAGATTTTCTGATGATGCCCATTCTAACTGGTGTGAGCTGATACCTCATTGCCTCATTGTAGTTTTGATTTGCATTTCTCTAATGATTAGTGATGTTGAGCAGCTTTTCATGTGCTTCTTGGACATCTGTGTGTCCTCTTTGGAGAAATGTCTATTTAGGTCTTCTGCCCATTTTTGGATTGGGTTGTTTGTTTTTTTAATATTGAGCTGCATGAGCTGTTTATATATTTTGGAGATTAATCCTTTGTTGGTTGATTCGTTTGCAAATATTTTCTCCCATTCTGAGGGTTGTCTTTTCGTCTTGTTTGTAGTTTCCTTTGCTTTGCAAAAACTTTTAAGTTTCATTAGGTCCCATTTGTTTATTTTTGTTTTTATTTCCATTACTCTAGGAGGTGGATGAAAAAATATCTTGCTGTGATTTATGTCGAAGAGTGTTCTTCCTATGTTTTCCTCTAAGAGTTTTATAGTGTCCAGTCTTACATTTAGGTCTCTAATCCTTTTTTTTTTTTTTTTTTTGCGGTACGCGGGCCTCTCACTGTTGTAGTCTCTCCCGTTGCGGAGCACAGGCTCCGGATGCGCAGGCTCAGCGGCCATGGCTCACGGGCCCAGCCACTCCGCGGCGTGTGGGATCTTCCCGGACCGGGGCACAAACCCGTGTCCACTGCATCGGCAGGCGGACTCTCAACCACTGCGCCACCAGGGAAGCCCTCTAATCCATTTTGAGTTTATTTTTGTGTATGGTGTTAGGGAGTGCTCTAATTTCATTCTTTTCCATGTAGCTGTCCAGTTTTCCCAGCACCACTTACTGAAGACACTATCTTTTCTCCATTGTATAGCCTTACCTCGTTTGTCATAGATTAGTTGACCATAGGTGTGTGGGTTTACCTATGGGCTTTTATCCTGTTCCATTGATCTATGTTTCTGTTTTTGTGCCAGTACCATATTGTCTTGATTACTGTAGCTCTGTACCATAGTCTGAAGTTAGGGAGTCTGATTCCTCCAGCTTCGTTTTTTTACCTCAAGACTGCTGTGGCTATTCGCGGTCTTTTGTGTCTCCATACAAATTTTAAGATTTTTTTGTTCTAGTTCTGTAAAAAATGCCACTGGTAATTTGATAGGGATTGCATTGAATCTGTAGATTGCTTTGGGTAGTATAGTCATTTTCACAATATTGATTCTTCCAATCCAAGAACATGGTATATCTCTCCATCTGTTTGTGTCATCTTCGATTTCTTTCATCAGTGTCTTATAGTTTTCTGAGTACAGGTCTTTTACCTCCTTAGGTAGGTTTATTCCTAGGTATTTTATTCTTTTTGTTGCAGTGATGAATGGGATTGTTTCCTTCATTTCTCTTTCTGATTTTTCGTTGTTAGTGTATAGGAATGCAAGAGATTTCTGTGCATTAATTTTGTATCCTGCAACTTTACCAAATTCATTCATTAGCTCTAGTAGTTTTCTGGTGGCATCTTTAGGATTCTCTATGTATAGTATCATGTCATCTGCAAACAGTGACAGTTTTACTTCTTCTTATCCTACTTGAATTCCTTTTTCTTCTCTGATGCCGTGGCTAGGACTTCCAAAACTATGTTGAATAATAGTGGTGAGAATGGACATCCTTGTCTTGTTCCTGATCTTAGAGGAAATGCTTTCAGTTTTTCACCATTGAGAATGATGTTTGCTGTGGGTTTGTCATATATGGCCTTTATTATGTTGAGGTAGGTTCCATTTATGTCCACTTTCCAGAGAGTTTTTATCAAAATGGGTGTTTAATTTTGTCAAAAGATTTTTTTGCATCTATTGAGATGATCATATGTTTTTGTTTTTGTTTTTTTTGTGGTACACGGGCCTCTCACTGTTGTGGCCTCTCCCGTTGCGGACCACAGGCTCCGGACGCGCAGGCTCAGCGGCCGTGGCTCACGGCCCCAGCCGCTCCACGGCGTATGGGATCTTCCCGGACCAGGGCATGAACCCGGCAGGCGGACTCTCAACCACTGCGCCACCAGGGAAGCCCCCTAACTGCTTTTTGTAGTGGACACATTTAGGTCCAATCCATGACCTTGATGTTCCCCCATTCTCTGAAAATGCACCTCCAATCCATGGGGTTGGACCCAGCAACTATTTTTATATGACGTGATCCTGCCTATCTGTAGTTGACTGGCCAGGAGCGAGCATCTCACCCAAGCTGGGCCAGAGTTCCTCCCCTTGTAATTTTTCATCAAAAGTTAGGAATTCTATTCTCAATTTGGACTGGCTTCCTGAAAGGAGAAGATATCAAAACTTGGGAGATGTGGAGCAGCCACTTCCTACCTCAGAACAAGTATGTTGGTCTGAAGGGAGGGAAGAGTGATGCCAACACACAGAGAGACAAAGAGACAAAAAGTGGGGAGAGACGGTTCCTTTCAGGTTCCCGCTGTCTGTTGCCACTCCTCAGGAAGAACTGCTTTCAGGTTTCTAAGGGTGTCTGTCAAGGTTCTTAATTTCAAGTACAGAAGCCAATTCTGGTCAACCTAAGCAGGAAGAAAATTTATGAAGGATACTCAGTAACTCACAGGATCTCCAGGCTGTTCAGGGAACTAAGCACAGTAGCTAGGCAAGTGGGAACACACCCAAAATCGTGACACAGAACTGGTCCTAAGAATACACCACTGCCCACGCTGGGCATAGCATCTTCACCACTGGCACCGCTGGCGGAGGGCTGCAGACTCTGCTGTTGGAACTACTTTTACTGCTACTTCTGAAATTGGACATAGCCACTGTCTCCTCCACATCTGCTTCTTTAGGAAATAGCCTCTGATTCAGTCTGAAGCAGATGCCTCTGCCTGGAAGAATCTAAGACATGTGTCTGCACCCTAGATGCAAGGGATGCTGGGAAAGGGAATACCTGGCATTTTCAACCTTTATAGTTGGAACTAGTCTCTGTCTCATCAAGTTGGGTTCACACACACACACACACACACACAGGAAAAGGTTTCAGATTATGGACAGCCAAAAATATATCAAATGTCTCTCACACTAGGATTCTGTAATACCCTGTTGCATCTAATTATGGAATCTCTCCTCTTTTTTTCCCTCCATATACAACCCATAAATAATACAGAAATTGGTGCCAGGAGTGGGGTTTGAAAGTAACAATCATAAAAACTATGGAACTGTCCAAATACAGTAGAGGCCGAGTTGTAAGTAGGGATAATTTTCATGGCCTAGGATGGAAGTGGCAGTTCTTGTATCCAGTGGCAAAGCAGTTAGTTCAATTATCCCCCAGTGTCTCTTGAGACTTAGGTCAGGTGCCCACCAAGGGTGAAGCTTTGGCATAGCAAAACCAGTTTTCCATGATTCTCCAACTCTACAGCAGAAAAAAGCTATCTCTGAGTCTCCATTCCAAATTCCCAACAGACATAATGTGATTGGCCCAGCCTTGGTTACGTTGGCACCCCTATTCCCTTTAGCTGTGGCCAGGGAATGATATCACAAAGATAAACATGATTGCTGGGATGCAGCACTGGGGATTAAGGGATTAGGGAGAAGTAGGTTCATTGGTGTGACCCAAAGCAAGTACTTAATAACACTGTTGATCAGTGGGTAAATAAATGAATAAATCAAGCTATCAACATTTGAAGCTCTAGGGGCCCTTCTTATCCCTTCCCATAGCTTTTCTTCTGTCTGTGCACCTGCTGTCACTGGCTTCCTCAGCTCCTCTTCACTCACTCTGGCCATGGCTATCTCAGCCTCACCAGCCTCCTCTACATCCTGACTTTTCAGCTGGAACAACTCCCTACCCATTCAAATTACAGAATGTGAGGGTTTGATTGAACCAACTCTTCTTTTTTCTTTCTTTTTTAAAATAAATTTATTTATTTTATTTTATTCATTTTTGGCTGTGTTGGGTCTTCGTTGCTGTGTGCAGGTTTTTCTCTAGTTGCAGCGAGCGGGGGCTACTGTTCATTGTGGCGCATGGGCCTCTCATTGTGGTGGCTTCTCTCGTTGTGGAGCATAGGCTCTGGGTGCGTGGGCTTCAGTAGTTGTGGCTCACGGGCTCTAGAGCGCAGGCTCAGTAGTTGTGGCGTATTGGCTCAGTTGCTCCGCGGCATGTGGAATCTTCCCGGACCAGGGTTTGAACCCATGTCCCCTACAATGGCAGGCGGATTCTTAACCATTGAGCCACCAGGGACGCCTCTGAACCAACTCATCTTATTTTTAACATTTTTATTATAAAATACAATAAACAAACCAAAAGCTCACACAACATAAATGTACAGCTTAACAAACATTAAACGAGCACTCAGGTGAGTGCCACTCTGTCAAGATACCAAACAGCAACCTGGACAGCACCCCAGACAGCACCCCAGAGCGCCCGCTGTTCTCCTTCCAGCCTGATTTTCAGGGTGTTAACTTCCTTGCCTTTCTAATTAGTTTTACCACCAAAGTAAGCATCTTGAACTGACATAGCTTAGTTTGGACTATTTTTGAGATTTATATCAATATAATTATAGAGTGTGATTATATAATTAATATAATCAATATAATTATATAATTATAGAGTATGAATTCTGCTGTTTAGCTTCTTCTACTCAATGTTATTATTTTTTGCTTGTTTTGTTTTGTTCTATTTTGTTCTTTTTTAGTAAAAGCTATGTTGAGATATAATTCACATATCATACAATTCACCAATTTAAAGTGTACAGCTTAGTGGTTTTGGGTATGTTCATGGATACATGTAACCATCACCACAGTCAATTTTGGAACATTTTCATTACCTCAAAGAGAAACTCATACCCTTTAGCTATCACCCCTCATTCCACCATCCCTCCCTGGCTAAATGAGCACTAATCCACTTTCTGTCTATAGATTTTCCTATTTTGATATTTCTTGTAAATGAAATCATACAATATGCAGTGTTTTATGACTGACTTCTTTCACTTAGCATAATGTTTTCAAGCTTGTAGCATATATCAGTACTTTGTTCCTTTCTATGGCTGAATAATATTCCATTGTATAGATATACTACATTTTGTTTATCCATTCAACAATTGATGAACACTTGGGTTGTCCACGTTTTGGCTATTATGAATAATGCTACCATAAATATGTGTGTAAAAATTTTTGTGTGGGCATATGTTTTCATTTCTCTTGGGCCTATCCCTAGGAGTGGAGTTGCTGGGTCACATGGTAACTATGTTTAACTGTCGGAAGCAATGCTGGACTATTTTCCCAAGTGGCTGCAGCATTTTACAATCCCACGGTCAGTGTGTGAGGGTGCCGATTTCCCCACATCCTGACAACACCTGCCTGTTTTTTTTCCTAGTCTATGTGTCATCCTTTCCTGTTGGAAACTGAAGATTTTAGATAATATATTGTGCCACCTTTGCATTTGCCACCCCCCAAGGGCTTACTATTGTTATTTGCTTGTTTAGTGACTGGGTGGATTATTTTAGTAAAGTCCATCCCCCTTTCCCACAGCCTGAGTTTAAAGCCTCTGTCCTTGGTCCTCAGTCTGCATGCCCACCGCAGTCACCTAGGATGACTGATTTGGGCAGAGCTCTCCTTGACTGACTCTTTCCCTGACCACACCCAGCTGTTAAACTCCACTCATTGCCAGCTGAGTTCTCTATTGTTTTCAACAATGTGCTAGAACATAAATTGTTCCACAAGCTGATCCAATCAAGTTTGGACTCTGAAGGAATAGGGTTTGGATCCTTAAATCTATCTGAGGGGTCTGTCTTTTCCCAGCCCCACGCTTCTATCTACAACAAGACCTCAAAGGCACAGCTCAGCATCTTAGCTCTTCCTTATCCATTCCTCTGCAAATCTCTTAGCCCAGAAAGCGTTTGTTGTTGGTTTGTTTGTTTGTTTGTTTTCAACATCCTTTCTCAACTAGATGCACAAATACTCTTCCAAACTATTTATGCCAGCCCCTATCTCTGGGCACTTGAACCCAAGAATTGAAGAAATACGGGCTGTATCTTGTTCCTTTCTTTGTCCCCTTTTTAAAAAGCAATAGGGTTGGGACTCCCCTGGTGGAGCAGTGGTTAAGAATCTGCCTACCAATGCAGGGGACACGGGTTTGAGCCCTGGTTCGGGAATATCCCACATGCCGCGGAGCAACTAAGCCGGTGCGCCACAACTACTGAGCCTGCGCTCTAGAGCCCACGTGCCACAACTACTGAGCCCGTATGCTGCAACTACTGAAGCCCACGTGCCTAGAGCCCGTGCTCTGCAACAAGAGAAGCCACCACAATGAGAAGCCTGCACACCGCAGCAAAGAGTAGCCCCCGCTCGCCTAAGACCCAAAGCAGCCAAAAAAAAGAAGCAATAGGGTCAAGATCTAGATTGAAGAGAGAAGGGAGGGGCTGAACAAAAAGGTTTTCAAAACAATACTGCACATTTTTATCCCACTTCAGGAAGGTACTATTATTATTCCCATTTTATAAATACAGGAAGTGATGCCTAGAGAGATTAAGAAGCTGGAGTTCTTTTTTTTTTTTAATATTTATTTATTTATTTGGCTGCATCGGGTCTTAGTTGCGGCACACGCAGGATCTTTTAGTTGCGGCATGTGGGATCTGGTTCCCTGACCAGGGATCAAACCCAGACCCCCCTGCATTGGGAGCGCGGAGCCTTTGCCACTGGACCACCAGGGAAGTCCCGAAGCTGGAGTTCTTAGGACAGAGCATGGGCCTTAGAGCCAGAAGCCAAGGCTGGGACTTGAGATTCTGTGTCTGTTGGTGGTGTTCCAACTCACCCTTCCTCTCCCTGACCTGGACAATGCAATGCTTCAATCAGGCTCATCACATGCTCCCAGAGGTCCCTCCTGGTCTGGCTGTACCCACCATGCAGCTCCAAGCCCAGTGCTCTACCACAGGAGAAATCTCTGCCTCCTGGGACAAAGCCTTGGAACCTCTCTTAGCCCTTCCTGCAGTCTGGTGTCAGGTCGTAGCACGGGGGCTCTGGTCAAACGTCAGTTCCATACTTGCCTGGCTGTGTGACCTGGCTGCCCACCCCCACCCCAGCCTCACTTTTCTCATCTGTAAACTGGGAATTCTAACAGTAATTCAGTACGTGTTCACAGAGGGCCTGCTCTGGCAGAAAATATGCTGGAAGCTGGGAGTGCAAAGGGGAGTAAGACTGTCGCAGTGTCCCTGTGTTCTATTATGGCTGTGCATACCTGGCATGCAGGTGGGCATACTGTAGGCAGTCAGGGATGGAAGCTACCCTGTGGTGCAGGATTTGTATGACCTGCTGCCGGCAGCTCAGCAGTCCAGCCTGCCCTGTGGTGGCCTCTCAGGGAGTTTCTCTTTGATTAATGACTGCTTTTGTCCTCAAAGGGTGTGCTGTCAGCTGCTTTCTTGTTTCATCTGGCTGCTGGGGCCCCAGAACAGTTGGCAAAGCAGTTGGTATCTTGGACTATTTTTAGGTGGCAGAGTTAGTGGGGTGTGTGGATGTGGTGGGGCCCAGGAGGAGTCTTGGAGACGGGCAGCTTCATAAACAACAAGTTGGGGAGACGGAGGGGAAGTGTTCCCCCTCTCAGGAATGTGTAGGCAAACTTTCACTTATCCTTCTTGACTGGGGCCAAAGGTGGCCTCCTCTGTGCAGCCTTCCTTGATTTCCTCAATAAAACATGCACTCCAAAGATGCAAATTAAAGGTCCACCCTCTGGGCTTCCCCCAGCTCTTGGTTATAGTTCCAAACAGACAAAGAGATAATGAGCTCTAGGGATCTTATCTGATGCATCTCTGGGTCTCTCTGGCTCTGCACCTCTGAGTGCTGTCCAGCCTTCCCAAGTCATAACAACAAGGTATAGAAGTTAGGAGTCCGGACTTTGGAGTCACATAGCTGAGATCCACTCTTGGGCCCTTTCTAGGAAAATAACCACGACCAAGTCAGGTTCCTAAATCTCTGTTTTCTCATCTGTAAAATGGGTGATTATAGTGCCTGTCTCCCAAGAATTAAAGGGCTCATTTTGTTCAAAGCACAGCACATAGCACCTGGCACAGACTGACAGACGAGATCTCTTGCAAGCCCAGGACCGGAGGGGACTGCAAACCCCCAAAGGTCTCCATCCCCTTTGCGGCATCTCAGGTAGTGTGTGCAAGCTGGCGGGAGAGAGAGAGAGGAGTTCCTAGACAACTGGGGGGCCCCGAGTCAGCTGGAGGTTGCTCAGCGAGAAAGCAGCCGAGCTTGGTGGGGGAAGACAGGTCTGCTACTGGAGTCAAACGCGGCGGCTTTCCTCTCCTTCCTGCTGACGCACACCCCCTCCTCCACCTCCTCTAGTATTTTCCTTCTCTCTCCTTCCCGCCCCTGCCTCTCTCCTCTAATTCCGCAGCTTCCCCATCTGGGAGGCGAGTTCTCGGGCAGGAGGTGGAGAGTCCCTGGCCTAAGGTGGGGAAAGGGGCCTCCAGCCCAGTGGGAAGGTCCTAGACCGCGGTGGGGGAGGGGGTGCCAGGGTCTCAAGGAGAACTCGGGAGTCCCCAGAAATGAGGGGTCAGGGGAGCCCGAACTGGGGGAGGGGTCTCGTAGACTACCTAAGAGTCCCAGAGCTGGCGAAGTTGGGCGGGGGAGTTCCTAAAATAGAGTGGTGGGCGGGGCTTCCAAGGGCCCGAAGGCGGGGCCTTATAAGGGGCGTGGTTTCCTGCGAAAGGGCGGGGCTCCGCCGACTGGGGAAGAGCTTCGCCGCAAGGGGCGGAGTCTTGAGTGGGGCGGGGCTTACACGGGGCGGGGCATAAGGACAGGGGGCGGAGCGTGGCTGTTGGCGCCCGTACCCCTCCCCCGGCTCCGGGTGTCTCCGTGACGAGGCAGCGCGGAGCCGCCGCGGGCCGGGCCCATCCCGCCGCGGCAGCCCCAGGGCCGAGCAGGAGCGAGGCGCGGAGGGAGAGGCGCCGAGCGGAGGCCGGAGCTCGGCCAGGTGAGGCCGCCGGGGCGGAGGGGGCGGGGGCTTCGCCGGGCGGGCCCCAGCGGACGCTGGGGGCGTGTTTGAGTGTCTGGGTGGCAGGGGTACTTGGTCTGAGGGCGGGCGCCTGTGGCTCTTTGCGCGATCGCGCCTGCTGTGGCGGGTCGAGGGTGGACTCTGCGCCCGTCCGGGCACTGTCCGCGGGGCTCGGGTTGTGCTGGACTGTGTGTGTGAGGTGTGAGCGCGCGTATTTGTGTGGAGGGGCCGCCGGGTGTGTATCTGCGTATGTGCTGGGCTGTCATTGTGCCTGCCCCGGGCGCGGGGCGCCGGCCTGCCCCGGCGCAGTCCCTCCTGCGCTGGGATATTTTCCAAACAGGCTTCCTGCGGGGACCGGCTCTGCTGCAGCCCGAGCGGGAGGGGGGAGCGCCGCCCCCACAGGCCTCCAGAGACCCGGGCGGCCCGGGGACTGCAGACTGACACCTGAGGGAGGAGGGGGGTGCACCGGGGAGGGGTCCAGAGGCCTGCCCGCAGGGCGAGGACAAGATGGGGAGACTGGGGCAGATGGATGGGGAGGTAGAGGTGGCCAGACAGGCGGAGATGGGGAGGAGCGTGGGTAGAGAGATGGCGAAGAGGACAGCGGCGGGGACAGAGAGTCACTGAGAAAACAGACAGACAGACAGAGGCCTAGACCGGCAAAGGGGCAGAAAGATTAAGATGGACAGGTAGATTCCAAAAACCTGACAGAAGTGTTACTCAGAGGTCCTGGGGCTCAGAGCCAATCCCAGGAACTGAGTGAAGGATGAGCAGTAAGGGCCCCCAACTCCTGGGGTGACTTTCTTCCAAGCACATCCCAGACTGAGGTCCTGGCCAAAAAGAAGCTTCTGGCCACCCCAAGTTGGTCCATCCCTCTGCCCCTGCCAAATATTCTGACCCTCTGTGCAGCCCTACCCTCTTGGTTCCATCCCATCCATCTCCCTTCCCTGGTATCCCAGCAACCCTGTCAGTTTAGGGGAGGCAGAAGTGAAGTGGTTGCCATAGCAACAGAGTGGGTGAAAGGTCACTCTGTTGTTAGCCTAGGTGGCCTGCAGCAGGCTGGAGCTGGCATTGAGGGGGCTGGGGTGGGAGGCTGCAAAGCTCTTTTTCTCCTCTCCCACTCTGCCCAGAATGGTGTTGGAAGGAAACCCTGAAGTGGGCTCCCCCCGAACCTCAGACCTCCAGCACCCAGAGAACCAGGGCTCTTGTGTCCTCTCTTCTCCCAGTGAAGATGCACAGCCAGGGGAGGAGCCCATCAAGTATGGTGAACTCATCGTTCTGGGGTGAGCCTCCCTGGTTCAGGTGGGGCGGGGCACCAGGCACCCCACAGGACAGCCAGACCAAGGGCCCCGGCTCTCCCCACTTAGGGCCTTCTGCTGTTTGTCCCTCCTCACCTTCCTAGCTGAGAGACAAAGTTGACCAAGCCCACCTCAATTCATAATTATTATTTTATCTTCCCATTGTTCATAAATTACTGAGACAACTCTAACTGCCCACCCACGTTTCTGAGCAGAAGAAAGTAACACCAGCTGCCTTTCATAAAGCACCTAGTGTGTGTAGTCTGAGGTGAAGAACTCTGGTTCTCCAGCAAAACTGCTTAGTTCAAATCCTGCCTTGCAAGTTGCTTAACTTCCCTGTGCCTCTGTTTTCCCATTTCCCAATAGGGATGCTAATAATAATACCTCAGAGGGTTGTTAGAAGGAATGAATGAGGTGATTTCTGTAAAGCACGTAGGACAGTGCCTGGCACACACCAAGTGTTCTGGGAGGCAGGCCTGTGCCGAGCCCTTTCATGGACATTATTTCATTTCAATCTTCACAAAGATGCTGTGAGGAAGGAGGTGAGGAAACCGAGGCTCAGAGAGGGGAAGTGACTGGCCCAAGGGCACACAGCTGGTAAGTGGCAGGGCTGGGATTTGGACCCAGGGCTTTTTACTCTAGGTCTAGTGAACTTTTGCTAAGCTACAGCTGACCCTCATGCTACAGATGAGGAAACTGAGGCCAGGAGAGAGGAAGAGACATGAGTTGGTGGCTGAGTAGAGCTCATCCCTTCCTGGTCTTCACCTGACCAGGATCTCTGCACCACCCACCTAGCTCTTGCCCCAGGCAAAAATTCCTCTCCTTCCTCCCCTGTCTGTACCTCCTTTTGGCCTCTCTCTCTACCCCGAAGAAAGTATATGATAAGCTATGTTATCATTGTGATGATTATTTAGAAATAATAATGGCTACTGTTTGTTGACATGTACATGCCATGTACTTTTTTTTTCAGTAATAATAATAATAATAGCTAACACTTACCAAGGGCTTGCTATATATATGCCAAACTCTGTGCCAAGCATTTTTAAATGCTTTATCTCCTTTAGTTCTCACAATGAACCTGTGAGGTAGGTCCTGATAAATTAACCCCATTTTACAGAGGTCATATGATAAGCGGGAAAGCCAGGATTTAAGCCAGGCCAGTCTGAGCCCCCAGCCTGTGTCCTGAACTGTCCCACCCCCCATATGTGGGAAGAGCTTACAAGGGCAAAAGTGATGCCCCTCTCAGGGTGCTTGCATTAGAAAAGCAGCTGCTTCAGAATTCCCTGGTGGCCCAGTGGTTAGGACTCCACACTTTCAAAAAAAAAAAAAAAAAAAAAAGCAGCTGCTCGATGTCCCAAAGGAAGAGCTGGCATTGCAGCTGAGGGTGAGGCCACTGATGAGGGAGAGCTCAGACCTAAGGGGACAGGCCATCTTGACTGCCATTTGTTCTCTGCAGGGCAGTGAAGCCCCACACTGGCTGGACATCAGAGCCACCTGGTGAGCACATTGGAAAATACCCATTGACAGGCCCATCCCAAACCTACAGAATCAGAATCTCCATGTGTGAGGCCGGGGAAGATTCTGATTCAAGTGGTCCTCAGCTGTATTTGCCAGCTATTCATCCTTTTCACTTCCTGCCGCCAAACCTTCCATGGCTCCCCACTGCTTATGGAATAAAGTCCGGAATCCTCAGCCTGGTGTTCAGGGCCCTCCCACCAAGTTCATTTTCCCCTGCTGCACTTTACCACCCAAATCATCACTCTGTGATCTCACCAAACCCTTCCAGCCTCAAGGCCTTTGCTCAGGGTGAGCCCTCCTACAGAAAGTCTTCTGCAGAAGAGGCTGGAGTCAGACAGACCCGAGTTCACATCTAGACTTTTCCCACTGACTAGCCTGGGACCTCAGGCAAGTCATTTTATCTCCCTGAGCCTCAATTTTCCTCATTCGTAAAATGAGAAGAAAGATACTTGCCTGGCAGGACGTTGCACACGTTCCATTAGGTAATTAATAATGCGAAGCACCAAGAACACGGGAGGCTCCGGTACATGGCAGCGATCAAGGTTATGACTCACTCCATCTTTGCCTTCCACAATCATTCCCTCCGGACGAGAGCTGGAAAGGAAGGTAGAAATTTGATGTGTGTGGCGATATGGAGATAGTGGCATTGTGGGTCTGTTTTTTTTCTTTCATTCTGGTTTCCGGTAGTACTTGTGATATAATTAATGACAGTTTGCTAAAGGTGAATCCTTTCTAGTTCTTCAAGGCCCAGTAGGGGTGTCCCCTCTCTTAGAAACCTGATCCTGGGGCCAGAATTCCCTTCTCCTGTCTCTGGGCCTGGGGCACACTTGGCTTGTGCCTGGGTCATGGCAGGTGGCACCCAGGTTCCTTGAAAAACTTAGGGCACAGAACTGACTGTGGTGTGTCACTATACCATGCCAGCACCTGGCACCCGGCCAGGCATGGTTCAGGAATCCAGAAAACACTGGTTAATTGGATGCAAGGCCTTTTGAGGATATTCTGACCCCCACCCCACTCCCCGAAGGCACCAACTGGATAGAGTAGGGTCTTCTAGTTGTGGGTGGTTCTAGGGCTTGTTTATTAAGGTAGGATCTGCCCAGAAGTTGGCAGTTCCTCCTAGTCTCTCAGGGGCTCACTTTCTCTCTCTCTCCCTGCAACCCTTTCTTCTTATCCCTCACATCCACAGCTACAATGGGTGTCTGGCAAGTGGGGACAAGGGCCGCCGCCGAAGCCGCCTGGCACTGAACCGCCGGCCACACGCCAATGGAGTGAAGCCGGACGTCATGCACCACATCTCCACACCGCTTGTGTCCAAGGCAAGCAGCTTGTCCTAGCAGTCCTGGGTGCTGGTCTTCCCAGTCCTACCTGCCCACAGCCCCGCTGGAGCAGGGGAGCCCACTGTGTCTTCACTCACTGCCCCAGAGAAATGGTGCTGGTGGGAGATCCCTTGCCATGTGTTACAGTCTGCACAGTGTTTCCTTAACCACCAGACCCCATCCGTTGGATGGAAGTGGTCAGCATCATTTTAGAGGCGGCCAAGGCTCAGAGAGGGGATGTGACAGTCACACAGCAATGACAAAGGAAAGGCCTTTGGCTGCAGAGGGTTTGGGTTAGAATTCGGGCTCTGCTGTTTCCAGCTGTTAGACCTTAGGCCAGTTTCTTCTCCTCTTGGAGCTGCAGTTCCCTCAACTGTAAATCGGGAATGATAACCATGCCTCCTTCGGGTGGCTTTAGGGATCAAACAAGGTAACCTGTGTAAAGTGTCAACTGCACAATACACCCTCTGCAAAGGGTGGAGCCGCCCCTTCCCTAGGAGTGGCCACTGGGCCTTGGGCTCCAGCTTCTGGCTTAGAGGCTCACCCTTCTCCTGGCCACATGCCCGGGAAAGTGACTTCTCCTTTCTGTCACCAGGCACTGAGCAACCGTGGCCAGCACAGCATCTCGTACACACTGTCCCGGAGCCACTCAGTCATAGTCGAGTACACACATGACAGTGACACAGACATGTTCCAGGTATGCTCGGATGCCTCCACAAGCTTTGGCCACTGGACCACCAGGCCTGGACACTCAGCTCTGCAGGTGTTCCAGGGGGTGGCTCGTGGCCACGGGGCAGGTACTTTGTGTCCTCAGTGCAGTGGATCACTCTTCAGATGAGGAAGCAGGACACCCCAGTGAGGGTTGTTGACTTCCCAGTCACACAGGAAGTCAGTGGCTGGATCAAGATTCAGACCCAAGCCTGGACTCCCACCTGCGGGAGGCATACAGTTTAGGAGTTCAGAGTGTGTTGTGAGAGTCGCACTGCCTGGCTTCTGCTCCCAGCTCCGTCAGTTAGTCGCTGGATGACTTTGGGCAAGAGTCGCTTAACCTCTCTGGGCCTTGGTTTCCTCATCTATAAAGTGGGGCCCATTATAGTCCCACCCCAGGGCATCATTGGGAAGATTAACTGAGATATTGCACACGAAATGCTTAACATGATATATAGTAAATATTTACCAAAAATTCACTATTTTCTACTAACATTTGAACATTCCCAGACTATGGGTGTCAGTTACCCTTTCACTGTTCTATCCGTAAATCAGCTAGTTTTTAATTGAGTGGGGTGCTTCCAGGAACTCGGGGGGAGACAGAGAAGGAGAAATACAGACACCAGTGATTGGATGTGGAGACCCCCAGGGAGCTGGGATGGTGCTGCCCCCTCCTTGTTTGGTGACCCTGCACACAGAGCAGCTGCTGGGAACCCTGGGATGGGAAGCCCGCAGGACTGACCTGTGCACACAGCATTCCTGTGCCTGCCCTCCCCTCCCTCACAGATTGGCCGCTCCACGGAGAACATGATCGACTTTGTGGTAACAGACACGTCCCCTGGAGGAGGGGCTGCCGAGGGCCCCTCTGCCCAGAGCACCATCTCCCGCTATGCCTGCCGCATCCTCTGTGACCGCCGGCCGCCCTATACCGCCCGCATCTATGCCGCTGGCTTCGATGCCTCCAGCAACATCTTCCTTGGAGTGAGTGAGCCCCCCGGGCAGGGACCAGCACTACATCTGAGAGTGAGCCGAGGGGTAGGCTGGGGAGGGGCAGCATCCTGGGTGATGGACCAGCCTGCATTAATCATAACCATGACCTATGCGGGGATTAGCAACCCCACTTAACAAATGAGCAAAGCGAGGCTCAGAGAGGTCAGGTGACGCCCAAGGTCACGCAGCGCCAATTCTAGTCCTCTCCGGGCCACCTCTGAGCTCGAGGGTAGAGGGGCAGCACTCCTGGCTCGCAGCCTGCTGGGGGCCACTCGGGGATGTGATCTGATCCCACGTGTGGTCCCAGGAGCGGGCAGCCAAATGGCGGACCCCTGACGGCCTGATGGACGGCTTAACCACCAACGGGGTCCTGGTGATGCACCCAGCAGGCGGCTTCTCTGAGGACTCGGCCCCGGGTGTCTGGCGGGAGATCTCGGTCTGTGGGAATGTATATACTCTGAGGGACAGCCGCTCGGCACAGCAGCGGGGGAAGCTGGTAGGTGGCCTGTCCACCCTCCTCCCCACCCCCTCATCCTTCCTGGGTCCTCCCAATCTCCCCTTCCCCCTTCCCAAGCCAGGACAGATGATCTCCAGTCCTGCTGCACAAGGGATCCCCAACAGGGTCCATCTGGGGGCATGTGCCACTTGCACCACAGAGGGGAACAGACCAACATCTCCAAGTGTAGCCCACATACTGCCGGAGGTCCCTGGGGTGATGTGAAGTGGCACCCACACAAACACACCATGCAGTACCAAGTGGCTTTGAGGATGTCAGCAGCTGAAAAATTCACACCCTCCTATGAGGGTGACACTTGGCCTGTGTGTGAGCAGTTTGTAGCCTGAAATGTTGGCAGTTTGTAACATGTCTGTCGCGTTCACACGGGTTTAGCTTTATTCTCTCCCAGCAGGAAAGGGCCTTGGAGTAGTTCTGACACAGGTGACAGTGAACGCTCCATGTGGTACAGACCAGAGAACTAATGTTAGGGGCTGGGAGAGTCCTAGAGAGACATAGGGGCTTTGCCCAACGTCATGTGGCGAAGATCCTCAAATGGGCCATGCAGAGCTTTTCCTAGGTATGAGCACCTCGGGCAAGGAGATGCCAAACCTCGAGGAAAAGCATGGCTTATCTTTCCAGAGCATCAATTCTATTGGGAGATCTGGGGAAACATTACTTTTTAAAATTATGCTTTTGAACGTTTCACTAGGACACACTTATTGAGCACCTACTATGTTCTGGGCACCGTTCCAAGTGTTTACATTGATTCATGAAAACCACTTGCTATACAGGGAAGTAAAATCCATCTTGAGGATAAGGAAATTAAGACACAGAGAGGATAAGTTACTTGACCAGGGACACAGAGTTAGTCAATGCTGAGGCCAGCATTCACACCCCGACGATCTAGTGCTAGAGTCCTTGCTTTTAACCTCAACCCTTAGGACCCCTGCTTTGGGCTAAGTCCCAGCGTTTTGGACAGAGGAGTTTCTGGCCTCTGCCATTAGGGGAGAGCCTGGGAAAATGTTTTAGAAAACTCCCATTTTGCTCCAGGCCTTCTGATTTGACAGATGAGGTGACCAAGGCCCACGTTCCACTGAGTGTAAGGAATGGTGCCTGCCTGGGTGTTTTTTGTTGTTGCTGTTTTTTCGGACAGTGCCTGCCTGGGACCACTTGCCTCCCCTCCCACGTGGCTTCTCAGTCTTTTCTGCTGCTCTGCCCCCACCCTCCCCCCTCCTCTGCCCCAGTCCAACCCCCTCCTCTGCCCCAGCCAGCCCCACGGGTCCAGAGTGCTCTCTCTAGGGAGGTTCAGTGGGATGGATGGGTGGCTTGACTGGGGTCACGGCGGCCCAGTGGCAGGGGGTTCAGGAGCCTCTTGGGCAATAATGCTCTTCTGCTGCCCTTGCAGGTGGAAAACGAGTCCAACGTGCTGCAGGACGGCTCCCTCATTGACCTGTGTGGAGCTACGCTGCTGTGGCGCACGCCGGCGGGGCTGCTGCGGGCGCCCACGCTGAAGCAGCTGGAGGCCCAGAGGCAGGAGGCGAATGCAGCGCGGCCCCAGTGTCCCGTGGGCCTCAGCACCCTCGCCTTCCCCAGCCCGGCCCGTGGCCGCACGGCACCTGACAAGCAGCAGCCCTGGGTCTACGTCCGCTGTGGCCACGTCCACGGCTACCACGGCTGGGGCTGCCGACGCGAGCGGGGCCCCCAGGAGCGCGAGTGTCCTCTCTGCCGCCTCGTGGGGCCCTACGTGCCCCTGTGGCTTGGCCAGGAGGCCGGCCTCTGCCTGGACCCCGGGCCGCCCAGCCACGCCTTCGCACCTTGTGGCCACGTCTGCTCTGAGAAGACTGCCCGCTACTGGGCTCAGACGCCACTGCCCCATGGCACCCACGCTTTCCACGCTGCTTGTCCCTTTTGCGGGGCCTGGCTCACCGGCGAGCACGGCTGTGTCCGCCTCATTTTCCAGGGGCCGCTGGACTAGGCTCCCTGCTGCCGCGCCCGCCTGCCCACCCAGGTCCCCCACCTCCTGCAGCCCAGAGGGAGCTCTGCATGTGGGACTCTACCTGCTGGCACATCGCCACACCAGACGGACGGGTTGGATGGATGGTGCCCTTCCCCTCTTAACTCTGGCTCCAAAGGGGGGTCTCTGGGACCCCTGCCTTGGTCAGAATGATGGGGCCCTCAGCACCAGCTCTGTCCCGGGCTGATGGAGGGAGGCTCACCCCTACGCCCTGGCCCTTCCTGGGGCATCCCACATCATGCCACCTACACTGTGCCCCTGGGGGAATGAAGGGGCCATGGGCCCCTGACCCCCAGCTTAGGCTGGCTGTGCCCTGAGCCTGCCGACCCAGTTCCAGATAATCACCCTGCTGCTGCCCTGGGTTCCTCTATAAACCTTGCTGCTCAGCTGCCCTCACAAATCCCTCGTGTCCTGCATGTGTGCAACGCCTCCAGCCCCTAAGGGAGTGCCGGGTGGGCAGCAGGCTGGGACCGATATCTGCGGATACCCACTGTGGGCAGGACTCCTTGCCAAGTGGGATCTGGGGACACAGAGACAGTCAGACCTGGTTCCCTGCCTGGTAGAGTTCACAGCCTAGTGGATGACAGACCAATTACTGAAGGACAGCATGGCTTCCTGTGTGCTGGGATCAGAGAATCACCAGGAGCTGTGAAGCTGGTCTCACCGGAGGGTAGAAAAGTGAGGAGTGAGAGAGGCTTCACTGAGGAGGCGCATAAGGGCTCCGCCTCGTTGGACGCTGGGAATCCCCACGGGAAGGATCCACAGGAAGTGGTGGGGGGGTACTTAAGGCAGAAGGGAGGCCGAGCACAGGCTCAGGTGTAAGTATGCAGAGAACTGAGTGAGAGGTTCAGAGTGGCTGGAGCATGGGCTTCAGGGGGCAGAAAGGTGGCTGGAACGAGATGTTGGCGCCATGCTGACAGGGAAGATGCTGGGTGAAAGTTCCGATTCTCATTTCTGGACAGTCAGGAGTTGAGCAGGGGCGGGGGGGCGGGGAGAGGACTCGTGGTTCCAGAGTGTTGGCTGTGACACAAGGGCTACCATCACTGAATGCCCACTGTGTGCCCTGCACTGTGCTAATGGTAATAATAACTGTGTTCATTGAGCACTCACCAGGCACCAGGCTCTGCTTCTCAGAGGTTTTATTATTTAATCCTCCCAGTAACCCAGGGAGGGAGGTGTTACCATTTCTGTTTACAGGGAGATTAAAACACATGCTCCAAGTCACACAGCTGGAAAGTGGCCAAGTCAGATTCGAATCCACAGCTGACTGCCTAGCCTCAGAGCCTGCTCTCTCCTCCATCACACTGGGCTGCTTTCCTTGGACAGGGATGGAGGGGTCTGGAGGGCAACCCAGGTAAGGGGAAGAGCATGGGCAAAGGTGTGGCAGGGAAAATGCTTGATGACCAATGAGGTGGGTGTGGAGGAGGCAGAAAAGAGGAATGAGGGCTGGGAATGTTGGGCTGGGGTCTGGTGGGCCTTGGTTGCCATAGAGGCCAAGTCTGAACTGGATCCCTATTCATCTTGGCTAAGTGTCGCCTCTTCCTGAGAGCCAAGGCAAGCTCGGGGTGCTGCTGGGATTGCCCCAGAGCTTTCCTGGGGCAAAGAAGTTGGGAAGACAGGTAGATGGAGGTTCTGGAAATATAAAAATCTGAAGAAGAGGCTCTGAGTACCAGCCTGACCTGGGCGTCATCCCCAGTGGAAGACAGAGCCTTAGGGAGTACAGATTCCAAGGGGAGGGACCTGCCCTAATCCACACGGTGGGCTGCAGCCACAGAGACCAGACCGGGGACTGTTGAGAGGAGAGAGGGCACTTGCTGGTGGTGAGAGGAGGTGATCAGAGAGCCAGAGCAGTAAGAATCCAACTCTTTCCAGTTCCTCTCTTCTCACTCTTTTGAGAACCAAACGGGGGAACACTCCCATGCCATTTCTATCAGGGAACCTCAGACTCTCTAGGAGGAGAGGCAAGCAAAAGGCACAGGTGCCACACGAGGGAGAACTCAGAGGTGTTGGTGGAGGGGGTCAGACAGCCCTGGTCTTGGTTCAACTCCCCCTTTCCAACTCTTGGAGCCTCAGTCTCCTTAGCTGTTAAATGGAATAACAGTCCCTATGTTGCCAGATGGTTGTGAATGTATGGAGGACACCTGTAACATAGTATGTACTTAATATTACTTCCTCACCTTCTCCTTCATTCCCATGGGCAAGAGCCAAGGTTGGGGATGGTCATGACTCCAGGGATTAGACTGCTGCATGTGATACTGTGCGTGTGTGTGTGTGTGTGTGTGTGTGTGTGTGTGTGTGTGTGTGTGTGTTGGGACAGGTGGAGGGGACAATGTGGTGGAAGGCTAGACCCCAGTTCAGGGACACCTGAGGACTTCCTGGGTGGCCTTAGGGAAGTCAATGAATCCATCAGCCTCCATTTCCCCATATGTGCAACAGGTAAAATGATATCCTATCTCAGGGTTTCTGCAAGAATTAAATGGGATCCTCCATGTCAAGCTGCTAGCACAGACCCTCAGGAAGTGCTCATATTAGCTGTGAAGATAAAAATGCAGCTTGGCTGGGGGTTTCCCAGAAGTACTGGGATCTTTCCTTGGCCTGAGCTGCCCACTGGTGTCCATGGAAGGCACTTCCTTCTTTATCTGTGTACATTTCAACCTCTCCCAAGTCAAGGAAGACTTTACACGCATGTTAAAGACAATGAAAATCGAGGCACAGGGAAGAAAAGTGATTTTCTAAGGACACAGACCAATTTATTGAGCTCCTCCCTACAATGAAAATCACCATCAGAGTCAACAGTTCGCACCACTGTGCCAAGCAGGGCCTTGGGCACTTTTTGTGAATGAGAAACTGGTGCCACTGGTGGGCAGCTGCTGCTCTGGGCTGAGACACAGGTGTGGCCAAGGCTGGCAAGAAGGGTATCCCCTCTCTTCCACCCCTCTCTGCACAACACTAGGGGGCAGCACTACCCTGTCAACACTTCACTCAAGCCTACAACATCCCTCCGAGTAAAGACAATTTTTAGCCTGGTTCTCTGGCTGAAGAAGCCAAGACTCAGAGAGGTAAAGTGTCCCACTCAAGGACACACAGCCAGTAGGCAGGGGAGGCCTGACTGGACCGTAGATGGCCTGGCTCTGCCCCACCTCTGACTTGGGACCCTCACCATGTTCCCCACTTCGCCCAGGCTGGGCTCTTGGCCTTTCCACATGCCATTCCCCGCCCAGGCCATCCTCCTGTGAGTCTCTCCAGACATCCAAGGCTCGGCTCTGCCCTGGGCAGCCTTTTGGGGTCACAGGCGGCTTTCTCATCCGTCAGGCACCCGGCAAGCACCGGGGAACTGCCAGGCCCCTCGCCCCTTTGTGCTGAGGAAACTGAGGCTCGAAGATACTCAGCTGCAGCCCCCATCAGGCCCACAGTAAGTCGGTAGCGGTGCAGGGAAGTACTTGGGGGCGTTTCTCCGCGCCCCCCACACGGTAGGACCATGTCAGCCCTGGCAGGAGCCCGCTCACCTGTAGCCTCGATTCCCTGCGCGACGGGTTTTGCAGTCTCGGAAGAGTCTCCGCCCCCTGGCCCTCGACTCCACCGAGGAAGGACCACATCACTCCCACGGTGCAGGTTCCCCCATACAAAACTGAGCTCGGGGGACTGGGAGAAACCCCAAAGGAGAGCGGAGGTCAGGACTGTGGGGGGGGAAATCCCTGGTCCGCGACAGCTACGCCGCCCCGCCTGGACTCGGGGTCCCTTGCCAGCCCCGTCTGCCGGAACTAGGCCGCCACCGGCCCGGCCACTGAGGTTCCTGACCCCCGCGCGGGCGCCACCTGCCGACAAAAGGCCAAGGCCACAGGGGCCGTTCTGCTTACGACGCCGTGGTGCCTGGGGCGGGGAGCCGGCATGCCGGAGAAGCTCGCCTCGGCGCGCCTATTGGCTGAAGGCGATGCCCGTCCGGGCCCCGAGGCCCGGCAATTGGCTGGTGGGGGCGGAGTTCGCGGAGCCCCAATGAATGGGGGGGAGCCGGAAGCAGGAAGTGAGTTTGCGATCGGAGCAGCTGCTGCAGGTGAGGTGAGGGCGCGGCGCCCGGGTTTTGGGGTCACAATGTGTCATCCTCGGGAGACAGGGCGAGTCTGGGCCGAGCGCAAGATCATTCTCTTTCTGCCCCCCCCATCCCGTACCCCTGCCAAATTCATCGCGGCCCCGAGGCCAAGGAATGCTCCAGGCAGCAAAGGGTTAACACTCCTTTTAGAGCCCAGGGGATTGTGCTATTGGGGAGCAGCATCGGGAGGGGCGGGGGAGGTTGGAAACTCATTCCTAGTAAGAGAGGGCTTTGTGGAGTATACTGGGTTGGGAGACACCCGGATCCCAACCGGGCAGTGAGACCTTCGGCAAGTTGCTTGGCCTCAATCTCCCTAACTGTAAAATGAGTTTTCTCCCAACTCTGAATTTCTGTAGCTAGGGTAGCTCCCCTCGCCCAGTACAGGGAGAGGACAGGAGGACGGAGGACCGAAGAAAAGGCAGAGGGATGAGGGTGGGACAGATCCTGCGATCAGTGAGAGAGGAAGGGTTCAGGGAAAATCATTTACTGCTGTAGGTACATTCCATTCGATTGGGGTGACCTTGTGACCTCGTGACCTCATCTAATTTGCATACCCACCTGGTGAGGCTGGGGTTACTATCAATCTCATCTTACAGAGGCTGTAATGGAGGGGCAGAAAAGTAAAACAATTGACTTGATATTAGGAGTCTGGGGCTGAGCCAGGATTGGAACCTGGGTCTTCCAACTGGGACTTTGTCCTTATGAGCACAGTGGTGGGCAGAATTGAAGAACCCGCAGGATGATTCTGAAGGAGGAGGCTAGGAGGTCAGAGAAGGAGGAGGGGAGGAGTGAGGCCTGGGGCTGGGAGTCCAGAGATGCAGATCTCTGCTTCTGACCTCTCCCTTGTGTTATTAGGCAAAGCTCTAGCCTCTCTGGACATGTTTCCCCAACTGTAATACTAGGTAGTTGGATTCAGTCTTTAAGTTTGAGAGGCCATGGGCCAAACATTGCCTACCAGAATATTTTGTAATCTCCTTGGGTGAGTCACCTAACCGTCACTGAGCCTCAGTTAGCATATCTGGTGCATGGGTACAGTGGTATTCCCTTCCTCATGGACTTTGGAGAGGATTAAATCAGACTGTGAGAGTGCAGAGTCAGGTGTGCAGTTGGCGTACGATAAATGATGGCTGTGATCATGGTGATGGTTCTCAGCAGGGCCCATGGCGGACACCCAGTACATCCTCCCCAATGACATCGGCGTGTCTAGCCTGGACTGCCGCGAGGCCTTCCGCCTGCTGTTACCCACAGAGCGCCTCTATGCCCACCACCTGTCACGGGCTGCCTGGTATGGAGGCCTGGCCGTGCTGCTGCAGACCTCCCCTGAGGCCCCCTACATCTATGCTTTGCTCAGCCGCCTCTTCCGTGCGCAGGACCCCGACCAGCTGCGCCAGCATGCCCTGGCTGAGGGCCTTACCGAAGAGGAATATCAGGTCAGTTCTCTCAGGCCAGCCTGCATTTCCTGAGTGGCTTCTGGGTGTGAGGGGCCAGGAAGCAGGGGTACAAAGGACTTTCTGTCTCTTTGCATTAGACGAAAGGTTTCAAACACAGGGACATCCCCTCCTGGAGCTTCAGTCTTCTCATCTGCAAGATATGCGTGAGGATAGTCTGTACCTCTTAGGGTTGTAGCAACCTGATGCCAAGATAAGTGGTGGCTGCTGTGATTATAACAAGGGCTGTGGAGTAAAGGAAACAGCTGTGGAGATTCGGAGGCGGTAGAGGAATGAGTCCAGTGTAGGAATCAGGAGTTCTGTGTTCTGACCATATCTTCCTCTACCGTGTTGTGTGTCCCTGGGCAGAATGTTCTGCCTGTCCCCTTGTTTTTGTCTGTCTGTGGGTCTGTTGGCCAAGGAATACATTAATGCATTCTTAATGCATTACAGAAATGCAGAAAGACACAAAACAAAACAAAAAGATCATTTGTTCTCAGTGTCCTCCCCAGAGGTAACCACTGAAGATGGTGGGATATATAACCTTTTCAGTCCTCTGCCTGTATTGCATACCTGTACATGTACATATGCACATGTATTAGTTCCTTATTTTCTCTTTTACATATGAGATCACATTCTATGTATTCTTATGAGTTCTGCTTTTTTCACTGAACACCATGTCTTGGAGAACTTACATGGGGTACGTATAAATCCACCTCATTCTTTTTTATTGGCTGTGAAGCATTCCACAGCAATGTACACTATAATCAATTTAATCTTTTCTTTATTGATGGACATTTAGGTTTTTCTCTACTCTTCTTACAAACAATACCACGATGAGCATACTTATGCACATGTGTGAGTAGGATCTATTTGTAGAAGTAGAATTGCTGGGTCAAAGGCTCTGTACATTGGCAATTGATTGGTGCTGTTAAATCATCATCTGAAAAAGCTTCACCAAGAATGTATGAGGATATGGTTTGTCTTTCTATATGTAAAATAAAGGGATTGGATTGCTTATCTCTGCGCTGAGGCCCAGGCTGTTTCTTCTACGTTTTTTTGAACTGTGAGTAATCACGTCCCGTCTCTAGGCCTTGATTTACTCATTAAAAGAGCTAATAGCTGGGGAAGTACTTATTAATGGAAAAGTGCTACCCAAGTATTCATTATTTTCAGTGGGATTCTTTTGTTTGTAAGTAACAGAAACCCACCTCAAATTGGCTTAAATGAAGAAAAAAAAAAAACCTTGACTCCCAGTCTGGTCTGGCATGTAAGGAAGCTGAAGAAGTTGAAAAATCAACAACTCTTCTTAGATCCTTAAGAGAAGTGAGGTCACAGGGCAAACTGCTGCCCCCAAAATTGGAGAGACAGACAGGCAGGTACAGAGAATCACAACTTACCAGAGCAAAAATTCATGAGCAGAAACCTCACAGAACCAGTGCTGGGGTAGGAAAACCTGAACTGTAACTGATGAATTGCTGGAGGCTCAATGTGGACAATTCTAAGAGTTAAAAACTCCAAGGGGACCCAGTCATAAGGGGGGCCCACAGTTTGGGGGATTTTACATCCAGGAGCTTGACCTGGTTCTCATAATGAATTTCAGAGAAAAAGTCCCTCATGCTCCTCACAGGAGGAGAGGAAAAGTAACCATTTTTGAAATATGCTAGAACATTCTGTTCTTCCTAACACAGTCAGCCCTCAGGAAAAACTGTTTAACCAGAACCAAACCTGCTAGGGTTTTATCAGAGCCTAACTGATCTGGAAGAAGGGAAATACCCAGCTCCATAGCTCTGACCATCTGTCCCACCTAAGAGGAGTGGTGGGAACATGGGACTGAGAAGCACATGTGAAGTTCATAGTCCAGCAGCAAAGGCACACTAAAGGACTGAGACCTAATCATGGGATTCTAGAATGCTTCCCCTGCCCCCACACCTTACCATCACCTTAATAAAGGCCTATTTATGACAGTTCCTTTTACCTAGCACATCATGTCTGGCTATCAAGAAAAAAATTCCAAAACATTCTTAAAGGCAAAAAACACAGCTTGAAGAGACAGAGCAAGTATCAGAACCAGACTCAGATATGGCAGGGATGTTGGACTTATCAGACCAGGAATTAAAACAACTATGACTAATATTCTAAGGGTGCTAATGGAAACAGCATGCAAGAACAGGTGGGCAGTTTGGGATTAACATATATACACTACTATATATAAAATAGGTAAACAACAAGGACCTATTGTATAGCACAGGGAACTATACTCAGTATCTTGTAATAACCTATAATAGAAAAGAATCTGAACAAGAATACATATATAGGGCTTCCCTGGTGGCACAGTGGTTGAGAGTCCACCTGCTGATGCAGGGGACACGGTTCGTGCCCCGGTCTGGGAAGATCCCACATGCCGCGGAGTGGCTGGGCCCGTGAGCCATGGCCGCTGAGCCTGCGCGTCCGGAGCCTGTGCTGCGCAATGGGAGAGGCCACAGCAGTGAGAGGCCCACATACCTCCAAAAATAACCCCAAAAAATCCATATATAGATATATACATATAGATATATACATATATATCTCTGAATCACTTTGCTGTATACTTGAAACTAACACAATATTGTAAATTAACTATACTTCAATTAAAAAAAAAGAACAGATGGGCAATGTAGGCAGAGAGATGGAAATTCCAACAAAGATCCAAAAAGTGCTAGAGATCAAAAAAACACTAATAGTGAAGGACACATTTGGTGGGCTTATTAGTAGACTTGACATAGCAGAGGAAAGAATCTCTGAGCTTGAGGGTATCTCAATAAAAACCTCCGAAACTGAAAAGCAAAGAGAAAAAAGACTGAAGAAAACAGAATAAGATATCTAAGAACTGGGACAACTATAAGCAGTGTAACATATATATAGTGGTAAAACCAGAAGAAGAAAGAAAGAAAGAGAAGAAATATCTGAAATAATAATGACTGAGAATTTCCCCAAATTGATGTCAGATACCAAACCACAGATCCAGGAAGTTCAGAGAACACCAAGTAGGATAGTAAGTGCAAAACAAAAAAGAAAAACAAACAAAACCTACATGTAGGCATATCATGTTTAAACTACAGAAAATCAAAGAGAAAGAAAAAGTCCTGAAAGAACCCAGAAGGAAAAATTATCTACAGAGGAACAAAGAGAAGAATTACACCTGACCTTTCAGAAATCACGCAAGCAAGAAGAGTGGGCTGAAATATTTACAATATTGAGATAAAAAGCCACCAACCTAGAATTCTGTACCCTGTGAAATTATCCTTCAAAAGTAAAGTGGAAATAAAGACTTTCTCAGACAAACAAAAATTGAGGGAATGTGTTGCCAATAGATCTGCTTTGCAGGAAATGATAAAAGTTCTTTAGAGAGAAGGAAAATGATATAGGTCAGAAACTCAGATGTACAGTAAAAAAAGGAAAGGCACTGGAGAAGGAATAAGTGAAGGTAAAATAAAACCTTTTATTTTTCTTATTCTTAATTGATCTCAGAGATAACAGTTTGTCCAAAATAATAGCAGCAACATATCCAACTATGTGTGCTTATGTGTACATGTATGTATATGCTTATGTACGCTTATGTAGAAGTGAAATGAATGACAGAAGTGATATGAGGGAGAGGAGGCAAGAATTAGGATCCTTTTGTTATTATAAGGTACTCAAACTGCCCATGAAGTGGACTTGAATTAGTTGTAAATATATATTGCAAACTCAACCACTGAAAAAACTAGAAAAAGAAGTACAACTGATATGCTAAGAAAGGAGAGAAAATGGAATCATATAAAACGCTCAGTTAAAACCACAGAAGGCAGAAAAAGAATGGAAGACAGGTGCCAGCATGGTTGGGTTCTGGTGAAAGCCCTCTTCTGGGTTGCAGACTGCTGACTTCTCACTGTGATTTCACATGATGGATCATTTGAGCTGGCTCTCTGGGATCTCTTTTGTAGGGGCACTAATCTCAATGAGGAGGGCTATTCCCTCATGATCTAATCTCCTCCCAAAGGCCCCATCTCCTAATACCATGGCCTTGGACGTTAAGTTTCAACATACTGATTTTGGAGGGACACAAACATTCAGATCATAGCAATTGATAAACCTCTAGCCAGGTTAACTAAGAAAAGAAGTGAGAGGTCGCAAACTGCTAATATCAGAAATGAAAGAAGGGACATCCCTACAGATCCATGGGCATTCAAATGATAATCAAGGAATACTATGAAAAATTTTATGCCCACAAATTTGATAACCTATATGAAATGGACCAATTCCTTGAAAGACATAATCTGCCAAAACTCACACAAGAAGAAATAGATAATCTACATAGGCCTATATCTATTAAAGAAATAGAATCAATAATTAATAAACAACCTTCTAAAACAGAAAACATCAAGCCAATATAGGTTCACTACTAAACATTTAAGTTAGTAGTACTAACTTAATTGGTACTAAACATACCAATTCTCTACAATCTCTTTCAGAAGAGAAAAGCAGAGGGAATAATTTCTAGCTCATTCTGTAAGGCCAGTATTACCCTAAAACCAAAATCAGACAAAAATTACAATGAAAGAAAAGAAAACTACAGACCAATATGTCTCATGAGCATAGATGCAAAAATCCTCAATAAAATGTTAGTAAATTGAATCCAACAACATATAAAAAGAATCATGTACCATGACCAAGTAGGATTTATCCTGCCAATCTGGTTCAACATTCAGAAATCAATAAATGTAAATCATCACATCAACAGGCTAGAGAAGAAAAATCACACGATCATATCAAGAGATGCAGAAGAAGCATTTGGCAAAATCCAACACCCATTCATGATAAAAACTCAGAAAACCAGAAATCTTACAGCTAACATCATATTTAGTGGTGAAAAACTTTCCCACTAACATCAGGAATAAGGCAAGGATGTCCCCTCTCACCACTACTTTTCAACATTGTACTGGAAGTCCTAGCTAATGCAATAAGACAAGAAAAAGAAATAACAGGTACACAGATTGTGAAGGAAGACATAATACTCTCTTTGTTCACAGATGACATGATTGTCTATGTAGAAAATCTGAAAGAATCAACCCAAAACTCTTAGAACTCATAAGTGATTATAGCAAGTTTGTAGGATGCAAAGTTAATACACAAAAGCCAATTGCTTTCCTATATTCCAGCAATGAACAAGTAGAATTTGAAATTTAAAACAGAATTCCAGGGCTTCCCTGGTGGCGCAGTGGTTGGGAGTCCGCCTGCCGACACGGGGGACGCGGGTTCGTGCCCCGGTCGGGGAGGATCCCACATGCCGCGGAGCGGCTGGGCCCGTAGGGCATGGCCACTGAGCCTGCGTGTCTGGATGACTGTGCTCTGCAACTGGAGAGGCCGTGGCAGTGAGAGGCCCGCATACCGCAAAAAAAAAAACAGAATTCCATTTACAATAGCACTCAAAAATGTTGAAATACTTAGTCGTAAATCCAACAAAATGTGTGCAAGACTTATATGAGGGAAACTACAAAACTCTGATGAAAAATATCAAAGAAGAACTAAATAAATGGAGAGAAATTCCATGTTTGTGCATAGAAAGATTCAATATTGTCAAGATGTCACTCCTTCCCAACTTGATCTATAAATTCAATGCAATCCCAGTCAAAATCCCAGCAAGTTGTTTTGTGGATACCGGCAAACTGATTCTAAAGTTAATATGGTGAGGCAAAAGACTCAGAATAGCCAACACAATAATGAAGCAGAAGAACAAAGTTGGAGGACTGATAGTACTCTAGTTCAAGACTTACTATAAAGTTACAGTAATCAAGACAGTGTTCTGGGGCTTCCCTGGTGGCGCAGTGGTTAAGAATCCGCCTGTTGATGCAGGGGACACAGGTTCAAGCCCTGGTCCCGGAAGATCCCACATGCCGTGGAGCAACTAAGCCCGTGCACCACAACTTCTGAGCCTGTGCTCTAGAGCCTGTGGGCCACAACTACTGAGCCCACGTGCCACAACTACTGAAGCCCATGTGCCTAGAGCCCGTGCTCCGCAACAAGAGAAGCCACTGCGGTGAGAAGCCCACGCACCACAATGAAGAGTAGCACCCGCTCGCCGCAACTAGAGGAAGCCTGCGTGCAGCAATAAAGGCCCAATGCAGCCAAAAATAAAAATTAATTAATTAATTTAAAAAAAGACAGTGTTCTATTGGCAAAATAATAGACTAATAGATCAGTGCAGTAGAATAGAGAGCCCAGAAATAGACCCCCATAAATATAGTCAACAAATCTTTGACAAAGAGCAAAGGCAATACAATGAAATAAAAATAGTCTTTTTAGTAGATGGTGCTACAACAACTGGGCATCCATATGTTAAAAAAAAAAAAAAGAATCTAGACACAGACCTTACATCCTTCACAAAAATTAACTCAAAATGAATCACAGCCTTAAATTTAAATACAAAACTATAAAACTCCCAGAAGATAACATAGGAGAAAATCTAGATGACCTTGGGTATGCAGGTGACTTTTTAGATACAACACCAAGTATGATCCATGAAAGAAATAATTGATAAGCTGAACTTATTAAAATTAAAGTTTTCTGCTCTGTGTAAGACACTGTCAAGAGAATGAAAAGATAGGTCACAGACTGGGAGAAAATATTTGCAAATATATGTCTAATAAAGGACTGTTATCCAAGATGTACAAAGAACTCTTAAAACTCAACCGTAAGGGCTTCCCTGGTGGCGCAGTGGTTGAGAGTCCGCCTGCCGATGCAGGGGATGCGGGTTCGTGCCCCGGTCCGGGAGGATCCCACGTGCCGCGGAGCGGCTGGGCCTGTGGGCCATGGTAGTGGGAGGCCCGCGTACCGCAAAAAAAAAAAAAAAAACTCAACAGTAAGAAAATGAGCAACCCGATTTAAAAATGGACAAAGACCTTAACAGATATTTCACCAAAGAAGATATGCAGATGGAAAATAATCGTATGGAATGGTGCTCCACATTGTATGTCATTAGGGAATTGCAAACTTAAAAACCAAAATGCCATTATATACTTATTAGATCAGCCAAAATCTAAAACACTGACAACACCAAATATTGGCAAGGATGTGCAAAAATAGGAACTTTTGTTCATTGCTGGTGGGAATGCAAAATGGTACAACCACTTTGGAAGAGAGTTTGGCACTTCCTTATAAAATTAAACGTACTCTTGCCATACGATTCAGCAGTCATGCTCCTTGGTCTTTACCAAAGTGAAAACTTGAAGTGAAACTTATGTCCACAAAAAAACCTGCACACAATATTTTTTTTTTTCGGTACGCGGGCCTCTCCCTGTTGTGGCCTCTCCCGTTGTGGAGCACAGGCTCTGGACGTGCAGGCTCAGCGGCCATGGCTCACGGGCCCAGCCGCTCCGTGACATGTAGGATCTTCCTGGACCGGGACACAAACCCGTGTCCCCTGCATCGGCAGGTGGACTCTCAACCACTGTGCCACCAGGGAAGCCCCTGCACACGATTTTTATAGCGGCTGTATTCATAACTGCCAAAACTTGGAAGTAACTGAGATGTTCTTCAGCAGCTGACTCAATAAACAAACTGTGGTACATCAGATGATGGAACATTATCTAGTGCTAAAAAGAAATGAGCTATCAAGCCATGAAAAGACATGGAGAAAGTTAAATGCCTATTACTGGGTGAAAGAAACCAATCTGAAAAGGGTACACACTGTATGATTCCAACTATATGATATTTTGGAAAAGGCAAAACTATGGAGATAGTAAAAAGATCAGTAGTTGCCAGGCGTTGGGAGGGAGGACAGGCACAGAGGATTTTTAGGACACTGAAACTACTGTGTGTAATACAGAGTAATGTATCATACATAATGGTAGATATATGTCATTATACATCTGTCTAAACACATAGAATGTACAACGCCAAGAGTGAACCCTAATGTAAGCTATGACCTTTGGGTGATGAGGTGTCAATGTAGGTTCATCAGTTGTAAGAAATGCACCAGTCTAGTGCGGGCTATTAAAATGGGGGAGGCTGTGCCTGTGTGGGGATAGGGGACTTTGGAGTAATCTCTGTGCCTGCCGCTCAGTTTTGCTGGAAACCTAAACCTACTCTATAGAATAAAGTCTATTTAAAAAAAGAGAGAATTACTGGCTCACATAATTGAAAAGTCCAGGGCTAGGGAGGCTTCAGGCACGACCAGATTCAGGGGCTCGGTGATACCATGGTGATGCAGTCTTCATCTCTCAGCTTTGCTTTCTTCCGTCACCCCAGTAGGGGAGCTCCAGGGGACTCAGGCCTGATGAGTCTTGGTATAAACCGGAGGCTCGTTGCCACTGGGAAATGTCCTGGTTGGGCTCTTACTGGCTACCTTGGGCCTGTGTCCACCCCTGGAGTTGGGGAAGGGAGATTTCGCCCTATCCCAAAAGGAAGATGTGAGGCCTTATTGCCAGAGGAAGGGAGACTAGATTTGGGGCCGGCAAAAACCACAGAGTAGTTGACCAAGGCCCCTCCAGCCCTAACGTTTGATACTTCCGGTGCTGGCTGCCTGCCAGGTGAGGGCAGTGGACAGCCCTTCCTGCAGAAGGAGGTGGTGTTTGCACTGGGCCTCGGGGGTCACATGAGAGGGCGGCAGGTGGCTGGGAGGGTGCTGGTGTAAAGGGAACAAGGTGCATGAGGGCTTGGATGTATTTGGTAGCTGTTGAGAAGACCAGTTTGGCTGGACGATGAGTGTGTGAAGACTGGGCTGTGAAAGCATGTTGTGGCCAGACTGGGGCCTCCCAGGATGTGGGTCCTGCCCCGCCAGTCTCCCAGCCTCACCCATACTGCTTCCTCTGGGGTGTTAATATCCCAGGAGGGAACCTCCGTGGGGTAGGGAGGCTGTGCTTCCTCTGACCCCCTTTCCCCCAGGCGTTCCTGGTCTACACTGCAGGTGTCTACTCCAACATGGGCAACTACAAGTCCTTTGGTGACACCAAGTTTGTTCCCAACCTGCCCAAGGTGAGCTGAAGACGGCTGGGAAAGGTGGGCAGTTTGGGGCCGGTGGGATGGGGTGCGGGGCATGCAGCAGATGGAGCCCCAGTGGGAGTCGGGCCCTGAGAGGAGCTTTGACCTTGTCACTACCACACTGCACGGCCTTGGGTGCTGCAGCCACCTCCTGACCCTGCTGACCCGAGGGACGAATGAGCGGAGGCTGTGAAAGGGCTCTGTGCGCTGTTAGGTGCTGCAGAGGTGGAGCCTGCCTGTCACCACTGAGGACAGCGGAGGAGCCTGGGCATGAGGAGTCCCTCTCTGGGACCACAGGGCTCAGGCCCATCTGGGGCAGAGGCAGCTCTTACACCAGGGCTCTCAGCCCCTACTGAGTGCACGAATTGCCTGGCGAGCTTGTTGAAATGCAGCTTCTGACCCAGTAGGCCTGAGCAGGTGGGGCGTGAGGGTCTGCATTTCTCGGGCAAAGTCAATGCTGCCGGTCTGTCAACTGCACTCTGAGCCAGAAGGTCTTAGACTGTGGGAGAAGAGCTTGGGGGTCGATGGGGGCGGGGAGGGGGGCGCTCCAGGAGGCAGGTTCGGGTGGTGTGGCCAGGCCACGGGCCTCCCTTCCCCTGCAGGAGAAGCTGGAACGTGTGATCCTGGGTAGTAAGGCCGCGGAGCAGCACCCGGAGGAAGTCGGGGGCCTCTGGCAGACCTGCGGGGAGCTCATGTTCTCTCTGGAATCGAGGCTTCGACACCTTGGGCTGGGGAAGGAGGTGAGGCCCCCCCCCAGCCACACTGGGGAGTGGAGGGCATCCTTGGGGGCCGCCTGGTATGGAGGGAGGGGCACCCGATGGGGAGGCAGCGGGCTGTCCGTCACGCCTGAGGCCAAGCTGCCCTCCACTGCAGGCCTCAGCGCCATCATTTGTAAGCAGGTTGGATGGAACGCTTTCTGAATGCCCTCCCAGTTCTGACATCCTGGGATGCCATGTGCAGGAGGAAGGAAGGAGAGAAGCTGAGAGCTGGAGGGAGCTGAGGAGGGGGCATGGGAAAGGAGGGGGCCAAAGCTTCCCACCTCTGGAGGCTGCTTGGGAGCTGCGTGGGGTGAGGGATGCAGCAAGCCTTAGGGGCGGGCCCGCGAGAGGCTGGCACCGAGCTTCAGGAAGGCTGGACTTGGGCCTCTGTTTGTTGTTTGTGTTGTAATTTTTTCCCCCTGGAAAGAGTTGGAGAGGGACAGTGGAGGCTGCTGAGAGGAAGTGGAGGAAGCCAGAGGCTGGAGAGGGTGGCTGGGAAGGAATTCACCAGCTTCCCCAACCCAACTCAGCAACTCCTATTTCCCATCTGCCCCTTCCCCGACAGGGAATCACCACCTATTTCTCTGGGAACTGTACCATGGAAGATGCCAAACTAGCCCAAGACTTTCTGGACTCACAGGTTTGGGGGTTGGGGAACTTGGGGTGGTGGTTTGTTGGGGTCCCCTCGGCACTGGCGCCCACTCCTGTGTCTCAGCTTGGGCCCAGAGGCATGGGCATCTTGGGTCCTTGAGGTGGAGAAGACTTGGGAATCCTCGTCTAAGGGTCAGCCTGGCGTGAATGAAGATGTCCCCGTGTGTGCCCTGATGGAGCTGCCCCTGCCCCACCCTGGGCTGAAGGGCCTTGTGACAGCCTCAGGGCAGGAGGACACAGGACATCAGAGCTGCTTGGATTGGGCTGGGGCATCCATGTGTCACTTTCACCTCCCAGCTCAGCCGCACAGCGACATTTCCTTATCTGTGGAATGGGACCTGCCTCCTGTACCCCGGGTTAGCTGAGGTCACGAAGTGTCTTGCACAGCGCTTAGTAAAAGTTAGCACTCAGTGTACTGAGCAGAGCGAGAGTCTGCCCTGGCCTGCCCCTGCTCTCTCCCCTCGCAGACAACTCAGGCACGTCCACCGGAGGCCCCGGACTGCTTTACCTGTGTATCTTCTCTCTCTGGTGTGACCCACTTTCCCTCCCCCCACCCCACAGCCCGCTCTGGACTTACTCTCCCCCAAACCCCTGCCCTGGTCTTTTCCAGAACCTCAGTGCCTACAACACACGGCTCTTCAAGGAGGTCGGCCAGGATGGGAAGCCCTGCTACGAGGTGCGGTTGGCTTCTGTGCTGAGCACAGGTGAGCTCACGCCCCTTCTCCTCCTTCCTGTGTTCCTGGACCAGCGTGGAGGGGGCCAGAACCCAGGACAGGGTTAGCCGACTATGGTAGCTGCAGGCAGTAACCACAGTTGTAATAGTTACGGCACACGTTGATCGAAGGCTTGCTAGGTGCAAGCCCTAGTGCTCAGCAAATGGTGTTCCTGTGAGGTGAGCGTCCCCAGCCCCGGTGCTGCTGGTGGTGATGTAAACCTAAGAGGAGGCTCAAGGGCAGGGGAAGGGCCTTTGTTCCACCTGGCGAACATCACTGCTGCAAGCCTCTGACAGGGGCCACGTGTTGGCCATGGTCCTCATCCTCCAGGCAGTGGCGCAGAAGATACCAATCCATGTAAACAATGGAAGTAGAGGCTGGACCATATGTCCCATGACAGCCTAGAGGAGAAATCCAAACTGCACATCAGTGAAGGCTTAATGGAAAAGGTGACCACCTGGGCTTCCCTGGTGGCGCAGAGAGTCCGCCTGTCGATGCGGGGGACGCGGGTTCGTGCCCCGGTCCGGGAGGGTCCCACATGCCGCAGAGCGGCTGGGCCCGTGAGCCATGGCTGCTGAGCCTGCGCGTCTGGAGCCTGTGCTCCACAACAGGAGAGGTCACGGCAGTGAGAGGCCGCGTACAGCAAAAAAAAAAAAAAGGTGACCACGTGTGTCTTGGAGGTTGGGGACAATACAGCAAGGTGGGGGTGGTGAACTTACTAAAATCCACTTCCTAAATATCTCCCCAAGTACCTTCAAGGCAAAGCCCAGATGCACTTCTAAGGGCTCCATCATTTGGAATTTCTTGGTTATAAGTGAGGAAACCTATTTCAAATTTGCCTACAGCAAAGGGGACTTCGTAGGCCTGAGTAATTAAGAAGCCCAGGATACAGTAGCTTCAGGCACAGCTGGATCCAGCTGCTCAGACAGTATTCTCAGAAATTTCTCTCTCTGTCTCTTGGCTCAGCTCTCTTTGACTTCACCCACAGCAGGCTGCTCCCATCTACATGTCCAGTGGTAGATGTTAGCTGTTGGCTGGGGCCTCGGCTGGGGCTGTCAACCAAAACACACAGCCTGATAGCCACCAGCTGGGCCATTGCAGCAAAGAGAGCCCTCTTCTCCCTGAAGTAGTGTCTTAACGTCTGGGAGTGGCTCAGGTTTCTCTGTTTTGGGTCCTTGTGGCTAAGGGCCCCTGGTCCCAAGCCTACCTCACAGCCAGGTGGACTCACAGCCAGGTGGACCCACCACCTGGACTCGGGGTGGTTGTGAGGGGGTGGTTCTCAAAAGAAAACTGGCGTCTGTTACCAGGTGAGGGGGATACAGATGCAGCATTAAGAGAAGCATCCAGGCCCCTGTGAGGACCTTTGTAACCCCGTCCTCCCTTCCACACCCACCTCCCACCTCCCAGCCCTAGCCTCCCACTTAGACTTCGGCTGCAGCCACGCTCAGCAGCTTCCAATTCCCTGAAAACCCCATGTTCTCACCTACCCCCTCCAGGCCTTTGCACGGTCTGTTCCCCATTGCCGCTTGGAATGTCCTCCCTCCCCTCTAGGTGTTCCACTGATGAACCCTAATCGTCCTGTAGGCCAGGCTTGGACCTCACCTTCCCTGGACCTGTCCCTGTCTTCCCACAGCCTCTTTGCTCATCAGCACGCCCAGTAATTTCCCAGTTATTTTTCTGTTGACTTCAAGCTCCTTGAGAGGAGGAACTCTGTGTTTCATTCACCGGTGCCTTCCCAGCAGCTCTCCCTTCGTTGATCCTCAGATACCAAGCAAAGGAGGACAGGTCGGGAACAGCACTCCTGGTGGAGAGAACAGCATGAGCCAAAGCAAGGTGGTGGGAAGGTTTAGGGAGCAGCACGTACGTAGTGCGATTTGACTAGGGAAGAGGATAAGGGTTCCAGGGAATAGGAGGGGATCACACGGGAATATGAGCTGGGCCTCTAGGATGCAGCAGAGGACAGTGGTTAAGAGTGTGGCTCTGGAGCCAGGCTGCCTGACGTAACAAGCGCCCCCATTTGTTCAGTGATATAAAGCCACCTTTTCATGCTCCTGGGCTCTGTGGGTCAGGAATTTGGATGAGGCACGCGAGGAACAGCATGTCTCTGGCTGACCATGTCTGAGGCCTCAGCTGGGAAGACTTCGAGGTGGCGGGTGACTCAACAGCTAGGGGCTGCATCCTCCGCCTGCTCACCGACTCACACGTCCAGTGGTAGGTGTTAGCTGTTGGCTGGGACCTCAGCTGGGGCTGTCAACCAGAACACCTCACACAGCATCTTCATATTGCTCGTGGTGGCTGGGCTCCAGAGCGAACACCCCAAGAGAGCCAGGCAGACGCCGTGTCGCCGCTTGTGACCTAGCCTCGGCAGTCACATGGCGTCACTTCTGCTGTAGCCTCAAGCCTGCCTGCCCTGCTTCAAGAGGAGAAGTCCTGATAGGAGAAGTCACTTTGGGAGATGGGAGATACTGTGGCCATCTTTTCTTTTTTCTTAAATATAAGCTAGAAGTATGTTGTATGGATCAGAGACAACAGGCAAAATACAACAGTGTTAATATCCCATTGCGGACTTCCTGGTGGCGCAGGGGTTAAGAATCCGCCTGCCAATGCAGGGGACACGGGTTCGAGCCCTGGTCCGGGAAGATCCCACATGCCGTGGAGCAACTAAGCCCGTGCGCCACAGCTACTGAGGCTGCGCTCTAGAGCCTGCGAGCCACAGCTACTGAAGCCTGCACTCTAGAGCCTGCGAGCCACAGCTACTGAAGCCCACATGCCTAGAGCCCATGCTCTGCACCAAGAGAAGCCACCGCGATGAGAAGCCCGCGCACCACAACGAAGGCTGGCCACAACTAGAGAAAGCCCACGTGCAGCAACAAAGACCCAACACAGCGAAAAAAATAAAATCCTTTAAAAAAAAATATCCCATTGCTTCTGTAACAAATCACTACAAATTTAATGGCATAAAACAACACAAATTTATTCTGTTACAGTTCTGGAGGTCCAAAGTCTAAAAGAAGACTCCAGTTCCTTCTGGAGCCTTCAGGGGAAATCTGTTGCCTTGCCTCTTTCTGTCTCTAGAAGCTGCCTGCATTCCTCGGCCTGTGGCCCTTTCCTCACATCTCTCCCTCTTCTTTCTTCTCTCATCACTTCCCCTACCTCCCTTCACCCTCCTGTCTCCTCCGTATAAGGACTCTTGTGATTACATCTAGGGTATGGCTAGCTTTTTAAATACAATCTGCCACACTGGGTTTGAATCCGACTCTGCTACTTGCTGCTGTGTGACCTTCAAAAACTGACTTAACCTCTCGGTGCCTTAGCTTCCCCATCTGTAGAATAGAGATAATAATTTCCCTCTCCCCACAGAGCTGATACAAGGCTCAAATGAGTTAACATGTAAATCACTTAGAACATTTCACGTAACATAACATTGGGTTGGCCAAACAGTTCGTTTGGGTTTTTCTGTAAGGTGGTACGGAAAAAGCCGAACGACCTTTTGGCCAACCCAGTATCTATATTTTTGAAGATGAAAGTTTATACTAATTTCTGTGGGCAGTGGGGAGCCATTGAAGATCTTCGAGTAAAGGAGTGTCACAGCGAGAAGCCTGCTGGGGTGTCTTATATTAGCCTTTTCCCTGAGCCATCCTTCTTCCCTCAGAGCCTATTCTGGACTCCGAAATGAATTCCAAGCTGAAGAGCTATGAATTCCAGGGAAGCAATTTCCGGGTGACCCGGGGAGACTATGCACCCATCCTCCAGAAGGTAGTGGAGCACCTGGAGAAAGCCAAGGTAGGGCTGGCTAGGGGCTGAGGTGCTTCTCCAGGCCCCTCTGGGCAGCAAAGGTGGGTATGGGGTTGGGTGGGTCAGCCTGAGGTTGACCAACCCTTGCTCACCCCCAGGCCTATGCAGCCACCAGCCACCAGGAGCAGATGCTGGCCCAGTACATAGAAAGCTTCACCCACGGCTCTATCGAGGCCCACAAGAAGGGCTCTCGCTTCTGGATCCAGGACAAAGCCCCCATCGTGGAGAGGTGAGGCGCCAGCCTTCACCCCGCCCTGCCCGCTCCCCCCGCCCCGCCTCCATCTCAGCCCTTCTCTCCCCCAGTTACATCGGGTTCATCGAGAGCTACCGAGACCCCTTTGGCTCCCGCGGAGAGTTTGAAGGTAACTTCTGGGAGGTGGGCGGTCGGATGGAAACCCTTACCCTTGTCCCCTGAGGACTCTCCCCTCCCCGCTCCTCCCTCAGCAGTAACAATAACAGTGACAACAGCCATTGATGATTTGCCATGTACTGGACACGTAGCTCATTTTGACACCATCATCCTATGAGAATGTCTCTCCTCACTTCACAGATGTGGGAACTGAGGCACAGGTGGTGGGTGGCCTAGTCTAGGCACCTTGGCTCTGAGCCACTTTGCTGTGCTGCCTCTCGTGTCTGGTCCAGGCATAGGCTCCAGCTTTGTCACTTAATGGCTGTGTGACCTTGAGCCACTTAACCCCACCTCTGCGCGTCCGTCACTCCTTTTTGGGTGTCGTGGGAAGTGAGGTATTATATGCAGATGGCTCAGCACAATGCCAGGCATGGAAACGGTGCTGAGTTGATGGGAGCAGAATTAACACTGGGACTATGAACTCGACGCGGCTGCTGTCATCTCGGGACAGGCGGCAGGCTGCCTCGGCCCTTGTGTCCAAGCCCCCATGGGACCCACTAGTGCAGGGCAGGGCATCCAGCCTGAGGATTTAGACTTGTTTCTGCCAAGCTTCATCCTCCCCAGCCCCTGGATGGAGAGTCTGGAGCATCCAGCTGCCGAAAGCCCGCGAGATTAGCCTTGGAGGAGAGAGGAAAGCCCCGACAGCCCGTGAGGGCTTGGATCTGAGCCCAGAGATCCAGGCCCAGGGACAAGGCAGAAGGGACAGGCAGTCCAGGGGCCGGAGGGTGAGACAGGTTTCCTGCCTGGGTCCTGATTTGCCAGGCCTGCTCTGAGGGCCAAGACCCCAGGGCCTCCTCAGCAGCCTCAGTCTCAGAGGTCCCCCCCTTTTTACACAACTCATTGTGATTATTAGAAAAGTAGTCTCCGTTCATGGTCAAAAATTATGAAAATACAGACCAAAACAAATCAACTGTGATTGTACCCACCCCAAGGTTAAAATTTGGAATGTACTTTTTGTCTTCTGTTTTTATATAGTGCTATGCTTAAAAACGTGTGTGTGATTTAAAAATCTGCATTTGTTGCAAGTAATTGGAACAGTACAGACGTATGTAGGATAAAATGTGAAATCCCTCCTTTACTATCCTCTCCTATGTCACACCCCTCCTGAGATCACCACAGCTCGCAGTTGAGTACAGATCCTTCCAGGCCTTTGTCGAAGCATTCACACACACACACACACACACACACACACACACACACACACACACACATTCCTTTTTTTTTTTTTTTAAATAAGTTTATTTATTTTTGGCTGCGTTGGGTCTTCATTGTGGCACACAGGCTTTTCGTTGCGGTGGCTTCTCTTGTCGCGGAGCACGGGTTCTAGGCACGCGGGCTTCAGTAATTGTGGCTTGTGGGCTCAGTAGTTGTGGCTCGCGGGCTCTAGAGCCTAGGCTCAGTAGTTGTGGCACACGGGCTTAGTTGCTCCGTGGCATGTGGGATATTCCCAGACCAGGGCTCGAACCCGTGTCCCCTGCATTGGCAAGCGGATTCTTAACCACTGCGCCACCAGGGACGTCCCCACACATTCCTTTTAACTCATCTAGGTAAATGAGCTTATATTCTATGTATTGTTCTGTCACTTGGTTTTTTCACTTAATCATGTATAGTGGATACTTTTCCTATCAGTATATATAGACCTACCACATTCTTTTTAATAGGTGTATAGTATTCACAGTATATCATAAATAATTCCCCACAGCATTTGATATTGTACTACATATCTAACAGCTGCATGGCATGCCATCACATAGCTGCCCCCTGATTTATTTAATAATCCCCAATCATTGGACATTTATTTAGGTTGCTTTTCCTTCTTTGCTATTTTAATCATCCTCTCTTCCTGCCCTGGTGTGATGATTTCATCAGACAGAGCGAATCCAGATGGAGAGGCATTGCCAAGCCCATCCCTCGGCCAGGTTAAGGTTGACCCCTTCCTCGGTCTAGGTCAGGCCTTTCCAGCGCACAGTCCCTGCAGGGTTAGCAGGAATTACATCAAGAAGGATTTGTTGCTGAGCAGCAGGGAGTCTCTGCTTGCAGGACTCTTTAACGTGCATATGTGCATTGCGAACCTTTAAGAAGATGGAGGTAGAGTGTATAGTTTTGCCCAAACTTATCTGACCAGAGAGCTCTTTCTTTATGAAGGCTCTCATAGAAAATGTGTTCTATGGAGTACAGTTTTGGAAATTGTACTGCTTTGAGCCAGGAACGCTAACTGCACTGAATCTGAAAGGATCAGTCCCAGCCGCCTGTGCGGCAGCCTCACTCACCACTGCATAAGCCAGGTGCACTAGCCGTGCAGGACAGTTCACAGTTCCCCCAAAAAGGAGAGCATCTTTTTTTGTTCACGTCGTCCCTTCCACTGGGCATCTGATCCTTTCCCCATCATCCCCTATGTACTCCCCACAATCTCCTTTAAGATCCACCTCAGGTGTTACTCAGCGAAGCCTTCTCTCTGTTCCCCACCCATCCCAAAACAGTGACCTCGTGGAGGCAGGGCCCAGGCCTGGGTCACCGTCCTCCCGAGTGGCCAGCACAGGGTCACTGTGCACAGCAGGCATTCAATACCTGCATGACGGCTGGAGGGTTAGAGGGGTTGAGGAGGGTGTGAGATCCCTTCCAAACCCTGCCAACCCACAGCCCACTCTCTCCCCCCACAGGCTTCGTGGCCATGGTGAACAAGGCCATGAGTGCCAAGTTTGAGTGGCTAGTGGCAAGTGCGGAGCAGCTGTTGAAGGAGCTTCCCTGGCCCCCAGCCTTCGAGAAGGACAAGTTCCTCACCCCCGACTTCACCTCCCTGGATGTTCTCACCTTCGCCGGCTCCGGCATCCCTGCCGGCATCAACATCCCCAACTGTGAGCTTCCGTGGGCCCTGCCCCTCGAACACGACAGGATGGCCCAAACCCCCAGGAGACCCCACTGAGAGTCGCACCCTCCGCCTCCACACACTCACCCTGACCACAAATCACCCTGCTCCGCTCACCATCCCGGCCTGTCCCTCTTGTCCAGACTCCTCGTCTGTGACCCTTGACCTTTGCCCCTTCTCCCTGGTCCCCACCCTCACCTTCTCCAGATGACGACGTAAGGCAGACGGAAGGCTTTAAGAACGTGTCGCTGGGGAACGTGCTGGCCGTGGCCTATGCCACACAGCGGGAGAAGCTCACCTTCCTGGAGGAGGAGGACAAGGTGGGCACCGGCAGCCCAAGGGCCGGCGCTGGGCCTGGCCTGACCTCAGCTGATGCAGGAAGGCGGACAGGCCAGCGCAGAGGAGAGGAAAGAACGTGGCTTCGGGCCTGGCTCTGCTGCTTCCCCGCTTGTGACCTTTGACCTTGTGTCTTTGGAGCCTGTTTCCCCAGCTGGCAAACAGTGGAGGCAGACCCTTCTTCGCAGGTTGCTGCAAGGATGGGATGGGCTTTGCGGTGCCCAGTGTAGTAGGCCTTTAGCAAATGTGTGCATCACGATGGGCCCTCGGCCTGGCACGGGGGGTGTGGGCAGGCCGTGTGGCCGTGGTGGGACAGTGGGCAGCATGGGTCTCTGCTTGTCTCGGCAGGACCTGTACATCCGCTGGAAGGGACCCTCCTTTGACGTGCAGGTGGGGCTGCACGAGCTGTTGGGCCACGGCAGCGGCAAGCTCTTTGTGCAGGTAAGAACACAGGGCTGGCCGTGGTGCCCGCAGGAGCCTCTGCAGAGCCAGGCCTACGGCTCCCCTCCTCCACAGTCAGCCCCTCAGAGGTGAAGCTGCTCCAGTCTTGGCCCTCAGTGTCTCAGCCTCCCCCAAGATGTCCCAGGATTGAGTGGGACCTGCAGGACTATCCAGCTAAGGTCCCCCCACAGGAAGAATTGCTTGGTTCAGGCCAGGGAAGCCTGCCCTGAGGGTGTGACCCAGGCAGCCCCAGGGCTAGAGAGGCCAGGAGGAGGCAGTGTCTGGAGCCCCTAGTCCTGAGGCTGCAGCACTGTCTGTCTTTGCACTGCTGTTCCCTGGAGCCTGTAACTTTCCAGGTATTGAAGGGGGCCCCTTCTCCCCAGAGCTGCCCCTTCCTCCTGGCCAGCCAGAGTGACTGGAGCGCCCTCAGCACCCACTCAGGGAATATGAGAAGACAGACAGCCTTTCTGGCAGGCCGGGAAGAGCCCATTGTGGACCCCCAGCCCGGAGCTGCATGGATGACATGACTGGGGGTGGGTGGGGCAGGGCTGTCAGAGAGTGCAGCGTTGGGCCTGCTCCTTGTGGGGTGGAGCTGCCTCTCCAAATGGGGATGGGCTGGGCCTGGAAGTCAGGAGGATCCAGAGAGCAGCTGATGGGGGCACAGCTTGGCATTGGGCTTTGTCCAGGCTTTGAAGTCCCAGGGAAGCGGGGACACATGTGGCCCCTCGATGGCCTTGCACAACAAGACAGTTCCCCTCCCTGAGCCTCAGTTGGCCCATCTGTAAAATGGGGTTCCTGACTCCTATGGTATGGCTTTTGTGAGGAATAAAGGCAAAGCCCTGGGATTTGCTTGGCACTCGATAGGCCCTCTGAAAGTGGGTGTTATTGTTAAGAGACAGTGTGCACAGACATTATGTGCTCTGATTCGGCTTTGGGGTTCTTAGTCTCTGAGCCTTAGTTTCCTCCTCTGTGAAGTGGGGTAGTAATAGAATGTTCCTTGGAGGGTGGTTGCAAGGGTGAAATGGATGGTGCACGAAAGACACTTGGCACATGGAGAGGACGGTGAGGGTGATGCTTCTGAGGCAGAGAGTCACATGCTGTGACCTCCTCTGCCAGCAGAGGGGCCAGGAAGGTGAGAAGCGGCCAGGCCTTCTGGTCCACCCACTGGGACATCTCCAGCTGGGCTCTGGAGATACTGAGTCCAAGTCTTCATGTGACTTTGGGCATGTGCCTCCCCGTCTGGCCTGCAGTGTCACTGTCTGTGCAGGGGTAGGTGCCTGACGTTCTCCTACCTCCGGGGCTTCTGAGATGTGTCACAGGACAGGTTTGGAGGCGGCAGTGTGTCAGTGGACCTGCTGCTCCTGCCATCCACTCACTGCTCCCGGCACCTTTCTGAGCCACTTGGATCCAGGGCTGAAGGCCTGGCCCAGGGCAGGGGCACCTTGCCCTCACCTGCCCCACATTCATGACCATTCTCCTGCAGGATGAGAAAGGAACATTCAACTTTGACCAGGAGACAGTGATCAACCCAGAGACAGGGGAGCAGGTGAGGGTGGCCTCGGCGGAGCCTTGGGGTGCTGGGACTGGGGCGGCTCAGGGGGATGGCAGGCACCCCTAAGCTTGCTTCCTGGGCCTCTCCTCCCAGATTCAGAGCTGGTACCGGAGCGGGGAGACCTGGGACAGCAAGTTCAGCACTATTGCCTCCAGCTATGAAGAGTGCCGGGCAGAGAGCGTGGGCCTCTACCTCTGCCTCAACCCCCAAGTGCTGGAGTACGAGCAGCAGGCCTGGGTTGTGGGTGCCTCCTCTGTGGATGGAGGGGGTGCTGGCAGGGAGGGCAGGGCCCGGGTAGCCTCTGGCCCCCCTCCCCCCTGCCACTTCCCCTCCCTCCCCCAGGATCTTTGGCTTTGAGGGGGCTGATGCAGAAGATGTGGTCTACGTGAACTGGCTCAACATGGTTCGGGCCGGGCTGCTTGCTCTGGAGTTCTACACCCCTGAGGCCTCCAGCTGGAGACAGGTGGGGGCCAGGGGACCCCTCAGGAGGGAAGAGCCTTAGGTGGGGACCAAGATCAGAATTCTGGGTGTAGGGAAGGGACAACCGTACCTACGAGGCACATAAACTGGGTTGATCCCAGAGTCCACTGCATATGAGGGCAAGTCAGGTCACTGTTGTGAGTCTCGGTGTCCCTGTCTGTGAAATGGGAGTAATAATCTCCTTGCCCACCTTTGAGGGTGAATCAGATGAGATGATTTTACTATGATCACTAACAGATGACTTGCATGGGACTTACTCTGTGCCACTTAGTTCTAAGCGCTTTATGTGATTAACCCATTTGTCCCCAGTGTCAACCCAGGAGGTAGGTACTGTTATTACCCTCATTTTAGAGATGAGGAAATTGAAGCACAAAGCGATTAAGTAACTTGCTGGTAACAGAACCAGAATTGAAATCCAAGCAGCCTGCCTCCAGAGCCATTAGGCTACACTGTTCGGTGATGAGATGTACTTTAGAGATAGGGCAAGCAATTGAAATCTTTTAAGAAGTCAAGTAAGTCTGTTTTGAGGAGGCAATATTGTGTCATCAAAAGAACGCACGGAGACTTCCCTCGTGGCGCAGTGGTTAAGAATCCACCTGCCAATGCAGGAGACACAGGTTCGGGCCCTGGTCCAGAAAGATCCCACATGCCGTGGAGCAACTAAGCCCCTGTGCCACAACTACCAAGCCTGCTCTCTAGAGCCCGTGAGCCACAACTACTGAGCCCACGTGCCACAACTCCTGAAGCCCACATGCCTAGAGCCCATGCTCCGCAACAAGAGAAGCCACTGCAATAAGAAGCCCGCGCACCGCAACGAAGCGTAGCCCCCGCTCACTGCAACTAAAGAAAGCCTGTGCGCAGCAACGAAGACCCAAAACAGCCAAAAATAAATTTAAAATAAATTTATTTTTTAAAAAAACACTTTTTTTTTTTTTTTTTTTTTGTGGTACGCGGGCCTCTCACTGTTGTGGCCTCTCCTGTAGTGGAGCACAGGCTCTGGACGCGCAGGCTCCGCGGCCATGGCTCACGGGCCCAGCCGCTCCGCGGCATGTGGGACCTTCCCGGACCGGGGCACAAACCCCTGTCCCCTGCATCAGCAGGCGGACTCTCAACCACTGCACCACCAGGGAAGCCCTGAACACACGTTTTAGAGTCAGGAAACTTGGGTTAGTCCTTGCTCTCTCCTACGAGCTGTGTGACCCTGAGCAAGTCACTTCACCTCTCTGGGCCTCTGTTTTGTCATCTGTAAACTGTGGATAACGGTGCCCTCTTGATCCCACTGTTGAATGCAAACAGGATTGTGGAGAAGAAAGTGCTCGGGGTCCTGGTGGCGAGGGGCCCTCTGGGGGTAACTGTTGTCATGAGGGTGGGCTGTGGAGCAGCAGAGGGGATGGTGGGTGACAAGGGGGAACATGGGGCTCTGGGTCCTGCCTGGAAATGGCCTTCCTGTCTACCAGGGCAGCCTGCCCTCCCTTGTGAGAGGAGAAGGGAAGCATTTGAGGGGAGAGGAATAGGCACAAAAGGACCCACAGGCTGGGGAAGAATAAAACGACGATAATAATTGACAATTAGTGCACACATATGATATATCAGACCTTGGAATGAGCTCTTGATACTTCTTGCCTTGGGGTTGCAAATGATTCCTTTCTCTTTGGCCCCGGCAGGCCCACATGCAGGCCCGGTTTGTGATCCTGAGGGTCTTGCTGGAGGCCGGCGAGGGACTTGTTACCGTCACTCCCACCACAGGCTCCGATGGGCGCCCAGATGCCCAGGTCCACCTTGACCGCAACAAGATCCGGACCGTGGGCAAGCCCGCCCTGGAGAGGTTCCTGCGGAGACTCCAGGTAAACAGGGGCCTCTCACCTTGGAGGCCCCCTCCAGCCTCACCCTGTCTCCCCACCCTGTAACAGGGAAGGCTTCTTGGAGGTGGTGGTATTTAAGCTGGAATTTGAGTGCCAAGGAGGAACCAGCTATTAGAAGATCTGATAGCAGAAGAAACAAAGCGTAAAGCCTGATCTTGGGACTGGAAGGAGCTTGGTGGGTTGAGAGACAGAAGGAGGAAGCCTGGAGCTTGGTGAGTGAAGGAGGGAGGGACAGTGGTCACTGCAGCCCTGACGTCCCTCCCATGTAGGGACGTTTAGAGTCAGTAGACCTTTTGGGGTTCTGGTGCCAGTACTAACGAGCTGTGTAGTTGGGGTAACATACTTTGCCTTGCTGGCCTCCACTTTTCTCATCTGTCAAATGAGGTACATCACCTGCCTCACCTGGTAGGAATTAAATGAAACAACATATATGTGGAACTGAGCAATAGAATGTCGTGTTATCCAAGCCAGTGTGACACAAAGTGTGGTCCAGAGACCAGCAGCAGCATCGCCCAGGACATGCAGATTCAAAGGCACCACCCCAGAGCTCCTGATTCAGAAATTCTGAGTGCGGGGCCCCGGAACCTGCACGTTTACTAGCCTGCCAGGTGATTCTGACACTCAACAAAGCTGGAGGACCACCGATGGTGACCCACTCCTTACCGGGAAGTGCCTTCCATCAGAACAGGGTCCTGCTGGCTTTTTCAACCTGAAGAAGGCCCAGCCTTCAATTCAGCAAATATCTCTTTATGATTGTACTCCCACCTATTTCCAGAAGGGATGTTAGGCATTTTTCCTAAAAAGATATGTTTGGCCATTAAAGTAAAATAAAATTAGAAATTAAAAATCATTAGATGCAAAACACAGTGCAGTGTCTTGGGTCAGATTCGGGAATAGATAAAAGACATTAGTGGGAAAACTAGTGAAATCTAAATAACATCTAGAGTTTAGTTAATACAAATGTACCAATTTTGTAAGATGTTAACAACAGGCAAAACTGGGCCAGGGCCACACGGGAACTCTCTGTACTATCTTGGCAACTTTTCTGTAAATCTAAAATTATTCCAAAACAGTCTATTAATAATAATAATAAGTCACTAGATAAAGGAGTCAAATCTGCCACATCTTCAGCCAGTATTGAACTGTGACTTAGTAGTGAGTGAACACAGAGCATTCCGTTCTAGAGATTGAAGCAGGTGGGTCTCTGTACGAGAGGAGTCATTCAGCAGAATGGACAGTGTCTGCAGCAGTAGTTTTACAGAAGGTACGGAATATGGAAGCATTTTTGGTGTTGCTGTTTCTTTTATTAGCCCCCAGGAAAAGCCAAGAGCAGAGCAAGGAGCCAGCCCCAGGGAAGATGAAGCCTTTTCCATAGGGAAAGGCTTCAGCCATGGGTCACAAACACAGTCATAGCTTTGGCCCATCCGTATTATAAAAGTTGGTGAGCTGAGATACAAATGTGTATTTCTGACTTCTTTGAAGGTCTGACATCAATAGACGTAATTCCCACGTGAATGATGGGCTGGAACTGAGCATCAGCCACTGCGTTTGCACACTTGGACATTTGGACATGGTGTGACTCTCCAGTTTGCCGGGTCCACTACCTACCTGCCTTACTCACTTGTTCATGATAACACCTGGGTCCCGTCAGCACCCCTGTTGCCAACTCTTTGGTTTAAGCTCCTGGGGTCTAACCTGTCGACCTGATGAATGTGTGTTCACATTCTGGGTGTTAAATATCATGCAGAAGAGAGAAAGGTGAGGTATTCTCTCTAACCTTCCCCCAGGAGTTCTCAGTCGGTTTTAATTACTCCAAAGCTAGGGAAAATCATTCTAACCCTGGGTCTAAGAGGGAGAGGCTTACCTGGAGGGTGCCCTAGTAGGAATCCTACTTTGCCACCTGCAAATTGGCAAAAGAAGTAAGGATCAGAGCCACAAAATGTCAGATATTTGGAAGAGAGCTACATAGACCTCCTAGCAATAATCTTTATAATCACTGAAACTAAAAATAGGCAGCTGAAACAGGGTTTAAATCCAGCTGAAGATAAAGGAAGTTATACAGCATGTAGCACAGAGACACAAAGCTAGGAAATTTAAAAGAGAGATTAAGAGACATGGAGGATAGTGTGAAAAGGTCTAATGTACATAAACTGAAGTTCCAAGAGGAAAGGAGAGAGAAAAGGTAAGAGAGGGAATATTAGAAGAGATAATGGCTGAGAATTTTATAGAACTGATTAAAGACCCAATTCATGGGGCTTCCCTGGTGGCGCAGTGGTTGAGAGTCCGCCTGCCGATGCAGGGGACACGGGTTCGTGCCCCGGTCCGGGAGGATCCCACATGCCGCGGAGCGGCTGGGCCCGTGAGCCATGGCCGCTGAGCCTGCGCGTCCGGAGCCTGTGCTCCGCAATGGGAGAGGCCACAACAGTGAGAGGCCCGCGTACTGCAAAATAAAAAAAAAAAAAAAAAAAAAAAAAAGACCCAATTCATAAATCCAGGAAGCTCTAGAGATACCAAGAATGACAATTGGAACCCCTGTCTAGAAACATCATAGAATGGGAATTCCCTGGTGGTCCAGTGGTTAGGACTCTGCGCTTCTATTTCAGGGGGCCCAGGTTCAGTCCCTGGTTGGGGAACTGAGATCCCGCATACTGCGTAGCCAAAAAAAAAAAAGTGAAGGCAAAATAAGAGTAGAAATTTAAAGGGGGACATAACTGTAAATATAGCAGGAATTTATGCAATAACTTTTTAACTTGGATGAATGGACAAATTCCTAGAAAAATAATAACATTAAAATTGACTCATGAATAGATAGCTTGAATAATCCTATAGCCATTACAGAAATTAAATCGGTGGTCTAAAATCTTCATACAAAAAATGCTAAGCTGGGACTTGCCTGGTGGCGCAGTGGTTAAGTATCCACCTGCCAATGCAGGGGACACAGGTTCGAGCCCTGGTCTGGGAAGATCCCACATGCTGCGGAGCAACTAAGCCCGTGTGCCACAACTACTGAGCCTGCGCTCTAGAGCCCGCAAGCTACAACTACTGAACCCCGTGCGCCTAGAGCCCGTGCTCTGCAACAGGAGAAGCCACCGCAATGAGAAGCCTGCCGCATCACAACAAAGAATAGCCCCCCCTCGCCGCAACTAGAGAAAGCCCACGCGCAGCAACGAAGACCCAACGCAACCAAAATAAATAATTAATTAATTTTTTAAAAATCGTAAGCTCACAGAGTTTTACAGATGAATCCTACAAAATATTCAAGTAACAGATGGTATCAATTTTATATAAACTCTTCCATACAATAGAAAAAGAGAGAATGTTCTCTACCTCCTTGTAAGTTGCCAGTTTAATCTTGATACCAAAATCGAAGATAGTTCAGGAAGGGAAAATGTAAATGCCAAAATTCTAAAACAAAATCTTAGATCAAATCCAGAAAATATCAATTTAGGTTTAATCCCAGAAATGAAAGGTTTATTTAACATCATAAAATATATTTATGAAAATCACCATATTAAAGGAGAAAAACCATGATCATCTCAATAGATTTAGAAAAAGCTCTTGAAAGTCAATATCTATTTATGATAAAAAACGCTCAGGAAACTCAGAGTCAAAAAGAATTTCTTTTTTTTTTTTTCCAAAAAGAATTTCTTTAACCGATAAGAGTTGTCAGTCGCTGTTAGACTGAGGAACAAGTCCTGAGAGCAGGTGAGGGGATTAAGCAGAGACGGGGTCAGGAGGGTGGTGTACAAGCACACACACACTTTATTTCCCATCAAAACTCTTTATATATTGCAGTAGGCAATACATGTTTTAGTTAAAATCACAAGACAGAATCATCAGACAGTATCTCCTTAGTGTTGAAGTTATAGTACAAAACATTCTGCGAACCAGAATATAAACATGCATGAGAACAGACTGTGATTACCGAAACATGCCAGGGACAAACTATAGTTAGAGAAACCGCAAGCAGCCTCACGGGCCAAGACTCATATCTTCTCTAATAATCTTTCGGGTCCTGTCAAGAATTAAGCAGGACTTTGCCATGCTTTAAGCTGCAAGAACTGTGTCAGTTTGCAGCTGGTTCCCGACAAAGAGTGTCTCAAAAAAAGAAAGTACAGTAAATGTCATCTGTTGAAACACTAGAACATTCCTTTTAAAATCAGGAAGAAGACAAATATACTTTCTATTTCCACTTCTAATCAACAGTGTACTGAAGGTCCTAGCTTTTAGAAGGAAACAAGAAAAACAAGTAAAAAGTTTAGGCATTAGGAAGAAACAAAACTCATCGTTTTGGGAATTCCCTGGCGTTCCAGTGGTTAGGACTGTGCTTCCACTGCAGGGGACACGGGTTCTATTCCCAGTCGGGGAACTAAGATCCCATATGCCATGTGGGCTGCCAAAAATTTTTTTAAAAAATTAAAAAAAAACCTCGGGCTTCCCTGGTGGCGCAGTGGTTGGGAGTCTGCCTGCCGATGCGGGGGACGCGGGTTCGTGCCCTGGTCCGGGAAGATCCCACGTGTCGCAGAGCGGCTGGACCCGTGAGCCATGGCCGCTGAGCCTGCGCGTCCGGAGCCTGTGCTCCGCAACGGGAGAGGCCACGACAGGGAGGGGCCTGCGTACCGCAAAAAACAAACAAACAAAAAACCCATCGTTTTGCAGATGATATGACTGTCTACGTAGGCAAGCCAAAAGAATCTATAAATTATTGAAAGTAATAAAAGAGTTCAGCAAGGTTGAATAAAGGCCCAAGAGGGTTTTTCATGGAACTCTACAAGCTGATGGTAAAATCTAGATGGAAGCGTAAAGGACCGTGAATCAGAGCCACAACACGCTTGAAGCAAAACAGGCTGGGGACTCGTTCCACCAGATACCAAAGTTTATTCTGAGACTTCTAAATTCAGTGTGGCACTGGGGCAGGAATAGACAAATTGACCCGTGGAACAGAACCAAGAGCTTTGATTGTTTGGTATATGACAGAAGTGGTGTTGCAGACCACTGGGGAAGGAGGGACCATTTAATAGTGGCCCTGGGACAATAGATTATCCTTATGGAGAGACACTTTGGATTTCTACTTTATACCACACACAGAATCCCAGAGAGATTAAAGGCTTACACGTGAATGGCAAAGTTTTAAACTGAGAAAAGAATATCCTTATGACCTCAGAGTGGAGGAGAATTTCTCCGCATACAAGAAGCACAGGCCATCAAGGAAGAGATCAATCCCTTTAACTACATTAAAAATGACTTTTAGGGACTTCTCTGGTGGTCCAGTGGTTACGACTTTGTGCTTCCACTGCTGTGGGCCTGGGTTTGATCCCTGGTCAGAGAACTAAGATCCCGCAAACCATGCGGTGCAGCCAAAATAATAATAATAATAATAATAATAACTTTTATTCATCAAAACTTACCATAAAGAAGGTGAGAAGATGAGTCTTAAACTAGGATAGGGTATTTACCACATATGTGTTAACAAAAGGTTAGCATCTAAATATATAAAGAACTTTAAAAAAAAAAAAAGGGAGGAAAAGACAACCCAACAGAAAAATAGGAAAAACTCATGAACAGAAGAGGAAAATAAGTAGCCCACCAACCTGTGGGATGCTATTCCATCTCGTTAGTCATCAGAAAAGCACAACTTAAACAACATGAGATTTCCACCCACCATCTTGGCAAAATGAAAAACTGTCAACGCCACCCTGGTGTGCCGAGCAGGACGGACTGCCAGCCCCTGCTTCTGGGAACGTAAACAGGTGCAACAACTCTGGAAAACAATGTGGGCATCGTCCTTTAAGGATGAGCATTCACCTGACCTCCAGACCTTGATTCTCTGGGGAAACCTGCCTCTGAGCATCAGGAGACATACAGGATGTCCCCAGCAGCCTCAAAGGGCAAAAAGCACAGGTTACACAGCAACAGTGGAAGAGATGAAACTGTGGCGTGTTTGTACGTGTGGAATACGTACAGCTGTAAGAAGGGTGAACTATAACTACACGCACAAACACAGATGAATCTCAGATGTAACTCGAGCAGAAAAAGCACATCACAGGATGTGGGCGAAATTTATGGTTGAGAGTAAAACTCAGGGAAAACAAGGGACTAATGAGCACCAGGTCGAGTGCTGATTCCTCAGATCGGGGAGACCACAGAGTGCAGTCAAGGAGGGGGCGACTGGACTGACTCTTAAGCTGGGTGGTGGTCGTACGGGTGTCTTATTCTTTATAACATACATACTATATATTTTGGGTGTGTGAAATGTTTTACTAAAAAAAAGAGGGTGGGGACTTCCCTGGCGGTCCAGTGGTTAAGCCTCCGAGCTCCCACCGCAGGGTCAGTACCTGGTTGGGGAACCGAGGTTCCGCATGCCATGCAGCCAAGGAAAAGTATTTGTTGAACACTAAGGATAATCGCCTGAACATTTGTCATGGTGAAAATAAAACTGTTTTTATTTATTTTTATTTATTTATTTTTAATAAATTTATTTATTTATTTTTTGGCTGTGTCGGGTCTTTGTTGCTGCGCACAGGCTTTTCTCTAGTTGCGGTGAGCGGGGGCTACTCTTCGTTGCAGTGCACGGGCTTCTCATTGTCGTGGCTTCTCTTGTTGCGGAGCAGGGGCTCTAGGCACTCGGGCTTCAGTAGTGTGTCACGTGGGCTCAGTACTTGTGGCTCGCGGGCTCTAGAGCACAGGCTCAGTAGTTGTGGTGCACGGGCTTAGTTGCTCCGCGGCATGTGGGATCTTCCCAGGCCAGGGCTCGAACCTGTGTCCCTTGCATTGGCAGGCAGATTCTTAACCACTGCGCCACCAGGGAAGCCCAATGTTTATTTATTTATTTGGCTGCACCGGGTCTTAGTTGCGGCACGTGGGATCTAGTTCCCTGACCAGGGATCAAACCCGGGCCCTCTGCATTGGGAGCGCAGAGTCTTAGCCACTGGACCACCAGGGAAGTCCCTAAAAATGTTCAAAAAAAAAGAGGGTGATGATAATACCTTCCTTGTCTACAGCTCAAGTGAGACACGCAGAGGAGAACAATTAGCTTCACTTTAGTGTGGGCACTTACTCTATGCTAGCACGTGATCCGCATTCCTCACGTATTCAGCACAGGAAAGCTGCGAGAGAGCAGATGTAGTCCAGGGCTGGGCGCCGTTGGCTGTAGCCCCTGGCAAAGCCCCACGGATGCCGGGAGGGCGCCCATGATAGGCACTAACTGCTGCCTTCCCACAGGTGCTGAAGTCCACAGGGGACGTGGCTGGAGGCCGGGCCCTGTATGAGGGGTATGCGGCGGTCACCGATGCGCCCCCCGAGTGCTTCCTCTCCCTCAGGGACACAGTGCTGCTCCGTAAGGAAGCCCGGAAGCTCATCGTTCAGCCCAACACTCGCCTCGAAGGTAATGGGTTCCTGAGCCCTCACTGATGGGGGCCGTGCAGAGCCCTCTGGGAGCACAGAGAAGGCCGGGAACCAACCCAGGCTCAGGAAAGGCTACCTGGGGTGGCCCTCCTCCCCATGCCAACCCTCAGGCCCACACCTTGGCATCTACCACCCCCCACACACACGGGGTCAAGCTGCTTCTCAGACGGCAACAGAAGGTTTGGGGCAGGCCAGCAGAGCAGGGGATAGTAGAACAGGCAGACCCCGGGCCCGTGAGGAGGCCAGGCATCATACCAGAGAATCAGGCCTGTCGGGGGCCCAGGAGTGAGGTCAGCTCAGGCAGAGAGTTGGCAGCCAGCAGGCTGAGTTGAGCCCAGGGGACAACAGGACTTGGCAGAGCCCTGAGAGAGATCAGCACCCCCGTGGTCCTTCTCCCTCCTCAAGCAATGATGCCGTTGCCAGAATCCCTGGCCCTGTCTGCCTTGCGCTTGTACCTCTTGTATTAAAGGCCCTTTTGTATTAAGAGCGTTTGCTCCTCACTGCCATAGTCATGGGCAGTTGTGAGGGTTAAATGAAATAATTACCTCCTCCTGGTGTGGAAAAAGCATTTAAAAGGTTTATTCTAAACTCTACTCTGGGGAATTCCCTGGTGGCCCAGTGGTTAAGACCCGGTGCATTCACTGCCAGGGCATGGGTTCAATCCCTGGTCAGGGAACTAAGATCCCCGCAAGACACGTGGTGCGGCCAAAAGAAAAAATTAATAACAATGAAAATACACCTCATTTAAAAAATAAAATAGAGGAGTTTTGCCCCCACCCCTTGGCAACCCTCTCCCCGGCTCCCCACCCTCCAGGCACACCCCCTGAGCTATCACCCAGCTTCCTCTTCTTCAAACGGCTGTCACTCTGCCATTTTCCTGTCTGCTCGTCTGCTCATCTCCATGGCAGCAAGAGCAGCACATCCCTGACACCTGGCACAGGGCCTGGCCCACAGGAGCCTCTCAATGCCTGTCAAATGAGTGAGAGAATGGATCATGCCGGGCACATAGTCAGTGCTCATTACATGGACAATATCGTCATTGCTTTGACTGTCCAGCCCTGGGCAGGCATTGGGGTTGGACTACTCACTTCAAGTAGTTCACAGCCCATTAGGAGTAAGCCAGAGAGAGAAATGATCTTATAAGGGAAGTGTTCATGGGTGCCCAAGAGACACAAACAGTGGTCTGAACACTTAGAGAAGGGAAGATCACCTCTACTTGTGAGGGACTCAGGGAAGGGTCTGGGGAGGAAGTGGGGGTAAATCTTTAAGGCCTGAAGAACAGGTTGAATTTTCAAAGGTAGTGGTGGTGATGATGATGAAGATGCTGCTGATGATTGTAGCTAACTTTTGAGGACTTCCATGTGCCAGAGTCTGGGTAAAAACTTTCCATGGATCAACTCCCAACAACTCAATGGGGAAGTTATTATCCCCATTTTTCAGCTGGAAACTAAGACACAGAAGGGAATGTACTTGCTTGAGGTCACACAGTTAGTGGGTGGCAGGACCAGGATTTGAACTTGGGCCATCTGAACTCAGAGCCTGTGCTCTTAGCTGCGTACATCCCATGATGCCACAGAGCACAACAAGGTACTGTGAGTGGGTAGAGCAGTGGAAGGATGTTAGAGGGAAGTGCTTCCCAGGAGTATTCAGAAACACCCCATAAGTGAGATGGGTACCCTGGGAACAGCCTCACTTAACAGGTGAATAATAGGTTCAGGGGTCGTGATGCTCGTGGTAGCTGGCGCCTGGTGAGCATTCCCTCAATGCATTCTTGTATTTAATCACCACAGCTTCTTGAGACAACAAGCACTGTGCTTGCCCACACTTTACAGATGAGGAAACTGAGGCTTAGAGAGGTTGAGAAACTTGCCCAGGGTCCAACAGTAGACAGAGATAAGGCAATTCCTGGAGGCCAAGGACTGTGTCTGTTTTACCTAACATGGCACTGGTGTAAATCTTTAAGTGAATGAATGAATGTAGCAATTCACTGAATACCCCCCCTTTAATATTTCCTATCTCATAGGATTATTTTAAGGATTCAGTTAGATAAAGAAATATTGAGGGGCTTCCCTGGTGGCGCAGTGGTTGAGAGTCTGCCTGCCGATGCAGGGGACACGGGTTCGTGCCCCAGTCCGGGAAGATCCCACGTGCCGCAGAGCGGCTGGGCCCGTGAGCCATGGCCACTGAGCCTGTGCGTCCGGAGCCTGTGCCCCGCAACGGGAGAGGCCACAGCAGTGAGAGGCCCGCGTACCGCAAAAAAAAAAAAAAAGAAAGAAATATTGAGCACAATTTTTGGCACATGGTAAGAGCTCAGGAAGAACTAGCTGCTCCTATGCTTATGATGGTGATTCTGCTTCCCTATTAAGACCTTTTCCTGCTGCTGTTTTTTTCTCCATCTCCTCCCCAGGCTCAGAAGTACAGCTTCTTGAGTATGAGGCCTCAGCTGCTGGCCTCATCCGATCCTTCTCTGAGCGCTTCCCAGAGGATGGGCCCGAGTTGGAGGAGATCCTCACCCAGCTGGCCACAGCTGATGCCCGGTTCTGGAAGTGCCCCAATGAAACCCCATCTGGCCAGGCTTGAGGCAGATTTGCATGGCCCTTCCCCCACTCCATTAAACCAAGGCTGCAAGTGGCCCCCTTTTTGTCCGTGTCTTAGGGGCTAGGGGAGGGGCAGGAGCTCGGACCTTGGTGCTACCTCAGCCGAGGGTGGCGACACTAAGCCCTTCCATTTGACAGCACTTTCCAGCTTACCAAGTGCTTCCACTGTGTTATCTCATCTGATCTGCACTGCCCTCTGTGGGGTGAGCAAGGCAGGACTCCTTATCCGGCTTCCCAGATGAGGCAATGCAGGTTCTGAGAAAGTGACCTGGCATCCTGCAGGACTCAAAACCTCTCCCAATCCAGTGCTCTTCATGTATTACTTTTATAACCAGAAAAATAAATATTAGAAACCACCACCATCTCTGCAATTTGTGTGGTTCTTCCTTGCCTTTACCTCACTTTTCATGTGCTCCCAGCAAGGTGCTGGGATCAAGGCCTGCGGAGGGAGAAGGAGGGTTATTTTTAGGCTCCCATCCACAACGGGATTTTGACATCACCTCTAAATGTGGATATACAAAGAGTCAAGAGATGAACGTAGCACAATTTTTGCCGTCCTCCTTCGTGGCTTTTCTTCTATTTTAAAATATTCCAGGAACCTAAAACCTGGAAAGCCTCAACTTCAGCCACAATCCTAGGATTTAATCTCTTACCCTTTGTGTTTTTTCTCTGAGCCTGGACCTCTAGAGTAAGGAGGGAGAAAAGGAGTGGCCTCTTTTCCACCCGGTTAACCATGAGGATGAAGAGGGGAGGAGTTAGTTTTGCTGTTCATAAACACTACAAGGGCTCGTTTCCAGGGCTCAAAGCCAGAGGGCCCTGCTGCTGACTCTGAGCTGCAGGGCCCAAAAGCTCCTACTGGAAGGATCAAGGATAAATGATATGAGCTGGAATGAGGGATTGCATCTTAGTAGCTAGAAACCCGGCACAAGCCAGAGCATCCTGCTCGCTGGCCTCTGCGTCCCGGGCCGGAAAGCTGAGCGCCCGGAACCTTTATACGCGAGCTTTCCAGAACCCGGGCTCTATTAGGCGCTGCGCGGCGGCTTGCCGGAGCTGGTTGCCAGGGTGACGCCTGAGAAGATGGCTGCTGCGTCTTCGTCGGATTCCGACAGCGGCAGAGCTGAGAGGTGAAGGCTGGGGTCCTTGAGGCCTCTTTTCCTACCTATGTAAAGAGGGTGCCCTGGTCCCCGGGATCTGGGCTCCTGCGGTTCTCAGCAGCGCTGGCGGTCCTTGAAGGGCTCTTAGAGATCAAGTGGGGAAACTGAGGCCCAAGGAGTGAATGGGTGCGTGTGGGTGACTCGAGGTCACTGTGCGCCGGTGGTGGAGCCTGGACTTGGACCCAGATGTTCTATACCCCTAGTTCAAAGCTGCCTACACACCTCATTCTCAGAAACCAGCTCCGGCAAGTTTTCTTCCCCTTCCTTGGGATTCATCTTCCGCGCCCCCCGCAACTCTTTCCCTCTTCTCCCAGCAGTGAAGCCAGTTCGAAATGGCTGGATGCACACTACGACCCCATGGCCAACATCCACACCTTTTCCGCCTGCCTGCGTGAGTCTCTGGGACCAGGAACCCCGGTTCTTGGGGGACGGAGGAGTCAGATGGTTCTGTAGGGAGGCCTCTAGAATTCTGAGACCCTGGCTTATGGCTGTTTTATGTTTTCCAGAGCTGGCAGATTTGCATGGTGACGGGGAGTACAAGGTAAGCATATCACCCCAGAGGTGAGACTTCCCGATGGCTTCAAAGAAGCTCAGCATAATCTGGAATTAACGTGTACTTTGAAAAAGCACATTTAGGGTTAAATTTTATTTTTAATGTGGAAAGTGAAGAGAACCTGTTGATTTCACAGTACAGACTGCGGGAAAGTAAAGCAGAGCAAAATGCTGCCGTAAATTATACTAAGATAAAGCATCTTAATTTTGTTAACTTGAAGTAATTCTTTACTGGAAGGGCACATCCCTAGGTTGGGGGTGGGGCGTTACTCTGGAGGGAAAGTAGAAGGGAGGAGAGTGAGAGTTTTATGTTTATCAAAAGGACGGGAGAGGCCACAACAGTGAGAGGCCCGCGTACAGCAAAAAAAAAAAAAAAAAAAAAAGGGCATAGGGACTTCCCTGGTGGTCCAGTGGTTAAGACTCCATGCTCCCAATGCAGGGGGCACGGGTGTGATCCCTGGTCAGGGAACTAGATCCCACATGCCCCAACTAAAGATCCCACATGCCACAACTAAAGATCCCACATGCCCCAACTAAAGATCCCACATGCCACAACTAAGACCCCAGTGCCACCAAATAAATAATTTTTTTTTTTTTAAGAAAAGGGTATAGATTTTAAGATTAGCCATGAGCTAATCATTGTTGAAGCTGGATGATGGGTATTTGGGGGTTCATTATATGAGTCTCTCTACTTTTGTATATGACTGAAAATTTTCCATAATAAAAAGGTTAAATTTTAAATATAATTTAAAATATAAAAGTAAGTAAATAAAATGTAAATAAAGAAATAAAAAATTGGGGGACTTCCCTGGCAGTCCAGTGGTTAAGAGTCCACACTTCCAATGCAAGGCGCGTGGGTTCGACCCCTGGTCGGGGAACTAAGATCCCACATGCCGCACGGGGTAGTCAAGAAAATATTTAAAAAAAGAAGAAAAATAGGGCTTCCCTGGTGGCGCAGTGGTTGAGAGTCCGCCTGCCGTTGCAGGGGACACGGGTTCATGCCCCGGTCCGGGAAGATCCCACATGCCACAGAGCAGCTGGGCTTGTGAGCCATGGCTGCTGAGCCTGCACGTCTGGAGCCTGTGCTCCACAACGGGAGAGGCCACAACAGTGAGAGGCCCGTGTACCACAAAAAAAAAAAAAAAAGAAGAAAAATAGATAAAAAATTTTGAAGGCACAGGTTTTTAAAAGTTTGAGATATATATTGGGCTAAATAAAGGAAGTTAACATGTCTGGAGTAGACTCTCTTTGAGGCAGTTTCACATACATAGATATTATTTATTAGTGGGAAAATAGATTCTGAGAGGCTGAGTTTACCGAGTTTGTAAAAGGTGGCAGACCTGGGTCTGTCAGCTCAGCCCTCAGCAAGGGCAGTGAACCCACAATGGGTGTATTATGTGGGCAGCTTGAAGGGAGTCATACCCTACATGGACTGTGCAGTCGGATTTGGTGACTTTGGCCCCCAAATTCCTATCCATAAATCATTCAACAATTCGGCAAGCATACAGTGAACGCCTTCTGTGTGTCAGGTGTTGTGCACACACTAAACTTAGAAATGAGCCAGTCCATAGTCAGAAGGAGATATAGACAATGCCCTTAATTCATCCATGATGTTGACTGAACACCTAGTGTATGCTTGGCGCTGGGCTGACAGCAGTGAAGGGTAGAGAAATCACAGACCGAATAACTAATGTGAAATGGTAATGCTTTCGTGTAATAACTTTTTCAATGGCTAGTTTGCTTACTTTCGATTCCAAGCATCTAACACAGTGCCTGGCGCAAATTAGATAATTGATAAATATTTTTGGGGTAGATGAGTGGGTGCTAAAATAGAATATATGGAAATTATTACGGGAGCACCAATGAAAGAACAGTGACTCTATCAGGAGGCACTAGAGGGCAGTAACATGAACTGGTGCTGAAGGATGAATGAAGTGTCCCAAGAAGGCATGGAAGAGAGGAGGGCATTCCAGGCAGAGGGAACAGCACAAGCAGAGGCAGAGAGGCTTGGAAGTTCACAGCATATTTGGAAAGAGCAAATTTGAAATTAGAAAGTTGAGGCCAATATGAAATAATAGTTAAGACCACCGGCTTTGGATCCAGACAGACCTAGGTTCAGGTCCTAGCTCTACCACTTACTAGCCGGGTGACTTTTACCTAACATCTCTAAGCCACAGCTTCCTCATTTGTGACATGAGGCTAATAATCGTACCTACCTCACAGGTTGTTGCTAGGATTAAATGAAAGGACGCATGAAGTTACTGGTGTGGCTCCTAGCACGCTGTACATGTGCAGAATCCGGGCATTCTGTGGCAGCCCGCATTCTGGCTGGAGCATAGCATGGATAGGGAGGTGTTAGAAAACAAGTTGGGAACCAGATCAGAGGGGCCTTGAAGGCCTCACTCAGGAGAATGGGTTTGCATGACAGCTACGGTGGCTTGGAGGGTGGAAAAGACAGGCTGAGGAGCTTGGTTCTCCTCTCTGGGTCCGTAGAGCACATCCTGCTCTGCGTGATTGGTTCTGCATCTTTAGCTCTGTTCCCGTTTGGAAGCCAGGCCTCAGAGCCCACATATGAGTTTCAGGCCCCCCACTGACCTCAGCAACTGTTCCAGTGTCTAGAACAGTGCCTGGCATGGAGCAGGCCCTGAAGAAATGTTTACTGAACAAGCAATGAAAACATGAGCTGCCACCTATTCCTCGCTAGGTTCTCTAGTTGATTATCTCATTTGATTTTCACTACAAGTGTCGTATGGTAGGTATTCCCCTTTTGCACGTGGGAAAACTGTGGCTCAGGAAGTTGCATCAGTTTTCCCAAGGTCACACAGCTTACAAGCCTTCTTGCAAAGCCTTTGCCCTTCCCCCACCCACCCATGGTGCATTGTGAGCGTATATGAATGTGCACCAGCAAAAAGCTAAGCCCAAGAAGAGGGGCAGTAGCAGGGGTGGTCTTTAGACCCTGAGCCAGGAATCAGCCCGCCTCTCTCTACAGCTGGTGGTGGGGGACCTTGGCCCAGGTGGGCAGCAGCCCCGCCTGAAGGTGCTTAAAGGGCCCGCAGTGCTGAGCGAAAGCCCGCTACCTGCCCTGCCAGCCGCTGCGGCCACCTTCCTCATGGAGCAACACGAACCCCGGACACCAGCGCTGGCACTCGCGTCAGGCCCTTGTGTGTATGTGTATAAGAATCTCAGGCCCTACTTCAAGTTCAGCCTGCCCCAGTTGCCTCCAAACCCCCTGGAACAGGACCTTTGGAACCAGGCCAAAGAGGTGAGTGATGTGCGGGGTGAGAACAAGAAGGCGAAGGTAGCAGCCTTGGGGTTGTCCTCGCTCCCTGCCTGGCTCTGGTGCTCGTGCGGGGTGAGAACAAGAAGGCGAAGGTAGCAGCCTTGGGGTTGTCCTCGCTCCCTGCCTGGCTCTGGTGCTCGTGCGGGGTGAGAACAAGAAGGCGAAGGTAGCAGCCTTGGGGTTGTCCTCGCTCCCTGCCTGGCTCTGGTGCTCGTGCGGGGTGAGAACAAGAAGGCGAAGGTAGCAGCCTTGGGGTTGTCCTCGCTCCCTGCCTGGCTCTGGTGCTCGTGCGGGGTGAGAACAAGAAGGCGAAGGTAGCAGCCTTGGGGTTGTCCTCGCTCCCTGCCTGGCTCTGGTGCTCGTGCGGGGTGAGAACAAGAAGGCGAAGGTAGCAGCCTTGGGGTTGTCCTCGCTCCCTGCCTGGCTCTGGTGCTCACAGGCTGTACCTTCTTCCCATGCTGGCACAGGACCGGATTGACCCCCTGACCCTGAAGGAGATGCTGGAGGGCATCCGGTGAGATCCCACTTCCCCCTTCGTATGCCTCCTACCCCTCCCTCATTCCCCCACCCCTACGCCTTCATCCCAGAGCCCGCAGTCTGAACCCCAGGCCCTGTTCCTTAACTAAACCTGCCATGATGGTCCCTCTCCTTACAGGGAGAAGGCAGAGGTGCCTTTGTCTGTACAGTCACTCAGGTAAGGGCCCTCTGGAGGGCCAGGGCTCCAGAAGCTCCCAGCGGGGAGGGAGTGGCCCTGGAGTGGCCTGGGGAGGGCAGCCAGGCCCAAGGCATGCAGGTGTCAGTGCTCTGTGTGTCCAGGTTTCTGCAGCTGGAGCTGAGTGAAATGGAGGCATTTGTGAACCAGCACAAGTCCAAGTCCATCAGGCGGCAGGTACTGCCCCTCTCTTCTTATTTCCCTAGAAAAAATATGGACAGTTTTTTAAAAAGACCTTGTAACGTTAGTGGTAAATTCTACAGCCAAATGCGACTAGTTTTACTTTGCAGTTACCCTTCCACATATATAGTCACAAAGCTGCAGGGCTTCTACTTTCCAGTTAACAGTAACAGCTTTTTTTTTTAAATAAATGTATTTATTTTCATTTAAAAATTTTTTGGCTGCATTGGGTTTTTGTTGCAGCACGTGGGCTTTCTCTAGTTGCGGTGGGCGGGGGCTACTCTTCGTTGCGGTGCGCAGGCTTCTCATTGCAGTAGCTTCTCTTGTTGCGGAGCATGGGCTCTAGGCGTGCGGGCTCAGTAGTTGTGGCACACGGGCTCAGTAGTTGTGGCGCACGGGCTTAGTTGTTCCACGGCATGTGGGATCTTCCCAGACCAGGGCTTGAACCTATGTCCCCTGCACTGGCAGGCGGATTCCTAACCACTGCGCCACGAGGGAAGCCCCACAGTGACAGCTTTGAATTGATATATAGTTATGTAGCTTTATATAACTTTTATCATCTTGGGGGTAAAGGTAATATATTTTCATTAGAGAAAACTTTGAAAATAAAGAGAAATATAAAGGAGAAATATAAGTGACTACACTCAGTACTCAGAGGTACTCTTACCAGTTTGGTACATTTCCTTTATAAATATGCTTTTATATCCTGCTTCCCTTGAGTACATAACATATATCTTGAGCATTAGTCTTGAAGAACTCCATTTTTAATCAAGTGACCCCTTGATTATTTCACTGATTATTCATTATTTCATTCATAGTTTATGTAACTATTCACACGCAGGTCATTGGAGAAGAAATGTCTCCTTTTTATGCACTTCATATTTTTCTTAGTTATGCTTTTAATGGCTTTATTGATGATCCTATTCGTTGATGAACTCCAGTGGTTCCTGACCTAGGGGTTCCTGACCCTAGCCCAGGGATGGGCTCCCATAGCTGTCCCTGCATTTCAGAAAGCCGCAGGGGAACCGGCTACTTCCTGTAGAGGCCACGTGAGCCGAACACACTGACCAACACATACCTCAGCATTTGGCTAGCCTTAGACAATTCTGTGAGAAACATTGTTCTCTCCTGCCGAGCAGCAGCTGAGGTCCACAGGTGTCACTATCATTGAGTACTTTTAAAATCAGGAAGTAAATTAAGTAAGTATTGCTTAAAAGATGCAGTTTTGGGGGAGGCCATCGTTCCAAGTATGTGCATGGTTACATGATTGGGAGCCACTAACGTCCATGTTTCTATAACTTTTCTCCTTCCACTAGGCATTGAGGATCATTCCTTTTTTTTTATCTTAAAGATAGTCACACAATGAACAGCTTTATCCAAAGAAACATTTTAGTCCCGCTAGATTACTTCCATAAGAGAAATTCCTAAAAAAGGGATCATCACCTTCTCTTTTGTTTTCTCTCCAATCACAATTAGAAAAAGAACATATGCCCACTGTAGAAACTGTAGGAAAGCACAATGGAGAAATTAAACATCACCTATGATCTCATTGTCCAGAGATAACCAGTGTTTGTATTTAAGGGTTTAGCTTTCCAGCATGTTTTTTTATTCATATATATTTTTTAAACTGGGATAATACTAACATAACTTTTTACCTGTGTTTTCTCTTAATACGTTAGAAGCATCCTCCCTGTCACTGAGTTTTCTTGTAAAATGTGATTTTTGTAAATGACTGCATGGGTTTTTTATCATACAGATAGTTTACAATTGACTTAGACAATCCTCTTTTGTTAGAAAGTTAGGTTTGTTGCAGTAAACACCTTTGTACATAAATCTTCTGTCACATCTCTGATACTCTTCCTCCTCCTTTGCCCTCTTTCTTCCTGGGGCGTCCTGGGAGTCTCTGGGGGGATGGTGTGAGGGGAGCTACTGGGTGACCCCTGGAGTCCCTCTGCAGACAGTCATCACCACCATGACCACCTTAAAGAAGAACCTGGCTGACGAGGACGCTGTGTCCTGCCTGGTGCTGGGCACTGAGAACAAGGAGCTCCTGGTGCTGGACCCAGAAGCCTTCACTGTTTTGGCCAAGGTCAGTGTGGGGCCTGGCCGTGGGCACACCCGTGGCCCAGGCTCCATTCCCTCCCCTGTTCCCCAATATCTCCTGCCCCCCAGTTAGTTCTTGGTAATATGTGTTCACTGTAGAAAATTATAAAATGTAGATAAGCGTAAAGAAAGAGATATAGGGACTTGCCTGGCGGTCCAGTGGTTAAGACTCTGCGCTTCCACTGCAGGGGGCACGGGTTCAAGCCCTGGTCGGGGAACTAAGATCCCTCATGCCATGTGATGGGGCCACAAAAAAAAAAAAAAAAGAAGAAGAAGAAAAGAAAAAGATATATATCGCCAAATCCCACCACCCACAGATAAGTCTTTGGCATAAGTCTTTCCAGACATTTTCATATTTAGACACAGATATATAACTTTACGTAATTTTTTTTTTTTTACAAATATGGCCTCTTGGCATAGGATCATGTAAGCTACTGTTTTCATGTAGCAGAAGCTTATCAATATCTTTCCATATCTATATAAAACCACATCAGCCTTTGCAAAGGCCACACAACATCGATTATATAGATGCACCCTGTCACCTATTGTACATTTGTTTGCAGTTTTTTGCTATTATTAACACCACCTCAGTGGGCTTCCTTGCCCAAACATCTTTGAGTGCTTATCTAAATGCTTCCTTACGATGCATTCCTAGAAGTGGCCGAGTTTAGTCAAAGGGCTACATGTTGCCGAGTTTCCTTCCAGAAAAATTGTACAAGTTTAAACTGTGACCAGCAGGGTGTGAGTGAGGAGATCGGGACTTGGAGGAGTTACTTCAGGTCAGGGAAGGGCTGGGGCTCCAGGGAAATCGGGATGTTTGAGTCTGTTCTTTGCAGATGAGCCTACCCAGCGTCCCCGTCTTCCTGGAGGTTTCTGGCCAGTTCGATGTGGAGTTCCGTCTTGCTGCTGCCTGCCGCAACGGGAACATCTATATGCTGAGAAGGTAGCCACATCTGTGGTCTCTGGGGCTAGAGGAACATCTCAGAAACCTGGTGGTCTTGAGGGCTTGTAAGATGAGCAGGGGGCTTTGGGGCTGGAATGTGGGAATGGAAAGAGCTGAGAACTTCATATAGGAGGCAGAGCCCTTGAGCACAGGGGACATGTGGAGGCTCGTCCGATGGGGCCTGGCAAAGTGAGAGACTGGGCCGGGTGGCCGTAACACGAGTGATGCAGTCAGATATTAGAAGAAATGCAAATAGTCTCTCATACTTGTTCTGTTGCTTTTATAGGTATGTGACATTTCCTTATGCGTTAGTTTGATATTTCTCAACAGTCATTTTTTTTAATTCAAGAAATGTTTTCGAGCACCTACTATGTATTAGGCATTGTATAAGGTATTGGGGATATATTGATGAACAAAACATTAACAAAGTCCCTGCCCTTGTGGGAAGATAGATATTAAAGTCAACAAACCAAGGTAATATGGCAAACTGGATGCATGCTATGGAGGAAAAATACAGGCTCAATGGGAAAAAACAGTGGGGTCAGGGTGATCAGCGAATGCCTGTCTGGGGAGATGACTTGAAGGTTAAGAAGGAGCCAGTTGTTCAGAAAGTGAAGCAAGGGCTTCCCTCGTGGCGCAGTGGTTGAGAGTCCACCTGCCGATGCAGGGGACACGGGTTCGTGCCCCAGTCCGGGAAGATCCCACGTGCCACAGAGCAGCTGGACCCGTGAGCCATGGCCGCTGAGCCTGTGCATCTGGAGCCTGTGCTCCGCAAAAGTGAAGCAAGAGTGTTACAGGCAGAGGAAATTTAAGCGAACTCTAGGTGGGAAAGACATTATCTTGTGCCACTCAAGCTTGGTGGCAAGACATGACGTAGAGACCAGGGTCGGCTCATGCAGGACCTGGTGGGACATGGTAAAGATTTTGGATTTTATCCGAAGTGCAGTAGAAAACTATTATGGGGTTTTACTCAGAAGAATGACATGACCCGTTTACATTTTTTAAAGATTACCGTGCTGGGTGGAGGGTAGATTGGAAGGAGTCCCGGAGACCAGTGGGGAAGCTCTCAGAGGAGTCATCAGGTGGGAGATGACTCTGGCTCAGACTTAAGCAAGGTGGGCTAGAGCCTGTGATGGACAGACAGGAATTATCCCCACTTTCTTGATAAGAGAAATTAAGACTCAGAGGCCAGGAAACTGAGAACAGTGCATTTACACAGAATAAACTCCTCATGCTTTTCTGATGAATTACTAAACTGCGTCAGTCCGTTACTTTGTCTAATCTGCAGTGCGCTCACTGTAAACTGGTAAGTGCCAGGTTATCACACAAATTGCTGTGGTAAAGTTGAGAGGAAGACTAGGAGGGAAGACACACTTCCTGTTATCCAAGGTCGTGCAGCTACTAAGTCACAGAGGTGGAACTAACAGCACAGTCATCTGCTGTGGGCCAAGGTTCCTGCCAGGGTAGTCTGTGGGGCTTGGAAAGAGGAGGGTCAGCCGGGGAAGGAGAGAGGCTTCCTCTGGGGCTGGGAGAGTGTGTCTTTATTCCACAGAGACTCCAAGCGCCCCAAGTACTGCATCGAGCTGAGTGCCCAGCCTGTGGGGCTCGTCCGGGTTCACAAGGTCCTGGTGGTGGGCAGCAACCAAGACAGCCTGCATGGCTTCACCCACAAGGTGTGGCCTCTGGGCAAGCACCAGCCCCAGCCCCTCCACCCGTGCCTCCTTAGTCCCCCTCAGCAGGCGAGCCCTTCCGGCCTTCCCTTCCCAGCAACTCCAGCCACCCCTTCTTCCCACTCTTAAGCCCTGAGCCCCCTGCAGACATTTAGCCGTCCCCTGCTCCCCGCGCAGGGTAAGAGGCTGTGGACAGTGCAGATGCCCGCGGCCATCCTGACCATGAACCTCCTGGAGCAGCGCTCCCGGGGCCTGCAGGCCGTCATGGCCGGACTGGCCAACGGAGAGGTCCGCATCTACCGCGACAAGGCCCTGCTCAGCATCGTCCGCACGCCGGTGAGCTGCTGCCTCCTCCTTGCCCCGCTCCCGCCTGTGGGGCCCCTTCGCTGCCTCTCCTGACCCCACTCCACCTGCCACCCTTAACTTCTGATGCATTTTGAAAACATTCGTTGAGCATCCCATATGCACAACTCACTGTATTAGAAGGATAAATCAGTGACTGAATCCTTACTGTTGGGGAACTTACAGTCTGAAGTGATAGCCAGCTAGAGACACAGCCGATTCAAATACAAGGCAGACTAAAGCAGAGCAAAGCACTGAAAAAGCACAGAGGCAGCCCAGTAACTGGGGGCGGGGGGGGGGGTGAAGGATAAATAGGGACGGAACTCAGGGGCCATTTCACAGGGCAAACCACAGTTCAGCTGGGCCTCGAAGCAGTCTGCTTCGATAAATGGAGTGGATAAATGGAGATAGAATATTCCAGACTGGAAATAACATGAACAAAGGCTGAGAGGCATGAGTGTTCTTTAAAGGAGTCCAGGTAGTTTGATGAATCTGGACCAGACTTTTTCAAACAAAATCAATTTAATAGGCCAGCAACAGAACCAGAAAAAAGAAGTTCAGAATATATCACATGTGAAACTTTGTGTACTTGTATGTATAAAGTGTCATATGTCACAATGTAAAATTGGAAAGCAGCTGGTTTGGACCACAGGCTGCTGGGAGGGCAGGCGGTGTGGTGTGTGGGTTGGGGAAAGGGCAGGGAGAGAACTGATAGAAAAGGCAAGTTGGCGTCAGATGCGGAAGGCCTTGAATGTCCTGACAAGGAGGGCAAAAGCCACTGGAGGTTTTTCAGCAGGGAATAGGTGTGGTCATATTTGTATTTTTGAAAGGCAGCAGAGGCAGCAGTGTGAAAGACACTGGGGAGGAAGACTAGGCTGGGAGACCTCTTAGAAAGCTGACCCCAAAGCCAGTGATGTTCAGTCTGGAACTGTGGCCGTGGCAGTGAGGAGGGGGCTGGGATTAGAGGCAGCATGGCTCCAGGCCTCGCCTCACATCTCACCTCTTACATCATATCTGGGGTCTCCAAGCCTTATCCCCCTCCCCCCAGACTTGCTCTCCTCACTGAGTCATTTTCCCAGCTAAACTCTGACATCGCCACCGTAGGATGCAGTGACCAGCCTTTGCTTTGGCCGCTACGGGCGGGAAGATCACACCCTCATCATGACTACACGAGGTGAGACAAGTCAGGCCTGGCAGGGGTTTTAAAGTTGGGAGTCAGTGAGATAGGCCAGATCCTGGGAAAGAAGAGGAGGCGGATGTGGAACATTGGTGGGCCTAGGTTTGGAAAGCAGGGCTTGCAGACACGTCCTGTCTGGGCTGGGCCTTCACTGGGGACAGCTCACCAGCAGTCTGATGTCACTACCTGGGGGCCAGGCTCTGGCTGTGTCTCCAGTTCACCCCAGTATCCGCCACAATGCGGAACTGGAACATCACAGTGGTCAGTAAATAACTACTAGGGAATTCCCTGGCGGTCCAGTGGTTAGGGCTCTGCACTGCCACTACAGGGGGCCCGGGTTCGATCCCTGGTCAGGGAAGTAAGATCCCGCAAGCAGAGTGGCGCAGCCAAAAATAAACAAGTAAATCAGCTGCTAAATGAACGTTTGAATTAATGGTAGGACACACTTCATTCCTTCCAGAAACTCAGAGTCTCAGCAGGAAGACTGAAATGGGTCGCTATGAGACAGATTGTTTGGGAAGAAAGAATGGGAATGTAGGGTAGAAATGGGGAGGACAAATCTGCTTCTGCCTGTCCTCCTCCCTAGGTGGTGGCCTGATTATCAAGATCCTGAAGCGCACAGCAGTGTTTGTGGAGGGGGGAGGTGAAGCAGGTCCCCCACCAGCCCAGGCCATGAAACTCAACATGCCCCGAAAGACCCGGCTTTACGTGGACCAGACACTGCGAGAGCGGGAAGCCGGCACCGGTGAGATTCAGGCTGGCTCCTTCCTCTTCCTCCTCCCTTGCGCCAAAGCAGCAGGAACTGGGTGAATGCCGCCTGGGTGCCCTGAGCAGTGGGAGGAGACCTGGGTGAACCGGGTGGGTCTCATGCCTCTGGAAGCCCAGAGACAGCCTAGGAGGTACACCCTGCCAACAAAGAGCTACAGCTCAAGGGGGAAGGTGCTGTGGGTGAGGGCGAGAGCCCTTAGAATTCGAGGAGGGAGCAGCCACTTTTAGATGGAGGAATTCTCATGAGAGAAGTAGAATCTGATCGAGGTTCTTCCTTATCCTATTTGATTTTCCTGCTCTTTTGTTCATTCATTCATTCATTCATTCATTCACTTAATACCTATGATTATGCCAGGCCTTGTGCCAGGTGCCTAGAATTAGGCTAGTCCCTACCTAAAGAGCTCAGTAGACCTTGCTAACTTCATGTTGCATGACAGGTGTAGAATAAGTCTCTGCAGAGGGCTGTTGAGACACACAAGGGAGTGTGTTTGCCTGGGAGCCTGGGAAAGGCTTCAGAGAGAGATGATATTGGATTTGATCCCAAAAGATGATTATAAGCCTACCAGCCACAGAGGGAGAGGGGAGGGCGATTTAGGAAGAGGCTTGGGAAAAGGCGCAGGGCCCTACCTGGATCTAAGCAGCATCTGTCATGTAGCTGCGGGTGCAGTGCAGGAAGGCTCAGTGGCCAGCGGGGAGGCTGGAAAAGCAGGTCAGCTGGCTCCGAAAGGGTCTGGAATGCAAAGTTAAGATGTTTTGGTTTATTCCGTGTAGTGGAGAGATGGGAAAGATGTTAAGCAGAAAAATACAGTAACTCAACCCCCTCTGTCTTTGAAAGGAATCTGGCTTACAGTTTAAAGGATAAATTACAAGATAAAGAAAATAGCTAGCAGGCTGTTGTACCCTAGAGAACCCAAGAGAAGCAATTGATATATTAGAGAAATAATTAAGAAGTTCTCTAAGGTATAATGAAAGTAGCAAGAATCAATAGCTTTTGTATATACCAACAGTATCCAGTTAGAAAAGAGAAAGTTTCCATTCACAATAGCAAAGAAATCCTTAGACGTAAACTTAACAAGAAAACATACAAAGTCTAATAAAGAAAATTATAAAACTGCTTTAAAGAACAGGAAAGACCACCTGAATATTTAAATGATGAGACTTACCAAGTCTCAGGGTAGTAAGACCTAAAGTTGTAAAGCTGTTGATTAGCTAACAGCTTCTGAAATTAATCTAGAAACATAGCAAAGTTACAGTAAAATCCCTATGGGTTTTATTTTGAGGACTTGACCAGTTGATTCTAAGAGTAAATCTAAGAAGTTTGGGGAAAATAAGAATGAGGAGACTCAGCCTATCAGATAGCAGAATGAACTATGAAGCTGTAGGAATTAGCAGCTGTGGCATCATATGGGAATTGATACAGCTCAGTGGCACGTTTAGGAAGTCCAGAAACAGACCCTTGTACGCGTGGAAAGTCAGTATATGATAGATGTGTCATTTCAAATTAGTGGGGGAAGGAGAGACTGTCCAAGAAACATAATTAGGACAACTTGTTTCTAGAAAAAAAGTTAGAACTCTACCTCATACCAAACACAAAAGTTAATTCTGGGTAAATTTAAAATAAACTGTGAAAGTATTAGAGGAAAAAGGAAAGATGAAAGGATGGGGTAACAAAGATGAAAGCTTCTGAATGGCAGAAGGCTCCTCGCAGGCACGAGGAGCAAGGACAGACTGGCTGACAAAGGTGCTCAGTCTGGAAAGTAGGGACAGCAGGATGGAGGGGAGGGGGTGGGCTCTGGAGAGGCCCTGAGGAAGGGTCATCCGACCTTGGCCAATGATTAGCTGTGAGGGGTGAACCTGGGTGACTTGATGGATGGGGATGCAGTGACGGAGTTAGGGAAATGAGGTTGGTTTCTGCAGCGTTGAGCTCCAGGGGTTGATGGGATGTCCAGGTGGAGGTGCCCATCAGGCAGTAGGAAGCAGCAGGCAGGCCAGGCGCCGAGCTGCCCAAGATGAGTGCACAGTACCAGGTGCAGACGCGGGCCGGACCCTGATGCACCCCTGCCCTCAGGAGCTCGCGGTTGTTCCTCTTTGGGGTGGTCACAGCCAGGGCAGGACATGGATGGGGCAGCGAGGAAGACAGAGGATGAGAAGACCAAGGACAAAACTCGAGGGAACCCCAGCCCTTACTAGAAGGAGCCAGCAAAGGAGGCTGCGGTTGTGTGGGCAGCCAGGTGGTGCGAGAACCAGGAAGGAGGAGCAGGGAGTGGTCCGCAGCGTCCAGTGTCACCAGAGGCTGGCTGTGGGACCTCAGTCCTCCCGTTGCCCACGTTCCCAGCCTCTGCCCACTGTGCCTTCCTCTCGCACTCTCCCCACGGCCGCCTGAGCAGCACCCTCTCCCCCGGCCCTGCCCCCTCCTCCCGCCTCACGTCCAGCATGCTCACGTCCAGCATCGGCCCTTTGTGTGCCTCCTCAGTCATGCACCGGACCTTCCAGGCAGACCTCTACCTGCTGCGCCTCCGGGCCGCCCGTGCCTATGCGCAGGCCCTCGAGTCCAGCCTGAGCCCCGTGTCTGCGACGGCGCGGGAGCCGCTCAAGCTGCACGCTGTGGTGAGCACCCACGTGGCGGGGGGCATCAGGCCACCTCGGGGCCAGGAGGGCAGAGGTCAGGGCTGTGCGGGCACCCCTCGGCCCAGGAGCGGATCCCAAGGCAACTAGGCCCCGTGCCCCTTCTCACCTTCCCACAGGCCCAGGGCCCAAGGCTCACGTCCTCCCCTGTGAGAGCGCTCTCACCTCTTTCCTGTGCCGCCTCTTCCCCTTGGCTGGCCGCGGAGTGGGGCACGCTCTCCAGCCCCCTTATTCCATGCGGTGCCTCAGACGAGCCCCCAGGCTTGGGGCAGGGCACACAGGTAGTCACCTTGGGCTGTTTCTTCCCAGGAGCCTTGAGGGACTCTTACCGCTGTGGTACAGGGAAGAAACCTGTTCATTTCGGCACCTGCCGGCAGCCCAAGGAGTTGGGACTGCCCGGCACTGGGACGGGGCCATCCTGACACTTACACTGGCACAAGGGGGATGAGGGCCCCTTGTACTCAGACACAAGTGGCCTCAAGGTCGCCAGGGCTCCAGCCGGCTCTGAATGGGTCCCTGAGGTGTGCTGTCTGATCCAATTGGGCTTCTGATATCTCTTTCCTTAAAGAAAGTGGAGAGATACAGAGAGGAAGCGGCTGCAGAGCAGTCGAGGATAAGAGGGGGGAAGGTGAAATCCTAGCAGCCACCAGAGGACGAGAGGAGGAGGTTGGGCCAGGCCCTGCGAAGAGCGGGGTGGGGCAGGGCACGGACACAGGTGGGAGCCAGGGCCGGCTTCCCCAGGCCAACTGTGCCTCCGACCAACTTGCTGAGTGGCCTCGGTCGAGCCCCTTCTCCGCTCTGGGATTTTGCTCATCCCTTGCACACGGAGCCAAGCTTCTGAGCTCCGTGCCTTTTGAGGGGCGGATGGACAGTGCATTAGAGTGGTTCGAGGAAGGTGACTTGAGGGCGCTGATGGGGGAGCGGGCGGGCAGGGCCGGGGTAGGCCGTATTCGGCCCCCAAGGCCACTAGGTCCTACGGGCTTTCTCCCCACCCCACCCTCTGCACAGGTTCAGGGCCTGGGCCCCACCTTTAAGCTCACCCTTCACCTGCAGAACACCTCAACAGCCCGACCCATCCTGGGGCTGCTGGTCTGCTTCCTGTACAACGAGGGGCTCTATGCTCTGCCCCGGGCCTTCTTCCAGGTACTGGACCCACCTTACTGAGACCTGGAGTGAGAAAGGGTGGGCGGGGCCGGATTAGATGTCCGCAGGTCAGAGGTGAGGGAGCTGGCAAGTGGCTACAGCCACAGACCAGACTAGGGTGCAGCAGGGGCCCTGGGGAGAGCCCCCGAGACCTGCCTCAGCTGCTTTTCTCCCAGCCTGTGAGAGGTCTCAGGGAGGCACACCAAAGGTTCTGGGAGAACAGTGAGAGTCCAGGCCTCACCGGTGCTGCTCTCAGAAGCCTGTTGGTGCTCTGGGGTCCCAGAGCCCACCCTGTTTTCTAGCCACTCCTGCAGCAGGAATGGGAGCCCCACAGAGACTCTTCCAGAGTGAAGAGCCTTGTTTCCCCCCAGGTCCAGGTTTGACCCTAAGTTGGAAGGACCAGAAACTGAGAAAGACTTTGGGATGTAAAAGAAATAGCCCTGGACTTGGTTGGAGGTTTAGGTTTAGGGACTTCTCTGGTGGCCTAGTGGGTAAGACTCCACGTTTCCCCTACAGGGGGCACGGGTTCGATCCCTGGTCGGGGAACTAAGATCCCGCCTGCTGTGCGGTGTGGCCAAAAGAAAAAAAAAAAAAAGGTTTAGCTTTAATTAGGGACATGCATGCAGCCCTGCGGCATTCACTCCCCCAACTGAGCCCACATCCTCCTCAAACTGGCTTGTCATCCCAGCCCACCCTGCCAGGGCACACTGAAGTTCAGCTGGGACAACAGGTATGAGAGTGCTTTGGAATCTACCAAACACTGTCTAGGCGTGAGGGCTGACTTCTTTACCTCTTTGTCCCCAAACTTAGGTCCCCTTGCTGGTGCCAGGGCTCAACTACCCCCTGGAGACCTTTGTGGAGAGTCTTAGTGACAAGGGCATCTCAGACATTATCAAGGTAGGTTGCCGGTTGGTACTAGTTGGGGAGGTCAGTGTGAGTGAGTGCGGACAAGGCCCCCGGGTGGCTGCCAGGATGGGGTGGATGTCTGCCCAGTAGAGGCCTCCCAGCCTCCCCCTCCCCTTTGACAGAGCCCTGCACCAGGGCCAATGCAGACCAGACCGTGCTTGGCCTTTGCAGGAGCAGGGGTAAAGGGGGAATGCCCCCTACTACCTGGGGCACCTTCTCCATAGGTGCTGGTGCTCCGAGAAGGCCAGAGCGCACCCCTGCTCAGCGCCCACATCAACATGCCTGTGAGTGAGGGGCTGGCAGCTGCCTGACGCCTGAGCCCGTGTTAAAGCCCCTGTGGAATCAGGACCAGGGAGTTCCAGCCCCTCCCACTGAGCCGGGCAGAGTCCACGGCCCCAGGCCCACTCCAGTGCAGCAGTGTGCTGGGCGACAGCCTCCCTCTCCTCTCCTAGTGCCCCTTTCTCACCACCCTGACCACTGGGTGACCTGTAGCAGCAGGTCAGTGAGTCCCCAGGAGGTTGGGCTCCATCCTGCTCAGGGAAACCCAGGCATTGGCCCTTTGGGCTCTCTCTTCTCCCCACTTTTCCCCAGAAGCCACTCCCAGGTCTGAAGGCAGAATTCTGAAGTGCTCAAGGTGAGATGAGGGCATAGGCCCAGCCTCCTCGTCTGCCGCTTCCCTTAGGCATGTCACTCTGCTGCTGCTGCAGAATTGGCTGGGGCCTTGCCTGAGACAATCAGAGGCTCTTCTTGGGTGAGACTGAGCCCCCTGTTGCTCCCTGGGGTTCCAGAGGCTTGGCTCCTCCCAGCTCAGCTTGCAGACAAAACACATGCTCTGATCTCCCCTCGTGAGCTCAGCAGGGGGCCCCGGGAATAGCTGCCTTCCCACCGGAAGTCTTGGGTTCAGCCAAGGTCTCAGGCCTGTGATGCTCCGTGAAGATCACCAAGGGAGAAGCTGCTGCGGGGGGCAGAGAGCGCCGTGCAGGAGCTAGTGGCCCCAGCCCCCACCAGGCTTCTGAAGACCACACAGCTGCTGCTCCTGACTTGGATGCTCGTGCCCAGAAAGCATCCCAGGAGAGGAAGGCTCAGAGAGACAGAGCAGAGGTGGGGCCGCGGCACACAGGAGGGGCGTCTCTGGGGTCCTGGGGAGGGGCTTTGGGAGGCAGAAGCCTAGAACTGCCAGTCAAGATGCTCTTCTGTGCCCCGGAGCCCAGATCGGTCAGGTGAGTGGCAGGTTCACTGGGCAGTGGCCACAGTGTGAGATTCACTGGAAAGGCATGGACCATAGGTGTTGAGTCAGGTTGAAGACTGAATGAAGGTACATGTTTAGGCCTTAAGCATCAGAGACCCACAGTCTGGGCCCTTGGTGCTTCCTGGAGCCCCCTGGCTAGTCTGCCTGGCCCGCCTCACAGCCTTCTTTTGAGTTAGCGCTACCAGGGCCGCCCTGAGCCATTTGTGAGCCAGGAACCCTACTGCCTGAGGAAGGACCTATATCTTCTGTCTGACCAGGTACAGGCTAGCATGTGGCAGACAGCTCAGGCTTGTGGGAAGTACCCAAATCCCTGTGTGTTTCAGTTTCCCCAAGCGTAAAATGAGGCAGTTTGACCAGATTCAGCTCTAACATCCTAGAGTTGGCAGCCCCTCTAGAGGAAACAAGGAGTCAACTCCAGAAAGTAAGTGCAGGACTAAGTGCAGAGCTTTTGCTCTTGAGACCAAGGGCCCCAAGCCGATTGATTCTGCCGGGCAACAGCCTCTGTGCTGGAGACAGTGAGGGACAGCCCACAGTCACCCCCTGTCCTCCCCAGGGAATGCATTCTGGGGCCAGGTTAAGAGAAGCAAGGGGACTGGACCAGAGAAAGAGCCCCATCCCCCTCCTCTCTGCAGAGTCCAGCCACTCGCAAACAAACCAATTGGATCAGGGTGGTCTAGACTTTCTAGATCGAGCTGACTGAGGCACAGTTGGAATAAGCAGGACATTTCGTCTGGAAATGGAAAGACAGGTAGAGCGAGTGTCGCTGTCAGAGAGATTTCAGCTTAACCTGAAGAGTCTTCTGAGACAGCTTATCAGAGATGGAAGGGCCTGCCCTAGCAGGTATTGGGCCCCTTGTCACTGGAGCTGTGGCACTGGGGCTGGGCCAGATGACCTCACAATCCCTTTCACCCCAGTGAAGTGATGAACTGTGTGAACAAAGAAGTCTGATCTGGGTTCAACTCATAGTTATTCATGATGATGAAAGCGGAGAAACTATTCCTAAGCCCAACCTAACGTGAATTTATATGATATAATACAATGTACCTATTATTAAAAAATATGTGAATTGTACTGGTCTGGACAGTGTAAATAAAGCAATACAAAGCAAGAAACTGTGCATGATACCCCATGCCCTCACCAGTTAGAGCTCCAAGAAACTGTACATTAAGGATGAGGAGAGTGGTGCTGCCTTTTTTTTTTTTAAGTATCTAAAAACATGTACCTACTTGGTACTATGGAATTAGGCAGTTTATAACAAGAAAACAGCCTCTCAGCAATTTCCTGGTCTAGCAGTTAGGACTCGCGCTTTCACTGCAGCGGCCCGTGTTCAATCCCTGGTCAGGGAACTAAGATCCTGCAAGCCTCTCCCCATTCCCCAGTACTGCCCCCATGCTACAGTTCTCTTAGCTATTCTTTAAATATGTTTACGCTTAGACATTATTTCTTGGCTCCCTATCGTAATAGATGAGGCTTATAGCTCTCTTGTGGGAGCACCCTGCCCTCTCCTTTTCTCCCCAGCTTTTAGGTAAATTCATACTCACTGTTTGGATTACTGTGTGAAAGTTATCTACTTATTACAGAGCCAAGAATTGGGCTATAATTAAATTACCTTTTTTGTGTACTTATTTTTCATGGAGTTAATAATTGCCCTGTTTTTTTCATTTGCTTAGTTATACCGATTGCTAATTCTTCCTCCTCCCAGTCCGACGGTTCCTCTTTTTTCTGTACACTTCTGTTCATCCCCCGCCTAAGTGAATGCTGTTGGCTCTCTAGAACTGCAGTGAGCACTTCTCCTGGGAGTTCTGTTTGCCATGTTCTGGGCTAGCTTCCCTAATTCCTGGACCCCCATGTCTTTTTTCATAATTCTTCCATTTTTGGTCAGGGAACTAAGATCCCACATGCTTCATGGCATGGCCAAATAATAATAATTTGAAAAAAACACTTGGGCTTCCCTGGTGGCATAATGGTTAGGAATCTGCCTGCCGATGCAGGGGACACGGGTTCAAGCCTTGATCCGGGAAGATCCCACATGCTGCAGAGCAACTAAGCCCATGTGTCACAACTACTGAGCCTGCACTCTAGAACCCGCGAGCCACAATTACCGAAGCCCGCACACCTAGAGCCCGTGCTCCGCAACAAGAGAAGCCACCGCAATGAGAAGCCCGCACGCTGCAATGAAGAGTAGCCCCCACTCGCCGCAGCTAGAGAAAGCCCGTGGGCAGCAACAAAGACCCAACGCAGCCATAAATAAATAAATGAATAAATAAATAAGCAAACAAATAAATAAATAAATTATTTTAAAAAAAACTTAAGATGTAAGCAAGAGTATATAAAATGAGCAGGCAAACTTGAAAAAGAACCAAACAGAACCTCTAGAAATGAAAAATAAAACATTTGACACATAAAACTCGATGAGTTGTTACAACCACTAAAAACAAACAAAAACCAAAAAAACTTCAATAGATTGGTTTAGCAGTTGATGAAAGACTTAATTGGAAGATAGATTTGTGGAAATTATTCAGAATGCCAGAAACAGAAAATAGGAGCTATTAAGAGACAAGGAGGGGGACTTCCCTGGTGGTCCAGTGGCTAAGACTCTGTGCTAGAACTGATGAAAGACATCAATTCATAGAATCAAGAAACCTAAGGAATCCCATTTAGATAAATACAAAGAAAACCACACTTGGACACATCACAGTAAAATGTAGAATACCAAAGACAAAAAAATCTTAAAAGCAGTTGGAGACAGAAAGTATCTTCAAAGGAACAGTAACAACAAAACAATGAAATAGATGACAGCTGACTTACAGCAACAATAGACACCAGAAGACAGAATAAAATTTTCAGTATATTGACAGGAAATAACTATTAGCCTAGAATTCTACACCCAGCAAAAAAATAACTTAAAAGGGTAAAACACTAGCCAAGATAGGACAACAGCACAAAATAAAGGAGTAGAAATATATCCAAGAACGTTAATTGCAATAGATAAAAATGACTAAATACTGGAACTTCCCTGGCTGGCAGTTCAATGGTTAAGACTGTGCTTCCACTGCAAGGGGCACAGGTTTGATCCCTGGTCAGGGAACTAAGATCCCACATGCTGTGTGGCGTGGCCAAAAAGAATGGACTGTACTTCAGTTATTAGAAGACAAAGATTTAAACAATCCGTCTACAGGCCATTCTTAAGAGGCAGAGAATGAAAGTAAAAGAATCAAAACTCAACATACTTGGAATAGAAGGGAACTTTCTCAGCCTAATAAAAGTCATCTATTAAATAAAAAAACACAGCAAACATATTTTATGGTGAAATATCGAAATCATTCCCTCTATTGTGAGAAACAAGTCAAGGGTAGCCACCCTTTCTTCCACCCAGACAGAGGCAAGAAAAATAAGAGATAGTTCCCCGGTGGTCTAGTGGTTAGGATTCTGGGCTTTCACTGCCACGGCCTGGGTTCAATCCCTAGTCGGGTAACTGAGATCCTGTAAGCCGTGTGGCACAGCCAAAAAAAAAAATTAAAAATAAGAGAGATAAAAATTAAAAAGGAAGAACAAAACTATCTTTTCATAGATATGATTATAAATACAGAAAACCCAGAATTTTCAAGGAAATAAATAAGTTTTAGATTTGCTGGACATAAAATTATTTTCATAAACTATGAATGATAGCATCATGATATCAAATATGTAAGAATAAATCTAACCCAAAAAGGCATGATCTTTATGAGAAAACATACATAACTTTATTGAAAACATTACATGGAGAGATACACCATGTTCACGAACTGGAAAATTCAATTTCATGTGGATGTTGATTTTCCCCAAACTGATCTATAGATTCAGTTGGGTTCCAGTCACAATTTCAAGGGGGGGGGGGTTATTAGTGGAACTTGACAAGCTGATTCTAAAATTTATATGGAAGAGCAAGGGCCAAGTAGATCTTAGGAGATCATACACAGGGGTAGATAAAATGATCAGTGGGACAAGAGAGAAAAATAAATTGTGGTATATTCAATGGATCACTATACAGCAAGGAAAAGGAGCGCTCTACAGCCACACATGTTAATTTGGATAAATCTTAGAAATATTGAAGGAAAAAGCAAATCACAGAAGAATAAACATGGCGTGGCTCCGTTTATATAAAATTCAAAAACATGCAAAACCAGTACAAACATATGTAATAAAATGACAGGGCAAAGCAAGGGGATGGTGAAGACAGCACAATGTTTCCTCTACCAGGGAGGGGCACAGCAGGGACCTCAAAGGAAATAGTATCCATTTCTTAAATGGGGGTGGGGAGGGTGTTGTTTCTATTTTATAAATATTTCCTTATCTTTTCACTATTAAAAAAAAACAACAAGAAAAGATATTCTGGAGGGTGAGGGGTAAAGCAGTAGAGGAAACAGAAGTCTTCCAATGCTTATGTACGGCACAAAGTGATAGGTACACCAAGTTCCTAACAGAGTTAAAAAATAGTAATAGAGCATGCTGTTTAGAAAAACAAAGAAGTCTTAGCAGCTCAAACCTTTGTGGGCATGGGCGGGGCCTGTCAGAAGGGTGGGCTTCTCTGCGGGTTCTCGGAAGGCAAGCCTGCCATGTCACTGAAGGACTACCCCCCTCCCCCAGCAGCACTTGTAGGTTTTCACTTAACTCCATTTTTGGTCCAGTCCCTCACCCCCACCCTCCCCAGGGCCCCCCGAGATGCAAAGCTTCTTCGAAAAGCCCCCGCCTCCACCCCAGCGGGGTAGCGAGGGGTCAGGTGGGTCCTGGGGGGCGGGGCAACCTAGCTGCTTCTCATAGAGACCTTGAATCAGTCCCGGCCCTTCTGTCAGCCCCAAACCTTGCCTTCCACGGTGAATCTCTCCAGGGCTCCTGGGGGTAATCGGGCTGCCTCTTGGCCCCTCCAAGAAGGGAACGCTTAATTTCAACTTCTAATTCTCTGAGAGAGTAAATGAGCCTCTATCCACTTTCCATCTTTCAGAATGTTGTCAGGCTCTTTGGTCTAGTGCTGTCTCCCTCCTATTTTCTTTGTCTTTGTAAATTTACATCATTTTTAATTTCTTTACTATCATTTTAGATTTTAAGAGGAAACAAACTCACATGTTTAAACCTGCCACATTTAACTGGAAATGTCTATTTACTATATTTAAATTTAAATATTAAATTTAAATTTTAAATTTAAATATTTAAATATTTAACAAGTAGCTCCTGAAGCGTCCAGAGAGGAGGAGCTTAACATTCTCAGCACCATCCAGCCAGCACAGATGCTTGAACAGCCCCACCTGATCTCTCTGCCTTGATTTTTTCGGCTGTTCAAGGGTGAAGGAGAAAGCACAAAGGTCTGGGTTCAAATCCGGACTCCTCCATTTACTACCACGTGATCTTATCACATCAACTCTCAGAGCTTTATCACCCACATAATTGCTGCCCAGTGCACCAGGTTAGCTGGAGAGAAGTTCACTGAAATTGTTGCTGTGAAATGTTCCTAACTATAAAGCACTGAACCTGGGGAAGAATTCTGGATTCTCATACCCTGGAACACTACATTCTGCCGTAAGCTGCTGGCCACCCCCCGCCCCAAGGCCGCAGGAGGCAGAGCCCTGGCTGCTCACACCCTCAGGCATTCTGTGGTTCCCAGGCCTGCCAATCAGAGGAACCAAAAACAGCAACCCTGGAAACACTGAAGGTCCAGAAACCCACAGAGACGGAGGGAGTCCAAGAACCAAGTGGGCACTTTATTAACCTGGCAAAGGGGCAGCTGGGCAGGCCGAGCAGCCCCCTGCCAGACCCTTCGCTGTACTCAGGGGCCACTGATAGAGGCAGGGCCGCAGGGCCCAAGCCCTGGACACTAGGAGTCCAAGCTGGGCAAGGGCAAGGCTAAGGGCGGGGCTGGAGTTGCCAAAAGCAGGCATCAAGTACCAGCGTACCAGCCTGCCACCCCTTCTGAGGCTGGGGGTGGGCCTGAAATGAGTTATCTGAGTCCCCTCTCCTGTTCCCCACTCCTTGTACAGCTCAGGCTCTTCCTGGAGTCAGGAAGCCATGAGTCCCACATCAGCTGTGGTCTGGAACGTGATGCCGTCCCCCGGCAACGGGGAGGCCAGGAAGGGCCAGAGCCAGACAAGGACCCAGTGGGGCCCCAGGGCCGCCTGCAGGTTGTGGGAGAGGCCCAGGTCGTAAGAGCGCTGGCCCCGAGCCCACTCCCACGTGGTCTGGCCCCTCAGCAGCAACATCCCATGGAAGAGCAGTCCAGCCCCGCACAACAGTGCACCCGCCACACACGTGTCGGTCACGAAGGCCAGCGCGAACTGCGCCAGAGACACTCTGCCTGCAAGGAGAGAGCAGAGAGGGTCAAGGAGAAGCAGCAGGCCCCAGCCGTCCCAGAGCCCAGCTCCTGCCCTCCTCCCGTCCCCTACTCCACCATGAAGCAGGGCGCATTCCTCCACTCAGCAAACACTGAGTTGTTGCTCCCTGGCCAACCCATGCCGGCTGATGGGAACACACTAGTGAAACGGGCAGACACAGCCCCCTGCCCTAGATGCGACTTTCACTCATGCATCACAAACTTGTGAGCACCTCCTATGAATACCAGGATGAATGGCAGGTAGCATGTCCGACCTCAGGGAGCTCACAGACAGACATTCAAGAGATCATGTCTCAGTTACTTAATTACAGCTGTGATGTGTGTGACAATGCAAAAGTACAGCACCTTGCATCATCTTGACCCACAGAAGGTAGTAAGTATCAGGTGAACTAATGAACTACAAGATGCCATGAAATGTTATGTCAAGCGAGAGAAGGCAGACACAAAAGGTTATGTATCGTATGGTGCCGTTTATATGAAATGTCCCAAACAGACAAATCCATAGAGACAGAAGATTAGTGGTTGCCAGGGGCTGGGGGCACTAGGGGGAAATAGGGAGTGACTGCTTAATGGGTTCTGGGGGCGATGAAAAGGGTCTGGAATTAGACGGTGGTGATGGCTGCACAACACTGCGAATATACTAAACGCAGCTGAACTGTGCACTTGAAAATGGTTAAAATTATGAGTTTCATGTTACGTGAATGTTTTTCCAATAAAAGAAGAGAGCCTACTGGTGGGGAGATGACATGGAAACTTACTAAGAGGCTCAGGGAAATAAACTTCATCTATTTTGACAGGGATATTTTGGGTGATGCCTGAAGGTTAAGGAGGTATTTGCTAAGTGAAGAGGGGAGAACACATTCTGTGTGAAGGTCCTGAGGCAGGATGGAGAGGTGCCTGCGAGACAAGTGAGTGGACAGTTCTGGAAGCTCAGGAGAGAAGCCCAGGCTGGATACGCAGATTTGTGAGCGGTTGGTCCCCGGGCGGTTCCGAGACCCGGCAGAGTGTGTAGGGAGATGAGAATGGCGTCTCGACCTCAGCCCGGAAACCAGGTCCTTAGGGATCAGATATAGGGAAACCAGGAAGGAAGGAGGAAACCCCAAAGTACAAGCCGTCGGGGACGTCAAGCGTAGAGCCCTTTAAGGAGGCTGAAGGCCAGCAGTTTTATGAGGCTGAAAGGTCTCATAAGCAAGAAAAGAACACAGAAGGGTCCTCTGGGTTTTGTGGAGACAGAGGCCTGGGGACTGTGGCAGTCTCGGAGGACGGGTGGGGGCAGAAGCCAGTCTGGAGCAGGTGGAGGAATGGGTGGGAGGCAAGGAAAAGCAGCCTATAGCCCAGGCAAGTCCTTTGACTTGGCTGCTGATGGAAGAGCCCGAAGGCATGAGCTGGAAGAGGAGGACGTGGGGTGAAGAGAGGCTTTGTACCAGCTGGGAAAACCCAAAGGAAGCCAGTGGAGGGAGCCTGGAGTGGCAGGAGGAGAAGCGACCCACGGTGTGAGGGCTCCCAGCAGGGAGGAGGGGTCGGGCACCAGGAGAAGGCGGGGCAGTGAGCTTCTGCCTCCAGGACGGGACAGCCAATTCTGGACGTGCCATCTGATGACTAATTTCCTCTGTGATGTATTTTCAGGAGAGGTTGGGGCTTGGAGGACAGGAAAGTGGGAAGATTTGAGCTGCAGCCATTAGGGGGAGGAAGCTTATGAGAAACCAGGGCAGCCAGGCACCACTGAGGGCCTGTTGAGGTCAGCAGCCATGAACGTGATGTGACACCGACTGCCACATAGTACCAGGCATCTCTGGCAGCTCTCCGCAGCCAAGGGCAGACACAGAGAAGCCAGGAAGGCACAGCGGAAGGAAGACGGAGCAAAAAGTCTTGAGATGAGATGCTGCGGAAGGCTGGTGGAAATGAGGGCGCTACGCTGGACCTGGGGTGGTGAAGGGGGAAGGTGCTGATGGACAGAAAGGTGAGGGCCAGGAGCTCCGGAGGGGGGTCGCGGAGCACAGAATGAGAGATAGACAGGAGAGGCGGTGGGGGCAGAGAGAGGGGTGACATGGGGTGCTCTGGGAGGTGACACATTTTGGATTCTGACACGACTGGGGTGGGGATGTGGGAGTAGGGGAAGGGAGGAGGGGAGGAGAAGGTCACGAAGCTGAGTGACTGGGGCCATTCACCCACGCTTTCAGATACCTATGGCTTCAGCAAGGCCCAGGGCTGAGCGGGAGACGAGGGGCCAGAGCCCAAGTCTTCGGTGACTGCGGGGAGCGAGTGGGAGATTGTGGATGACCGGGGGTTGGGAGCGTGCAGACAGGAGCAGCTGGAGGGCTTGAGTCTCAGTGGAGGCAGGGGGGTCATGAGGAGGGCAGAGGAGGGCTGCTCAGGAAGCCAGTGTGGGCACAGAAAAACCCTGACAGCCCCACTGGGCCTCCCAAGACGCCCCCTGGGCTGCAGGGAGGGGGTCCTGGGGACAGAGCTGGTCTTGGATAGGATGAGACAGAGCCACTATTCAGAGTTGTCAGGGAGTTTAGTAATTGCAGGACAAGGTTACAGAGAGGACCGTGGACAGGTCAGGAGGAAGGAGTCAGGGAAAAGCAAGCCCGAAGCGTTTTGGGGGGCAGAGAACAAAGTATAAAAAACCAGTGGGGGGCTTCCCTGGTGGCGCAGTGGTTGAGAATCTGCCTGCTAATGCAGGGGACACGGGTTCGAGCCCTGGTCTGGGAGGATCCCACATGCCGTGGAGCAACTCGGCTCGTGAGCCACAACTACTGAGCCTGCGCGTCTGGAGCCTGTGCTCCGCAACAAGAGAGGCCACGATAGTGAAAGGCCCGCGCACCATGATGAAGAGTGGCCCTCGCTCGCCGCAACTAGAGAAAGCCCTCGCACAGAAACAAAGACCCAACACAGCAAAAATAAAATAAATAAATAAACTCCTACCCCCAACATCTTCAAAAATATAATAATAATTATTATTATGTTTAAAAAAAAACAACAGTGGGGTTTCTACCTTGGGTGGTGTCAGAAGAAAGTGTCAAACAGAACACAGCCTCTCAATCAGTCTCCTGATTCAAAACATCCCCTCCCCACTTCCAAAGACTGGACCTTCCCCTGCCTGTAACTTTCACTGGCTCCCCACTGCCCAGTCAAGTAAGGACCAACTCCTCACACTCCATTCAAGGCCCTCCACCATCCAGTCCTCACTTACTGCCCTAGCCTTAATTCTCACAATTCCCACCAAATGCCTTCACTACTCCGTGCCCAACCTCCAAGCCTTTGTTCACACTGCTCCCCTAGCTCCGAATGCCCCCCACTTAGAATGCTCTCTCACCGTCCCATCCCCCTCTAGGTGAACTCCCACTAGTCTTTCCTCCCCTGAGTCTCTCAGACAGAACCCTGTACCTATGCTGAGGCCCTGTATTTTACCAGACAGCACACCCAAGTGAATACCAGGCTCCCTTCACCTCCCGCAATTGACGTGGGGACCAGGTCCCCAGGGCGCTGCCTGGAGAACCAGGCGGAAATCCCATCGCCTACCAGAATGGGCCTCTGCCTCTCTGTGGAGGCCTCCCCGGCCCCCCACCTGTGAGCAGCATGAGCCAGGGCAGCAGGAGGAGGGCGGCGGTGTGGAGGGGTGTGTGGGCTCGCAGCAGGGCCAACAGGGCAGGGACCAGCAGCACAGAGACGTGCAGCAGGACGCCTGCGGCGTGAAGCAGCAGACACAGGAAGGGCCGGTAGTTGTGGAAGCCCACGCAGCGGCCCAGCAGGCGGCAGTGGTGGTCCCGGCGAAGGATGCAGATGCGGCAGGCAGAGCAATGCCCGCTGCGCGGTGGCACCTGGCTTTGGCACTGGTAGCAGTAACTGCAGGGAAGGAACCACAGGGTCAGTTCCCCCAGCAGCTCTGAGTGCCCCATTTCATGCCCGGTCAGCCCCTGAGCCCATCCTGGGGAAGCAGGCACAGCCCCTGCCCTCTCTAAGCTTCAGGTTCTTCACAGGTAAATGCAGGCTAAACACCACTTCCCAGGCCCTTCCATTCCCGGCACAGCAGGTCTGAGGGCTCTTCCAGCTCTGAGAGCCCCAGTCCTGAGGCCTTTCTCTGGTCTCTAACATCTGGAAGCAAACTTCTCCTGTCCTCCACTGTTACCACCTCCGTCCAAGTCACCATGAGCTCCCCCCTGGATTATTGCAACAGCCTCTTGCCTGGCTTCCCTGACTCCACCTTTGTCCCAACTGGTGTAGTCTCACCCCAGCAGCCAGACTGATCCTTTTAAAATCTAAGTCAGGGGAACTCCCTGGAGGTCCAGTGCTTAGGACTCCGCGCTTTCACTGCCGAGGGCCCGGGTTTGATCCCTGGCACGGCCAAGAAAAAAATAAATCAAGTAAATAAAATCTAAGTCATGTCCCTCCTCTGCTCAAAACCCTCCAATGGCTCTCCGTTTCACTTCTAGTAAAAAGCAAAGTCTTCGAGGTCTTACAAGGTCTTTATGTCTCTGACTTCTCCCCCCTCACTCCACTTTGGCCACACTTGCTGTTCCTGGAACATGCTGGGCAAACAAATGCCTCAGAGTCTTTGCATCAACTGTTCCCTCTGCCTGGAACGTTCTTCCCCCAGATGACTGTGGCTAACTCTCCCCCCTCCAAGTCTTTGCTCAAATGCCACCTTCTCAATGAGGCCTACCTTGACCACCCTATTTCAAACTGCAATTTGAGTCTCCTTTATCCTGCTCTTTCTGTTTCCTTACCACCAACACCTTCTAACATTCTACATTATTTTCTGATTTATTACGCCTAAAGTTTATCATCTGCCCCCTCCCTGAAATCAGGAATATGTTTTATTGTACCTCCAGTGCCTGGAATAGTACCTTGCACGTAGTAGGTACTCAAATATTTGTAAGTGGATGAATGATACTCCTTCTGCCGTCTGGTTCAAGCGGATCTTACTGTAAACTGGTTCTAACATCTTCAGGTCCTGAGGCCCTCCCCCTGCCCAAAGCTCCCGCTTCTCCCCCCGCCAGATCCCGTGCCCCACTCACGCCCAGCCCTGGCCCAGACCACGGCCGGCCAGCATCACACCCCGGATGCTGGGGTCCGAGCGCAGGAAGAGCCCCACGTTGCCCAGTAGATTGAGCAGCTGAAAGGTTGCCAGCGCAAGCTGCAAGGTCCGGGCCAAGGGTCCCAGTGGGGGCGGCCCGGGACCCAGTACCAGCACGTAGGCCAGCTCCAGGCCCACGGCCGCGGCCCACAGCGCGGTGAGCACAAGAGGAAGCCGCGCGGACGCCGCCTCCGCGCTCCCCACAGCCCTGGGCTGCCCCATGGCCTGGACCCACTAGCGGTCGGATCCCGGGTACCCCTCCGCTTCCGTATTGGGGCGGGGAGAGTGGCAAACGGATGTCTGCTACGACCAATAGGAGCTCTGAAGGGGGTGAGCGAGCGTTGAGGTTCACGGGGAGGGCCCGCAGATACGGAGATGTGATTGAACGGCCGAACGAGCCAAAGAGATGCTTGGAATCTCGTTGGCGCTAGAGCCGGTAGGGCAGCGCGGTTACAGCCCACCCGCGCAGGCCCCGCCCCTCCCGCAGACGCTCCTCACGCTGGTCCCGCTGGCCCACACTCCGGGAGGATTGAGTTGCAGTTTGGGTGCTGTTGGTGTTTCGCGGCTCAGCACATTCCCCCTCTCCCTCTAGTCGCCCCGATATTAATAGCCCTGTTTCGGCCCATCCAGCTGGCTTGGAGCCCCTCCCCATGCTCTAGTGTCTCCCTTCATCACCCCAGAAAACATTCAAAACAGCTCGGCGCCTCGGTGTTTCTGACTGTGAAATGGGAATAGTGCTCCCTGTTTCCCACCAGCGCGACGCAGGAAAAGGGTCATGAGGCCCAAAAGGTAGCTTCTAGAGCAGTGTGCAGCCACTATTATCGTCATCTTCGTTGTACATGTGAGGAAACAGACTCAGAGAGGCCCCGTGGCTTTCGCAAGAGTCACACAGCGCCCAAGCTGCGGAGCCGGAACGCGAACCCCGGATCTCCGTCACGGGGTACATCCCAGTGCCCCCAAATTCTGCAGTCTCCTAGCCTCAGGACAACCTGTTGCCTGGTCCCGACCCGAGTGGCCTCGCCCCCATCCGGCCCCTCCCTTCTCTCCCATATTTAGCAGGAATCCGATCCGGGGCTGGGCCGGGTGCTACTTAACGCGGCCCCCGTGTTCTGGAGCGCGCCGAACGGAGCGGAGCCAGGAGCACGAGCGAGATGATGATGGTTATGCAGCCCGAGGGTCTGGGGACCCGGGAGGGGCCCTTCGCGGGCGGCGGCGGCAGGGGCGGCGAGTACATGGAACAGGAGGAGGACTGGGACCGCGACCTGCTGCTGGACCCGGCCTGGGAGAAGCAGCAGCGGAAAGTGAGTGCTAGCCCATTTCCTGATGGCAAAACTGAGGCCTAAGAAGCCAGACGGTTTGTCCTTGGCATCTCAGCAGATCAGGGGCAGAGCCTGTCTTAACCCTCAGTGCCACTTCCTCGCCCAGGCTCTGACCATCAGTCCTCTGCTGTCCCCCAGGGCCCGAAGAGAGGGCTGGAGACCCTCACGAGGGGTTTAGGAGGACAAAAAGAGTTTCAGGGGTCCCCACCCCACAGGGTTCATTCCCCTGGGCCCACTGCTCCACTTCTGCTAAGGAATATGGTTTGGGCAAAGCCCGGGAGATCCAAGTTCAGGGTGTGGGTGGGGTTGGGAAGAATGATCTTTGTCTCCACAACCCCACTCTCTAGTGAAATATTCCCAGACCCCACCTGCGGACTTGCAGCCAGGCAGCTAGAGGACTTGGGAGTGTGGGGAAGGGGTAACCGTCGCAGACCCCTTCCCCACCCTCTCTATGTTCTCTCCAGCATGGTGTCCGTGGTCACTCTATCCCAACTGTTAAATGAGGAAACTGGGGCTGAGATAGGAGCCAAAACATATGCTGTCAGAAAACAGGACGCCCCGCAACCTGAGGGTTTTTGCCCGTTGCTTGCCCCACCCCCATTCTTTCCCAAGATACCCCTCCTTACCCCAGGGGCCCTAAATCTGCTGAAAAGGCCACAAGGTCGGGGAGGAGGGGAGCCCTGGGTTCCCTTTCAGGTAGGTAACCTGACTCTCTGGCCAGATAGACACTTCGTGCTGAGGCAGCACCTTGGAGAGCTGAGAGGGGCACATGGGCAGCTGCTGCCCAGGCCCAGCCTTGTAAGGCACTCGGGCCTCCCCCCCCCCCCGATCTATTTTCACTCGCAGACTTTCCCAAGTGGAGGGGGCAGGACACCTGGGGACCCAAAAGAGAAAATGATCCAGGCTGGAGTGAGGAAACTTTGGGGAGTGTGGCAGGACAGCGGTAGGAGTGTACCACGAGGTCATTAGACTCTGCTCAGCACTTGCCAACAGTGTATGAGTCCAGGAAAGGGCAGGGGAACAGGGGTGTTTGGTGGAATTTGCAGGATCTGAGAATCCCAGAATTTAGAATCAGAGCATTTCCTCTGGGTTAGTTGATAGGAGATGACCCCAGGGGCTGGGAGGCTCAGCTGACTCGGCTAGGGTGCCCAGGGTGACACGCCTCCCCCCAGGCTCCTTCTGCACCTGTCTCCAAGCAGGGCTGTGGTCCTTGGGTCCAGCAATCTCCCAGTGATGTCATCCCTGCCCCTGGCTCCAGCTGCCATCTGCTCTGCAACAACTCCTATCCCCCCCCACCCCCCCACCCAGGCCTCTCCCAGATCCAGGTCCACATGCCCCTCATAAGATACAGGCTAGTCTGTAACTTGCTTTCATCACTTAAAATATCAGGAGCATCCTTCCAACCCAACTTACAGCCACCCACCTCACTGACTCATTCAATGATTGCACAGAGTAGACGCTCTGTAAATTCATCAGCACCCCCTGGAGCTGGACATTCCGGTTGTTTCTCATCTAACATTGTTTATTACAATGTAATGAACATCTCTGTGCTCAGCTTTGGTCCCACCCCCATGCCTACTTCTCCTCCATGTCTTGAAGCCCTCCTGCCTCCCCCACCTGATAACCGAGTCCTCTTCATTCAACCTCATTGCAAACATTCATTCATTGTTTCTTAGGGAGGTCCTAGTATGTGCCAGCCACTGTTTTAGGTGCCAGCAATTCAGCAGGGGACAAAATTAAAGACACCGCCTCGGGGAGCTTATATTCTAGCAAGGACAAATGTTTTCATCTCATCCACTTGAGCCTGCCCTGTCCCACTCACTGACACCTTTCCTCCCTCACCCTGGTCTCAGTCGGCACCTCCTCACTTCTCCCTTCTGCTCTGCGAAGCCATTTGTCTCCCCTCTGCAACCAGAATGAACTTTCTAAAACACAGTGCTGCCCCTCCCTGTCCTGTGCCTGAAAGCTTCCCTTGTTGCCCTCAAGATCAAGTTCAGACTCCCTGGCTTAGCACTCAAGATCGTGCGTGACCTGGCCTCTGCCGCCCCTCCGGCCTGCCTCTCACCACGTATACCCCAACACCCCCAGAGCAGTGCCCAGATAGCTGTAGCTCCGCAAACCTAGTAACTGTTTCTCATCGCCAAGCACTTGCCCGTGTGGCTGCCCCTGCCTGGAATGCCCTTGCCTGCCCTTCCCTGCCTGAGTAACTCCTGCTCTTCCATCACAGTTCTGATCAATTATTAACCTTCCCCAAGAGGTCCCCCACTTGATATGAAGAACTCCTCCCCTAGTCTCCCCAATACTAGTCTCTCCCAGCACTTCTCAGACCAACAGGACTCTTTGACTGACTGTGAGTTCCTTTAGGGCAAGGAGCAAATCTCATTAAAAGTCATGTTTGTCAAATGAAAAATGCCCCTTCCTCCACCACGGAGGCCTCACCCAGTCCTGCCTTTCCTCCTGCCCTATCTCGACCCAGCACCCACTTACACAGCGGAGGGAAAGAATTCCAAATGATTTCCAGGGCCACCTCCCTGGAGTATCTGCTTTGCGGTGGTGGCGGGATGCTCTCAATTCCAGAATCCTGCAAGGTCAGGGGAAGAAGGACCTGAGACATCACTGAGTCTGAACCCTTAATTGTGCAAATGGAGAGACTGAGCCCAAGAGAGGTCAAGGGGCACATCCCAGGTCTCAGAGACTGAGTAGCTCAGCTGGGATTGGAGCCCAAGTATGGATTCCACCAAGGACTGCTGATGGCAGAATCCAGGGCCTCGAGGCTTGGTAGGTTGGTAGAAACTTGTGCACTAGGTCACTGCCATCCCCCAAAGACACGCAGCCATATACCACCCCTCCCATCTCAGACAGAGGCTGAGGCGGAAGCACGCTCTGGCCGGCGAGGGAGGGCAGTCTCCTCCAGAAACTGGGTCAGGCTGGGCCTGAGTGTCCAGCTGATCCTCTACAGCCTGCAGAAAGCTCTTGCAGCCTCATGGTCTGCTTGAAGGCCAGTTCACAGCAGCCTTAAGAGATCGGTGAGCCTGAGATAATAAAAACACAGGTGCAAAAAAAAAAAAAAAACACAGGTGCACAGTCCCTCAGAGCCATCTGTGCTTCAACACAGAATTTTTCAGATTTGAGGCAGTATCACCCTGCACTGACTCTTGTGCCTCAGAGAGCCCCACACTTTGGAGTGTCTGCTTTACAGGTTTCTAATTCCCCCTTCAGTGCTTGTTGTGCCGGCAGTGAGGCACCCCAAGTCCAAACTGGGACCTGAATGGGCCCCAGACCCCATTTCTCCTTTTCCAGGAGAATTAAATCTCAGAGAGGGAAAGGGGCTGGCCCCAGATGCACAGCAAGTCAGTGGCTGAGCCGGTACTTGAATCCAGGGCCTTGGGCTCTGAGATCTGCCCTGACAGAGGAGCCAGGGCGCTGTCCTCAGCACTAGGGTCTGAGCACTGTCCTCTGCCCCCAGACCTTCACTGCCTGGTGCAACTCGCACCTGCGCAAGGCTGGCACCCAGATCGAGAACATCGAGGAGGATTTCCGCAATGGCCTCAAACTCATGTTGCTCCTGGAGGTCATTTCAGGTGAGGGGTGCAAATCAGTGCACAGGGACCCCAGGACACAGGGGGAAACCCAGAGAGCTGGGGGAGTAGTGGCATCAGAGTGCCAGAGGGGGATTGCTGAGGGAGGGGGAAGTTTGAGGACCATGTCTTCAGCTTCCTCTCATGACCTTTGACCCTTGACCTCTCCCCTCACACCCAGGAGAGAGGCTGCCCAGGCCAGACAAAGGCAAGATGCGCTTCCACAAGATCGCCAATGTCAACAAGGCCCTGGACTTCATTGCCAGCAAGGGGGTGAAGCTGGTGTCCATCGGTGCCGAAGGTGAGGCGGTGGCAGGAGGGGGCCTGGGCAGGGGCCGGGGGTGCGGTCCCTCATCTCAACAATGGGGATAACCATCCGTGCCTCGCAGGAGGGACTGTCCGGAGCGAAGGTACCCAAGGTGCCAGCGCAGGACCTGGCGCCCAGTAGGTGTTCAGTGAATCATTTTGAAGGAAAATGATTGAGCACCTACCTACTAGGTGCCGGCCCTGGGATGGGGACAAGGGCCGGAGGGCGGAGCAGGGGGAGGGCAGCCAAGGCCTCAAGTGCCAGGTGGAGTGTGTCTCCACCCCCCCATCCTGCAGAGATTGTCGACGGGAACCTGAAGATGACCCTGGGCATGATCTGGACCATCATCCTTCGCTTCGCCATCCAGGACATCTCCGTGGAAGGTGAGCGGCAAGGAGGCAGGTAGGGTGAGAGGGCTGGCCCAAAGCCCTCCCCAACCAACACTCACCCCCGTCCCCGCCCAGAAACCTCGGCCAAGGAGGGCTTGCTCCTGTGGTGTCAGCGGAAGACAGCGCCATACCGCAACGTCAATGTGCAGAACTTCCACACCAGGTCCGTCTGTCCATCAGCGTGTGGGGCCTCAGCCGGGCTCTGGGCCCTGGCATAAGCCACAGGGCAGGAGAGGTCACAGCCAACTTCCTGCAACAGTGTCTGAAAATAGGAGGACTCGGTCAATGTTGAATCGAATCCAGGAGGGCAAGGGGAAATTCCTGGAGGAGGGAGCACAGGAGACATCGCGGGAAGGGTGTTCCAGCCAGAGGGAACCTTGTGAGCAAAGACCTGGAGACCAAAAACATCTAGAAATTGGTGTAGCTTAAGCACAAGGATGTGAAGGAACCATGATGAGCTTGGAGGAAGCGGTCCCAGGTTGGCAATCAAGGGCCTTAAATGCCAAGCCAAGGAGTTTGGACTTTACTCCATTTTACAGATGAGGCCGTTCTGATAGGGGTGCTCCTGGGACGAGGGTAGGACAGGGCTGCAGCTTGAACCCAGGCCTGACGCCCACACCCCCCTTCTCTCTGTGCAGCTGGAAGGATGGCCTGGCCCTCTGTGCTCTCATCCACCGGCACCGCCCCGACCTCATTGACTACGCCAAACTGCGCAAGGTAGGCCTCCGCCACCCGCAGCCCCGACTCCCCAGTCTCTGCTCTCAGCTGACCTTTCACCTCTCCCCCCCAACCCCGCACACCATCTAGGATGACCCCATCGGCAACCTGAACACTGCCTTCGAGGTGGCAGAGAAGTACCTGGACATCCCCAAGATGTTGGATGCAGAAGGTGAGAGTAAGCCTCGCCTGGGCGAGGACTCCCCTTACGCACCAGTCGGCACGGTCCTACCTCCACACCTTTGTCCCTGCTCCTCCCTCCTCCTGCAATGCTCTGCCCCTCACCCTGCTCCCTGGGCAGAATCCTCCCTGCCAACAGGCCCCCTTCTCCAGGAGCCCGTGTCCGGTCCCCATCCCTCTCCACCCAGTGGAACCAGGCTCTGCCGCCTCTGCCTTATGTAATGGCTCCATCTTCTACCCCATATCCCAGTAACCTGGGTCACCTGGCGGCATGACGGTCACCCATCCTGGGAGCTGCTCTCCGGTGGGTCCTGCCTCTTGTCCCTGGGCCCGTAAAGGCGTTAGTCAGTTGAACCAGCAAACATTTTCTTTGCACCTACTGTGCCTGGTACCCTGGATGTGAACTTAGGAGAAAGACAGACAGGCAGACAGACCAAGGTATGGGATGGTTAGAGACACCAGGCAGTGCGGACTGGCGCCTCATCAGGGCTACAGTGTCTGCTCACTCACCCACACCCTCATGCTCTCCTCACCCCACAGCGGGGGAGGTTGCTAGGCCCTGGGGTGGTCCGAGAGGACTCCAGGGAAGAGCTGGGTTTGGAGCACCGGGCAGCTAGTGGCCATGACTAGATGTCTGTGCACCCTACCGTCCTGAGGGAACTCTCTGCCTGGGTGGGGACAGGAGCCCACTCCCCACCCCTGGCTTCGGCCAGTCAACACCTCGCTGCCATCCCGCAGACATCGTGAACACCCCGAAGCCCGATGAGAAGGCCGTCATGACCTACGTTTCCTGCTTCTACCACGCCTTCGCGGGGGCGGAGCAGGTAGGGGCTCAGCTGCTGCTGCCTGGGCTGGGCGTGTGGGCCCAGGGGCCCAAGCTTGGCGGCATCTCCACGTTTGGAGGTGCCAGGCCCCATGTGGGTGGGAGTGCCACTGTCCCAGCCGCACATACTCGATCCTTGGGGGAGCTCAGGTGCAGAGGCTTCTGGCCTGGGAGCCCATCCTTACCCTACAAGATGTGCCCCCTCATCCTCTCCTCTGTTGCATGGGCCCAGGTTTGAAGGGTTTACAGAGGGAGGCTGGGTCGGGGGTGTCTGTGGCAGCTTGCTCTAACGCCAGCCCTTCCGCCCACTCCCACCACAGGCAGAGACAGCCGCCAACAGGATCTGCAAGGTGCTGGCCGTGAACCAGGAGAACGAGAAGCTGATGGAGGAGTACGAGAAGCTGGCCAGTGAGGTGAGGCGGGGGCTGAGAGGACCTCCCCCTCTCCCCTACCTGTGCTCTCCCAACCCAGCTGAGCCCTGGACTGGACCTGCAGAGCCTACCTCTCCTCAGAGTAGCCGTGGCCTCTCCCAGCCTCCTCCTGCCATCTCTACCCACCCCCGGCCCCCTTCCGCCCACCCAGGCTCCTGTCATCCACTCATCATCCATCCAGTTACTCGTTCATTTCTCCATTCACTCATCTTTAGGCAGTCTCCTGGCCCTTTGTGCTTTGCCGACCTACACTGGTCCCTGGACTCAGAAGTTAACCGTCCTGCTCCTGCCCTGACGAGCGGGGACCCCCACTCTGCTTGAGGCCCGGCCTTCAGGCCACAGCTTGGGTGTGGGTGGAGAGGGGTGGGCGAGGTGAGCAGGCCCACTCAGCGCTCTCTGCTCTGCCCCTGCCTGGCCCTGCAGCTGCTGGAATGGATCCGCCGCACCGTGCCGTGGCTGGAGAACCGCACGGGCGAGCCCAGCAAGAACACCATGCAGCGCAAGCTGGAGGACTTCCGGGACTACCGGCGCCTGCACAAGCCGCCCCGCGTGCAGGAGAAGTGCCAGCTGGAGATCAACTTCAACACATTGCAAACCAAGCTGCGGCTGAGCCACCGGCCCGCCTTCATGCCATCTGAGGGCAAGCTGGTCTCGGTGAGCCAGGCCAGGGGAGGTGGTGACCCCGGCCCTGCCCACATCCTCCGGGTGACCTTGGACTCTCTGTCCCCGTCTGTATAACGGGTGAACTGTGATGGCGGGCACCTCTGCCTGCCCCATAGGACATAGCCAACGCATGGCGGGGGCTGGAGCAAGCGGAGAAGGGCTATGAGGACTGGCTGCTCTCGGAGATCCGGCGCCTGGAGCGGCTGCAGCACCTGGCAGAGAAGTTCCAGCAGAAGGCCTCCCTGCATGAAGCCTGGACCCGGGGTAGGTACCTCTGGGGCCTGATTCTGTCCTGGTGTTCTGCAAGGAAGCTGGAGATCTGTTTTCTAGTCCCACCCTGACTTGCTGTGCAGTCAAGTCACTGCCCCTTTTGGGGCCACAGTTTCTTTATCTGTAAACTCAGGCCCCTAACTTTCTCCTGGCTCTGGTCTTCTGTAGGTCTGCTCTGATTAATTTGTCATTTAGCACTTTATTTGTGTATGTGGCAGGTGTCCAAAGGTGAGTCCCCCCACTAACATCACTTACATTATACCCAAAGTATACTGATGCCAAAATATTGCATGAATCAAATATATCACTGGGTGCAAACATTCGCTCTGTATTCTATCAAGGATTTTAATCCTATAACTGAATGAGTCCTGCTGAAAAAAATAATGAACGCTAATAATGGATTATGGACATATTGGATAGCAGTGGTTTGACAGAATAATTCCTTAAATATACGGCCATTTATGTGATCCTGACAGGTCTTTGAACTTCTAAACCTCAGTTACCTTCTCTGCAAAATGCAGAGGCACTCAATAAATGGTTGCTGCTGCAATTACTGTGACTGTGGTCTTATCTGCATAATTATGGTAACTGTCATTCTCAAAGCACTTTTACATTCATTATTCATTCATCTAACAAATATTCATAGAGAGTCTACCAAGTGCCGGGCACTGGGTAAGCAAAGGAAAATGGATCAAGGGCTCACTGGGTTCACAGAGTCATTGGAAAGCACTTTGCGATCGAATAATACCAAAAGTGTACCAAGGGCCACCCCAAATCGTGCAGGGTCAAGGGACCCTGACATCACTCACAGGCCATGCCCTGGAACAGGAGCTTCACTTAACTTTATCATACTAGTGTCTCAGAGCAAACCCCGAGGGTAGGCTGGGCAGGTGTGATCACCTACATTTCACAGATGAGGACCCTCCATGGTCACACAGCCCGGCTTGGACCCCCTGCTCCTGTCGCAGCTGCTGCTTGGTGACCTGAGCCGGGCCTCTCTCCGAGCAGGGAAGGAGGAGATGCTGAGCCAGCGGGACTATGAGTCGGCTTCGCTGCAGGAGGTGCGGGCGCTGCTGCGGCGCCACGAGGCCTTTGAGAGCGACCTGGCGGCGCACCAGGACCGCGTGGAGCACGTCGCTGCGCTGGCCCAGGAGCTCAAGTAGGCGCGGATTGCTGAGGGGCAGCCCGGGGTGACCACGCCCCTACCTGGCCCCACCCCCTCTCCCCGCTCCCATAGCCCTCCAGACCTTTTGCTTTCCCTGGTTTGGTAACCCTGCCTTGGCACCCATGTCCTTCCCCGTCACCACTTACTCTGCCCTCCTCCTGTAACCCTCTCCCCATCTCCGGAGCTCGCTCTGCTACCCACGTTCTTCCCACACTGGCGCTCGACCTGCCCCCAAACCTGGCGGCTCCCTTCAGCTTCAGGCAGGCCCAATCCTCACCAGCAGCCTGGGCCTTGTGCCACCTCTTGGAAACCGGCCCCCGAAACTCCAGGCCCTGCCCCTCCACCCAAGCTCCTCCAGGGACTGGAGCTGAGGACTCCCTTCTCCCGGGAATGCGCTGGGAAGCCCCTGCGCTAGGAAAGCCCCGCTTCGCCCCCACCTCCCCTGGCTCCCTTATGCCTTCACCACCACTGTGCCCAGGTTCCAGCCCCTGGAGGGGAGTCAGGAAGAAATCTGGGCTGGAGTCTGGCCCCAAAGTTGCCCCCCTTCCCGCCCCCAGTGAGCTAGACTACCACGAGGCGGCCTCGGTGAACAGCCGCTGCCAGGCCATCTGCGACCAGTGGGACAACCTGGGCACGTTGACCCAGAAGAGGCGGGATGCGCTAGAGGTGAGGCTGGGGGCCAGGGAGGTGGAGGCTGGACACTGGAGGAGGTGAGAGGGCCTGCTGGGCAGGCTGCTGACTGGCCATCCCTGTGGCCCCTAGCGGATGGAGAAGCTCCTAGAGACCATCGACCAGCTGCAGCTGGAGTTTGCCAGGCGTGTAGCGCCCTTCAACAACTGGCTGGATGGCGCTGTGGAGGACCTGCAGGATGTGTGGCTGGTGCACTCAGTGGAGGAGACCCAGGTGGGCGCAGGGGTTCCAGGTGTGGGGCAGTTGGAGGGGATGACAGGGAAGCGGCCTGTTTCTGTCAGCCACCCCTTTGGGCTCCTGGGAAATGGGGGGGCCAGAGAAAAACACCAGTTCCCGAGTGCTGGGAGACAGAAGGCCTGGGTTCTCCTGCCAGTGCTGCCCTGGCCCCACTGGATGGCCCGGAGCACGCTGCTGCCCTTTGTTGCTGCAGGAAGTGGGGGCGCTGGTTGATGCTTCCTGCCTGCTCTCCCCAGAGCCTGGTGACAGCACACGAGCAGTTCAAGGCGACATTACCCGAGGCCGACCGAGAGAGGGGAGCCATCCTGGGCATCCAGGGTGAGATCCAGAAGATCTGCCAAACATATGGGCTGCGGCCCAGCTCCACCAACCCCTACATCGCCCTCAGCCCGCAGGACATCAACACCAAGTGGGACACGGTCAGTGCCGCCTGTGGCCTTTCCCTGCCTCCCCTCGCTCAGATGCATTCTAACCACCCTGATCTGTAAAATGGCCGTAGCAGCAGCATTTTCCTGTGAGGTGTGATTTTTTCTTTCTTTTTTTTTGGCTGTGGTGGGTCTTTGTTGCTGCACGCGGGCTTTCTCTAGTTGCAGCGAGCAGGGGCTGCTCTTCGTTGTGGTGCACAGGCTTCTCATTGAGGCGGCTTCTCTTGTTGTGGAGCGCGGGCTCTAGGCACGCGGGCTTCAGTAGTTGTGGCTCGCGGGCTCTAGAGCGCAGGCTCAGTAGCTGTGGTGCACATGGGCTTAGTTGCTCCGCGGCATGTGTGATTTTCCCGGACCAGGGCTCGAACCCGTGTCCCTTGCATCGGCAGGCAGATTCTTAACCACTACGCCACCAGGGAAGCCCCTGGCAGGCCTGATTGAAGCAGACTTAGATCTGGTGTGTGGACATCCTTTATAAAACAATCTAAGTTCATTAAGAATGATGTCATGGGCCCCATTTTGCAGACGAGGAAACGAGCCTAGAGAGGCTGAGTACTCAGAGCTTGGCCCCCACAGAGCCCTGAGGCCTTGGCTCAGAGCGGCGGGAGCAGTGTGAGGGGCTGGAGCCCATCTCCCACTCCCAGAGCTGCCCCTGGCACAACCAGCCTCCCTCCCAGGTCCGAAAGCTGGTACCCAGCCGTGACCAGACGCTGCAGGAAGAGCTGACAAGGCAACAGGTGAACGAGAGGCTCCGGCGGCAGTTTGCAGCCCAGGCCAATGCCGTCGGGCCCTGGATCCAGGGGAAGGTGGAGGTAAGGCTGGGATCATGGAGCCAGCCCGGGAGAGTAGGGCCAGGGCTGGGCCACCGGGAGCTGGGAGCCTTCATTCTGCCTGGCTTCCCCTACAGGAAGTGGGGCGCCTGGCAGCGGGAATGGCCGGCTCTCTGGAGGAGCAGATGGCGGGGCTGCGGCAGCAGGAGCAGAACATCATCAACTACAAGAGCAACATCGACCAGCTGGAGGGTGACCACCAGCTGCTGCAGGAGAACCTGGTGTTCGACAATAAGCACACCGTCTACAGCATGGAGGTGGGATAACACCCGCTCAGGACAGAGGGGAGGCAGCACTGGCTGGGGAAGCCTGGGGCGGCCACAGCTGGACACAGCACATCTGCCCCAGGGGTTCCCCAGTTCAGCGTGGCCAGGTCCCCCAAAGTACTTGTGGGGATACTGAGACCCAGCGAGTGAAAGTGACCTGGCCAGTCACAGAGCAGTCTAAACCCAGGCCTGGATTGGCCATGGCTGGTTGATCAATACATAATACATAATAAATCATCAAACTTTAAGGCAGGAAGGGCCACTGGACGTCACTCTGTGGAACCTCCAGATGGGGACAGAGGCCCAGCAAGGGGGAGGACTTGCCCAGGGTCAATACAGTGAATTGGGGGTGGAGCCAGACCTAGTGGCCAGGCACTGGCCACCCACTGACCCAGCCTGTTTTCTGCTTTCCCAGCACATCCGTGTGGGCTGGGAGCAGCTGCTCACCTCCATTGCCCGCACCATCAACGAGGTGGAGAACCAGATACTGACCCGAGATGCCAAGGGCCTGAGCCAGGAGCAGCTCAACGAGTTCCGGGCGTCCTTCAACCACTTTGACCGGGTCAGCAGGGGCTTAGCCCTGTGCGGTGGTGGACTTAGGGGCAGCGGGGGGGGGGGGGGCGGGTGTTGGGGACTGAGCCTGACATCTGCTCCCTCACTACAGAAGCGGAATGGCATGATGGAGCCCGACGACTTCCGGGCCTGCCTCATCTCCATGGGCTACGACCTGGTGAGTGTCCCCCAGCCGCGTCCCAGCCGTCCCACCTGTGCCTGTGTCCCTCCCACCTCACACACGACCTCATTTCCTCCTCACCCATCCGCTGGGGCTGGGGAGAATTACCCCATTTCACACAGGGGCTAACAAAGGCTCAGAGAGGTAAATTAACTTGCCCAAAGACACTAGATTTGGACCTTGTTCTGTGTGACTCCAAAGCCTGAGCTTGCGACGTTTCTACATCACAGAAACAGCACTACAGAGGCCCAGGAAAAGGTCAGGACCGACGGGCAGCAGGAAGCACTGCCGCGGGCAGGAAGCGAGCACAGCCTAGCAGAAAGGATTTCCCAGACCTAGAGCTAAGGCTGCAGCGGATGGTCTATGGAGAAAGGGGGCACCTTGTCACTGGAGCTGTCAGGCCAGGGGGACACTGGGAGCCCTCCTGGCTTAAGCACCCCCGGGCACGGTGCCCGGCCTCTAACCCTGCAGGGGGAAGTGGAGTTTGCTCGAATCATGACCATGGTGGACCCCAACGCAGCCGGGGTCGTGACCTTCCAGGCCTTCATCGACTTCATGACCCGAGAGACAGCCGAGACCGACACGGCTGAGCAGGTTGTGGCCTCGTTCAAGATCCTGGCGGGAGACAAGGTGAGTCCCTGGTGGTGCAGGGAGCTGGCGGGCGGGGGCAGGGAACAGGACCTGTGGGCCCTCAATCCCTCTTCTTCCCCAGAACTACATCACACCTGAGGAGCTGCGGCAGGAACTCCCAGCTGAGCAGGCCGAGTACTGCATCCGCCGCATGGCGCCCTACAAGGGGGCCGGGGCTCCAGCTGGAGCCCTGGACTATGTGGCCTTCTCCAGCGCCCTCTACGGGGAGAGTGACCTCTGACCTCGACCCCTGAGGTTCTCTACGCAAGTCCGGAGAGAGGGTGCTTCCTCCGGCTGATCCCATCCATCCCTCGGAGCAAGGGCCCTAGAGAATGACCGGCCAAGTGTTTCTCAATAAAAAGCCATAGTGGGCCCCTCTCCATCTCCTTTTGCTTCCTGAAGCAGAAGCTGGGCCCTCAGGCTTCTGGGCAGGACCAGTTGCCCGACCGTGACCCTCCTCCAGGGGTCCCCACCACCCCTCCTTGCCCTCAGGGTCCGACATTCACACCACACTGGGGTCTAGGACACCTCTTTATTGTGTTTGAAAAGGTTGGTTACAACAGTTTCTCTAGACATGGAAGGCAACACTGTCCCCAGATCCAGGGGGGACCAGAAAATTTATAGCATCAGAGGAAAGCCGGGGCAGGAAGCCTGAGCCTACAGAGGACAAAGCTGGCTTTAAGACCAGAATATTTTCTTCCCCCTGCTCCTTACCCGAGCCCAGGGTTCTTGCCCCAGCTTTGGCTGCCAAGACATCATCCTTCACCCCAAGATCCTCCTAGCTACAACAATTCAACAAAGGTGCAGTTGGGGAACTTCAGGGTGGGAGTAGGGGCTGTGCCCCTAGCCCAGTGGCCTTTGCTCACCCTGAGGTACCTGGTGCCCGTCCCTCAGCCAGCTGTGCCTCCTGGGGAGGGGCCTGGTCATGCAGGTCAGGCAGGGGAAGGGGCTGCTCTGGTCAGCACCAGGCCCGGAGCTGGTATGCCTCAGTCCACCACTGCTGAGCTGGCCATGATGTTCACACCACAGGCCCCGGAGCCACGGTGCAAGTAGTAGTAACCCTGGGAGACAGTGGGGGTTGGTGAGGGCACCGGGGCAGGATGGGGGCTGGAGGGCTGGGGCCAAGCGGGCGAGACTCACCTCCTCGCCCCAGTCAGTGCCCCAGCTGTTCTTGATGGCCCAGAAGGGAGTGGCAGAGCCTGAGGAGCAGTGCAGAGAGCAGGGAGTCAGGGCCCCAAGCACTTTGCACTCTTCAAACATCTGCTGTGGGCCTACTGTGTGACAGGTACTAGGAAAAGAGCAGAAAGCAAGACAGGCCCACCTACCACGCTCCTGGAGACCTGGTACGGCTCTGGGGTTTGGGGAGGACACCCCCACCCGCCTCTAGCAGGGTATCCATTCATAACACCTCAACCTCCCAGCGCCTTGGCTTTCCCATTCATAGAGAGGATGGATGATCCTGCCTGGCCCATAGCCCGAGGCAGAGTTTAGGACAAGGTTCCTTGGTGTTCCCCTGATGCCCCCTCCAGAGGTCCTGAGATGCTGTGGTCCAGCCTCTGCCTGTGACCTGGGGTGGATGGATGGGCAGGGCAGGGTCAGCGGAACTCACGGTTGCCGTAGCCCACGAGCAGCACAGCGTGGTCGATGAGCCAGGGGCTGCAGAGGGGCCGCAGTGGGTGGGAGATCCCATGGCGGTAGAACTGAGGGGGAGAAGACGAGTAGGGGGCCAGCTCTGAGAAGTGGGGGAAGAGTCAGCAAGAACCGGAGCAGCAGTGAGGCTGGGGTCCTACCTGCATGCCAAAGGCATTGATGGCAACGGAGATGGGGCCCTTCTTGGCCAGCCAGGCCGCCAGCTCTAAGACAGAGGAGGGGCAGTGTCAGGGGCACCCAGGCCCCAGCCCCCGCTGGCCTGTCCTCACCCCCGCACCCCTCCCTCACTCACTTTGCTCATTCTGGCTCAGCTCCACTGAGTCATTGATGTAGACCTTGGCCTTCTCTGCAGAGAAGCTGCAGGCCTGCAAGTGGCCGTGGTAGCTGTAGTCGTCCTCTGTCTCCAGCCCTCCTGGGGATGGCGGGGGGCAGATTGGGGGTTAGAGAAAACGTGGGCCCCAGTTCATAACACTCATCTGCTCCCAGCCAGGGGCTGTGCTAAGCCCCTCCTCCACAAGGCCTCATGTTCTCTATCCACCGCCAGCTATAGGCCATCCTCTCTGAGGGAGGCCTCATTCTAGAGGTGACACAACTGAGGCCCAGAGGGATGGGGGAGCCACCAGCGAGAAATGTGGCAGAGATGGAATCCAGCTCCCAGCTTCTGACTCCTCACTCATCCCAGCGTTCCTGGGACTCCTGACCTTGGCTTGCTTGTCCGGCCCTGACAGTTTGCTCCCAATCTGGCCCAGACCCCTGCCAGACTCCCTCAGCAATCTTGGTACAGCCACCTCAATCCCTCAGCCCTCGTTTTCCTGCCACTGCGACCCACTGCTCAACTGAAATGCCAATTTAGGACAATGCCTCCTCTCAGGGGGGAGGTGTGCTGCTCCCTGGTTTAGCAGCATTATAGAAATACAGACCGCCAAGCAATACCAAGAATACTGAAAATACCGAGACCCCCCGCTGTGCACCAGGAACTTTACATATATTTCCTCACTTGACACTTAAGACGATCCTACAAAGTGGGCATGAGGAGCCCCATTTCCCAGGTGAGACAACTGAGGCTCTGAAAGAGCTGACCTGCCCAAGGTCTTCAGCCGGTAAGGGTCAGCAATAAGACTCGAACCCAGTTCAGGTGACTGCCACGCTCATGTCTCTCCCCTCCCAAAGTGACTTCCTGTGGAGGGAGCTGGGGCTCCTGCTGCCCCTCCTGAAGCCCATGAATGCATACCCAGAGTCCTTATGGCTGAGTAGGCGTTGGAGGGCAAGCCACCCAGGCAGGCCTTGTCCACCTTGTCACAGTCCAAGAGCTCTAGGAGACAGAAGCCTGGTCCCGAGGAGCCCTCCGGAGGGGCTGGGCTGGGGACAGGGTGGGCAGAGTGGGATGCTCACCCTGCTCAGAGAGGGACAGCAGGGACCCCCGTTTTAGGAACCACTGGCCCTCCACGTTGCCTGTGACTGAGAAGGCCCAGCAGGAGCCGCACATGCCCTGCAAGAGACAGGGAGAGTCAGGGCTGGGTCCCTTCCAAATGCCAGTGCAGTCCTCATGTCCCACCCACACTTCTCGGGGATCCAACCTGGTCCTTGACTTTGGTGACAGCCCCCTTACTCCTCCAGTCCCACTCAGGTGGAGGAAGGTCAGGGATGGACTGGGCTAGGCGCATCCTCTTGCCAGGCTCCTCTTTTAGGAGGGGATTCAGGTAGATGGTGCGGAACTCCTCCTCTGTGGGCAGGGGATGGGAAAAGAGTATTCTAAGCCAGTCCTGAACAGGGGCCTTGGGAGCAGGCCCTGTCTCTTCCAGGTACCATGACGGCTCTGACCCTACCTGTAAGGTCACTGAACTTGGTGACCCCATACCGAGCTGTGCCACGGTCCAGGGCCTGGATCTTCTGCGCTCGCACCATGTTATTGGCAAAGACGGACATGCGCCACCTGGCTTCTGAGGAACGAGTAGAAGAGAGGCTTGGGCCCCAGGCAGATCATAAAAGGAGAGGTGCTTGGGGATAAGAGGCAGAGGTTTCCCTGGGGAATGGTAAGCTCTGGATCAGGCCTGAAGCTTATTTCAAGAAGGGCAGAACCCTGGGGTGGGTGAGGGTAGGGGGCCAGACCTGCAAGTGACAATGGGGCCAAACCGGGGTGATGACTTCCCAGGTATGAAGGCAGAACCGAAATGGGCTCCAGAGGACATCCTGAGACAGGAGGTTGTGGGAAAAGGCCACCATGCCAGGGGTCCTCCAGCAGAGAAAATCTGGCCTTTGCCCCATCCCACTCTACCCAGGATGATGGAGACCTATGGTTTCTGACTAGGAAAATCAGATGGGAGAAGGGGCCAGGTACCTGAGATGGCTGCCAAGTCCTGGGAGGCTGAGCAAGAAGTTGGGGATTTAGGGGCCCTTGAAAGGATGCACTGCCCCTTGTGCCCTTCCCCTCTCCCACACCAAGGTGCCAAGTTGGGGGGAAGGTCCTGATCTGATCGGGACAGGTACAGCCAAGGCTAGGTCCTCACCCTCCGTCGTTTCATATGTCCGGTTATAGGTGGTGACAAAGTCCTTGAAGATTGAAACCATCTTCACAGAAAAGTCCTGGAAAGGCAGAGGAGTCTTTACAAGGCGTCCTTCTCAGAATGACCCGGGAGCCCCAGGCCAGGGTGAGGGGAAGAGAGGGAATATAAGGCAGCAGCCAGTTCCCCAGACAAACAGGCTCCTCACCTGGGGCAGGGGATCCTTGTTCAACAGTGGAAGGAATGAACTGAAAGTCTCATTTTTGTCATCTGGAGGAGAGGGTTGGAACAGAGAAGAATCAGGACTGACCCCTGAGGGAAGTCTGACCTGAGCTATCCCAGCATCCCTGGGCTATCCCAGCACCTGTAATCTTGGTATCCACTGGGCCACAGTCCTGCCTCAGCAGCATGTGTTTCCCCAGCTCATCCAGGACTTCAAAGCTGCAAAGCTGGAGGAAGAGGAGGAAGCCCGTTGGGGGCCTAGGACAGGAGCAAGGCCTTGGCAAGATGGAGCCGGAGGGTCCCCCAGTGAGGACCACCTCCAAGGCAACCATCCCCATAGGGGAGAGCGAGGCACAGTACGGGAGTGAGCACCCAGACACCCTCCCTTTTACAGCTTCTTGGTCTCTGGCCTTCCAGGCCTGGGGAGTGACTCACGGTGGGGTAGCTGCGGCCTCAGATCCCTCCCTCTGGACTTGACCGATCATCCCAACTACTGCCAGACTCAGTCTGGGGGCAGGGTATCGCAGGAACCCCATCACTCACCAGGGTTTTCTTGGACACACGGAGCTGGCACACCGTGGGGTCGTTGCAGGGCGGCTCCACCAGGGTCGCCTTCAGGGAGTACAGCGACCCCCGGCCCGCCTGGATGGGGGGCGGAGGGGGGCGCTGTGTGGCGGGCACAGCCACTCCCTCCCCAGTCCGGCCTTCGTGGGGCTCACAGCCCCACCGTGCCGTTCCCCTTCCCAATCCGTAGAGGTCCAACGCCCCCATCCCAAGTCAGGCGTACAACGCCCCGCCCCAAGTCTACCCCAAAGCTCCCAGCCCTCGGACGAGAGTCCCGCTCACCCCGCACCGGGCCCCCACCCACCGCCGCCGCCGCCGCCGCCCCCAGCGCGTCCTCACCCGGCGGACGCGACCGCGCACGACCCTCAGCGTGGCCCGCGTCCTGGCAGCCCGGCCGCGGTTGTACATCTCTAGGGCGAAGCGGGCGGGCTCCAGCAGCTCCGGGGACGCCAGTTCCCAGGCCTGCGCGCCGGCCGCTCGGGGCTCGTTGGGGGCCGGAGCGGCGCCCGGGAGCAGCCCCAAAAGCAACAGCAGCTGCAGCCAGGGCGCCATGGCGAGGGCGAAGCCGGCGTCCTGTCCTCACGCTCTGACAGACGCGCGACCCAACCGACCGGGCTGAGCAGCCCGCGGTCGGGGAGGTCGGGGAGGTGGGGTGGGGTGGGTTGGGGGAGCCCTGGAGGTCCCTCCCTCCGTCCCTCCCTCCGCTCCAGGGCGGCGGGGTGCCGGCCAATGGGCGCCGGCTGGGGGCGCCTGCGCGCTCGCTTATTCACGTGAGGCTCATGGGTCGCGCTGGCTGTGCAGGCATCCTGGCGCTAGTCCCGCGCTGATAACGCATCCTTGCACCAGCCGGGTCTGAGGAGGGGTGGCCCCAGCCGCAGCCTTGAAGTAATCTTCTTACGTCTTGGAGCTGCTGTTTGTGTAGCAGGGAAGAGCCAGTTCTGACTCCCTGTTGGATCTGTTTCTTTTACTTTAACCTTTGCTTTTAGTTGCTTTTGTTATTATAATCACTGTCTATAGCTGTGAGCATCCTGCCACAGGGAACCCTGCCCCTCTGCCTGTTAAACTAAAGTGCCTTTGTTCAGCTCACAGAGAGACATTCTGACCTTGTCCATCTGTGAGTGGCTGCACAAAAGAAGAGATTAACACATCCCCTCCTATTTTGCAAGATAAATGGTATTTTTACTTCCTCACCTCCTCCCCGTCTCTGTTCTATAAAAGAAACTGGCATCCAGACCCCATAAGATGTTTTTTGGGGGACCCTAGTCCACCATCTTCTCAGTCTGACGGCTTTGTGAATAAAGTCGTATTCCTTGCGTCAACACCTCGTCTCCCGATTTATTGGCCTGTCGTGCGGCAAGCAGGGCGAGCTTGGACTTGGTAACGTTTGGGGAGGAGAAAGGATGCTGGCCTGAGAATAAAAATAACTAGCATTTATTGCATGCTTATTATACATGTTATATGCCATCTCCCTTTAATCTTTGTAGCAATCCTGTGAAGTAGATGTTATTATCCCCGACTTATAATTGAGAAAATACAGGTTTAGGGAGATTAAGTGGCTTGCCAAACAGCTGCTAAGTGAAAGAGCTGGACTTGAACCCAGAGAGTTGGCTTCAGAGCTTGAGTTCACAGCTCCACCAGCTCTTCGAAGCCCCTCTTCTCATCAGCAAAATGGCAGCTAAAATTCCCTGCACTGGTACTGCCTCAGGCAGTCATGGGGATCAAACACAAACATGTGAACAGCGCACGGGGTTGGGACCGTTCTTTTGTTCCACCAAGTATTCACCACTGTGTTCAAGGCCTAGCAAGAAGAAGCATGAACAGATACACTAGGCATAGTGCTGCCTATTCGGAGCTCCCAGTCTAGTGGAGAGAGATGAGTAAAAGGAATTTTCCTCCAAGATGTTACCAGCTGTGGGACAGGAAACAGGGAAGAGAGTTTTTAAGGGAGTTGGGGAAGCCCCAGAAGTGGGTAGAGGGTTAGTTTGGGCATGGAGAGTGGGGAGAGCAGGTCCTAAAGATCATCCGGTCCACACATGACTTCTTTTGGTAGCAGAGGGCTATCGAGGCGAAGTGACTTTCAGCTACTCAAAACTTAGTGCTGGAGCCAGACCAGAGTCAGCTCCAAGCTCCCAGCTGATGTCTGAGAGGGAAGGGCCTGAGGGAGCCCAGCAGTGGCTGATCTCCCCCTGCTTGTGCCCTCCCCAGTTGCAGCTCTTCGGGGCTCCCTTTGTCTCTCTTGCAGGAGACAGTCCCAGGTCCTTAATCTGGCTCCTAAGGCCCCCTTCAGGTCCAGAAGCACCTTGGCTGTCACCTTGTGCTGTGCACTTGACACTCCAGTCTGACTCTATTTGCAGAAGTTCGAGCTCTTGCGCACCCTGGAAGCTTCACATTGCTCTTCCCTTGGCCAAACTCCCAGACACCTTTCAGCTCTCGGTCTAGAGGATGATTCCTCAGGAAGGCGTCCCTGACCCACCCCTGAAACAGGAGGGAAGGGGGCAGGGCACAACCTCTGAAAGAATGACACAGCCCGAGGACATGACATAAACTGATTAGAACCAAATGGGTCCAAGATGGTGGACAAGTCGACTTCCACTAGACCTTGAGCCTCAGTATACCTCACTGTAACACGTCAGCAAGCTAAATGACATACCTACAGGCGCCATGACAGTTCCAAGCCCAACCACAGGGATCAAAAAGTGGGCGGTGGCCCAATTCCTGGAAATCCCCGCCCCTTCCCGAAATAGCTGGAATACTCCTCCCACTCATTAGCCTAAGAAATTACCCACCCTTATGAAAACTGACAACCCCATACCCTGGGGCCACTCTTGCCTTCTGAGATGGCCTACACTCTGTGGAGTGTGTTTCTCTCTAAATAAATCCACTTTTTACCTATCACTTTGTCTCTCACTGAATTCTTTCTGCAGTGAGACATCAAGAACCTGCGCTTCATTAAGTCCTGAAAGCAGGTGTATGGCCTCAGTTGGAATACCAAGGCTTTTGGTCGGGTTTGAGTCCTGGCTGTGTGGGTTCGAATCCCAATCTGAGGTGCTCGGTTTCACCCCCCACTGCCCCTCGTTGAGCTCAGTGCCATTGCCTCTGTATTCCTAGACTCTTAGCCCCGTGAACTGCCTCCTCCTGAAAGGTCTAGCAATTTCTAAGGCCCAGCAGGGGCAGTGAGAGTTTTCTTAGATCTGGGTTTCCAGAGATCCACATTGCTGTCGTATTTATTTCACCTTCGTGGGAAACAGTCATCTTCCCCAAAGTCTGTTCCTTGGGCACCGGAGCCACCTAACAAGTGTCTGGGGGAAAGGGTGCCTCATTTTCTCATCAGAGCGAGGGAAGAGCGCATACTTGTAATTCACAAACGAAAGGGAGGAATTTTTTTTAAGTCACACATATGTTATCTCAGGCAATTCTCACAACCTTCAAGAGAGAAACCGTACAATTACACATGAGGAAAGTGAAGCCAGGGGCATGGCAACATCCAGGCGCTGAGCTGAAAAGAGGGAGGCAGCAGAGGAGACTGGGAAGAAATGGACATTGAGAGAGAAGGAAGTCTGAGAGGATGAGGTCAAGAAAGTAGAAGAGAGTGGATTTCAAGAAAGAGGAAGTGGCTGGCTGTGTCAAATGCCACAGAGAGGGCAAGTAAGATGAGGAGACAGAAGTGACCTTGGGATTGGGCAACATGTAGGTCATGGGGGACCTCATTAAGAGTGGTGAGTTGGGGGCTTCCCTGGTGGCGCAGTGGTTGAGAGTCCGCCTGCCGATGCAGGGGACACAGGTTCGTGCCCCGGTCCGGGAAGATCCCACATGCCGCGGAGCGGCTGGGCCCGTGAGCCACGGCCGCTGAGCCTGCGCGTCCGGAGCCTGTGCTCCGCAACGGGAGAGGCCGCAGCAGTGAGAGGCCCGCGTACCACCAAAAAAAAAAAAGAGTGGTGAGTTGGGAATTCCCTGGTGGTCCAGTGGTTGAGACTCCATGCTTCCACTGCCAGGAGCCCGGGGTTCGATCCCTGGTGGGGGAACCAACGTCCTGCATGCCTTGGAGCACAGCCAAAAAGCGTGTTTTTAAGATGGGAGACACTGGAGTATGCTTATGAGTTGATGGAATAGAAAGGGAGATATTGATGATTCAGGAGAGTTAGGGGAGAATTGCAGGAACCAATAGTTTGAAAAGAGAGGGGTGGTGTATCAGTTTTCTATCGCTGTGTGGAACATTATCACAAAATGAATGGCTAGGGCTGCAGTCTCATTGGAGGCTGGACTGAGGAAGGATCTGCTTCCAAGCTCACGGGGCTGTTGGCAGCACTCAGCTCCTTGTGGGACCTCAGACTGGGGCCTCAGTTGTTTGCTGGCTGATGGCTGTCTGCCACCCTCAGCTCCTTGCCATGTGGACCTTCCCAACACGGCTGCTTGCTTCCTCAAAGCAGGTAAGGGAAAGCGAGGATATTAAAGTCTTGGCTGATATAATCACACATGTAATCACTTGTATCAATCACCTCTGCTGTTTTCCTTTCCTTTTTTTTTTTTTTAACTATTTATTTATTTTTGGCTGCATCGGGTCTTAGTTGCGGCACCGAGAATCTCTTGTTGTGGAGTGTGGGCTTCTCTCTAGTTGTGGCACACAGGCTCTCTAGTTGTAGTGCTCAGGCACCAGACCATGTGGGCTCAGTAGTAGTGGTGCACAGGCTTAGTTGCCCCATGGCATGTGGGATCTTAGTACCCTGACCAGGGATTGAACCCGTGTCCCCTGCATTAGCAGGCAGATTCTTAACCACTGGACCACCAGGGAAGTCTCACACTTCTGCTGTTTTTTGTTGGCTAGAAGCAAGTCACAGGTCTCTCCCATACTCAAGGGGAGGGGAGAGGATTACACAAAGATGTGAACACCAGGAGGTGGGGATCATGGGACCCACCTTAGAGGTCTGTCTGCATGCGTGTTCCCCAGAAGAGAGCCCGGTACACAAAAATACTAACAACAGTAAAAATAATGTCTAACATTTAATGAGCACTAACTACATGCTAGGCACTCAGCATTCTCAGTACATGCATATGTATTAGCCCACTGAACCCCACAACAACCCCACAAAACAGCTATGATGCAGATAAGGAAACTAAGGCAACAAGAGATTCAGTTACTTGCCCAAGTTGTAGAAAGGGTGAAGATGGAAGCAGGGTTTGGATCCAGTTCTAATACAGATAGAGATTCTGCTTCTCAAGCTGGCCTCTGCAGACCCCGGGGTACAGGAGGGGTGCCATTTAAAGCCAGAGGATAAACAGAGCATTGTTCTCCCAAGTAAGCTCAATGAACTAAATAGATCAGCCACCAGAATTCCCTGGCCCTCCGGTGGTTAGGACTCTGTGCTTCCACAGCAGGGCGCACAGGTTCGATCCTTGGTCTGGAAACTAAGATCCTGTAAGCCGCGCGGTCAAAAAAAAGAAAAGAAAAAAAAAAAAAAAGATCAGTCACCCAGTGGCCAGGGGGTGTGGAGTGAGGAATGGGGGAGTAGTTGAAAATGCATGGTCCCGGCTTCTGCTTCAGTAGGTCTAGGTAAGGAACTTGGAATATGTGGGTGAATCTTAGAAACATTTATGTTTGAAAAGTATGCCCTTATATGTCAATTTCTACACTGAGATGAAGTTTATTTTAAATTTATTTTCTATTGGAATGTCCCCCAAATATTAGGGATGGTGTGCAAAATTTACAGTTTTTTTTTTTTTTGTTTTTTTTTTGGCCGTGCCAAGTGGTTTAAGGGATCTCATTTCCCTGACCAGGGATTGAACCCAGGCTGTGGCAGTGAAAGCACCAAATGAATCCTGACCATCGGACTGCCAGGGAATTCCAGCAGCACTTCTTTAAAGACCTGAATTTTCAATGAAATGGTAGTTGCTTGCAGCTCATCCCTAGGTTCCAGGATAAGGGGTTGATTTCGCCCTCTTCTGCCACTAGGGTTTGAGAAGGTCTGCATTTACACTGAAGCAAATGCTACCCAGAAATGAAAATGTCTAGGGGATGGCCCAACACCCTGGACCTGGCCAAATGGAACTTCCCTTTCTAGGACAAGGTAGGGCAAACAGCAGGGTTTCCTTCCGGGAATTTCACCTGATTTATGAAAATGGTAGTTAACAGCTGTATGGTCTGAATCTATTCCAGATCCCTCCAGCTCACCTCCTGACCCTTGGAAATGGTGGACACTTCTAAAAATTTTACCCAGTAAGTGAAATACTTCAGTTTCCTAAGACTTGTTTCCCCAAGACTGAGAGGTAGGAGAAAGTGAGAAGGGATTAGAAAAGAGGGAAAAATCACAGGCTTTAGAGTCAGACTGACTAGCTTTTAATTCTGGTTTAGCCACTTCAAATTGGCTGTGTGGCTATGAGCAAGTTACTTTACTTCTCTGAGCCTATTTGCAGAAATAAGATAGAAATGTACCTCATTCATTACCTCAGTTCTAGTCTTCTAGCAACAAACAAACAAACACTTGCAGAGAGAGTCCTAAAGGGTGGGATGAGAAGTGAGAGTGTGAAAGCCCAGATCTTTGTGGGGGGCGGGGGGGACGGGAGGGGGGGCTCGGAAAGAGGAGAAGGCCAGTTAAGCAAAGCTTAGGTGCCTAGGCTTTCACATACACCAGAGGTTTCAAGGGAGCTCTACTGTCCCTGGAAATTTGAACTTGGAAATATGTAGGGGCATTTTTGTTTTCACATTGATAGGGGCTCTTCTGGTCCTTAGTACACAGGGGCCAGAGATGCTAGACATCGTTCAATGTTCAGGACAGTCCCACATAACAGAACTGTTCCGTGTCCTGCACAGATTTCTAATGTCCCACTGGTCATTTATGTAAGAGGAAAAACCTGTTTATAATTATCTGCGCCAAGAACCCTAACTCTGTTATATATGTAAACATGTAATATTATGTGCAGTTATAGCATACACTAAATTTTCCAGGAAGTCTACTAAAATAAACCCCAGGGAAGAATTTTCCTTGTATGAGTTCAAATCTTTACAAAGGGCATTCACTGTAAGGTCGGATCTTAACAATCGGCACCACGAAACAGAGGAAAGCTTCAAGTGAGCTTTATTAGGGAGCGCTCCCGGGCGAGGTTCACTGGTCCAAGAGAAAGGGGCCAGAGAAATCGCACCCGGGCGAGGGTTGGGCAAGATTTTATAGGGGAAGAAGGGAAAGGGGTGTGGTGAATCTGGGAGGGCGCAGGGTATTCCTTATTTGGTGGTCTTTTCGGGTATCCTGGGGGACAGTCCCGCCCCTCGAAAGGCGGGTAAGGCTGGGCCGGGTGCAAAGTCCCCAGGTCAGTTCCTGGAACTGGGTGGTCCGGAATGTCTCCAGGTCAGTTTCTGGAACTGGGTGGTCCGGCGAGTTTCGGTCTGATGCAACCTCCGGCGAGTTTCGGTCTGATGCAACCTGTGAATCTGATTGTGTTACCCTGCCTCGGGCCAGTTGGCCTTACATTCACCATTTCAGAAGATCATGTTTCAGACTTCCCTGGTGGCGCAGTGGTTAAGAATCCGCCTGCCAAGGCAGGGGACACGGGTTTAAGCCCTGGTCTGGGAAGATCTCACGTGCCGCGGAGCAACTAAGCCCACGTGCCACAACTACTGAAGCCCGCGCCGCCTAGAGCCTGTGCTCCGCAACAAGAGACGCCACAGCAGTAAGAAGCCCACGCATCGCAAGGAAGAGTAGTCCCCGCTCAGCACAAGTAGAGAAAGCCCACGTGCAGCAACGAAGACCCAACGCAGCTAAATATTAATTAATTAATTAATTTAGAAAAAGAAAAGAAAAAGATCATGCCTAGATCAGTATTTGGGGTGATCCCAGTTCACAATAATCACCTTGTTACGTCTTCCGATGTGATCCTGACTGAGCATGTAAATGTGGAAATGCAGATTTCTTTAGCACAAATTGCTTTCATTTTCTTTTTACTTGAGTTAAAAAATTATGTCGTTAGGTAGGATACTATCCATGAATTTTCTTTCATTCATTTAACAAATATTGACCGAGAGCACAATAATGCATCAGGCACAATCCAGATGTCGGGATGTAAAGAGGGCATTGTAAAATATTTACTGTTAAAATGGCGTGTTGGATCTAACAGAATTGAGATCCATTGGTAGGCTGACCTGGGTTTTAATCCTAACTCCACCACCATCTACTATTGTATAACCTGGGACACATCTTTTCACCTCTCTGAGCCTCCTTGTATTGATGCGTGTAGATTACACGGGATCATGCGGCTCCTCCTATCTGCTCACTGAATGGTAGCTGTCAACATTATTATTATGTTGATTGATTCCTTTATGGCACAGGTACAGTAACACCATTTTATCTTTCTCACATAATTCCTCAAACTCCGTTGCCTAGCTACCTCTTTCTTTTGAGGCTCCTCATCTTCCGCCCACTCTGAGTTGTCCAAAATCTGCAGCGATTTACTCAGTCCGAAAGAGGCGCTGGTTTCTGAGGGTATTTCCTGTGGTCTGACCTCTTTCCCCACCTTGCAGGCAACTGAGGTCTGGAGTCCACTGCTGTTATGGCTTATTACCACCACACGATGGCGCTGTTGAGGCTTGGTCCTGGACACTTCCAGAGTCTTGAGCCTGTAAGGAAGTTGAGGGGCGCTCTCTCCCTGGTCTCTCACCTCCCACCCAGCCACTTCCCTCAGGAATCCCACATCTCAGCATATGGCATCACTGTTCCCTCGGTTGTTCAGTCCACAGACCTGAAGCATCCTTGATTCTTCCCTTCCCTGCATGCCTCACATCTAATCCATCTTCAAGTGCTCTGGTTCCACCTCCCAATGTCTCCAAGAATCATCCACTTATCTGTATTCCCACAGCCATCACTCATGGCCAAACCACCATCACTGCTGGCCTGGCTGGACCCACTCTTCCCTCCATTAATTCTCTCCACGCAGCAGCTAGAGGGGCCTCCTTAAACATAAACTGGATCAGGTTGTGGGCTGTGACGCACAGACCAGATTCTTCTTCAGGGATGGACTTGGTGTCCAGCTACTGGCTCACTGCCCTCCGCTGTCCACCCCTCAGGGCCTCGGCTGAAGAGTCATGCCCACTCCCCCAGGCAGCTGCATCTAATGACAAATCTGAAGGGTCATCCCAGCTTCAGAATTCCCTGCTGGGTCAGGGGAGGTGCCCATTGAGACTGCACGCAGCTCAAATTCTCCCTCTGCTCAGTCTTGCCTCCCTCCCCTCTCTTCCACCCGTGTTGATCCTGAGAGCACTCCTTAATGGACCTCCTGCCCGCCAATCACCCTCTCTGAATCTGCTCCCCAGGGAGCCAAACCTAACTGGCACTCTCCACTTAGAACAAAATCTCAACTCCGTACCATGGCCTGTACGGAGGGGCATCACCTGGCCCCTGCCCTCCTGTCTGAACTAATCTCGTGCTCTCTCACTGCCCCTCACTCAGCCCCTGCCACAATGACCCTCTTCCTGTCCACAAGCTAAGTGCTTTCCAGGTTCAGGGCCTTTGCACTGGCTGTTCCCTCTGCCTGGAGAGACTCCCCCTGCTCTGTAGGGGGCAGGTTCCTTCCCAGCTGTCCTGTCTCAGCCTAAATGCTATTTCTTCAGAATAAGGACCACCTCGTCTAAAGGAGCCCCCTCCCTCTCTCTCAGAACACTGTATCTTTCAACATCCATCATACCCTGTCCTTACTTTGCTTATTCCCACTGGACTGTTTTTTTGTTTGTTTTTTCTTTATTTTTACATTTTTCTAGCAAATCATAGTTTAAACAAGTTACATGAAGTCAGATAATTTCAAAAGCAAAACTATAAAATTTCTTTCAAAGAAATTTACAGCAAAATATTATTTGATGTGGGACATAGGTGCATTTGATCAGATGTGAGAAGATGTGGGGTGGGGACCCCAAAAGTCTGACAGACTAAGACCAACAAGGGTCAAAAAATGACCCTGCCTTGGCCCTTAGTGGATTTACTGTAATATTTCTTCGATGATTTGATGGATGGATGGATGGAGATTCTGGGCCCAAAGTCTTGAGCCCAGACTCCTTTCCTAGAGGTGAATATATCTCAGGGAACATCTCTCAGCCTTGAGTGAGCAGCTCTGGTCCACTTCCAGGTCTCCCTGGCTGAATCATTAGGCCTAGGGTTAGTGTACTGACCTTCCCCACCTCCATCCCCAAGGGCTCTAGAGCTCCATGCATAAATCGATGCATATCCTCACTGCTTTGTGGCTAAGATCTCAGGCTGCAGCAGCTTCAGAGAGCCCCTGAAGATGCTTTTTTTTTTTTTTAATAAATTTATTTATTTACTTTTGGCTGCGTTGGGTCTTCGTTGCTGTGCGCGGGCTTTCTCTAGTTGCAGCGAGCAGGGGTTACTCTTTGTTGTGGTGCGCGGGCTTCTCATCGTGGAGTCTTCTCTTGTTGCGGAGCACGGGGTCTTCAGTAGCTGTGGCATGTGGGCTCAGTAGTTGTGGCGCACGGGCTCAATTGCTACGCAGCATGTGGGATCTTCCCAGACCAGGGCTCGAACCCATGTCCCCTGCATTGGCAGGCGGATTCTTAACCACTGCGCCACCAGGGAAGCCCCCCTGAAGATTCTTGTTACACCCTAATCCCAGAATGACCTCACCTCACTGTTGTATAACTCCTAGGAATCATCCGATAACAGCAACAACAATAATAATAACGCATAGCTAGTGCTTACTCTGTGCCCTATCTTACACCCTTCATAGGAATTACCTTTTAATTTAGAAAGGTCATCTCCAAGTGACCTGAGGCCTTCAAGGTCCTGAAGTAGGAGAGGATGACATTTTAATAACTCCCTCCGTGGAACCCACTTCAATCTCTGCCTTAACCAGCCAGCAAGTTGTTATTTTGGGGAGTTTGGTCAGATGAGGTGTTGCGATTTAAAACCTGAAACTAGGGGCTTCCCTGGTGGCGCGTGGTTAGGAATCCACCTGCCAATGCAGGGGACACGGGTTCGATCCCTGGTCCGGGAAGATGCCACATGCTGCGGAGCAACAAAGCCTGTGTGCCACAAATACTGAGACTGTGCTCTAGAGCCCGCGAGCCACAACTACTGAAGCCCGTGCGCTTAGAGCCCGTGCTCCGCAACAAGAGTAGCCACTGCAATGAGAAGCCCACGCACCGCAACGAAGAGTAGCCCCCACTTGGCACAACTAGAGAAAGCCCACATGCAGCAACAAAGACCCAACGCAGCCAAAAATAAATAAATAAAATTTTAAAAAAAGAATAAATTGGGTTATTTGTCTTTATTATTGAGCTGTAAGAGTTTTTTATATAGTCTAGATACAATTCCCTTATCGGATATGTGACTTGCAAATCTCTTTTCCCATCCTGTGGGGTGTCTTCCACTCTCTCGATGGTGTCCAGGGAAGCACAAGTTCTAAATTTTTATCTATCACTTATTAACTATAAGACTTTCAGCGAATAGCTCTGCTTCTCTGAGCATTTCTTCATCTGTAGGGTAAGCATATAGATGTCTTGCAGGGATGAGATGAGAGTACAATAAAATAAGGCACATAAAGCCCAGGTCCCAGGTCCCAGGGCTTGGTTGGGCTTGGACATAACCTACCTGCTCCTAAGTCTCTCAAGGCAGGAAGGGAGGCTCAAGGTCACGGGTGATCCACAGGCCTCTCCATTACTTCTACTCGCTCTTGAGGGCAGAAACCCTGTCAGCTTTGCTCATTCATTGCTTTCTCCTCAGTGCCTAAGCACAGCCATAGCTCACTGAATATGCGATCAATGAATGGGTGAAAAGGAGATGGAATTCCTTGCCCAAGGTCACAGACAATGAATGGGAAATCTGGGACTTCTTTTTGTTTGTTTTGTTCTTTCTACAAGTATTTTCTCTTCTTCCTTTTTTTAAAAAAATTTTTATTGGAGTATAGTTGATTAACAATGTTGTGTTAGTTTCAGGCGTACAGCAAAGTGGATCAGTTATACATATACATATATCCACTCTTTTTTAGAGTCTTTTCCCATATTGGTCATTACAGAGCATTGAGTAGAAGTTCCCTGTGCTATACAGTAGGATTTTATTTTACGTTATTTATTTTATTTTATTTTATATTTTTCATTTCATTTTATTTTATTTTCTGGCCACACGGCACGCAGGATCTTACTTCTCCCACCATGGATGGAACCTGTGCCCCCTTCAGTGGAAACACCAAGTCCCAACCACTAGACTGCCAGGGAATTCCCTATTTTATATGTAGTAGTGTGTATATGTCAATTCCAATCTCCCAATTTATCTCTCCCCCCGTTTCCCCCTGGTAACCATAAGTTTGCTTTCTACATCTGTGACTCTGTTTCTGTTTTGTAAATTAGTTCATTTGTACCATTTATTTTAGACCACATATAAATGATATCATATGATATTTGTCTTTCTCTGTCTGACTTACTTCACTCAGTATGACAATCTCTAGGTCCATCCATGTTGCTGCAAATGGCATTATTTTGTTCTTTTTTATGGCTGAGTAATATTCCATTGTACAATATGTATGTACCACATCTTCTTTATCCACCCCTCTGTTGATGGGGGAAACCTGGGACTTCTGACTCCCTGGCTGGGATATACCTGATGATGCCTGTCTCTGTCTGCTCAGGCTGCTGTAACAAAATACCACAGACTGGAGGCTTAAACAAACATTTATTCCTCAGTTCTGGAGGCCGGGAAGTCCTAAATTAAGGTGCCAGCAGACCAGTGCCTAGTGAAGGCCTTCTTCCTGGTTTGTCATTTGCTGCTTTCTTGCTGTATCCTCCCACGGTGGAAAGAGAGGGGGCTCTGGTCTCTTCTGCTTCTTATAAGGGCTGGGGCCCCACTCTCATGATCTCATCTAACCCTAAATACCTCCCAAAGTACCACCGAACATCATCACATATGAGTTTTGGGGGGGACACAAACATTTAGTCCATAGCAATGCCTAACTCAGTGGTATTAGGTGAACTTTGTATTTAGTGAATAATACCTTTTAAAAAAAAAGTTTAGCTTTGGTAAAATTGTAAAAAAATAATTCTTTTACATATTTTAGGCCCCAGGTTGACCTAGAAAATTAGTTTGTGATATCTGAGCAGTGACATAAGACATATGGATATAAGTATGCTGTTGAAAGATTTCCATCTTTAGCAAAATTTCTGTCCATCTAAGAAAAAACATTTGCCTCTGGATCTCCACTTGGATGCCCTGCAGGCACATCAAACTTAACTTTTTTTTTTTTTTTTTTGCCATGAAGTTTGTGGGATCTTATTTCCCGGACCAGGGATTGAACCCCACCAGCCTGCAGTGGAAGCGTGGAGTCCTAACCACTGGACCACCAGGGAATTTGCAAACTTAACCTTTTCAGGGCTGAACTCATCATCTCCCCCCACTGCACTCCCACCAAACCCTCCATCCTCTCGTTTCATGAAGGGCTCCACCAGAGGCCCAAGCCAGACACCCAGGAGGACACTGAGGAGGTGCCCTTGACTCTCTACCCTCATTCCCCGCAGTCAGTCTTCACCAAACGCTGCCAAATTTGCCTCCTAAACACTCCGTCCTGGCTCATCTTCCCACCGTGGCAGCCTCTACCCTTGTCTGCTAGCCTCCAACCCGCAGCCTCCTAACCCTCACCCGTGGGGCAGCCAAATGTCACTCCTCTGACTAAAGCCTGATAAAACCCCCTTATTTCTCTGACCTAATTCCCAAGCATTCCCCACCTGGTCCGTGCCACTCCAGCCACACTGGCCTCCTCACTCACCAGGCACACACCCGTCTCAGGGCTTTTGAACTTACATTAGCCCCAGCCTAGAATGTTCATTCCCAGGTATCACACAGCTCTCTTTCCACTCCTTCCAGTCTTTGCTCAAATATTCCCTCTTTTGATCCCCTATTTTCTTTTTTTTTTTTTTTGCCGTGCCCCGGCTTGACCAGGAATCAAATCCGTGCGCCCTGCAGTAGAAGCGCAGATTCCTAACCACTGGACAGCCAGGGAATTCCATGATCCCCTATTTTATAAATTTATTTATTTTTATTTATTTTTACCTGCTTTGGGTCTTCGTTGCTGCGCACAGGCTTTCTCTAGTTGCAGCGAGCGGGGGCTACTCTTCATTGCGGTGTGCAGGCTTCTTATGGCGGTGCCTTCTTTTGTTGTGGACCACCAGCTCTAGGCGCGCGGGCTTCAGTAGTTGTGGCTCACGGGCTGTAGAGCGCAGGCTCAGTAGTTGTGGCGCATGGGCTTAGTTGCTCCGCGGCCCGCGGCATGTGCGATCTTCCCGGACCAGGGCCCGAACCCGTGTCCCCTGCATTGGCAGGTGGATTCTTAACCACTGTGCCACCAGGGAAGTCCCGATCCCCTATTTTAAATTGCTTTTCTCTGAATTTTCTCTTGCCATTTTGGCTTTTTCCCCCTGTATCATTTGTTTTACCTGCCTGGCTGTTGTGTCCTCCCCCAGAACACGAAGCGTCCTTGTCTGTATTGTGCAGTGTGGCGTCCTCAGCACCTGGAGCAGCCCCAGGCACCGAGCAGGTGCTCGGTAGGTATCTGCTGGTGAATACATGGCTTCCCAACACCTACAGAACAAGGCCCACACTGGACCTGGCCCTGCCTCCGCCTCCGCCTCCAGTCTCACTCCCTTCCCGGCCTTTTCAAGGCTGATTAATGCCAAAGTACTTGTAGTTCTCCCCCATACACTATGTTCCTCTCCTGTACTTTTGCTCACGCTGGGCTTGGAAAGCTCTCCTCTTCTCCTCTGCCACCATGTGCCTGCTGACTCCCACTCAACCTTCTAGAATTTAGACTCCAATTGAGTGTGGCCTCCTCCAGGAAGCTCTCCCAGATCACCCTTCCCCTATGCCCGGCTCTGTTGAATGTCCATTTTGTGGGCTCCCACCGTACCCTTCACTTGCCATATTATTGAAATTATCTTCCCTACTAAACTTTAAACTCCTCGGCGACAGCGGCTGGTTCTTTCTGGTTTCCTCTGGCTCTGCTTCCCACCATCCCCCCCTCCCCCCCCACCAAGCAGTGTCTGCCACTTGGGAGGAGTTCAGTGCTCTGGGCCTGAAAGAAGAATGATGTGGGCCTCAGAGTCACCGCTGGGAATCAAGTGGGCTGTCCGAAAGCCTGATTTCCTCCGGGGACAGGTAACGATGAAAGCCGAAAATCTGATCATATTCAGCTCTTCCCCATGGACTTCAACTGGGCAGACCTGGTTTTTTTTATAGTTTATGATAAGAAACAGTACAGTGGTTAAGAGAATGTACTTGGAGTCAGACCTCTGGGTCTGAATCCAGACTCTGCCATGTTCCTAGTTGTGTGACCTTGGGCAAGTTACATAACCACTCTGTGCCTCAGTTTCCTCATCTGGGCCTTGAAATAACAGTAGTGCCTACCTCACTGCATTGCCATGAGGACTCAATGAATTACTGCATGAAAAGTGTTTAGAATGGAGTCTGGCACTTAATAATCACTATATAGTATTAGCTAGTGTGATTAAAATTGCCTTTTAAAATAAGTTTTAAAACAGAGTCAGTGGGCTTCCCTGGTGGCACAGTGGTTGAGAGTCCACCTGCCGATGCAGGGGACATGGGTTCACGCCCTGGTCCGGGAAGATCCCACATGCCGCGGAGCGGCTGGGCCCGTGAGCCACGGCCGCTGAGCCTGCGCGTCCGGAGCCTGTGCTCCGCAATGGGAGAGGCCACAACAGTGAGAGGCCCGCGTACCGCAAAAAAAAAACCAAAAAACAAAACAGAGTCAGTATACTCAGAGACATAGAGGACAGACTTGTGGTTGCCAAGGTCGGGGAGGGAAGGACTGGGGGTTTGGGGTTAGCAGATGCAAACTAGTATATCTAGGATGGGTAAACAACAAGGTCCAACTGTAGAGCACAGGGAACTATATTCAATATCCTGTGATAAACCATATGGAAAAGAATATAAAAAAGGATGTATATATGTGTGTAACTGAGTCACTTTGCTGTACAGCAGAAATTAACACAACATGGTAAATCTACTATACTTCAATACAATTTTCTTAAAAAGGGAGTCAACATAAAGAAAACGGTTTGATAAACAACAGTACAAGGAAGAGGTGGGCCAGGCACAGAAACCCCAAGACCAAGGGGGTGGGGCTGTAGGCTTAGTGAAGTCAGAAGCACCTGGGCCTAGATCCAGTCCCCGCCAGCACTGGTGAACCGTCAGGACTGGACTTCAGCTCTGTGGGTCTCAGCTTCCCAGCGTGGCCAGATCACCAGAAGCCAATGTGCTTGTCCAGCAGCTAAATGACCAATTTGCAGAATTGCCGATTGTTTTTTTCAAGTTGTATTTTACCTCTGGCTTGACATTTTATAAGCAAACAAGCTGGTCACCCAACCCTTCCCCCACTTTCACTGCCCCTGCCCCAGCAACTGCCCACTCCCCCGAATCATGTCTCACAGTCCTTAACACCACCCTCACTACTGCCTTTGCTCCCACCTGTGCCCCTTCCTCTATTTCAAAAAAAATACAAATTGGGCCACCCCAGACCCTTTCTGGGGTTTCATGATATCAAAACCATTTTCAGGGCTTCCCTGGTGGCGCAGTGGTTGAGAGTCCGCCTGCCGATGCAGGGGACGCAGGTTCGTGCCCCGGTCCGGGAAGATCCCACATGCCGCGGAGCAGCTGGGCCCATGAGCCATGGCCGCTGAGCCTGTGCGTCCGGAGCCTATGCTCCGCAACGGGAGAGGCCACAACAGTGAGAGGCCCGCGTACCGCAAAAAAAAAAAAAAAAAAAAAATTTTCATAATACTGCTGACACGTTATTTGCCTTTTCTACCCTCCCTGTTTCTGAGTACAGTGTTTTCCAGAGGCTGCATGACGTGCAATATCGCAACAGATGCAGCAGAAACATGAGAAGCCAGTTGTCTCCTATTAAGCCAGACATTCAGGAGATTTGCAAAAGAGTAAAATAGCCACTCTTCACTACTTTAAAAAAAAAAGTCGTTTTTCATAACATATATTATCTCTGTAAACACATAATGGGATTAGTGTTAATTTAAATAAATAGTAAGGAACTTCCCTGGTGGTGCAGTGGTTAAGAATCCGCCTGCCAATGCAGGGGACATGGGCTTGAGCCCTGGTCTGGGAAGATCCCACATGCTGCGGAACAACTAAGCCCATGCACCACAACTACTGAGCCCGCGCTCTAGAGCCCGCGAGCCACAACTACTGAAGCCCGCATGCCTATAGCCCATGCTTGGCAACAAGAGAAGCCACCTAAATGAGAAGCCCACGCACCACAACGAAAAGTAGCCCCCGCTAGCCACAACTAGAGAAAGCCCGCGCACAGCAACAAAGACCCAACGTAGCCAAAAAAAAAGAATAGTCAAAACCAATTGAAAAGTGGGCAAAGGGCATGAGAATCTTACAGAAAATAACCCAGCTTTTAAATATCTAAAAGATGCAACTTCACTCATAAGACAGATGAGAACACAACTCAAATGAGATGCAATTTTTTCACCTATTAGATGGTAAAGATTAAAAATTTTGATAACACTATTGATGAGAGTGGGGAATTATTATTATCATCATGCAGTGCTGACAATAATGCAAATGGTTACAGCCTTTGTGGAGGGTAATCAGTAATATCTATCAAAATTACAAGTGCTTATGCTTAGATATAATTCCACTTCCAGGAACTTAAACCATAGAAATAGCTGCACATACTAAAGAGATGAACAAGGATTTTTTTAGAGCATTGTTTTTGTTTGTAAATGTCCAACAATAAGAGACTGGTTAAACAAAATAAAAATACACCCAGAGAATTCCCTGGCAGTCCAGTGGTTAGGCCTCCACGCTTTCACTGCCAGGACCCAGGTTCAGTCCCTGGTTGGGTGACTAAGATCCTGCAAGCCGCGTGGCACAGCCAAAAAAAAAAAAAAACCAAGACCAAAACCAAAAACACCCAGTGGGATACTAGATAGCAATCAAAAAGAATAAGTCAGATCTATGTGTACCGACGTGGAATGAACTTGAGGCAAGCTCATTGGGGAAAAAAGAAAGGGGCAAAACAGGGGACAGCATGCTACTGCTGGTGTAAAGACATGTGTATAGACAACACATTCATGTGTGTTCATACATGCATAGGCTATCTCTGAAATCATTTTTACAATGGCCTACAGGCCTTACATAATCTAACCTGCCCCCTGGCACCTTGTCACGACCCCTCTGACTCATCCCTCTTTCCCCTTAGCTCTGCTCCACCTGCATTGGCCACCTTGCTTTTCTGGAACACCCCAGGCACCCGCCTGCCTTACGCTTCCCAATAGCTGGCAGGAACACTGTTGTCCCAGATGTCCATGGGGCTCACTTCCTCCCCTCCTTCAAGCCTCCGTTCAAATCTCCCCTTCCCAGTGAGGCCTACACAGACTACCCTAATAAAGCTACATCCTTCACACTTTATTTCCTCTTGCCCTTCTCTATTGATGCATGAGTTTTTGGCTGTGCTGTTCATGGCTTGACAGAAATGGGACTACTGGGCTTGTGGATTTTTTTATGAGAACTTCATGGTTAAAATAAAGTGCTAATTTCAGTCCCCTGGTAGTTGGAAGCACAGTTTTTCCTGAACCCCACACTCCCAGATATTTCTTCTTTCAAAGCAGTCCAGAGGTCTGGGTGAGCTGCTGGGTGTATGGGGGTGAGGGAGGGACCTGAGGGCACTTGGCCTGGTCAGAGTAATGGGTGTATTCCCAGGGGCTATTAAAGGCTGGCTGCTGAGCTTCCTGGACAGGGCTGACTGATGGGAGGCCCCCTTGGCCCAGACCAGGTGGTGGACCCGCCGCCACTGCTGCAGCCAGTAGAGCATCTCCACTTTGTCATGCTTCATCTTGTCCAGGTAGCGCCGCCCCTTGAAGGTCACTGGCTCACCAAAGACTAACTCGATCTCCTCCAGGAGGGGAACCAAAGGAGCCTCCACTAGACCGAGCCTCTTATGGAGATGGTTGCGGATCTGATTCTCCTCCAGGAAGCGACTCAGGCCCATGTCGGTCTTGTGGAAGAAGCGGTTAGGGTCGGAGGCTTGTCGCTCAAACCACTCCAGTTTCCCCAGCAATACCTCCCGCAGCTGAATGGGCTGCAAGGCCTGCTCCCAGGCACTCACCAGTGACGGCAGCTGCCTCAGGCGGGCATTGGAGCTGTACTTGATGGCCATGTCCAGCCGGTCTTTGTCAGGGACCTCAAGCATGGACCACAGCTGCTCCAGACGCTTCTGTAGGCTCAGGATTTTGTGAGAGTCTTCCAGGAGGCTGTTGTTCTCAGTTCCCAGCCTGTGCTCCAGCACCGTGTCCCAATCCCACTCTCCTGGCACAAAGTCTGGCTCGTCATCTTCAAGCAAGGGAGGTGGGTGCTGAATCTTTCGGGACTCTCTGACAGGGGCCACGATCTCCACAGGAACCTTCTCTTCATACATTTGGAAGATGACATGGAGGAAGTCTGTCTCCTGGGTGGTGAGGTACTTGAAGTAGTCACCCACAGACAAAGTCGTTTTCCACCAGTTCAGCCATGAGGCCTTGTTTGACCACTTCTCCCAGCTTTTATGTGCTTGGAGTGATGTGAAGGAGGACATCTTATCAGGGTTGGACTGTAAAGTGTTAGCTCTCAGGGAAGAAAGTCCAGCCAGCTTGGTGTTGATGAAACGATGCTGTTTTTCTTGACGTAGAAAGGCTGAGAATAGGAAGGCCGACCAGTCTTTATTGGCTGCAGGCTCAACCAGGGGCCCCTGGTCAAAAGAGAAGCGGTCCTTAGAGACATGGCTCATCAGCTCCTTGTACACCTCCCTGATGCTACTGCCCAAAGTGCAATCAGTATCCATTTCCTCGATAAGTTTGGGTTCCAGTTCACCAGCCAGGTGGTTGTATAGGACTCCGGCCCCCTCAACGTGGAAGGAATCCAAAAAGTTTCTTGCTGAGACCTGTACAGCAGCTGCCTGGACCACCTGATTTCTTAGCTTCAAAGTAACAGTCACTGGCTGTGGTTCAAGTGGATGGGATCTGGGGGACTGGGGGCTCCACTGCTCTGAGGCTTCCTTCTCCTCAAGGCCCTTCAACATTCTCTGCAGCTCTTCCATGTGATGTGCTGCAGCTGGGCGGTAGGTCAGGGCCCCCAAGAGTGGGGGCAGGCCCGAGTCCAGCGGTGAGTAGTGAGACCGCCCCAATTGCATGTTCTTCATCCTCTGCTTCAGGTCCTCAGCCACAGTGTCCCCTGCCAGCTCTGGTTTGCTCTCTGCAACCAGGACCAGTGGGGTTAAGGGGCGAGGAGAGAATGGAGGAAGGCCCAACTCATCTGCTAGTTTCCAGCCCTCACGCAGAGAGGGCATGGACTGGCCCCTCTGGAGCTGGGAGGAGAGGGGCAAGTGGGAGGTGGGGGGAACCTGGTTGGGGGTAGCCACAGAGGACCCAGGCAGTGAGGCAATCTGTGAACTGAAGTTGCTTTCTCTCCCCTTTTGCATGGTGGACAGCCAGCGGAGAGGCTTCTTCTTCTTCAGCTGGGGAATGGACTTCCATTCCTTCACTGGGTCCGGTTCAGGCTCACTGACAAGCTCTCGCGGGCGGCTGAGTTGGATGAGGTAGTTCAGGCTAAGGTTGGAATATGGCACTTGGGCAAAGCCAGTGCTGTGATGCCACGGGATAGGGCAGAGCCTGAAAGCCGCAGTGGGGCCGAGGGGGCGCAGTCTGGGCACGCAGACTTGGACCTGCCCTTCCTTCAGCAGGGCGCGGAAGTCGGCGAGCAGGCCACGGTAGACCTCGGGACCGGTGAGGAAGACTGTGCAGTCCCTGGCGAGGCTGGCGGCCAACCGGGTGAGCGTGGCTGATTCGGTGAAGACAGCTGCGGGGGTCGACATGATCTTCTGAAGGTGCAGGTAGCGTACGAAGAGCTGCTCGCTGCTGAGCAACACGTAGACCAGGAGCCGCTCCCGCAGCCTCTGATTGTTCAAGTGGCTCAGACCAGGTTCGGTGGGGGGCTCCTGCCAGCTGCACTTTAGCTCATCCAGGATGACCTCGGTGAAACGGAGTCGTACCTTGCGAGGCGCGCGCGCCTCCAGCCCGCTGTTGGCCAGCCGCTCCGCTACCTGGCGGCAGAGCGACGCCACCGTCAGCCGTGAGACCGGTAGGGGCAGCAGCATCAGGACCTCCTGCGAGAGGCGCTTCTGAGACTCTGTGCGCGTCGTCGTGCGGGGGAAGAGCGACAGCGGACGCAGCAACCGGTGGTAAAACCGCTGGAACTCGGGCTTATAAGGCTCCATCTTAGACCACGCGACGCTGGCGGCGCCGGCGGCGCCGGCGGTTACTAAGGCAACGAGGGGCCGGATGGCCCAAGTGCGCCTGCGCAGCCCTTGCCCGCCGCAGCGTGGCCGTGGGTGGGTGGGTGGGATGCAGAGCCTTGCGTGCGCTCGCAGCGGGAGGCGGGGCAAGGAGTGGCTTCCGGGGCTCCGCCTCTCCCGACGCGTCTCAGGGTTGGCGACACAGGACCTGGACAGTTCGGGTCCTCCGGTGGTGACTGCGTTCGGGATGGCATCGGACTCGGGGGACCGCGGGACTGCCTGCACGGTGAGGGTCGAGGCCTCGTGTGGGAGCCTCGCAGGGGCGAGAGCTTCGGCCCCTGGGGTCATCGTTAACTTGAGAATGGGGGAAGGAGCGTACACCTGGGTTGGGGCCTGGGGTCCAGGCTGGAATGTGAGAGTAGCAGGGCCCTTGGCGTTAATGTTGAGGGGTGTTGCTCTTGGAATGATCGTGAGTGATAATGAAGGCGCTTGAGGAGGGGTCACGTGGGGCGTTACTCCAGGCCTTTGGGGGTGGTCGCAGAGAAGGTAGTGAAACAGGGTCACGCAAGAAGCTTCCCTAGCTCTCATCGGCCCGTCCTTGCAGCTGGAGTTCGCGGTGCAGATGACCTGTCAGAGCTGCGTGGACGCGGTGCGCACGTCCCTGCAAGGGATAGCAGGTAAGAACCTGCTTAACCAGATTAACTTTTCAGTGCGCAGTCAGGAGGCCTCTGGGAGGGGCAGGCAAATCTCTTAGACCAACCCTACTCCCATTTACAGATGCAGAAATTGAGACCTGGAGAGAGGAAGGAACGTTCTCAGAGTCACACAGGGACCCAGAGGCGGAGTCTAGAGTGCAGGTCTCAGGCCTGCCCTGCCGGATTCTTCTACTGGCTCTGCCTGCCCTTCTGGTGTCTTAAACCTCCAGTGCCTGGAGGGTGAGGAGGAAGGCAGAGCGTAGTCCCCCCCTACAGGGGTTTTCCCTGGAATACAGGCAGTTCTTGCTTGAGAAACAAAATAATCTTGACAAAGCAAACAGCAGCCCTAGCCATGTTCCATCTTAGGCGGCCCTGATTCTTTTTTTTTTAATTTTGGCTGCTTTAGGTCTTCATTGCTGCACTTTCTCTAGTTGCGGCGAGCGGGGGAGGTGCGCGGGCTTATTGCCGTGGCTTTTCTTGTTGCGGAGCACGGGCTCTAGGGCGCGGGCTTCAGTAGTTGTGGCACGTGGGCTCAGTAGTTGTGGGGCACAGGCTTAGTTGCTCTGCGGCATGTGGGATCTTCCCGGACCAAGGATTGAACCCATGTCCCCTGCATTGGCAGGCAGATTCTTAACTACTGCGCCATCAGGGAAGTCCGGCCCTGATTCTTAAAAGCCAGCTAGCCGGTCTGGAGGTGACCAGGCACAATCGGAAAGATCTGAGAAGGCAGAGCCACCAGCATGGCCATGGGAACTGCCTGTCTTTGATTCTGTCAAATGTTTATCCAGTCATTCAGGTATAGACCAGACACTGGGGGCTTTTTAGGGAAAAGTGTTCACAAATGTTTCAGGCACAGCCTCTGCCCTCAGGTAACATGAGCACACAAGCATTGTGCTGGGAAGAGCAGTTCTTGGAGGAGCTGCCATGTGATGGCTTCTGAAACTGGGACATTGGTGGCACTTGGCTCTTTATAAGGCAGCAGTGTGTCCTAGGTCTTCGGGGTATGTGCTCTAGAGTCAGACTGTTTGGGTTCAAATCCCCCCTTTGCCACTTAATGGCACTAAGACCTCGTGCATGTTACTTTTTGTGTCTGTTTCTTCAGTGTTTAAATGGGCAAGGTAATGGAAGCTACCCCAGAGGTTCATTGTGAAGAGTAAATTAGTTCATACATGTAAAAGCACTTTAGAAAGGTCTTTGGCATGTAGTGAGAGCCCACTAAATCTTAGGAATTATGAGAGGCAGGGCTTATAGGTGGTAAGCTGGTTGGGCAGAGGCATGAGGGGACAAAACTTTTTTTTTTTTTTTGGCCGCACCGTGCGTCATGTGGGATCTTAGTTCCCCCACCAGGTATCGAACCTGTGCCCCCTGCAGTGGAAGCGCAGGGTCTTAACCACTGGACTGCCAGGGAAGTCCCTGATCTTTTTTAAGTTGTTCAAACTGGCTTATTTAGGGGTTCCATTTTCACTCCTCAGTAGATTTTATGTATTTCTCATATGCTTCCTCACCCATTAGTTCATCTAGTTCTGAGGTGTTCCTCAATGTCATCTCGATCAGCCAACCATCTTCATAACATTTGTGGACAAGTCCTGGATTTTCTGCAAGAGCTTCATTCATTTCAGTTACTTCTCCTGATAGAGGAGACTAGAGTTCACTAGCAGCTCTCACACTTTCCAAAGCACCAAACTGCTCTTGTTGGTTCAGTTTTGTCCCAACTTCAGGCAGACTACAGTAAACAACATCTCGCAAAGCGTCCTGTGCAAAATTGTTGATTCCCACTGTTCCAACACCATTTCACTTTGTTAGCCATTCATGTTTGCCCATGAATCTTATGCATAGAGAGCAGAGCAGGGCTGGTGCGCAGCGGCCGGGCAGCACCTGCCCTCAGCCCCCAGAGCGCTTGGTGCTGGCTTCCAGTGCCATGTTTGCAGAGGGGGACAGATCCTAAAGCTGGGTTTGCTTTGACTATGTGTTTGGGAATGAGGGGTGAGTGTCTGAGAAAACTGAGCCATTCCACTGAGAGTGGAGTGTTCTGACCAAAGCTTTCCAAAGCTGTTGGACTCTACCTCCTGTAAAACATTCTTACTGGGAGAGCAGACAGCTGGACTTCTGTTGGACATAGGGCAGTTTTTAGCCCTCTGCAGTTTCTTAGAGACCAGATAAAGACTTCTGGTGACTACATTTTCTGGTCTGGGTAACTGGAAGCAGCTTGGCTTTCTCATGGGCTGGCTTCCCAGTTGCAGAGAGGGAGACAGAAAGAGTGATCGGGTGATTTGCCCTCTCCAGGAGGCCTGGGCTTTGGGGAAGAAGGCTCTGCTCTCCTCCTAGGGGTAAGTGGGAGGACCTCCCAGCCCAAGGCTCACTTCCTTGAACTCTTATCACCCACCCTAGAGTCCCCTACGGCCTTATCTTTTCTCCCTCTCTGGGCTCTGAGCTAAACAGGTACTACTGGCCAGGCCACACTCCACACCAGCCAAACCGAACTGCTGCTCAGCTGGGGAGCCAGCCTTCTTGGTTCAGACTCAGGTCAAAGTTTTGGGAATTGCAGTCACAAGGAGCTTCCCACTGGGGCCCTCCCACTTTCTGTGCAGAGAAGCAGCTCTTCTTAGGAGACCCCAGAGCAGCAACCTACCTGTGCCAAAGCCAGTCCATCAGAAAGTCTTGTCTGCTGTGTCTAAAACTCTTTTTCTGTACTTTGGGCTTCACACCAAACCAGACCACCTCACCTCACCACAACCCACACGAGAACCTCATCTTTGGGCTCTCTGTTGCCCTTTCCGATAGGTTCTTCACATAGAAACCAGAGTGATTTTTTTCCTTTTTTATTTTCAATTATTTTATTTTTTGGCTGCACCGCGTGGCTCGTGGGATCTTAGTTCCCCAACCCGCTGGTCGAACCTGCACCCTTGGCAGTGAAAGCCTAACCACCGGACCGCCAGGAAATTGCTAAGAATGATTTTTTAAATCATACATCAGATGTTGTCGCTGCTCTGCTTAAAATCCTGTGAAAGTCCTAATATTTAAGAGCTTCCCATAGGCCAGGCACTGTTCTAAGTGCTCTATATGAGATAACTCGTTTAGGCCTTCAGTAGCCTGCTGAAGTAGGTCGTATTGTTATCTCCATTTGTAGAGGAAGAAACTGAAAAGAAAACAGAAAGGTTGAGTAAGCTAAGGCCACACAGCTAGTAGGTGGCAGACTCAGAATTTCAACTCCAGAGCCCACACCCTCAACCACTGTACTCTGTGGCCTCTGCCAATGGCCTCCCCTTGCATTAAAATTAAATTCCAGATTCTTTCCTGTTGCCTGCAGGGCTTTGTTTCATTGGTCTCCACTTACAACTTTGTATCTTATCATTCTCTTTACTCCAGCTCCAGCCACTGGGCCTTTCTCTTCCTAGAACACATAGATGTTGTTCCTGCCTCAGGGTCTTTGCCCAAACTGTACCCTCTGCTGGAATGCTCTTCCCTGACTACATTCAGGCCTTTGCTTAAAGTCCCAGAGAAACTTTCCTTCACCAGCCTAAGTGGCTCACGCCCCGGTTGTTCCCCAGTACCTGTTTCATTGAGCACACTTTGCCCTATCTGAATCTCCCTGTGCATGTGTTTGATATCCATATTCCTGTGCTGGAACACATGCTGCTTGATGGGGCAGAGACATCACCTGACTTGTTCCCTGCTGCATCCCTAGTGCCTGGAACGGGGCGCATGATAGGCACTTAGTGTACATTTGTTAAATGAATGAATAGGCAAGTGAATCCCTCACACTGCATGCTTATTAAGCTCTGGGAGCCTCAGACAATCAATCCTTTGGGGCCCAGTCCTTCTTCCTGTGGGGCAAGGGGACCAAGCATCAGCTCTGGAGTTGGACAGGCTGCCTTCTGAGCTTTGCGATCTCGAGCCAGTTGAGAAGCCCTCCAGCCTCATTTCTTCACTTACCAGAGGAGGACAGTATCACTGTCCTGATGTGTGTAAAGCTGAGCACACAGCTCTTGGCATTCCCTAGAGGCTCAGAGTTCCCTGCCGTCCTCCCTACCACTGTGGCATCCAGAGGCACCTCTGGGTGGACCTGGAGCTCCAAGGCTTCACGCTAGGTGGCCCAGGATGAGACATTGTGTTAAGTGACAGGCAGTTGGGTTATTTGGGGGGTTTTCTTCTGGCAGAATTGCCCGGTACTTGCCTGGAGGAGATGGGTGTGTCTGTCTGATTTCTGTTTACAAATTCGGCCCCTCCCCCAACAGTGTCACCGATGGGGCAGGGGATCTGTAGAAGCAAGACCGTGGGACCCTTTGTAACCACAGGCCAAACAGTCCTGCCTCTTGGGTGCTACCTCCTCCCAGTACCATCTCCCCGTTTTGCCTCGAGTTGGAAGGAATCTGAACAGCTGAGGTTCCTTGTGTGTGCCTCAGGGACTGTTATTCCCATCTCTGCCTGATGGTTAATCCAGGTGTAGTCTTGATTCTCCCACAGCCCATGAGCTCCCTGCGGACTAGGACTGGTGCTTTCCCTGACCCTGGCCTCCTCCAGGCCCAGCACACGTTTGTTGAACGAATACAGGGTGGGGGTGGTGGTGGGTGGGGGAACCAAGGATGAAGGGAATGCAGACAGTCAGTGCAGCCTTCAGTTCACACAGCATTGGCTCAGCAGAGGGACATGCCTCGCTTAACCTGTCTTCTGGGCTGCCCAGGGCTCCCGGCTCCCATGGGCTCTACCCTGCCAGAGCAACAGACACACTTACTAAGATCAGAGCAGAATGGTTGTAAGCTCCACAGGTGAGATCATCCCTCAGAGTTCCCAGCCATCCCCTGTGCTCTGGCTCAGGATTCAAGAGTTCTCTTAAAAGGCTTATGAGCCCTGAACATCTGAATGAAAGAGAAGCCCCTTCTCGTCCTTCTTTGAGGTGGCTCGATGGCCCTCAAAACTGAGCATGTGTCAGAATCGTCCCGCAGGTTGTGTATACACCAGGGTGGCTTCAGGGATTTGGAGGGCAGTTGAGACCCTCTGACTTTTGAACCTGACCCTTGTGGACCACACAGAGCTCCTGCCCACACAGAGGATTGTAATCGGTGCAGCATGAGTTACATAGGAAAAGTGGGAACTGCCACAGGAGGATGGAGGAGGGGGCGCCAAGCCAGCCTGGAGGCTGGAGCTGCTTCTCAGGGTGAGCAGTATTCAGGTGAAGTGCTCGGGCTCTGGAGCTAGGCTGCCTGGGATGAGTTCCAGTCCCACCATTCACTACAACGTGACTTGGAGCAAGTTGCTTAACTTCTCTATGCCTCAGTTTTCTCATCTGTAAAGTGGGGATAATAGTGCCCAACTCACAGGGTTACTGCATTAATACAGGTAAAGTACGAAAAAGCCCACAGTGCATGTTCAGTAAATGTTAGCTTTCAGGATAGTGGTGATAGCCCCCTCTTTTTTTTTTTTTTTTTTTTTTTTTTGCGGTACGCGGGCCTCTCACTGTCGTGGCCTCTCCCGTTGCAGAGCCCAGGCTCCGGACGCGCAGGCTCAGCGGCCATGGCTCACGGGCCCAGCCGCTCCGCGGCATGTGGGATCTTCCCGGACCGGGGCACGAACCCACGTGCCCTGCATCGGCAGGCGGACTCTCAACCACTGCGCCACCAGGGAAGCCCAGCCCCCTCTTTTTTATGTGTGCCAGCTTCATTGAAATATTCATATATCATAAAATTCATCCATTAAAGTATACAGTTCAGTGGTTTTTAGTATATTCACAGAGTTGTGCAACCATTACCACTATCAGTTTTCTATTTCATCACCTTATGAAGAAAATTGTACCTTTCAGCTATCACCCTCCTACTCCCCTACCCACTAATCTACTTTCTGTCTCTATAGATTTATCTCTTCTGGGTATTTCATCCAGAATGACATCATCTAATATGTGTTCTTTGTGACTGGCTTTTACTTAGCATAATGTTTTTAAGGGTCATCCACATTGTAGCATGTATCAGTGCTGAATGCCTTTTTATGGCTGAATAGTATTCCATTGCATGGGTACAAGTTTTGTTTATCCACTCATCATTTGATGGGCTTTGGGGCTGTTTTCACCTTTTGACTATCATGAGTAATGTGGCTATTGATAGCCCACTTTTATACAAACATTTTTTTTTATTGTTTAATTTTTAAAAATTGAAGTATAGTTGATTTACAATGTTGTGCTAAAACATTTTTAAAAGAACTATCTGTGTTTCAAAAGTTATAAATAGGGGCTTCCCAGGTGGCGCAGTGGTTGAGAGTCCGTCTGCCAATGCAGGGGACACGGGTTCGTGCCCCAGTCCGGGAAGGTCCCACATGCCGCGGAGCGGCTGGGCCCGTGAGCCGTGGCCACTGAGCCTGCGCGTCCGGAGCCTGTGCTCTGCAACGGGAGAGGCCACAACAGTGAGAGGCCCGCGTACCGCACAAAAAAAAAAAAAAAAAAAAAGTTATAAATAATGCCTCACATGAAATAAGAATTCACAACACTCCTGGGGGCAAGATGGCGTTATCCCCACTTTATTCATAAAGAAACAAACTCAGAGAGCTTAAGGGCCTTACACAGCTAGAAGGCAGCTTCAGAGCTTGCCTCTAGCCATAGGAAGGTTGGTTAAGATGGGGATGGGGAATGGCCCCCTGATTCTCTCTTCCCTGCTCCCAGCACAGGGGTGCCAGCCCTCTGCTGCCCACTGTCTCCTGTCTTCTCCCAGGTGTCCAGAGTGTGGAGGTGCAGTTGGAGAACCAGATGGTCCTGGTACAGACCACCCTGCCCAGCCAGGAGGTGCAGGCCCTTCTAGAAGGCACTGGGAGGCAGGCGGTACTCAAGGGCATGGGCAGTGGCCTGTTCCGTGAGTAACCTTGGCCTTGGACTCTCTGGGAGGGAGGTGGCCTGGGTGTGGTACCGATCCAACCATGGCCTTTGGGGGCTCGGGTTGGCGTGGCTTTAGGGACCCCGCGAAGTTATGGGGGCTCTCTCCACGTCATTTCCAAGTTGATAAATGGGTGGGGCTGGGTGAGGTGATGAGCCAGCCCTGGTGTTTAATACCTTACAGAGAATCTGGGGGCAGCAGTGGCCATTCTCGGGGGGCCTGGCCCTGTGCAGGGAGTGGTGCACTTCCTACAGCTGACCCCTGAGTGCTGCCTCATCGAGGGGACCATTGACGGCCTGCAGCCTGGGCTGCACGGACTGCACGTCCATGAGTTCGGAGACCTCACAAGGAACTGCAACAGGTGAGTCCTCTGTAACCTCCCTGTAGCATCCTTATTGCCCCAGTTGTGCACCCACATAAGTGCAGGGGGCTGTGTTCAGCTTTTTACACACTCTTTCACGTTTGATCCTCACAAGTACCCTGGGAGGCATATACACAAAGGCCCAGTCTACAGATGAGAAAACTGAGACTCAGAAAGGTTAAATGACTTGTCAAAGACCCTAGAGCATGTAAATGGTAGAGTGGGGATTTGAACCAAAATCTGACCTAGACACTCCTGCTCATAGCCACCTTACTGCCTCCGAGATGGAAGGTGACTCCTGGACACGGGAGAGTCAGGTCTCCATGTCATGGTGTTTGTCATGCTGTCATGCCATTAGTTGTTTACTCATCTGTGTCTCGCCTGGAAGCTTATTGAGGGCAGGTCCCATGACTGATTCTTCTTAGTGCCCTCAACTCAGAGCCTGGCACAGAGTGGGCCTGTGTGTTGAATGAGTGGATGAATGAATAAGTGAGTGAATGAATAAATGAAACAAATGTAAAGTAAGAGGATGGATCACCTGGCCTGTGAGCTATTGTTTCACTGCCCACCTGCTATCTTTCCTTCTTAGCTGTGGGAACCACTTTAACCCTGATGGAATGTCTCATGGGGGTCCCCAGGACTCTGACCGGGTAAGTGAAAGCCCAGAATCCTAACCACTAGGCCACCAGGGAACTCCCCGACCAGGTAAGTATTCTTTTTAGGCTGAGAGAGAACCCAAGGTCTCAGAGGCAGGGCACGCAGCTCTCGGGGCCTGAAAGTATGATTCCTTTTTCCCTCACTTTTTTGGTTCCATTTAGAAACATTTATTGACACTTTCTGTGTTGAAGACCTACTCCCTAAGACTCACAGTCTGGTGAGGGAGACACTGAGAACTCCTTGGTTGCAGTGCAGTGAGAGAATCCTTGCAGGAGCCTGCCAGAGGCCCTGGGAGCCCAGAGCAAGCTCCTGACCCAGCCCGAGGGGCACATGCAATGGGAGAAAGCTTCCTGGAGAAGGTGATGGTGTGGAAGTTAAAGGTTTTACCTAAACTAAAAAGGCCATCCCAGAACTTCTCTGGTGGTCCAGTGGTTAAGACTCCTCACTTCCACTGCGGAGGACATGGGTTCGATCCTTCATCGGGGAAGTTCCGCATGCCTCATGGTGTGGCCAAAAAAAAAAACAAAAAAAAAACAAAAAACAAAACGCTGTCCCTGACGCTGCAGCTCCTGGCCCTGGAGTTTAATTTTACACCAGAGAATTGTTTCCCCATCAGCAGTGAGTCACATGCTGCCTTAATGATTCTTGCCTTATCTGAGTACTACTTGTTCTGTTAGTTACTCAATGTTTTTATTTAAATTGACTGATTTTTTTCCCCTTAGGTAAATTTAGTTATTTTTAACATTTTAATCTATCACTGAAGGTTTCAAACAAGTTCTAAAAGTGGAGAAACTAGAGTCCCGAACCCCCATGTCCCTGTCACCCAGTTACCAACTCGTGGCCAGTCCTGCTTCATCTACACCCCTGGCCCTTCTCCACCTTATTTTGAAGAAAATCAAGACATCATTCATGTAATTAAGGTAGATTTATTTTTAACAAGAAACTTGATATGGCCACAGAAAATAAGAAACCAGTACTTCTAGCCCCAAGAGGAGGATCATTGTGAAGCTAAATCAGTGCAGACCTAAAACGTGTCATTAGGGTCCTGCCAGGGACTACGGCCTGCTTTACCGTTGTCAGGGTGATTAGTGAATGTCAGAGAGGCGTTAAAGACGTTTTAACACCAAGCTGAAATTTCGTCCTGGATGTCGTGCCAGGAGGATGGCCTCCTCTCTCAGTGATGGGATGTTTCCTGACGCCCTGTCCGCACACACCTGATTCCGTCTCCTCCGCCTGCGGTGCTATGTGTTCCCCTCCTCAGGGATTCAGAGGGGATCAGCCTCTGAGCCACACACCAGGCTGCTTGCTCCTCCACCCAGTCCTGGAAACGCCCCCCCCCCTTAATCTTCCTACCGCAAAAGACCCCAACACCAGGCACAGCAAAAAGTGCCAGGTGTGAGCAGCAGATGTCCCAAAGGGAAACAAGATAAAGCAGAAGTGGCTCTTCTTGCTGCTTGCTCATCAGCCGCGTCACACAGCCCCACCCACCTGTGTGCAGGGGAGGGCAAACAAATGAAAACATGGTGTGTGTTTCTTAATTCATGTAAGTGATTTTTGTTTTTTTGGACTTTTGACAGCTCTGTCACTTTTCTAGTGATCAAAGTTTTTACTCCTCGCCCCCCGCCCCCTGGGGAGTGGGGGAAGCCTTTCTGTTGGGTCCATTGCATAGTGTCATACTTGCGTTCTGTGTGTCAGTTATCTATTGCCGAGAGTCAAATTACTCCAAACTTAGGGTTTTTTGTTTTTTTGTTTTTTGTTTTTTTTGCGGTACGCGGGCCTCTCACTGTTGTGGCCTCTCCCGTTGTGGAGCACAGGCTCCGGACGCACAGGCTCAGTGGCCATGGCTCACGGGCCCAGCCGCTCCGCGGCATGTGGGATCTTCCCGGACTAGGGCACGAACCCGTGTCCCCTGCATTGGCAGGCGGACTCTCAACCACTGCACCACCAGGGAAGCCCTATTGGGGTTTTTTTTGGCCAAGCTGCTCGGCTTGTGCGGATATTAGCTCCCCAACCAGGGATCGAACCCACAGCAGTGAAAGCGCCAAGTCCTAACCACTGGACCACCAGGGAACTCCCAGGTTTAAAACAAACAACAAGCATTTGTCATCTCACAGTTTCTCTGGGGTAGGAATTCGGGTACAGCTTAGCTGGGGACCTCTGTCTTCGGGTCTCTCAAGGCTCGATGTGGGGAGGACCCGCTTCCACACGAGCTCATGTTGCTGTTGGCCGGCCTCAGGGCCTCCCTGGCTGTTGGCCAGAGACATCAGTCCTTTGCCAGGTGGGCCTCTCCCTAGGCCAGTGCACAGCACAGCAGCTGGCTGCCGTCAGAGCAAGTGAGAGAGAGAAGGCTTCCAAGACTGAAGCCACGCTCCTTTTGTAACGTAAGCTTGGAGGTGACGCCACGTCCAGCCCACCCTTGTGGTGGAGCACACAGGGTGTGAATCCAGGGGGTGCATCTTAGAGGCAGTCTTCCTCATTGAAGCCTTGAAAGGTGCTGAGCAGGAATCAGGCAGGTGAAGAAGGGAGAGTGGGAATGGAGGCTCAACAGGGGACGCCCCGTAGACAAAGCCCTGGAGGCTTGAACCGGCAAGAAGGAGGTCTGGGAACTGGCAGCCCTATGCCTCTTAGGAAGTGGAGTTTCTGAAGGGCAGAAGACCCCCTCGTGACCCGTGCCTTGGCCTGGGCCCCTCCCAGGGAGGGCATCTGAAGGGGCTGGAGCCAGCTGCTGTCTTGTACCCGAGCCCTCGGTATAGGCAGAGGAAGACCTGAGCAAGAGCTACATGTCCAAGGAGCCATGATGACTGGCATGTTCCTTTTGGATTTCAGCGTCTGGTTTTGTCCAGACAGAAGTGAATTCAGTGTGGGGATTTATGTCCAAGCCTGGTTGTCCCTTTGCACATCTCCTAACTGGTTTCTAAGCTTCCTTCCCTTCTCTCCCCATCCACCTCCAGTCCTTTGCCTTCATGCACGGTATTAGAGGAATTGTTCCAAAGCATGGAGTGACAAGGTCACACACCTGCCTGAAACCTTTCTTAACTCCCCAGTACCCAAGGGGACAGATCTCACGTGGCTACTTGGTGTGACGTTCAGTGCCACCTGGCCCAGTTCCACCCACCCGTGTGCAGGGGAGGGACTAGAAAGCCTGCGTCCCCTGACCCTCTGCTGCTGGATCGTGCCTCTGAGCCACACACCAGGCCGCTTGCTCCTCCGCCCAGTCCTGGAAACGTCTCCCCCGCCTTTATCTTCCTACCGCAAAAGGCCCCAACACCCGGCACAACAAAAAGTGCCAGGTGTGAGCAGCAGACGTCCTAAAGGAAAACAAGATAAACCAGAAGTGGCTCTTCTTGCTGCTTGCTCGTCAGCCCCGTCACACAGTGACATGCTTTGTGACCCTGCTTTGCGGCAAGGCCATGTGTACCAGCCCATGTTGGCTCAGGCTCTTACTTCTGCCCAAGTGTCAGGTTGGGGGCAATTTATTTGCACAGACAGACGTGGGTCTCTGGGACTCATCAGTAGGGCCTTGTCACCAGGAAACACACTCACTGTTGTGCTAACCCTATGTTTTGTAATCACTAGTGTGTTCCATGTCTGTCTCCTCACCATGCTCTGAACCCCTTGAGGGGTGTTGACCACATATACACCATCACCTCCCACCCTGCCTGGCAGAGGGTATCTGATGTAGGCGGAGCTCAGTAGCTGTGTTAGGACATTTAAAAATATATATATTTATTTATTTATTTGGCTGCACCGGGTCTTAGGTGGGGCGTGCGGGATCTCTTTAGTTGCAGTGTGCAGGATCTTTTTAGTTGTGGCATGCGGGATCTTTAGCTGCGACATGCAGGATCTAGTTCCCTGACCAGGGATCAAACCCGGGCCTCCTGCATTGGGAGCGCAGAGTCTTAGCCACTGGACCAGCAGGGAAGTCCCAGGACATTTTTATTACCTTCAAGGGAGAAGGTGGGCAGAACCAGGTGTTGGGGGCAGGAGACGCCCTTTGCCCCTGTGTTTCTTCTTTTCCTGGAGGCCGGACGTCAGGGAAGGGATGCTGGCTGCCTCTGATGGTCAAGAAGCCAAGCTTGGCCAACTTAAGCCCAGGGGAACTGCAGACTACCAGGGGCTCACAGAGTCATCGGGAGGCTGGAGAAGTGGGCTTGGAAAAGAGCAGGAACCAGGCTAGATTCTGAGGCTGGGATGCAGAGTGGGCAGCAGCCTTGTAGGAGAAGCAGCCTGGTCTAGTGACATGACTTCCTAGGGAGGGAGTCACTGGCCGTTTTCAGCGTGCTGTCATTCAGCGTGCCCAGGATTTTAGTTCCAGGGAGAGAGAGTCCAGTTTCCTTCCTTGTGTCCTGGGTCGTCCCTTCATCCTACCAGACTGGACCCATAGGAGGACACTGGTACTTTGAGGAAGGGGACCCAGATACTGGGAAGCCAGAAGTTAGCAGCCATGTCCCACGTGCCCTTTCCCCCCCGGGTCTCATTGCAGCACCGTGGAGACCTAGGGAACATCCACGCTGAAGCTGATGGCCGAGCCGTCTTCAGGATAGAGGATGAGAGGCTGAAGGTGAGGTGGAAAAGAAGGTGGGGACCTTTCCTAACAGGTCCACTGTCTGAGGTCTTTGTCTCCCCTCAAAGGTGTGTGATGTGATTGGCCGAAGCCTGGTCGTCGATGAGGGAGAAGACGACCTGGGCCGGGGTGGCCATCCCTTGTCCAGGATCACAGGGAACTCAGGAGAGGGGTGAGTGCTCTGCCCGCAGTGCCCGCGGAGACCGGGAGGGGCCAGGCAAGTGCTCATCTCAACCCCACTGCTCTTCCGCAGGTTGGCCTGTGGCATCATCGCACGCTCTGCTGGCCTTTTCCAGAACCCCAAGCAGATCTGCTCCTGCGACGGGCTCACCATCTGGGAGGAGCGAGGCCGGCCCATCGCTGGCGACGGGCGAAAGCAGCCCGCCAGTCCCCCCGCCCACCTCTGAGCACAGCCTCAGCCTCGCGTCTGTCACTGTCCTCCCTGCTGAGCACTTCCAGAGGGAGGCCCTGCTCACCCAGTCCTAGGAGCACTAGTGTGTGGGGTGTGTAGGGGTTGCTGTGATCTTCCCTTGGCAAATTAAAGTTTTATTTTCATATGGAACTTGGTGTTTTGTCCATGTCCTGTTGTCCCTTAATGGGCTTAATAACCACAGTCCCTCTGCCTCTGTCCTCCCTGTCGAGGGCCACCTCTTGGCTTTAGAGGCAAAGAAAACTGGATTCAAAGCCAACCAGTTCCTGAGGGCCGTATTCTTCTCCTCAGGGTCAGAGTGAAGGACCATAGCAGACATATTTCTGTTTGTGGCCTGTCCCCCTCCCTTCACTATGGCCAGTTGGAACCAAAATGGACACCTGACCCACACAGGGCCTTGCTTTCCCAGAGAAATCAAAGTGGATCCAGCTTTAGTTTCTCCCTGGGGTTGGATCTGTAACATGGGAATATGGGAGCTGTGGGTGGGCCTCTTCTCCCTGCATTATGGACCGAGTATCAGAAAAAGCCCATCGGCTGAGGAGGAAGAATGAGGCAGATGCACAGGGAGAACCTAAGAGTCGCAGGAGGATGCCAGATGCTCCAGAGTCTGCACTCTGGGCCTTTCCTGAGGCCAGCGACCTCCTGATCTGGGAGTCAAGAGACCATCCCCCCACCAATGCATCATCACCCACTTTCTAAAAAAAGTTAATGTGGCTTGAGTTGATTTCCTTACTCGCAAGTAAAAGACTCTTAATTAATCGAGTAAATAAAGTGTTTGGCACAGGGCCTGGCACAGGGTAAGTTAAGGGAGCAGGGCCTGTGATTCTGAGGCCAAATGCGGCCCCTGGAGGCAGACCCAGCCAGGCTCCCCTCTCACAGGGATGGCCGATGTCCAAGGACATCGAATTCCTTGGGGAATTGGGGCTGGGAATTCTGGGGCTTCGCAATCATCTGTTGTGCCCCCTGCCCCCACTGGACTGTGTCATGCTTGCTCATCCATGACGAAGCTGCTTTTGTGACGTGTTAGGCTGGCAGAGTGCAAACTTTGCCCCTTACACTGCCTGCTTGGAGCAAGGTGGGTGGATTAACAGCCAGCTGGCCTTGGCTTGAGGCACCTGGCTCTGCTCCCATTCCCTGGGCCCTGTCTGTTTCCCTCTCAAGACTGCTGGCTCTGCCTCTAGCCCTGCTCTTTTCTCGCCAAACCTATGCTGGTTGCTTTCCAGCTCCCCTTGGTTCCTGGGGAACCAAGTCCTTTTAAGCCTGGGTCCCGGACTGTGTTTCTCCACCTCAGAATCATTGCAGGAACTCCCCTTGGACTCTGCTCACAGCCAACTCCTGACCTCCTCTCACCTTCATTCTGGAATTCTAGCTGGATTTAACCCATTTATGGCTAAACCGCTCACCATCCCCTGCCACTCTTTTTCTACTCCTAAGGGATCAGTATCCCCATTAACTTTTCTCTCTTCTAAACTCTTAGCCGTGTGGTTTTCAAACTTCGTTTTTAAATCACAGAACACCGTTCAAATACCTTGAAACCCTATCTGTAAAGCAGAAGTGGAACTACAGCCAAAGATGCTTAGCTCTGACTAAGCTTCCCAAAAACCCTGGGGCTTCAGGGAGCACAGGTGGAAAATCTTTGCCAAATTCAGGCATTTTCATGTTCTCTCTCAACTTCTGCCATGTCCACCAACCATCTGTACTATCATTTACCAAATACTATTCTTTAAATTAATTCACTTTTAAACTTACTTAAAAAGGAAAATTTAGGGCTTCCCTGGTGGCGCAGTAGTTGAGAGTCCACCTGCCGATTCAGGGGACACGGGTTTGTGCCCTGGCCCGGGAAGATCCCACACGCCGCAGAGCGGCTGGGCCCGGGAGCCATGGCCGCTGAGCTTGCGCTTCCGGAGCCCGTGCTCCGCAACAGGAGAGGCCAGAACAGTGAGAGGCCCGCGTACCACAAAAGGAAAAAAAAGGAAAATTTAATCATATTAGCTAACACCTGTATAATGATGATTAAGTGCCAGACTCTATTCTGAACACTTCACGTGCAGTATTTCATTGAATCCTCATGACAATACTACAAGGTAGGTTCTGTTTTTGTTTTTATTTTTTTCTTGGCCACGCCACGTGGCTCGTGGGATCTTAGTTGGCAGTGAAAGCTCGAGTCCTAACTACTGGACTGCCAGGGAATTCCCAGTAGGTTCTGTTATTATCCTATGTCACAGATGAGAAAAGTGGAACACAGGGTGATTATGTAACTTGCCCAAGATCACACAGCTAGTTACTTGGCCAAGTCTAGATTCAGACCCAGGTGGTCTGGTTCTAAGTCTATATTGGTTCTCAGTGTAAAGTATGGAAAGCAAGAGTCATTTGCCATAAGTAGAAGTTTTCAGGGACTTCCCTGGTGGTCCGGTGGTTAAGACTTGGTGCTTCCACTGCGGGGGGCAGGGGTTCGATCCCTGGTTGGGGAACTAAGATCCCACAAGCCGTGCGGCTCAGCCAAAAAAAGAAAAAGAAAAAAAACTGTTCCACAAATAGCTCAAAATCATGTGTAACTCCAAGGATTTTTGCACTGTGTCTCAGGGAACCCAGATACTTTCTTTTGCCCCCTGTTCTCTCAGCTGCCCTTTAGCATCTTTCCTCTGCCGCAGCTGCTTTCTCAGTGGCTGCCAGTGCCCAGCCTCATAATCCATGTCTTGGAAACCTCCTATCTCTTCTGCCCTCTTCCCCCTGGGTTTTCACCTTCTGGCATTGCATTCTCAGTTCTGCCTGGGGTTCCACATTGTGGGTTTGTAGAGCTGCTCCTTTTTCCCAAGCGGGAGATCTCCCCAGCTGAATCCTGGTAGAGGGGCCCAGTTGGAGTCACTCTTCAGAGCCGTGGCAGAGCCTCGGCTCAAGGGCTCCTGGCCACAGGTGGGGTCCTTGGAAGAGGTGGGGGCCATTATGCGAAGGTAAGTGAAAGTCTGGCTTCTGAAAACCCTTCTCTCTGTTCCTCCTCTGTCTTCTCTGCTTTACCACTACCAGTGGCTCTCAAGTGGGGGCCCTTGTCATCCCTGACCAGAGGCTTGAGCAACACCTGGAAATGTTTGAAATGCAAATTCTGGAGCTTCACTCCAGACTTACTGAATCAGACACTTGGTGAGTGAAGCCTAGGAATCTGTTTTAAAAGCCTTTGGCGGGGTGGGGAGGGATAAACTGGGAGGTTGGGATTGACATATACACACTACTATATATAAAATAGAAAACTAATAAGGACCTACTGTATAGCACAGGGAACTCAGTGCTCTGTCATGACCTATATGGGAAAAGAATCTAAAAAAGAGTGGATATATGTATATGTATAACTGATTCACTTTGCTGTACAGCAGAAACTAATGCAACATTGTAAATCAAGTGTACTCCAATAAAAAAATTAAAAAAAAAAGGCTTGTAGGTGATTTTGAGGCATACTAAAGTTTGAGAACTACTAGTCTCATGTTTTAAAACTGGTTAGGGGGACTTCCCTGGTGACGCAGTGGTTAAGAATCCGCCTGCCAATGCAGGGGACACAGGTTCGAGCCCTGGTCTGGGAAGATCCCACATGCCGAGGAGCAACTAAGTCCATGGGCCACAACTACTGAGCCCGTGTGCCACAACTACTGAAGCCCACACACCTACAGCCCATGCTCTGCAACAAGAGAAGCCACTGTAATGAGAAGCCCACACACCGCAACCAAGAGTAGCCCCCGCTCACCGCAACCAGAGAAAGCCGGTGGGCAGCAATGAAGACCCAACGTGGCCAAAAAAAAAAAACTAGTTAGGGACTTCCCTGGTGGTCCAGTGGTTAAGACTCCAGGCTTCCACTTCAGAGGGCACAAGTTCATTCCCTGGTTGGGGAACTAAGATCCCCCAAGCTGCGGGTCACGGCCAAAGAACAAAACAAAAAAAACAACAACAAAAAAACTGGAGCTATGTGTTTTAGGAGTAGAGTCAGGACTATCCTCCAGCCCCCAACATCTTCCCCTCTAATTTAAATACATATATGTCACCTACTTCCAAAAAGGACTTGAGGTATCTTAGCCAGAGACAGAGAGAGAGAGAGAGAGGAGATTATACCTAAAAACCCTGGTGATGGAAAGCACCATAACAGAGAGAGGGCTGAGCTTTAAGGCCAAGAGCAAAGTGCTCTGGGTTCCCTTGGTCTAATTGCCTAATAATACCGCTAAAAATTTCAGCAGGAGAGAATCCTGTCACTGTGTCTATGATGCATGTTAGTGGTATTGGTGCACCTGAAGAGACTGTGATTACTTCTTTTTTTAAAGTTACTGTGATAGGCTCATAATGCCTCCCCTACCACACACAAATTATCAGGTCCTAATCTCTGGAAGCTGTAAATATTACCTTATCTGGGAAAAAGGGTCTTGGCAGATATGATTGAGTTACAGATTTTTAGATGAGATTATCCTGGATTACCTCGATGGGCCCTAAATGCAAGCACAGGTATTCTTACAAGAAGAAGGCCCAGGAGGTCCCCCCCACAACCCCCAGCACCACGGGGCATACGGGATCTTAATTCCCCAACCAGGGATGAACTTGTGTCCCCTGCAGTGGAAGCATGGAGTCTTAACCACTGGACCGCCAGGGAAGTCCGGAAAGAAGTTTAATGATGTTGACCTTGGAGACTAGAGTGACGTGGCCACAAGCCTAGGGATGCCAGCGGCCACCAGAAGCTAGCTGGCAGGGACAGTTTATCTCTTAGAGTCTCTGGAGGGCACAAGGCCCTGCTGACACGTTGATTTCAGCCCAGTGCTACTAATTTGGACTTCTATCCTCCAGAACTGTGAGAGAATAACTTTCTGTTGTTTTAAGCCACCCAGGTTTTTGGTGATCTGTCACGGCAGCCACAGGAAACTAATACAGTTACTATTCAATTGTATTAAAGTAACATACTTAAAGCCTAGCTTTCCTTAAGGCTTTAACTTTACAACATTTATTGTTCTATCTATAAATCTAGTAAGATAAGAGTTATTATCTTTACCTTTTCTTTGATAAACTCTGGTTGGCTACATTGGACTCCTTTAAATAATCATACCCATCTGCAACTTAAATTCCTTCAAACTTTAAAGAATTGTATTTGTATATTTAATATGTTTAATTTTCTTAAATACCACAGATTCCTAGCCTAAATGTCAACTTCTCAACATACTTCCTAAGTCTTTTTTTCTTTTAAAAATATTCTATTATGTGGGTCCCTATCCTTTTTTTTTTTTTTTTTTCCTTCGGTACGCGGGCCTCTCACTGTTGGGGCCTCTCCCACTGCGGAGCACAGGCTCCGGATGCGCAGGCTCAGTGGCCATGGCTCACGGGCCTAGCCGCTCCGCGGCATGTGGGATCCTCCCAGACCGGGACACGAACCCGTGTCCCCTGCATCGGCAGGCAGACTCTCAACCACTGCGCCACCAGGGAAGCCCATCCCTATCCTTTTAAAAGAAAATAAATTTATTTACTTACTGACTTTTGGCTGCTTTGGGTCTTCATTGCTGCACGCAGGCTTTCTCTAGTTGTGGCAAGCGGGAGCTACCCTTCGCTGTAGTGCGCAGGCTTCCCATTGCAGTGGCTTCTCTCTTGTTGCTGAGCATGGGATCTAGGTACATGGGCTTCAGTAGTTCTGGCTCACGGGCTTAGTTGCTCCGTGGCATGTGGGATCTTCCCGGACCAGGACTCGAACCTGTGTCCCCTGCATTGACAGATTCTTAACCATTGCACCATCAGGGAAGTCCCCCTGTTAAGTCTTATAAATACGTTGAAACTATTCTACGACTGTTTACAAACTTTAAAAAAAAATTACACATTTTAGCTAAAAATCGTGACCCTAAAGTCAATTTTTTTTTTTTTTTTTTTTTGCTTTACGTGGGCCTCTCACTGTTGTGGCCTCTCCCGTTGCGGAGCACAGCCTCCGGACGCGCAGGCTCAGCGGCCATGGCTCACGGGCCTAGCCGCTCCGCGGCATGTGGGATCTTCCCGGACCGGGTCACGAACCCATGTCCCCTGCATCGACAGGCAGACTCTCAACCACTGCGCCACCAGAGAAGCCCCTAAAGTCAATTTTTGAAAGTGCTTTATTTTGAAATTATTTTAGATTAACAAAAAAAAGGTGCGATGTGGATAAATCTTGAAAACATTAAGCTAAGTGAAAGAAGCCAGACATGTGAGCCATATATTTATATTGTTCCATTTATATAAAATGTCTTGAATAGGCAAATCCAGAGCCAGAAAAATTAGTGGTCACCAGGGTATGAGTGAAGGGGAGAATGGGGAGTGACAGCTAATAGGTATAGGGTTTCTTTTTGGGGGTGATTAATTAAAATGTTCTGGAATTAGTGTGGTGATGGTTGCACCACCCTGTGAATATACTAAAACCACTGAGTTACACACTAAAGGGGTGAATTTTATGTTGTATGAATTATATCTTTTTTTTTGGCTGCGCTGCATGACTTGGATCTTAGTTCACTGAGCAGGGATTGAACCCTGGCCCTCAGCAGTGAAAGCGTGGAGCCCTAAGCACTGGACCGCCAGAGAATTCCCTATATCTCAATATTAAAAAATCATTTACATTAAAAAAGCAGTAGAGGGCTTCCCTGGTGGTGCAGTGGTTAAGAATCCGCCTGCCAATGCAGGGGACACTGGTTTGAGCCCTGGTCTGGGAAGATCCCACATGCTGCGGAACAACTAAGCCCGTGCACCACAACTGCTTAGCCTGCGCTCTAGAGCCCACGAGCCACAGCTACTGAGCCCGTATGCCACAACTACTGAAGCCCGTGCGCCTAGAGCCCGTGCCTCACAACAAGAGAAGCCACCGAGATGAGAAGCCAGTGCACCGCAACAGAGTAGCCCCTGCTCGCTGCAACTAGAGGAAACTCGCGTGCGGCAACGAAGACCCAACGCCAAAAAATAAAGTACTTTGAAAATTAATAAATTTTTATTTATTTTATTTTTTAAAATTTATTTATTTGTTTTTGGCTGCATGGCTCACAGGCTCTAGAGCACAGGCTAAATAGCTGTGGCACATGGGCTCAGTTGCTCTGTGGCACGTGGGATCTTCCCAGACTAGGGCTTAACCCCGTGGCCCCTGCATTGGCAGGCGGATTCTTAACCACTGCGCCACCAGGGAAGTCCTAATTTTTTTTTTTCCTAAATTTTGATTTTTATCTAAGTAACATAGGTACACAACTTAAAAAGTCAAATAGTACTACTATGCTTATAATGAAAAAGAGCAATTTCTGTCCCATCTCTTCCTAAATCCACTTTCTAGAGGTAAGAGATTTCAACTCCTTTAGCCATTTCTTCTGGAATTTACCTCCATATTTTTAGACAACATGACTGTATTGCTTTTTTTTAAAAAAAAATTATTTATTTTTGGCTGCATTGGGTCTTCGTTGTTGCACGCGAGCTTTCTCTAGTTGCGGTAAGCAGGGGCTACTCTTCGTTGCGGTGCGTGGGCTTCTCTTATTGCAGAGCACGGGCTCTAGGCGCGCAGACTTCAGTAGTTGTGGCACACAGGCTCAGTAGTTGTGGCTCGTGGGCTCTAGAGCGCAGGCTCAGTAGTTGTGGTACACGGGCTTAGTTGCTCCGTGGCATGTGGGATCTTCCCGGACCAGGGATCGAACCCGTGTCCTCTGCATAGGCAGGCGGATTCTTACCTGCGCTACCAGGGAAGTCCCAACTGTATTGCTTTTTCTTTTTTAAGGTGTGAAACTGGTCTTTTTAAAAATATTTATTTATTTGGTTCTGCTGGGTTTTATTTGCAGCAGGCGGGCTCCTTCGTTGCGGCATGCAAACTCTTAGTTGCGGCATGCATGTGTGATCTAGTTCCCTGTCGAGGGATTCAACCCGGGCCCCCTGCATTGGGAGCACGGAGTCCCACTCAACCACTTTTTTTTTTTTGGCTGCGTTGGGTCTTCATTGTTGCATGCTGGCTTTCTCTAGTTGCGGTGAGCAGGGGTTACTCTTGGTTGCCATACTTGGGCTTCTCATTGCAGTGGCTTCTCTTGTCACAGAGCATGGGCTCTTGGTGTGCTGGCTCAGTAGTTGTGGCATGTGGGCTCAGTAGCTGTGGCGCACAGGCTTAGTTGCTCCATGGCACGTGGGATCTTCCTGGCAGGGTTTGAGCCCGTGTCCCCTGCCTTGGCAGGCTGATTCTTAACCCTGCGCCACCAGGGAAGTCCCCCTGGTCTTTTTTTTTAATATAAATACTTTTTAAAATTTATTTTTATACAGTTTTTAAAGGTTATACTCTGTCGACTGGAAAAATAAAATAAAAACGCACAATCTGAAAGTTGAGAGTTATGTTTTTCCTTTTTTGTTTTGGCCGCACCACGAGGCTTGTGGGATCTTAGTTCCCTGACCAGGGATCAAAACCACGCCCTCAGCAATGAAAGCTGGAGTCTTAACCACTGGATCGCCAGGAATTCCTGAGAGTTATATTTTATTCGGCAGACATTCTTAGGACTTCAAGCCCATGAGATAGCATCTCAAATAACTCTGAGAGACTTCTCCAAATAGAAAGGGGGAAGAGCCAGGATATATAGGAGTTTTTGCAACAGAACCAATGTAGTCAGAACCTCAAAAGATTACTTGATAATAAAAGAAAACCAGATATCTCAAGTTAAGAAATTTACCACTTGTCTATGTATGGGAAGATGCAAGAGTCTGGGCTCACTGAAACAGGGGTAATGTGATGGCTGATGGCTGTGAAATCCTTTGTTTACTGATATGGCAGGCAATAATTCAGTTCTCAACTCCATTTAAAGTTATTACAAAATATTGGCTATATTCCCTGTGTTATACACTTCATCCTTGTAGCCTGTCTTACGCCCAATAGTTTGTACCTCCCACTTCCCCAGCCCTGTACTGCCCCTCCCCCCCCACACTGGTAACCACTAGCTTGTTCTCTGTATCTGTGAGTCTGCTTCTTTTCTGTTATATTAACTAGTTTGTTGTATTTTTTAGATTCCACATATAAGTGATAGCATACAGTATTCATCTTTCTCTGACTTATTTCTTAGTATAATGCCCTCCAAGTCCATCCACGTTGCTGCAAATGGCAAAATTTTGTTCTTTTTTATGGCTGAGTAGTATCCCATTGTACATATATATCATGTCTTCTTTATCCATTCATCTGTTGAAGGACACGTAGGTTGCTTCCATATCTTGGCAATAGTAAATAATGCTGCTGTGAACATTGGGGTGCGTGTATCTTTTCCAAGCAGTGTTTTTGTTTTTTTCCAATATATACCCAGGAGTGGAATTGCTAGGTCATGAGGTAGTTCTATTTTTAATTTTTTGAGAAACCTCCATACTGTTCTTTACAGTGGCTGCACCAAATTACATTCCCACCACCCATCTGGACCTCCAGGGAATTCCCTGTGTTCTTTCTGATGCTATCCATTCTGACAGGTGTGAGGTGATAAATCAAGGTGATTTGATTTGCATTTCCCTGATTATTAGCAAATCAATTTATTGCTAATCACCAGGGAAATGTACTGCTTTTTCTTACTTGCAGTTTTGATACTGTCTGTTGAATTCTATATTAGGATGAATTCTGCTGCAAGTAGCAAGAGTCCTAATAGGGGTCAAAGCAATTAAGACATTTAATTATCTCATAAGATAAGCAGTCTGGAGGTTTGAGGATTCAGAGCTGGTCCAGTGGCTCAGTGGTGTCAGGACACTGTGTCACCCTGACCTGTACGTTTCTCTTAGCACCCCCCTCCCATTTTGGTTGCAGGGTGACTGCTACCACAGCCCCAAGCCTCCGCTTTTCACACCCTTACATAGGACAGGGTGGAGAGCAGGAAGGAAGGGGGTCGAAAGGGGAAAAGTTTGGAACAAGATAATATGAGTCCATGCTGTGAAAATATCTTCATTTGTGTTGTTAAAAAAACAATTTACAACTCTATTCGTTTCCCATAGCTGCTGTAACAAATTACCAAAAACTGGGTGGCTTAAAATAGATCATTATTCTCTTACAGTTCTGGAAGCCAGAAGTCAAAAATTAGTACTACTGGGCTGAAATCAAGGTGTCAGCAGGTCCACAGTTTCTCTGGAGGCTCTAGGGAAAAATCCTTGCTATTCCTTGCCTCTTCCAGCTTCTGATGACTGCTGGCATTCCTTGGCTTACGGCCAATCGCTCCAACTTTCAAGGCCAGCATCTTTAAAACTCTCCCCGCTCTGTCTTCCCATCACCTTCTCCTTCTGTGTATTTGTGCCAAGTCTCCCTCTGTCTCCCTCTTATGAGGATACAGGTACTTGCATTTAGGGCCTAAGCAAGTAATGGAGGATAATCTCGCCATCTCAAGATCCTTAAATTCATCACATCTGAAAAGACCCTTTTTCCAAATATGGTAATACTTACAGGTTCTAGGGATTAGGAACTGATATCTTTGGCCTACTACAGTCACCAACTAAACCAAAAAGTTTTTGGTTTGTTAGTATAATTAACTGAGATGTCCTTGTAGGTGAAAAATGTGTTTATAATTAGAACCTAATTTAGTTTATCATTTATTATTTTACTTATAAACAATGAAGTATTTTTGATGCAGCCTTAATGGATACTCTGAGTCTCTGATCTTTTTTTTTTTAAATTAATTAATTTATTGGTTGCATTGGGTCTCCGTTGCTGCGTGCGAGTTTTCTCTAGTTGTGGTGAGCGGGGGCTACTCTTTGTTGCAGTGCGCAGGCTTCTCATTGCAGTGGCTTCTCTTGTTGTGGAGCACGGGCTCTAGGCGTGCAGGTTTCAGTAGCTGTGGCTCACGGGCTCTAGAGCACAGGCTCAGTAGTTGTGGCGCACGGACTTAGTTGCTTCGCGGCATGTGAGATCTTCCCAGACCGGGGCTCAAACCCGTGTTCTCTGCATTGGCAGGCGGATTCTTAATCACTGCGCCACCGGGGAAGTCGCTGAGGCGCTGATCTTTAAAGGGTTTGGGTCAGCCTGGCCTGGCCTGGCTCATCCTGAAGAATCCTTGGCAGCTCTGACACTATTTGTTGATGGATATTTCTGAGCTTGATCTTCCTGCTAATCCTCATTCCTCACACTTGGCTCTGAAAAATATAGGGCTATTTTAAAAAATCACATGTATCCCCAACGTTGAAGTTTCGCTTTTCCAAAGGATGTCTCTTCAGGATCTAAAGGCCATTTCAAGAAGAGGGCTAAGCCTGCACTAGCCAAGATGGCAGCCACTGGCCACATGTGGCTACATACTGAACACTGGAAATGTGGCCCGTCCAAATTGAGATGTGCTGTAAGTGTACAATACACAATGTATTTCAAAGACTTAGTTGAAGGAAAAGAATGTAAAATATCTTAACAAGAATTTTTATATTGATAACATGAAGAAAGAATATTTTTTTAGAAACATTGGGTTAAATAAGATACATTGTTAAAGTTAATTTTACCTGTTTCTTTTTATTTTTTAAAGTGGATACCAGAAAAATTAAAAGCACATATGGGTTTCACATTATATTTCTATTGCAGTGTTCTGACTCTAAACCCAGGATTTTTTGGAACAAACATGGAACTGCCACCACGAATCCTTTTAAAAGACTACGTGCCCTGGGTGTCCAGAGGCCTGCTGATACCCTGCTCTGAGAATAGTGCCAGCAGTTTGGATTTGTGAATGTATCAGAGTGCCCCTCTTTTCCCCCTTACAGTGTACTTTTTTAAATTATAAAAGAATTAGATGCTCATTGTTGAAAGTCTAATGATACAGAAAAGCATAAAAAAATTAACCCCCATCTCATCCCATTGAGGTAACCGATATTACTTTTCTTTGCTGAAAAAATGTATGCGTATTATATTGAGGGTTTTTCACCTACAGCTTAGAAAGACGTAATGTTATATAATTACATTTTTTCCCTCTTAAATTATGGTCACCCTTCCATGTCAATAGATTCTGACCTATTTTTATTTTTAGAGGGTTTTTTTTTGGCCTCGGGGCATGTGGGATCTTAGTTCCCTGACCAGGTATGGAACCTGTGCCCCCTGCAGTGGTAGTGCAGAGTCTTAACCACTGGACCGCCAGGGAAGTCCCCTGACCTATTTTTAATAGCAACATAATATTCCATCATAAGTCAATATTTCCTTATTTATAGACATTCAGGTTGCTTCCACTGCTTGCTACTACAAACAATGCAACAATAAATAAATTTATACCAACATCCTTATTGATGAGTTTTCTGTAGGCTAGATTTCCAAAGCAGGATTACTATATTAAAGGCTCACTACATTTATTTATTTAATAATTATTTATTTGGCTGCGTTGGGTCTTCATTGCTGTGCAGGCTTTCTCTAGTTATGGTGAGTGGGGCCTACTCTTTGTTGTGGTGCATGGGCTTCTCATTGTGCTGGCTTCTCTTGCCGTGGAGCACAGGCTCTAGGCGTGTGGGCTTCAGTAGCTGTGGCTCACGGGCTTAGTTGCTCCATGGCATGTGGGATCTTCCAGACCAGGGATGGAACCCATCTCCCCTGCACTGGCAGGCGGATTCTTAACCACTGCACCACCAGGGAAATCCCAGCTCACTACATTTAAAGTTTTGATATTGGCAGAATACTTACCAAGAAGGATGTAGAGTTCACACTACATATGTAGTTCATAGATACAATCTGTAAGTGTAATTTCCTCACACCCTTACCACCAACAGATATAAATCTTCTGAATTTTTTGCACATCTGAGGGGCGAAAACGTTCTCATTCTCTCAGGAAATTGCATTTCCCTGACGAGCAATGAAGTTTCTTGTTTATTGGCTATTTGTACTTCTTTTCCTATAAAATTACCAGTTAGCATCCTTGGCATATTTATCTCATCTTTTTTTCCTATCAATTTGTAGGAGTTCTTTGTACAGTATAGATATTAACTCTTTAGACTCACAAATTTGTATCTTCAGCCCAGACCTCTGCCCTGAACTCCAGACACGTATCTAATTGTCCATTGGTATCTCCACTTGATGACTTAGAGGCATCTCAAACTTATTATGTCCAGGGAACTCCCTGGCAGTCCAGTGGTTAGGACTCCATGCTTTCACTTCTGTGGGCCTGGGTTTGATTCCTGGTCAGGGAGCTAAGATCCCACAGGTGGTGATGCATGGCCAAAAACAAACAAAAACCCAAAAAACCAAAAAAACAACTTATTATGTCCTGGTCATCCACAATGTTCCCTATCTCAATAAATGGCAACTCCATGTTTCCATTTACCTGGAGTCATCTTTGACTTTTCTCACAACTCACATCCGATCGCACATTCTGTTGACTCTACCTTCAAACTACTATATCCAAATCTGAGCACTTCCCCTGAATTCTGCTGCAGCCACCCTGATCCATGTCACCATCATCTCTTTCCTGGATTTTTTTTTGGCCGTGCTGCATAAGGGATCTTAGTTTCCCGACCAGGGATTGAACCCAAGCCTGCTGCAGAGGAAGTGCGGAGTCCTAACCACTGGACCTCCAGGGTAGTCCCTCTCTCCTGGATTTTTGCCATAGTGATAACTGTTCTGAGCAAATGACTGTTTTCTCTTTGTTTTTACCCATTTCAATAGCAGCCAGAATGATACTTATAAAACTATGAAAGATAAGTCATATCAGATGAACCCCTCTGCTCTCTAGACTTCCGGTCTAAGAGTGAAAGCCAAAATTACTTCAATGGCCCACAAGGTTCTACACCTCCTCCCCATCCTTACGCTCTATTATTCACTGTTCCCCCCTCCAGCCATACTAGCTTGTGATTCCTTGGACAGACATGCTCCTGCCCCAGGACTTCCTGACATGTACTTTCACGCTGGAATTATTCCCCTCAGAGGATGGCTTGTCTGCTCCCTCAGTTACTTCAAGTCTTTATCACTACCTAGCAGGCTAAATGTTTTACTTGTTATTATCTGTCTCTCCCCACCATAATATAAGCTCCAAGGTCGGGATTTTTGTCACTTTTTGTTTACTGCTTTATTCTTGGTCCTGCCCCACAGGGTAGGTTCTCAATAAACTTTGTAGCATGAACTTGTAAGCAAACATTTCCCTGAACTTGTCACATGTTCTTGTTTTTGACGTCTTCTGCCATGCAAAATCTTTTTATTTACATACGTACAACCGTCAGTTTTGAAGTTTTTCTTCTTCTATTTAAAGGCTCAATTTTTACCCTCTCAAGGACCGTTCTTTTGACTTAATTTCCTATTTTATTAAACTTTCTATTGTGGAAAATTTCAAACATACACAGAGATATATATCTCATTCCTCGTTTGGAAAGTCCATAAAAGGGAGAGGCTCTTACTGATTTTTCAACGTCTCCAGCCTCTGCCAGGACCTCAGCAACCTCAGGGAATGCGTTTCCAAAGAATAAATTAATGGCACGAGGGTTTCTCCAGGGCAAATGCCTCTCAGGGTCCCCTCAGACCACAGGCGGCAGTCCTGGGAGTCGTTTGCTTAAGGAAGGCGTCTGTCCTGTTTTCTCCCGCCAGGCTGGGCCTTCCCGTGGACACTCGCTGCCACCTCTAGGCGCGTGTTTGGCCTAGGTTGCCAGAATGGGAGGGGCTCTGACTTCCGACTGAACAAAGTTTTTTCTTGGGGCCCGCCGATCTCGGCCCCACCCAGGCCAGAGTCCGCCTCACTGACTAGGCCTCTCCGCAGCCACTGCGCTCCTCGCACGCGGATCCCCCTCTCCAGCCCTTCTTCCCCCTCCCCCCGGCAGTGGCGGTTGGTCGCGCGCAGTCGTCCCTCTCCCACCCCCTCCGCTAACGAGCGGGCTCCAGGCCCTCTGGGATTGGCTGCGCCTGAGTGCATTTTCTCTCAGCCTCTCTGATTGGCTGCAGGGCACGCGGGATCTGGGCTCCGATTGGCTAGGTCAGAGCGCCTGCGCGGCGGGGTTCTCCGTCGCCAGCCATTCCTGGGGAGGACTGCCGGCGGGTCAGACGTTTCGCCTGTCGCTGGAGGAGAGGTCCAGGCTCTCCGGGAAGGCGGCTGCGGCGGCAAAATGAAGATATTCGTGGGAAACGTCGATGGGGCGGATACGACGCCGGAGGAGCTAGCAGCTCTCTTTGCGCCCTACGGCACGGTCATGAGCTGCGCCGTCATGAAACAGTTCGCCTTCGTGCACATGCGCGAGAACGCGGGCGCGCTGCGCGCCATCGAGGCCCTGCATGGCCACGAGCTGCGGCCGGGGCGCGCGCTCGTGGTGGAGATGTCGCGCCCACGGCCTCTTAACACTTGGAAGATATTCGTGGGCAATGTATCGGCTGCGTGCACGAGCCAGGAATTGCGCAGCCTCTTCGAGCGCCGCGGACGCGTCATCGAGTGTGACGTGGTGAAAGGTAATGTGGAGACGGGCGCGCGGGCGCGGGCGCGCTCGGGGCACTCTGCTTGTTAGCCACGCCCCTTTCCCGGGGGTCGGTCACTGCGCGGTTGGCGGTGGGGGCTGGGAGAAGTCCGCGGGAGTGAGGCCGGAGGTGTTGGGGGCGCGTTGGGTAGAGCCACCCTCCTCCCGTGCGGGCCAGGCACCATTAACCAAATGGGAGGAAGCGGCTCTGGGTGGGTGCGGCGGCCACTGCGAGCCGAGCTACGGGGCCGGGGACGCGCCTGAGAGACTTGGGAGGGTACCGGGGGCGCGCCTTCCACTGGTCTCCTGGGCCTGGCGCCGAACGGAAATTGGGAAGTGACGGGCACAAGCCGGATCATGGAGCGGGGAAGATTTCGCCACTTCCCCACTTCCTCCTCAGAAGTCTGTCAGAGCAAGGGAAAAGGGAAAAGGTGGGGGCTGAACCCCACCCCCCCAAGGCCACCGTCGTGTTCCCTCTCGATGAATGCTCCCGAGCGGAAGGTAACGGGGCCCTTGGAAGTTTCTTGGGCTGGGATCTTTTAGTATTGTGTGGCGTGGGTCTACTGATGGGTATAGTTACTCGTGGGTACAGGAGGGGCCCCTTCCTAACCACTTTGGCCTTTCAGTATTGTTAGGTGGGTTAGGCGTGGCAATTCTGTGCTTTCCAACTCCCTCAAACTTTTTTTTTCCCCTTTGGGATCGATTTTACATCTATAAACTGGAAACCCCGACTTTTCGCATGTGGACGAAGGCTTGTTTTATGAAATGGCCTCTTCTGAACAACTAACTCGTCAAGCCGGTGCCCTAGGGCGGTATCCTTTTAGAAACTTGGTGATTTTGCAAGGGGGCACACTCTGAGGGGGACGTGGGGACTTAATAGTCATCTTTGCTTGAGTAGTCTAATTGTCAGGGTAGATCCCTAGTTTGCCTTCGAGAAGAATATATCACTATAATTTAGGCCTGACCTCCTTTTTGGGACTTAGTTGACTTTTTTCATAGTCTGGGTTCTTATCCCTAAGCTCTTTTTCTTTTTTGTTGGCAAGATTTGGAGGTATAGCCCTTGTGTATGTGGCCGGTTTCTGTTCCACTTGGGAACAGATCAGAGTCAACTTTGCCTTGCTATCTTCAGGGATGCAACCTGGGAGTGAGTATCTGATCCCTTGCTCCTGGTGTTGGATTCATAGCTGCTCATACCCTGTGTGAGAAGTTTTAAGGATAGTAAATACATTTGGGAGCAGGTGCTTATTCATTTCCACCAAGATACATCTTTTGGGTCATTCCTTATCCTTTCCGTAACTGGGGGAAGTGTGAGGGTTGCAGTCTCCACCACTAGGAGTAATTCCTCCTTATGCGTTAATACTGCATTTTGTTTTCCTCAACTCAGGCTATGCAAATTCATGACTATCTGGAATCAGGCTTTCCTGCTGGGTTCTCTGATGAGGCAGGCTGTATGGTGCATGAATTTTTGCTTTTATTTAGAGTGAAAGAGTGGGAAGGGCATCAGATTGGGCCCCTGGCCAGGAAATGTATATGACTCATTATGAGAGTTCTGTTTGATTGACCTATTACATTTTTTTGTGTGGTTCTCAGACAGGGTGGCTACTAGATTGGGAGTCTAGAAACTTGCATCTGAGGGGACAGTCTCTATGGAACTCATTGGTCAAGAAGCCTTCTTTGGGTTGGTAGAGAAGGCTAAAAATTTGCCTGAATTTGCTTGGGACTGACACCAAGTGACGGTGGGGGGGTGGGGTGAAGTGTGTAACTGCATGTGGTTTTTAGAACTCTTGACTGTTTTCTTTGTGAGAGTTAGAGTGAAAGTTTTGTGCATTTTGTCCCTTTGCGAACATTTGATTGGCAGAGATGCACTGATTTCCTTAGGGAGTGGTGGTTAGTTGTTGTTTGTAGTTATGCTGATATGTAAGAGAGTGCCTGATAATATTTTGAGGTAAGGGACTGTGGTAAAGATTTGAGGATCATATTCTCCACTGATGCCTTTCTATTTGGAGTGAAGGAAAATGAAGTTTTTAAGTTGGGAATGTAGTAGAAGAGACTTGGCTCTGGCTCTATAAATAGCTTACTTATTTCTTGCTCTGGGAATGGGCACTTGATTGAGTCATCTTGTGTTGGTTGTCAGGTCTTTGAAAAGCACAGAAGCTTGGCATTGCACAGGACAGCCAGTTCCGTTTTATTTCACAGGGGGAATAACGTAGTTGCTTGGTTCCAGGAGCTTGGATATGATTTGTAGAATAAAAATTTCCATAGCAACAGCAGATTGTAACCACTCTCCACAGCTACATTCTGTTGGGTGTTGAAGGATGAAGTTTGAGAGTTGCTGACAGCTTTAGGAACCATTTAGATTCCATGAGAAGTCTGAAGGGCAGAATAGGAAACTGTTTCCTCTCCTTTGTTGTGGGTGGCCATTCTTTCCTCCTACATACAGCTCTGTAGTTTCAAATTAGAATTTTTTTACTCTTCTGAGAATAGGAAAACTCATTTTTCTGGATTCTCTTAACTTTGGTACTGGAGGAATTGTGAAGTCACCAGACCATTAGGATAGCTCTGTAAATCATTGCCTGCTAGTCCCTTTAAATGCGATGGATTTCCTTCAGGGGTCACCGTTTCCTTGAACTACCTCTCCAGGCAGGTGGGTCCCTGGAGTTTTCTAGATCTTTGGTTTTTCTTTATTGTCCTAGGAGTAGTTAGGTTCCTGGGCATCTTTGGAAGGGCTGGGTCTGGGTTTAGCTGCTCACTGTGATAAGGGTTAGTTAGCCCTCATGTGATGGAGTCAGCTGGACAACCTATTCGCACTTCCCTCCAGTATCAGGCTTAGAAACTCTCAGATATAAATTGGATATAATTGTATCTGATGGCTTTCTTTTTATCAGCTATATAGCTTATCTGTGTGGTCAATTGAATTGTACACATGAAATCTCAATTTTCAAGTTTCACAAGTTGGTCTCTTAATAAAACCAAGCTAAGTAGGGAATAGATAATGTGACATCCTATTGCTCTTGTAAACCCATTGAAAGTTTTTGTTGGGTGTTTTTTCCTAGCTTATTCCAGTCCTAGGAATTTGTGGATAGGTTAACCAGGAATATAGTATGGTTCCTTAATATTCCCTCATAGTGCCTGAAAGTTTTTTAATTCCCTTTAATCTGCCTACACTCTTGCTTTCTGCTTGCCATTGCATTCTCCTGGTGGTAGGGTCAGCTCAGCCTTTGCTTTTAAAGAGATCTGGGACCACCAGCATTGATTTTTAGCTCACTGTACCCAAACTGGAGGTGAGAGATGAGAGGACAGTTCTGGTGCCCTGTGGCTAGGCCGAAAGGAACGCTTTGCTTTTCGCCTTTCGCAATTGGAAGAATCAGGTTCTGGCCATAGGGGTGTAAAGACAGTTGTGATAGTTCATTTTGTTCCTTTATCATCTCTGGCTAGTTCCAAATTTGCATTTACAGGTTACATTGTATTTCTTGTGTTTTATTAGAGATGAAAGATCATATCTGTAGGGAACTAAGCCTGTGGTTATTCCTAGGCTTGAATAATTATCATGATTTTTATCATTATATAGCTATTTATACTTTACAAGGCTTTTTTTTTTTGGCGGTATGCGGGCCTCTCACTGTTGTGGCCTCTCCCGTTGCGGAGCGCAGGCTCAGCAGCCATGGCTCACGGGCCCAGCCGCTCCGCGGCATGTGGGATCTTCCCGGACCGGGGCACGAACCCGTGTCCCCTGCATCAGCAGGCGGACTCTCAACCACTGCGCCACCAGGGAAGCCCTACAAGGCATTTTTATCATCTCATTTGAATCTTCTAACTCTGAGGTGGGTAGGACAGATTGTCAGATGGAGAAATAAATTGTAAGTTCCGTAAGAACTTACAGCAAGTCAGTGAACTGGATCTTCAGCTGAGGCATTTTAGCGCCTAGCCCCAGGATTCCTTTTGCTATACCACACTTCTGACTTCTACCTGTTGATTATTTTACTTTATTTTTTTTTTGTGGTACGCGGGCCTCTCACTGTTGTGGCCTCTCCCGTTGCAGAGCACAGGCTCCAGACGCGCAGGCTCAGCGGCCACGGCTCACGGGCCCAGCTGCTCCGTGGCATGTGGGATCTTCCTGGACCGGGGCAGGAACCCGTGTCCCCTGCATTGGCAGGCAGACTCTCAACCACTGTGCCACCAGGGAAGCCCCTGTTGATTATTTTTATTCTTATTTGTATGAGAGTCACGTTGGTGGCTTACATCCAGGAAAATGGCTTGCTTTATAGAAACAGCTAGAGAGGGCATCCCAGTATGAAAGTTTCTAGAAATTAGGACACTTGTTTAGAGGCCATTTAAAAGGATTTCTTATCAAGAATGGAACCTTAGTAACTTCATCTAGGTAATTCATTTCCTAAAGTGATGTGAGAGAGATGGGGTCCTGGTGCTTGGACTTTAAAAGTAGCCACAGGTCCAGATGGGGTTAAGTGCATGGCCTTACTTACCACCAGCATGACCTTTTTCATTGTTCTTCAGATTCTGCTTGCACCATCGTGGTTTGTGAGTTTGGATGTGAACAAGAATTTCTTCCTATTACTTCCTTTCCTAAAGTTTTCTTGTTCTATATGGTAGATGAGTAGGACTTTGAGATCAACATCCTGTCTTAGAGGCTTTCCTACCACAGCTCATTTAGAACTGAATGAGGACCTGAGGGGTAACCTGCTTAGCAGAGCCTGCTAGTTGTGGTAATTGCAGCTTCTTGCTGTGAAGCTGAGAAACCAAATCTTTTCTGTGAACAGAAGCCCAAGGGGTAAGGAATACTTCTGTCTCTTGATGAGTAACCTCTGATGTAATGTAGCCTGGGGGTGGGGGGCGTGTGTGTGTGTGTGTGTGTGTGTGTGTGTGTGTGTGCGCGCGCGTGCCTTGGACCTGAACTCAGCCAGGAGGCTCAGTTTCCATTCTCACATCTTATTGGCTTACTTGGGGTCCAGCTTCTCCCCTTCTAAGCTTAAATGTCTAGTCTTAATACACAATCCTGCCTTACACATTGACTTCTCAGGGGTAGACTGGTGTAGTGAAGAGGCATGGAGAGCTGGGATTCTGTTTCTGGGTCTGACACATGGTTTTGTCGCAAGCCGTATAAATTCTCTGAGTGTGTTTGCCCACCTGTAAAATGATCCTTTGCTCTGCCTGCCTCCTGGGATTGTTGTGAGGCCCAAATGAGGTCCTGTGCATGGAAGTGCTTTGAAAACGGGGAAGTACTGTGGGAAAGGGGGAGATTGTACTGGAGGAATTTCATGGACTGTGCATTGCAGTGTAGCTCTCCTGCCTTAATTGGACCCTGGGCTGAGACATGGGTCATTCCAAGACATAAGTGGTCATTTTCAGTGTTTGAGAGTTAAGCCTCAAAGGTGAACAGTAGTGTTTGGTAATCTTGGGATAGACAGTACTGAATAATTGAGTGATCCAGGAATGCTTTCTGCTTTTTGTCTGCTCGTTTATACTTACAGGAGACGTGAAGATTTTTATCCTGTGTTGCTGTTCATCTTTGCTCTTTCTTCTCTCACCAGGAAGTTGGGTGAGGTGGCAGGGGGAACGGGGAGAATGGGAAGAAAGCCATAGACAAAGCTGCCTGCTTGGGACAGTCAGAAGCTTTGTTATATGGGAGCCACATTTTATGACCTACTCCTGGAGAGGAGGGTTTGGAGGCCTGGAGGTAGCTGGCAACAGCTGGGTGCTGTTGGTGTGTCCAGTTTGGGACCCATCAGGTAGCATGCCCTGCCCCCCTAATTGCTAACCCTCTGTCTGCTGCTTTATCAGACTACGCGTTTGTTCACATGGAGAAGGAAGCAGATGCCAAAGCCGCCATCGCGCAGCTCAACGGCAAAGAAGTGAAGGGCAAGCGCATCAACGTGGAACTCTCAACCAAGGGTCAGAAGAAGGGGCCTGGCCTGGCTATCCAGTCTGGGGACAAGACCAAGAAACCAGGGGCTGGGGATACGGCATTCCCCGGAACTGGTGGCTTCTCTGCCACCTTCGACTACCAGCAGGCTTTTGGCAACAGCACTGGTGGCTTTGATGGGCAAGCCCGTCAGCCCACACCACCCTTCTTTGGTCGCGACCGCAGCCCCCTGCGCCGTTCACCTCCCCGAGCCTCGTATGTGGCTCCTCTGACGGCCCAACCAGCCACCTACCGGGCCCAGCCCTCAGCGTCACTGGGCGCTGCCTACAGGGCCCAGCCTTCTGCCTCTCTGGGTGTCGGTTATCGGACTCAGCCCATGACAGCCCAGGCAGCCTCTTACCGCGCTCAGCCCTCTGTTTCCCTTGGGGCCCCATACAGGGGCCAGCTGGCTAGCCCTAGCTCCCAGTCTGCCGCAGCTTCCTCGCTTGGTCCATATGGTGGAGCCCAGCCCTCGGCCTCGGCCCTCTCCTCCTATGGGGGTCAGCCAGCTGCGGCTTCTTCGCTCAACTCCTATGGGGCTCAGGGCTCCTCCCTTGCCTCCTATGGTAACCAGCCATCCTCTTATGGGGCGCAGGCTGCCTCTTCCTATGGGGTTCGTGCGGCTGCCTCCTCCTACAACACCCAGGGAGCAGCTTCCTCCCTAGGCTCCTATGGGGCCCAGGCAGCCTCCTATGGGGCCCAGTCTGCAGCCTCTTCACTAGCTTATGGGGCCCAGGCAGCTTCTTACAGTGCCCAGCCTTCGGCCTCTTATAATGCCCAGTCTGCCCCATACGCTGCACAACAGGCTGCTTCTTATTCTTCCCAACCTGCTGCCTATGTGGCACAACCAGCTACAGCTGCTGCTTATGCTAGCCAGCCAGCTGCGTATGCTGCACAAGCCACTACCCCAATGGCTGGCTCCTATGGGGCCCAGCCAGTTGTTCAGACCCAGCTGAATAGTTATGGAGCTCAAGCATCAATGGGCCTATCAGGCTCGTATGGGGCTCAGTCAGCTGCTGCGGCCACTGGCTCCTATGGTGCTGCAGCTGCCTACGGGGCCCAACCTTCTGCCACCCTGGCAGCTCCTTACCGCACTCAATCATCAGCCTCATTGGCTGCTTCCTATGCTGCACAGCAGCATCCTCAGGCTGCTGCCTCCTACCGTGGCCAGCCGGGCAATGCCTACGATGGGGCAGGTCAGCCGTCTGCAGCCTACCTGTCCATGTCCCAGGGGGCCGTTGCCAACGCCAACAGCACCCCGCCGCCCTATGAGCGTACGCGCCTCTCCCCACCCCGGGCCAGCTACGACGATCCGTACAAAAAGGCTGTCGCCATGTCGAAAAGGTACTGTATGCCCCCCCGCCTCTGCCCCCAGCTGGGGCTCAGGGCAAGGGGCTGAGGTTGGCATGGGAGGGAAACTGGAGCCATCGGCCCCTCCCTTGGTCTTCTCTACTCCTGTGGGATGTCCAGAAGCTGAGGGGGGTGATGTCTGTGAACTTTCCTGGTCACCAGGGTTCGGGTGGAGCATAGTGCTCAGACTGGGGTGGTACCAGCTAGTCAGGCTGGGAAAAGTGTCACCTGTCAAGGCTAGCCCAAGTGCTATTGGAGCTACTGCCTGCAAGATTGTGGCCCATAGTCTTTCCCACTGTCTGAAGGATCCTTAAGCCTGTTACGTGGTTGTCCTGGCCTCTGGTGGGGGTGGGTTTGAAAGAGTAGTCCCTTTGGCAGTCACTGGCTGAAGGCAGGGTGTATGTGGTGCGTCCACTCTTTGGGAAGTTGGGGACCTTGCTTTCGTCCGCCGTTCTGTTGGTAAACAACCAAGGTCTTTCTCTGCAGGGCCCAAGGGTGGGGATAGTTTGTCTGTGGTTTGGGAATGCAGACCAGAATCCACCTTGGCCAGTTCAGAAGGGTGGTCTTCAGTGGTGGGCTTGGTTTCCCACTGAGTTGGACCAGGCTTGAATTCTTGCCCTGGATAGGGTGTTGAGCCTTCTGACAAAATCTTGTTTGTTGGAGACCAATCTGATTACACCCTCCCTATCCCCATTGGCATCTCCCCCGTGCCCACCTGGAGCCCTCCCCTCAATTGTCTCATTCACCAACTGTCTTCTTCTCTCGACTAGGTATGGTTCCGACCGGCGTTTAGCCGAGCTCTCTGATTACCGCCGTTTATCAGAGTCGCAGCTTTCGTTCCGCCGCTCGCCGACAAAGTCCTCGCTGGATTACCGTCGCCTGCCCGATGCCCATTCCGATTACGCACGCTATTCGGGCTCCTATAATGATTACCTGCGGGCAGCTCAGATGCACTCTGGCTACCAGCGCCGCATGTAGGGCCATCCTGGGACAGGGCTCCACAGGGAGGGAAGGAGAGGAGAGGTGGGGTAGGGTGCAGGCCCAGGTTGTAACCACTGGCCCATACCTCTCCTGTTTGCGGTTTTTCATCCCCTCTACCATGTGGGCCTTCCCCAGGAGACGATCCTTTTGAGTGTTCGGCAGTAACCTACTTTATTCCTTCGCCTCAGCAGCGAATCTTGCTACTGGCTCTAGATCTGCGGTTCCCCTCTCCCCTGCCTCCCATCTCCCCAGGATGGGAATTTATTTTATGTTTTTATTTTTTTCCTGGCTCCCTTTTATTTTTGTGCGCGATATTTAAGGTCGTCTGGATGGGGAAGCAACCTGCAGCTGAGGTCGGCGGCGCCTTTTTCTTTTTAGATGTGAGGGAGGCCAGGAAAGGGTTAGCTTAACCATTTCCTATGCGCCAAGCTGTGCCAGTTGTCCAGGGGGCCCTGACTTTGTCCCTCTGTAGACTGTGTTGAGACTGAGTTCCTGTTGGGACAGTTGGTTGGTGTATGTCCAGATCCCTACTGACCCCTGATGTTCTAGCTGATGATGTGCGGCACAGTCCACTTCCCCATCTCCCCAAGTAGGTGGTGTTAGAAAACCTTAATTTTTTTTCCCTTTTGTATGGACTACAAATAAAACTTGGGGCGATTTGCAGTTTGGAAACCTGGTTGTCATTGTCTTGATTGCATTCAGTTTCAGGAAGTTTGACATCCAGGAAGACATGACAACTAAAGGGAGGGTGGCCAGAGAACCCAGGGCAGATGAGGAAAGGGGTTTGAATGTAGGAATTAGAATGATTTCCCTGCTGCCAGAGGGATTTAACCCATCGTCGTTCTGCTAGTCTGCCATCTTTAGGACTGGAGAGTCTGGCCCAAGTTGCTTCAGCTTGAGTTAATCACACCAAAATGCAGTAAATTTACTGCCCATTTTCCTCGCCTGTGCTTGGCTATTTTCCTTGACTTGTCTCCAGTTCAGGAAAATCCTGAGCTCCAGCAGGGTGGTTCTGGGGTTTGGCTTCTCAAGTGAGAAGTGGGGAATGGGTGGCTTTCGTGCTTATGAGGCTAGTAGGTCCTTCAGGCAGTGGGCTGCAGTAAGTACTGGGGCTGGGACAACTACTGGGAAGGAGCCAGTAGTTGGGGTGGGGGGGTCATGTCACTGTCTGGTAATGCCCTGTGGTCGGGACAGTTGGAAGCTGGTATGGGGGATTCTGGCTATAGACCTGGTATTTCGCACGTCGAACATCAGCACGGAGTGTCCTTCCTGCGTCCTGCCAACCCCTGTCATAGTCACCTGAGACTCAAATTGCCTATCTTCATTTGTTAGGGTTTCCAGATGTTTTCTTGTTGGGTTTATATTTGAAGGTGTTATGATAGACTCTGGGAAGTGGGTGAGGTGCAAGCGTAACCAAATAGGGGTGCTGGGATAGGCTGAGGAATTGATTGTTTATACTTTCATTCTGGGACTAGGGGTTCAGAGGACCTGGGCACAAAATAAGACAATTCCAGCCATGGACAAGACAGAGGCTTGGGCTTTATGATGGGTGAATGAAAGACTGGTTGGGTAGGGTGGTGACAGGAAACTGACATTCCTTTGGGAAAGGGGGCTTTATAAATTTGATTTGGGAGTCTGTTGGGGCAGGGTGGTTTTGGGGTGTGTGTGTATCAGTCAAATGGAGTTCAGGTGGGTTCTCTTCTGCTTCCTTCACTGGTTTCTTGTGAACTTCCCTGTGACAGAGTAGTTTGCCCTAGGTGTTCTCTTTCCTCTGCCCAGTGGGCAAAAGCATATGTTTTTGAGCTCCTATTTGTGGATGCAAACTGGGGGTAATCTCAGGGGTACTGAGGCCATAGTGCTCTTCCTTGCTTTTCTTTCTTCTCACTTCTTTGCCTTCAGGTGCTTTGCTGCTCCTTTTCATTTGTTTGCAGGACTGTGAGGAGGGCGAATTTGATAGGTTTTTTGTCACTTTTCTGCAGTGAGGGTGGGGTAATCTCAGGGCCAAGCTAACAGGCTTAGCTCTGGTTATTTCCCTGGAAAATCAAGGGTTGGTTAATTGTAGTGCTGTGATTGTGGCCTGCGTATTTGTAATTACTTCTTTGTCAGTGGCTTTCTGTCATCTTTCTCTCCAGTGAGGGTTCTGCCACTGTCCCAATCCCATGGTTCCTATGAAACCATTAGTACATGGTTCCTAATGTGCTCTCAGGGCCAGTGCTGATATTTCTTTATTGCAGCCCAAGTTCTTCAGGCTGACCTGGCCTAGATGATCACTCTGCTTATTATCTTTAGGTCCTGATGCCCTTGTTGCCTCCGCTGCCAGGCTTCTCATTTAAGCTAGAAGGAGCTAAAGCTAAATCATTTGTCATTTTCCTCTTTCTTGCAGATTGTTTTAAAATTCCCTCCCTCTGTAAATTATGCCACCTGTGTTAATCCTATAGCCCACTCTTCATACTTTGCTTTTTGTGGATTTCTGATTTCCAGGGTCCTATAACTCGGAGACGGTTGGGTTGAGTGAATGGGAGGATAGACATTTAATGTGTGTTTTGGGAGAGGTGGGTGGGAATATGCGCTCCCAGTGTCCTTCAGATCTTTGCTCTTCTGATCTATCACCTCTATAACTCGACCTTCATTGGAGAAGCTTTAGATGGTTTATTCCTGGAACAAGACTATGTAAAGGCTTCTCCCCTCTACAGCCTCTTCTCTCCTGCGGTTTGGACCTTGTTTCAGATTCTGTCTGGGGTAGGCCTGGGGCCCCATCCCTTGTGCTGGAGGTAACGGGACTATCACTGAGTGGTCAGCCTCCATGGGTAGGCTGCCTTTCTAGTCATGCCCATCAGTTAAGCTCTGCCAAAGTCTGTGCGCAGACTGTTGGTTCTGCAGTCATTTTGTCCTATCAAGCCAAGTAAGTTGACTATAATGTGGGATGACTAAGGTCATAATGAAACTTAATTTCCTAGATTTATGGACTAGTATGTAATGTAATAGGAGTTTGGGTGATAAAGAAGATAAGATGGATATGATAGGTGGAAAATTCTTATTCACCTAAATTCTATAGGAACCTTTAAAAAGATCATAAAGGGTAGAATCTAGTTTTCCAGGAAGAAAAATTTATTAATAAATGATTTCAAGTCTAGCTGTAAATCATTAGAAACATTGTGTGTCTGTAGTGCTGGAAATAGTGTTCAGGTAGCTGAGCCCTTGGGCTGACCTTGGGAAATCGATAGTGGGGGTGGGTGCAGGACCTACCTCGATGAACTAGTTACAGTTAATAAGCAATGCTAGGGAAGTGACAGGTAAGGAAGGAGAGGATGGGGCAGCCCCACTAGAGAAAACTGTGGAGATGGAATTTGTTTGATTTGAAAACTGACTTGGCACAGAGAGAATTACTGAGGGTACTGGCTCTAAAATCAGGCTTCCCAAGTTTGAATCCCGGTTCTGCCACTTAATCTGGGTGATCTTGGACATGTCAGGAATTCTACCTAAGTTTTTTCATCTGTAAGATAGGGAAAATAGTTAACATCTATTTAACACATGCTAAGCATTGTTAAAAGTGCTTTTCATATATTTCATTTTACCTTCATTGCAACTCAAATGTATTAGGTACTTTTTTTTTTTTTTTTTGCGGTACGCGGGCCTCTCACTGTTGTGGCCTCTCCCGTTGCGGAGCACAGGCTCTGGACGCGCAGGCTCAGCGGCCATGGCTCACGGGCCTAGCTGCTCCGCGGCATGTGGGATCTTCCCGGACCAGGGCACGAACCCGTGTCCCCTGCATCAGGAGGCGGACTCTCAACCACTGCGCCACCAGGGAAGCCTGTATTAGGTACTTTTAAACCTATTTTGGAAATTAAGGCTGTAGGTTAAGTAACTTCTGAAGATCACATGGCTAGAAAGTAGTGGATCAAGGAATTGAACCAGCCATTTTGGAGCAAATAACATGTAGCGAGTGTAGAGCCTCATATATAGTCACTGCTCATTAAATGCTAGCCATCTCAGAAATAAGAAGTTAGAACATTCTGGGGAGATTGGGACTGTGTAGGGTAGCACACAGCTGAGCAAAGGACTTTGGGTGTAGGTGTGAGTACAGCACGTATGAGTAACAGCGAAGAAGGGGGATTTCTGTAATGAGTGGTACCTAGGTGTGATGTAGGCCACTGGACCATACCAGTTTTGGCCACCTCCAGTGTCAGACAACACTGTTGTGTCCTGAGGGTCAGATTCCCCTAGGTATGGAGAAGAAAGGTACGGAGTAGGGGCCCTGCACAGACATTAAGGGGAGGCTTAGAGTGTGTAGTTGGCAGTGGGATTGGAGGCTTAGGAAGCTTGCTGACTGGCCTAGTGGCTCCCTCTGAACATCCTTGGAGATTACTGGTTTTTAATTTGAGCCCTTATTATACCAGTAACTCATTTCTGGATTAGGAGCCAGAGTTATTAGGTATATAAGTTGTATACATTCCTAAGAGTGTGAAAGGGTTTGAAACAAATAGATTGCTTATTCACATTTGAGTGGTCTACACTGACAACAGTGTTTCCCTCTGAATTTGGATTTGTTCCTCATTTCCCTTTCAAGAGTCCAGGCTCCAGCCTCTTTCATCTCTTCAAGATGTGGAGCCAGAACATACTTAAGCTTGGCTCTGACAGAAAGGCTAGATGACTTTGGACAAGTTGCTTTATCTTTTAATTTAGAGGCTTGGTAACCTGATCAGAAGAATCACCAAAGTGGCCGTTTTCAGTGTTCCAGACAAAGTGCTTTTAAAACATCCGATTCTCTGTAGTTGGTGTGGTAAGGTAGAGGGTTTGGACCAGATATCCTTAATTTAAAAACCTTTAATTTTTAAGTATTTTGGTAAAATACAGTTGGGTAAATGAACATCAGTATGGAGACACTGGAGCTACAAATCTCCCTACCTAAAGCTTCATTTTGCAGCATTTGTGAAATGTAATCCTGGTGATCAGAAGCTGTAGCATAAGTTACCCCTGGCTTTTGGGCTTTTTATGTTTGAGGGAGACTGGAAAGTATACTAGGTGATAAGAGCAAAAGGGCTTGTTTTTAGTACTAAGTGTCCATGTTCTTAAGCTGATACTGACTGCAAATCCAAAGTCATTTCTCTCCTCTTGGTTATCAAGGTTTTAACTCATGCTTTATCTATTTGTTAAGTTAGTCAACAAATATTTGAGTGCTTACCACGTGCCAGGGGCAGTTTTAGTTTTAACACAGGGTGATAGTAGACAACAAGAAAAGGTCCTTGCCCCTGTGGAACAAGTATTTGCTGGGGGCAGGGGCTGGGAGGGAGTAAGAAAATGAACGAATAGGATTTCAAGTGGTGGTAAGTATTTGGAAAAACAACATGGAGTCATGGGATAGAGTTCCAAGGTGTAGCGTTGGAGTGGGGGGCTGTGTTTAGATGGGGTGGCCAGCGAAGGACCTGGAGAAAGAACATTTCAGTCTGAATGAGCTTGGGACAAAGGGGCCAGTGTGCTGGAGCATAGTTGGGGTGGGGTGTGTTAGGGATGGGGGTGGGAGAATTGTTACAGAGATTGGGAGATTCTGGCAACAACCAGATTGGGTAGTGTGAATTGAAACTTTTCCAGTTGCCGTTGGTTTTAATTTAAAAAGCAGGGGAATGATTTAATGTGGTTTACTCAGTTGGATGAGCTTGCAAAATGAAACAAATATAACTGGACCTAGAGGGCTTTCAGAAGGTAAACCAAGAATAATTAGATCAGGGGGTGGGTGTGGGTGGTGGTCTGCAAACTGGCCTGAACTGTGATCCCGAGAAGATTTCTATTCCCAGTTTTTCCCCTTTGGACTTGGAGAGATTCCTAGTTTCATAGAGTAAGCTGATCTCATATGCTTTGGTATTTTGGAAGAAAGTTTTATCTCCAAGGCTATTAGGACAAAAATTTTGGAAGATCAAACAAAGGAGCTGAAAGGATTTCTATACCAGATGTGTTTCCGAACCTGCGCACAAGGAGTTGTGACCACCTCCCGATGCAGGGCCCCTCCAGAGGGCACACTTGCAGCTAACATGCAGTTGGTTTTCTTCATCACTGATCCTTTGGCCTTTATTCAGAGCCGCAGTGTCAGCATCAGGATCCACAATGAAAACGGACCAAGATTAGTGACCACTACATTTGTAAATGTGACATTTTTAGATTCCTGCCTTTTCCCACCCTAGAATAAATTATTGACCAATTCCCCACCGTTTGATTTCTGAGTCACGTCAGGTTTTAAAATCTATTTCCATAACTTTGACTTCACCTTTCTCTTTATGATCCCCACCCCTTTTGGGGGGGCTGCTTTGAACGGTAGTGTGTTCTGCTTTTGTCATCTTCACTTCCTGATGATCCCTTTCCTCACTGCTTTTATCATGTTTTAAGTTCTTCCATCCCCCTTTTTAAACTCCCTCTTCAAAAGCTGCCTTGCTTGTTCAGTGAATTATGGGATTATGTGAAGAAGCCAAAGGATGATAAAAAAATGTGAGGAGGGAAGCCGGACCCTCTGGAGAATGCTGTTTTGATTGTATTTTGCTTATAGCTGGTTGTGACTTAGGCTCTTCCCTCTAAGGTCGGTTCTAGGAGTTTAAACCTACAGCTCTGGCTGATGGCGCCCAATAAAATAAAACAAAAAACTTTGCTGCTCTAGTTTTTTCTCAGGGCGGGGTGGGGGTGTATGCGCAATCTCCACGGTCACACAGAGAACCCTTTTCTTCATCTTGGACCCCGGGAGGCTGGTTCCTCCAAGGAACTTGTCTCTTCGGCGCCTCCTGAGAAATGCAGCCGTCAACCGAGCCGACGTCGGGGCCTTTATACCCTAATTGAAGCTGAGCCCATTAACCGTTTTCAGAGTTCCTTTCACCACCTATGAAAGTAGTTTCAATGTGGGGGTAGCTCCGGGACTCCCAGGGCGCCATTGCGGATTCTTGGCCAAAGGAGGAGGTTGGTTTCTTCAGGTGGGAAGCTTTGCTATTTTTCTTACCTGGCTTCTGGGTCTGCGTAAGCTACCGCCCGCAGCACCCTGGCTGCGAGGGGTATGGCGTTTGGGAGATTAGAGGGAGAAGTGTGGAGTAGAAGGCCAAATGGAGCGCACGTGGAGTGGCGAAATGTGGAAGCTTAACAAAGTTGGCGCCATGAAGCTGAAGACCGCCACACCGGATCCCTAGCTCCCTCCGCCTAATGGCGGGCGGAACCCCGCCAGCGAAGCCCACGTTGGTAGTTCCTCCCTCACGCCGACCTTCCATCCAATCAGTGACCTCGGTTTGTCGAGAGAGGTGCTCATTGGCTTTCGTATAGACTCTGGGGTTACTGACGTTTCCACCTCTTCCAGGCCTCAGGTAATTGGCGTTCGTGGTAACCAATCAGGAAGAGGATCTACGGGAACGCCTGCCTTTTATTTTATTGAACGGCCAATCCGGTGGTAGGTTCACCTCCCCCTCTCTACCCAGAGTCACTGCTGCAGCCGCCGCCATTTTAGCGTTTTGTCAGAAGCGTCCGCGCCGCGAGGAAGAGCCCCTGCTGCTTTTCGTGCGGGTGAGAGACTCCGAGCCCCTTCACTGTCTTTTTTTTGCCCTGTTAAATCTCACGACTTGGGCTTTAGGGGTATCCTAGGGTGGTCCTGGCCTCCGCACTCGTCACTGAGAGCCGACCTCGGTGCTCGGCGTTGCGCGGTAAGCCTCAAGCAGCCCTTCCCCCACGACCTCCCCCGAGAATACCTTGCTTTTTTTCCCCACCTTGCCCTCTATCCGACTTTGCTCGGCTTACTGCCTCGAGGCTTTTACCGAGATAACCGCTTTTCCGTTAGACTTAGGAATTACAACCCCGTTTCGAAAATTTTTGAAGCCCCGAGACACTGTCGTCTGGCCGTTGAGGCTCAAGGCCCCTTCTCTGGCCATGCATTTCTCCAATTCTCCAGGAGCTCGTAGGACGGCACCCCGAGAGAGGCGTTCCCCGCTCCAGCACTTCCTGTACTCTCCGAACGCCTCGCTATCCAGCTTAAGTCACGGGTTCACTGCTTCCAAAGGAAACCCTAAAATGTAGCTATTATAAGGTCCTTTTTTCAGGAAATGGCTAATTCGGTTACGAGAGGAAGAGCCAGTTCATAATTTCAGTCTGTCCAGCCAGCCAAGTAGCTAGACCTTTGTTTTCTGACTGTCTTTTTTTGTTTTTGGCGGCGGAGCCGCCGCGTGGCTTGCGGGATATTAGTTCCCCGACCAGGGATTGAACCCGGGCCCTCAGCAGTGAAAGCGTGGAGTCCTAACCGGACCTCCAGGGAATTTGCTGTCTATTTAGTAGGTAGAAAGCCCAGTACCCCTAGGGCTGCATTTATGCCCCGCTTTCATTTGCGTTTCCGTTTGAAACTATTCAGCTCTTACCAAACCCTTTGTCTGTGTCTGCTAAGGATCTGTGTCACAGATGCTTTCTTCTTTCTGTAGGTTCTATAGCTGGAATTGTAACGGGCCTCCTTATTCCTACTTCCCTTTGATTATTATCTGGGGGTGTGCGTGTGCGTGTGGGGCGTCTGAGAGGGGGGAAAACTGGAAATATTTGCCAGACCCAAAGGAGATGGCAGTATTGATTTTTTTTTTTTTTTTTAACTGACATGGGCCTGAGGTCTTTTGTTAGAAATTTCATTTTTTTTCGCCCAGGCTGTGTCCGAGATGGTGAAGCTGTTCATTGGAAACCTGCCCCGGGAGGCCACAGAGCAGGAGATCCGCTCACTCTTCGAGCAGTATGGGAAGGTGCTGGAGTGTGACATCATTAAGAACTACGGCTTTGTGCACATAGAGGACAAGACGGCGGCCGAGGATGCCATACGCAACCTGCACCACTACAAGCTGCACGGGGTGAACATCAACGTGGAAGCCAGCAAGAATAAGAGCAAAACATCCACAAAGTTGCATGTAGGCAACATCAGTCCTACTTGTACCAACAAGGAGCTTCGGGCCAAGTTTGAGGAGTATGGTCCAGTCATCGAATGTGACATCGTGAAAGATTATGCCTTTGTACACATGGAGCGGGCAGAGGATGCAGTGGAGGCCATCAGGGGCCTTGACAACACAGAGTTTCAAGGTGAACCACCCTCTTTGGGAAGAGGGCTGAACACAAGGTTTTGTGTAGAAAATAGGCTGGATAGGAGGGGTCTGGGATAGAGAGAGAGATACAGCTGTTGGTTGGCTGATTGTGAGGATTAAGTGTGGGTGATGGGCTTAAATGGAGAATGCATGGGATTTAGAGGCTTTACCTTAGGCAAATCAAGTTTGGGAGAAGAACCACTTGGCATTAGTTTGGAATCCCTAGGCTTTTTTGCCTATTAGTGCAGAAATCCCTTCCTCTGAAGATTTATTCAGTTTTGTCTTTTTTGCGGGATGGGGGGTAGTAGAGCACCTAACAGTGTTTCACTCTGAAATTTATTGCCTCAGCACCCCATGTGTTATTTTGTATGTGGAAGGACCTGGCAAAAGCTGGCTTAAGCCACATGTTGAGCAAAATATCTGTGAAGCTCCCCCACCTCATCCCAATTCATGGCTTCTCAGTAAATATAATTTGTCGTTAAACAAGTCTTGAGAGAACTAGCGTCTTTAAATTGTTATAGCTCTTACCGCTTTTCTGTTACGCTTGCACCAAGAGGTTCGGTTTGGAGGACGAGGACACTCTAGAACTGAAGGCTAATTTCAGGAGTTTCTGAGGAGAAGGTATTGGGATTTGGGGGGCGATAATGGCAAAGCCGTTTCACTGGTTTAAGGAGTGAGCTCTAACATCCTTGGTGATTAGAGTACTTAGATGGGTGTTAACCTTGGAGCCTTGACTAGATTAATAGTGTGCCTGGAAGGCAGCATGAATGATGCTGTGGATAGACATTTTGTTTTCTTGGTTTAAGATCTAAGCTCCTGTGGCAAGGGTGGCAGTTGTGAAGGGGGTGGTAACCATGGTGAGTTGCTAACTCTACTCTTCGTCCACCCACTTTGGGTTCCCAGTGTCAAAGCCAGAAAAGAGCCTTTCCCCTTCAGTGTAACTACTTCTAAATTATGGAGTATTCCCACAACTCCTTGTTAACATTTTTAATCTATATTCCAACTTTTTTCAGCCCGAACAAGGTAGTAGCTGCTGCTTCTCCTGAGCACTCCTCTTGTTAAGAGTCATTTCGGCTATCTTTGATGTTTACTTAAATTGGACCTTCTTAGACCTGGAAGTCTGATCATCATTTCTTCCAAGTTAATGGTGCCCTGTGTTATGGGTATTGCTGTGCATTATTAAAGAAAAATGTCACAGGTCGCTCAGGTCTGGTTTTTCCATTTTTAATTGGTAAGTTGAGAATTATTTTGTGTCAACAACTTAATTGGGAGGAAAGGCTGCTCTGGTGGAGGGCTTATGATATCTAATTTTTGGATACTCTTCTACACTTTAACCAAGTCATAGAAGAGGTGGTGGTGTCTCCTTGTAACAGTTAACACATGTAAGGGAAGGGTATTGTGAACTGATACAGGACACGTCATACTTAGAGGATAACTCTTGGTATCTGAAGTGTAGGCTCTCTGAGGTTTAGTTGTTTTTGCTCTGTTTTCCTTACTGTTAGTCATTCTCTTTAGCATTGTCTAGTACAGTTCTGTATGTACATAGAGTAGCAGTATTTATTACGATGGTCTTTTTCCCTTTCAGTTTCTCAGTGTTGGGGATATTCTTTTTATTGTTTGCCCATTTAAGGAACATCCGTTTTAGATATTTTTAAAGACTTAGCTGCTTTTTCTGACTTTGGAATTTTTTCTGGCAAATCTTTAGGTCAGGACATTTATTAATGACCTTTATGTCTTGAAGAGACATGGTTGGTTCCTCGGTTGCCCTTATTTTCTCTGGTTTTGTTAGGTGCCAAAGTGGCCACTTGGACAAATAATGAGGGACATGGGTTAGCACTTAAAGCACTTAAGTACTTAATTGTACATCTTAGCTTTTCACTGGCAGCCCACACTTACCAGATAAAATGTTTGAACCGGGACTTTTTTTTTTGATATTTTGGTCCTTCCTTTTCCCTTTTTTAGTCTTCTAGAACCTAACTTTAATTTTGTAGGTGAAATTGTATATTTACCATTTTCTATAACGTTACTTGAGTAGATGACCTATCTGTTAACTCCCCTGGTTCTAAGCATTCACTTCTTCGCCATCTGCATGCTTGGGTGCATGATAGCCATTTGTATTGGAAAGGTTTTGCTGGAGTTTTGCTTACGTTAAAATGGTAGATCATGTTAGGTGGAAACTGCTCCTGTGAAAAGGTTTAAAATTTAAACTTTTTCATTTCCAGAATACAAATTGTAATTTTCAGCAAAAACTAGTATCAAGTGCATGTTCTTAGGATCTTAGATCTCTAAAGGAGAAAAAGTACTTTAATCTTGCGCTAACATGAACAGTTTGATACACTAACATTATTGGTCATTCTCCACTTTTTTCATCCCCTCTTTTCTTCCACATTTTTCATAATACTCTTTCTGAAAATTTAGGCATCTTGTGAACTGCCTGACCTGTTTTGTTTGACCCCGTTATAAGGGGTCACTAAATATTGTAAAGGATCCCTGTTAGAATGAATATCAGAACTAACAATTTAAAGGACCCAGTTTAGGGGGAAGGCAGTCCTTCAACTCGTATTTCACCCCTCTTCCCCCATTCATGAGTGTTTTTCCCAAAAGTCTTGAAACTTGCCTACCGCACTCAGCCACGGATCAAGTCTGGATTACTGTCAATGGTAACTTTAGAGTCCTACTCTATTCTCTTTGATTTTGGGGTGGTATGGGGGACTGGCCTTTGCATTCTCCTGCTTACTGAATTCAGGAGTCTTAATAGTGAAGATTGGAGGTGTCAGAATGTTGTGGAGCACTATTATTGTGGTTTCTTTTGACATTGGGCCACCGTTCAGAGTAGTTTTTGTCCACAGTTACTTGGCAAAGGATGAAATGCCTATTTTTGAGCTAGAGTAGTTTCTTTCTTAAGCGTTAAACTGGTGTTAGAGCTGAAACATTTCTTCCTTTAATTGATCTTTGCCTGAAATCAGGTCATTATACTGAATTTATACTGGACCTTTTAAAAATATCTTAAAAATGGCAATGAATCCTGCATTAGAGTTGTCTAGGTAAAGCCATTGCTATGACCAGTGTCTGGGGTAGGGGCTGGGGCTATGACTAAGAGTGATAGCAACCCTTCTTGCGTCTGTTTCTTCAAGGCAAACGAATGCACGTGCAGTTGTCCACCAGCCGGCTTAGGACTGCGCCCGGGATGGGAGACCAGAGCGGCTGCTATCGGTGCGGGAAAGAGGGGCACTGGTCCAAAGAGTGTCCGGTAGATCGTTCGGGCCGAGTGGCAGACTTTACCGAGCAATATAATGAGCAATATGGAGCAGTGCGTACACCTTACGCCATGAGCTATGGGGATTCATTGTATTACAACAACGCGTACGGAGCGCTCGATGCCTACTACAAGCGCTGCCGTGCTGCCCGGTCCTATGAGGCAGTGGCTGCTGCAGCTGCCTCTGCGTATAATTACGCAGAGCAGACCCTGTCCCAGCTGCCACAAGTCCAGAATACAGCCATGGCCAGTCACCTCACCTCCACCTCTCTCGATCCCTACGATAGACACCTGTTGCCGACTTCAGGAGCTGCTGCTGCTACAGCTGCTGCTGCTGCAGCAGCCGCTGCTGCTGTTACTGCAGCTTCCACTTCATATTACGGGCGCGATCGGAGCCCCCTGCGTCGCGGCCCAGTCCCCACTGTTGGAGAGGGCTACGGTTACGGGCATGAGAGTGAGTTGTCCCAAGCTTCGGCGGCCGCGCGGAATTCCCTGTACGACATGGCCCGGTATGAGCGGGAGCAGTATGCGGATCGGGCGCGGTATTCAGCCTTTTAAAGCTTGAGGTGAGAGCGGTGGGGTGTCCCTTGTTCTGGTTTTGCCATCCCTCCTGCAGCCTAAAGGCTCCAGTTAGGCTGCCCTGCTTGCTTGCTTTTGCAGGGTTAGGGTAAGGTTGCTAATGGTTCAGAGGATAGGGAGAAGTCCTAACTACTTTGTGAAATATATAAACATCCTTATCCCTCATGGCTGTTTTTCCAGGGCTCCTAGTCCTGGGAGTCAATCTGATTCCATTTGTGCCTGGAAAAGCAAACAGTGGTGTGATGAATCTTGGGTCACACCTGTGTGCTGTAATTGAACCAAACCTGGAAACCAGACATTCAGACCCAGGTGTGCCGTTTCTCAGAGCCTTCGTTGAAATTCCTAGGTGTGTGACATTACTAAGGTCTGCAAGGTTCCTGTTCTGCTTCATGCTGTGTGAAAGGTCTGATGGTAAGTTGGGGCAGAGAGGAGTAGAAAAAGATATCTTTAAACTTATAAAGTTGATTTCAGCAAGGAGTCTGGGGCATAGACTCAAATTCAACTTCTCTGGTCAGTTCACATTCATTCCCTGAGCTGAATAGAATGCCTACCCCATTGCTTTATCTTTGAATCTGTCCTGTAAGAGCCCATTTACTTTGTTCAGTTTTGTTTTTAAACTGTCCCCACGGTATTAGATTTGACATTCTCTCCACTTCTTTAAGGTACATAATAACGTAAATATGTACGCACCCTGTTAATTCTACTCTTCTTCAGTAATATTGAAATCCAAGGTTGGGAGCTTTGCCTTAAGCACGTCACTCCCTTCATCTTCCCACCAGCTATGAGCATTTAACACTCTTCAACCACCAGCTCTACCTTGAGTCCTCTGGCTTTTTCCTATACATTTTGAGCCTCATGATCCATTTGGCTCTACTTGAGTGTATTCTCTTCTGATGCTTGCCAGCTTTGGGCTCTAGGTGTTTGAGACTGCTGTTGTATTAAAGGGTGTTTCACAACACCCTTTGTCTTGAGTAGCTCCCATTGTGTCCCAGACATTACCATTGATCTGTAATCCTGTAGTAACAGGGTTGGTGATACTGTCATCTTTTCCATTAGGGCAGAAGGTATGTGACTTGCCCAGGGTTATTGGATAGGAGATCACTGATAGGGCTGGAGAAGAAACTTGAGTGACCTGATGTGTAGCTTACACATGCCCTCCAGTACGTTCTTTTATTTTCTTCCCTAGTCAGAGTTGGACGCCCTCAGGTGTTACAGCTTGTTCAGTTAATGCCACTTTTTCCTAGACCTTAAACGATTTTTAACTTGTAACTCCAAGATTCAAACATACTTTTTACTGTGGAGAGCTAAGAGCTAATTGGAACCTTTCCCTTTTTCCTGCTCTCCAGTGACAGTTTGTAAATGTGGAATTGCCTTCTCTGAGGAATGCTAATGTGCTAACATCAAGAGAAATGCAATGTCTGTCTACTCTCGTGAAAGAAAATTTGCTATTTCGTTTAGAGAAAGGCTAGTCTGGGATTGCTTGAGCCTTCCCAGTTACTGTCTGGCCTTCAAGCTCTTTTCACTTTTAGAGATTATTATTATACTATGGATGGATACAAGTAAACTTAAAAGGAGTGTCAAGTTACCGTACTTTGTAAAGATGTTCTTTGAAGTGTAAGTGGGAAAGCCCTTGTGAGCTTTGCTGTAAAGCCCCTGTATTGTGCTCTCTTTCAGGTGGGATGTGTGTGGGCTGAAATTCCGAGCTGCGGTTGTGCATGAGAATACACCCTTCGTGGTACCCCATCTCCGGGACGTTCTCAGCTCTGTGCGTTCAGTCCCCCAGGAACCGTGGACCTTAATTTGCCTTGTTAAGTTCAGACCACCTCTTCTTTCCTCTCTCCTGCCCATTTCCGTGTTCTTTCTGTCCTTCAATACTTCTGTAGCTTCCCATCATGTTCTGTTCTCCCAGCAGGTCTCATTGTGTGCAGAAACTGGTGGGGGTTGTACTGTATCCCCACCTCCTGCTTCCAGTGGGTGTTGTGAGAGTGTCACTGCTCCTGAGTCTTTTTGACCTAAAGGCTTATGGCAGGTAGACACATAGCGTTGGATCACTTTTTTCTTTCCGGTGAAATAAATGGTTTTTCAACTTAGGGAATGTGTGCTTTGAGAGAGTTCTTACTTGGGCTTGTGTCTGGGTTCTTTATTTGTCTCTGGAAGAGAAGGGGAGGGTATAAAGTTTGACATTCAGTTCTGGGTGAACATCACTGCAGTTGTTTTCCTTATTGTAGATAGGATTTATAGGTGCCAAAGGTAAAAGAGGACTTATATAGAAGAACCCAGGTAGGCAGCCTTATTCCATTAAAGACTTTCTGTCTCTCATACACCTTTGTTATAAAACCATCAACTTACTAGGAGTTTTGAGATGTGGGACTTTTCCCTGCTTGAGAAACAATTGTCACCCACCCCTTACTACTAACATTCCAACCACCCAGTCAATCAGTACATCTAGTTTGACTTAACTTTCCAAGGAAGAGGTCTAGAATAAGGAAGGGTTTGAGGGAACAGGAGGTCAGCTTTCACTTCATGCCATGTGGAAAATTAAGTTGTGGCTCCAACAGCATTCTGCTATTTTCCTAGGCCAGTAAGCAACACCTTTTGATGCCTTTCACCATCTATTTGTACAGTTCTGCCAAAATCCAAAGAATTCCTCAGTGGCCCCACTAGTACCTCATTTCCTTTAGAATGATAGGCATAGAAGAAGGACCCAGAAGTGAGCTTTAGATTATTTAACAAGGATGGGGGGTGAGTACAAGGAAGACCCACTGCTTCTTAGTTCCATGCTTTTATCAAAACAGACTGTCTTGCAGATGTTTTTTGTCTGTACCTTCTTGCTCCAGTTTTAATATATATAGTGGGGTTCTGTCTGGTTAGGGCATTTCCCAGCATCATTCAACAAATACTCAGCACCTACTGTATGCTGGGCCTTATGCTTTTAGGAAAGGTGGGTTGTGGTAATGGGAGGTAAGAAAAAGCAGCTGGTTTTTAGTTGGGTAGTCTCTCATATTTTCCTACTTAATGTTTCTAATTCATAGATGGCTGAGATGGGGATAACAGTACAACTTGTAATTTATTGGATATTTGTTCTCTGAAACCCTGTGAGAGACGTTTTGTGTGTTAATCTCCCAGCCACCATTTTACTGAATATGGAAGTTGTCTTTGGTGAGAGGTCAAGTGGTAAAGACAACAGTTCTGGGAAAACTGTTGGAGTTGGGATTAGGGGTGGGAAGAGTTATTGGCTCCTACAGATAAGAAGTGATCAACAAAGAAGATTATGACTAATATCTAGGCTAGGTCCTTGTATTTGTCTTTATCTTCCCTGGCGGGCTTGGTTTTCTGCCACTGCCACTTAGAGGGTTTTCCTGCTTTGGTTCCTTTTTTCCGCCAGAGATGGACCCATTACTGATCAGCACTGATGAACATACCCCTTGGTCCGATGGGTGGGGTTGGCAAGTTTCAAAAGATGGGCACTAGCAGTGTTCAGTGATTCAACAAATAAAAATTTTCAGTGATACTCTGCAAGGTACTGTTTTAGGTCTAGATCTGGAGCTTATATTCTAAGAGAGGGAGACTACATAATGTCAAGTAGAGCATTTAGATGGGAATGGTCAATGAAGGTGGTGACGTGTCACAGTGGATTAAATATGGGAGTAATATATTTTTGCATGATAAAGCATTCTTTCTCCCTCTGAGAGCATGATCTCCCTGTAACAGACAACCTGAGTTTTTCATGACTGCCAGAATCTGGGCTGGTTTAATGCTGTATTCCTACTATAGTGTTGAGGTTTTTTGTCTTTTTTTTTTTAAATTACTGTTGAAAGGAAAAACACTGTTAAGAACAGTGGAAAAGTAGTTCTAAAACTTTAAAAAGGTGTTTTGAAATGATTGAATTCGCTATTTCAACATTACATTTTGTGAAATTATTTTTGTGTGTATTTCCAATCCAATGTATCTCGAGTTGAGGCCACATAGTCTGCCCTGTGTCATTGACAAAGTTATACTGCTAACGCTTAGCCTCAGGAGTTGTACAGTAGTTTTTTAAGAGTGATGCTTTAATACACTAGCTTTCTGTAGCCTTCCACTTTTTTTTTTTTGGCTGCGCTGCATGTCTTGTGGGATCTTAGTTCCGCACCAGGGGATTGAACCCGGGCCCTCAGCAGTGAAAGTACTGAGTCCTAACCACCAGACAGCCAGGGAATTCCCATGTAGCCTTCCACTTTTCTTTTTGTTCCGTTGAGTAAACTGTGGTTGGCATCCACCTGAGAGCTTGCTTTGCACATTGTGAAGTACTCACTGGTTACCAGCTACGTGTAAGTACCATGTGGAGAATAAAGATGATTAGGTGCCTGTCCTTATTTTGCCTACACAGGCAGCTTTCTGCATAGGCAATTCGGGTGTGCAAATAACTGGTATATATGTTAGGTGGAGATAGGAATGGTTACACCATTCTGTTGTGATGGCGTCTGGCCAAGCCCGATTCTGGATGAGTCAGAGGGCTTAGGAGGGCAGTTTTCAGGATGATACTGATTTGGTGTTAGATTAACTTTCACTTAAAAGTCATCCACACACCCTCAAAATTGGGGTTGAGTTGGAATGCTAAATTAAACCAGGCTTCTTATCCCAGAGCTACATCAGCAATAAGCTAGACTCTAGGGGGATGGAGTAGTGAGAGGTAGACTATTTGCATTGTGGTATTAAATGCTGGTGCAAATTACTGAAGTAGAGTTTGCTTAGTACTGGAATTCTCCATGTGGTCTCATGCGGAGGCAAACGGAATTCCCAGAAATGATGGCAATGGGAAGTCCCAGGACTGCTTTTCTGCTTTGGCTTGGAGAACAGTACTCTAGGTTGCAGCAAGGGAAAGTTGAGTTCTAGAATGACTCTAAGACTGATTTTGAAACTTAGCATATTTGAATATCTTGAGGAAATTTTGGTTCATTTGAAGAGTTAGCTCAATTGCTGATAAGAAAATAGAAAATAAATGAAAAAATGTAAATGCTAATTCCAGAGTAAACAAAAACTCATAAAATATAATTAGGAGCTCTACCGAGTCATAATCATGGCAGCATGATTTATATATTTAATAAAATAATTTTCATCTAAATTGGGAGAATAGGGAAGTGTGGATGGGTAAGTAATGGGGTGTGTAAGAGCAAAATTCAAAATTTCATAATAGAAATCAATAGATAGGGACTCCTGGCGTCCAACGCGGGGGCCCTGGGTTCGATCCATGGTCAGGGAACTAGATCCTGCACGACACAACTGAAAAAAAAAAAAAAATCCCGCATGCCACAACGAAGATCCCGTACACAGCAGTGAAGATTCTACGTGCCTCAACTGAGACCTGGCACAGCCAAATATTACCAAAAAAAAAAAGATAATTTCTTAAAGTGGTAAATGAAGAACAGGGAGCATCTTACTCAGACACAAAGGTAAGGAACGCTGAAAAGAGCTAAGATCTGTTGCTTCTGGGGAGGATGGGGCAAGAGACGTGAAAGCCTTGTTATATTTGCTAAATCATGTGCGTGGATAATTTTTCTTTTTTTGCGGTACGTGGGCCTCTCACTGTTGTGGCCTCTCCCGTTGTGGAGCACAGGCTCCGGACGCGCAGGCTCAGCGGCCATGGCTCACAGGCCCAGCCACTCCGCGGCATGTGGGATCTTCCCGGACCGGGGCACGAACCCGTGTCCCCTGCATCGGCAGGCGGACTCTCAACCACTGCGCCACCAGGCAAGCCCGTTCGTGCATAATTTTGATAAAAATAAGTTTTATGCTAACGGCTGTTTTCTGACTTAAGCCTGAGATGATGGCTTAACATAGGAAACCTTCCAACTTCTCACCAAATACAAATTTTCTGACATGAGTAGGGCCTAGTATTATTCACTGGCAGGTAAATAACACCCCTGAGATACAGGATAGGGGTGGTGCTAGCAGTTTGTCAGGGAGATAAGACACCAAAGAAGGAAGGGGCTTAGCTAATGATAAGTAAATCTTAAAGTTGAACTGAGTATGTTACTACTGCTCATGTTTTCTCTAACTTGTCAAGGCCAATAGGGAAACTGAGTACTATGCTCTTAGTCCACTGGGGCTGGTTCTTTGAAGGGCTAAGCCTGCTGGTTCAGTAGAGTACCTCTACTGAACATACTGAATTGTTCGTACTCAGTTAAACTGCGAGATGGGACCTCTCTCATTTTCACTATGTAGGGAATATTGAAACCAGATTGAGTTTGGAGCTTCCTTAGCACCTGGGGTCCCCAACCCCCAGGCCGTGGACCGGTACTGGTCTTATGAACTGGTCCGCACAGCAGGAGGTGAGTGGCAGGCGAGGGAGTGAGCGAAGCTTCATCTGCGGCTCCCCATCACTCGCATTACCACCTGAATACCCCGCCCCCGTTCGCGGAAAAATTGTCTTCCATGAAACCACTCCCTGGTGCCAAAAAGGTTGGGGACCAATGGTATAGACCATCCAACCTGATCTGTTCCATCTAGCCTATTGCAAGGGGAAGGAGGATCGTTTTTACACACTAGCGTGAGCTGGACTACGACATTCTGATTTTATTTATAGACTTGAAATGGTTTGAAGAGCAGACTTTCGTAGTAAATGATGAAAAGTTTTCCCTGGAGAGCCAGAGAAGCAGTCTGGGAGCTAAGATGCCCAAAAAGGTTTCCTGTAGAATTTCAGCATGGCACATCTTGTAAAATTCAGGATGCCCAGCAAAGATAGGGAACCAGATTTTGAATATTTACCTCAATTTAAAAAATTATGGAATGAAATTAATGAGGTTATAGAATATATATATATATTTCCCCCACATTTTTTAATATCAGAAATTTGTATCTTAATATCTATAGTTTAATTGGCAGTGTTTTGATTTTAGTGGTACATAAAATAACGATGCATCTTAAAATCAATGATGACCTTAAAATCAGTGGCATTTGGATTAGATGAAATATAGTTACTTTGCATGAGTGCAAGTGTATCTGTAAGTTATATTCCTAGAGATGGAATGGCATTTTACATTTTGCTACGTGTCAGATTGTTCTCAGAATTTATTCCAGTTTTTCAAATGTTTCTTTAAACCCTCATCAGTGCATTTGTTCATCTTTCCCAACCCGATGGGTTAAATGGTATCTTATTATAGTTATACTTAGTGTCTATTTTTATAATGAATGAGGTTGATCATCTCTATATTTTTAAGAACCATTTGCATTTTTTGTCTTTTCATATCCTTAGTCTTTACCTTTTTTTAAAAATTGGGTCTTCATGTTAACTAACTTGTGGAAGCAATGTATATGTTTAGGAAATTAGCTCTTTGTGGTAGGAGTTGCTAGTGTTTTTCCCAATTTGTCATTTTATTCATGATGTTTTTGCCATGTAAGAAAATAAAATGTATGGTAGTTGAATTTCCAGCCTTTATTCTTAGGACTTCAGGATTTGCATCATATTTGGGATTTCTGCACTTGAAGAACATAAGAAAATTCTTACTTTTTTCCTGATACTTTAATGGTTTCATTTTTTAACTAAAAATTTAATCTGTTTGGAATTTATTTGATATAAAGTATGAGGTAGATACCTGACTTTGCTTTCTAGGTGGGCACTCAGCTGGGGACCAAATTGAAAGAAATCTCAATTTAATTGCAGTAGAACTAAAGGAATGAAAATAGTGTTAGAACATCATATTTCCTCTTCTGATTATAAGAAGCAAGAAATTCTAGCACTTTTCCTGGAAGACTGGAATGAACGGGATACAGATGCGTCCTACCTACTCTAACAAAACCTGCTTATCCAGAGGGAACCACTGCCTTAGACCCTTTAAATCACAGTCTGTAGGGGTTGGCCTTGGGGGAAAAGTCAACCCTGGTTGTAAATCTGTGCCTAGAGTGCTCTGAATAATGTATTTAGGCTTTACTTATAGAGTATAAATCGGATTTGTTGTGGTTTGGCATGCCTGTCCTCCAGGGATTCAATCTGTAGGAGTCAACCTACAGAACCTACCAAACAACCAATAGTGCTCCCCAATCCAGTTGTGACAATGCCCAGGACTTCTCTAATAGTATTGAACCTACAGGGACCCAGTGTGCCTCTATTTGTCAAGATGGATGAGAATGACATTTCTCTCTTCACCTATTCTGTCTTACACTGTTTCCATCTCTGGTGGACAGCATGCAGAACAATTGGGGGTAGATACATAAATTTTAATCCCTTTTGAAAATTTTTTTCTTTGTCAAGTTATCCCCCCTTGGCAATCCAAAACAAAGCTTATTTGAGGGTTGTTTTTTTTTTTTTAATATTTATTTATTTGGCTGCTCCAAATAAATTGTTGTGGCACGTGGGATCTTCATTGCAGCATGCAGGATCTTCTAGTTGTGGCAGGCAGACTCTTAGTTGTGGCATGGATGTGGGATATAGTTTCCTATCGAACCTGGCCCCCTGCATTGGGAGTGTGGAGTCTTAATCGCTGGACCACCAGGGGAGTCCTTTTTTCGAGGTTTTTAGAACCACCTCATATTTGGTGAAGGAGCTCTTCTACTTGATTGGTGATAAATCTGTTCCAGTTTCATATAGGTGCATTGCCATATTTGGCCTGTTCTTATGTTTGCTATTTTGAAGTTTACTTATGTCCCATGGCCTTTTTCTTGAATTGGGCTTTAAGGCTATAGGTAGCCTTTTACAATATGTAAGTTATCTGGCTGGAAGACATACCTTAGACTTATAAAATTATGGGCCATTATGTTGGCCTAAGTGGAGATCTTATCCCCGAGATGTCCTACTGGGTGGAAGACTTTACCCAACTGGTTTTCTGCAGTGGTTGTGTAGGTCAAGCTATAGCTTATTAGCAGATATCTTACTCTCTTGGTGCCCAAAGCCATGGGTTTTTTGTTTTTATTTTCCCCTCTTGGTGTCCTGTTCAGCTACATTCTCGTGCTGCAACAAGAACAGCCTTTAAAAATTTTTTTAACACCCACCTCCCTGCAATTTCACTAAAGTATTTGACTGACTTGGAGTGTATAGACCAGCATTCTTACTGTTTGGTCCAATTTTTCATCAGAGATTAATTTCTTATGTAGTTACTATAACTTTGGATTTAGAAAGAGTCATGTTAGAACCATACTGATTTGCTTTACCAAAGTGAAGAATGAAATAATAAACAGTACCTGGGCATCCTCCAAAGTCAGTCATAAATTAACTTAGTCATTAAACAATTTCTTTAAACAAATTTCCTTTAGGTTTTGGTGTTGAATGTCTCTTTCTTTTTAATTTATTTTATTTTTGGCTGTGTTGGGCCTTTGTTGTTGCGCATGGGCTTTCTCTAGTTGTGGAGAGCGGGGGCTACTCTTCGTTGCGGTGCGCGGGCTTCTCATTGCGGTGGCTTCTCTTGTTTCGGAGCACAGGCTCTAGGCGCGTGGGCTTCAGTAGTTGTGGCCTGTGGGCTCTAGAGCGCAGGCTCAGTAGTTGTGGCGCACGGGCTTGGTTGCTCCGCGGCATGTGGGATCTTCCTGGTCCAGGGCTCGAACCCGTGTCCCCTGCACTGACAGGCGGATTCTTAACCACTGCACCACCAGGGAAGCCCTTGAATGTCTTTTAAGATAGCAGATGGATAAGAAACCTGGTTGGCAGTGTTTTCCCCCTTCATCAAGGGGGAATGGGTAAACCATCTCAGTGGTGTACCATTCTTAAACACCAGTTGATATAGAAATGTGTTTTGTTTTTTTGGTTTGAAGACAATCCTTCAAAAATGCCATCCTCTTAGTCTTTTGAAATTTATTTCTTGTCTTCAACTCAGCCATCTTCTGTCATTCCAGATTGCTTTCTTTAACATTCTAATTCTTTTGATCCCATTGGAACTCCCAGCTCATTGATTTTACTTTTCATTGTCCCTCACCCTCTAATATTATCACCTCCTTATCCAACTTGAAAACCATAGCCAATCACTTTCATTCTTTTGCTACCCCATCATTTTTCTTGCAAGCCCAAAGCTTACCCAGTCCCCAGCTTTATCATACTTGGCAAAACCACAACCCAGATTAAATGCAGTTCGTCTATTCATTTGTCTGACTGATGAGGCTGAAGGTTGCTGGAGAAAAACAATCTCAGTGACTGCTCTCACTTTAAATAAATTATTACAAACGTTATATCTTGTGTAGACCCATAATTCTGTTAGGCAGAATTAGAGAATAGGTCCTTGGTCCATTTGCCCTCCCATTCACTTCCTCTCCTCTCATGCTTATTTACCTAATGAATGATGTGTTTCGCACCTTGCAGAAGAAACTGAAGCAATCAGAAAAGAATTAACATTCTCAGCACACCTATTCACCTTCCAGCATCCCAATTAACTGCATTTATCTAAGGCTAGTTGCTCTACTTATGCTTTAGGGCCCTTCTTCTTGTTCCTGTAGTTCTATTCCTCTCATATCATCCATCTTCCTTTTTATTAAATCAGTCTTGTTAGCATTACAGACATTCTGTCATTCCCATTTTACAAACGTCTTGACTCTGTTTCCCCTACCAATTATCACCACTTTATTTCTTCCTTTTGTACAAAACTCAGAAGTGTTTTATATGGTTTCTTTCTCTAATGATTGCTTTCCATTTTCTCTTAAACCCTCTTTAATCAGGCTTTTACCCCTGCCATTCCACAGGAATGTTGCTAGTGATTTCATGCTAAATCGTGAAATGATTTTTTTTAAACGTAAAAAAGGTCAGGGCTTATTTCTTGTTCATGCCACGTGTCTATTATGGTTGACATGCTGGTGGTTTCTCCTCTTTGTTAGTCTCATCACCCGAACTAATGGAAGCTCCACCATCTGAAACTTCCATTCCAACCCAAGACAGACAGTGAACATAGTAAATAAGTAAACTGTGTGTTAGGAAATAAGAGCTTTGTATTAAAAAGGGTAGAGTTGCGTAAGGAGGACTGGGAGAGCTAGAGCAACGTATGTGGGTGTAGATTACTGAGAAACTGAGATTTAAATAGACTTGAATGAAGTGGAAGTTGGCCATACAGCCCTCTAGTATTCCAAGTAGAGAGAACAGCTTGAGCAAGGGCCTGGAGGTGGGATTGTAGCTGGCCAGTTCTCAAAGTAAGGAGGCCAGAGGCAAGAGTGGAGTGATGGGGGAGAGTTGGGTAGGTAGAAGAGGTCAGGTAGTTAAATGATCATCTGGGGCACTTCTGGTCTTTACTCTGAATAAAATAGTCTTGCATTGTTTTTAAGCAGAGGAATATCATGATGTGATGCACTCTGGCTGAAAATGATGGTTATACCCACATTCAGTCCATTAGGAAATCTTATTGGCTCTACTTCTTAGAATCTCCCTGTTAATACTCTAGTCAGAGCCACCAGCATTTCTCACCTGGATTTCCTAAATTCTTTACTAATTAATGTCCCTGCTTCTACATTGTTTACAACCAGAGTGATCCTTTTAAAACGGAAATCAGATAACATCACAAAATGCTCAAACCCCCTCTCCCCCCAGGGGCTTTTCATTTCAGTCAGAGTAAGAGTCGGATGCCAAGGTCTGTAAAGCCCTACATGATCTGCCCCCTCCTCTTAGCTGACTTTGTCCTCCTCTCCTTTGCTCACTTGGCTTCAGCCATACTGTACGCCGGACTTTTTATACATCTTAGTCAATGCCAGGGCCCTTCCTCCCTTAGTATTTGCACCAGCTAGTCCTCTAGATATTCCTTAAAGGCCTGGTTTGTTTGTTTTAAAAACAGATTTGGGTTTTCAAGGTAGAAAGGAAGCTGATAAGTTTTCAGGACTGTTAACAATTAGGCTAGGGCTCCTCTATTATCACCAGTTTCCTTGGCTTTACCCACCATGTAGATTCCAGTCGCAGACTTTCTCCTCTATGCTCAAGCAAGCTGTATGTCTACATACAAGGCCATAGAAGCTTGATACTGAATCTATACCCATGGTTTCCTCTAATTTGGATAACCCCCAATCTCTCCAGATAGTTATGTGGAGTTTCTCTTTGGGGACAGTGGTCCTTGGTAAATGCTACCATTTGTCAAGAGGAAGGGATCAGATGAGGAGAGGAAAACTTGATTATATAAGAAGTGACAGTGGGGGAGGACCTCTTGCTGTTGCTGTTACCGACATTGGTTGGGTGTTTTCAGGTACTAGAAACTGGACCTCTGCAGTTTTCACATGAAATCACCTCACCCCTTCCTTTCAATTCCCTAGGGCCTACAGTCCTAGAAAAATTGAACCAGAGAATTGAACCTTTTAATGCCCCATGCACACTACCTAAGGCAGATGGTAAGGCTGGTGTTCCCAGCGTTCTCCTGGGCCCTCTGCTCTCTACACTCTCTCTCTGTCTAGGTCAGTGGTTCTCAATCACTGGTGATTCCCCCTCTTCACTCTTCACCCTTTGCCTAGGACATTTGACAATGTCTGAAGTCCTTTTTAACTGTCAAAGTTGGGAGGATGCTACTGGCATCTAATGGGTGAAGGCCAGGGATGCTGCTAAACAGCCTATGATGCACAGGATAGCCTCCTCTCCCACACAGAGAACTACCCAGCCCCAAATATCAGTAGTGCCAAGGTTGAAACCCTGTTCTAAGGGATTTCATTAGCCGCCTTGGCTTTGTGTACCCTCTAAAGTTGTGCTGTCCAGTATAAGAGCCACAGGCACATTGGTGCTGTGAGTATATAATACCCATGGGATTTCGAAAGCTTCATATGAAAAAGAATGTAAAAATACTCATTTTTTGAATCATATGTTTCGATCATATGTTGAAATAATATTTTGGATATATTAGGTGAAATACAATACATTATTAAAAATAATACAATTTCACCTGTTTCTTTTTACTTTTAAAAATGTCGCTATTAGTAGTTTTCAATGATTACCCATGTGGCTTTTGCAGTTCACTTTATATTTCTGTTGCATAATGCTGATCTAGATGCTGAAGACTCAAATTTACATCTCTTGTCCCAAATCTCTTCTCTGTGCTCAAAGTTCAGGGATCCAAAGACCTGCTTGAGCATTCTCCTTGGTTGTCAACAGAATATCTCAAACTTGATGTGTGTGAAATGGAACTCCTGAGTCACCCCACTCCAAAATAATCTCTCCTCCAACCTTCCCTATTTCTTTAAATGGTGTTACCGTCCATGTAGCCGCTCCAGCCAGATTCCTGGTAGTCATCCTTGATTCTTCCCTCATTTCTTATCCCCCTTGTCTGTCCCTTAGCATATTTTATATCAAACGTTGCCACTTCTGTCCATGTCTTTGCCACACCACAGTGGAGACCATACAGTCCCACCAGGACTATTGCAGTGGCATTCTGGCCTCTCTTTTTCTCCTTCCTTTTTTTCCTCTGGTCATCTTTCAATTTAATCTCCATTCAGTAGCCGAGATGATGTTGTTAGATATAAATTAGATTGTCACTCCATAACTCCAGCTTCCTATTGTGTTTAAAATGCCAGTCCTTAGGCCTTGAAATATCTGGCCTCTGCCCCGAACTCCAGTGTCATCGCAGGCCCCCCACCCGCCTTTCTCTAACCACACTGGCCCTCCTGTCAGATCCTGTTCACCAAAAACTTTCTTGCCTCAGGACCTTCTTTCTACCTGGAAGGACTTTCCCCTTGACCACTTTAAGATTAATTTCTTACCGTCAGGTCTTAGCTTCAGGATCAAGCATCAGAGCACCCTCCTTGACAGCCTCTAAGAGATGCCCCCTTATTCTTCCCTACCATTTTGCCCAGTTTTTGTATTTTGTGGTACTTATCTCAGTTTCTTTGCTTACTCATTTAGTGAATATTTTCCTCACAGAATTGTAAGGGGGACAGGAAACTACCCCAGTGCCTGGCAACAGTGCCTGACATGTAACAGGCTTTTAATAATAAATCTGTATATATGTAAGCTATCATTTGAATGATGTGCTCCTCCTGGGAACATACTACCCTCTGCCCTTGCCCTCATCCGTTCATTGCCCTAGCAGTTACCAGTCATTCAAGAAACTGAGTGCCAGCATAGGACCAGACCCGGGGGTAGGACTGGAGGATTCCTGGATGGCCCTTGTTAGGGTTGGTGTTGTGCCCCATCCCATAAGTCAGCAGTCAAGAAAGACAGAGGTGGCGGAACTGATAACCTAGGAGGGCCCTTCAGCTTTGAGATTTGGTGATCCCTAAGGGCAGAGCTTGAGTGGGTTTGTGTCTAGGTCCCACAGCTGGAAAAGAAAGGAGGGGGAGCTGGAATCTTTGAAACTGAAGAGGGAGTGATGACAGCTCTCCTCCCTCCAGCTCCCTACATGGATAGGGTGGAACCCTCTCTTTTGCTTGCACACATCACAGTTCATCTGTGATAATAATGGCCAATTGAGTGCTTTGCATTTACTCCGAACAACTCTTAAGAGGAAGTTTACGATGAGGAAACGGGCTCTGAAAGGTTAAATTGCATGTCTAAGACTACAGAAAGGGCTTGGATTTAAGTTCTGGCTTAATTTAAGTCCAGCTCCGGAGCCTGAATTTCAGCCATTAGTCTAGTGAGTGTCCTGAGACATGTGGCAGTGCGAGCTCCACTCCCAGTCGCACTCGGGGTTCTGACTTCCCTGCAGGGTCCGGACCTCCGAGCTTCCTCCAGCCAGACCTGCGCCGGCCCATCTTGAGCTTGGCTTACCTTGTCTGGTTCGGTGCAGTGTGGTTCCGGGTGCGGGGGGTGGGGGTGGGGGTGGGCGTGTGGCAGCAGTGGCATGGTCTCTGGAGTGTTGGCCACTTACGCAGCTTAGGTGGTCTTGGCCCAAATACCTCTTTGTGTCCCTATGGAGAGGCGAGGTATGATTCACAAACACAGCCACTGAAGCGTACTGGCCATGCCCCAACGTGGAGGGAATATAACGGTACTTAGGGTGGGGGGTGCCTTTTCCCTAACCACTCATTTTCCTAATTCTCATAGCCACTGTCCTGCCTCTGAGATAAGAGCCAAGGGTGGGCCAGGGACACTATCACTGGAAGTCTAGTTCACCTTGCCAAATGCAGAGGCTTACCCCGCCCCCAAGTAGGGTAGATAGAGTCTAGCCTTAGGACTGCTGGGTGCCTTTGCCAACTGTTCGTCTCCATTTCAGTAGCTTCTTTCTTTGGCTTTCTGCTGTGGTGAATAGGCAGTAGGAATCGGGGGTCTTTTTTCCTCACCACTGTGTTTGTGGGGAGGGTGGCCAAGTTATTTAATCTTTCTAAACTTCAGTTGCTTTAATTACCAGGGGAGCCAAAGGATGCTACCTCATTGGGTTCTTGTGGATTAGTAGAGATAATGGGTGTCATTAAATCTGTAGGGCTGTTGTGCGGTTTAAATTTGGCCTGGATCCTCAGAGGGCCTGCAAACCTAAGACACTGCTGACTGAAATCATCTTGCCAGACCTTTCCCTCTTCCTTTGTGGGTTCCTGGGACTGAACTGTCATTTCTTGCGCTTCGGTTCTCCTTGGCAATAGAGCATAGCCCTGATCTTAAGAAAGCCTTGAGGTGGATTCCTCTGACAAAGCTGACAGCTCTTCCTAGGAATGTATTTTTATTTCCTCCTTTCTCCTCCCAGGTATGCCAGAGACACTTCATCTCAGGCCCAGATTTGTGAGCCAAATTCTGACAAGCCATGAGGCCAATCTTAGGCACGTTGCTTCCCTTTCCTGGGCTACCTTGCAGCCAGCAAACCCTTTCCTGCCCTGTGGACAAGCTCTGTGCAGTGCATCGAGTGCCCTGAGGGCGTCTTATCTCTCTGTGCCACACTGTCTAACTTCATCGTGTGGCCAGAGATTGGAGGAAGGGGGAGATTGGAGTCCGCCACAGGCCTAAGAGGCAGGGTTTGGGCTGCAGTGGTCTCAGCGTTTGCCAGGCTGGAGCGTTTGCCAGACTGTCCTGCCAGTGATACGGGCTCCAAGTCCATCCATGTTGCTGCAAATGGTAGCTGTTTGTTTCCCCCCACTGCCCTAAGGAAGGTGTTGAGTAACAGCCAGGAGTTCAGAGACACCACCTGGGGGAATCTGGATGCTTTTCTCCCAGCTGCAGTGTTTGAGTCAGTCTGCGGTTTCTTTTGCCTTGTACCTGAAGTACCTCAGAGTGCTGCTGCTGTGGCTGGGCCTTGCTTGAGTGGTGCCCAGAACCCCACCTCCAATAGCTGACGGCTCAAGAAGAAATTCATGGAGATGGAAGGCCTCAGGTATTATTCTAGCTTTTTCTTTTCTCCAAACTGGGCCAGGGATGTCCTCTTGGCCTTCATCCCTCACAAACATTTCACCCTCTTTGTGGACTACTGATAAGTATTCTCATTTCAAAGGAGAGAAATATTAAAGAGTTTTAATCTTAAGGCACCGAGAATAAGCTATAGAGTTTTGGTAGGATTGCATAAATAATTGTCCTCTGAACTCTCACAATGCTTTTACATTTTTTCTTTTTTTATATATAAATTTATTTTATTTTTGGCTGTGTTGGGTCTTCGTTGCTGCGCGTGGGTTTTCTCTAGTTCTGGCAAGCAGGGGCTACTCTTCGTTGCAGTGTGCAGGCTTCTCATTGCAGTGGCTTCTCTTGTTGCAGAGCACGGGCTCTAGGTGTGTGGGCTTCAGTAGTTGTGGCCTGTGGGCTCTGGAGTGCAGGCTCAGTAGTTGTGGCGCACGGGCTTAGTTGCTCCGCGGCATGTGGGATCTTCCTGGTCCGGGGCTCGAACCTGTGTCCCCTGCATTGACAGGTGGATTCTTAACCACTGCACCACCAGGGAAGCCCTACATTTCTTATAGCAGTTACTGTTTTGGTCATACTTTCTCATCTCTTAAGATCTCTGAGATCTATCTCATCTCCCTTGCCCTTCAGCATTCAGTGGTGCCTAGTGTAAAACCCTTAGGTAGGGCCTGGCCCGCAACAGGTGCTCAGCAATGTTAGAGTGGGAGAGGCACAATCCATCCCTGTAAAGGCTTGATCAGTCAGCCTCAGGATTTAAACGCTGCCCCCTTGAATCACATTTCCTTATGAATGGTTGTTTTCCTGTCTTTGAGGTATCTTTTCTTCCTTTAAAACAAAACATCAACTCTATCGGCCTCATGATTAGGGGAGAGACCTCTGTTACATATCAGGCAAATCTCACTATTCACTTCTTTTAAACTTTTAAAAAGTATTTTAAAAATTGAATTCTTTAAATTCAATAGTGCTTTACAATTTTCAAAAGTTTCACACAATTTCATATAATCCTATAACACTTCCCCCCCACCCCCACCCCTGTACTGCCCCTCTCCTTTCCCTCTCCCCACTGGTAACCACAAGTTGGTTTCTCTCTATCACTAAGTCTGCTTCCTTTTGTTTTATCCACTAGTTGTATTTTTTAGATTCCACATGTAAGTGGTATCATACAGTATTTGTCTTATTTCACTTAGCATAATGCCCTCCAAGTCCATCCATGTTGCTGCAAATGGCAAAATTTCATTTTTTATGGCTGAGTGGAATTCTATTATATATATTTATATACCACATCTTCCTTTATCCATTCATCTGTTGATGGACGTTTAGGTTGTTTCCATACCTTGGCAATTGTAAATAATGCTGCTATGAACATTGGAGTGTAATGCTATTCACTTTTGTTCTGTCCAATCACAATGATCTTTCAGGAAAAATGAATCTGATCCTGTTACCTTCAAACTTAAAACCCTTTAATAGCTTGCATTAAGTCTTTATTTATTTATTTATTTATGGCTGTGTTGGATCTTCATTGCTGCGCGTGGGCTTTCTCTAGTTGCAGCAAGCGGGGGCTACTGTTCATTGCCGTGCACGGGCTTCTCACCGTGGTGGCCTCTCGTCAAGGAGCACGGGCTCTAGGCACGCGGGCTTCAGTAGCTGTGGCACACGAGCTCAGTTGTGGCTCGTGGGCTCTAGAGCGCAGGATCAGTAGTTGTGGCGCACGAGCTTAGTTGCTCCGCGGCACGTGGGATCTTCCCGGACCAGGGCTGGAACCCGTGTCCCCTGCACTGGCGGTGGATTCTTAACCACTGCGCCACCAGGGAAGTCCCCCAGTTAGTCTTAAAGATGAAATTCCTTAACACAGCCCACAAGTCTCTCGTGAACTGTGCTGGAAGTTACCTCTTCAGATTTCTGCTACACAGATTTCTCCTGCCACAGA